>NC_089493.1:73018242-74316576 GCF_036850765.1 Saccopteryx bilineata
ACAGAGAGACAGACAGGAACAGACAGGAATGGTGAGAGATGAGAAGCATCAAATCTTCATTGTAACACCTTAGTTCAGGGGTCGGGAACTTATGGCTCACGAGCCAGATGTGGCTCTTTTGATGGCTGCATCTGGCTCGCAGACAAATATTTAATAATAAAAAAAATAACGTTAAAATATAAAACATTTTCATATATTACAATCCATTCATTTCCTACCACTCATGTTCATGGTTGTGTGTGGCCGGAGCCAATCACAGCTGTCCTCCGGGACAACACCAAATTTTTATTGGATAATGCATAATGTACACGGGTCGTTGTATGGCTCTCACGGAATTACATTTTAAAATATGTGGCGTTCATGGCTCTCTCAGCCCAAAAGGTTCCTGACCCTTGCCTTAGTTGTTCATTGATTGCTTTCTCATATGTGCCTTGATGGGGGGGGGGGGTTGCTGCAGCAGAGCAAGTGACTCCTTGCTGAAGCCAGTGACCTTGGGCTGCAAGCCAGCAACCTTTGGGCTCAAGACAGCGACCATGGGATCATGTATATGATCCCACGCTTAAGCCAGCAACCCCTCACTCAAGCTGGTGAGCCTGTGCTCAAGCTGGATGAGGCAGCACTCAAGCCTGCAACCTTGGGGTTTCGAACCTGGGTGCTCTGTGTCCCAGTCTGATGCTCTATCCATTGCGCTACCAACTGGTCAGGTGAGGAAATCTAGTTTTTATCAAATGACCCAGATGAGCCTACAGGACTTGGAAGTCTCATGTACTCAGAAACACTGAAGTAAGAAACTTCCATCCTTCCCACTCTTGGACTGTCTCATCCAGCAGGGAAACCCTATGGGGGAGAGTTAGGGAGTTATTCTCATTCCTTGCTTGTGTCTTAGAAACAGGAAAAATAGATCTGGCAATTTGTCATACTTTATCTAATTCCTTTTTAAGCCAGCTGCTCAGTGATACCTTTTCAGACTGATACTTTTTCAGAAAATGCTGAGAGTTGCTTTTAAAATGTTTTGTGAAAGAATCCAAAATCATTGTTTTACAAGTATTAAGAGAAGCTTCGTCTTAGTGTGGTGTAGATGAGAAAAACGTTCAAAAATTAATTTACTTAAACCATTATCACTCCATGGAAAATTAGGCATCCTTCGACTCTGATTATCAATCTTTGCTGCTAAAGTCTAAATGAATGTAGAGAAATACAGTTCAGTGGCTTCTTCTCCCAATTATCTTAAACAACATGAACATTGCCATTTTTCTTGATTTGAAATGTTAACATGAAATATAATAGAGAGTGGATCATTTCAGAGTAAGAAATCACATCTTGACAGACAGCTGATAAAATGTTATAACAGTAAAGATTAAATTACTTCCAGTTCTCTTTACAAAAAATTCTGGAAAAAAAAACAGAATATGATTTTAATTCTTCAAGCATAGTTTTCCTTTTTATTTAGAAAAAGAAAGTATATGATAAGTGAATGTTGGGACTATGTGCATCACAATATTATTTAATAATCAGGGTGAGCTTTGAAGTAACAATACATATTGTTATAGGATTAGAATTAGAAAAATGTCTTTTATTTTTTCTTATGGTGACTAGTTTCTTCATTTTTATTATGTAGGTCACTTAAAAACATATAGTGTTCTCCTGGTATTTAAAGGAAAAGGGAAGGAGGGAGAAAGAGGAAAGGGCAGAAAAAAAGCAACAGAGTTAAAGAAAAGGACAAATGAGAAATCTAATTAAATGTAATGGCGTATTTCCAAGAAAAAGATAAAGTCTTTAGCAACATTTGCCGTTCTAATTTTCGAACTGTAGGTACTTACATTGGCAGGAACTTACTCTTTTTTTCTTTTTGTTTTATTACTTGCCATTAATGGAAGAAGAAATAAAATAGATATAAGTATTTGTTAATTCCTTGCAAACCATTTCAAATTACCCAGAATGTGATAGAATTTATGCTTAATTACATGAGCAACCCTTGTATTAAAAAACATCACTTTATTACCCTCTATAAACATTTTATGGATCCGTTTAGTTTATGGTTAAATTAAGAGGAAATGAATGGCAGGAATAAACTACAAAGGATTCTTTCGTCATCTTTTAAGCTGACTTCATTGGAACCATAATGTAGTGCTATGTATATCTGAGCAGTCTGAGAGCAGAGATGGGGCAAATCTACACTTGTATTATTCAGTCAAATGTTGAAAAAGTAGTGTTTAGCTTTTGATGAATATTTAATATGCCAGAGAGCTCTCAAGACTCTACTTTAGCAGTGAGATCTGGAGCAGTTTTCAGGAGAGACTGAATTGCTGATCTGGCCTCCTGAGCTCTTTCTACCACTTTTCTTCCTCTGATATTCCTGAACTTGCAAAAAGGTGGAAAAATACAACATCCTATTACAGTCTCCTGTGTGTGCTTTGTGAATGAAGCAGTTAGAAAAAGGACTCTGGGACTGAGACAGCCCTGCTCTGTAGAAGGAGAAGAGGCAAGTTCCCCTTGGTTTGAGGCTGTCCAGCACAGGAGTGTGACTTTCCAGCAGAGGTTTTGGATTCCCTAGTGGTGGCCTTAAGCCTTGAGGGCTTCACAGAAAGCCAACATGTTTCATACTGTGACATAGAATTTGGTCCTGTTTTGAGCACTGCCCTCCCTTGCTTCTTGATCGGCACAAGTCAACATGGGATAAGAATACAAGGCTTTCTCAGAGGACTGGTCTTAGTATTCCTGCAGTTCAGAGGGACTGGAAAAGTACTGGGTGGGATGGTCTGGTGTGATTAACAGGTATTTTTCTGATTGTAATGGGAAATGGGAAATTTTGGGTTAAAAAAAACCGTGAAAGAATAAATTCTAGAACTCTATGCTAAAGATTATGAAATTACTAAGTCATATATTATATAATTCAATTGTTTTATTAGGGTAAGTGCAAAGAGCACAGATTTTCTTTTGGCTTAGTTTTGGTATTCTAAGTTTCAATTTTGTCTTCTGTAATGTTGAGATACTAGTTAACTGAGGTTATTGTTAGGCATTCAGTAATTACTCTTTGTGAACACATTATATAAATTTTGTAGAGTAAAACTGTAAAATCCTATATTAAGTTTAGACTTCACTGGAGTCCAGTGACCAACCTGATACCATGTAAGAACCCCTTAGTGTGCTTTGTTAAGTGATATGTGCCACACTTGCCTCTCTTTCTTCACCATTGGGATCTGTCCCTCCAGTGTGCTTCTTCTCCCCCTTCTCATTGAGTACCATTTCGTTAGTGATCCACTCTTATACTACATCCCAGGAGTTCTTCAGGGTAATAAAAAGGGTTAAAGTAACTGGCTTCAGCAGTGAATGCTGGAAAGCCAGGACCATATTTATAACCCTAGTCCTAGGGACAGTATCTGGCTAAATACATACTTATTAAATGGACAGGTTGAATCATAATGTATTTCTACTACTATAATATATAATAGCTTTTTGAAAATTTAAATATGTCTTGAGTGCAGCTCTGAATCAAAACTAGAATAAGATAATTCTTTAACATGGTCAAAATGTAATTGCTCATATCAAAATCCAATATCATTCTTAGTGGTTAAATATAGAATTCTTCTTTAAAAGAAAGCCATGGATACCAGTCATTGACTGTTACTATTATATATCATGATTTTGAATGTGCTAGCCAAAGCAATAAGTCGAGAAAGTGAAATATAGTCATAAGTATTAGAAAGAAGGAAGCAAACATTACAAATTTTTTAGAAAGAATAAGAGTTTACAAGGTTAATAGTTTATAAAATAATGCAAAAATCACTAGCTTTTCTACATGCTAAATACCACACAAATATTATCGAAACATATAGTGAGAAAAATATCACATTCACAAAGGCAAACGAACATAGATCAACTAAGGATAAACTTGGAAAGAAATGTGCTAGACATATATGAAGAAAACTATAATGCTCTTCAGAGGAACATAAGAAATATAAATGAAGAACCAGATTTTATTCTTTCTTTCTTTTTTTTTTTTTTTTTTTTTTTGTATTTTCTGAAGTTGGAAACCGGGAGGCAGTCAGACAGACTCCCGCATGCGCCTGACCGGGATCCACCTGGAATGCCCACCAGGGGGCGATGCTCTGCCCATCTGGGGCGTTGCTCTGTTGTGACCAGAGCCATTCTAGCACCTGAGGCAGAGGCCATGGAGCCATCCTCAGTACCCAGGCCAACTTTGCTCCAATGGAGCTTTGGCTTCGGGAGGGGAAAAGAGAGAGAGAGAGAGAAGAAGGAGAGAGGGAGGGATGGAAAAGCAGATGGGCGCTTCTCCTGTGTGCCCTGGCTGGGAATTGAACCCAGGACTCCTGCACGCCAAGCCGATGCTCTACCTCTGAGCCAACCAGCCAGGGCCCAGATTTTATTCTTATATGAGATGTCTCAATGTGATAAATATGTCCATGATCTCTAAATCTCTAAATAGTGTAATTATAATTAAGTTCTCATGATATTTTTCTTTGGGAGGGCATTTAAAACGGCTTTTAAAAAACATTTAGAACTGTAATTGTAATATATGAGTAGTTTAAATAGATCTAGGCAGAGAAGGTAACATATTTTAAAGCATAACAAATACAACAGTGCTACAATGATGTAGGAAGAAGTATTCAAGTCAGTGGAACAGAGCACAGGGTAGACACAAATTTTAAAATAAAAGCTAAAATCTTAAATGCAAATTAAATATAAATATGTTAGAAAAGATAAATTATTAAATAACCAAGTTGACACAATTGGTTATTCATTTTAGAAAGAAATGCTACAGTCCTATCTCATACTTTACTACTCACCAAAAAATAAAATTTTAATGAATCAACTATCTCAATTTTTTAAAAAAGATGCTAAGAAAGTACAAATGATTATTTCCACAAACCTAAAAAAGGAATTTCTAAATATGACATAAAATGAAAAATAATAGAGAAAAAGACTATATAAATTTGCTATAAAATGTAAAAAATAAAAAATTTATATACAGTAAAAAACAAGAAAACTTGAAAATATCCATTTAAAACCATTTGCAATAGAACCAAAAATTATTTCTTTTAAATAACAGCAGTATTGAGATGTAATTCACATACTATTCTTTCATAGTACATAATCTACTGATTTTTAGTATATTGATAGAATCGTGCTTCTACCACAATCTAATTCCAGTATGTCCTCATCACCCCCAAAAGAAATCCTGTACCACTAATCTACTTTTTGTCTCTATAGATTTACCTATATGGATATTTCATACAATGGAATCTTAGAAAATGTGTTTTTTTGTGTCTGGCTCCTTTCATTTAGCATAAAGTTTTCAAGGTTCATCCATATTGTTTCATGTATCAGTACTTTATTTTTTTTTTTGATTGAATAATATTCCTTTGTATGAATTTACATTTTGTTTATCCATTCATCAGCTTATGAACATTGGGGTTGTTTCCATATTTGTCTATTGCTATTGTAAATACTGCTACTGACATTTATATATAAGATTTTGCAGGGACATATGTTTTCATCTTTTTTGGATGTTTACTTAGGAGTGAAATTGCTGTGATGACCCTGTTATTTTGTTGAAGGAGTGTCAAACTGTTTTTCATATTGGCTGTACAATTTTATATTTCTACCAGCAATGTATAAGAGTTCTAATTTCTCTACATTTTCACCAACACTTGCAATTACCTGTTTTTTGAATATAGCTATCTTAGCAGGAGTGGAATAATACCTTATTGTGATATTGCTTTTCATTTTTCTAGTGATTAGAGATATTGAACATCTCTCCCTGTGCTGATTGGACATTTGTATATTTTCTTTGGAGAAATGTCTATTCAAATTCATTGCCTATTTTAAAATTGGATTGTTTGCCTTCTTATTAATGTCATAAGAGGTCTTCATATCAGTGTGGATAGAAGTCCTTTACCAGAAAAACTAGTTGCAAATGTTTTCTCTCATTCTATTGCCTTTTCACTTTCTTTATGGTGTCCTTTGAAGCACAAAAGTTTTAAACTTTGATGATGTCCAATTTACTTTGTATTTTTTTGCTTGCATTTTTAGTGTCATATTTAAGAAACTATAGCCTAATCCAAGGTCACAAGGCTTATTCCTATGTTTCTTTCTAAGAATATAATAATTTTAGCTTTCAGATACAGGGCTATGATCTACTTTGAGTTAATTTTATATAGTGTGAAGGAGAGCTCCAAATTAATTCTTTTACATACAGAAGGACTAATATTTTTAATACATTAGGTGTATTTAAATAAGAAAAAGTATAAATATGTCAAAAATAAAATGGGTAAATAATATTGAGAAGATAATTTCAACCAATTGATCCATAAAAAGATATCAACTTCAATAGAAATCAAAATAAAAATTAGTTATTTATATTCAACAAGGTTAGTGTTACTTTATTTATTTTTATTTTATTTTATTTTTTTTGTATTTTTCTGAAGTTGGAAACGGAGAGGCAGTCAGACAGATTCCTGCATGTGCCTGACCTGGATCCACCTGGCACGCCCACCAGGGGGTGATGCTCTGCCCATCTGGGGCATAGCTCTGTCGCAACCAGAGCCATTCCAGTGCCTGAGGCAGAGGCTACAGAGCCATCCCCAGTGCCCGAGCCAATTTTGCTCCAATGGAGCCTCGGCTGAGGGAGGGGAAGAGAAAGACAGAGAGGAAGGAGAGGGGGAGGGGTGGAGAGGGGGAGGGGTGGAGAAGCAGATGGGCGCTTCTCCTGTGTGCCCTGGCCGGGAATTGAACCCGGGACTCCTGCACGCCAGGCCGATGCTCTACCACTGAGCCAACCAGCCAGGGCCGGTTAGTGTTACTTTAAAAGATTAGTAAAATCCAATGTTGAAGATGTATGGGGACATAAGCATTCTTGAATGTGTTGGTGGGAGCAGTTTGGAAATATGTATCTGAATGTAAGATGTCCTTATCCTTTTCAACTAAAGATCTACTTCTGTGAATTAGTTCTTTAAATAAGGATTAAACAACTGCATAGGATGTATGAATACTTAGAGCGATTTATAATAGCAATACATTTAGGACAACCTAAACATCTATCAATAAAGAATTATTTAAATTATTTTGTATAAGTCAGTGGAATAGTATACAGCTATTTAAAGTGATAGAGCATATAAATATTCTGTGAATAGAAATACATGTGCTATATAACATAAAGATAAGCTACAAAAAAAAGCTTATTTCATATGCTTATACTTTTGAAAACCAAAACCAAAATGAGGTGTGTGTATCTATATATAATAATAAAAATGTTAAAATATCTAAAGTTTTTTGAGACAGGTAATTTCACCCTCTATGTACTAACAGAAAGCAAATATTTTATTAGTGGAAAAACTTAATCTTTATTAAGAAAATATAAAATCGTATAAAACTTTTCAATGTGTTCCCACATATGACACATAAACTGACTCCATCTTCCTTTCTTTCCGAAATAAGAGTGAGATAGCTGGGCCATTATTTAGTATTGGAACCAAACATTTTTATCTCTATTATTGATTTGGATATTTTAGGGAGGGTTTTTGTTTGCTTGTTTGTTTTTTTACCAGAATTATCTAGCTAATTGTATTAATTTTCTACTTTGTTTTATAAAAATGTAAGTTCAAAGAGTAGGAGCCATATTTCACAGGCATTTTTTCCTGCAAGAAGTTTCTGGAAATTGTTACAAAGGGCATTGCTTCATGAGTTCTTTTCTCTTTTTCTATAGGAATAGAGATATACCTGAAAGTTCACGTAACTGACCAAAAATGTGTTACATGGTTGATACTTAAGATATAAAAGCAATATCATAAATTTAATGCAAATATGCACCTTGATATTTACTTTAAACAGCAAAACTATATTTTATGCCTTATTAAAAAAGGCATAAAATATTTTTATTGATTAGACAAAAGGCCCCAAAGTACTATAAAATGAATATATAGCCTATAAAAATTACAATTTTCACCATGCCATAAATTACAGTTAGCTAAACTAATGGGTTAGCTACAGTAAATATTAAACACTTGGTTAACAATATGTACATCTACTTTAGAATTAAAAATTCTTTTGGAGGATTATGTAAATGGACCAGGTCTCTTTTTTTCTTAAAAAAGATGTACATGGAAATTTGAAATAAGAAAGTTTTCTTTTTTTCTTTTTCTTTTGTAATTAATTGAATTTATTGAGATGACATTGGTTCACAAAACCATACAGGTTTCAAGGGAATAAGAATGTTTTTACTCTTCATAATAAATTCATGGAGCTGTAGTCAAAATCCTTCTAGCTGTCCTTTTCTTTAAGCATACACACACACACATTGCATCATAATCAGTTTTCGGAAATGTAGACAAACATTCTGCTTTAAGAGGATGATTGGTAAGTAGGACTACCTTGAATTTTCCTACTTTTCCTCTGTTTTCTCCCTCAAACATTTCCCTTTCTTTCCTACTGAACTGATGGTAAATTCAGGTGGACAATATAAGCTCCATGTTTCGGCATAGTTTGGAGGGATAGCCACTATTTTCTATGGCTGATAGCCTTGGTTTCCAGGATTCAGTTTGCTTATCTGTTAATAAAAAGAGTGCCAAACGTCTAAGGTCCTTTTTTAAAAGTAATTTGGTGTAATAGAAAGGACACTGCATAGAGACAAATAAAGCCGGGTTTATAACCCAGTTCCACTTCTTAAAAGCTATTTGACTTTGGAAAACTTTCCTCAGTTTGATGAGTTTTAAATTCCTCATGTATAAAATAGGAATAATATCAATCTTCATAAGGTTGCTAAAGACAAATGAGATAACATTGACAAAGCACTTAGCATAGTGCTTGACACTTAATAGGCTTGCAATAACTATTAGGTCTTGTACTCCTTTACTTAAATCTTATGATTATATGGAGGTCAGTTTCAGAGATGAAGTATAGGTGCTAATTGGACTGTGTTAAATTAAAGGAGAAGTGGAATAATGGCCTTTCAAAGGCTGGCACAGGTGTACCCTTCTCCTCACTGGGATGGGTGCAGAGTATTGTTTAACAAATTGTATAGCTACTTAGGATAAAAAGCAATTTCAGAATTATTCTTTGTTCATGTTCTCCATCTTTTATAATCATAGTCACTTTGCTTAAGTCTGCCTATATCACAGCCATTTTTAGATTTTTAAAAATTTATTCATTTTAGAGAGAAGAGTGAGAGAGAGAGGAGAGAGAGAGAGAGAAGGGGGGAGGAGCAGGAAGCATCAACTCCCATATGTGTCTTGACCAGGCAAGCCCAGGATTTTGAACCTGTGACCTCAGCATTCCAGGTCGACATTTTATCCATTGCATCACCATGGGTCAGGCTCAAAGCCATTTTTAAAGTAAAGTTTATTGAATAATACGATGGAGAATGTTATAGCTATTACTTTAGGGGTGGTGGTGGTAGTCTATAAATGGACTATTATTAGGAACCTAGTTTGTTTCTATTTTATGGGAGGCCAGTAAGTGTGACAAATTGTGCCAACTTTGATAGTGATTGCATGGGATGTTGCATTGACAAAGATGTTGTGGCTGCAAGAGGATACATGGGGGAAAAGTACTATGATTGATTAGCTATGCCTGCCATGAGTACAGCAAAAGGGACTAGATGCCTGTGTGCCATGTGTTACTATTTCATATAAGTGAACAGCTATCCCAAGAAGAAATGGAGGAATGGAAAAAGTAACAGGTGACATCCAGACAAGAAGGGAATGATTAAGTTTATAAATTGTTTCTCATTTCGTAGATTCACATTTTTAGGTTTCATCTATATAAAAAAAATTTTCATTTCTCTCGAGAAGTTTGCCCTGGTAAGAAGATTTTAGTAGCCATGCTGTAAAGAAGTTTTAAGAGAGTTTTATTTTTATTGCAAGTGGTTTTGTAGTAGAAGCAAAATGCATTTATAAAAATTTGTTTTTGCCATTGGGGAGTTTGATTATTTTGTCTGTTAAATAATATCTAAGCTTACATTGGCTTTTTTTTTCTCATTTCTCACCTCTTCCATTGGTTACATAAAGAGAAAGGTAGAACTATCTAAAATAGCTTGCATTTAAATGTTTATTGACCATTCCCCACTTTACCATAAACACTATTCTAATGTTAAATTTCATGGATTATGCAAACATATATATATGTAATTCCAAAGGGATCTCACTACACTAATATTTTAATCATGGAAAATGGCTATTTTGAGGGAAGTTAAAAAGTACACATAGTTCCTGCAAGCATGTTAAAGATCAAGTTATAGCTGATAGAATAGTTCAATGTTGAATAGATTCTGGAGACCATCTGTGGTTAAGTCCTTTATATTATTGAAGGGAAAACTGAGGCCTCAAAAACTTAATGATTTTTTTGTTTTAGTGAGTTAGGTAAACACTGTGTTGAAATGGAATCCAAGTCTCTTGAGACTCTGTCATAGCATTTTCTACTAAATGTTTCCCTTGTGAAGAGCTGTGAAAAATAAGATGCAAAGTGTATGAATTAGGATGTTAGGAGGCTTGTCGAAGAGAAAGGGTGAGTAGGTTGCCGTGGGAAAATGAAGATGTTTTAATTAGTGATAGACATAAAGTTAGATTAACTAGAATTAATCTCAAATTAGCAGAGTTTAATATAAGAGAGAGAGATTTTGAAAGAGACTGAATGATCACTGAAAAACAATGAGATAAAGAGGTTTGGAGACTGAATTCTAACAAATATAGTCTATTGGATTATTATCCAAAAATAATTAGAAGTTAGAAGTAAACTAGGATAAACCTTGGAATCTAATGCATAAGAGTCAATAATCAACCAATCAGAAAAGAATTTTCAGCCTTGGCTGGTTGGCTCAGTGGTAGAGCATTGGCCTGGCATGTGAAAGTCCTGGGTTCGATTCCCAGTCAGGGCATACAGTAAGAAGGGACCATCTGCTTCTCCACCCTCTTCCTCCCTTCTTTTCTTCCCCTCTCGTAGACATGGCTCAAATGATTTGAGCAAAGTTGGCCCTAGGTGCTGAGGACGGCTCCATGGCCTCAACTCAGGTGCTAAAATACCTTGGTGGCCGAGCAACAGAGCAGCAGTCCATATAGGCAGAGTATCGCCTGGTAGGGGGATTTCTGGTAGATCCCAGTGGGAGTGCATGCAGGAGTCTAAGTCTCTGCCTCCCTGTCTCTCACTTAATAAAAAAAATTGCCACAACTTTTGCTAGTGGGAGAGGGGAAGAGGTAAGAGATGGCCACAAACCATCTAGGGGTCTCAGAAGTTCTTCAGGGAGTTCAGAGATCAAAGCATGTCAAGAGTTGCTTTTTTTAGGAGAGCAGGAGAACTGTGAACCCTCAGAACACATACCAGGATACCTGTGGAACAGACATGCCCTTCCTGTGCTTCTCTGCTCTAGCAGTGAGGGGAGATATTTAGGTCCCTATATCCCATTCCCTTGTTTCCAGCAAGTTCATAAATATGTATTGTCCTTGCCTTTCCTGCGCAAGGGAAAAGCTGCTAGCACATTCTCCTCTGTTCTTTATAACCTGGGCTTGACGTGAGAATGAGAAGAGCAGTCAATAAATACACGCTTTTTCCATTTTTGGTAATTCTACAAAAATGTATTGGACACCCACAAAGTGCCAAGTGAAGTATACCATGACATAATAATAGAGGCCTGAGCCTGACCTGTGGTGGCACAGTGGATAAAGCGTCAACCTGGAAATGCTGAGGTCGCCGGTTTGAAACCCCGGGCTTGCCTGGTCAAGGCACATATGGGAGTTGATGCTTCCAGCTCCTCCCCCCCTGTCTCTCTCTCTCCTCTCTCTCTCTCTCTCTCTCTCTCTCTCTCTCTCTCTCTCTCCTCTCTAAAAATGAATAAATAAATAAAAAATAGAGGCCTGAGTAAGACTTACAAGGTGATGATGACTGCCATGATAGTGATGATGATGATGATGATAGCAGTTTCCATGTATTGAGTCCCTATTGTATCAAGTACTTAGTTACTTCACAAATGTTTGTCTTCATAGCAAAGTTATAAGACAAGCATTGTTATCACCAGTATTATATGTATATTATATGTGTAGGCAGTCCCTACAGCAGGGTTCAAATACTGGGCCTATCACTACCTATGTGTTTTAGAGGAAATTAATGAACAGAGTCTCAGTTTCTTATGTGCAAAATGGGAGTATAAATCTTGTGTATGGCCAGTAGTCGCCGCCATAGTGGCCATGCAGGTGCTGGTTCCCATTAGATTCAGCAAACGATTAAGAAACAGTGGAGCCAAAAAATGGTGGGCCATTCCTTTATTTTGGCCTCGCAACAGCGGGTGAGTAAACACACACAGGGCTCCAAAACCCTGGCACATTCTCCAGTTCCACAACCAGGAGAATCTTTTTCGATTTTTTCTAGGCTCAAAGGCCCCCACCAGTCTCAGTCACCTCCGGTTCCCCATCTGCACACCTTGTCCCTTCCCCTCTCTACACAAACTGACTTCTCCTTCGGCACCCCGCCATCTTGGCTTCTTTCCTTCTTCCTCCCTCTGTAAAAAAATGGCTTCCTTCTTCCTTCTCCTTCTCCTTCTCTTTTCCTTTTAAAACTTTTTGGTGTGAAATTCCTTCTCCAGGAAACATTAGCATAACAATGGCCCTTCCCAAGCAGGAAGGCAACTAGCAATTTCACAGACCAGCACCATTTTTAACAATAAAAGTGAGCAAACTCAAAAAACACAAATTTTACAAACTCATTTGCCCAACACCCTGCATTGCTGAGTTACTGTTAATGGGTCTTACATAGCACTTAGGCTCTGAGAAGCTGCAGAGCAGATGGCAGACCCTTACCATTACCTTTGTCTTTTCTCTTCATTTTGGCAGCAAGGAGCTTGTGCCAAGTTTTCTCATCACTGAGAACCCCTTTTGCTCCCTCCTCCCACCTTCGCTTCTAAAAATAAGTGCGGAGAGCTGCAATTCCTGAGAACGATGTCTAGAATATGTTGTTCAGGCCGAGAAAAGCCACCTGAAGTCCTCCCTCCCTCTTGAACTTAGCAAGAGACTTCATTGCTAAGGAGACTTTTAGAATTTCAGCAACAGACAACTTGGACTTCTGGGGATGGGTGGAGATGGTAGACTTCCAACTAACATTTAACATAGGTAAGATGACCTGCTGGATTTGACAGCTGAGTCATCAAGATACTTTGGACAACAAACAAGTATTTAAGTTGCTAATAGAAGTGGAGTTTAGGTCATCTTCTTAATCCATCAACTGACTTTCGAAAAGCACATTGGAGGTGAGTGAAAACTTCTCTTGTGTTAAAGAAAAATGCATTTTCCTAGTGTATAGAGGAGAGAATTAAACACATAGATATGCATGCATCATTGTAAATACGCATGTTCTTTCTTGCAAGAAATGCTAGAAAATGTGTCCTAAACCACCAATGACCCGATTGTAACAATACATTACTGAAACGTGGGCTTACTGGATATACTGATGGTTACAAAAATGTCAGCTTAGTTTATCACAGATCAATAACTCATTACATGCTCCAGAATATACAAAATCCAATATGAGGCAACTTACTGTGCTATACAGGCATTCAAATCCCACACCATTATGGAACCTTCAGTCGTGCAACTCTTCAGTTTTCCTCCCCATACTAGCTTTGGGGATTCAAATACATTTTATATCTTGTTAGATAGAAAAATAATGAAGACCAAGTTTACATTTTATTTGGAAAGGCATTAGATGAAGACAAGAATTAAGAACTTCATTTAACAAGACCTATAAATCCCTGTGTTTTGGGGCAATTGCGCGTGCATACACCTCCTCTCTTTCCTAGTTAGAAGTTAGCAGGGCTTCCATAATTCAAATTAGCAAATCTTTTTCCAGCTGAATTTAGCTGAGACCATTCTTGGCGTCTGCCTATTAGAGGCTGAAATACAGCTTCATTGAAGGGGATATAATTTACATGACTATCTGGCAAGATTCTTAAAGGCTAACAGGTACACATTACCTTTTTTTTTTTTTCTTGTCTACATTTGGAAGAGTAGAATTTTGGTTTGGCATTGGTATTACCAATTACTTGAGTCCACAGAAGTTTGATTTACATTTGGATACAGATGAGGAACTTCATTAAGTGTGCCCAGCAAACAAGCATTGACCACCTAGTGACTAAGAAATCTGCTTGTCTGGCTGGGTAACTTAGGTTTTAAGCCCCGAGGGCGTATGCCAGGCACAGTGTTGCCATTTAATGAATAAATAATCTCCATCACTATTAACTTTAATTTTTGCCCGAGGCAATGCCCTGCTCAAACTCTATCAAGGCTGGCCCTCTGGAACCTCTCCCTGTTACTGACATACGTTAGTACTTTCTCAGCGACTGTAACAGGTACTCCAATTGAATACAGATGTATTTTAATTACCAATCTTCTTTGACATGCCCGTTTGTCTTTGTTACTTTCCGCTTTCATATAAAAATGAGTCCTACTTGAGGAAAGCTGCCTACTCTTCTTCGGCCCTGCTGTAAAACATAACTTACAGCTGACTGGCCACAACAAGACACACGCATTGATCTTTTCACAGCTGGGTTGTTTGTATTCATGTGAGCCTAGAAAAAATGTTGCCGTTTGTATCAGGTGAGTGAATGCAGAGCTCCACCGCAGGCCTGTAAACCTCAACAGGAAAATTGATGGAGACAGCAGGAGCCTAAGCTTCACCCAAGCAGCCCCCAACTTAGAGGGGCATGAGAGCCGATGAGCTGACTGGGGAGGGAGGGGTTGGTGAGCCTTTACTTGGAAGTCTGCTTATTTTGCAGTTGAAAAGGGCAAAAAGCTCTCTCCTAAATTTATGATTTGTTGGGCTGGAGGTAGAGAGGAGACTCAAGTTCTTACATTGGTATCTATAGACCCTGAGATGTCCACGGACCAAGGTTGACCTTGAACTCTCTGATCGTAAAGAAAATATTTTGTATGCATGCACGTTTTTTTTTTTTTTTTCAGATTCTCCCACCTGAGCTGTCATCACGTAACAGAACAATGTACGAAACCAATCTTTTCCAATGCGTGCGTGCATGAGCACCATCTGGAGGGCCTGTTCAAACACTGATTCTTAAACCCACGCCAAGAGTTCTTGATTCAGAAGGGCTGATGTGGGCCCAAGAATGTGCATTTCCAACAGGTTCCCAAGTGACTCAGATGCAGCAGGTCTGGGGACCACATGCTGAAGATCAGTGAACTAAACGAATGCAAGGTTTCCAAACCCATTTTCACCATGGAATCACTTGAAGAACTTTAAAAAAATACTGAAGGAAAGGATCTGCTCTAGGTCTTTCTCCTCGGCTTGTCAGTGTGTCTAGTCACATCGTCTCCCCTCTGAGCAAACTTCCTTCTGTGCTTATCTTCAGGTCCAAATTTCCCCTTTCCAGGAGGACATCAGTCATATTGGATGAGGGCCCATCGTCATGACCTCATTTTAACCTGATCACCTCTGTGAAGATCCTCTCTGCATATAACTCGCTTCTGAGGTACTGGGGCTTAGCACTTCAACATATGAATTGTGGGGAGGGAGGCAGAATTCAACCTATAACACTAATACAGTTTTTCTTTCAAAACTGAAAATATTTGGGGATGGGAGAGAGATACTCTCTACTCTTTTTTTTTTTTTTTTTTGCCAATTTCTGTTCAAACTAAAGCCTTTTATAATTGCAGAGAATCAATCTTTTGTAAATATTGTCTTCTCAGCCTGTAATTGCGGATTCCAAGCTTTTCTTTCTATGCTTTGAGGCAGAGCAGTGAGATGCCAGAATGAATTCCCAGGGTCATTGCTACACAGCTAGAAAATAGATGGTCATTGGTGTGCATTGTGATAAGCTCATCCAGGTGACACAATGGGTCACATCTCAAACAGACCTCAAGAAACTTTGAGCACCCTTTCTGGGTTCAGCCAGCAAAGAATTTTCCAACAGGTTTACATGACTGCTTTGCTTTGAGCATTGGAGAATTAGATCTAATGTGTTTTTAATGTAATGTGACAATATTTAAGGTGCTAGACGACCTTGTTTTTACAGTTTAACTCTCTGTGCCGATGGGGTGCTATGTTGGCAGCATGCTTGGGGATTTTTAAAAGCAGAGCAAATTGTGTAATCAGCAAGTGGACCTTAGCAAGATCATTGCCAGGGTGGCAGAACAGTAGCTGGCATGGAAGAGTGAGAAAGCAAAGACAGTAAGTGGGTGCACATTCAATATTCTGTTACATTCACAGTGGAGGAAGGAGAGCTCTGGGAGGTAAATAACACTTTTGACTGTGAGCAGAATTAAGACAAGGGCTGGTGGGTGTTGGGGGGAGAAATATATTTCTAACATCACCAGTGACAAAGAAAAAGGCCTAAAACTGAGCATCTCTCTAGATGGTCATTAACTAAGAAAAGGAAAACATGTGAATAAGCTTTCCGAAGAGTTCCGGCTATTCGGTACACGTCTCTCTTCAGGGCCTCTGTGTGATCCAGCCACTCTGGCCATCTTCCATCTCCTCGAGCATCTCAAGCTCTTTCCCATCTTACAGTCTTTGTCTTTGCTCTTCCTTCTGCTGGAAACACTTTTCCTTTGGCTCTTTGCATTGAGCAATCCTTGCCATCCTTTGGGTTTCATCATAAATGTCACCTCTTTAGTCAAGATTCCTTGAAGCATTTCATCTAAATATGTTCCTTCTCCACTTTTCTTTTATAAGAGTTTCACATTTTATGTGTTTTCCATTTATTTGCTGGCCTTTCTTTCATTGGAGCATAAGTCCACAAAGGCAGGGACTATCCAACCAGCAACTGGACTCTGGTAGGCATTCAATATAGAATGTTGGAATGAATGAATGAATGAATAAATGAATGAATAAATGAACCGGCTAATAAATGTTCCACGAAATGAACAGCTGACCCATGTTACACTGGAACAGAATCATCTATCCTATCTCCCGTGAGACATGTTTAATACTTTTTATTAAGTACCAACTATAAGCCCAGCCCTACATGGGAACCTTATATTTATAATCTTAAATATTCAAATTAATCCTGCAAGATAGATACTATTATCATATATTTTGTAGAAGAGCAGGTTAGTAACTTTTCTAAGACCACAGAGTTGTGATTCAAACCAAGGATGATCTGATTCATATCATTCTCAGTCTATCACAAAAATGATAATTGTCCCTTAAATCACTATTGTCCCCTGCAACTGTAGACTAAAGCAGCCAGTGACAGTGGCAAAGATGGGTAAGTGTTTACCTCAGTAAACACAGATATAGGTGAAAAAGAGCGCTTTTCAGCTCCCCTGCCTCACCTTCCTTTCAACCACTCCGAGGGATGCATTGATAAACATAATGGGTTATGTAGGCTTTTGGGTATTGTTGGGCAGATAAAATGTATTATGCTCACTTTGTTAAAGATAACAGGAGGAGGCCGTCACCCAGGTGATATTAATGTGTGTTGGGGTGGGCTAAAGGCAGGGAGAATCCTTGTAGCCTGGGGCTTGGTTTTGGGATTAAGCCTTTCCTACCCTTTTTGGTGTAAGGTGGTACAATCCTATCATGCCTCAGAGAAGTGACTTTGTATTAGAGACTTCCCTATTATGTATATTGGATTAAGGGTTTGGATTTCTACACTATAAAATGGGAACGGAGCGGGAGTTTGGCTCTTGGTTCCTGAGATTAGAAGAGAGAGCAGAGGAGAGCAGAGAAAGGCCACGTGGAGGAGGCCAGGAGAAGCAGCCAAGATGGCGGAGTGCTGAGTGAGATGCCAGTTTGTGTAGAGTTTGTATCTGGGATAAGGAAAGGAGATGGGGAACAGAGGTGAATAAGTCTGGTGAACTAGAAACCTTTGATTCTAGGAAACTCGGATAAGTCAGTAGCTTTGTGAGCACTGAATGTGACTGGGTTTTGGAGCCCAGTGTGTGTTTTTACTTGCCCGCCGGGTGCAAAGCTAGAATTAAAGACTATGGCCCACCAGTTTTTGGCTCCGCTGTTTCTTTGCCGACTGTCCGAATCCAATGCGAACCTGCATAGGACTGGCTGCTCTGATGGTGGCCCTGGCCTTGACTGCTGGCTTTACAGGTATCATCCTGGTACCCTATCTTTTAAAAATAATAGTTTCATAGGGACAAATAATAACTTTTACCATGGAGAAACCTGGGAGACACCATCATCCATAATAAGTACCTTCTGATATGATGCTCTTGTTAAGCCTAATCCGGAGGGACTCGAAACATTGAAGACACGAACAAAATCCGTCCATTCCACACCAGAACTTTATTGTCTAGCTTGGCCAAGTGGTGGCAACTCCAACAGAAATCTGAGGGAGAGCGCGCTGGCCCTTTGTTCTACTTAGATTTTATAGTTTTGCAAGCGGGAAGTATAGAAACAGAAATTGCAATTAGGTGCCCTTTATCACTATTGGTTATATAGTCATATGTCCTTTAACATGATAGGACCATGTTCAATTTGCAAGCTATACATCATTTTGGAGAAAACAAAATTTATAAGTCAACACAATGATAGAAAGATGTCTCTTTACATATTAAGAGACATTCCTATATTTTCTAATGTTTATTCGCCATTTCTTTGTCCAGAGTCACACATATTAACTATATGCATTCATATGGAAGAGGTAGTTTCCCTGGGGACAAATGCCTGCAAATGGCTCATTATTATAAGAAAGGTTTATTTTGGCTTTTCTCTTCCTGCACCTGGCTAGCCATTCACCCCTTTCCCCACAGGTGTGGTGGAATGTCAGGGAATCCATGTTTTCCTTCCCTTTGCATTTACAATACAATGCCAAGGGCCATCCTGGTTTTATGCCAATCACACAGTACAGAGATTATTCACAAAATTTCTCTGCACACCTTAACCCAAATTAATAAAATGTTCTTTAAGCCTCTTAAAATATTAATATCGATTCTGTAGCTTTTGGTACTTTATAACACCTGCGGGTGAGGTGGTGCAGTGGCTCCTCAGGGCTCCTCACTCTGAGATGGGCTAACTATTGCTTCTTTGTTACTTTTGAAAAATGCATAGATAGCCTCATTTTAATCACAGGACAACATAGAAAACTCCAAACTGAGGCACACTCTAACAAATAACTAGCCAGCACTCTTCAAAATTGTCCTGCAGTCATGAGAAACAGTCTCAGATTAGAGGACACTAAAAAGACATGATAACTAAATGCACGATGGATCCTGCATTGACTCCTGAGCCAGAAGAAGGATGCTGGTGAGACGACTGAGCAAATTCAAATGATGTCTACAGATTAGTCAATACCTTTGTATCAATGCCAATTATTGTTCTATGGTTATGCAAAATGTTGACATGAGAGGAGAAAATTGGGCGAAAGTTACAAAAGAACTATACACATATTTTTTTTAACTTTTTAGAGTGTAAAATTATTACCAAATAAAATATTAAGAAAAGAACCAGCATGGCTTCTATAAAAAATGCTTTTCCAATTTCTAAAAATTAAAACTAAATCAAACACCTACCAAAGGGAGTAGAAAGAAAATTTGCTTGCAAGTGGGAAATCTAAGTTTGTTGACACATTGTGCAGTGCCAAAGTTGTCTGGTGAATTCTGAAGGTACAATGTGGCAATGATTTGCTCTTATTGTGTCTCTTATAAGAGGAATCAAGAAAAAACTTGTGGAGTTTACAAGCTACCACCACGCCCTCATTTCTTGGGAAAATGAGGAATTCCTTGTGGAGAATATGAATAAAGTTTAAAATCGAGAAAGGAAACAGACACCAATTGTCTATGTAATAACTACTAACATCTCTTAAAATTTGTGGTTACCCTTTTCTCCATCTATCAGGAAAGAAGGATTCAAACCTTACCCCTTCCCTGCCCTTACCATATATACCACATCTGAAACAGACCTGGAAAGGATTCACAATGATTTAATGATGAGCCAGTCTCTGGGAGCAATGAGTTCTCAGAGCGACAAGGGAGAGTCATAAGGAAGAGGAGGGTGTTGATTCTTCTGAGTTTTACTGTCCATGCAAGTTGTTTCCTATTGTAGCTGACATACAACTTCATAAATGGGAAAAACATCGTGCCTGTGGATGGATAACACAGGGTGCAATTGAGGGAGGGAGCCAGTGCCTCTGTCCTTATGACAGTACCACTCCACTTAATAAAGGAATGGAGAGGTATGGCTGGCCTGCTGTGGAGAGGCTTTCTAACAGCAGAACCGGCCTGCCCAGGCAGTGTGTTTCAGGGAAACATGTTGCTCTAAATCCCTGCTTTTCCCGCCCCATAGCAAATCTGCTGCTGCCCAGGAAACCCCCGAGGAGCTGTGAATAGGAGAGATGATGATGAGCAAATTCATGCATACAGAAAAGCTGTGGGCCCCAGCAAGCTCATTTCACCAGCCTATGGTGGAGGCTGGTGCTTTGAGGAAAGGCCTGCCAAGAAGAAGGGACAGGGATGGAGTCAGAAACCTTGCTCTAAAAGGTACAGGCCAGTTCATTTCCCAAATAGGTTGGCAGTACAGCTACAGGAGGTGGCGCGGCCAGAGGAAATCAGGTTACTTAGAGGCCAAATCTCCCTTTTTTGCTGGAATGGGACTGACTGGGATTCTTCTTTGTAGTCTCTGAAGGGAGGTGAGGTGCTTTTTCATTTTATCCAATGCCCAGGGCCAGCCCTGACATGGTGACATTCTGGGAAAAACGCTGCATAAAGCACTGCAAGAGGCGACTTATTTTCTGATATTCTTTCCTATCACCTCATTGAACTAGGAACTGATTTTACAAGGCCAGGATCTCTGCTCTGAGATATAACTGATTGGCTAAGCACGACAAAATTCTCTGGGAATTGCCATCTACTTGGGTAATTTTATATGTGCTCATTCATGAAGGAACCAAACCGACTTTTCCTCAGGAATTCAGTTACAGGCTGGTTGAGACTGACTTCCTATCGCAGCTTTTAGGATTTTAGCCCTTTCTGAACAGGTCATCAAAAACTAGCAATGTTCTAGCTCTCCATATAAAAATGAAATTCCAAGGAATTACTAAAATTAGAGGAATACATTTAAAAAATCTGAATATAAATGTAATTATTGAGCATGGTGAGTGTGAAAAAATATCGCCAACATGCACTGCAGTGTAAAATCTGAGCTCCTATCTGCCACTGGCCTCAGGACCCTCCTTTTCCTGGGTGGGTCTTTGAGCAATATGAAACTCATTAAACTCATCATGATTCAAAATGGCTTGTTCATGACTCAGAATCGGTTTACACTGTCTTTACCAACTTGCATCATGAGCAAGACTTATTTCCTTTTCCTTCCTAGTCCTCATTTTCCTTTTTTGAGAGTCCTTCCATCCAATCGAAATAGGCCTGTAATAAATTTGCATAATTAAAGTGTATTGGTTATATGTGGGAAATGTGTGAAGAAAGTCTAGCCAGAAATAACAGCTAAAGAATATGAACTTTGACAGAATTTGAAGACCTTTGCAAACATTCTGTCAATCTGTTATTGTAGGCCCAGTAGCCGTGGCCGTCATCACTGCCAGGCAGGTGCAGGTTCGCATTAGATTCAGGCAGACAGTAAAGAAATTGTAAAGCCAAAAACTTGTGGGCCATTCCCTTATTCTAGCCTCACACCCGGCAGGTGAGTAAAAACACACAGGGCTCCAAAACCCATTTATTCAGAGCTCACAAAGCTACTGACACATCCGGGTTTTTCCTAGAATCAAAGGCCCCCATTAGTCTCAGCGGAGTTCACAAAAGCCCCTTGCCCCTCACCTCTGGTTCTCCATTTGCCAACATGGTTTCTTACTCTGCAAAACTGGCTTCTCTCTCAGCACCCTGCCATCTTGGCTTCTTCTTTCTCTTCTTCTCTCTCTTAAAACTTTTTGGTGTGAAAACCCCACCCCCAGCACACATTAGCATAACAAAGCCCCTTCCCAAGCAGGAAGATAATTAGCAATTTCAGACCAGCACTATTTTTAACAATAAAAGTGAGCAAACTCAGAAAATACAGATTTTACTAACTCATTTTCCCAACAGTTATCTTTCAGTGAGAAACTTGAAGTACAGTCTAGTGAGGATGCCAGGTTATACTAGTAAATGGTCAGCTCAAAACTACAAAACAAGGCCCTGGCCGGTTTGACTCAGTGGTAGAGCGTAGGACTGGCGTGTAGAAGTCCCAGGTTTGATTCCCGGCCAGGGCACACAGGAGAAGCGCCCATTTGCTTCTCCACCCCTCCCCCTCTCCTTCCTCTCTGTCTCTCTCTTCCCCTCCCGCAGCCGAGAGCGAGGCTCCATTGGAGCAAAGATGGCCCCGGCGCTGGGGATGGCTCCTTGGCCTCTGCCCCAGGCGCTAGAGTGGCTCTGGTCGCGGCAGAGCGAAGCCCTGGAGGGGCAGAGCATCGCCTCCTGGTGGGCAGAGCATCGCCCCCTGGTGGGCGTGCCGGGTGGATCCCAGTGGGGCGCATGTGGGAGTCTGTCTGACTGTCTCTCCCGGGTTCTAGCTTCAGAAAAATACAAAAAAAACACAAAAACCGAAAACAAAAAATACAAAACAAGTCTTCTTCTAGGTCATCCACTAAGATAATGTCGCCTCATACATATCCCTTTCTCATCCCCAGTAAGTGTGAATCACAGAATTTCAAGGTTGAAAAGAACATTACAGGTTTGTTAACCTACTGATCAGTCTGAATTTGTTATTCTTTTTACAAAAGTTACCAGCTTATGCTTAACTAACTCAGTGACAAGGAATGTACTACCTCCATGACTTTAATAAATAACCGTGGAATAAGTGACTGCATAATAATTTTAGTACAGCTTCTGATTCGCCTTTTTACTATTTGAAGAAGAACCATCTTTTATTTAGAGTGAACATTCATGCTTGCTTTAATAATTCTTAGGTCTCATCTTGGTTTTCAGTCTCTTCAAAATCTGCCTCTAGTGTTGTGCCCAACATGCTTAGCATGCTCTGATCAGCTCCAAGCAAAGCAGGACTCCCTGCTACCTTATTTAGAGCCAAATACTATATATATATATATATATATATATATATATATATATATATTTTTTTTTTTTTGTATTTTTCTGAAGCTAGAAGTGGGAGAGACAGTCAGACAGACTCCTGCATGCGCCCGACCGGGATCCACCTGGCACGCCCACCAGGGGGCGACGCTCTGCCCACCAGGGGGCGATGCTCTGCCCCTCCGGGCGTCACTCTGCCGCGACCAGAGCCACTCTAATGCCTGGGGCAGAGGCCAAGGAGCCATCCCCAGTGCCCGGGCCATCTTTTGCTCCAATGGAGCCTCTGCTGCGGGAGGGGAAGAGAGAGACAGAGAGGAAGGAGGGGGGGGGGAGGTGGAGAAGCAGATGGGCGCCTCTCCTGTGTGCCCTGGCCGGAATCGAATCCAGGACTTCCGCACGCCAGGCCGACGCTCTACCACTGAGCCAACCGGCCAGGGCCAATACTATATATATTAATGCATACTATCATCACTTTGCCTTTTGGGTAGCCAAATCATGCTATTGACTTTATATACTTAGTGTATATTCAAACTCCATTTTCTATACATTCTGTCTCTAATTCTCTGGTTTTATTTACTTCCGCAGCTCTAGTTATCACATATATGTTGACTCTCAAATACGTACCTCAAAAAATTTAGACCTCATTCATGAGTTCCAGATTCTTATGTCCAACTATACCCTGGTCATCTGTACTTGGATAATCTACAGATATATCAAATTCCACATGACCCAAATTTTACCCCTTTTTTTCTCCTTAAACTGATGTCCCCCAACCTCCAAGACCCCAATATTTTCATCTCAATAAATGGCACAGTCATATAATCAAATACTCAACTTGAAATTTTGGAACCATCAGTGAGTTTACTCATCCCCTCACCTATCATATCCAATAACTCACCATGTGCTGTTGCTTTAATCTTATAAATCTCTTCTCTCCATTCTTGCTGTTATTGGCTATCTGCCTGGATTTCCCCTACACATGACTATATTCCAAATGATTGCAGGTTAATACTAAGACTCATATTTAATCATGTTACCTCCCTGCTTAAAACTGTTCAGCAGGCTCCCATTGCTTTAATAATAAAACCTAATCATGTAATGTGGCTTTCATGATCTGATTTTTGGTACATTATTTCAATTCTTTGAATAAACCATGCCACATACGGTTCCCTTCTGAAGCATTCTACAACTCTGCCTTACCTAGTTATATTCTAATCTTACTTTAGGTTCCAGCATAAAGGTCACTTCTTTGGGAGATACCCTCCAGAGAAGTTAGGTACCCCAACACTCCTAACACTGTTTCTACTATCATAACATGTGGCCATACATTTTTTATTTTGCTAGCTAATGACCTTCTTTCTCTGCTTAGAGTCCCTGCTGAACTCTAATTGCTCTGAGGGCAGGGGTAGCATCTCAAGCTTTCCTGTGACTATGCACACAGTTCCTGGCGCAGGGGCAGGTATATAACAGGTGTTCAAAATTATTTGAAGAAGGATGAAAGTACAGGAACTTCTCCTTTATCTCTCTAAAAGCTTCATATTCCTAGCTGCGTTCCATTGCTTAAGTCTTCCAAACTCTCTTCCAATATTTTGTCTATCATAGTTAACACCACTTTAGTTTTAAGTTACTAAAAGTTTTTGATAAGACTATCTGTTGTGTTTATTCAAAGAATCTGACACACAGGTTGATGTGGTGATGCAATCATATGCTGAGAAATGACTCTGATTGCAGAACTGTGAGGGTGGCTGATGTGAAGGATGGAGAAAAAAATGACTGTGGAACTACCCTAGGGCATCAACAAGTTGGGGAAGAATGAATTTGTATGACACCTTACCATGCTTTTGTTTGTCCAAAATGTTAACCTAGGTAAATGTAATATTACTGAGAATTTCCCAACCTCTTTGAGATAACTTGTCTTGCAGCATCTCATTCCCTGAAAGGATGTGTATCTTTTCTCTAAATATTTTTGAGTCTATTTTACCATGTTTGTATGCCTAACCATTCATGTCCAGGGATAATACTGTTATTAAAGCACTTAAAGAAAGTTTTAGAAGTTTGGCACTTAGTTAAATGACTCTTCTAAGATACCTAAATGCTGAAAAATTTCCCTTTTTGCCCTCAATTCATGACTTAATTTTAATTTTACTTTTGAATCATTTCAAATGATTTTACAACATGGCTTATCCTTCTGGAAACAAGGAGTTTATAAACTTATAGCTGGGGGTTAATGCCCACATTTTCATTTAAATAAATAATATCCAATATTATCATTTCTATTTCTCTCTGCAAGCCAGCCCCACTTGCTCCCAAATGAACTCTCTGTATTAGTAACCACACTCTCCTCCACTGGTCCATTTCTCAGGTATGCTTTATTTATTTGTTTGTTTTATTTTATTTTATTATTTTTTTTGCCAGAACACTGAAATTTTAATTTTGTAAACCATATATTCAAGTAATCAACAACAGAATGTTGCCCATTAAGAATCAGGACCTAGCCTGACCAGGCGGTGGTGCAGTGGATAGAGCATCGGACTGGGATGCAGAGGACCCAGGTTTGAGACCCCGAGGTTGCCAGCTTGAGCACGGGCTCATCTGGTTTGAGCACAGCTCACCAGCTTGAACCCAAGATTGCTGGCTTGATCAAAGAGTCACTCACTCTGCTGTGACCCCTGCCCCCATCAAGGCATATATGAGAAAACAATCAATGAACAACTAAGGAGCTGCAAGGAAGAATTTATGCTCCTCATCTCTCTCCCTTCCTGTCTGTCCCTCTCTCTGTCACACACACACACAAAAAAGAAAATAAATGGATATCAGGACCTAGTCTGAGACCTAAAACGTGTCTTTCTCTAAATGCAAGATCATGCTGCACTTCAACAGCTATGGAGAGAACTGGGCCTTTGGGATGACTCCCTGATCAAGACCCACAGCAGCTGCAGCTGGAGCTTCAGAGCCTCTGTAGGAGGGAGCAAGGTGGGAGGAGGCGGGCTAAGCAGGGAGGAGGGGGCAAGGTGGGGAGGAGAGGGGCAGAGGAGAAGAGGGGGTAAAGCAGGCAGGAGGGGGCAAGGCAGGGAGGAGTGAGTAAGGCGGGGAGGAGGGGGCATAGTGAGGAGGAGGGAGTAAGGTGGAGAGGAGGGAGTAAGGCGGGGAGGAGGGGGCATGGTGAGGAGGAGGAAGTAAGGTGGGGAGGAGGGAGTAAGGCGGGGAGGAGGGGGCATGGTGAGGAGGAGGGAGTAAGGTGGGGAGGAGGGAGTAAGGCGGGGAGGAGGGGGCATGGTGAGGAGGAGGGAGTAAGGCGGGGAGGAGGGAGTAAGGCGGGGAGGAGGGGGCAAGGTGGGGAGGTGAGGGGCAGAGGAGAAGAGGGGGTAAAGCAGGCATGAGAGGACAAGGCGGGGAGGAGGGAGTAAGGCAAACAGGAGGGGGCAAGGTGGGGAGGATGGGGTAAGGTGGGGAGGAGAGAGCCAAGGCAGTGAGGAGGCAGTAAGGGTAGCTCAGCAGCCGGTAGGAGTGTTTGCTTCCTGGAGGTGAAAGCACCCATGCTCTGCCACCCTCCTCCTCCTCATCTCCCTGGGCCCCTAAAGAGGAGTTAGAACAGGGCAGCCCCAAGATACCAGAAGAAGGGCATCAAGAGCTGGTTCACTGGTTTCTGGGGAAGTTGGTTATCATGGCTACTTTTTGTTGCAACCTCTCAGAAATGCTTTTTAAACTCGGGCTGTGTCTTTCTACAGGTTTTCAGTGTGATCTAAAGGAGATGTAAAGCCATCACAGGAATGTGGTACATCTTTACGGGGTCAGATTTACCTGCAAAGCTCACTCTTGTGTGTCAACCCCAAATCCTCTGGGCCTCACCTGTCTCCAGGATCTTTGGTCACAAGTCCTTCTACAGCTGTTTGGGGCTTCTGCTTAGGGGCTCTGGGCCCTCCTCTCACTTCTGGTCTCAGACAAGAAAACTACCTCACCTGTGAGAGGTGTGACTTGCTCTGGATTCTTAAAAGGGCCATGTGGTCCAAGCCAGAATGGAGGGGAGATAACTCCCTTTGGGGCAAATTTGATAAATATGGAAAAGAATTAGCAAATAAATTCACTGCATCTCTTCTCTCTCATCTTCAATGAACTGTTCAGCAACACAATACTCCCCAAAGGGTCTTCAAAGAGACTTCTGCCCAGACGAGACAATCAGCTCTGTGTGCTAACCTGGAGACACCCCTCATATTCACTCTCATCTGCCTCATCCCCTTTCTCCTTCCAGCCTGCCTCCCTGGGGTTGTGCAGTGAAGTGTTAGAGTGAGAACATTTGACTCAGCTTCTGTTTTCTAGGGATTCTAGGAAAACTTATTAGATGGTATTGCCCAAGAATTTCATCAATGTTATGATAAAACATGACTCTCCGAAGTTAGTTATTGCTCACAGTGAGCTCTTTGTCATCTACAACCAGGGCCCTTGGAAAGACAAGCTTATTCTCTTGTGCTCTTAGGTGTTCTTCAATGGGAACATTTGAGAAGTACCAGAAATAGGTGTGTGTTTTTCAATATATTATTTAATCTTATATTTTAGTCCTCTCTATTTTCCACCTCTTCCTTCTTTCTTTACGCATCATTATTTCACTTTATTTATCACTGAGTTTTATATTAAGCTTCCTTGTATTTCTGATTTTGGCATTGAGTCTGACATATAGACTCCATTCAATGAATTTTTTTTATTTTATTCATTTTTCTGAAGCTGGAAACGGGGAGGCAGTCAGACAGACTCCCGCATGCGCCCAACCGGGATCCACCCGGCATGCCCACCAGGGGGAGACGCTTTGCCCCTCTGGGGCATCGCTCTGTTGTGTCCAGAGCCACTCTAGTGCCTGAGGCAGAGGCCACAGAGCCATCCCCAGCGCCTGGGCCATCCTTGCTCCAATGGAGCCTCGCTGCGGGAGGGGAAGAGAGAGACAGAGAGGAAGAAGAGGGGGAGGGGTGGAGAAGCAAATGGGCGCCTCTCCTGTGTGCCCTGGCCGGGACTCCTGCACGCCAGGCCGACGCTCTACCGCTGAGCCAACCGGCCAGGGCCCCATTCAATGAATTTTAAAAGTAAATATTTAATTAAATAAATGGATGATGGAATAACTTCCATTTCTCTATCATAATTACTTGATTGAATAATTGAAACAATATAGTTGGAATTAATCTGCCAATACAAATTTTTAAAAACAAAATTCTCATATTAAAAGGGTTTACAATTTGCTAAATATTTAACTTTCAGTTAAAATTGGATAACTGGTGGCATAGTAACCTTGGATGAGTTACAGTCATTCATATATTTAACAGATAATTATAGAGCTGCTGGTATGTGTGAGGAATTATTATAGACTTTAGGGAACATGGCAGTGTACTAACTAGTCAAACAGTCAAACACTCCTGAATCTGTAGCGTTCACATCCTATGCCATGTCTCTCTGCTTTAATATTAATTGTAAAATGTATGTAGTTCTCATCTCAACCTTTTTAAAAGAGAAAATGATGATACACAATATGGTCCTAAATATGTATGTTTTTAAGACAGTTCCAATCATGTAGTCAACATTCAATAAATGCTAATTTGTTATTATTATTGTTATTTTTATTATTAGGCTGAAGAATAATCCATAAAATGGCATAGACCACATAAAGATAATGCAAGCCTGAGCCCCCTTTTATTGCAAGCAGTGTTGGATGTAGTCTTAGGAACACACTAGCATCTTTTAAGCATAGGGTAGTGGGGCTTACAATGCTTTTCTTTCTGCTAAAATTGCTTAGGTGTAAAAACCATTGACTTTGTCGTTCTGAAGATGACTCCATATTGATACAGAACATATCTATCCCTTTAAAGAATCCTGCCTCTTTATTGTCTGTTTTCCACCTCTTGGATTCTGCTATCACTGGGTATTAAACTTGAGGAGGGTCACTGAATGCATGTTGCTAGAGAGAAGTAGCCTTAGTTTTACATATTACCAGAACTGAACTCAGTGAAGATGCAGAACTGAACTCAGTGAAGATGCAGGGCATTTCCTTTGTGCAGACAACATTTAATTCAGCCATGACCTCAGTGCCTAGACTCCCAGAGAAGAATGAATCATTCATGTTTTAGTATAGCCATACTCATACTTAAGTACGTGATACTAATACTAGCAGGACTTATGTTACCACTCTGGGTGCGCTCAGATGTATGATCTCAGTTTATAAAAACAGAGCAAATGAATAGCAAAACAAAAACAAATAACAAAACAAAAATAAAACAACAAAGTGAATGAAATATTAAAGGTTGATTTTTTTTCTGAAAAGAATGCAGATAAGCTATAAAACTAGACATATCACATTTTGATAAACAGTAAGTACTAAACACAGAAAGTCCTACGCTATCCAAGTGCAATTTATAATATAATCTAAATTTAAGAATTTTGAGATTTTTATAAACTACTAGCTTTTCTATTTTTAGATCTTGGATATCACCACTTTTAGGTGATGATCCTGACATAAAAATATGTTCACAGACAAATTTCCCTTTATGGTTTGCTGTTTGGAGTCTCAACTGCAGCCCTGGGAATAGAACCTGAGTGTGTTCCCTTGTGCGCAGGAAATTAGTTGGCAGCATGCATATGCTCTTTTGCTGGGGAAATCTGTCCTTCTATCAAAAGGTGTTTGTGTGGTGTCCAGGGTTCCACCTTCATTTGTCTCAGTGGACATTTGTGGAGAGAGTCTTATGTACTGCTCAGGCCAAAAGCACTCACATAAAATTACTTCATTTTCAGCTTCACTAGAATATTATATTATTTGGCAGAGTTCTGTTATTTTTAGAGTACAATATCAATTGATTTGCAATATACTTTGATTGGTCTTTCAGTTGGGTAGGATGACATGACTAAGCCATCCCGGTAAAGAACCACCTAAGACTTGGCCTGCAGGGTGGGTAAACCAAGCCCTGGAAATGAGGGAATTAAAAGAGAAACCAGTCACTAGAAGTCACCAATTTTTTACATATCTTGTTTTGTGATTTGATGTGAGATAGATGGATGTAAATATCGTAGGTATATATTCACATAACATTTAAAGTGGCGTCTTTGGCTCAGGCTGGAACACCTTTGTCTCCTGACATATACACTGGTCTTAAGTGACCTAAGAGCTAACTTTACCTTTCAGGGGTCTCTCTATGTTCCCTATATCACACCTTATTCAGTGACAGTAAGATTAACACTGCTTTTTATATGAATTGAATATTATTTGAAACAACGATGATATTAGACTCAAAATCATTTTCTTAGAGTTATTTTTATGACAAATATGTATATTACCAATTACACTTGACGGATTTTTCCAACATCAAGCACATGTCCCCATGATGAACTCTTCTCCAAGTGAAAAAATACAACTTATAATAATTATGAACTCACGTTTTATTTCATACATTTTACAATTAATAATCATTTAATATGCTTTAAAATGCTTTACACTTAATAATCATTTCATTTCCATCTCACACTGCCACTGTGTAGAAGACATTACTACCTAAGGATTGGAGAGATGAATAGCATGTCCAATGTCACACAGTGATTAAATAACAAAGATTGATCTGAAGCAGACATCCACTCATCCATTTGTCCATTTATTTATTTATTTTTCTTTTTTTAATGTGATAAATAAAGCATAACAGAGCTACCTTCTTAACAAATTTTAAGTACTGTATTGTTGTCTAAAATGCTTTCACCTTGCATGACTAAAACTCTATACCCACTAATCAGCAATGCCCCATTTTCCCTCCTGCAGCCACTGACAACCACCATTCTACTTTTTGCTTCTATAAATTTGGTTGCTTTAGATACTTTATATAAGTGGAATAATGCAATATTTGTCAATCTATGACTGGCTTAGTTCAGTTAGCTAAATGTCTTTAAGGTTCATCCATGTTGTAGCATGTGTAAGAATTTTATTTCTTTTAAAAGCTGAATAATATTCTATTGTATGTACAATATATACCACATTTAAAAAAATCATTTATCAATGAATAGTTTTTTGTTTGTTTCTTTTTTACTTTGTGGCTATTGTGAACAATGCTGCAATAAATATGGAAATGTAAAGATATCCCCCTGAGGAGCTGAGTTCAATTCTTTGGAATAAATACCCAGAATTGGGATTGTTGGCTCATATGATTGTTTTACTTTTAATTTTTTTAAGAGCTTCCATACTATTTTTCATAGATGCTGTACCATTTTACATGCTCACCAATATTGTACAAGGGTTCCAGTTTCTCCACATCCTTGCCAATCCTTATTTTCTCTCTCTTTTTAAAATAATGGCCATCCTAATAGATGCAAGGTAATATTTCATTGTAGTTTTAATTTGCATTTCCCTGATAATTTCTGATGTTGAGTATCTTTTCATACATCTGTTGGCCATTTATATGTCCTCTTTGTAGAAATGTCTCTCAAGTTTTTTTTTTCCATTTTCTAATCAGTAGGTTGTTTTTTGGCTACTAAGTCATAGCAGTTCTTTATATGTTTTAGCTATAAACCCTTTATCAGATCTATGGTCTGCATATGTTTTCACTTTGTATTATACCATCCAATAACTGTCTATGTTGAGTCATTTGAGCAGTGGATAAGGCTTCACTTTGCCAATAGATATCTGACCTTTTGATGTATCCAGGAAGCTACATTTATGTCATTGACTTAATTTCTTTAAGTGTAAATACAGAAAGTCCTTTAAATGCATGCATGTTATCTGGAAAAAGAAATACATTAACCAATGAACACCATGCTTTCATATAAAACTATACATTTATTGATTAAGTTCCCACCCTGTTCTTTGGCTCAGAGCAGAATTTATAAACGATGTGATGCCAAATACAAGAACGCTAGTGAATAGAGAATGTCAATGCAGTTGAAGAGATTAAAATATACCCAGGAGAACAGATGATGGAATGTGGGGAGGCATTTCAGGGAGCGCCTCTGAATCATAAAAATTAGTATGAAGGACATTGTTAAGAATCTGGGTATATGTTAGCTGCTGCCACAGGCATGTGATGAAAAGAACAACAGAAGCAAATGTTTGCTGTTTTGTCATGAAAAGGGAAAGATAGTTCTCATCATCTTACCTGGGCAACACAGGGTAAGTGGGCCTGGGCCTGTTTCCACCCACTTTGGGGTCTTATGCAGGTAAGTTGGGCAAGTCTGTGATGAGGACTATCTGGTGATTCGTGGACCATGGGTCCTTGACATGAACTCAAGTTGGACTCAGTGAGGCTTTAAAGCCCATTTCTGCCACATAACAGATTGGAGATATGAAAACAATCTAGGTATCCACTCAGGAAAATTACTTCATAAACTATCTAAATTCTCAGGTTTCCTCTGTGAAAACCATGATTGAATTGAGGCCCAAATGAGCCAAGAATTGGCAAAATGATTTAATATCTGCAGAACGTTTAAGACATATTAGTTGTGATTATTGCAATTATTTTTCCTTCAGGTGTTTTAACATTTGCAAAATTTGTCAAGGGAAAACCTTTCTTTTAATTTTTTTTTAATACAGTGACAGAGATAGAGTCAGAGAGAGGGATAGATAGGGACAGACAGACAGGAACGGAGAGAGATGAGAAGCATCAATCATTAGTTTTTCATTGCGACACCTTAGTTGTTCATTACCCCCTCATATGTGCCTTGACCGTGGGGCTACAGCAGACCGAGTAACCCCTTGCTCGAGCCAGCGACCTCGGGTTCAAGCTGGTGAGCTTTGCTCAAGCCTGATGAGCCCGCGCTCAAGCTGGCAACCTCGGGGTCTCGAACCTGGGTCCTCTGCATCCCAGTCTGATGCTCTATCCACTGCGCCACCACCTGGTCAGGCAAGGGAAAACCTTTCTGATATATTACCTATCATAAGAAAGGATTGACAAAGAAAGGAAAGATGAGAAGAAGGAAGAAGGGAAAGAAAGAGAGGGAGGAAAGATATGATCACCTATGAAACCATAAAGCATTTTTTTTCACTGTTGGGAACTAAAAAAGGAGACCTCTACTCCTTCTGTGGCTGAAAACTTTACCTCCTTGCCACAGCTTAGCCACTGACTCATTGTTTGATGCTGGGGAAGTCATTTAATCTCTAGATTACGATATCAGTGGGTGAGTGTGATTTGTACTCTTCTGCCCTCTATCACTGAATAGGATAAGATGACCTTCAGGCCCCTTTCAACTCTAATTTTTTATGATAAAATTATGTTTCCTATGCTAGTTGTACCTCGCCAATAAAAAGAAAATAGTAAAACTTTAGGCGAGTGAATGTGTCAAATGCTTTGAGATTTGCAGAAGAAAATTAATGTTCACAAGGTGCTTCTCATTGAGAAAGGATACTCCCTATTTTCACACTCCCTTTTTCTATTGAGACTTTTTAATTTAGTGGAAGTATAATGCTTCTTTGCTGCTCTACAGCTTTCAAATAGGGTGTGCTTTTGCAGAGTTTTTAATCATCTAATTTCGTACATTTTCTGTCTAAAAGCTACATCATGCGAATTACCAGCAATTTAGTCTTTTCCTTTTCTGCTACTTCTTGCTTTTCAGGACCTATAGCTAGGTAGATACAGATGTCATTGTTCACAAAGGGCCAAACACTGGATGTTTTCAGCGTCAATGAACTGTAAAAAAGTATCTCGTTCAATACTCTCATTTAAGAAGTGAGGATGTTGTGTCTCAGAGAGAGAACACCTCTACATTAAGGTCACACACAAATAGACCCTAATATCCTAGTGTTTGGTAACTATGACAAATTGCATTTTCATTATTTTTTTATATTTTATTTATTGATTTTTAGAGAGAGAGAGAGAGAAGGGGGAGGAGCAGGAAGCCCCAACTCCCATATGTGCCTTGACCAGGCAAGCCCAAGGTTTCAAACTGGCAACCTCAGTATTCCAAGTTGACGCTTTATCCCACTGCGCCACCACAGGTCAGTACTAATTGCATTGTCTAAAGATGGCTGTAATATTTTTTCTATACCCACATGTTTGTCTGTAATGTGATTTTTGCTATTCTCTCATTAAGATATGGAGGCTAATTCTTCTCCCCTTGAATCTGCTTGACCAATAGAACGTGACAAAATGATATCAGAAAATTGTAAGGCTAGGTCATGAGAGACCTTAGTGGCTTTTGCCTGAACCTTTTAGGATGCCTTCTTTTAGGATCCAGCACCACTGCTGTGAGAAGCCCAAACCACATGGCAATATAGTCAATAGACGCAGCTGAGCTTCCAGCCCATAACTAGCACCTACTCCTAGACAAGAGTATATTTTTTTGGACATCCAGGTCAGGAAAACCTTCAGAAGACAGAAGGTCAGACACTGTTGGTGACCTCATGAAATACTTCAAAAGAGAACTCCCTACCCACAGAGTCATGAGAGATAATGAATGTTTCAAGATATAAGTTCAGGGTGCTTTGCAGTAAATAACCCAAAAAGCACATTATGCTTCATTGGCTCTCAGAATCCACATTACTTTTTGATACTGCATTACTTCTCAAACTATTGGGAATTAGCAGGATAACATCATTAGTACTCGAGTCTCAACTGTTGCACAGAATTGAAAGTGAGAGCCATTAATTTGAGTTTGACTGGAAGAATAATTTAATGTTGGAATTCCTGAAGTTGCACAAATAATAACTTGCATATTTTGCCTGAATGGAAAACTTGCCTTGGTCTCTTAGACTGCCAATATTGGACTAGCTGTCTCCAAAAGTTACAGATCTTGTATAATTTAATATGAAAGGAGTCAAGCATAGAGATATGGAAGTACAGATAAGTAAAGGTACAGTGGCAGAAATAGCTATTTGTTACCCAATATCCTCTTTCCCCATTCTTTTTGAATTGTAATTTATTTATACCAGTGGACCCAATTAATAACCTACATTTCTCACCTTCCTTTGTTGCTAGGAGTAGTCATGTGACTAATTTTGGCCAATGAGGGAAAGCAGAAATTTTGGGCTAAATTTTCAGAAAAGTTACTCAAAAGAGCTGACTTAGCCAAAGGCAAGACCTTTTCATTCTTCTTTAGTTTCCTTTTTTCTTCTCCTAGAACTAGGCATGATTGTGGGAGGTCCAGCAGCTAACTTGGACCATGAGGTGATACTGAGAATAGAAATCTCATCAGGCAGGTTCTGATCAGGAAAACAAAATCACAGTTTGTATTTAACACCGATTGAAGTCAAAGCAGGGAATTAGTTGCACAGATATTTGAATAGCTGACAAGACAAACAGAATGGTAAGAAAGACCTGCAGATTAGCAATAGTAGGTCATCACTACCAGTGTCATGCTAGAAGGCAAGGGAAGGAGGCAGTGTTGCCAGAGCCCAGAGTGCAGAGTCACCCAAAACAAACTGTACACTGGATCTGCCTGCTGGAACTAGAGTGCCAGAGAGCCACAGCTGCTTCTGAGGGGGACGCAGGTAGTAAGGCTTCTTCCTTCCTCCTGTCCGTTGAACTCTGGTCAATCCCTTCTACTGGCTAAACTCAATTGGAAGCCAATGATCTCAGAAACCAGAGAAATACAAACCACAGAGGCCAGTTTCCTTGCATTCAGGGCAGATCAGGGAAAAGATAAAGAGTGATTCTGAGGCACTAATGAGCCAAGGACCACTACCACACAAGCCAGTGCTGGAAGGGTGAACCAGAAAGAGAGAAGGAGGCTGAACCTTGATCACAGAATCACCATACAAAATCAATGCCAATCATCTATAAGTTGTCATTATTTTGCATTTTCTCTTATATATTACATATAGCAAAGCACAACTAATTGATATTAATACCTCTTAGGGAAGAGAATGTAGTAGTTTGCTAAGGTTACTAAAACAAAATACCACAGACTGGGGAGCTTAAAGAACACAAATTTATTTTCCCACATTTCTGGAGGCTGAAAGTCCAAGATAAAGGTGTAGGCAGGTTTAGTTTCTTCTGAGCCTCTCCCCTTGGTTTGTAGACGGTCATCTTCCTGCCATGTCCTCACATAGACGTCCCTAGGTGCTAGAGCTCTTTTGTTTCCTAAAACACCAACCAGATTGGATTAAGGCCCAATCCAACTGCCCTTTTTAATTTAATTACCTCTTTAAAGCCTTATTTCCAAATAAGATCACATCCTGAGATACAGTGGGTTAGAGCTTACATATGAGGAGACACAGGGTAAAAAAAAATCAGAGCATTGTAGAATTAAATGAATCTAAACTGTATATGCTAACTAGAAAACACAACTGTTGATAATACCAAAAAGCAAATAATCTAAGAGACAGTCCTGTGTGGCTTTACAATACTGTGGTCTCCCCTTGACTAGACACTTTTCATCTCACCCTGTGTTTTTCATTGTTGACCTGCTGTTGTGTGACCCAGTCTGCTTTATTTGCTCATGTGGAAGCCACACCATTAGTTTTCACTTAGATCACTAAGCAAGGGGTCTTCTAGGAGACTTCAAATTTGTCAGGTACTAATTATTCGCTATCCCCTCAACTAATAGGAATTCTTACTATTGTTGAGGAAGAGTGGCAGATGCTCCAAGAACCCTCAATAAAGGGGAAGCCCCCAAATGGTATAGCTTCTGTATTCTGCTCCTATAATTACTCTACCATAATCCTCTGTGCGCGACTTGTTTGGAGACTATAAAGCCCCAGCTTTGTCCCACTGCCATCCCTCCCCTCGAAGCTTGCTTTTTTTTTTTGGCTGGACTAGGCTGCTCCTAAAAGTAAAATTTAGTATTTAAAAAGCAAAGTCTAATAAGTGACCTTGAGTGATGATAAACAGACTTCTCACCCTTCTCACCACCATGGCTACAAATAGGGTGAGAGAAAGTAGAAATGGCAGTGAAGGGGTCAAAAGTGACCCAGTGGGTGGGAACATCAAGTTATTCTCTTAATCAAAAGGTAGTTAATTGATGTTTTCAACAGGAATCAAGCTTTCTCAAAACTGCTTTAGTCAAGTTGCATCACAGGGATTTAACATGGCCTCAGGGACTTCTAATGGCCCCTGGGACTTCTAATGGCAACGGTGATGTTGCTGGAAGAATCAGACTCTGTTCCACAATCTGCTTCTTTCCTTGCTACTCTTTATTTTAATCATAGAAAAAGCCCATGTTTCAGAGATTTGAAAATTATCCAAAAACATTATTTTTGAAATAGACACTGAGTTCTTATTTGGAAATGATTTTGCTACCAACAGCATATTTTCCATATTTCACTGTCTACAGATTCGAACCAATAGGTCTCTGGGACACTTTACCCTGATGACGTCCCAGGAGCCAGGCTGGCATTGTGCTGAGGTGGGCCTGTCCCATAGTTAGCACACTGTGAAAGGAAATCTACAGGGAGTGTTTGGGGACAAAGTTGGGTGTTACTGCCGATACAATAGGATGCAAGCAGATGGGAGACAATGAGGTAAGAAGTAGAGGTTCAAGACACAGAAGAACTAGCTTGAGAAAGTACTGGACAGAGGTACAGCCTGAAGACATATCCTAAGGAATGTAGGCATTCATAATTAAGGTCCCTTAATAACGATTAGGTATAAGTGCAAGTTTTCCTATGCGGGTTGAAGGACAGTCTTCCAGGCATTAGGCTAGTTGGGAAATTAACACCTTGGTTTCTTTTCATTATTTTTCTTCTCCCATTACTCTGGTGAATGTCTTCCCCACCCCCCTCTTCCCACATGACAGCTCCCTCCTTTCTTTTCTACCTCACAGCAAAGTTCCTGAACAGAGCTGGCTCTGCCCCATAGACCGGGCTGGTGTTCAGCTGCTTATGAAGCTTACAGTGTTGCTGCAGCATTAAAACAACAAGCTTTCGGCCCTGGCCGGTTGGCTCAGCGGTAGAGCGTCGGCCTAGCGTGCGGAGGACCCGGGTTCGATTCCCGGCCAGGGCACATAGGAGAAGCGCCCATTTGCTTCTCCACCCCTCCGCCGCGCCTTCCTCTCTGTCTCTCTCTTCCCCTCCCGCAGCCAAGGCTCCATTGGAGCAAAGATGGCCCGGGCGCTGGGGATGGCTCTGTGGCCTCTGCCCCAGGCGCTAGAGTGGCTCTGGTCGCAACATGGCGACACCCAGGAGGGTCGCAACATGGCGACGCCCAGGATGGGCAGAGCATCGCCCCCTGGTGGGCAGAGCGTCGCCCCTGGTGGGCGTGCCGGGTGGATCCCGGTCGGGCGCGCCGGGTGGATCCCGGTCGGGCGCATGCGGGAGTCTGTCTGACTGTCTCTCCCTGTTTCCAGCTTCGGAAAAATGCAAAAAACAAAAAACAAACAAACAAACAAACAACAAGCTTTCCCTGCAAACCTTATCTCTGAATTGAACCTGACATCTCCCATGAATACTTTCTGGGCCAGCCCAGTTGTTGTGTGACAGGCATGTAGGCAGCCTTCCCAGATGTGGATCCTGGTAGACAGCCATTTGAAAGCAGGGGTTAAGTTGGAGAGGACAAGGGGAGGGGAAGAGTTTCTGGGCTCATGTTGATTTCTGTCAGATTTCAGTTGCGGTTTGTGAAGAGATAATTGTGTTATATTTTCTCATCTTTCACAGCCTGGTGGTTCCTGTATAATTATATATGCTTGAGCTTAATATTATTTCAGAAAGAAAAGTATACAACAGATTTTTAGCCTCAGGCTTCTTATGATTGGGTACAGATTTGACGCTTGCAAATAATTTAGTTCTTTTTCCCTTTGCGAAGAGTAATTGTAGGGATGTGGTTCAAGTGGATAGCTGGCCATTGGAGGATTTTCTGGGGGTGAGGAAAGATTTCCAGGCTAGGGACATTTGCCATTCAGGAGCCAGTGTTATGTGCAAAAGTGGTCCACCCGTATTTTCAACAGAAATCACAGAGAGGACAGATCTTTCTGACTTTGGGTGCGGAAGCTAAAGAAGATGACTTGCAATAAAAATCTCATTTTAAAAAGTTCCTTGTCATTCTGATAACCCAACCAATTTGTTAAAATTGTAGGAACATTTCTGAATGTCATTTAATGTTTGCAACTCACATTATTCATGTGATTAAATATTATTAGGCCATATTTATCAGGTTGCACTGAATTATTCTGATAATTATTAATACATTGCCTAGAGTGGAAAAATTTAAAAAAGCAACTCAAGTTGAGTGAAATTTTCATATAAATGTTACATAATTATCATATTTAACCAGAAAGAGAAGCTGATGCAATTAGGAAAATAAAACCTAGTATAAATGTTTTTATTGGTATCATTAATACATGTACTCAGGATTGCCAATAAACATTTTAATACAACTTGGTGATGGAATAAATTACATCAGTGATATAATTATTTGAAGTTAATTAGAATATCCCTGGCATATATTTCTCTTAAAACTCAGGATTTAACCCTATGTTCCTCGCTGTTTAAGCCACTTTCTGGGTTTGTCTCCATGGCTTCTACATACAACTTAGGTTTTTCCTTTTCTCATAAGCTTTTGTGGAGAGTAGTGGGCGTTTTCCCCACTGTTTCAGTTGCTAAGAGTCAGGTTTTGATACATAAAACAGGGACAAGCAGAGAAGTCATTTCTCACCCTCATTGGGCTGTGCTGTGCTGTGATTGGTTAAGGCATGGAAAATGCTTAGGAGTGGTGCATAGCGGTTGAGATTTCAGACCCTGGAGCCAGGCTACCTTGTTTTGAATCTTGGCTTTGTGTGTGACCTTTGGCAAATCACGTAAACCTCTCTGTGCCTCAGCTCCTTCCTGTGTCAAATGGAGATATATTTGACATAGGGGTATTACAAGGATTCTATGTGGTGATGATAACATCATATAAGGATGTCAAAAGACTTCTACAGGTTCATGTTTTCTAGAACAGTGTCTGGCACATAATTCAATGCAAATGTGTGCTGTTATCATTAGCAGACTAACTGGCATGCAGTACATGATCAATAAATAGAAGTTGTCCTGTTTACAAACACACCTACACAGCCTTGTCCACATAGCAGAATGGCCCAACTTCCTATTCTACTGTGTGCATTGGTACCATATTCCTCTCTGTCATTTAAGTTCTTTCTCTCTTGCTTGCCCTTATATTGACCCAGCTACCAAGCCTTATAGCTTCTTCTTTCACATCTCCTTGATTCCATTTTATTTCAACCACCACCAGATTTTCAAACTGAAAATATGGTTACAGCCTCTAAACTGCTATTCCTGCCTCCAGTCTTCTCCCATTCCAATCCATCTTTTGTGGTATTAAAAGACATGTTTTTCCTGCTTAGTTACGACTTGGATCCCCACTGTCCAGACTCCTTACTTTGTCAACCTAAGCTTTCCATCTCTGGACCCCAAATCTGTTATCGCCTTCCATTACCCAGTACTCCAGCCCGGCTGATTTATTCCTAGTGCTTCCAAAGAGTTGCGGTCATGATCACTTTTCTTTTGTTTAAAGTCCTCCTACCTATTCAAACTCTACCTGCTTTCCTGCCTAAGTTTTTCTTTCTAGCTCTCAGACATTTCTCATTATGTCAATTCCTGTAGGTCTCATCTAGACTTTTTATACACTTGCCATAGGAACAAATACTGTATTGCATTGTTTTATAATTTAAACCATGTCCTCATTTTTTATATACCTTTGATAACACAGACTACTTTTAATGCCTCTTATATGCCTTACCTTGCCTTGTGCAGTGACAAGCAAATGTTAGGTATTGTAAAAATTCTTAGAACAACTACTGCAGCTAGCCTGCAACTACTCAGTTTCATTTTTTCAACTCAATTCAGCATCATTTTGTGGTTCATATGCACTGTGCATAATGCATAATGAGATTTGCTTTGAGTTATCAACACTGCAGGGAAATGTTTAAATTAAAAGGAAAAAAAACCCCACCACCAATTTCTTTGAAAATAGAATAAAAACACGAGGATACTTTTTTCTATATTCTATTATCAAAATATAATCTAAATCCAAAGCTATCGTTTCAACAATACCATTGTTTTCTCCAGAACACAAACTGGGTTTACAGAATGTTCTTATTGACAGTAATTAAATGGAAACCAAAGTCCTTATAAAACACTACTGTGTAATATTTCTTGCTACCAAAAATGAGATTGACTAACACCCAGTATCAAACAGAGCAGGAGGAAAATGCATATGACAATAAGAAAATCATTCCCAGGCTTGAGAATTTAATAGCAACCCTTTAAAAATGAGCGAGAAAAGAAGGAGGTGAGTGGGTTCATAAGTGTTGAAGTGTGAGTGTGCAGATAGGAAGGAGATACTAGGATTCCTTTTGTTCTTCAAATTTCAATTTCTTTTTCTTTTTCAATTTGAGAATGAGGGGAGGTCAGGAAGGGAGAGAGATGAGAAGCATCAATTCTTTGTTAAGGCACCTTAGTTGTTTATTGGTTGCTTTATCATGTGTGCCTTGACCAGGAGGCTTTAGCCAAGCCAGTGACCCCTTGCTCAAGCCAGCAACCTTGGACTTTAAGCCAGTGGCCCTTTGGGCTCAAACCAGTGACCATGAGGTCATGTCTTTGATCCCATGCTCAAGCCAGCAACCATGAGCTCAAGCTGGTGAGACTAAACTCAAGCTGCATGAGCCCACGCTAGAGACAGCAACATGAGGGTTTTGAACCTGGGTCCTCAGCCTTGCAGACCAACACTCTATCCACTGTGTCACTGCCTAATTAGGCCAGACTTCAATTTATTAACTATTTTAATCTCTTAGAAGATTTTTCTTGCACACAAGGAAGAGAAACTTACTAAGTCTTACTTCAAGGGAGGCTACAATGCTAGGACAGTATCATGAAGGCACTACTTCCCCACATGCATTTGGCCCCAGGTCTCACTGGCTTTCTGCTGGGAGATAACCAAGTCTCCCCAGAGATTTTGCCCTGGTTCTGCTGTCAAGCACACGGCTAAGCAAGCAAGGATGGGTACACGGACACCAAATCCTTCTCACTCAAGACACTTGTGAGGCATAATTCTTTCTCAGATAATGTACCATGTCCTGGGTGGTGGGCTTGGCACATGTGTGTGTAAGACAAATGAAGACAGGACAGCTCATAGAGTAGTGAAGATGATAGATCTTCAACAAGTCTTCACAGTGCAACATAATGAATGTTTTGTGATGGTGTTTATTGAAGATTAAGGGAGCATAGGAAAGGGATTGACTAATTATGATTTTTGTTCGTGGGTGTTCAGGTGGAGAGGATAATACTGCAGGAACGCTTCACAGTGATTATGTCATTTGAACAGATCTTAAAAGATGTGCAAAATTTCTCCAACTGCAGAAGTGCTAGGGACATTTCAGACAGCAGCAACATGCTCAAAGGTACAGAGTGAGTGAAAGAACTTGATTTGCTTTGGGGAACAAAACAAGGATGGGGACAAATGCAAACTAAGTATCATATGTCAGGTAGTTGTTTCACAAAGGTTGATGAAACTTACAATGACCTAGATAATACATTTCCTGTATTCTGGAGGACAAGAGGCTGGTAACAGTGGCAACATTTTAGGGCGAGGATTCAAGTGCAGGTCAGTTTGTTCTGCACCCTACAGAACAGAATAAGATGAATCACAGACACAGAAGAAGGAAGACAGAGACAAGTATTGACGAGAAAGAAGTTGATGGTGAGAGCGATAGATATGGGTGAGTCATCTTTGGATAGTAAAAGGAGCAAGGCTGGGGTAAAAGAATGATAAAGGTTCCGAATAGCAGCCCTGGAGAATGAGAAAGGAAGTCTCTGGATTATCCAGGCAAGCATGGAAGATGGCCAAGGGGAAGAGGGGCTTCGAAGTTCTGGGACAGGAAACCACAAGTGGCCTAACCTCATTCAATGATTCATTTATTTGGTTAACAGTTAACAAACATGCCAGGCATGGGGCCAGGCACTAATGATGCAGAGAAATATAAGTAAAGATGGCCTATCCTCGGGTGCCGGCAGCTGATAAAGGAGACATGGCCTTATAAACAACTCCATTCATGTATGACTTACAGATGTTAAGATAGACGTGCATGTGAGAGAAACAGGGAAGGGGCAGCTCAGAGGAAGATGTAAAGATTCCATTTGTGTGCCAGGAAGTACTTCAAAGGTAGTGCTTTAAAAATGTCCTTGTTCTGAGGAGCTATGTGCCCTAATAGTTAGGAGTGAAATGAACCGGTGGCTCTGCCCAACTTACTTTCAAACCATTGAGCAGAGGGAAAGAAAGGGGAGTTAGAAAGCGACGGATAAAGCCAAAGGCAGCAGAATGGTAACTGGTGAATCTATACAAGTGTCTGTGTTAATATTGCCAACTATTCTGTAACCTTGAATTTTTAAAAAATAAAACGTGGTAGAGAAAAAAAGGAAATACCTTACAATGAGAATTGAGCCATAATTTATTTCCCACTGGCGGATGAGGCTGAGGGTAGACAGAGAGCTGGAAGATGGGAAGGCATTCCAGCAGAGGAAGCCACCACAGCACGGGGGGCAAGACAGCTTGGCAGCATTCAGAAAGGTTAGAACCTCGCTGCAAAGGGACAGGCAACAGGAGGCAGTGGCGGAGAGGCCAGTCACAATCAGGAAAAGGAATTTAATTGTTAGGTCAAGGAATAGAGATATTAAGGTGTTGGAAGAGACTGATCCTTCCCAATCTGCAGAGGGGTCTGACTCTGCAGGTTCAAATAAGCTTTTGGTTACTAGAAGTGGAACCTGCAGAGAGAGGTGGATGGAAGGCAAGGTGACATTTGTCTCATTGATTTTGTAATTTCTGAGATGTATGAAATCAAAGCAAGCAGCTAGGAGTGGAATAGAGCCCATATATTACACAGCTCTTTATACATAAGATGTTGAAATAGTGTAAATGTTATAAACAGCGGTGTGAAAATTAGTTGGCTAAGACCAGGCTAGAATAGGTCAGATTTCATTTCGGTCTTCAGGCTTGCGAGTGTTAGATCAGCTAGATGTTTATAGTATGACACATAGCGAATGACTCAAGTTATTTCAGAGCCATTGATACTGGGCATTGTTTTAGATTATTGTTTTAACAGAGTGGATTTGAGGCTACAAGGTACATTGAAGAGCAAATAAAGTCCGTGGAGTTCAGTATCTATGACATTTTGAGTAATCTTGGAGATAAATACACCATAGTTGAACTGCTAAGACATTAACACCTTCAAAACAATTTTTATGACAATTCTAGTTGATAGCATTTGCTTAAAAAGATTTTAAAGCAAAAAATTAAAATTCTCTTATTTAACAACAGAGAATAAGCAATGATGGGAAGAAATAAGGAAGAGAATACTCTCCATATCTTGGCACCTGCCCATGGAGGCCCCCGGACTCTGGATGCCTCCCTTGGTGTCACAGCTTACAGAGCTGAATGGGCTCCATGGCGATCACCCAGTCTGAGGAATCAGGCCTCTTCACGTAGCTTTCAATAAAGTGAGGTCTAATGTGCATGTGCTAGAGAATGCTTTAGCATCACGCAAAATTAGATGACATTGTGCTTGAATTGTGTTTTTAAATACCCTTAGCATTTTGCACAATATTTAGGCTTTCAGAAAATTAAAACTTCAGAATGACAAGTTCATGAGTGATGAGGATGGTGATTACTCCAGTTATTCTCCCTTTTTAACAAACTGTCCCAAAATATAGTGGCATGAAGTAGCTGATTATGCTCCCAGATCCTGTGGGTCAGGAATTTGGACAGGGCACAGTGTGGATAGTCTGGTTGTGTGCCATGATTTGGGGTGCTGAAGAGACCTGAAGGCTGGGGTGACTGGATAGTGGGGTACTGGAATCATCTGGTAGCTTCTTCACTCCCCTCTTAGATGGCCAGGCTGTGGTGACTCCGAGGCTGAGGTTGGTTAGGACAGTTGGTTGGACGCCTACTCATGGCCTTTAAGTGTGGCTTGATCTCTCTCCCAGCATAACAACAGCAAGGTAGTTGGGCATCTTGTATTGTAGCTTGTTTAGGGCCATGTAAGAGCTATGATGACAATGATAACAGTTTGAAAAGCACTTTTTTTTCAAACACTTAGAAAGCATCACACCGAGAAACTTCATTTGTTGTTCATGACGTGATGAACACACATTCCCGAAATGTAGAGTAGGGAACAAGGGCCAGAGGAGCAGGGGCTTCTCACAGGTGAGCACAGTGGGAGCCACTGAGCTGTGTTTTAATAACTCTATGAAAAGAGAGTTCTATAAGAGCAGGACAAATTCAGCATTGGACTCTGTGCACCATGATGTGTATGTATACTTATGGTTTTTATTTTATGGCCCTTCCACAGTTCTGGTTTCAGAAAGATGCCACTTGCCTTGCTGGAAAACACTCTCTTAGGGGTGGCCTCCCCAGTTCTCCTTCTAGATAAAAATAAAGGCGTTGATGGCTAAGCACAGGATTATCTCTCAAATGTCACAATTTTGCCCAATCCAGACTGGTATTAAATATAATTGCTAGTATAGTTACTCAACAGGGGTAAAGCAGGGATTTGTCTCAGGGCACTGGCCCTGCCGTCACATGCATAGACATGTCTGGGCCCAACTTCCTGAAGCAGAAAGACAGTTCTATTTCTTGTTTTCTCTCCCAACCTCTCACAACACAGTGAGATGCAAATACTGTTAGAGAAGGATGTTCAGGTAGGAATTTGTAAACAAAAGCAGTTTTGTAAGTTCAGAGAAAGGAGTTATACAAAATTTAGCCATTAATGTTTTAGAAATCTGGACTCTCATGCTGCTGGGACCATCCCTATGTTATTGACAAGTTCCTGATTTTAGGACAGCAGTAGTTTAAAATCTAAGAATTAAGACATTTGCTCTAACAGTAGGAAGAACCCTGGAACTCAGTTTATTCAGGATTCTCTTTGCTGTATGGTAGCTAAATGTAATTCCCTAAGGTTGTTTCTTCATCTGCAAAAATGTGAGTGCTAAAACTAATTTAATGTGGATGAGTTCTTCTAGACTAGTCATGAAGGGCAGAAGTTTCTTAATAGGGGGCTGAGTATATTTACCCTAGGCAACACCTATCCACACCCTCTTTCTAACCATGACCTAATCCTTGTCCACTTACTGTTCTGGCTCTGAAAGTGTAGAGGATGGGAAAGGACTGGAAGGAAAAATGCAGAAAATAAAGACAAAAACTTGAATAAAAATAGAAAAGGAAAGAAAAGGCAGGAAGAATGGAAGGTGCAGAATAAAATCTTTAATAGTTTATAACACTAAAGAGTAGAGAAGATGATCTAAAGCTGCAAAAAGAATAAAGAATAGTTTTCTTTGACCCACTCTTCTTCTCACTCAAGGACTGATAATCCCTCTTTTCTTCTCACTCAAGGATTGATAATACACAAAATCACTCACGACCATGATTTAAATAAAAAGTTAAATAACAAGCCTGACCATGTCAACACACATTTACTGTGGCTGAGGTGGGGGCTACTTGACAGAGAAAGACATTGAATTATGAAGCATAATGGGCTTCTGAGAAGAAAGAGGATCTAGGTGGTACTTGGTCTGGGAGTTTTTACCCACTTCCCCCAGCCCCTTAAAGCCAAGGGGGTGAATACAATCCTTCCACTACAATTGCAGTAGGAGTTTTGTAGCAGCCATGGTTGCTGAGGTTGTCTATGGATTCTGCCCACCGTTTGCATCTATCTGTCCCATTAGTGCAATTGCTGTGAGCAGTAGCTAGAGTTGATCAGTGGAATTCAACTCTAAAGATGAACTTTACACAACTGCAAAAAGAATGCTTGAAAACTTTGCAATCAGATGTTTAGTTCTAATACTAGGGAGTGGCTAATCACTACAGATTGGTGTGACTTGAGAATAAAAGAGGTGCACAGTGAGCACAAAGGAAAAGAGACACAAGAAGTAATACCAAGGAAGGGGTCTCATTCCTGCTGAGGAGGTGCCTTCACAGAGAAGTCAAATGATATGCTCAGGGTCACATCCTCATGAGAGGGGCTTGTTAGTTATATGCTGCAGATTATAGTTATGTTTACAATTGTATGCCACTGGCTTTTTGAATATTTTATAGCTACAATACATGACAAGTAGCTCAGTTCCTGTAATAGTACATATTTGTGACTAAATTATTATTTTATTGTCTTTTTAAGTTAAGACTACTTCTTAAATGGAATTTCCAATACTTAGAATTTTACCTGGCATGTGCAGTGAGAACTGACTAAATATTGTATCAATAAAACTTAGCTTTTATAAAGATGAGAAATATTTTAAAAAATAATCCAATCAGAGAAAATTCACCTGTACTTGTGCCTGCCTTTGTATAGCATCAGGTAGGCACTCTGTAAACGTAGACACCATTTTATGTGTGTGTACATGTAGGCACAAGTGTATGTTAGAAATAAGTATAAATAATATCTTCGATAAATATAGTACCACAGCTTGAAAATTGTTTTGCTTTGAGGCTCTATTAATATATCCAGTGCTATTTGTCTTCTCATTTGTTTTCATACTTATTTCTAAGACTTTTTATTCATAATAAAAATATCTACTCAGTCAAGATGAAGAAGTCTGAGGCAGTAAGATACAGACCCAGAAGTCAAAAGACTTGCCCTGGCCAGATAGCTTGGTTGGAAGAGTATCGCTCCGATATGCAGAGGTTGTTGATTTAATCCCGGGTCAGTACACATATGGAAATAGATCAATGTTTCTGATGTTTCTGTCTCTCTTTCTCTCAAATCAATCAATAATTAAAATAATAATAAAAAAAAGACTCAAGTTCTGATCCAACAAGTGCTCCTTATAGTCTGGGTGTCCAACTTCACATGCCTGGGGATGCACGTCTACATCTCCAAACCATCCAAACCAGAGAGTAGGCGAGAGAAGTCCAATCAGATCCAACTGCCCAGGTTTTCTGAAGGACAGTTGCATTTTTAAACGTTCTTTTTCTTCTCCCATCCAAACCACCAGAACATCTTGGAAATTTTAGCAGCTCAATTTTCAAGTTACATTACACAGGCTGCCTTGAACTTGAGGAAGCACCGAAATCTTTGGGTTGATTATGTTTCCAGAATTTGGGTGAAAGACTATGATCAAGTTATCCCAGGTGTTCCCTTCCTGTGATGCTAAGTTCCACAGGTTTTTATATCTGGACGCCAGAAAGTTGAGCACCAGTTTACATAGTAATGTCTCTTTTCAAAAGCTCCCAATCCCATTATTTCTGTGAAAACAAAACAAAGCAGTATCTCAAAACAGTTACTTGAGAGATCAAGCCAGGGTTAATACAGGATCAAGAAATTAGGTAGTTCGGTTCTAGTGACATTGAATTGAGTCAGAATAAGAAGTTTCTTAGCCAAGAGGAGTGATCGAGTTCAACTCTCTTACAGGTTGGGACAAAGTACTCTTCCATTGCTGAGCATGAGTGACCTTTTTCACCAGAGCAGTGTTCTTGAGCATCCCTTCTGGAAATGATCAGTGTCTGTGTCATCTTTAAGGGCTCCCACTGCCCACAACATGAAATGACTTGATTTTTACTGGGCACAGACATTATACCGGACATTATTGAATGCCTTATGTATGTTATTTCACGTGAGGCTCAAACTTGCTTTAAAAATAAGTACTTTGGGCTTCAGTGGCTTTTGGAGTGTGACTTGAACTGACCTTTTGAGTCTACTTCTCTCAACATGTAGCACAGTGTTGTTTCATTCCAACTAAACTATGTGCTATTCCCAAAACACATCCTTCGTCTGCCATAGGTGCTATAACTTTTATGATTCCATATGAGTCAACAGTTTTTTGTGAACATTACCACTTACTGTACGTTCTAGGTAAAGTGCCATCAGCTTACAAAAAGTCTTCTGTGCTTTCTTCAACTCAGAGATGGCACATAGTAGTACTCAAAATGTATGTATTGAGTGGAATTGAATTCATTTATTCTTTGATTAAAATACAAGTTTGAAAGAAATGAAGTGCAAGAAGTAATCTAGATACGTGTACATGGAGAGTGCCTAATGAGGCAGGTTATTGCTGAAATGTATTTGGGCACATTTAGGACTCCAAAGAGACAAAGGAAGACAGAATATGAGAAGGATACACAAAGAGCAATGAGCTAATCACAGAATTTTCTAGCCTTCCTGATTTTACAACACCATCGTTAGCAGATAAAACTGAGATGAATGCTATTTCATAAAGATGTGGCTAATTTTAGGTTTCAGTGGTGCATTCAAAGAAAGCAGCAGACCCTGGCCAGATGGCTCAGTGGATAAAGTGTTATCCTGGTGCACCGAGGTCATAGGTTCGATCCCCGGTCAGGGCAGGTAGAAGAAGCAGTCAATGAGTATATAGCTAAATGGAAAACTAACTGAAACAGCAAGTTGGTGCTTCTCTCTCTCTCCCTCTTTCCCTCCCCTTTTTCTTTCTTTTCTCCTTTCCCCTCTTCCTCCCTCCCCTTTCAAATCAATGGGAAAGAATTTAATTAAAATAAAAATACTGTAGGCCCTGGCTGGTTGGCTCGGTGGCAGAGCGTCGGCTTGGTGTGCAGAAGTCCTGGGTTCGATTCCTGGCCAGGGCACACAGGAGAAGCGCCCATCTGTTTCTCCACCCCTCCCCATCTCCTTCCTCTCTGTCTCTCTCTTCCCCTCCCGCAGCCAAGGCTCCATTGGAGCAAAAGATGGCCCGGGCGCTGGAGATGGCTCCTTGGCCTCTGCCCCAGGTGCTAGAGTGGCTCTGGTCGCGACAGAGCGATGCCCCGGATGGGCAGAGCATTGCCCCCTGATGGTCGTGCCGGGTGGATCCCAGTCGGACGCATGCGGGAGTCTGTCTGACTGCCTCCCCGTTTCCAGCTTCAGAAAAATAAAAAAATTAAAAAAATAAAAATACTGTATATTTTTTTAAAAAAAGTGAGAGCAGCAGAGTCACAGAAATGGATCACTGTCATGCTGCTGCTCTTGCAGAACTTCAAAGACTATAAGGACACGCACAAGCACACACATGTTACTCTGATCATGTGTGTGTGTGTGTGTGTGTGAGTGTGGTAATACTCTTGATCCAACACTGCATGCCTTTTGTTGCATATCATGTCAGTAACATTGCCACTCGTCACCTCCCCAAGCCCTGCTAACGCACACTCTAATACACTCTAACATACAACACCACTAGCTCTTGAGGGAAAGTAACCCCCGAAAGTTCCTTCCAGAATATGCATTATAAACTGTTTATTCACATGGTGGGGAGGAGAAGAAACTCTCCTCTACCCTCAAGGTTTTTTGGTTCATATGATAATCAAATAGACATGAGAGATTAACAAGAGGAATAACTGCATGTAACACACACATGTGGGAACTCCGCACACATGAAAGAGTCAGAGATTCCACATGCACGAGAGGTTCAGAGACAGAAAGGGAAATTGAGGTCTACATGACATCTCAGCTAGGGGTGAGGTAACAAATCTTGGTAACTGCAGGGCAAATACATGTTCAATAATTAGTAGTTTGTCCTGCCACACAGATAGAGCTAACAGTCATTTCTGTGTTGAACTCTTACCATAGGCCAGGTTTCTAATTTAAATTCTTCAAGATAGTTGAGGAGAGGAGCACAAGTGTCTCCTGAGACTGCAGTCTCTGTTGCCTATAGCTCAAAATAATCCACATACCATTGAGCCATATCCTGAGGTCCCTCATGCTGAGCTCCTACATCAAGAAACCAAAGACTCAGAGGACCCTTTGACTACTCCCTTCTCCTTTACTACCTAAGGAGATTTACACGTGGGGTAATCTGCTTCAGGGAGGGGACATCAGCACATTCACCTTAGCTCATATGAATTAACACATACGTGACTCGACAGGAAGAAACCTAGCAAAGTCTGTGTTCCTCCGTGTCACGCTGTTTCTGGAGGGCTTGGCAAGAATTTGTTTATCATATGGTTGCCCTTTACCTTGCCTGTGAATTGCCTACATTCCCTTGGGAATCCCAAACCTTTGTCCCCAGGGCACATACTAAGCCTCAACTGACTGATTTTTTTACAGTGCTCCCCAACGTACGGTCACATAATAAACTTTTACGTTTTCTTCTGCTAGTTTCTCTGTTTCTATTAATTTGGTTACTAGCCCAGTTAGAATTTAGAAGGTGGGACAAGAGTAATATTCTTTGTGCCCCCTACACTCTACTTGTGCTTCCAAGGTGAGGTGAATTACACAAATGCCTGGGCTTTGCAGACCACATTAGAAGTCTGCAGTGACTGGCTGGGAAGGGGCCACAGGTCAATTCTTTGCTGGTAGTAGGCTACCAGAAGTGAAATGAAGCAACTGAGTAGTTTTAACTGTGATTTGCATGAAATATCCAGGTTGATTGTCCAGTTAGGCCAAAAGAAATATGTTTGAATAGAAAAGTTCTGTAGTAGCATCCCTTTTTAAAATTTTGCTTTATTTTAGAGACGTGGGTTCTAATTCGACTCCTGCCTGCACTTTGGACATTTAGAGAAAATTTTCTGTAACCAGGCAACATGGTTTTGCTTTGAACAAAAGGACTCCAGCATTACCTTCTCAGGACACAAGCTGGTCATTATTCTTCTTGGAAGCACAGACGTTATTACCTTCAAAGGCTCCATTTTCCCACAGAATCAGTTCCTCTGTTCACTTCCTGGAATGAGCTTTTCACTAATACTGTTTTTCTCTCTGAGTCTCTCCCTTCAGAAGAGAATGTGAGAAGCCAGCTCTTAGGCAGTTTCCATAGCTTCACCCCTCACCCAGAAAATCTTAAGGGCTGTTGATTTAGCTGGGCAATCAATGCCAAGGTGTCGACACCAAAATAGATTTTAAAAATTTTACTTCAGCTTAGTAGGCAGAGATTATTTATTCTATAATCAGTATTTTCTTCAAGTTTTATGTCATTTTTGTTGTTGGTATTTAGGTAGGAAAAAAAGGTATGAAAGTATGCAAGAGAAAGGAATTTAAAACGGCCATCTCAAAAACAGAGTCAAGTTTAGTCTTCATATACATCTCTTATGAAACAGTCTCCTATGGCAGGTGCATACTGGAACCCGTGGAGGAGAGAAGCAGGAAGGAGGCCGTCAGGGAAGTGGTCCTTACAGAAATGGACGAGGATGGGGGTGGTGCGTAAAGCTGATCACGAAAGAAAATTGACTCTTCTTTTACTTGACTTCTTAAGAAAATTAAGCGATTATGATAAGAGCTGATATCTGTGCCCAACAGTCCAAAACTGAAAGGCTCTTTTTCACTCTAAGAAGGTATTTGGCAAATGTGACTGTTTCTTTATCCCAACCTAACTTCATTAACGAATGAAAGCTCACTTTTCAAAATGATTTAAACCTGTGTTTGAAAACCTGATTCTGACCTAAACTATCCAAACAAGTGTAAGTAAAGACAGTGCAAAATCAATTCTTTAAGATCTTCAGGAAGTTTGAGTCATTCTGGATACAGGAAAAATATCACTTGTAAAATCAAAAACGATTTTTAAATAAACTAGGGAGTTTAATTTAAAAAGCAGTACTGTAAATGTGTTTATAAAATAAAAAGCAAAACACATCTCTGGCAAAAATTCAAATATTACAAAAAATTGCTCACCAGAAAGTAAGTTTTCTCTTTACTCTGGTCACTGGATCAACTTCCTTGGAGCAATTCCTATTATTAGTTACTTGTTTATCCAGAAATAGACAAATAGAATCTATGTCAGCATATGTGTTTACACATTACTTCTACCCACATAAAACATACATTTTTCTGTACATTGCTATTGGTATCTTTAAACTTAGAACATACCACAGATATCTCTATATGTTTACATATAGATCCACCCCGTTAAAGCAACAAAAAATTATCATATTATATCTCCATATCTCCATAATTTATTTATTTTGCTTCCTATTCATAGACATGTAGAATATTTCCAGATGTTTATTTCAATATTTCAAGAACTATCTTACTCCCCTTACAAGAAAGATGACATCAGGGGAAGTTACTTACTCTATTTCTCAGTTTCCTTGATTGCCTACCCAGCAACTTTTCCTCCTTTTAAAAATTGTATAATGGTAACTTTGTCTTGGTGGCCATACAACATGCTCAGGTAAGTTGAGTTCCCCTCCCCACTTTTTCCCATTCAATCCTAGTGAGTAAAAAAGGATTTGTTTTAGCAAGATTGGCAATGACATTCCCTGTTGTTAGTGATCAGTTTAAGCACATGCATAAGATCTGACAATAATGTAAATTGTTTAAGAGTGTGACTTTGGGGTCAGTTACTTGGGTAAGAATTCTGGGTTCAGCATTTATTAGTTGTATAAATTTGGGCAGGTTACTTAAACTCTTTACTTCTCAGAGATCATAATAGTGCCAATGATATAGGATGTTTTGAAGACTGAATGAGTGAATGGATACAAAGAGCTTAGAGCAATGTCTGGTAATTAAGTGTTCAATAAAGTTCTTATTAATATTATCTGTCCAGTGAACCAAAGAGGAAGTTTGTGTCAAGTGAGACTTCCGTAAGATCTTTGATTCTGATGAAGAGATGGATTAAGAAGGCCTTGGTTCAGTGGTTAAAGAAAATAATTTAACAACTGGTTTTCTGCCCTAATGACCACTTTGAGTGTAAAAAAAAATCATATACCAAAAGGTAATTTATTACTTTATGCATTTAATATTTTAATAAGAACAATAAAAGAGGTACACAAAACTAGATTATGTTCTAGGTAAGAGTTTTAAAATATTAATAAAAAATATTAGATAATACCTGACAAAAAAACAATAAAACTGTTATTTAAGATATTTCCATATTTCTTCTTGATTGGCATCCTCACTTGCATTTTTTTCCACCTATGGACAGAGTGAACATTACTAAGGGTGCTTAGAATACACCATTGCACAGATGAATGTTAAAAAAGAGTAAGGAATGTAAATTTGTGATTTCCACATTGGGTGGCTGCCCAGGCACCCACTTTAGAAAGAACCCTGAATACAAATACCATTTTAACAACTGGTTCACCAAACTCAACAAAAAAATTAGGTATCAGTTCTGCTGAACTGGTATAAACTGGTTGGAATACCACCATTGCCTTGGTTCACTCCCTGCTTCTGAGGCTACCATGTGAATTGTGTGAGACTGTGGTAACCAGAGCTGCTGCAGCCATCTTGCCACCATGAGAAAGCTGGGAAAACTGCTCAGGCATCAACTAGAGCCCAGATTGCCAAACTGAAAATGTGCACCAAGGATCACTTATTTCCAAACTTCTTGTTTAATTAGATAGCATATTTTAAACTGCTTAGCTCATTTCTGTGGGTATTTGGTTACTTGCAGCTATGTTTGTGTGCATTAAATAAATTGATATTACAGTGGTAACTTGAGATATGAGCAGACCAACATACAAATTTTTTAAGATATGAGCTGCAATCGGTCCGTATTTTTGTTCGAGATCCGAGCGAAATTCCAAGATATGAATCGTGATTCGGAAAGCTGCCGCTAGTTGGTGCATTGGTGCACGGGTCCAGCATTGGCAGCACAACACCGGCATCTCATTCTTTTCACGTGTTACCTGCAGAATCAAGTAAAATCTTGTGCACTGTACTCGTTCTTGCATCATTTTTGCATTTCTTACTAACTTTTTTTGTGTGCTATCATGGGGCCAAATAAAGTGAGTGTAAAGGACAGTGGTGAGAAGAAGAGAATGATGTCGATAGAAGTAAAACAAGAAATAATAGAAAAACATGAGCGTGGTGTATGAGTGATTGAACTGGCAAGGCTGTATGACCGCAATACATCTACAATTTGTACCATCCTTAAACAAAAGGATACCATCAAAAGCACAAATCCAGCAAAAGGAACTTCAATTCTGTCCCAATTGAGGACAAATATCCATAAAGAAATGGAGAAGCTTCTGCTGGTGTGGGTGAAAAAGAAAGAGCTGGCAGGAGGCCCTGGCCGGTTGGCTCAGCGGTAAAGCGTCGGCCTGGCATGCGGGGGACCTGGGTTCGATTCCCGGCCAGGGCACATAGGAGAAGCGCCCATTTGCTTCTCCACCCCCCCCTTCCTCTCTGTCTCTCTCTTCCCCTCCCGCAGCCAAGGCTCCATTGGAGCAAAGATGGCCCTGGCCCGGGCGCTGGGGATGGCTCCTTGGCCTCTGCCCCAGGCGCTAGAGTGGCTCTGGTCGCGGCAGAGCATCGCCCCCTGGTGGGCAGAGCATCGCCCCCTGGTGGGCAGAGCATCGCCCCTGGTGGGCGTGCCGGGTGGATCCCGGTGGGGCGCATGCGGGAGTCTGTCTGACTGTCTCTCCCCGTTTCCAGCTTCAGGAAAAAAAAAAAAAAAAAAAAGAGCTGGCAGGAGATACAGTGACAGAGACTGTAATATGCGAAAAGGCACATATTATTTACAGCGACTTGAAGAAGAAAGAACCATAAACCTCAAAAGAGGCAGCAGAGGCATGGTGAAGCTGCGAGTGCTGACATTAAGGCAGCTGAGGAGTACATCGCACATTTTGCTGCGCTTATCTCAGAGGAAGGCTACATCCCCCAGCAAGTGTTCAACTGTGATGAAACAGGATTGTTTTGGAAAAAAATGTTTTGGAGGATTTTCATCACCACAGAGGAGAAGAAGCTGCTAGGCCATAAACCCATGAAGGACCCTCTGACCTTGCATTGTGTGCAAATGCTAGCGGTGACTATAAAGTAAAGCCACTGCTAGTGTATCATTCTGAAAATCCTCGAGCCTTTAAGGCTCACAAGATTCTTAAAGAAAAACTGCAGGTTATGTGGCATGCCAATGCTAGGGCATGGGTTATGCGGCAGTGTTTTATTGAATGGGTAAATCTCATCTTTGGTCCCTCAGTAAAGAAATATCTTCAAGAAAATAAACTCCCAACGAAAGCATTACTAATACTTGAAAATATTCCAGCTCACCCACCTGGTTTTGAAGAAAACATTCTCAATGAGTTCAATTTCGTGAAAGTCCTCTACCTCCCACCCAACATGACATCAATCTTGCAACCTATGGATCAGCAGGTCATTTCCAAATTTAAAAAGCTTTACACAAAGCACTTGTTCCATTGCTGCTTTGAGGTGACTGAGAATATAATTCTAATCCTTCAAGAGTTTTGGAAATATCACTACAACATTGTGATATGTTTACGCATTATTGACTTGGCATGGCAAGAGGTTACAAGAAGAACCTTGAACTCGGCACGGAAAAAGTTATGGCCTGATGTTGTTACAGACAGGGACTTCGAAGGATTTGAACCAGAGACTGAGACCGAGGTAGAAGCATTGGAGGAGATTGTGTTTCTTGGAAAGTCGATGGGTCTGGAGGTAGATGAAGGTGATGTAAATGAGCTTGTCGAGGAACATGAGGAGGAACTCTCAAATGAGGATATGAAGGAGCTACAGACGATGCAACATACGATGCTTTTGCAAGAGATTAGTAGTGAGGAGGAGGTAGAGTCGGAGGAAGTGATTTAAACAAATGAAATTAAAGACATGCTGGCAATGTGGGAGAAGCTTTCAAGTTCCATTGAAAAGAAACACCCAGAAAAAGTTTCAACTGGTCGTGCTTCAGCACTTTTTAATGACACTTGTTTGTCACATTTCCGTAACATTTTAAAAGGCAGGCAAAAGCAAACCTCTTTGGATAGATTTTTATTCAAAAGTCCTGTAAGTGAAAGTGCCAAAAGTGCAGCCAAGAAGGCAAAAACAGGTGATGATTAAATGAAAAATATGTAATGTTAAGCTTAGCTTAAGTTTAAATTTAAGAAAGTGCATTTATTTACAATTAAATTTTTGTGGTTTCATTTTAAGTAAAGAAAGTGAAATTTTAGTTTACATTTAGTGTTAAGAAAGTGCAGTTTTAGTTGATGTGTCTACAGTGCCTGTATCCCTCCCTCCCTCCTCCTCCGCCATTCACCTCCGTTAGCCGCACCTGTCTGTCTCCGAGGTAAGAATACAGTACTAAATAGCACTTTTTTTCTCTTATTTTATATATTCTGTTATGCATTGGTAAAGTATACTTGTGTGTTTCTTAATTAAAACCATGTCTTTTTCATAATTTAGGATGGCTTGGGGATATTTCACAGGGCTGGAACGGATTAAATCTATTTCAGTTATTTTAAATGGGAGAAATTTGTTTGATATACATGTTGACTGACTTATGAGCTTGGTTACAGAATGAATTAAACTCATATCTCAAGGTATCACTGTATATGTGAAGTACTTAGAATATGCTTGGTCTATAATGAATGTTCAACAAGTGATAATTATCATTACAGTGTTACTTTTTTATTGTATTTGAGTACATACATAATTACATATTTTACATAAATTGCTTGAAAAGCAACTTCTGGGTCATAAAGTATGTGTGCATGTCAAACTTTAATAGGCATCTTTAAGTTACTCTTTAAAGAATTACATCAAATTAAAATGACAGTACCTGTTTCAACAGACCCTAGCCAACACATAATCAAACTTCTCTAATTTTTGGGTAATAATTTTATTTTAATTTATGTATTTTTAATTGTGGTGAGGTTAAGTATCTTCCCTATATTTATGTCATTGGTATTTCCTTTCCTGTGACCTATGTGTTCATAATCTTCACACTTTCCTTTATTGAATTTTAAGAATTATATATATATGTTATATATATATATATAAAGTGAACTATCACTTGTCATAGGATGCAAATATATATCTGTTCCTTAAAAATACTTTTGTCATGCAAAAACTTAATTTTGTAATGCAATTTGTCACTATTTTCTTGCTTACAAAAACCTTTCTCACTCCAAGTTTGTAAACAACAATACAAAAATTATGATCCTATGTATTCTAATACTTTCATTAAAAACAAACAAACATTTGACTGATGGATACATTTGTATTTGGTAACAGACATAGCTTTATTCTTTTGCAGATGGCTGGCTACTTTCCAAACCATTTTATTTAATAATTCTTGTTCCTCTATTGATTTTACCATTACATATATTATATACTAAATTTTCTACATTTATTTGGAACTGGACTCTCTACCTTATCTTATTTTTCTATTTATATATCATGTGCTAATACCGAATCACTTACTGTTAAAATACATTTATATAGCAATTAAGTTATATCTCATTTATTATTTCTATTTATCTGAAAATATCTGTCTATGCCCATATATTAATTTTTTCCACAAGGACTTTAGGATTCTGTTTTTATCATTTAAATAATTTCATTGGTATTTTTAATTTGGGTTCCATCTAATTCATTAATTTGAAAACTGATTATTCCTAGATTTTTGTTGTTGTTATTTAAAATACTATTATATGCTCCACTGTGTGTATGAATTTAAGGAAGTTGAATGAAGTCCTTATGTCTTCTTATGCAGAGTATACTAATATAATTTCACTTTTTCACTATTATGTAGATTATTGTGTCTAATGTGAAAATCATCACATAAGCTATGTATGATTCATAATAATGCTAGAAAATGATGGATCAAATATGTAGAAGTATAGAGGATAAATACTGCATAATCCAAAACCAAAATTGGACACAGATAGCTTGGTCCAATGCCATTTATAAATGCCATTGATAGAATTAAAAATAAATATTTTAAGTATAAATTCAGGAGTCTTCTATCTTATTTTTTATTTATCTTATTTATATATTTAATTACAAGCTATATATTTTTCATGTTTTTGAAATTGAGAAGCACCTTATAAGCGATATGTATATCTTACATAGTAATGTTCCTTTTTCCCATTGAAACATTCTTTACTATAATAATGGATGCATCTAAGAATTGAGAAAATACTATAATAAATTATAACCATGTAGGTTCCGCCAATCGCTCTAGGACAGCAAGGGAAGTTTAGTGTATTTAGTAATATGATTAATTACATCTGATGTTAAAGGACAAAATATAGGAACTTTTTGAGAGATGTTGAAAGATTTGGATAAGATTTAACAATAAGCTTTTCTTTTTTGTGACAGACACAGAGAGAGGGACAGATAGGAACAAACAGACAGGGAGAGAGATAAGAAGTACCAGTTCTTCGTTGTGGCACCGTACGTAGTTGTTCATTGATTGTTTTCTCATATGTACCTTGACTGTGGGGCTATAGTAGACAAAGCGACACCTTGCTCAAGCCAGCAAGCTTGGGCTCAAGCTGGTGAGCTGTGCTCAAACCAGATGAGACTGTACTCAAGTTGGCAACCTCGGGGTTTTGAACCTGGGTCCTCTGCGTCCCAGTCTGATGCTCTATCCACTGTGCCACCGCCTGGTCAGGCTAACACTTAATTTTTTAAAAAGTCAATAACATTTTAGGTAAAGAATAGCACTTCTTCAGCATCATAAAAATGTCTCAAACCAACTACCACCATCTTTTTATAATAAGATACTACAACTGTTACTTTAAAGTCAGGATAAAGAAATGAAGTCCTCTGTCACTGCATGGAATACATTCCTCTGTAAATTCTAAGTTTTGATGGGTCAAAACAAAAGGCATAAATGTTGCAAAAGAGAAGAACATGAATTGTTTACACACATTCTTTCTCTTCTGAATTAAATTTTAAAGTAAACTTAATTTAAAAATCTGAAATGAAAATATCAATAACACCCTTACATACTTGTAACCCCTTAGTTCAAACGTAAGAGGAAAAAATACTGTCCATGACACTAGTAATAATGTTAAAAGTAAGAAAAAAATTAAAAATGAGTTGGGACAACTTTAAGAAAATCATTAAACTGCAAAAAGACACAAAAACAACTTAAACACATCGTGGAATCATATTGTCAGTTTATACAGAAATCTTAGGTATGTTACTATACACAATTTTAAAAGCCTACAAACATTTAATAGCTTTTCATTCTTATTTTTGGCCTTAAAAGCCTAACTATCATTTGTCTGGGCTCAACCAGTTTTGTTTATAAATTTAGCTTTTTTGCTTCTATATTTAGCCTTTCTCTAGCAGAAAACAAATCAGACTGCACAATTTCTCCAGTGCTCTGATCCACTTCGCACATTGCACACAACCTATTGTTAGGAGTAGCAATTAGGGTAGCCCTAGCGTTTGATACAGTGGGTGGCCTGGAGAGCACCGTTGGCTGACCTGTTTTCAACATGGCAGCCTGATATCCGCTAGGGTTATAGACATGAAACAGGGCATTCTTTGCATCTTACTAGTTGTAGCTGTTTCCCCCCCCCCTTTTTTGTCACTCATGATTGTCCACCGGCAGAAGTCTACTAGTCTTCATGCTTGTTTCTGCTTCTAAATAATGTCAGCATGCTGACCAGCATCTCTCTCCTCTGCATGTTTTGTAGCTTTTGGCAAAAGACTTAATAGTTCATCAATGTGCTCTTTCCTTCCATGCAGCAGCTTTTACCAGCTGCATTTGGTGCTGCACTCCTTCTTTGCTGCTAAACAGTTTTATGTATTTTTCTAGTTATTTATGGTTTTGAAGGTTTTCTGGAAGCCTGGCTCTTCTAGAAGGCTCAATTCTGGACAGCAAAAGCTCACATGGAACTGTCCTTACAGATAAAGAAACAATCAAATTTTATTACAAATAGAATCAATGTTTATACTCATATCTGGACTTAATTAAAAATAATTTAATGATAAGAAATCTAAATAATGGGTGACAAGATCACAAAAACAGACATTTTTATAGCAAGAATTATGTGCCAGGCATCATGCTGGACACGTTACAGTCAATTCTCATTATTCATAAGTTTCTGTTTGTTGTTTACTTTTTTATTGAACTTATTGGGGTGACATTGGTTAATAAAATTACATAGGTTTCAAGTGTACAATTCTATAATACATCATCTATACATTGTATTGTATGTTTCCCACCTCCAAGTCATAGTATGTATATTCTATAAAGTCTCCACAAACACTGAATGAGAGACTACTGAACCATTGCTCATAGGGGAAATACAGGGTTAGGTTCCTGTAAGGCTCTGTCACATTTTTTGTCAACTAATCAATACACAGCTTTGTTCATGTGTCTTTTTATTTCAAGGCACCTTATTTAATATACATTGTTCATTGATTCATTAACATTGAACTCATGGCTAACAGCCTTATCATTCCTGTACGAGTGAAGCTTACTTAACACGTGTATTTTTTCTATACTGTCCATTGTAGCCTGTTGTCCTCAGAAACACTAGACAATACTTCAGCTCTATGTTTGAGGGCCATTTTGTGAAACAGTGAAATTACAAAAAGAAAATGAAAAAAAAAAAAAAAAAAGGCGCTAAATAGGCCATGAAAAGAAAGACTGTTTTCAGTATGAAGCTGAAACAAGAGGCAGAGGTAGCCTTGTTCTGCTTCAGCTGGGAATGTGTTTCAAGCAAATAAAAATATTCACAACTTCATATATGTCTACAAATATCTAGAAAAGTGCCACAAGTATTGATTTGGGGGGTTATAATAAATTTTAGCAACTAGGTTAATTGACAATCACTGAATCCATAAATAATGAAGATAAATTGTATTTGAATTTTCATTTAACATTTAAAGTAACTCTCAAAGATAAACCTTGGTATCTTCAAGAATTTTACAGATGAGAAAGCTGAGATATAGAGAAGCTTTGTAATAGAGAAGCTTTAAGAATATATCAATAATTTGCAGTGTTTTGTTTATATAATTCTAAGACTTTCATTCTCCCACAACAGGTTTCCAAATGTGAATTATGACCTTTTAACTCATCTTTCAAGAAACCTGAATGTATTTGCAATATTTAAAATAAAGTGCATTCTCACATAAAAACAGTCATATATTGATCCATTTAATCTTCCTGGACTGCTTGTAATCTTTAAAATGATATTTGTAAGTATTTATAGCAACAATACATGTGCACATATTATTCCCTTTTAGGTTCCTGACTTTTTATTCAAAAAGATTTAGGAACATAATTATGGAGAGGCAGAAATTATGACAGTCATTCTCAACCATAGCTTCATATCAGAATCACTAGGGAAGTTAAATAAGAAAATATGAATGTCCACATTCCAACCTGGGCCAATTAATCAAAATCTCTATGTGTGAGAACTTGGCATTTATAACATATTTAAAAGCACCCCAGGTTATTTGAATGTGGAGCCATATTGAGATCTATTGAATTGGGGATGTAGAAGCCATCCAACTCCATTCACTTCATCTTCCTCAATAAGGAGGTGTGAAAGGTATGGAAAGAAGGATAAAGATCCATCATGTAATTTAAACATTGGCTAAACAGCTGTAAATGGTAATCTAACACCTTAAACTGAAAGAGGGAAAGTCTCCCAATTTGAACTGGGAAGGTACGTGCTCGCTTCGGCAGCATATATACTAAAATTGAGGTGGGAAGGTAATCATCATCCCTTCTCACTTCCTTAGGTTGAGAACAACGCTACTCTGGTGGGATCTTGGTGGAAGGTTATAATCACATCAACACGAAAGATATGATTCACTATCACTAAAAGGCACAGACTATCCTTTTTTTTTGTGTATTTTTTTGAAGTGAGAAGCGAGGAGGCAGACAGACAGACGCCCGCATGCACCTGACCGGGTTCCACCTGGCAAGCCCACTAGGGGGCAATGTTCTGCCCATCTGGGCAGCTGCTCCATTGTGGCCGGAGCCATTTTAGCACCTGAGGCAGAGACCATGAAGCCATCTTCAGCGCTCAGGCCAACTTTTGCTCCATTGGAGCCTTGGCTGCAAGAGGGTAAGAGAGAGATCAAGAGAAAAGAGAGGGGGAAGGCTGGAGAATCAGATGGGCGCTTCTCCTGTGTGCCCTGACCCAGAATCAAACCTGGGACTTCCACACGCCTGGCCGACACTCTACCTACCGCTGAGTCAACCGGCCAGGGCCCAGACTATCTTTGTTTTGTTCACCACTAAATTTCTAGATCCTAGTACAGTGCCTGGAAAAATGTAAATCTTGTTAAATATGTGATTAATATATTAATGATGCACTGTACTTATTTGGGAATGCATGAAGCAGGGTCTTTTGATCCTTGACTAATTCCTGTTCATTTATTCATGGACAGGCATAATGTGCGGCTGTTTGCCATACAGACATCAAAAAAATTTATTTTTCTTAACAGAAAGAAACATAATATTGTTGCATGGACAAGGCATAGGAAATATTAGTAATCCATATTAAATTATTATTTTAGGACCACCTTGTTGAATGACAAAAATAATAATTATTGCCATTGGGAGAGTGTTTAGTCAAAACTTTGCAGAGGCACTTGGTCCTTAAGTGTCTCCCAGAGAACCTTCAGGCTCTGTGTAAAAAAGAGCAAGTCAGTCGAAGGAACACTCAACACATGAAGTGGCATCGACTCTATTCTCTACAGGCCTGGCTAGGCAGGAGTTCGGTTTGGAAAGTGTGTGAGTACTAGGAATTAGCGCCAGCAGTCGATTTTTCTCTGCTTTTTGTGATTTGTATTTTTATTGCATATTTGAAGAGTCTCTATTATTTGCTGAGAAGTCAAGTTTCTTTTTATGTGCAGATTCCATTGCACATTAAGCATACTTACATGTGAACAGCTTCAGGTTGCAGTTCTGTTTGAAGTTTTTCTATGTAAAGAGTGATTAAGCTTTGATTTAAGAATATTTCTCATTATCATGCATTTTCTTTGTAAACTGATCTTCCCTCAATTGTACCTTGCCAGGTGTATGAGCATGTTTATCTTCTAAGAAGACAGAAGTACTTTTATCATACCTTTTCTTAGCCAAGAGAATCTGGAGGAATTAGTATGCATGGAATATAAGTCTATCAATGTTCTGGCGTTCTTGGCACCACAATCTCTGTGTACAAGAAGCACTAATGAGCCAATTATAATACCAAACCAATCTTTGAATCTTTATTTGGACCTTGTTTTCTTGTGAGATGTGTGAAACACAGTTACATATAAAATCTTTAATTATTATTATTATTATTTTTTTAAATAAAATCTTATTTTTTATTTTTATTTTTTTTTACAGAGACAGAGTGAGAGTCAGAGAGAGGGATAGATAGGGACAGACAGACAGGAATGCAGAGAGATGAGAAGCATCAATCATCAGTTTTTCGTTGTGGCACTTTAGTTGTTCATTGATTGCTTTCTCATATGTGCCTTGACCGTGGGGCTACAGCAGACCGAGTGACCCCTTATTCAAGCCAGTGACCTTGGGTCCAAGCTGGTAAGCTTTGCTCAAACCAGATGAGCCTGTGCTCAAGCTGGCAACCTCAGGGTCTTGAACCTGGGTCCTCCGCATCCCAGTCCGACGCTCTATCCACTGCGCCACGGCCTGGTCAGGCTAATTATTATTATTATCATTTAATAATGTATGCCATAAGAGAACAGTCTACCCTTGGAGTGGGCCAAAAAAATGCCCAGCAAGGCTCTTTGTGTGTATAGGGCTCTCTATGTATATTATCTAGCTACATAATTCCATAGTTGCATTTTTAACACTCCCTGGAAAATGGAGAAGGGTGTGGGCTTTGAAGAAGAAAAGGGGGTAGATGGGGGTGGAGAAGGGGGCTGGGGAATTCCAGAAACTAGCAGAGACTTCAAAGTCCTATTCCTGCTAATCTCATAATGTCCTTGAGCTCCCCCACAAACAGCTGCAGTTGTTAGTAAAACTTTTCTTAACCCTGAATGGGCTAGCTCTCTGCAAACCCAGAACACCACACAAAGACCAGGGAGGCATTTCTCATAAAAACAATAGATTTGTTTTGTGTTTCTCTCTTTTATAATTTTTTATCTTAGAAGCATTCATTCACTTGATAATAACTGAGTAAAGCTCCTAAGTGCAAGGTACTGTTCAAAAAGAGTAGGGAATTCCAAATATAAAGTTATTTCTTTTTTTATTATTATTTTTATTTATTTATTCATTTTAGAGAAGAGAGACAGAGACAGAGAGAGAGAGAGAGAGAGAGAGAGAGAAGGGGGGAGGAGCAGGAAGCATCAACTCCCCCCTTGATGCTTGACTGGGCAAGCCCAGGGTTTTGAACTGGTAACCTCAGCATTCCAGGTCGATGCTTGATCCACTGCGCCACCACAGGTCAGGCTAAAGTTATTTCTTGATCACCAGGAGTTACCATTTCCCAGTGAAGCAATGCAACATATAACATGACCAAAAAATAGAAAGATTCAAAAAAAATCAAATTATTAATAATAAGAGTAGGATGAGATGACCTCCCTAACAAAATGTTCTTGATTAACCTACTATTAATAATCGTACCTATCTTATTAGCCGTAGCATTCCTAACCCTATTAGAACGCGAAGTGCTAGGATATATACAACTACGAAAAGGCCCCAACGTCGTCGGACCCTATGGCTTACTTCAACCAATCGCAGATGCAGTAAAACTACTTATTAAAGAACCCAAGTTGGGAGATATAATGAGGCCATTCCTGAAGAACACCCAGACTTCTCATCATCTGAGGTGTGTTCAGGGAGCAGCCAGATGCAATGTTGCAAAGCACAAGGGAGTGATGGGTGCAGCTGTGCTGAAGGGAGCTTCACATGAGATGTCAGTGGCTGAGAAGCCTGAACAGGGAGTTTGGGGCCTTAGTGTGGAGAATGATGAAGCCTTCCTCCTTAATAAGCACATAACTAAGGGGATGCTTTAGGAAAAGGGTAGCCTCGCTGGTGTGCTATACCATTTGGAGACAGAAGATGAGCACACAGTACAGTTGAGGGGATGAAACCAATCATCTCTTCCATTTGTTTGGAATTTTACCTGTTTATTAAATACTTCCCCATTTATCTCACTTAATACGAGTGAGTGAACCTGGGACTCAGAGAACTTTACACCTTTCTTGGCAAAACCAGAACTGAAATACTACTCTGTGCCTCCAAAGTAGGCTCCAGGGAAGTCTCCCGATTCACCACATCCCAACTATTCCAATAAGTGCTCAAGTCTGTGAACTGCGGTGATAGGACCGGGGACACAAAGGAGAGCATGGATAGAAAAGAGATTGTGAAGAAAGGATCCCCAAGCCTTGCAGGGCATGGCATGGGAGGCAAGGGAAATCTGGCCTCAGTTCAACTCCTGACCTTGAAGCTCTAAGTAAAGCTCTTCCACTTTGTTGAATTCCTAAAACACATGATCCAAAGCACATGTCTGTCAGATTCTTCCTTACCTTTGTATTCTCTGTTTCCTGAATGTTAGTCTTTTATCTCCAAGTCTGTTACTGTAAGTGCTTAAATATGAGACACTACTATGCGTATTTTTGTCGTATTTTTCATCTTAACTAGATCAGTTTGGGAAAATAGAAATGGATTTATAAGATAATGCTCTATCATTACTTGAAATGATAACTTCTTGTGGCAATAATTTGGCAAAACACATACATCTTGGAAGACAGTCCACGGTAATAACACTGATTAATAGGTTAGTAAAATGTTGACATAATATGATTTTTCCATATCTCAAAAGGCACTAATGTTTGGATAATACTCGTTCATCTGTCACAGTTTCCTTTCCCAGAGGTATCACAGTTTCTTTCCCTAGAGGTATTAATGGCAAAAATTAGCTGGGTTTTTTTTTTTTTTTTGGTTGTTGTTGTAGAAAGCTTCTGATGGGTTTATAGTTATTTATTTATTTAACAAACATTAATGGACACCTCCTATGATGTATCCATTATGTACTGCCCTATAAAAATGAACCAACACTCTGAGATTTTGGTCCTTCATGAGGGTAGAGGGGTTGGTTTCCTTGGGATCAGATACCAAGGCAAGCAGTCCTAAATGAAAATAATATAAAATGCTACTGTTAATAGTATGTCAGAAACTGTGTAGATTTTCCCCCCTGTGACTGTTTATTTACACTCAATATATTTGGGAAAGTCCGCTGCATAGTTAAGTCACTGTGACTTGAGATGCAGGAGGGTAAGAGAAACACCAGCCTGGACTGAAGCCTCAGATCAGTGGTTACTAGACTCAGATCGGTGGTTTTGTGAGTCTTATTTTTCTAATCTGTACAGTGGAAACAGAAATGGTTGTTTTGCCTGTGTCCCAGTGTTATTGTAAAGATAAAATGACAATAAATATGAGTTTTGAAATGAAAGCTACCTATGATACAAACCACTATATATATATGCACGGTACCTTGATTATTGAGAGGAAAATCAGCACTTGATTACTGATTTGGAGGTCAGCTATATATGTTAGTATCTATGTTGAGCCTTTCTTAATGGCAACATATCTCCAAATCTGAATTAAGCAAAAATCACTCAGTTGTGAGCTTTCAAGTAGCCAGAGTGGTTTCCGGGACTACATGTTTTCATTGCTTTTGCGCCACAACCCCTCTCCAGGTGACATTAACATCTTCATCTATGGGCTGGTATATGGACACCATCAATGAGATTATGTAGCAGAGCAGTTTGGCCAGGTCTCCAGAGTAAGACGAACCTGAGTCTACTCCTGAACCCTGAATTCAACTAGCACTGTAGCCTTGCCCAAGGCAGCTCACCCAATGCTAGACTCTTCTTCCTAGGATTGCTGGGAGGATGAAATGTGACCATGCCTATTACTGCTTAGCACATTACTGGTACATTACAGATGTTCAGTTAATGTTATCTGTGTTGGTGGTGGTGATTGGGAAAGGACACCAGAGGCCAATAATCTGGTTTCCAACCTTTATTTCATTACCTGAGGATGGTAAGCAGCTATGTTCACAAGAAATATTTTTAGTGTATACTTTTTAAAGGCTATACTTTTTCATGTAATGTTTCTTCAGCTGAGACTCCCAAACTGGTGGAGAAAGAAATTTTAAGAGTACACTATTAGACCTCACTCTTTCATTACAGAAACTGCCTACAGGAGCTATTTAGTAGCTATATCTTTGAAAAGTTGCAGAGATTTGGCTTCTATGAAAGTGAACTGCTATCTGTTGGTCCTTCAGGTATTTGCACAAGAAAAGAGTTGCAGCTCTTTCTTTTTGATGACTGTGGCTGGTGCCTTGACCCCTCTATTTTGGAGAAGGTCTCAGAGCACAGCCACTTCCTATGCAGGCCACTATGACTGGTGTTGGGTAGTTGTTCCCTGTCAGCTGATGATGTCCGATAGCTCGTGCAGTTCAGCTTTGAGTGACTCAGAGTCATCTGTGTCAGGCTTTTATTTTTAGAACGTTTTGCCCACAGATACATCTCGGAGATGTGTCTCTTCCATCTGTCTCTTTGACTCAATGCTTCTGTTTAAATGACACATAAAGCCTTGTATCCAATTCTTTATACCTAAGCCCTTCCATAGTGTTCTTCTTCCTTATGCCATTGAGACAGATATGCAGAGTTACAGGAATGACTGTTTATTTACATTATTCAATGGGTTCTTTATGGTCATGAATTCAACATTATAAGTGCATATTACAATAGGCCCATTTAAAACATACACATTTACATACAAATATATATGTACATATATAAATACACACATACATGTGTTTTATATATATTTTTGTGTCATCAATTGACTTCAATATATTGACATGTTAAAATCAGTATATATAAAGACATTTATTTCTTTATACATAATTTATACATAAATATGCAGATGAATGTATGATATTTTATATGTTTTTTATTATCAAGTAGGTTTGCATTCTTCTTTGGTTTTCTGTTGGGTTTTATATCCCACAAATTGTCCAGAATATGAGCATGTGAGTGTGCAGAAGGGAATATCTTAGCTACTATCCCCCTGTCTCTGCTTATTTAAGTCTCCTTTCCAGTTTTAGAAAGTGTTCCATTGCTTCTGAGCTGTGCTATGTAACAAGCTATCATCATCTTCCATTCTGTAGAATAAGCTAGGCTATTCGGATCCTGTGCATAATTTACTTCCACAAAGGCTGTCAGTTCTAAGTTCTTTTGTCTACAATTGGGCGTGCTCAGTATGAATTCTGATCTAGGAAAACTTCATTCAGTAGAACTTCCAAGATTCAAAATATCTGAATTTAGTTTCATTTACAATTGACCATGCTGACTTAAGCATGAATATGTTTCTATTTTCTCCCCTTTTTAAATGTATGTGCCTTGTCACTAAAACATCAATATGGTCCGTGTTAATCTGGAAATCTGTATGAACATAAACATTTGCCCATGCAAAAAATACTCAACACTTCTTAAGTGTGCCCCACATCAGTCAGCCTGAAAAATAAAGACATTCAATGATGATAATTCTAATCATGGAATCTTGTTAATTCAAAGTGAGCTTTAATAGCCCTTGACAGACTTCGGCAGCACTAGCTCACTGAATAAAAGCAAACTGCACGATTCTGTTTTTATGTATGCATTGGTACTTGTTGACATACTATTAAATTGTTTTAATAGGGCTTCCTTAGGAAAGGATATATCTTGGTAGTTAAAACCAACTACATTGTTGAACACTGTAAATCCAAAATATTTCTCTCATAGGAAAATTGTAGCTACAACATTTAGAATACTTAGCCAAACTATGTTGCTTTGTCTTGTCTTTTGAAAACACATACTAAGCTAATATTGTACATGTCACTGAATCAGCAGTGACAAAAAAAAAATTATCACCTGGGGATTTCATGGAATATGGAGGGGGTAGAGGTTGCTGCTCAATTAACCACAGTTCTGCTTGATTATTTTTGTTCACAGCTGCAGTCTGGAAGAAACTGAAATGCTAATCTTTTGAGTCTGAAAATCCTGTTCTTTCATGGAATTTGTTTACCTCAGCCTTCTCTCAGAGAAGATAGTGGATAGTGATATGTTTTTCAGCTTGTGATATATTTTGCCAAAGGGGACATGTTTGCCTAGCAAATAAGCAAATCCAGTCCTACGCACATAGCAGCCACTCTCTTTCACTCTTATCCTGATGCGAAAGTCCCTGGCTGCCTTTGTCATATCTGAGGAAGTGGACGCATGGTCCTGGGTATGAATGTGGGTCAGTATACACACAGCCCTTTGGGCTTAGAGAGAAATACAGTGATTCAGAATCACACTGCTCACAGAACATTTCCAGCTCAGCTACAGCAATTTGATTTTCTTCTTTCCACTCTAAAAGTCTTGAAAATACCATTGGGAGATTTGCTCTTTCCCTCAAATGATCCCACTAATATTTCCTTCTTCAGAAGTGTGGTTTTCTTATTAAAAATGGAGATACTTCCAAATGTTTTTATTCAATTCTCGTTTCTGGGTAGGCATTATAATCTCAAAAATCCTTCTTCAGATGACCTGGCATGCGCTTTACACCCATTCCGTGACCATCTTGAAGCCAAGCCAATTGGCAAACAAATTAGTCTATGTGAAGAGAAGACTGGGAGAGAAGGCCAGGGAGGGGGCTGAACATGGAGCAACTGTGGAAGGTTGATTGTTTCCTAGATACTTTGTGAATTATACAGGCCAGCAAATGCTTGCCCTGTGCCTTCAGAGAGGGATAAGTGGCCCCTTAAGTTGGAAATCATTATAGTGATTTCAACAGCAGTAACACAATAGATGAGAAGAGGAAGGAGAAGATGAAAGGAAGATACTCATTATCCACAACTTGACTCTTTTAAAGATGTTTCCAATAAGAGGCGAAAGAACCACATAATTTGCCCAAACTTCCTTTTTCCTTCTTGTCTGGATTATCGAAGCTGCCAGCAATGAAACAGAACTGGAACTCAACTAGGTCTCAGATAAAGTCCCAGCACCCACATGCTGATTTCACTGTGGACAGGCTGATCTCAACATCTTCACTAGAGTGGATGCTCTTTTGTTGTCTTGGAAACAGATGTGTTCGCCCTTTTAGAGACATGCAAATCAGCACGTTTGATTTTTCAGTCCTGAAAAATCTCCAATATGCTATTTTTAGTGCTTCACCTAATATTAGTAAGCTCTACTTGGTCCTTTGGGACTAAATCAGGCTTCCAAAAAAGAAAAAAAAAAAAACACTTACAGTTGGCGGGAACAGGACAGGCTCAAGGGCCACTTCAGTCATTTCCACGACCCACAGGCATAGGCTATTTGGTGTGGGAGAGCCCTCCTTATTATAAGTGAGCGAAAGCTAGAATTAATTCCTTCAAAATGTATAGTTGACACAATCCAATTTTTATCATAACTGAACAGATTTACTTAAATGATATGACATTATCCATGACACAATGATTTTTAATGCTGACTGTGTAATTATGTGTGCACTGAACATCTGTATGTCATTTTCACTAATTTATCAACCATGCATCGAGGATCCACAATATGCCAGAAACTGATGAATTGTTTAAAAGTGTACGATGTTAGAAAGAGTAAATATTAAATAGGAGGTTAAACAATATTCCAAATATTTTGATCTTTGGATGTCTTCATTACAGTAAACAAAACAGAAAGGCTATGGGGAGGTCTGGTATAGTTTTTAAAAGCCCCTGCTTTGGGTATATCCAGTAAAGAGTGTCGCTAGTACAGACTGAGAAGATTAATTGACTGTCCTCAGAGACATGCTTTGCAACCTTGCTTATGACAAGTGTCAGCATCCCTTGGAAGTTTGTTATGAATGCAGAATCTCAAGCCCCTTGATAGATCAACTCAATCAGAATCTGCATTTTAATAAGGTCCCCAGATAATTAGCAAGTATGTAAAAGTTGGAGAAGACCTGCTCTACCATGTTGCACACAACAACTGGGTTGCAAATGTGAAACCCAGATCTGAGCCTTGCTCCTTCCTCCTTCAGACCTACATCCAAATCCTTGTTAAAGCACTGAGTGAAACACATTTTCCAGTATTTGTCAGATCTTCCAACGCAGTGAAAAAGCTGGCCCTGGATACTTTATGTCGCAGAGAGAGCCAAGTACATTCATGGCAATTAGTCCAAAATGTGTTCTTCATCAGAGGAGCAGAGATCACATCTGCAAAGTAACTGAGTTAACCCTCTGCACTCGCTCTGTGGGGTGCATCCATATGAACTGCCTTTTCAATACCAGTGTGGTGACCATAGAGAAAGACATCTGCCATAGGTGATTCAGTAGAGACTGGCACCATTCTAGCCTCCTTTTATTTATGCACTCAGGAAATTTCCTGACAGGTGGATTGTGGAATAAACTCTGCCCTATCTCTGCCTCTCCTTCTCTCTTTATTGCTATCTCCACCTCTATTTCACTTTCTACCAATAGTTCCATCTCTGTCTCCACCTCACAATATATCTAGCCAGTTAGCCATTTTCCAAACACTGTCAGAACTGGTTCACAATAAAAGCATAAGGTGAAATCATGCATCATCCCAATCCTTTCCATTTTACTGCCCTGCTTTGGGCTCCTGCAATGGGCTGCTCCACCATTATTGCATATTCAGTCCCACTGCCCTGGATGCCATGGTCCATTCCCCTTCTGTTCCAATACATTGTCTCTTTTGCTTCCTCTCTCACAGACTCCTGGTTGTATCACCCCAGGTTTTCTGATGCCTTGTGCCTCCTTCTGGATTGCGCCTTGTTTATATTTGGATGTGTGCATGCCTTGCCTCTCCAACTAGACACAAAAACCTTTGAGAGTAATGCCTATGGCTTTGGGTGCCCACCAGCTATGCTCCTTGCTGTATTCTCAGTGGGAACTCAGCAGCTATTTATTGACTATGTGTGTGTGTGTGCTGATCTGTTTCTATCACAGAGTGCAGAAGCGTAGAAAGAGCATTGAGTTCTGAGTCCAAAAAATTGCAGTGTTCTCCAAATGTTCTCTGCCAGGATGTGTAATCTCTGCACCTCAGTTTACTCATCTGTAAAAAGAGGGGGTTGAACTAATAGTCATCTCTATGTATATCTTGCCAGCTCAGACTTGCTCTTTTTCAGTTAGTGCCCACAGCTAATGCCTCTACTGGTACTGCTGTTGAAGAATTCACTTTACCAGGGATATGACTTATCTGTACACAAAACAATAATGTCCATTAACTTCTCTCTATAATATAGAGAGATCTGATTCTGTCATCATCGCTGGGTTAGGTAGGCTGCCTCCATTAAGGAGGCAGGAGAAACAGATCATAATTCTTTTAGCAAACAGAATAGCTATCATGAGTTTGACACTGTGCTGAGTCCTGGCGATACAGCCCTCTGGGCTGGAGGGGCTGGCCAACAAAGGGCCAGACAGGGTAGCACAGCACATTTTGTCCTATGTTAGAGGCACACACAGAACACTGTCCCACCATACAAGTGCTGGGATTCTCAATGAGGCAACAGTCCAGGTGAATTTCTAGAGTGAACAACTCCAGTGAGCAGGGCTGGGGAGCACAGTATTTATGGTGGAGGGAGAGGTGAGTACAGAAATGAGATTTGGGCGAGCTAACAACAGTTTGGTGTGGCTGAGGGGCAAGAAGGGGTGAAGGGAGATATGCTGGAGAAGAGCAGGGTTGACAGACCTGCCAAGTTGGATGCCTGTCCAAGAAAGGGGAATTTAGGTGGGACAAGCCAAGGGAATTCCCTCTTCCTCATAAAAGGGCCTCATTTTCCACAAACTTCTGGCCAAGAGCTCTTTAGAAGAGCCCAGCCAGCCTGAGCCAAGCCTGGCCAGGATGCAGATTCTTCTGCACCCGGCTCCAGGCACCGCTCTGTGTGGCAGGAATAAGGAAGTTTGGAGATGGCAGAGAGAGGGGAGAGAGAGGGAGGAGAAAGTGAGGGAAGGAGAGAAAAAGAAGGCAGAGAGAAAAGAGACAGAGACCTTCCAAAGGCTACAGAAACAGCAAGTAACAGACCCAGGATTCACAGCTGGATCCTCTGCCAACAAATCCAAGTTTCACTCCCTCTTAGGCTTGGGTCTTTTTATTTTATTTTAATTTTTTAAAATATATTTTTATTTATTGATTTTAGAGAGAAGAGAGAGAGAGAGAGAATAGGGGTGGGAGCAGGAAGCATCAACTCATAGTTGTTTCCTGTAGGTGCCTTGACCAGGCAAGCCCAGGGTTTCAAACCAGTGACCTCAGCATTCCAGGTCAACACTTTATCCACTGTGCCACCAAAGGCCAGGCTATCTCTAGGTCTTGAGGAGTGTCAATGTCTGTGTGTGTGTTTAAGATTTTATTTATTAATTTTACAGAGAGGGGAGGAGGAAGAACAAGAAGTATCGACTCATAGTTGCATCACTTTAGTTGTTCATTGCTTGCTTGTTGCTTGTCATATGTGCCTTGACCAGGCAAGCCCAGGGTTTTGAACCAGCAATCTCATCATTCCAGGTCAATGCTTTATACACTGTACCACTACAGGTCAGGCGAGTGTCAATATGTTTTAAAAATCTGCTTAAAGCCATGCTATTTCTTTTTTTCTTTTTTGCATTTTTCCGAAGTTGGAAACGGGGAGGCAGTCAGACAGACTCCCGCATGCACCCAACCGGGATCCACCCAGCACGCTCACCAGGGGGCAATGCTCTGCCCATCTGGGGCATCGCTCTGTCGCAACCAGAGCCATTCCAGCGCCTGAGGCAGAGGCCACAGAGCCGTCCTCAGCGCCTGGGCCAACTTTGCTCCAATGGAGCCCTGGCTGCGGGAGGGGAAGAGAGAGACAGAGAGGAAGGAGAGGGGGAGGGGTGGAGAAGCAAATGGGCGCTTCTCCTGTGTGCCCTGGCCGAGAATCGAACCTGGGACTCCTGCACGCCAGGCCGACGCTCTACCACTGAGCCAACTGGCCAGGGCCAAAGCCATGCTATTTCTATAAGTAGTTCTTGTTTTTTGCTATGCTTGCTGCTCACTACAACCACTCACTTTTTTTTCCCTGATCCCTAAGCTGCACAAACACATGGAAAGGGGGTAAAGGAGAGATGGGTGCTACAGGGCCAGAAGAAGCTGTGGGGCCTTGGAGCGACTCCTCCCCCACCCACTCTGCCCTATTTAACTTGACTTTGAACAGGCAGACCACTGGGATTTTTTTTTTTATCAGTATTGACTTTATTTCCCAAGAAAGGTGAGCCTCCTGGATATGAAAATAATTGGTGAAGCACTGTGAAGTTTCTTGAATATAAAAGACTGTGTAGGTGTATAATATTATTACTGCCACTTTCTGTTCAAGAAGCCATCCTAATAAAAAAAAATGCAATTCTCAGCTTTCCACCTAGACTGGCCCTTGGCCATATTTAACATGACTATCATATTCCTTTGGGTGCACACTATTAGGATTTTTTTTGGGGGGGGGGAAGACTAGTTAACTCCTGACATGAGAAATATGTTATGTAACATCATCTTTGATCCATTGACTAGTAGTGAGGAATCAGGTAGCCAACCCTGAAGACCTCAGTTCTTAAATGAGAGAAACACTTCCAATACATCAACTAAGGCTGTTAAGACAGAATACGTTAAGAGATCTCATGGGTGTATAAAATTAACTTTGGTTGATTAATAGGCAACTTCCTTTATGGTGACCCCTTAAAATGCATCGGAAGTTTTGATCTATTTGGGAGTCAATCACCAATTTCCCTAGAGTCAGAGACATTTCTCTGAGCCCCCACCAGGCTCAAATAACCTCACGAGTTCACTCTGTGGTGAAGTGAGGCAGGATTTTATGAGTGGCTCTAAAGCTACAGCCAGCTTTTGAAGATGAAACACGCGTATTTGTATCTGCAAGGACAGGCCCGCTTCTATATTATATTTTTCCTGAGATACCCTGGTTCACCCCGCCTGCAGGGTTCTCCCTGCTGATGGAGAGATGACTCATACATGGGAATCTTGCTTCAGTTCCAGCCTGTTTGTTTCTTACATTGTGAATCATCCCTGGTATCCAGTATTTCTTTAAAAAAAAATTACAGTGGGGAGTTACTGAAAAAAAAAATAGACCTTATTTTTAGAATAGTTTTAGGTATGCAAAAAAAAATTTAGAAGATAGTTACAGAGACTTCCTATCTATCTCCACACCTAGTTTTCCCTTGTATTAATAACTTTTATTAGGAAAATACATTTGTTATATTAATAAACCAGTATTGATAATGTCCTTTTTCTGTTTCTAGATCTTATTTAGGATATCACATTACACGAATTGTCATGTTTCTTTAGGCTTCTCCTGGTTGTGTCAGTTTCTTAGACCTTGACAGTTCTAAGGAGTAGTTAGCAGGTATTTTGAAGAATTTCCACTATTGGGATTTGTATGTTGTTTTTCTTATCATAGCTTTGAAACCACGGGTTCCTGGAAAGAATACTACAGAGGCAAGTGTCAGTTTCATGATACCATATCAAAGGTACAAACTAGCAAGGTGATTTATGAACGTTGATGTTGGTGTTGATCGTTGAGTTGAGGCAGTGTTTGTTGAGATTTTCCACGGTGACGTTGCTCGCGCTCTGCTTCCCTCTTCTGTTTGGAAGGAAGGTGCTATGCGTAGCCTACGCCTAAGGAGCGGGGAGTTACGTTCCCCTTCCTGAGGACGCTGCACTTCCATAAACTACTTGGAATTTTTCTGCTTGAGAGATTTGACTCCAACTTCCCAATTTGTTAATCTATTTAATAATTTATTTATAACAGTATATCTTCATGAATATTTACTTTATACTTTGGGTTATAATTCAATACTACTTTATTTTGTTTCTCAAATCGTTCCCACCTTGGCCATTGGGGGCTCTTTCATTTGGCATCTGTGTCTCTTTCACATACCCCTTAATATGTTGGCTTTAAAAATTTTCTTTTAAATCAATTTAAGCAAGTCCTTACCCCTTAATATATTGGCTTTAAAAAATTTATTTTAAATCGGTTTAAGCAAGTCCTGGATGCTCCAGGCTTGTCGCCTACACATGCTTTTTATCAGTGGAAACCATCTGATCACCACGGATTTTCCCTTTAAAAAGATTTCCCTCCAGCCTTTGAATGAGTCTGAGAGTAGAAGTAGTTTAAACCCCACACTGATTGGTACCTTGTAGGGTAAGAGTCATGTCTTCCCAGCAAGTGGCCCAGGTTCCAGATGTCACTGTGTGAGTGTGTGAGAGAGGGTGCCGCAGGCAGGCAGGTGACCGGACAGAAGACTAGCAGATGGGAGTTGCAGCTGAGGGACAGCCCACTTCCTGAGACCAAGTCCTACTTTCTCAGGCTAAGGGGACTGATCATGTGCTGCTGACAACAACCAGCCAGCCAACAGCAGATCATCTGAGTTCAGGCAGCCAGTTTTATTTGTTTGTTTTTGTTTTTTGTATTTTTCTGAAGCTGGAAACGGGGAGAGACAGTCAGACAGACTCCCGCATGCGCCCCATCGGGATCCACCGGGCACGCCCACCAGGGGCGACGCTCTGCCCACCAGGGGGCGATGCTCTGCCGAGACCAGAGCTACTCTAGCGCCTGGGGCAAGGGCCAAGGGCCAAGGAGCCATCCCCAGAGCCCGGGCCATCTTTGCTCCAATGGAGCCTTGGCTGCGGGAGGGGAAGAGAGAGACAGAGAGGAAGGAGGGGGGGGGGGTGGAGAAGCAAATGGGCACTTCTCCTATGTGCCCTGGTCGGGAATCGAACCCGGGTCCCCCCGCACGCCAGGCCAATGCTCTACCGCTGAGCGAACCGGCCAGGGCCCAGGCAGCCAGTTTTAAACGACAAGTGAGGGAATCTTTGGTTTAGATAGGAAAGAGCACTAGGAAGGGAGAGCCAAGAGGGAAGCATCTCCTGGTGTCATGTGCCAACCTGAATTAACAACTAATGAAAGCAGATTGTAGTTAGCAGAATTTAATATAAATTAGGTTAATGATGACACATTTGAAATAGTACACTGAAAAATAAGTCTGTAATAACAAGCTAACAGATGTTGGCATTTTTATTATTAATTGTACATTTCATTATCATCTGATTATTGTCAAACATCATTTGACAGAAAAAAATCATATAAATGATTAATACACATTGTTATGTTGTTAAGGGGTACTAGAGCCTGTTTTATTAATGTAGTGATTTGGGGAGTCTGATATAATTCTAAAAATCTTAAATTTAATCAACACTATTGGTTCATACCTAATGTGTAACAATAATCTTATTTAATTGTGCTCATCATTAGAGGATCTCAAAGAATTTCATGTCCTGACTTGTCTTTCCCTTCCATCCTCATTAGTGAAGGCCCACAGAGAGGAGCTTCAGGTTCTCAGAGAATATTACCGAACAAAATGGTGGGATCATCACACATCATATTGTCATTTCTCAAAAAGATCTCACAGAGAAACTGTTATGAAATTGCTGTTCTAGCATCTGGGGAACTAAGAAATCGGGTTTTTGTCTTTTATAGTAAAATGAAATTAAGAAATGAGTAGCCTAGATAGATAGTCCCTAGACAAATAAAATTTAAATATGTTTTTGCCCTTCGTGCTCTTGGTCAAATCAGCTAGTACGATATATATGCTGCAGATAATCTGTTTGTATCAGTGGTATCGCTTTTCTACTCAGGTATTATTCTAATTACAGTGTTCTGACTACTTCAGACAGTTTAGGCACCAGAGGGAAGCTTTGTAATTCATGTGTTGTCTGGGGCTGACATGGGGCCAGTGGCTCCTTAACTGCATTGGAGAGCGGGTCATCGATGAAGACCGCCAAGGGTGGTTTGGAAGCATCAGATGATCCCTCCATGAAGAACTGGTAATGGAGTTGGAGATGCTTTACAGGAAGAGCAGCTTGTGTTAGGTCAGTGGGCAACAATTTTATTTGCATGATTGAAGGGTTCTAAAAGCCCTTCTGAAAATATTGACTCCCAAAAGCTTATCACAGCATCACAACTGTTTGCTACCTGGTCTGTGATCCCAAAATGAAAGTCATTCCCTTTGGAAAGCCAGTGAGATGTTGGTAAGTGTGAAATGTTTTCATGTCTTGAACATAGAGGAAGATCCATGGGCTCTCTGCCATTGATACAGTAGGAAAAAAGTGTCTCCTATATCAGCCAAATGATAGTCCCCTGGAGGCACTGATCTGGCTATAAGGCCATAATCAGATTAGTGGATGGCCAGCTAAGCAGCTGCTGTAAGTCCCAGCCCATAAAGGGTGATGGAGCATGAGTAGAAATATAAAAGAGTCATAATATCATGCTAGTCATCAGAGTCTGTCTCAGGAAGAGTGCTGTTTGGGGTGGAAAGGAATATTTTACTAGCTTCTTGGTATATAAGAAGGCCTCAGTAACAAGAGGTGACAGATACACTGGCTTTGTAGAGGATGTATTCAGATCAAAGTAGAACTTTTATTTTACTGAGAAAATGTGTAAACATTATGTCCAGAGTTGAGTTGCTGAGATCCACAAATAGGGTCTGAGCCTGTCATCCTGGCCCCCCTTTTCTGCTCTTCTTTCAACAATGTCCCACTCAAATCTACTAAAATGCTTAAACCACTACTTTAAGAACACTGATTTAATTGGGTATCAAATTATTAACCTGTTAACTGCATCGAACCCAAAGTAGCCAGCAGCAGGTATGAGCTGGTGAGAAAAAATTGGGGACCCTCCTACAAGGAGAGATCAGCTAGAAATACTAACATGAGGTTCGTACTTGTATGCATCAGGTAGGGGTTTGGAGCCCTTTCTATCTTGAAGGTCCCAATGCTATAACCGTATTACTGTAGAACAGACACTAGTACTGGCTTTCTCCCCTGGTACTGTGGCACCTGCTGGGACCAGTAAAATTACATTGGGGTCAAAGAGAGTGTCTTTCCTGGCCATGAGGTGTTATTGGTGGTAGAAGGCATGAAATCATAACAGGAAGTGAAAGAAGAGGACTGGCCAGAAAGTAGCAGCTGGGGTTTGCATAGCTCCAGAGGTGGGGAGCTCTGAGGGTGCACCCCAGCCAAGTAGGGCAGGGTCAACTTGATGAGAAATCTGGGGCAAACAGATTCAGGATATTGCTGTAATCTGTGTTGAAAACTAGAGAAAGAGGCCTGACCTGTGGTGGCGCAGTGGATAAAGCATTGACCTGGAAATGCTGATGTCGCCGGTTTGAAACCCTGGGCTTTCCTGGTCAAGGCACATATGGGAGTTGGTGCTTCCAGCTCCTCCCCCCTTCTCTCTCTCTGTCTCTCTCTCCTCTCGTCTCTCTCTCTCTCTCTCCCTCTCTCTCTTCTCTAAAAAATGAATAAATAAAAATAAATAAATAAATAAATAAAAAATTAAAATAAATACTGTATGTTTGAAAACTAGAGAAAGAAAGAGAGAGAGAGAGAGAGTCTTACAAAAAGCCTGTACTTCCTCATAACAAGAGCTTTACCAGGGACAAAGAGGTAACGTTCTTGTCCCCTTTGGTCGTATGCTGCTTCATCCACAATCACCATTAATTTTCATGACTATAATTCAAGTTTGAAAAAACACGTTTTCATTTAGAAAAGAGAAAATTCTATACAGTGTTTGGAAATCTTATTTTATTTTTTATAATTCACTAATTTTTAGTAAATTTATAAAGTTGTGTGACCATTTTAAAAATCCAGTTTTAGAACACTTCCTTCATCTCTAAAGAATTCCTTCTACCTGTTTGCAGTCTGTGCTGCTCCCCATCTGCGTCAGTTTTGAAAGCAAAAGGAATAAGCGCATGTTGAATATTTAAGATTGCCTCTGTGGAAACAATTGTGCTTGCGGCTCCTAAATAGAATGATCCTCTTCAGTAATAAGATTTTTTCAGCATTTGGGTTTTGTAAATTTTTATTTTTTGGTCAAGGGCAGTGTTTATTGATACCGACAACCAGAAGAGAATTTCTGACTCTCACCCTGAACATTTAGTTAAAACATGCATACCATCTGTCATGCATACCTGCTGGTGTGCCTGCCTGACAGCCAAAAATCAGCTCCTCAGTTTTGGGTGTACATCTAATGAGCTAGTGGGGGGTGTTTCTGACATCAATAACCAATTCTCTAACTCCCCGGACACCAGATATGTGTGTTTAACAACTCACTTCGATTCTAACACCAACTATTCAGAGTTAGCACAGAACTCGAAGATTAAGGGCTCAGTCCCACAAGACTGTCCCTCACTTCAGATGCCAGTCATAAGTCCTGGAACTCCAATACTTTTGATTGACTGGCTATAAATCAAAGATTCCTGTAACTCCTTCCTCAAGTTTGACAATTTGCTGGAACAGCTCACAGAATTCAGACACAATTGACTTATTTTCACTAGTTCATTTTAAAGGAGTTTATAAAGGATACAAATTAACCATGAGATGAAGGTCCAAATGGGCCCAAAGTGAGGGAGTTTTCTTCTGTCCTATAGAAAAGAGGTACACCAACTCCCAGCTCATAGATGCTTTTACCAACTGGAAGCTCTCTGAACTTTATTACTTATGGGTTTTAATGGAGTACTCATTTTATAGACAAGATTGATTGACTCATCCGCCACTCGTAATTAACTCACGCTCTAGCCCCTCTTCTTTCTCTGGAGGTTGGGTAAGGCTAAAAGTTCCAAGCTTCAAGTCAAGTCTTGATCTTTCTGGTGATCAGCCTCTATCCTGAAGATTTATAGCAGTTGCCAGACAGCACCTCATTAGAAAAAAGATGCTCCTATTAACCTATCACTCAGGGAATTCCAAGAGTAGTTTTAGGGGTTCTGTGTTAACATCTGGGTAAAAGATCAACTATCTTTTTATGATTCTGTACTTGGGGATTATCTTTAAAAGTTCCAGCTCCTGAGCTCTATCTTTAGATTCTGATCTAGTTGATCTTGGTAGGGTCTGGGTATGGATAATTTAAAAAATATTTCATATAGATCTAAAGTATAGCTGAAATTGATAATCACTGTAAAATATTTGTTGATCACCTTCTATATGTTTAGTGGGGCTATACTGGACTTTATGGCAATTATAAAGAAAAATAAAACTTATTCCAACATTTTAAGGGGTTTATAATCTAGGCTTAGGATCAGAGACGTGGATGTACATATTATAAAAGAAAGAAACATGGTAAGGTATTCTATAAATAAATAATAAAGAAGCAATTGCTTTTGCCTAGAAGGATTGGAGAAGGCTCTACAGAGGTGGAAGTCTGTGCATTGGGCTTTGAAACATGAGTCAAACTGTTATAGGCAGAAAATGTGGAGTAGGCATTGTAGTCCCAGTATACAACTTAACTTCAAATTTCATAGTCAACTCTGTCTTACAATATTATTTTGGAAGAAAAAATTGCTCAGTTAAAAAATCCAGTTACACATTTATATGTTTAACAAATATCCTTTATTTCTTACTCACTCTACATAGAATTTGAGGTGGGCAAATCAGGAATTTATACAAAAGTCACTGAGGACCAAAATACATACATCCAATGTTCTGGCATATGAGGTGTATACTTGGTATACATTTATACAAAGAGGCTTGATCCATTTCATAGGAACTGCCAATCGAAGGTCTGGGAAAGAAAATGTGGTAAGGTCGATTCATGGAGTAACATCTATCCTGATGTCAGTACTGTTTATTTCATAAGTGGAGGGTTTTTGATTCTCTAGCCAAGTCTCTGCCTTCTAAATCTGCCATTAAATGGTATAATTATTTTCTAAAGGAAAGTTAAAGGTTTATAACATCTGGCCTCCATTAGGAAGTTGTAGAGAAAATACAGTCCACACGGGACTTATGGAGCAACACAGTCCAACACTCATAGTTCATGACACTGAGATGACTAAGTGGGGTGACTCTAAGTAGCTCACTGAAGAATTATACCAAACATTTGAAGAAGAATTCACTCTAATTTTATACAATCTCTTCCAGTTAAGAGATGAAAAGGGAATACATCACAACTCATTTATAAGGTTATTATTATTATCTCAATACCAAAACCAGACAAAGACAGTCCCCCAGCCCCCCAAATTAATTTAATCTCATTACAACAGATGCAAAATAGCAAAAAATTTAGCAAGTCAAATCCACTCATGAAGAAAAAGTTATATATCATGACCAAGTGGGATTTAATACAGGTATGAAAACCTGGTTAACATTCAAATACCAATTAATATAGTAAACTATACCAAGAGGCTAAAAATAGAAAAGAAAATTATATGATCATATCAATTAATACCAAAAAAAGCATTTGCCAAAGTGTAACACACTCACATATAAGTTTTTTAAAATATGAGCAGAGTAGGGAGAAAAGGAAACTTAATACAGAGTGTCTATAAAAAACTAACAGCTGTCCCTAGCCTGGTAACTCAGTTGGTTAAAGCTTTGTCCTAACATTCTTGGTCAGGGCACATAAAAAAATCAACCAATGGGCCTGACCTGTGGTGGCGCAGTGGATAAAGCGTCGACCTGGAAATGCTGAGGTCGCCGGTTCGAAACCCTGGGCTTGCCTGGTCAAGGCACATATGGGAGTTGATGCTTCCAGCTCCTCCACCCTTCTCTCTGTCTCTCCTCTCTCTCTCTCCCCTCTGTCTCTCCCTCTCCTCTCTAAAAAATGAATAAATAAAAAAAATTAAAAAAAAATCAACCAATGAACCCTGGCCAGTTGGCTCAATGGTAGAGAGTCAGCCCAGCATGTGGATGTAACAAGTTCAATTCCCAGTAAGGTCGCACAGGAAAAGCAACCATCTGCTTCTCTCTACCTTCCCCTCCCCCTTCTTTATCTTTCATCCCCTCTCATAGCTGAGGGAATTTATCAACAGAAAACTCCCACTACAAGAAAATGCTCAAGGGGGTTATTTGATTAGATACAAAGAGCAAAACAAATCAAAACTACAAGTTAAACCTCCAACAAGTTCACAAAAGAACAAGGATATTCTGTGACAACTATAACGTAAAAGGGTAGAGGATAAAAATCTGTAGTAGCAAAGGAGGATAGAGTGCAGAAGCACACAAAAGACAAAGGACTTTTGTACATATGGCAATTTTTCTCTTAATAAAGTAATGGTAATCACCCATGAAAAAGCCACTACTGAAACACATAGCTTAAAAAAAGAAGAAACAAGGGAAAGAAGTATGGAATAACACCAAACAAAAACACAAAACAGGCCCTGGCCGGTTGGCTCAGTGGTAGAGCGTTGGCCTGGCGTGCAGAAGTCCAGGGTTTGATTCCCGGCCAGAGCACACAGGAGAAGTGCCCATCTGCTTCTCCACCCCTCCCCCTCTCCTTCCTCTCTGTCTCTCTCTTCTCCTCCCACAGCCGAGGCTCCATTTGGAGCAAAGATGCCCCAGGCACTGGGGATGGCCCCGTGGCCTCTGCCTCAGGTGCTAGAGTGGCTCTGGTCGCAACAGAGCGATCCCCCGGATGGGCAGAGCGTCGCCCCCTGGTGGGCATGCTGGGTGGATCCCGGTTGGGCGCATGCGGGAGTCTGTCTGACTGCCTCCCCGTTTCCAGCTTCAGAAAAATACAAAAAACAAACAAACAAACAAAAAAACACAAAACATAAAATGGCTATAGAAAATCCTTAAGCATCAAGAATTAACCTAAATGTAATTAGATTGAACCCACCAATTCAGAGGCACAGAATAGCAGATTGGATCAAAAAGTGACCCTGGCCCATTCGCTCCTTGGTAGAGCATTGACCAGTCTTGTGCAAGTCCTGGGTTCAATTCCCAGTCAGAGCACACAGAACAAGCAACCATCTGCTTTTCCTCCCCTCTCCTCTTTCCTTTTCTTTTTCTCTGTTTCTTCCCTTCCCACAGCAATGGCTCAATTGATTCGAGCTTATGCGTGCTGAAGATGGCTCCATGGAGCCTCTGCCTCAGATGCTAAAAATAATTCTGCTGCAGGCTTGGCCCCAGATGAGCAGAGCATTGGCCCCAGACAAAGGTTGCCCGGTGGATTCCAGTTGAGGCGCATGCGGGAGTCTGTCTATCTCCCCTCCTCTCACTAAAAAAGAAAAAAGAAAACCTAATTGTACCCTACCTTTAAGAGACACATCTAAGCTGCAAGGACAAAAGTAGAAGCAAAATGAAAGGTTGGAAAATGGTTCTCTGAGTAAATAATATCCAAAGAAAAGTATGTGTAGTCATACTCATATCTGACACTGCTGACTTCAAGACAACACAGGTAACAAGAGACAAAGATGGGCATTTCATAATGATAAAGGGACATTGTATCAAAAGACATAACACTTAATACATACGCACTGAACCAGAGAGCACCAAAATATATATAACATCTACTAACTGATCTAAAAACAGAAATAGACAAAAACACAATCATACTTGCAGATATCTAAAAACCATTGATGGCTTTAGATAGATCATTCAAACAGAAAATCAGTAAAGAAATATCAGCCTTAAATAACACACTAGACCAAATGGACATAATAGACATTTTCAGAACATTTCATCTCCAAACATCAGATTATACATTCTTCTCCATGTGCATGGAACATTCTCGAGGATAAATCATGTGTTGGGCCACAGAACTAACATTAACAAATTCAGGAAGATTGAAATTATACTAAGCATATTTTCTGACCATAAGGCTTTGAAATTAAAATCCAACTGCAAAAAGGAAGTAAAGAAACTTGTTGTGGAACTTAAATAATAGACCTCTGAAAATCACTGCATCGAAGAAAAATAATAAATCAGAGATCAAAATATATATACAGCCTGACCAGGCGGTGGCACAGTGAATAGAGCATTGGACTGGGATGTAGAGGACCCAGGTTTGAGACCCTGAGGTCGCCAGCTTGAGTGTGGGCTCATCTGATTTGAGCAAGGCTCACCAGCTTGAGCACAAGGCACTGGCTTGAGCAAGGGGTCACTCGCTCTGCTGTAGCCCCCCAGTCAAGGCACATATGAGAAAGCAATCAATGAACAACTGAGGTGCTGCAATAAAGAATTGATGCTTCTCATCTCTCTCTGTTCCTGTCTATCTGTCCCTGTCTATCCCTCTCTCTGACTCTCTGTCTCTGTCACAAAAAAAAAAAAAAAATTAAAAAAAAATTTTAAAAAACATTAAGAAAAGATAAATACAGACAAATAAAAATGGCAACACTACATATCAAAATTTCTGGGATGCTGTAAAAGCAGTAATAAGAAGGAAGTTTATATCATTACAGGCTTATATCAAGAAACAAGAGAGAACCTAAGTAAACAACCCAACATCATATCTTAAAAAACTAAAAAAGGAAGAACAAAGGCAACCCAAAGTCAGCAGAAGAAAGAAAATAGTAAAAATTAGAGCAGATTAAGTGAAATAGAGAAAAAACACTATAGAAAAAATTAATAAAACAAAGAACTGATTCTTTGCAAAGATCAATAAAATCAACAAACTGCTCACTAGACTCACCTAGGAAAAAAGAGGAAAGAGTCATATAAACAAAATCCAAAATGAAAGAGGAGAGATACCACAGACATTACAGATATAGAAAGGGTCATAGTAGAATACTGTGAAAGATATATGCAACCAAATTCAACAACTTAGAGAAAATGGATAAATTTTCTTATCCTGAGTTATAAAGAAGTTGACCTGAGTTATAAAGAAGACCTGAGTTATAAAGAAGTTGAAAACCTAAATAGACCCATAAGCAGGGAGAAAATAAAAACAACTATCAAAAACCTCCCAAAAATAAAAAGTCCAGAACCAGATAGCTACACAAGTGAATTCTACAAAACATTCAAAGAAGATTTGGTACATATCCTTCTCAAAGTCTTCCAAAAAATAGAAGAAGCAATACTCCATACACATTTTATAAGGTTAACGTAACCCTGATATCAAAACCTGGCAGGGACAACATGAAAAAAGAAAACTACAGACCAATGTCTCTGATGAATACAGATGCAAAAATCCTAAACAAAATACTAGTAAATCAAACACAACAACATATTACAAAAGTAATATACAACAATCAAGTGGGATTCATTCCAGGAGCACAAAGATGATTCAATATATGTAAATAAATCAATGTAATACAATGCATCAATAAAATAAAGAACAAAAATCATATGATCCTATCAATAAATGCAGAAAAGGCATTTGATAAAATACAAATCCCTTTATGTTTAAAAAAGTAAATAAAATCAAAATAGAAGGAAAGTACCTTAACAAAATAAAAGCCACATATGACAAACCATCAGCTAATATTATCCTAAGTGGTAAAAAAATGAAGGCTTTTCCTCTAAAATCAGTAACAAGACAAGGTTGCCCATTCTCTCCCCTCTTATTCAACATAGTTCTGAAAATTTTAGCCAGATCTATCAGCAAGAGAAAGATATAAAAGGCATCCATATTGGGAAAGAATAAAGGTATCACGTTTTCCTGATGATATGATCTTGTACATAAGAAACCCTAAAGACTCCACACACAAAAAAAACTATTAGAAACAATAAGCCAAAATAGTAAAGTAGCAGAATACAAAATCAATATACAAAAGTCTATTACTTTCCTATATGCTAATGATGAAACTTCAGAAAATGAAGAAACCAATTTCTTTTACAATTGCAACAACAACAAAATGCCTAGGAACAAACTTAACAAAGGATGTGAAGGATCTATTTACTGAAAACAACATAGCATTATTGAATGAAATAAGAAAAAGACACAACAAAATGAAAAAACATTCCATGTTTATGGATTGGAAGAATCAACATAGTTAAAATGGACATATTACCCAAAGCAATATACAACTTTAATGCAATCTCCATCATAATTCCGATATCATTTAAAAATAAAATAGAACAAAAAAATCACCAGGTTATATGGAACCATAAATAATCCTGAATAGCCAAAGCAATCTTTAGGAAAAAGAATGAGGCTAGAAGTATCACACTACCTGACTTCAAATTATACTATATAGCCATGATATACATGAAAAACATGATATACATGAAAAACAGACATATGGACCAATGGAACAGAATTGAGAGCCCAGAAATAAAATGACACATATATGAACAAGTCATCTTTGGCAAAGGAGTCAAAAACTCACAATGGAGAAAAAAAAGCCTCTTCAATAAATGGTACTGGGAAAACTGAAAAGCCATATGCAAGACAATGAAACTTGACTACAGTTTCACCCCCTGCACAAAACTTAATTCCAAATGGATCAAAAACCTAAATATAAGATCTGAAACAATAAAGTACATAGAAAAAAACATAGGAACTAAGCTCATGGACCTTGGCTGTAAAGAACAATTTATGAATTTAACCCCAAAGACAAGGGGAATAAAGGCAAAAAGAAATGAATGGGACTATATTAAGCTAAAAAGCTTCTGCACAGCAAAAGAAATTGACATGGGTAGCCAACTAAATGGGAGATGATATTTACAAACAACAGCTCTGATAAGGTGTTAATATCTAAAACAGTGGTCCCCAACTTTTTGGGGGCCTTGGACTGGTTTAATGTCAGAAAATATTTTCACGGACCAGCCTTTAGAGTGGGACAGATAAATGCACAAAATAAAATTATGCAACCGGCGTAAAATCTGTGGTATTTTTAAACATAATTGTCGAACTTACGAGACAAGCATCAAGAGTGAGTCTTAGATGGATGTAACAGAGGGAATCTGGTCATTTTAAAAAAATAAAACATCATTCAGACTTAAATATAAATAAAACGGAAATAATGTAAGTTCTTTTTTCTTTCTTTGCAGACTGGTACCAAATGGCCCATGAACCGGTACCAGTCCACGGCCTGGGGGTTGGGGACCACTGATCTAAAATATATATAAAGAACTCACAAAGCCCAGCAACAATCAAGAAAACAATCCAATTATAAAATGAGGAGAGGACTTGAACAGACAATTCTCCCAAGAGGACATACAAATGGCCAACAGATTTATGAAACAATGTTTATCTTCACTAGTTATTCAAGAAATGCAGATCAAAACTACAAATGAGATCCACCTCACACCTGTTAGATTTGCTATTATCAACAAGATAGGTAATAACAACTGTTGGAGAGGCTGTGGAGAAAAAGGACTTCTCATTCACTGCTGGTAGGAATGCTAATTAGTACAACCATTATGGAAGAAAGTATGGTGGTTCCTCAAAAAATTAAGAATAGAATTACCATATGACCCAGCAGTCCCTCTACTAGGTGTCTTCCCAAATAAATCAAAAACGCTGGTACGTAAAGACATATAAACTCCCATGTTTATCACAGCATTGTACACAGTGGCTAAGACAACCAAAGTGTCTGTTGATAGAAGATTGGATAAAACAGATGTGGTACTGTGGGTCAAATAAGTTTGCAAATATGATGTATATGTTTGCTCACTTATAGTTTGCATTGGGTGTGGGGACAGGCTGTAAGCAGGCAGGATCCTTATAGCCTAAGGCTTACCCTTTTAATCCTAAAATCTTCTCAACACTAAGTGTTTCCCCCACACCCTTGACTGTTGCATGATGTGGGATGGTGCACTCTTATGAGGAATCCCATTTAAGCCTCAGATAAGTGGCTTTGTATCAGAGACTTCCTTATTTGTATATTGGCTTAAAGGTTTTGATTTCTACACTATAAAATGAGACAGACCAGGGGCTCTCTCTTTTGGTTCTTAAAATTAGCATTGCATAGGAGAGGCAGCAAAGATGGCAGAGTGCTGAAGGAGAAGCCAGTTTGTACAGAGTTTGTGCAGGGAGAAGGAGGTGGGTAACATAGGTGAATAAGGCTGGTGAGGTAGAAACCTTTGATTCTAGGAAACTCAGATGAGTCAGTGTCTTTGGGAGCCCTGAATGGAAAGGGAAGTGTTTTCCCACTGTGTGTATTTCTTGCCTGCTGGGTGTGAGCTAGGATTAAATGTAATGGCCCACCAGTTCTTGGCTCCGATGTTTCATTACTGTCTGTCCGAATTAAATGCAAACCTGCATGGGTCAGGCAGCTGTAATGGTGGCCATGGCTACTGGCCAGACAGGTATATATATACAATGGAATACTACTCAGCCATAAGAAATGATGTCATATTGCCATTTATGAAAACATGGAAGGACCTTAAGAACATTATACTGAGTGAAATAAGTAAATCAGAAAAAGCTAAGAACTGTATGATCTTACACATAGGTGTTATATAAAACTGAGACTCATGAACATAGATGAAAGTGAAGTGGTTACCAGGGGGAAGGCAGTGTAGAGAAGGGATGGAGTAAAGGAAGTAAAGAGGGACAAATATAAGGTGATGGAAAATGATTTGATTTTGGGTGATGGGCATACAACATAATTAGCAGTTCAAATGTTATAGAAATGTTCACCTGAAACCTATGTACTCTTATTGATCAATATCACCCTGTTGAATTTAATTTTCTCAATAAAATTAAAAAAAAATTACTTAGATGAACTTAGCAAAATATGTAGAATTTACATAATGAAAATTAAAAATGTTGATAGAAGAAATTAAAGAAAACCTAAATTAATCAAGAGATATATCATGTTTATGAACTGGAAGACTCAACATAGTAGAACAGTCAATTGTGTCCAAATTCATCTATTGATTTAATTGAATTCCTATCTGGCTTCCAACAATGCTTTTTATTTTCTAGTCATAAACAAACTTACTATAAAATTTATATTAAAAGACTAGATAAAATGATCTTTAAAAAAATAATAATAAAGTGGGAGAAACATCTCTCTCCAAAATGAGAGCATAGTAGGTAGTGGGAGAAATCAAACAACCAAATTTTATAATTTATTATATAGCCACAATAATTCAGAGTACATGGTATTGGTAGAGGGACAGACATATAGATCAATGACACAGAATAAAGAATCTAGAAATATACCCAAAGGAATATGCCCAACTGGTCTTTTGACAAAGGCACAAAAGTAACTCAATGAAGAAAGGATAGCTTCTTCAATAAATGGTGTTGGAGCAATTGCATAGCCATAGGCCAAAAAATATCTTAATCAATATCTCACAGATTATTAAAAATTTGGTTCAGAATAAACCAGAGACTTAAACGTGAAATGTAAAGCTATAATCCTTTTAGAAAAAAGGAGACCAGATTCCAAGATGGCAGTGGAGTAGGTAGATGCTCAGACTGCCACCTCCCATGACCAAACTGGATTACAAATTAATTTAGGAACAATCATTGTGAAAAACCAACTTAGGACTAAAAGAACAGGACTCAAAAACCAAGGAGCACACTGAGCCTAGTAGGGAGTGTGGAGGTGTGGTCGGGGCTCCCTTGCTCCGAGGAGCAAGGAGAGGCTGAGGCTGAGAGCTCTGAAGGTCTCTCATTGTGAGGAGAGAGACCCTGAGAGGTGTGGGTCCTCAGTCTCAGGACCAGAGCCCCAGCCTAGAAACCCAGGCACTGGAGGAAACAGCCTGACAGCATTGAGTAGAGAGAAGAGTGAGACTTCTGTCTGTGGGAAGCAGCTGGCAAAAGATGTTGTAGCCTTAAAGGGCCAGTGCAGAAAATATTGCTCACAGCCACTTGCCTGGGGCTCTGAAGGTGAAGAGGGCTGAGAGGACTGGTCTTGCATGAGGAGAATGGGGAGATTGAGACACGGGAACACAAATGGTGATGGGGAGAAGAATACCTGAGCTGAGTCATTCTCCAGGGATGAGGTGGCCATAGATGGGGGTGGGGTCACACCCTTCATCCTGTACAAGCCTAGCATGGAACCAGTTGACCCACCTCCTGAAAGCTCTCCAGCTCCAATCAGTACAAAAGGTTGTTTGGAAAGGAGGAAGTAAAGGGGAGGGACAGTGACTTAGGTTTCCAGGGAGACTTGAGCTACACCTCCCTCTTCTGATATGAGAATGCACCCTGCCCCCAGAGAGTCACTGGGTAGACCACACCTTCAGGTTCTCAGAGGTCACACCCACTGCATTCCTGGATAGAGTTTCAATTAGGGCCAAAACCCCCCCCAAAAACAAGATACACCCACTTCACCCCTACAAAACACAGAAGCTTCCTGCTGGACTCAGCAAACATACAGCAGGGAAATTAAGACTTTTAAGTGGTTCTACTAGTTAAGGAGAATTATAATCCGAGCAATCAGCAGAGGCTGAGGGAGAAAGTCCTGGAGGAGAAGCTGCATTTCATAAACCAACCTCAGACCCACAACTCTAACAAGCTTGCAAACTGCAACAGAAAGAATGAGAAAACAGAGGGATGTAAATCATATGAATCAACAAGATAAATCCCTAGAAAAAAGAACTGAATGAGATGGAAGTATCCAAATTACCAGATACAGAGTTTTTTTTTTTAATTTTTATTTTTTTTGCATTTTTCTGAAGCTGGAAACAGGGAGAGACAGTCAGACAGACTCCCGCATGCGCCCGACCGGGATCCACCCGGCACGCCCACCATGGGTGACGCTCTGCCTACCAGGGGGCGATGCTCTGTCCATCCTGGGCGTCGCCATGTTGCGACCAGAGCCACTCTAGTGCCTGAGGCAGAGGCCACAGAGCCATCCCAGCGCCCGGGCCATCTTTACTCCAATGGAGCCTTGGCTGCGGGAGGGGAAGAGACAGAGAGGAAGGCGCGGCGGAGGGGTGGAGAAGCAAATGGGCGCTTCTCCTGTGTGCCCTGGCCAGGAATTGAACCCAGGTCCTCCGCACACTAGGCCAATGCTCTACCGCTGAGCCAACTGGCCAGGGAGATACAGAGTTTAAAATAATGATTGTTAGGATGCTTAAGGATCTCAGAACTACAATGGATGGACTTAATGAGCACCTAAATAAAGAAATTGCAAGTATTAAAAAATACACTGAAATCATAAAAAAGAATCAATCAGAAATGACAATTACAATATCAGAAATGAAGACTACACTAGAAGTAATCAATGGCAGGCTGGATGAAGCAGAGAGTCAAATCAGTGAATTAGAGGACAAGATAAATAAAAACACAGAAACAGAGCAGCAAAAAGAAAAGAGGCTCAAAAAGTCTGAAGAAACTATAATAGAACTCTGTGACAATATGAAAAGAAATAACATCCACACCATAGGGGTTCCTGAAGAAGAGAAAAAACAAGGGATAGAGAACCTGTTTGAAGAAATCAGTTGAAAACTTTCTTAAATTGACGAGGAAAAAGTCACACAAGTTCAAGAAGGACAGAGAGTCCCAATAAAGAGAAACCCAATGAGCCCTACATCAAGACATATCATAATTAAAATACCAAAGTTAAGAGACAAAGAAAAAATACTAAAAGCAGCAAGAGAAAAAAAGTCAATTACCTATAGAGGATCCCCCATAAGGATGACATCCAACTTTTCAACAGAAACTTGAGGCCAGAAGGGAATGGCAAGAAATATTCAAAGTAATGCAAAACAAGAGTCTACAATCAAGACTTCTTTATTCAGCAAGATTATCATTTAAAAATTGAAGGAGAAATAAAAAGACCAAAAAATAAAAATAAATAAATAAATCAAGGAATTCATTACAATCAATCCAGTACTACAGGAAATGTTAAGGGGCTTGCTGTAAAAAGAGCAAAGGAAAAAATAAATCAAGAAAAAGCGGATTATAAATTTAAAGAATAAAATGGAAATAAACAACTACATATCAATAGTAACCTTAAATGTAAATGGATTAAATGCTCCAATCAAAAGACATAGGGTAGCTGCATGGATAAGAAAACAGGACCCGTACATATGTTGTTTACAAGAGACCCACCTCAGAACAAAAGATACACACAGACTGAGAGTAAAGAGATGGAAAAAAATATTTCATGCAAATGGAAAGGAAATAAAAAAGCTGGGGTAGCAATACTAATATCTGACAAAATAAACTTTAAAACAAAGGTTATCTAGTAAGAGATAAAGAAAATCACTACATAATGATAAAAGAAGCAATACAACAGGAAGATATAACTATTATAAATATGTATGTGTCTAATATAGGAACACCTAAATATATAAAGCAGATTTTGATGGACATAAAGGGCGAGATCAACAGCAATACTATAATAGTAGGAGATTGCAATACCCCACTAACACCACTAGATAGATCCTCAAGAAAGAAAATTAACAAAGAAACAGTGCCTTAAATGACACACTAGATCAGGGGTCCCCAAACTACGGCCTGTGGGCCGCATGCGGCCCCCTGAGGCCATTTATCCAGCCCGACCGCACTTCCGGAAGGGGTACCTCTTTCATTGGTGGTCAGTGAGAGGAGCACATTGACCATCTCATTAGCCAAAAGCAGTCTCATAGTTCCCATTGAAATACTGGTCAGTTTGTTGATTTAAATTTACTTGTTCTTTATTTTAAATATTGTATTTGTTCCTGTTTTGTTTTTTTTACTTTAAAATAAGATATGTGCAGTGTGCACAGGGATTTGTTCATAGTTTTTTTTATAGTCTGGCGCTCCAACGGTCTGAGGGACAGTGAACTGGCCCCCTGTGTAAAAAGTTTGGGGACCCCTGCACTAGATCAACTGGATTTAATAGATATCTTCAGAACCTTTCACCCCAAAGCAGTAGAATAAACAAACATTTTTTTCAAGTGCTCACAGTACATTCTCTAGGATAGACCACATGTTAGGACACTAAACAAGTCTTAATAAATTAAAAAAAAATTGAAATCATATCAAGCACCTTCTCTGACAACAATGGCATGAAACTAGAAATCAACTACAATAGAAAAACTGAAAAAACATTCAAACACTTGAAGCCTAAATAGCATGCTAATAAATAATGAATGGGTGAACAATGAGATGAAGGAAGAAATAAGAAACTTCCTTGAAACAAATGAAAATGAACATACAACAACTCAAAATTTATGGGATACAGCAAAAGTAGTCCTGAGAGGGAAGTTTATAGCATTACAGGCATACCTTAAGAAGCAAGAAAAAGCTCAAATTCACAACTTAACCCTGCACCTAAAAGAACTAAAAAAAGAACAGCAAGTAAAGCCCAGAGGAAGTAGAAAGAAGGAAATAATAAAGTCAGAGCGGAAATAAATGACATAGAGGCAAAAAAAAAAAACAAAAAAATACAGAAGATTAATGAAACCAAGAGCTGGTTCTTAGAAAAGGTAAACAAGATTGATGAGCCTTTAACCACACTCATCAAGAAAAAAAGGGAGAGGGCTCAAATACATAAAATTAGAAATGAGAGAGGAGAAATAATAACTGACACAGCAGAAATTCAAAGCATTGTAAGAAAATACTATAAAGAACTGTATGCCCCCAAATGGGACAACCTAGATAAAATGGATAAATTCCTTGAAATATATAATTATTTGAAAATCAATCTGAAAGAATTAGGAAACCTAAACAGTCTGATTTCACCAAAAGAGATTGAAACAGTTATCAAAAAACCCCAAAATAAAAGTCCTGAGCCTGATGGATTACAGGCAAATATTACCAAATATTCAAAGAAGAACTAATTCCTATTCTTCTCAAGCTATTTCAAAATATTCAAGAGGAGGGAAGACCTCCAAACTCCTTTTATGAAGCGAACATAATCCTCATTCCAAAACCAGGCAAAGATACTACAAAGAAAGAAAACTATAGGTCAATATCCCTGATGAACTTAGATGCTAAAATTCTCAACAAATATTAGCAAATCAGATTCAGCAATATGTGAAAAAAAATCATACATTATGATCAAGTAGGATTTATTTTGGGGAGGCAAGGCTGGTACAATATTCACAAATCAATTATTGTGAGTCATCATATAAACAAAAAGAGGGAGAAAAACCACATGATAATATCAATAGATGCAGAAAAAGCATTTGATTAAATCCAGCACCTATTTATGATCAAAACTCTCAGCAAAGTGGGAATATAGGGAACATACCTTAATATGATAAAGGCCATTTATGACAAACCCACAGCCAACATCATACTCAATGAGCAAAAATTAAAAGCAATCCCCTTAAGATCTCAAACAAGGCAGGTGTGTTCCCTTTCATCACTCTTTTTCAACATTGTACTGGAAGTCCTAGCCACAGCAATCAGACAAGAAGAAGAAATAAAAGACATCCAAATTGTAAAAGAAGAAGTAAAACTTTCATTATTTGCTGATGACTTGATACTGTACATATTGAATAGAAAACCCTAAAGTCTCAGTAAAAAAACTACTGGACCTGATAAATGAATTCAGCAAGGTAGCAGGATATAAAATCAATATTCAGAAATCAGTGGCTTTTATATACACCAACAATGAACTGTCAGAAAGAGAAATTAAGAAAACAATTCTTTTCACTATTACAACCAAAAAAATAAAGTACCTTGGAGTAAATTTAACCAAGGAAGTTAAAGACCTGTTCTTGGAAACCTATAAAACATTGATAAAAGAAATCAAAGAAGATACAAACTAGTGGAAGCACATATTGTGTTCATGGATAAGAAGAATAAATATCATTAAAATTTCTATACTACACAAAGCAATATATAAATTCAATGCAATTCCTATTAAATTACCAATGTCATACATCAAAGATATAGAACAAATATTCCAAAAATTTATATGGGATCAAAAAGAACATGAATAGCCTCAGCAATCTTGAAAAAGTAAAATAAAGTGGAAAGTATCACATTTCCTGATATCAAATTATATTACAAGGCCATTGTACTCAAGACAGCTTGGTACTGCCATAAGAACAGGCATACATACCAATGGAACAGAACAGAGAACCCAGAAATAAACCCACACCTTTATGGTCAATTGATATTTGACAAAGGAGGTAAGAGCATGCAATGGAGTAAAGACAGTCTCTTAAACAAATGGTGCTGGGAAAATTGTACAAATACATGCAAAAATAAAAATAAAACTAGACCACCAACTTACACCATTCACAAAAATAATCTCAAAATAGATAAAAGACTTGAATGTAAGCCATGAAACCATGATCATCTTGAAAGAAAAGATAGGCAGTAAGCTCTCTGACATCTTGCACAGCAATATATTTGTTGATTTAACTCCATGGCAAGTGAAATAAAGGATAGGATGAACAAATGGGACTATATCAAACTAAAAAGCTTTTGCACAGCAAAAGACAACATGAACAAAATAAAAAGACAATCCACACAGTGGGAGAACATATTCGCCAACACATCCAATAAGATTTTAATAACCTAAATCTACAAAAACCTTGTAAAACTCAACACCAGGAAAGTAAACAATCCAATCAAAAATTGGGCAAAAGAACTGAACAGACACTTCTCCAAGAAGGAAAATAGATTGCCAATAGGTATATGAAAAAATGTTCACCATCACTAATCATTAGAGAAATGCAAATTAAAACCACAATGAGATACCACCTCACATCAGTCAGGATGGCGCTCATCAACAAAACAACACATCATAAGTGCTGGTGAGGGTGTGGAGAAAAGGGAACCCTTCTGCACTACTGGTGCAAATCCAGATTGGTGCAGCCACTGTGGAAAACAATATGGAGATTCATCAAAAAATTAAAAATGGAACTGCCTTTTGACCCAGCTATCCCACTTCTAGGAATATATCCCAAGAATAACAAATCACTGATTCAAAAGAAGAAATGCACCCCTATGTTTATTGCAGCATTGTTTACAATAGCCAAGATTTGCAAACAGCTCAAGTGTCCTTCAGTGTATGAGTGGATTAAAAAGCTGTGGTACATATACACAATGGAATACTATGTGGCTATGAAAAAGAAATAAACCTTACCCTTTGTGACAATATGGCTGAACCTGGAGTCTATTATGCTAAGCAAAATAAGCCAGGCAGAGAAAGAAAATTATCATATGACTTCACTCATATGAGGAATCCAATGAACAATGTGAACTGAGGAATGGAAGGGAAGCAGAGAAGGGGTCAAAGACTCCAGAGGGAAAGTGGAGAGAGGGAAAGGGTGTGAGACGAGGGGATCAAAGAAAGGAAAGACATTAGTGAAAGTATATAAACATAACACAGAGAGAAAGAGGGCAGGATAGTAAATCGTGGAGGGAAGAGGAGAAGGTGGTGGGGGGAGGGGGCAAAGGGGTATCAAGGAGAACAAGGGGGGAAAGGAGGGAGATATATTCAGGGGTACACTTATAACTATGTAAACACAACAAATTTAAATAAAAAAAGAAAAAAGGAGAAAGTCTTCAGGATCTAGGACTTGGCAAAGAATTCATAGACTTGATTTTAAAAGAAAAAAAGTAAATCAGAATTTTTCAAAATTAAAAACTTTTGATCTACTACAAAAGACTACATTGAGAAGATGAAAAGACAAGTTACAGGCTGAGAAAAAGTATTTGCAATCCACATATTTAACAAGGAACTAGGATCTTGAATATATGAAACAAAAATCAAAAGTCAATCAGAAAAATCAAGTTATCCAATTAGAAAGTGAGGAAAATCACTGAAAGGGATACATAGATGGCAAAGAAGCACCTGAAGAAATAGTCAATACCGTTAATCATTGGAGAAATGCAAATTAAAGCTACAGTGAGATATGATAGTTGCTAAAATGAAAATAGTGACAACAAATGCTGATGCAAAGGAAGTGGATCACCTACACTGTTGGCAAAAATGTAAAATGGTATAGCTATTTTGGTAAACAGTTTGGTAGTTTCCTTAAAATACTAAATATGCAACTACAGTACAGCCTGAGAATTGCAACTTTGGGCATTTATCCCTGAGATATGAAGACTTATTTGCACAGAAAAATCTGTGCAAAAATGTTTCTAATAGTTTTATATTATAAGAACAGTTTCATAGTATTTTTATTTGCAATAACTAAAACTGCCAATAACTTATATGTTTTGTAGTGGGTGAATGGTTAAACAAACTGTGGTATGTCCATATCATGTAATTGAGAGTGTATAGTATTAGTGATGGATAGACTAGTAGGTTAAGATAGCATATAATAAAAGGAAATATGTATTGCTGATACATGCTGTAATGTGGATGAACCCTCAGGTAATTATTCTGGGTATAGAAAGCCCATCTCAGCAGATTGTATATTGTATAATTCCATTTATTTAACATATTTGAAACACACAATTATAGACATGGGGAACAAGTGAGTGGCTGTTGGAATTCAAGGGGAAAGGGAGGGGAAGAAAATTTGGTTTGGCTATGTCATGATAGAACTGTACTCTATCTTGATCATATCAATGTCAACATCCTGATTGGGATATTGTATCATAGTTTTGTAAAATATTACCATTGGAGGAAATTGGGTAAAGTGTATAGAGGATTTCCTTGTTGTATTTCTTACAACTGCATGTGAAGCTACAAGTGAACAATCAATATGAAACAATTAAAATTAATCAGATGGAAGTGAGAGGGGGGCTAGCATTTTGATCACTTACTATGTGGCAGACACTTAGCTGAAAGCTTTGCATATACTGTAACATATATTTTTGCAATATCTCTGCGGTCTGTATTATTGTCCTATATACAGTAATGGCTTAGAGATGAAAATTAAATTGATTTGGAAACATAATTGATAGAGGTACAGCTAGAATTTTAACCTGCTCAAACCAAAAAAGAGTTGGAACACAAATCAAGTGATCAATGAATTACTACATTTCATTTACTTAATTCTACATTACCATGACTTTTGCCTATTGGGTACATTTAAATATTCTCAGTGGTGTTCCTTTAAGATCTAGACTGATCCCAAAGCAGCATTTACTATATATAAATGGATCTGAGAAAAATATATAAATGGATCTGAGAATAATATTATCAAAGGCAAAGATATTTTTGTTTCTTTACACTTTCTTCCCCTCCCTCCAACCCAGAACTGTATCACCAAAGTGGATGAAGGTTGATAGGTTGATAGCATTTGCTAAGCAAGGCAGTGCCACCACCCGAGAAAGCTGTCCCACCAATCACCCTTCTCATACGAAACAAAAAAGCTTGACAGTGGTGAGAAGTCGAGCTCTCTCTCTGTCACCATGTTGCTTTTACAGAATTAAATCTTTTTGGTAAGAAACTTTGTCTTTCTTGTTTCACAGAATGTTTCTAACTCTTAGAGTTTTTTGGGCTTCCTGTTCAGTCAGATGACTTTAAATATCAGGAAATTAAATTCTGAACATCCTTTAGACACAAAATTACTCCCATTTTGGAATATCATCAGGACAAGCATGAATTTATTTTAGTAGATAAGTCAAGACTGACTTCCTTTTACTTGTTTAACAACCCACCCTCTTGAACAAAGGCACTTGTTAGGCATTTCCAAAATTAAAAGAATATAAAATGAACAAGAAAAAGCACAGAAAGGGAGTAGGTAGAGGGCATTTCGGGAAAACATAACAACAATAGCAACAGCAGCTGTAGCAGAACAAACCTATTGTTTTAAGAGCTTTTGAATTCATCTTTTTTTGTTAAATGAAGATATAGAAAACTCCTTTTTTTAAAAAGGATGAGAAATGTAAGGCTTTATTGAATGGACTCAGTTTCTTCAAGTCTTTGGGAGGTTGATGACAATAGTCATTCAGAAAGTCCATACACAGTTTCTTGGGCACTTTCATCAAGAAGAGCACTTGTGAATTAGAGTGTCAATGGCATGCCCATTGGAGGTCAGCCACACACTCAGAGAACTTATTCTTTTATGTCAAAGACAGGAGCATCAGTACATCCAGAGAACCCCATGCCTGCTCTCTGTCCCCAGGCTTTTTAGGGAAGTAGCCTCAGACAGACTCCCGATTTCATGTACAGCTACTAGTAGGGCTGTGGCAACACTTTGTGCCCTTCTCTCATAACGCCTGAGCAATGCATATGCATTTCCAGGGGCCAGGTCTCATCAGACAGCCTGGCTGGAGAAGTCTTCTGGCCTAGGAACTCTATTTGACTGGAAAAGATTGATGGTCTAGGCACAAGATGTATATTTAAAAGTTTACTGGTACTTAATTTCCCTCCTACTTTTCTCCCTTTTTTTACCTTCTAGCTCTTTCCTGGCTTCTCATAATCTCTGGCCAATTCAAATCCCGAGAAATCTTCCGTTAGTGGATATCTCAATGAGTGGTCTCCAGAAAGAGGTGTGGAAATTATTATATTGAGGTATAGAAGAAAAATATGTGAAATTATATTGGTCTATGGTTCCTTGCATCATTTTAAATACCTTTTTTTTTTTGTAAATGTACAAAGCTTAGTAGTACATAATCATGTATGCAATATATAAATAAATAAATATTCATATTTTTGCAATGTATTCTCATTAGATATTATACTAATCAAGAGGCAAACACCAAAACTGCAGCCCTTCCCCATCTAAACCCTGCTTGGCAAATGATGTTCTGTCTCCTTCTAAAGGAGAGAGATTTTACAGCCTCCAGTATTGACTCATCTAAATATTTTATTGCTATATGTGTTTATGCATTCATTCACTTTAGTCATTTAAAAATTATTATAACATACAACAATTAGGCCACGAGCTAGGTAAATGGCTTTGGTTCACAATTGGTTTTCCTCTCTAGGAGCAAGATATTTCCCCAAAAGAGGATTTGAGAGAAAAATGATTTGTCAACTAGAGTTTTAAGCCCATTGGTCTTTCCTGAACACAAAAAAATATTTCAACCTTTTCTTAAAATGTGTGTGTGTGTGTGTGTGTGTGTGTGTGTATGAATGATGACAATGATATTTAAACTGAAAGGCTGTTGTAAAAATTGAATGACACAATCTTCATTAATGTAGCATGCTGTTAATTGGAACAGTTTAAAAATGTAATGTAGCAGCATATCTGATGCTCAGAAACAGTAATTCCCTCCTCCAGCCTGCCCTAAATAACATGATTTTCTTCAATATCTCCTCGAAATGCATTACATTAGTTTATGACTTGGTGACTGAAAGTGGATGCTTCACTCTGCTGCAGCCACGGTGGAGGCAAAACTCCCTTCCCAACTGAATACATCAAACCTTATTTAAGGCATCTGGGAAATATGAATTTGTCCTGCATTTTCTCTCTCTAATGGCACCTCATTGCCGACTCACATTTATCTCACTGTTAGTTATGCATCCTAAGTGTTTTTCCAGTATGTTTATGCTTAGCCATCCTATATATTTGTTACTGGATATGTGCTCTTTGGAGGATGACCTGCCATTTGCCTATTACATTTCAGCTTTGTTGATGAAATCATATGGTAATCTTTCAAGAAGACATTTTTTTCCCTATATCTAGAATTCTGGATACCTCATATAATTTAATATTATAAACAAATTTGATAAATATATTTGAAAGTTTTTCATAGAGGTGATAAAAAAAAGACATTTCTCTACCAGAAAGTATTTGAGAGAGCTCCCCAGGCCAATGCCATTAATAATATTTTTTATTCTCTTACCTTAGGCTAAAAGAAATGTACAAGCAGTGAACAAAGCATAGTGATGTGGGCAAATGTCTAGAGTGATGGGAATATGCGGGTATGAATCCTAACAGTCTTGGGAGATCAAGGAATTCTTCCAAGAACATGTGACATCTATGCTGAGACAGGTAAAAAAAAAATGGCCAGAAGAATATGCAGGAGAATAGTATAAAGGTCTGAAAAGGCCCTGGCCAGTGTTTCAGTGGATAGAGCATCAGCCCGGCATATGGACATCTCAAGTTCAATTTCTGGTCAGGGCACACAGGAGAAGTGACCTTCTTCTTCTCTCCCTTCCTTCTTCTCTCCCTCTCCACCTCCTACAACCAGTGGCTTGATTGGTTCCAGCATGGCAGCAGACACTGAGAATAGCTCCATTGGAGCACATCAGACGTGGGGGCTAGAAATAACATGGTACTCAAGCACTGGCCCTAGATAGGGTTGCTGAGTAGATCCTGGTCTCATGTGGGAGTCTGCATCACTATCTCCCCTCCTATCACCTTAAAAAAATGAAATAAAAAAAATCAATCAATAAAGATCTGAAGGTGGGGGTGCCAGATCATATTGCTTCTGGGTACGGAAACCAGTTGTGTATGACAGAGGGACTAGGGGCACTGGTGACAGATGAGATTAGAGAGACTGGTACGTCTAGTTCGTGAGGGGCCGTGTCAGCCAGAGGAAGGATGAACTTTCAGTCACTGGAAAGACTCTAAATGACTCTTAAAGTAGAATCCTGATGCTCTTGGATTGTTTTGTAGAAAATGGAAAGTTATTCTGCCTTCAGTGATGAATGGAGTTGAGAGAGGGCCAGGTTTGAAGAGGGGGGATGCTACAGCAGCTATATACCTGTGTCTCATCTTCTCTCCTGGGCTGTAATTGCTCTGAAACAGGACATAGGTCTGTTTTCTCTTTTTCTTTTCATCACCTAGCAGAAGCCCTTGAAATTATTTTATTGAATACATGAAAAAAGACACATCACATCTGTCCCTTCTCCCTTGTCGATCGTGGCTACCACTCTATTTTAGGGGAAAATTAAACTGAGCTGAACTACATGCTCTTCACAAAATACTGTATGCATTCTGTATTCATTCTGTGTCAGAGCAGCCTTCGTGTTCTAAGCAGTTGCCGGTTATTTGCTTGATGATGCATCCTAGGAGACTCCTTAGCATGATGATTCTATTGGCTGGTGTATCAGTTAGGATGTGTTGGCTATCTGAAAACATGATTTTCCTTTGGTTGTCTTATCTTTAAAAAAAGGATAAAATTTTACCCATATAATGGGATTATTGCGAAGAGTAAATTAGTTAATGAAAGTGCATAAACTAGTGCCTAGCAGAAATAAGCACTCAGTAAATGCTAAGTACTGTGTGTGGTTATTATAATTATTTTAGCTACAGATAACAGAAGACTGAACAAACACATAGAGTTGACACTGCGCAGGGCAACAGATGAGCCATAAGACGTCAGCCCATCCAGGTCAAGTAGGGAATCATATGCTATGATATGGAACTTGAAAAAAAACTCTACAAGTAAACCTAAAATGTCCTTCAAGCAGAAAGAAACACACTTCACACACACTCTCTCTCTTTTTTACTTAAAAAGAAGAATAGAGAAGAGAAGGGTAGTTGTGGAACAAAACATTGGCACTACAGTGGGTAGTGGACTTTGTTTGAGCTTTGTCCAGATCCTCTTGGATTCTTTCTGCTGTCCCTATGCACCCTTTCCCCAGCCTCTGTGTTCTTGCCCTTCTAAGAGCAGCTCTCTCTTGAGGGCTATCTAAGGGCAGCTAAAGGTCCTGGGCCTGGTTTTGAAGAGTGACAGACATGTCTGAGAATTCACAGAGCCACAGGAGTCCATACCAATAACCGACCAGTGCAGGTCGAGGAAAGCCCAGCTTCCCAGGCTTCAGTGGAACTAACCCTAAGGTGTCATTTGTGCTCCAGAGCTCCCCATGGCATCAGGTTGGGACTTTGCCTGAACTCACACACTAGCTGGACCTCTCTGTCCATGTTCATCTTCCTCCCTCCCTTTTGGATTTCTCCTGGAACTCTTCCTTAGTAGCAACTCAGAGTCCAATGCTTGTTTCAAGTTTATTTCTGCAGGATCTCTTGGGAGCAAGAAGATAGAAACTTGGAGAGAGGCAGGACAAGACCAATGACACTGAAGACAAATTCAGCTCTCTAGACTTAGGCTGATTCTTTAGTGATTTCTGTGCAGATTTGTTGGGATGGGCTAAATTTCCTGGCTCCAGGACACTCCTCTTTCATGTTCAGAACAGAAGCAACATTAGAGGAAACCTCTTGGAAAGCAAGCAGAATATCCGCCTTATTTGGACACGAGAAAGTTGACCTTTGGTTACCCTTACTCCCTGTGAAGGAGGGTAGCTGAGTCAGCAATCTTTCCCAAATTTTCAATGGCTGGTTTGACCTGCATAGATTTAAGAGGCTCACTGGTTTAAAGCTACCACAAAAGGTGTGGGTCAGGAAGTTATTCACAACCTCAACCACCAGCAATTTACCCTCATGATTCCTGGGTGAGTTTTTGGTCCCGTTGAATCAGCCCTCTCGGTGGCGCCACTAAGAATTACCGACACAGTAACAGAAAACCCTCGGAGTTACCGCCACACCTGTTGAGGAAGCAGAGGCTTCCAGTATTCACAGTCTCTGGAAATTAAGGGTGGGGTTACAGTGTCATGCTTAAAGACTAGTAATTTCTTAGTTTTCATAAACTCCTCATGCTGCAAAGTGCTTTCATGTGTGCTACCTTGGTAGCTCTTTATATTAATAGCAATATTGTGAAGGTGAAATAGATTAAATTGGGTTCAGTGGATAGGTGGAAAAACTGATGCAAAGAGAGGTCAAGTGAGGTCCTTAGAACCATAGAAAGGGAAAACATGGAGCTGAGAGCCAAACTGAATGAGGCTTTTCCGATTTTATGCTGTGTGCAGAGGAGGTGGGGCTGGGGGGAGTGGGATGAGACCTTAGCCAGTTCTCTAGGGACCAGCAGCATGTAAAAGCGAGATAATTGTGGCTGTGAACTCAGATATGGCCACAGCCCCAAACCAACTCATTCCAACACAGCTGCTCTCTTCGCACAGGTTTAGCCTTCCTTGCCAAAGATCTAAAGTGAGTCATTACTGTTGACTCACTGGGCTTATGTATTTAGCTAATTCAGCTAAAATAAAGATTCTGGAAAGAGTTTGGACATGTAGAGTTTATAATCCCCACATTTCTGTTTCGCCTCCTGATTGTGGTTTATGATATCTGGTGATCCTTTTGTTCTATTTAACAAAAAGTTAGAGACAAGCCGCTGTGATGCAGTGAGCACTGCAGATTTTAGCTGGTGGCATTCTCACTTGTCATTGTTGTGGGTGCAGGAGCATGCATGCACATGTGTCCCCCTAGGGGAGGTTTGAGAAAATGCCACCATCTGGACTGGAAGAGGAGGATAGGTTCCTTCTAGGATATTTTCTCACCATTCATTGATTGTGAACTAACAAGGTATAAGATCCCGTCCGTGTGAGTGTGTATGCCCATTGTGTGTATCACCTGGGCATCTTTTCATAAGGCCCATGTGTTGTTGTCCAGAGTCCTCCTTCTCCTTTTTTTGGTCCCTCCTATTATGCACGTCTGGAGTTCCACACTGTTAAGAACTGGGACACAACGGCTATAGCAGCACACTCGGGCTGGGTATTTCTTTCCAGGAATTGTCACTAGTCATCCAGCCCAGATCAAGTTAGAGTGCGTCAGCCTCAGCTTCCCCTTGCCACATCGGGGAGGTGGGTAGCCAAGATGTATTCCTCAAAACACCTCCAATCCCCAGGTAAAAACCAACCAAACAAATAAACCAAACACACACACAAAACCGCCCACATGAAATAATGTTTACAAAAGAGAAGATCATTTTAAAAGAAGGCAACCACCACGACTCAACCACAACAACGACCCCCTAATTTATGACCCCTGGCACCCGCTCGATCATGGCGTGCTGACAGTGTGATGAAGCAGGGAAGATGGATGCACTGAGCGTGGCACAGCTGGCTGATTTGGTTTTTAATATAACCCAGGACCGAGTCAATAAGAAACCAAAGGCTGCATGTGCATCCTAATTTTTGAACTTTAAAGAGTAGTTATTCTCTCCCCTGTGCTTTGAAATGAGGAGTCTCCCTCCACTGCCTTGATACTGAGAACAAAGGGGGCAGAAGCAGATGCTCTCCCCCGCCCGCCGGGGTAGTGGCGCCCCTCCGCCCCTCAGGAACCCGCCTTCCCCAGCACAACCGCACAACATGGTTAGATCCTTTGCAAAAGGAAATACCTGTTTAAATTGTTCAAAAAGACCAACTGGGCATGCACAGGGTGGGCACACACTAGGCATAAACCTTGAGAGATTGCCATTTAGGAAGTTAGTGCAGTCTTAGATTGCGTTAGGTGCTCAGTGTTCAGGGAAAGGAGACAAGCGTGTCCCTGGGCTGTGACCTCTAGAGCCATGTCTCAAATGTCCAGTTCAGATGTGGGTGCCATATTTTATTCCCCGAACTTCACTGGCTCCCCTTTCTAATACACATTCTTCCCTCAATCATATCCTGTTTTGATCTGCAGATGTAAAAAGAATGGGGAGATAAAATAAATTAAATTAATAAAAATTGAGTTTGGAAGGTCCTGAGAAGAAATCTGCATCCTTGACTTTTGGATTTCCCAGGCCAAGGAAAATGACATAATGTTGTGAGTTTTATATTTTTTCTAGTAAAGATGTTATAATAAAAAAAGACAAAAATTCCACTTACTTTCATCATCATAGCATTTTAAAAAGGCATTTCAATGCCCTAAATTCAAACTAAAGAGGAGTCTTTTAAGCAAGAATTTCTTCCATTAGTGAGTATCCAAATCACTGGAACAGCTTCCTGGGCCCCAACCCTAGAAATACTGATTCATGAGGTCTGGACCTGAACTTTATATTCCCAAGTTCACAGATTTTGCCAATACTTTTGGTCTGTGGGCCACCTGTCAAGGAACACCCCTATAAAGAAAATAGAATTAGCTAGATTAGAACTCACTACCTTGCACTTACACTTATTTTGTCCAAGTCCAAAGAACATTTCTTTATATGGGCTGTTTCTGCTGACTCCACTGATCAAGTGTAACTTTTCACCTAATGCCACATCCCTTCCACTGCAGATATAACATATATTATCCATCATATGTAAGCATATGTTACCCATGGGCTCAAACAATTCCATCCTCAATTATATGGCTTTAATTAAAGGTTTAAAGATGGATGTAATGTTCTCCTCCACCACCCACCCAATGTGCTCATTGAGTTCGTAGCTTATTTCCCTCTGAAAGGGGGAATGGGGTAAAGCACGAGGGAAGGCACTAGGGAGGGGGAAGTAGTGTTTGTCTAGTCTAAATGGTGACTAATATAAGTCTTCCTTTAGTGGTTTGGCTGTTTTTGCCAGTTTTAGTGTTTAGGAAACCACCTGGCCTGCTGAAGTGTCTGTGGCTGAATCCTGCAGCATGCTGTCCACTGAGCTCCCCCTTGACCCACCTTGATGCAGAAGGGCACCTGCTCATAGCTCTCCTGGTCCGTAGGTCCAATCCAGAAATGGCACCTGTACCTACATCCAGAAAGTGACCCAGGTGTTCAGAGAGTTATTTCTGTTATATCAGACTATATTATTTGTAAGGCATGCTCACACATATTGTCTCTTTCAGTCTTCAGTCCAATCCTAAAAATAGTTATTATTGGTCCATTTTTTTAGATAAAGAAACTGATATTTACACTCTAATAAGTAATGTTCTATATTGTCTAATGTTCAATAACCAGGAAGTTTCTCTGTTTCATAGCAGTCATTCACTCTGGTAGCATGGTATACTTATTTTTTAGATATTTTCATTCAGTTACCTTATTCTTTCCACCCTTTCTGACACAGAGAAATGAAAAAGGTCAAATGTGAAGCTAAATACAGAGTGGAGATTAACACCCCAAATCCCCATAACTATATCACAGAAAAAAGACCCAGTTAATTCAGTGACGAGATCAGCCACATTGATCGGCTGAAGAGTCTAGTGGACAATACAAGTCATTGATTGAATGTTTTATTTTTCAGAGACTTGTGTGGACATAGCTACAGGCAAGTCTCTTCTGAAAGTGTTACCACAGCACCAGCCAGTTGGTTTGCTTCTCTAGCCTCCGCTGTCTCACCTGGCATTCCTTTTAGAAACTGGGTCAGAAGTCAGCCTGCCTCAGTCAGGATCTGAGCACCTCTCTTTGAATTGGATTGCTTTCCAAACAAATAAACTTGTCTTGTAAGACAGTCTCGTTTCAATTACTGAGTACCTATTGACTCTTTACATGCACAGATTACTATGCTCCTTTTTTTTTGTTAGCAATCTAAGCACTAAAAGAAGACCCACAGTGTTCTCCCCATCTTACAGACAGCTAGGGCGTCAAAGCCCAGAGAGGCTAGGTCATCCAGCAAACTACATGGAGGTCAAAATTGTTTCTCCCAGTTTGAGTCTTCTCTGAATTGTCTTCTACATTCATGGGAATAAATCAATGAAGATGCATTAACCTTGAGAATCAACTCAATTAAGGAAGAACAGACAGGAATTCAGGGAGACATCTTATCAGGACCATACCACATTGTTGCCTAGTGAAATCCCAATCGGAAGAAATGAACTCAAATGAGAGGGAGATGCTAAGAGTACATAAGGCTATGCAGTATCTATCTCATACTTTGTGGCAGGCACTGTTCTAAGTGCTCATATAAATGAACTCGGTTAACCCCCAGTTTAGCCCTAAGGCTAAGGGATCATCCCATTTCACAGGTGAAAAACTGAGTATTACCCAAGGTAATTTACCCTAGGTCAACAAATCTTGAATCTAAACCAAATAATTTAACTCTGCAGGATATGTTTAGACACTGTGCTATATATATCTCAAAGAAAGAGAGATGTTCTACAATCCCATTTCTTTGTTTAATAAGTAGAAAAAAATACAAAGAGATCAAACCAAACCAAACATATAAACTTGGACATTTTCCTCTTGACTTAAAGCCTATATCTGTTACGGTGTCACATTCAAACTAATGTAAACTTTTACTGAACCCTCCTAAAGAGACAACAAAGAGTGTGAATTTCATCACGCAATACACAGCAAAACCTTGTCCCATTAGTGACTACTTTTCATGGTCCTCTTAGACACTTTAGTTTTCATTATCCCATAATTAACTATTAACTGTGATTTTCTCAGCCAGTTTCCTACCAGCCTTCAAACAACAGCCTAGAATCTGAAAGATGAATCTATTCTGTCCTACATTCTCTATGTATCCATGGAGGAGACCTTGGAGAAGCACTAATAAACTCCAGCTTCTGAGAGAAATCCTGAATGCAACTACCAACGAGATCAAGGTGGTGCGATGACTTTGGCAGGTGAACTCACCTGTTGAGCTCATAGAAGGTGCAGGGCTACTAATTTTCACGCCTGGGAGCTAAGTTTGCTGCTGCAAGTCTTGGCCCTGGGCTAATATGTGACTAGAAACTCAGGTGTAAAAAAGGCACGTATGCCAAAACCCGCTGTTCCCTAGCAGTTGCATTGAAGCAGCTGAGGGAATCTAAAATACCTCTTGACACATGGGCAGTGGTGTCTAAAAGTCATAGAACTGCTGAGAGAAGACGGGAAGGTTGAAGTTTGAATTCCATTAAGGGGGAAGAGAGTAGGGAGTTAAAATAAAAACGTGTACAGTTGTCACTGGGCATACAGTCTTTTATTTTCCATCTTGGACACCAAGAGTTCCAGCACAAGCAAGGAACATTTCCAAACCTTGTCTAACTCAACCTCTCATGCACGCATCATCCACCCACATAAATATCTACATAATTAAACAACGCCCTGTCCAGGTTGCTCTGTAGTTCTGTCTTCAGGCTCACTTCTGTGGAGAGCAACAGCACGCAGTGAACAATCCACACACTCTTTTTTTAAGCACCTCCATTGTGTTGCAGCCAAATAGGCACTGGAAACAGAGATTTAAAAGAATTCTTTTCCATTGGGGGGAGGGAGAGAAATATATAGAAAGAAATGTTACATTTAGCTGTGTACTTATTGATTGCTTCCTTTATGTGCCCTGACCAGGGATCAAACCTGTGACCTCAGTGTACTAGGATGACACTCTATCCATTGAACCACCCAGTCAGGGCTGAGATTATTATTTTTATTATTTTTTAAGTTAAGGTCTAGATACTTGAAAAGATAAGTAAATGATGAATTCAGATATGACATAATCATTCTCAAGTATGCACAGAGGCTTAAAGGTGTCCCATATGGGATATAACTAATCCATAGAAAGGCTTCAGAGAGGAGGTAATACTGAATATCTGAATTGGGCTTTGACATCAGGAATTCAGAAGAAAAATGTACTTTTCAGCAACTGGCTATTGCATGATATTATATGTATTTGGATTGGAAATGCAAAGCTCATGTCCATTACAGATTCTTAACAATCCATCTGAAGTGGTTTTCATTTTATTAATACAAATGCTTTCACAAAGGAAAAATTTCTATTCTGTCCTTGCCTGAGTGTTAAATAAAATAGAATTCCTCTCTTATGTGTGGCACACTGCCTTTTCCTTTTATTATCATAATTTGGATGGATGTGGTAATAAAAGAACCCGAAACCAACTTTTCAAATATAATAGAATTCATGTCCCTTGGGTCTTCCTTACTGTTCTTTTTGATAAGCATTTTCTTTTTGCATAGGTGAAAAAGAAACCCTAAAACGTCCTCATTTTTATAAAATAAACACATGAACATACACTTAAAAAAATTTTAGTCTGTATGTACATAAATGAAGTTTTTGTTTTGACACGTATGAAAAAAGAAAACTCGCAGAAAGTCATCGTGCGGTTGAGTCATGAAAAGTGGGTTGAAGGAAACTCTTAGAATGCCCCTGGGATTCACCGTGAATTCCAGTCATTTCAGGGTTATTCTTAATAGGTTGTGCCTGACATATATCACGGCCTTGAAAAAAGGTATCTGTTGAATGTATTGAGCAAACATTAATAAAAACAATGGCAAAGAAAAGAAAGTCTAATGCTTTATAGTAGTGGTCTACAAGAAGGCTCTGGTTTCTCCAGGAAACCCCTCTACAGCAGGGATTTAAATGTATATGCAACTAAGAGGCATTCTCTTCAATGAGTTTATTTTTAGACAACCTACATGATATGTTTTTCTTAAAAATTTTATCATGATCTCATTTCATCATCAGACCAATGATAAAATACATAGTGTTATTAATCCCATTTTACATATGAGAAGATAGAGGCTCAGAAGGTTAAGTAAATTGTTAAGGTCACACAACACAAATGGCAGAGTCTGAATTCAAACACAGAAAGTTCTGACTCAGAAGCCTTGTATTTCACTTCCTGTCTGTCCTGCACTGTGTGGGATCCTGGACCCACACAGATTGTAGGGTGGGAACTGTCAAGGCCCTTGCACTGCTCTGAGGAGTGGATCCTTACAAAGATCAGGAGGGCTATGAAGACAGCTGTGTGCAAGGAGGAGAACAGGGACCGTAGGGCTTCTGGCTCATTCAGGACCCAAGTATGGTAACTTTAGACAGGGAACTTGCAGGAGAGGTATGGGGGCAGAAGAGAAAGAGGGATCAGAGCTACAAAAACACTTAAGTGAGGGTTGTCGACTCAAAAAAGGGGTTTGGCACTTTGTATGATAAGCGGACAAACCTGTCAAGGCTGACCCATCTGAATGGTTCTGTATGGCCTGCCTGACTTCAGGGAGGCGACAGTTCTTTTTTTTTTTTTTTTGTATTTTTCTGAAGCTAGAAACCGGGAGAGACAGTCAGACAGACTCCCGCATGCGCCCGACCAGGATCCACCGGGCACGCCCACCAGGGGGCAACGCTCTGCCCACCAGGAGGCGATGCTCTGCCCCTCCGGGGCATCGCTCTGCCGCGACCAGCCAAGGAGCCATCCCCAACGCCCAGGCCATCTTTGCTCCAATGGAGCCTCGGCTGCGGGAGGGGAAGAGAGAGACAGAGAGGAAGGAGAGGGGGAGGGTGGAGAAGCAAATGGGCGCTTCTCCTGTGTGCCCTGGCCGGGAATTGAACCTGGAACTGGTACACGCCAGGCCGACGCTCTACCATTGAGCCAACCGGCCAGGGCAAGGGAGGGGACAGTTCTTAACTTCACCATGTGGGGGGCGGGGCTTGCAAACAAGGATGTGTTACTTCCCAGTCACCCAGAAAAGGGCTACGGAAGTGGGGGGACACATTGTGCAATCATGTTATGAGACAAAGCTCCTCATGCATGTTCTTCCTCCATTCATTCTTTGTTTGCTTTTTTGTTTTGTTACATTTTGTTTAGGTTTCTGTGAAGGGGCTTTTCAGGCCACCACCCACAGACTAGCTGACATTTTCAAGGATTAAAATTGCACATGAAAAAACTTAACTGCCACTTAATACTAATTGTACTAAGATGTACTAGGTTCCAATGTTTCCCCCAAATAATAACATCCATTTTAAATAAACTTTGGAGGAGATTCTTAATGGTCCAGATAGATTGCATTTATAAACATCTTTATTTATGATTTATTCTGTAAGCACCATGATGACAAAGGCCAAGGGTTACCCATCTTAGACTCTTACTCCAACTCAGTGCTACCTAGCATTTTTGTATTAGAAATGGTTTTTTTTTTTTTTGTATTGTTCTGAAGTTGGAAACGAGAAGGCAGTCAGACTCCCACATGCGCCCGACTGGGATCCACCCAGCATGCCCACCAGGAGGCGATGCTCTGATCATCTGGGGTGTTGCTCTGTTGCAACCAGAGCCATTCTAGTGCCTGAGGCAGAGGCCATAGAGCCATACTCAGAGCCCGGGCCAACTTTGCTCCAATGGAGCCTCGGCTGCGGGAGGGTAAGAGAGAGACAGAGAGGAAGGAGAGGGGGAGGGGTGGAGAAGCAGATGGGCGCTTCTCCTGTGTGCCCTAGCCGGGAATCGAACCCGGGACTCCTGCACGCCAGGCCGATGCTCTACCACTGAGCCATCTGGCCAGGGCCTTACAAATGTATTTTTTTAATCATCTTCCTCTAACAGAACTTTTGGCACTGAGAAAGACCTTATCTGTCTCGCTTTATCCCCAACATCTGGAAGGGTACCTGACATAATAGATATCTGATGATAAATAAATGATGTATGAATTACAAGAGTCCTAGGCTAGAAATACAGGAAGCACCTCAAATGTTTCCCAATGAGTGAATAAATGAAGTTTAAAGACCACCCTCTTCCCCGACCATTGAAAGGGTGAAACAGTGAGTTGAGATGAAATCTGTTTATTTTGCAAATGTTTGTCTGTGGATAGGGGTGCAGGGTAGATGTTTCTCAGGGCTGTGTTTGTAGCCAGTTACTTAGCTTTGTGTTATGAAGATGAACATTTTTAAAGTTCCTTTGGTTTTAGAATAGTCAGTGGCATTTTTTCTCCCACAAATAATGGAAAAACAAATAATCTGTAGTTTTAAGCTATATAAAGCTTAAAACTCACTGCCACAGTGTTTCACACTGTACACTCTATGTCAGTATTTTGAGGTTTTTAATTTTTTTAAATTTTTTTTAATTCATTTTAGAGAGGAGAGAGAGACAGAGAGAGAGAAGGGGGGAGAAGCTGTAAGCATCAACTCCTATATGTGCCTTGGCCAGGCAAGCCCAGGGTTTCGAACCGGCGACCTCAGCATTTCCAGGTCGACGCTTTATCCACTGCGCCACCACAGGTCAGGCAATTTTGAGGTTTTTAAATAACTTCAAAACCTAGAAAAGAAGCTAGGAGAGTTTCAGATTTGTAGCAAGTTGCCAAGAGAACAGAGGTTTGACATCACTTCATTTACAAGAACCCACTTACTCGTCAAGCTCAATTATCCAGAATACAATTTTTCTTTTAAAATCTTTTTAGAAATTTATTTATTGATTTTTAGAGAGAGGAGAGAGAGAAAGAAAGAAAGAGAAGGAGAGAGAGAAAGAGGGGGAGAAACAGGACGCATCAACTCATTGTAGTTGCTTCCTGTATATGCCTTGACTGGGCAAGCCCACGGATTTGAACCAGTGACCTCAGTGTTCCAGGTCAATGCTTTAACCACTGAGACACCACAGGTCAGGCCCAGAATACAATTTTTCAAAGTAAAAGATAAGCAATAAAAGAAAAAAAAAGGACTTTGCAATCTCAAAACAGCCTTTATAAGAGTCTGGGTGCTAGCCCTGGCCAGACAGCTCAGTTAGTTAGAGTGTCATCCAATACATTGAGGTTGTGGGTTTGATCCCCAGTCAGGGCACATACAAGAATCAACCAATAGTGACATGAATAGGTGGAACAACAGATCGATGTTTATCTCTCTTTCTGTTTGTCCCTGTCTCTCTTCTTTCTTCTCTCTCTAAATATCAATAAATAAAAATAATTTAAAAAGAGTCTGAGTGCTGAAGCCCATGCCCTTGACCTATACGAAAGCTCTTTGGGCCCCTCCTCTCTAGCACATGCTAACCAGCAGTTTCCAAACCCAGGCACAATGCAAGGGCAAGTGAGAAGGGTTGCTGGAGACAGTGGAAAACAATAGCAAAGAGCCAGGAAATTAGGGAAAAGGAATAATATCCATGAAAAGGAACACAAGGTGTCCACACACTTAGCCCTCCCGGAATTATTTTTGAAGAAGAGCTTTTTATACCATCAATTTGTTCAGTGTGAAAATTTATTGTGCTAACTTTGCCTTGTAGGAAGAAATACATTGAATTTCTTTTGTTTAGGTAGGCAAGGGACTGATGATTGCATTGTATATACATTTTATTTTTAAAAAATGCTTATTTTCTCAGTAGAAAGTTCTGTCTTAGTCACCATGAGCTTTAAAATTTGGTTACCATAATTCAATTCCCTTTCAATTCTTTAAAATAGTCTATTTTAAATCCAAGCATGCAAAGGGACAATGGCATAGCCACAGGAAAGCATATGGGTAGTGTTTTAATATAAAAATAGTACTCAGTATGGTTATTCTCTCAAGAACATTTAATTCCAATGCCAAACAATCAGCTCCAGCTCTGAGCCAGCTAATTCCATCCCGTAGACATAATCACCTAAATTTAGGCCATGCTAAAGCCAGAACCTCCCATCTCTCCTACCTGTTCCCACTAATCTCCTCTGTTCCCTCACACTTTATCTTCCATCTTTATTTTTGGTCCCTTTTCTTAACACCACTCTTAAGCAGTTCTTATATGTATTCCCCTTCTTGCCCTGGCTTCCCTGAAATGTGGCTGTTTTATCTCAGCTTAACTAACCCTGTATCTTCTGAAAAACAGTTTTTGACTATTGATTTCTCAACTTTCACCTCAGTGGCTCTTACAGGTGAGACTTCCTTCCTTAGAAACTACTCAAGGCTTTTGCTAGTGCTCCGAGACTATGATCTTTGTTATAATCCTATGTGTCTTAACTATCTGTAAACGATGTTCTAAGATTTTCCTTCCTATATAATGTCCCATTTTTCCTTTATTTAATTGATATATGCTCATTAAAGTACCTACAGGAAAAATAAAAGTTCTCTGTAATTACATCAGCCTAAGTATGTTGATAAGTATGTTGTGTATTTCATACACATAAACATTATATAAAGTTTTATAATTTTTTTCCATTTAATGTTTTAGCTTGAGTATTTTCCTACATCATTAAAAAATTTTATCTATTTATTTTTTCTTTTCCAAGTGAGAGGAGGTAGAGATAGATAGATTGCTGCATGCACCCGGACCAGGATCCCCCAGCAACCCTGTCTGGGGCCTATGCTAGCAACTGAGCTATTTTTTGTGCCTGAGGCAGAGGCTCCATAGAGCCATTCTCAGCATCCAGGGCCAATGCACTTGAACCAATCAGCTTTGGCTGCAGGAGGAGGGAGGAGGGGGAGAGAGAAGAGAGAGAGAGTAAAAGGGGAAGGGTGAAAAAGCAGATGGTTGCCTCTCCTATGTGCCCTAACTGGGAATCGAACCTGGGACATCTACACACTGGCTGATGCTCTACCACTAAGCCAACTGTCCAGGGAAAATTTTATTTAAAAGACATTTTAATTCATGACCTTTTTTTTTTTTTTTTGCCATAAACTAGATATCGTTGTCATGGTTGAAACATTTCTTTATAGTTGGATATTTAGGGCATAAAAACGGCTGTAATGCCCTGGCCGGTTGGCTCAGCGGTAGAGCGTCAGCCTAGCATGCGGAGGACCCGGGTTCGATTCCCGGCCAGGGCACACAGGAGAAGCGCCCATTTGCTTCTCCACCCCTCCGCCGCGCTTTTCTCTCTGTCTCTCTCATCCCCTCCCGCAGCCAAGGCTCCATTGGAGCAAAGATGGCCCGGGCGCTGGGGATGGCTCTGTGGCTCTGTGGTTAAAGGTGAATCCACTACTGGACTGCATGCTGAGGCGCTAGAGTGGCTCTGGTCGCAACATGGCGACGCCCAGGATGGGCAGAGCATCGCCCCCTGGTGGGCAGAGCGTCGCCCCTGGTGGGCGTGCCGGGTGGATCCCGGTCGGGCGCATGCGGGAGTCTGTCTGACTGTCTCTCCCTGTTTCCAGCTTCAGAAAAATGAAAAAAAAAAAAAAAATGGCTGTAATGTAAAAAGGCACAAAGACTATAAAGACTATGGTGTCTTTTAAATTCTGAGGCAGTCTTCTACTCTGTGTGTGTGCATGTATGTAGGAGGGTTGGGGTGGGTAAACTCATCAATTAGATACTGCTTTGATACATAATTAGATATGTGCCTTTGCTTGTTGCTTTCATTATGATGGTACTTCTCATTCAGGTGCTGCAGACATTAGGAATGTTGACAGAACTTCAGTCATCTGTGTGCCATTTGCCATGTAAAGATATATGTCTGGAACACATCATGCTGCTTTAAAATCTTTTTAACTGCCCTATAACATAAAGTTGCCCCTTAAATAACTGAATCTACTTTGAAGTGAGCTATACAAGTATCGGTTTCCTTTGCCTGTCCCACTTCCTTTCATTCTGCTCTTTACATTGGAAACAATCATATTAGGCAGTTTTATAGTTTATTAACTATATTTTTAGCAGTAGAAAAATAAGAAAGTGCTGAGAGAATGTGTTCTTTCACATTTCAGTACACAGTATTGCTATTAATAGTTTGGAAGAAAAATGGTACCAAGAATAAATTACATATACCATGAGTGAATAAGATAGTATGTCTAGAAAGGAAGCAGATTATGAAAAAAAGTATTTCTTCAAAAGAGTAAAACATTATAAATGTACATTGTGATGGGATTTTACTTTGAACCTTGGCCTGTCACTCTTCTCTGCTAAGGTTCAGGCATGTCTATACAATTTTATCACATGTGTAGTAAAATATATAAGTTTATTCAAATAGAACCTAACTTTGTCTTAGGAGTAGCTGATGTGGTTAAAGGTGAATCCACTACTGGACTGCATGCTGAGCTTAGGTGGTGCAATAGACATCTAGCAGAGGGATGGTACAGAAAGGGCAGTGGCACCAAGTATTTTCCTGTGAAGAACCCATCCCATGGGAGGAGAGAGACTCAGTTGAGATGTTCTTGCTCCTGTGAAATTTTTAAGCATTAGTGATGAGTGGTACGTCTGCTTATGGCATCATGTCTGTGATTTGAATCAGTCTCTGACCCAGTATCTTGGAAACATGGCCAGGTCTTGGGAGGAAGAGAAGGCTAGCAGAAAGACTTGAAAGAACCTAAACTATCTAACTCATTATGACTCAAGCAATACTTCTTTAGGACCCCTCTTTAACCATAGAAGAAATCTATCCTCCTTATATTTTCAAAGCAACCGCCAACTGGTAATGAGCAGGCTAGTTAAGGCAGCAAGAAAGACAATGCCATTAGGCAGAACAGAGCATGTGTGCAGTGCTTGGCGAGTATTGCAAAAAGCAGTGGGGCAATGGAAACAGTAGAGGCAGTACTAGGCTGTGGGAGGGTGTGTCACCTCCAGTGGAGCTCAGGTAAATCCACATGCTGTGAAGGTTGCTCCTGAGCACATGTGAGATATTACCCAGAAACTCCCAGGACTTGGGGAGGGGGAAATTGACAGAGTACTGAAGCTTCTGCAGGAGCAGGTAGGGAACACAGCTAGGTTAACTGGGTTATAGGTGTTCAGATTTAGTTAAGTCTTATGATTTACCTAAGCCATTTTAATGCAATTTTTTTTAAGTGGAAAGAGTTACAGACAGAGTGAGGGGCAGATAAGGACAGACAGGAAGGGAGGGATAAAAATGAGAAGCTTCAATTCTTCATTGTAGCTCCTTAATTGTTCATCCAATAACTTTGCAATTGTAATGGAAATCTATTAAATTAGGTATTTCTCTTAGTCCAAAGAGGTAAGGAGAGAGTTAATATTCTATTGTTGAACTGTACAGACAAAAATACCTCTATAAGTAAAAACAATCCTAGTATATGTTAATTAGTCTAGTTCTTACTACGAGGTCACTGAGATTAAGCTAGGCAAGATAATTTCCAGTGATAGAGTATAAGGGAGAGAAGTTTATGAATTAAAAACCTATGGTCTAAAGACTTTTACACTTTTAAATTAGGTATGTAAATAAATTACCATGCTGTTCTTTTAAGGAAATGGCAGAGAATCCAAATCCCATTTCACATACAAATGAGCCATTCTATAATATTATTTTGACTACAAAAAGAACAGAATATTTGTTTACATATAAGCCTGAAAACTTTTGAATAATAATCTTGAGAGCAGAGAACATACTATATATACTCTTCAAAGCCAAAGTATGACTTCAGTTATGTCAAAAACAGTACAAAGCACTCCAAAAGCAATAAGAAATGGACAAAGAGAAGATACAGAAAAACAAAGGGTCCAGAGAAATGTTCAGCAGAACCCAGCATAAGTCCAGCATCTCCTTCCTTCAGCTTCTGCCTTCTTCCAGAAGCAATGCTCATCAACCACCAGTCACTCTACTCAAAGACACGCCAGTGAACCCTGTCGCCTTTCAAGGTCAATAGGCTACAAGGCCATACTGCATGGCTGTCCAAAGCAGCTTCTTTTCATTGAAATAGGATTTCTCATTTGCAAGATTAACAAAATAGGGAACTACATCTTAATCCAGCCTATACTATGCAATAAAAATATTTTCTTAAAGACATTGTCACTTCCCAGAAAACCTTGAATCAATAATAATCTACTTCTCGACAGTGTGTTTATCCATTTTAAATAAAAGAGAATTAGACATATACTTAGGGTAGTAGAAGAAAAATGCACCAACTGGTTGGTATAGTAGACATGTGGAAAGGGACAAGGATTGAGGAGTTCTGGACTACAAACTCCTGCTGACGCTAACTTGCTTTGTAACCTTAGGATAATTTCTTAACCTATTTCAGTCTTAGTTTCTCTACATGTAAGTTGAGAGAGTAGAAAATTTAGGATTGCTTGTTTGATGATCTGTAATCTATCCACATCAGTCAACTTCAAAATGTCATGCCAGAGATGCCATTTTGAGCATTAGTTAGAGTATGCAGTGACTGACTGAGGAGTCATATATAATTTTAACACACTTTTAAAAGGAAGAAATATAAGCTCTTACTCTCTCCAAATCAATGAAACATACTTCAAGGCCCTTGGCCGCATCTCCACCAGAAATGTCTGACACAATCCTTATCACTTGATTGAGGTAATATTCTTTGAGTCTTCCCAGAATTGTACACAGTTTAGCATTAAAAGGTACAAGGTTGGTCATCTCTCTGAATTCTCAGATTTTAGAGATGAGAAAACGTAGCTCATGGCACAATTCAGCAATAAGAACCCCAATCCCATGGTTTGTGCCCAGTTATCTTTCCATTACTAGAGGCCACCTGCAGAGGTTTCAGTTGGACACATGGCTCCACCACTAGGTCTTAAGAATTCCAGTGAGGATTATAAACAGGTATTTGTTTCAACAGCTCCTATATTCAAGGGCCACCAAAAGGTTAGTAAAATAAATGGATACCATAAAATCATCCAACCAACAAACCATATTCTTGATCATATGCAAGCCACACTTGAGGGGACACCAGATTTCCTTGAAACAACTGTAGATAAAATGAGAAAAATCACAGCAAATGAGTAGCCAACCTCCAACCCAGCCTCCAAAGATACTTATTTCTTGGTATTTGGGCCCTTGTGTGGTTTCCAGCCACATTGTATCAGAGTTTGTTTTTCTAACCAAGAGAATACAGCAGAAGTCATGGTATGCCACTTCTGAGGTAAGATCATAAAAGGTATTTGTTTTTTTGTCCCTGGTTTCTGGCACAGAGCTCTTCATTTCCTGATAACTGTGACAGAAGTGTGTTTTGTTATAACAAGGTGACTCATGGCAGCCCCTAGAAAGCTTCAGGTTGGGGGCCGGCATCAGAAATAACAAGACTCATTAGAAGATTAGAACTTTCAGCTCCACCCCCCAATACTCCAATCCAGAATGGGGAGAGGAGTAGCAATTGAGTCAGTCACTATCAGGCAATGATTTAATCAGTGATGCCTACTAAGTCAAACAAACCTCCACCAAACGCCCGAAATGTCAGGTTTGGAGCCATTCCCACCTTGGTGAGAACATCCGTGTGCTTGGAGGTTGGTGCAGCTGTAGAGAGCATAGAAGTCCCAAGTCCTGCCACCCCTCTGGCCACAGTGCCCACTCTAACCCTTCCTCTGCTTAATCTCCTATCCTGCAGCATGTTTTCTGCAGCCCCCAGCTGGGCCACAGGCTTCCAGTGGTGGGAGAAAAAACTACAGAGAGCGCAAACACGATACAATGCTTTAACAAGTCATTCTATCCCAGGAGGTCAGGGAACAAATGAACTGTTAGGGAAAAAAAGACGTCAGCAACATGGTGCCAAGCCTTCAGGTTTCTTAAACACTCCACAGGAAGCAGAGAGTGCAGAAACACTACCCCAAGGAAGAAAAGTAGGGCATTTGAAGAAGGACCATTTAAATTGCTAGGGCTGGGGGAATCGACAGAAGGTGATGATCATAGTAGATGGACTTAATGCTAATAAATACATGTATATATTACCCCTCACATCGTGTAGAATTTTATATATTAAGAAGGGCTTTTTCCACACTTCTAATTTTGTGTGAGGTACTTGTTAAAATGAGGTTGGCAGGACAGATGGTAACAACTTCATTTTACAGATGAGCAAAGTGGGACTGAGCAAGCCTTGCTGACTCGTGGAGCATCACAGAGCTGGTTAGCGGTGGAATATACAACAGTCCAGATCCCTACCTGTCTTTTCTCTGCCCCTCCTCTGCTTCTTTAAGCTGTTTCCCTGGAAGAGGCAAGTTCTAAAGCAGGTCTGGCTGTGTCTACATGGAAAAAGAGAACACGTGTTCAAGAGGCACAGGGAGTGTGGGGGAGCTGTGGGAGAGTGTGAAAATGCGTGGGAAGGAAATGATCAAGGCAGGTGGAAGAGTCCAGATACAGAACAGACAGGCCAGGGGGTGGAATCCCAAAAGAATGTTGAATAGGGACTAAGAAAGCCATTGATATTTGAAAGCAAATGCTTCCCCTCCAACTACCTAATTAAGTTTATCTGCTCTATGTATTCCTACAGGAATAACCATAAAGAACTCACTATATCTTCACATAGTATGCCATCCAATGCAGGCATATTCATTTACTCTTGGGCCTTTTCTAAATCTTAGTCACAGCAAGTGACATCGTTCTCACTTCTTGTTCTTTGGGTCCTGTACCCAAGGTTTATATTCTGAAAGAGATTAAAGATGAACCTCTTTAATTCTTAGTGATAATTCTAATGGTGGGATTCAGCTGGTTTGTACTGGTTTGGCAGAACCAATACCTAATTTTTTGTTGAGTTCGGCAAACCAGTTGTTAAAGTGGCACTTGTAATCAGGGTTCTCTCTAAGATGGGTGCCTAGGCAATGTTGAAATCACAAATTTACATTCTTTTTTAACATTCATCTGCGCAACAGCATATTTTAAACACCCATAGTAATGTCCAGTCCATCCATAGGTGAGAAGAATTTGACGGAGCTCTGCTTGTAATAGCTATTTATTCAGTTCATAAAACTCATCATTCCTCTGATAAAATACTACATTTTAATTTCCTTGTATTTGTTACTTCAGTAAACAAACATATAATGTAAAGAGAAAAAATGCCAAACAACCAGGGGTGACAACTTTTATTGTTTTTTGTCGAGTACTGTTTAATATTTTTTTATTAATATTTAAAATTTTTTATAACATAATCTAGTTCTGTGTACCTCTTTTATTGTTCTTATTTAAATATTAAATGCACAAAATAATAAACTACCTTTCGGTATATTGGTTTTTTATACTTAAAACAGTATTAGGGCAGAGAACTGGTTGTTAAATTATTTGAATCCCACCAATGGATAATTCATATTGCCTACCCACACTGACCTCACATAAGCCAGTGCAAGGGAGGTGTTGCTCAAGTCAACTTCCTCCATAGAAAGAGTGCAAAAACAGGAGATGTTATATTGTAACTTTAAGTGGAGCAAGATAGAAGATCTCTGCAGGAATAATGGGATGGAGGGCCAATTAGGATGAGGTGCCAGATGAGTACAGTGAACCATTATGATGCTGTGATGCTGTGTTAACCTTTCCATTAAGATCTTGTGTGGCCTGAAGCTTTGGTGCTGAGAATATTCACTGATTTCTGTGTTTCGAAATAAGAAAAATATTACCAAATAAATAAAAACAAAAAGGCCTCTACCAATATTCAATCTCTCCCTACCCCCTCCCGCCAACACTGTTATTTATTTTTATAAGCAACAATATTTTGGAAAATGAAAATTCTCAAAATCGCCAATCACACCATTATCCCAAAGCATGGACTAGGTTTGAAATCTCTGTGGCTCTGACTCAGTAGAGCTGGTTATCCTCTTTAATTGGATTGATGGCAACAATTGTAATTACCTTAGATGAGATTGCCTGTAACATAATTATGTTTCCTTCATCAGCCTGAGCTGGACTTGTGGAATACATAGAGAAGATGCCTCCAATTACTGAGAGGTTAAGGAGAGCAACCTATTGCCTCACAAATCATGTTTGTTACTGTATAAGATTTTAAAAATTAGGTAGGAAGCTGAAGGAAGTGGTCTGGAAAGCAGTCGCCCCAAAGGCACACTGCATGGAGCTATACTATATGGTGAGGTGGTTACCTTCCAGAGCTATATTTTTATCTAAATAAAACAATATTTTTAAGGACCTAATATAGACTACCAATAGTAAATCTGTATTTTATCATGATTTAGTTACTGCTTATTATTTATAATAAGTGATTATTATATAAGTGATTAAATCTAAAAGATATTTTTATGAAGCATACAATACATAGTAAAGTTTAACTTGATTTCTTTCTATGGTTTGAAAACTTATAGTTTTTGTTTTTTGTTATTTTTTTGTATTTTTCTGAAGTTGGAAATGGGGAGGCAGTCAGACAGACTCCTGCATACGCCCACAGGGGGCGATGCTCTGCCCATCTGGGGTGTCGCTCTGTTGCAACCAGAGCCATTCTAGCGCCTGAGGCAGAGGCCACAGCACCATCCTCAGTGCCCGGGCAAACCCCGCTCCAATGGAGCCCCAGCTGTGGGAGGGGAAGAGAGAGACAGAGAGGAAGAAGAGGGGGAGGGGTGGAGAAGCGCCCATCTGCTTCTGTGTGCCCTGGCAGGGAATCGAACCTGGGACTCCTACATGCCAGGCCAACGCTCTACCACTGAACCAACCGGCCAGGGCCAAAAACTTATAGTTTTTTAAAAATAACATAATAAATAACAAGATAATTGTAAAATACTAGTCTTTATACTAGATGGAGCTATAATTAATACCCAAGGAGTCAGCTGCCTTACTACAATGATGCCTCTTTCTGTTTTCTAGTTAACACGTGGAAAACTTAAAATTTTTCCATTGGAAGCCAAACCTGTAAACAGGACAAGTCTGCCAAATGTACTGCAAACACATGTAGTTTGGGAGAAATGGCACGTCCTGAGAATCCACCCCAATCTTATTAGCTTTAGCATTGTTCTCATTAAAAATAGAACTGCTCATGGGTTTCTTCTCAAGCATATGAAACACAGAACTTGGAAATGTGCCCTTTTGAAAAACTTATTCCTGTAATCACAAACCAGATGGTGCACATCAAATGCATCTTGATTTTCTAATGAAATAAAAAGAGTTCCTATTGTGTTCTTTAATGAGATTAATGCATCCTCAATTGCTAGTTTTGACAGATACTCCTGGAAAGTTAAACAACTTGGCTAGTGCTGTCCTGCTGGACCTGGACAGTAAGGCTCACCCAAGCTGAAGGGCTGAGCCATGCTGAGGGACGCGCTGCATTTTAATTCTTCCAGCACAGACTTTAGTAGAGGTACAAGCCCTGCCACAGCTGCTCACAAAGAACAGCTGTCTTTCAACATCAGAGACAAAGAGTCTGCTGGCTCATAAAAGGGCTAATCAAGCAAAAAAGAGAGTCTCAAACTCTCTCTCTCTCTATCTCACTGGTCCATCCAGTCCAGTGCTTAGTCAAACCATCAAGCCATAGCCCTCATCACTAACACTGTCAATAAAAACCTAATTCTGGGTAACATTGGAATGTCACACTCATGACTTCAAGACACCATACAGCAATAATATATTCAAAATCAGTAAAGTTATGCTGGATTTCTTCAAGAAATTAGAGAAGACTATAATGTAGTTTACCTTGGAGAAGGTTCGTTTGTGTGGTCAGAAACCTGGAAACAGAAAAGAAATGGATTAGTATTTGATTACTTCTGACTTTGGTCACCACAATTGTTATTTTATAATTTGATATCTCTTGCTTGAAGTAATAAAATGGTTTAAGCTAAATCCTATTCGAATCTGAATCCAATTTCTCTATTTAATTCCACTGTTAAGTGAAGAATACATTCAACTGAGGAAAACAGACGAGTAAAAAATGGTGGCAGGTTACATACATACTGCAGAAATATCTTTTAAACTTTCAACAACTTGAAGATCTCAGCTCTTTTTTTTTAAACCTCTCCCCCTACAGATGAAAACAACTTTTCCTTGTGCTGAGACACCCTGTTCCATAAAGTGGAACATCGTATCTCATTTTTCTTCACCAACTGTTCTAATTTAACAGTGGGGTTGGGGAGCGCACATTACCAACAGATTCAGTCCTATAACAGCCAACACCTGGAAATAACAAGTTGGAAACTTCACATCCTGCAAAATAAATCAGCTACTCCATCAATTCCATAAGCCCAAGAGCCTGAAAATTGAAGGAAGGTGTTTTGAACAGCACTGTGCAAAAGCTATTGCTGAATTAGATGGTTAGTTAAGCTGAGCACCATGTCTAGTTCCCAATTTGTTTTGCAGAAGCATTTATTTTACCTTTTAAATATATGTATCCTCCAACTTTGGCTAGAAAGATTTAATTAAAAATCCTGTGGCTCCACCAAGTGATGCCATGGTCCATCAATACTCAAGGATTTAAAAAAAATTTCCCAAATGTCAACATAATTCCCTGGGACCCCGGAGATTTTCATCTCTTTAAGATGTAAGATTGTTTCTTTTCTTGGTATTTTGCCGTTGGCAAGAAAAAAAAGTATTTAACAAACAGCTACCAAATTCATCAAAAGGTTAGGATTCTTTTTATTTTAGCACTCTTTCTTAATGGACAAAAATTGATTGATTAGTTTACCTGGGACATTCTTAGCTTTAGGGCAGAAACAGGGCTTTGTACACAATATGGGTTAGATTTTAAAAAAGAAATGAAAATCAACATTCAAGAATATAGTAAAATTCAAAAATGGAAGATAATAAAAAAAGCAAGGTCTGAAAGTATTTATTTAAAATCTAATGGATGCATTTTTTTCATTGATTGAATTAATATTGGCTCTTTTTTTTTTTTTTTTAAGTGAGAGGCAGGGAGGTGGATGGAGCCATTCTCAGTGCCTAGGGCCAGCTTGCCTGAACCATTTAAGCCATGGCTGCAGGAAGGGAAAAGAAAGAGAGAGAGAGAGAGAGAGAGACAGAGAAAAGGAGGGAGGGGGACAAAGAAGATGGTTGCTTCTTCTGTGTGCCTTGAATGGGAATTGAACCCAGGACATACACATGCTGGGTCAACGCTCTACCACTGAGCCAACTGGCCAGGGCTGTACTGGCTTCTTATCGTAGTAGGAAATGTACTTACATGATGATTTTTAAATTCACCTGCATATACTATCACCTTGGTTTCCCAAAACTCCATATATTTTTTGAGAAAACAAATTCAGACAAGAATTTCTACAAGATGTCCACAATCTCTATTACTTCCCTCCAATTCCACCTCCCCACTGACTTGAAACTACTTTCAAGAAGAGGATTCTCTAAGTGGAAGGTTTGTGGACCTTCCAGAAAAGACAAGGGGCAAAAGAGAGAAGAACCTGATTACTTTCTTAGAATGAAGTAAGAACTCTCTGAACTCTTGTAATATGAATCCTTTTTCACTCAGATCTCATCTCTAACCTGCTTCTACTATTTGTTGTTTGGGCATTTGCAAGTACCATCCCCCATGATTTGTATCTTAGGGCAAGTAGTTTCTAAATTTAAGTGTGCATAAGAATCTCTTGGGGAACTAACTTAAAATGCAGATTCCTGAGCTCTAGCCCAGCTGTACTAAATCGGAGTCTCTGAAGAGCTGGCACCCAGGAATGTTCCTTTTTAATAAGCTTCCAGGGGACTGTTATTAGGTGGTCATTCAATCCAAAGTGATCTTGGGTTGTACCAAGTGCCAAGCCTTGGGTAAATTGTTATCTTATCTCAGAGTATGTACTCAATAAATATTTAAGTTTGAAAAAAATAGTAACATATAAGTATAACTTGTTCATTATTTGCAAATGTCTTTCCTTCCTCTTTATGATTTCCAAACAGATATATGACTAGCCTTAAGCATTATTTCACTTTGATATCTATAAATCACTAGAAGGGGAGAAAATTTAGGTACTACAGGCTCTAATTAATGTGTCCCTTATTTACTGTTCTACTCCATGTAAGTCATAAAGTCCTTGAAATTTACAACTGGAAGGACTTCACAAAAAAAATTAGTCCGCTTTATTTCATTTATTATTATTTCCTTTTAGGCGAAGATGTTTTCATGCAGAGATATTAACTAACTTTAGGATTATTTTATAAATGGGGGTGATTTGAAACATTAATGGAAAGTTTTAGCTATGATCTTGAGTAATTTCCAGGTTTCGGCTTCATTTTCACCCCTTCCCAGTTCAGAAAGAAATATCCACAAAACAAACAATGTAAATAAATACAATTAATCATAACTGATCACACACTGTCTGGAATTTGCCTAAAACCAAAACACTGCAATGGACACATGACCTCCTGCTGGTTCTAATTTTCTACCAATTCATGAAACACTTCGTGCTTTTCTTGTGACAGCACAAACCTTTCAACTTCCTCTTATAATTAATGTTATGAAAGGCATTAAAGTGCCTACATATGTGCCATGAAGTCTTTGAGTGTGGAATGGCTATTTCCAATACATAGTTTGCACAAATAATAATAAATATATTATTATTTTTTTCTTTGCACATCATCATGACTTCATTTCATCTATTAATGTTAGGATTGAAGTAAATGATATATAAGTATCTAAAAGAATGATACAAATAAGCTAAAACAAAAAGAACAGTATAAAGATGCCACGGTTTAATTTAAGATATATAATAAAAATGCTTGAGAAGATCATCTCCCCCATCACTATCATTTCACTGAAAAGGAAAATTCTAGCACTAAAAGCAAAGAAAATACGTATGGTACTTTCAAAATAAAGACAACCCTAAGTTGAAAACAAAAACTTAGTAAAATACATTGTTCTATGTTCCCCATATTGCTATAGAGTCGTAATAACTTTGCCATGGAACAGCATCAGTCTACGAACTTTGAGAGCCACCGTTGTAAAGTTCTACAAAGAGCTTAGAGACAGTATTTCCCCAATGTGACCCTCAACCCCTGAGATGCTTCTAAATAAGGATTTCCTGGTTTTAGAACAAAAGAGTGTGTGGTGGATGCTTGGCAGTATAATTCCCTTTCAGAGATTCTTGGTGAATAATATTATACTCAATATAAGAGTTCCCTAATGAGGTAAATGTTAACTTTACTACATCTGTCATTTTAAAATGTTATTTACCCCAGGAAAGAATTTTTGCACATAGCACCAACTAACATTCTATAAAACTAGTGTTCTGCATAGCATACTCTCAAGAAAGTATTCTATGATTTTCCTTAAATCAGCTCCATGTCCCAAACTTCAAGTTATAGTCAGTAGGCCTACCATTCTACCACTCTCCAGTGGTAACATTGGAGCACTATCTGATCTATACTCAAGAACGGGAAGTGAGTCTAACATTGCAGGTGGCAGCTACATGGCCCGAATAAAGCCCTGGGCCTTCATGAGGGTGACGGTGTCCTCCCGTCCCATCAGAGCAAGCCATGACTTCCAGGTCTTTTCTCTTCCTAATCATTTTGGTAGGTTCAGCTGTGTGTAAGGAGGACAAAATAACAGGGGCTTAAATAAGAAAACTTTCATTTTTCTCTCACAGACAAAATTAGCTACATAGTCCCAAGCTGTGATTCTCAAAGCCCACCCCTGGGGAGCAGAATCAGCATCACCTGGAAACTTGTTAGAAATGCAAATTTTTGAGATTTTCCCCCACACTCACTGAATCAGACAAAGGTTCAAAAAGCCCTCAGGGTGATTGTGATGCTTAACTTTCAGAACCACTGGTCCAGAGGTAGTGGTCCAGGGCTGGGATGGGGGACTCTCCTCTAAGAAATCATCCAGGGATGCAGCCTCCTTTTCTCTTGATGCTTCACTCTCTATACTCTAGGGCAGCAATTTTCAACCCTTTCCATCCCATGAAACACAAAAACTAAATATTAAAATTCTGCAGCACACCAAAAATATACTTTTTTGCTAATCTGACAAAAATAATAGGCATAGCATAATTTTGATTGATAAAAAAATAGTAATTACCTAGCCTTTTTGTTCCAAAGAGACTTTTTTAAAAATTAGGAGCCTATACTTGTATGTAAGGATTTCTGATAGCAAGAACTAACCAATCAGACATCACCTTATTATGTGATGTGACTAATAAGATGCAACTCTATTATATGCTCTATATATTTATGGTTCAAGACAGGGCATTCACACTGGATGGCTATTATTGTGTTGGCTGTTGTCATTTTTTCTTTGACAACCTAAGGAAAAAGAAGTCAGTGCCCCTGACTAAATAGTCAAGTATCTCAGGTTTTAAAAATTCTTGTGACTCACAAGTTGAAAACTACTGCCCTAGGATGTTTCCCTTCTATATATGATTCCAAATAACTTGCTACCAATGTTTTCTAAAGCTGGCTTCTCCTCTGAGGTCTTCAGCCACAGGTATGGTCTGGCCCTCATCAGCTCTACCTGGACTGCTTCTAACTGCCTCTGTCCTATCCACTGATTCCAACCTAGTCCCTCCCACGTAACTATCAGAGTTATCTTTTAAATTTTTAATATAATTTTTATCTCTTTCTTACTAGACCATCATCTGATTCCCTCATGGAAAAGGCCAGATAGCAATGAGAGTCATGGATTCCTTCAACATCTAGCACCTATCTTTTTCTCCATTATCCCTTAGTCCTTTACCCAGACATGTTCTGGATCCTAGCTATAGTAAAGGTTTCCACAACCTACCACTGTGCTTCGGCCTCCATGCCTTTGCACATACTCTTCCACTCGCTTAGAATGCCTATGTTCAGAGTCCTCATACCCTCTGCCCCCAGTCACGTGTCTCCCAATATTCTTTCTTCATCTGATAAACGTCTACTTATCCCTCAAAAATCTTATCAATACACTACTTCTTTGGGGCCTTTCTTAACTAACTCTTGCTTGGTTACTTGCTGCCTTGTGCTCCCATAATAGGTTTTTCTTATTCTAGAGCACTCATCAAATCCTATCATATTATTCTGTTTAAAAGTCTGCCTCTCTCATTAGATGCTGAACTCCTTCGAAGCAGACACTAATACCCATTCAATAAATATTAAATACCTCCTTCGTGCCAGGAAGTACATATCTTGAAGTGTAGGGCCTTGAACACTGTCAGTGTCTAATAGACACCCAATAATGGCTGCTTTAAAGCATGAATAAATGAATATTTCCTGTAAGTTCTCTCGAAGATGTAATGATTGCAATTCAATTAATACCTACTTCCAATATAACTGTGGATGTCCCTGAGAAATATGCCTGGAAATATTTTAGTTGTTAGTACTGCATTGGGCTTGCTGAGTTTAGAGATGGGAAAGTATTTCCAGAATATTAGCCATTGAAGAACAAAAAAAGAAGGCAAAGGAGGGGAAAAAAGAGGGGGAAAATACCAGGCTTAGGGCAAAAGAAGTGAAATTTCAAAGCAGGGAACGTGTCTGTACTTAGGGGAGATGGACAAAATGAGTCTTGAAACAGTGATTTCAGCTCTACAGAGAACAAATATTATCCTTCCCAGTTTAACGGCACCTGCCTCTCTGGCTGAGCAGGAGGTAGTGAATTATGTTGTCCATGCACTGATGAGTTTAAATGCCCCAGGCATTGTCCACTGTGGTGCCACTTCACCTTGAAATCTCTTCTTTCAGTTTTTTGAAAGAAGGGGGGATGTCCTGATGTTTGTAACTTCTTTTCTGATTAGTTAAAAAATGAAAATCTTTCCAGGCAATTGTCTAAACCTAAGAATTTAACATGCTCATTTTCAGAATTTCTCATGTAATTTCCTATTTTGATTGAGGGTATAGATCTTTTCTTGGCTAATCATGGGACAAAGAATAATGAATACTTCTGAAATTTCAGACCAAGTTAGAATCAAGGACACTTAGCAGGAAGGAGTGGTACTGTTCTGGCTCTCAGGAAGAGGCTTAAGGGCAAGCCAATCTTTATGATCTGTCCTGTGCCAAGACCTAGCTTTGTTTATTCCATCAGTGAATGCATTCTGGAAGGTTTTGTTCATTATTGCACTTTGTTACTAATCTGATAAATAAAAAAACAATGTGATTGCTTACATTGTTACTTTTCATAATGAACGAAGTCATCTACATATATGCAATTATGATGAATAATTATTGGATGTAAAGTATTATGGATTATAGTTACAATTTGCCTGTCAGTTATGGAGCTACTATACAATGCAAATAAAAAAGTCGACCATTTTTTCATAATTTTCATGAAGGGCCTTTCTGGATGCAAATTTTTATTTATGTAATTTTCATAGGCTGTAATTTGACACAATCTCCGTATCTTAAGCAAGAGGTTTGTTGTAAACATACTAGTTTGCAATTACCATACAGTTAAATGACTAATCACAGAAACTCACTCCACCATCATTGACAAAAATGGCCACATTTACATCTGAAATTAACACTGAAGAAATGGGTCTGCCTTTCACCAATATTCAGGAAGTCAGTCACAGCAAAATGGCCCAACCGTGACTACAATTTTGTGACAAGATACAATTAATCTGTGTTGTCTGAGTCAGAAAAACATTCATATCTCAGATCCTGTTTTCCCACTCTAAGTACGTTGGATGCGATGAAAAAGAATGAGGAGAATTCACTCATGACGACAGGGTGAGACATTCTCTAAGTATGTTTGTATGAGATGTTCAAACTCTTTTCACAACATTTTTGTTTCCCACTAACTCTTCTCTGTGGCCTACCAAATACATAGATATTGATTTTTAATGAAATGTACTTATGAAACAGTGATCATATCTTCCCAACTCCCATGACCTTGATTTCAGAAATAACATCTAGTTCAGTGACCTGCTAGAGACTTAATGTTAACTGAAAAGTTCAGAAAATGTCACTGAAAATGCCACTAATGCCACTGCTCCCATCTGGATTTCATGCCTATCCACCAAAGTTTATCATTTCATACTGATAGGTGCAGCAGTCTTTTAGCATATATTTACTGTAGTTAACTTTCTTTCCCGTCCTCTACTGTGGCTCTTTCAAAATGTGACTCTTTCCAAGCCTACCACATTTCTTATCAGTGTCAGCAGATAATCCTTCTTCTCTGAACCCAGGCACTGGAGAAACTGATACAGGGAAACTCTCTCAACATCCTGACTCTTCTGTACCAACCTCCACATCCCATCCTTCATCCACACATTTACTGCCTTTACCATTCTTTGCCTATTTCCCTCCTGATACAATGAAGGTGGTATTTCTCTTAGAGTTGAACTGAACCCTCACAATTTGAGATCCTATCCTCTTGTAGCTCTTCTCTCCTATACTTTCAACTTTCAGTACATCTTTTCCATCAACATCTTAAATCAAAAATCAAATAACCACTTCCTGTTCACCTTTCTGCTTCTTGGAGATCAAACTTCTTGAAAATATTGCTTCCAACCCTTATTATCTTCTGTGTTAGCCAGTCCACAAAAATGAGCCTACAACCCACCACCCCTCCTGGTATTCATGTCCTCATTTAGTCCCCTCTCTCTGAAGCTGAGCTGGACTAGTGACTCATTTTTTTTTTGGCTGAAAAAAATAATACAGCAAAGTGACATTGTGTAACTTTCGAAGTTAGGTCAGAAACAGTCTTGTCTTTTCTACCTGGTTCTCCTAGAACACTTGCTCTTGGGGAAGCTGGTCACCATGTAAAAAGTCCAACTACCCTGTGACTAATGTCAGGATACCCAAATTGGCTGTGTGGAGAGGCAGTGTGGAGAGAAAGAATGATCCCTGTTGGGCAAACAAGTGTGTAACAAGTGTGTTAGGCTTATTCACCTTGTACTTTGCCTGACTGGTGCATGAATACGGGGCAATGCCATGTATGTATAAAATATGTAAGGCTGTATGTTCATGCTCTCAGGGCGGCAGATTGCAAATTGTGGATTGTCTGCCTCCTTGGAAGGGGCAGTTGTTTGTTATTGTTTGCTGTGGAAAGAGTCATCTCCCCCCCCCCCCCCCCCCCGCAACCCAGCCTATTTGACTTAAGGGTCCAAATCCAGTGTGAACCTGAATGGCCACAACCACCAGCCTTACAATCCCCACTTAGCACTTCCTATTGCTCAAGATGAGGCACCTGCCATGTGAGTAAAGACCTCTTGGACATTCATCCCAACCTGCAGTTGACTCGTCTCAGTGAAGTCTTACTGTATCTGTATGAGAGCTCCTGTATTAGTTTCTGAGGGATGCTGTAACAAAGGACTACAAACTGGGTAATTTAAAACTGAAGACACTATTCTCTCACAGTTCTGGGAGCTAAAACTCTGACATTAAGGTATCAGCAGGGTCATACACTTTTGAAACCTATGGGGAAAAGCCTTTTTTGCTTCTTCCTAGCTTCTGGTGGTGGCCATCAATCCTTGGCTCTCCTTGGTGGCCGCAGTATCACTTCAGTCTCTGCCTCTCCTTTCACATGGTGTTCTCCTGTGTGTTTCTCTCATCTTCTTAGAAGGACACCTGTCATAATGGAGTAAGAGCCCAGTCTACTTCAGGATGACTTCGTCTTAACTAATTATATCTAAAAGACCTCACTTCTTTTTTATTTTTTTACTCTACAACATTTTTTATAGTGTACAGAATGGAATAACTTTTCAAAGAAAAATGATCCTTATAATTATATAAATAATTATTTTTTAAATTCCCACACACCAGAATTTTTTATGTGATTTCTTTTTATTATTTATTTAGAAATTAATTTAATGGGGTGAAACTGGTCAATAAGAATACTTAGGTTTCAGGCAAACATTTCTATAGCGTTTGAACTGTTGATCACGTTGTGTGCCCATCATCCAAAGTCAAATCACTTTCCATCACCATGTATTTGACCATCTTTACTCCAGTGACCCCCACTCCACTCCCTCTGGTAACCACTCACTTTTATCTATGTCCATGAGTCTCATTTTATATCTCACTTATGTGTGAAATTATGTAGTTGTTACTCTTTCCTGATTTTCTTATTTCACTTAGCATGATGATCTCAAGGTCCACCCATGTTGTTGTGAATGGCACTATGTCATCATTTCTTATGGCTGAGTAGTATTCCATTGTATATATGTACTACATCTTCTTTATCCAATCCTCTATTGAGGGACACTTTGGTGATCTTATTTCTAATAAGATTATATTCTGAGATTTTTTTTTTGAGGGTTAAAATTCAGCTAAAAATAAACCTCAATCTAGAACCACCCAATTGAACCCAGTTAACCCACAAAACTGAGAGAGATAATAATAAATGGTGGATTTAAGCCACTAAATTTTAGGGTGTTTTGTTCCATAGCAAAAGGTAAGCAAAATGCCTTTCTTTACCAACTCTACTCACGGTAGTTTGGCTTTTGCCAAACCAGTCTTTTGAAGAGGTCACCTGTGTCCTCTTTAGTATTAAATTCAATGGGCAGAGGTGCTATTCTAGAAGGATGACACAGCTTATCTATCTACCTCCCTTTCACCTTGAAGTCCATCAAAATGACCAAAGAAATTTGTATGTAAGAATAAAATTGTCAAATCCCTGAAAAACAAAGAAAGGCGACATTAGCAGACCAGATACTCAAAGCTTTTCTTAAAGATGGAAAGTAGATAGAATTGGATTGAACAAGAAAGCAAAGAACACAGCCAAGAAAGTCCGTATTTGAGAAGAGAGCCACTTGCTGCTCCACAGAGCCCAGGGACCTCAGGGTGAGGAGGCTCTGTCAGGGTCCAAGCCAGTTTCTTCTGCCCTCCTCCTCTCCCCCTCCATGCAAAGAAGCTGTGGGAGACATGCTCCATCACCTACAGTTGCTGCAAAAATAAAGTAAGGCCTTTCCTTGGCAGCCTCTTATCTTGGGGATTAGAACCAGGACAAGTGGCAGTGTCCTTGATAAAAGTGGATACAACAGATAGGGAGGGAACGAGTTCGAGAGGGACACACAGCTCAGCATAGGAGCAGGAGCCACAAAAGGACTTCCCATACACTTACCCTTTCCTGTTACCAGAATCTGGGTGGACGTGGTGCCCTCTCCTGTCCATCCTTACCCTGACAGAAGCAGGCCCTTGTGTGACTAATCCAGCCTATCCACTTGCAGGGGTCCCCAAACTTTTTATACAGGGGGCCAGTTCACTGTTCCTCACCGTTGGAGGGCCACCACATACAGTGCTCCTCTCACTGACCACCAATGAAAGAGGTACCTCTTCTGGAAGTGCGGCAGGGGGGGATAAATAGCCTCAGGGGGCCGCATGCAGTCCATGGGCCGGGTTGTAGTTTGGGGACGCCTGATAGGGAATCGTTTAACCGCCAAGAGTGCGGAGCTGTTCAGAAAAAGACACACCTTTAATTCAAAAGTTCTCAACATTGGCACTGTTGACATTTGGGGCCAGAAAATTCCTTGTTGTGGGACACTGTCCTGTGCATTGTAAGGTGTAGGACAAACAACATCCTTACCCTCTAATCACAAGATGCCATAAGTATTTCCCCTGCCTGGTGCTGCGACAACCAAAAATGTCTCTAGATATTTCCAAATTGCTCTCTATTAAGAACCATTACATTTCATTCATGAATAACAAACCCCCTATTTGGCTCTCTGCTTACTTCCAGGAAACTATAAAACTCAGTTCTCTAGGAAATACTATTCATGTCTAATTGTAACTGCCTCCTCAGCCTCTACTTCCACTCTCTAAGTCTTCCAAGGACTTGACTTTCCTTTACAGACAGAGCCACGGTAGAGGCGCAGACTTCCAGAGAACATCCAGATGTTGATCTTCACACTGCACTCATGAATGCCTTCAAGGGAGGCTCTACGCAGTTTCAACTGCATATTTTGTGTTTTTGGATACATGCAGTACTTGTGCAGACTGGAAATATCCCCCAGGTTAATGAGTGTTTGTGCTGAGCTTGGAGAGCATGGCTTAAAAAGAAGGAAAGGCAGAAGTGGGTGGTTCAAAGACCTTCACAAAGGATTCAATCCACTGAAGTTAGTGGAAAGAGTAAACTGCTCTCTGAAAGACTGGGGTAGCAAGAGAATGGGCTAAAATTCTCCCCTCAAGACAGTTGGCCTTGCTGAGTGTCATCTGAGTTCACTGCTCCTCTCTAAAAAGGAAATGCTTCCTGGAAAGGTAAGCCTGACCTGCATCTGGGCAGAAACCCTCACATACCAGGCACTCCAGAGAGAAGCAGAGGGAAGAATCTCTTGGATCATAAGAGGACAGGCTTGTTTGGGGGATCCTTGGAGCAAGCCCACTCTCACTAGAGGAATGGGGGGTGCGTGGGGAAGGGGCAGGGGCAAGAAGAGGCTCCTTTAGCTCAGTCTTTGCTTTGGTGGGGTGGGGAAGAGATTTCTTCATTAGTTAGGCATCCAGTTACCTCTCTCCAATGCTTTTCCATGGAAGTAGGTGCCTCGTGCCACCTTCCACCACTCTTTTCAGAAAGAACACATCTGAGTAAACCAACAATGCTGGCTCAACTCATTTATCTACAAAAGCAAGCTCACTGCCAATGCAAATGGAAAAGGGGGAGAAGACCCAGGCATTCTCTAGTTTACCAAGATACCATAGTACCTCTCTCTCTCTCTCTCTCTCTCTCTCTCTTTCTCTCTCTCTCTCTTTTGCAAGAGACAGACAGACAGAGAGGTAGGCAGGAAGGGAAAGAGATGAGAAATAAAGTTCTTGTGGCACCTTAGTTGTTCATTGATTGCTTTCTCATATGTGCTTTGACTGGGGGGGCTCCAGTTGAGCCAGTGACCCCTTGCTCAAGCCAGCGACCTTGGGTTCAACCCAGTGACCCTGGGTGTCAAGCCAGTGACCATGGGATCATGTTGATGGTCCTACAATCAAGCTGGTGACCTCACACTCAAGCTGGTGACCATGCTCAAGCTGGCAACCTTGGGGTTTTGTACTTGGGTCCTCTACATCCCAGGTCAACACTCTTATTCATTATGCCACCACCTGTCAGGTCAGTGGTACCTCATATTTTCAGAAAAGTGTTATTGCTCCAGAGAAATGGCCAGAAAATGCTGAGATATTACTTATTTTTATATATAATGTTTTATCAAAACACAGGCACACTGTGAGATATTACCTATTTTCTATTTTTATAAATAAAGTTTTATCAAACAGCGACCACATTCGCTGATGGCTGCTCACAGTGATAGGATAGATAAGTTGCCAGGGACCATGTGACCTGCATACTTAAAGTGTTTACTATCTTGACTTTTATAAGAAAAAATTTCTAACACAGCTCCAAAGCACTGAAGGCAGAATTATGTTTTTAAGAATACCATCCAGTTGGCTGCTTTTCTTCACTGTGCTATAGCTATCCTTACACCGAGCATGAGATCATCAATATAAGAGAGACATTTTTGTAGAAGATATGTTTAGATTTCTTCATTTTTCCAATAAATGGGGCTTTTGAGAGAGGTCTAGATGCTGCCAGGAGTGGTCCCTCAGCTCTGCAGGGATATAAGGTAGAAAGAGGGAAAACAAAACAAGGAATGTGTGGATGGAAAGAGTAAAGGCAGGTGATGAGTCTGCTTTGAAAACTCGGGACAGGACCAGGTAACTGGTGGGGATGAGGCAGGGTGGAGGGAGACTTGTTGCCCAGGTCCCTTCTCTTTCCCAGGCATCTTTCCTTCTTCCACCTCTGCTCCTTTCCTGTTCCCCGAGGTTCCTGCCGCTGTAGGAAGGGGCTTCCTCCCATGGTGGCCCACTCAGAAGAGCCAAAGCCCCTTCTTCCAATTTGTTGCTCCTATGTTGTGATCACCCTCTGCTCTTCTCTTCCTGGCCCTCCAACCAAGACCCCAGAGACTTTAGCCTCTAGTCTACCCCTTTGGCAGCTTCTCTGGCCCACGAGTTGAAGCACTCCGGGGAGAAGAGAGGAACACAAACACAGGCAGGTCTTGTAAAAAATAAAATCCGTCAGATTTCATTTTGAAACCCTCATCCTGCATTTAAATACAGTTCTAGCACAAAACAAGTAGGAAAACAGAGTTTTCTTTACAAATCAATGATTACAGGGTTGGGGAGGGGGGGGCTTGTGAATGCATCTGTTCTGTAGGATGTTTTGTTGAAGAAAATTCATTTAATTCAGCAAAGCACTGTTACTATGAGCCAGCTGCTGGGGCATGAGGGAGGCTGTACTCATAGAACTCCAATTTACAATAATATTTGTTTGCAAGTGGTTTTATCTCCCCAAAGTAATCATATACAACGATTGAACATCAGATCATTTAGATAATATGACCACCTTGCATTTATTTGCACTTGTCTAATATTTTACAAGCAACAAAACACTTTCATAGAAGTGACCACCTTTAGTCTTCCCAGTCATTTTGGGAGGTAGATAAAGGCTATTTGTTTGAAAAAACAAGTAAGTTATGGCCCAGTGAGGTTAACGGCCTTGTGAACCAAGGCTGCGTTAGGGAAGGGGAGCACACAAACCAAGCCTTTATTTCTAAAGTCTTGGAACCTTCCCTAGCATTCTTGCTGTTTTTTCTAAATTAGAATACTGGTTCTCATCACATCACAGATTTTATCATTTCTTGCTAGAGGCCCTTGAATTCTTATGCCCACAAGCATGATTTGAACACTAAATAAAGGATATACCACAGACACATTTGAAGAAGCTATGATAAATAGCATAGAATTAACTCATTTCAAAGGCACTTTCAGTTACTTTTAAAGTCAGCAGATATTAAAAGTGTATTTTTTTTTATTAAAAAAAAAAGAAAAACTTGTAGAAAGGGCTATACATTTAAAAATGCTAAGAAACTAATGGGTTGATTGAAGTGGGTATTGCAAGGCTTGGGAGAACTGCAGAGGCCTTGGTGGGTATGTAATCCTGTGCAAAAGCCCTCTGTGCCCATCGCTCCTTCACAGAGTCAGTCAATCATGATAGCACCATGGAGAGAGGTTGTGTGCCTGGTGGTGAGGACTGCAGGCTGGAGCCAGACAGAACCTGGGCAAATTTTCTAAACTTCTCAACATGACCTTCTATGCAAATAAAGTAGAACTTACTTTATAAGGTTGCTGTAGGCAATGAGTAGAATAATTCATTTTATAAGTTATTTAGCACAGTGCATAACACATAGTAATTATGGATACATTTTGTTATTGCTCTCAACAGTGTTATTGGTATAAATCAGTGGTCCCCAACCTTTTTTGGGCCACGGACCGGTTTAATGTCAGAAAATATTTTCACTGACCGGCCTTTAGGGTGGGACGGATAAATGTATCACGTGACCGAGACAAGCGTCAAGAGTACGTCTTAGACGGATGTAACAGAGGGAATCTGGCCATTAAAAAAAAATAAAACATTGTTCAAACTTAAAAATAAATAAAACGGAAATAATGTAAGTTATTTATTCTTTCTCTGCAGACCGGTACCAAATGGCCGATGGACCGGTACCAGTCCACGGCCCGGGGGTTGGGGACCACTGGTATAAATCATGGAGTTTTTTTTTTTTTTTTTTTTTTTTTTTTTAAATATATATATATGTTTTAAGATTTTATTTATTCATTATAGAGAGGAGAGAGAGAGAGAGAGAGAGAGAGAGAGAGAGAGAGAGAGAGAAGGGGGGAGGAGCAAGAAGCATCAACTCCTATATATGCCTTGACCAGGCAAGCCCAGGGTTTTGAACCGGCAACCTCAGTGTTTCCAGGTTGACACTTTATCCACTACGCCACCACAGGTCAGGCCAAATCATGGAGTTTTGATCTCTCTCTTGCCCCTGTCAGGACTCCCTGGTTTCTGTGGGAAGATGCTGCATGGCTGGGGTACTGGGCATGTGCAGAAACCTGTTAGAGAAAAGGTGGTCTGTCTTCCTCTTATTTCCGGCTACACAGTGTTCTTGCCTCCATTAAGCTAGCAACAAGCCCCAGGCAGTATTAACTTTTCAAGAGGAGGACAGGCTCCCACATTGAAACTGTCAGAGAGAATTTGGGGTGTGTGAGCCCTTTAAATGAATCAGACCTGACAAATCCAATTTACAGATTAAAATAATGTTGTGATATTTACCAAAAGTACATATAGCAAATTAAGACACCTCCGACAGGCAGACATTGATTGCCTATTTTAATCAGGTGGTACAATTTAGCTATCACCAGCAGCAAAAGGCTTTGGGAAGGTAAATCTAACTATAAATAATTCCCATTTTGATGCATTTATAAATCAAGTAAGACCTTTTGTTTGAAGTTGGCTACAAGGTGACACATCCGCTGCATTCTGTGAGGTCACATCAGGTTTCATTTGGGTATTGGGAGAAGATCTGACTTGACATAAATAGAAGCCAAACAAAGCATTAAAGCAATTTCACCAGGTGCCAGTATATTAAGATAGACAGTGAGATGAGGGAGACTCTGCCCGCATATACCCACTAAATCCCTGATGCTCTTGGGACTTTATCAATACTGCTTCATCATATCCCCCACGTTTCTGAGCAGAAACAAAATCATAGCTTTGAACGAGAGCTCAAGAAGTCACTTGTCTAGAAACAAACCTGGAGCAAGGTTATTGTTTAAGAGACGTGTGGTCTGTCTTTCAAGACTTATTTGTTGAATGAATAAATGAAGAAAAAAAAATCTCTTGGCCTTCTATCCCCAGAAGGCTGCTTTGCCCTGGGGCTGTGAGAGGGGTTGGGAAGTCTGGAGCAGCCCCAGGGGTTTCAAGCCTTATCAGCTCACTTCTTTATTAATTATTTATATACTGCCTACTTCTAACAAATATTTGCAACAGCTTCCAACAAAAGACCCCAACGATAAAGAGACTTGTCCTCAGGCATCCCTTGCAGGGTTTTATTATTACTATCACGATCATTTTTTAAAAAAAGTATTAAATGGCTATTTGCATGGGATGTTATTATGCCAGAGGCTAAATAAACCCAGCAGAGCCAAGCTCTGGGCTCCATAAATTTCCATTTGGTTTGTGTTCATTCATTCTTTGGGCAAGTTATTTTTCAGCACATTCCACAGGCAAGTGCTGTTAGGCAGTGTGGAGCGGCAAACGTGAATCACAAGTGAACCCTTCCCTGACCTCAAGAAGTCACACACTAGAGGAAGGAGCCACGGGCCAGGGTATGTGAGGGTGATTTGTGCAGACAAGACAGAGATCAGAGTGGTGACAGAGCCGCAGAGAGGTGCAGCGGAAGAAGGTCAAGGCACACGGCATCTGCGGCTGGTGTGTCCTGAAGAGAAACCATTTGAAGCCTATAGAACTGCAGGCGAAGCTGTGAGGAGAACTCAGCTCTCCCAGACACCTTCCTGCCTCCCTTTCCCAGCCTTTCCTTCCCAGCTGGACACTCTAAGCCCAAATGCTGTCACCACTGCCTGTCTGTACCTTTCCCAGAAGACTAGCATGCCATCTTGGTGACAAGTCCTGGGACAAAAATGCCCATTTCTGTAGGATGCTGTAATCTGCTGGCTATCACCAAGGACAGTGATTGGAATTTTAATCCACACCCAGAGGCGGATTAAAGTCGGCTGAGGCCCGGGACGCAGAAGAAAATATTGAGCCCCTTACATTAAAAAAAAGTGTAAAGCTGGGGTTTTGTGGGGCCCTTCAGAAGTCGGGGCCCAGGGCGCAAGCCCAGTGCGCCTTCTGTTAAATCCTCCTCTGCCTATACCAACTATGGTTTGTTACCAAGCGAAGTCTAGGAATATCTGACTTCAAAAGAGGATCATGCTTCAGCACAATGGAAGTAACCTTACAAAATGTGGGCTCCCAGAGGCCTACTGTTGGAGTGGAAGTTTCCTGGAGTCAGCCAGTTCCTCAAATCCAGGATCCAAACAACTTCTAGTCCTATGTACCTAGAAGATGAGCAGTCTCAAGAAAACATCCTTAGAGGGTCTCCCTAGCAAGAGAAGAGCTGCCCTAGCTTTCAGGCCAGACTGTCAGGGGGAGAAAGCATCTCTTCAGCTGCAGCCCTTCATTTCATAGAGCAGTAGTTTTTACACCTTAGTTTCTGTTAGAATCTCCCAGAAAGCTTTGAAAAGTGCAGATTTGGAGCTCCGTTCCTGAAAACTCTGTTTCTTCGGGAGGTCTGAAGTGAGCTGTGGCATTTAAATTTTTTTTTTTTTTTTTCTGAAGCTGGAAACGGGGAGAGACAGTCAGACAGACTCCCGCATGCGCCCGACCGGGATCCACCCGGCACGCCCACCAGGGGCGACGCTCTGCCCACCAGGGGGCGATGCCCGGCCCCTCTGGGGCATCGCTCTGCCGAGACCAGAGCCACTCTAGCGCCTGGGGCAGAGGCCAAGGAGCCATCCCCAGCGCCCGGGCCATCTTTGCTCCAATGGAGCCTTGGCTGCGGGAGGGGAAGAGAGAGACAGAGAGGAAGGAGGGGGGGTGGAGAAGCAAATGGGCGCTTCTCCTATGTTCCCTGGCCGGGAATCGAACCCGGGTCCCCCGCACACCAGGCCGATGCTCTACCGCTGAGCCAACCGGCCAAGGCGCATTTGAATTTTTAACAAGCCTCACTGCAGCCTCTGAGGAGGTGGCCTTAGGGCCACCCTGGAGATATGTGGCCTAAGGATCAAACACGCTAAGAGGCGGCCCAGCAGAGCAGGACATGTCTGTCTTGTTCACAGATGAACTCCTAGCATTCAGAACTGCACTCAGCTCAGATCAGACACTCAGTAAATATTTGTTAATTGGCTTAATAAATGGGGACTTGCCTTGCCCCCCTGGCACTGTGGGAGTTGAGGTCTTGGCAATATTTTTTTGGTGAATGGTAGCTTTGAAGAAGCTATAAAATTCTACATAAAGGACTCGTGATTATGCAGATGTGAAATGAGGTGGTAGAGAACTAGTCTGGAAGATGTGAGAAAAAAAATCACATATACATCTTGCTCTTCCCTCAAGAAGTGGTTAGGCTGAGGGTGAGGGGTCATACTGGGAAGAAACAGTTTGAAGCTCATCTTGAGAATCATGGATCTGTTTGGTATCTCATCACTCACTCTGCTTTCCAGCCTGCTGGAAAGGAAGTGGAGGCTGAAGGCAGTACCTGGGGACTAAGGAAGAGCCAGCAGTGGGGAGAGCTCGGTACACACAGGGGCTGTGTGCTCGAGTCTACAGGGGACCTTAAGCAAGCTTCTAACACTGAAACTGAGAGGAGCTGCCTCTTTGCTTCATGTGGATTCAAACCCCAACAGGCTGCTTTTGGCCAAGGCATTTACCCTGTGACACATTGCCTATTGTCAGGTTAAATTTACTCCTTTGTCTTCTGACTGGCTTTGATAAAAAGACAAGTGTCAATCCATCTAAGAAAAGAAAATCCTACAACCTCTTTCCATGACTCAGTGCTGGACCTTTTAACTCAGTCAGAAAATTCTCATGCCTTGTGTCTGATGTCAAGTTAGCAGGAGAAAAGAGATAGCAATCCCCACATCCACTGACTGCATCATTAGACTTCTTAAAGGGACTACTCGGGTGAGTAGATAGGCCGTTGCTCTAAGCAAGACTGGCTGCCTTCAAATCTTGCCAATATCTATGATGGCTCAGTTGACATTTTGTTTGGTCTATTTTCCTCTCACCAGTAGAATGAAAGCGGACACCTTACATTGCCTATTTAAAACTGGACTTCTTCCCAATATTATCATGCTTGAGGAAGCAATTAATGGATCCAGAATTTGTTTTGGACCATTATCTTCTTCTCCAGAGTTCCGATGAAGGTCTCATCTACGAATTGCTGCAGACAAATGCCTATTCCTGTGCAAAAAGATGTGAGACCTAAGTTCTGTCTGGTGATGTGACCTTGTATAGGAAGGGTAAATGCTCCAGACCTCAGATATACATCTGTATATAGAGTAGGTTCAAATGTGACCTTCTAGAAAGGTTTCCACAGCCACTCAACCTAGAGGAATGCCTCCACATTCCAACCACACACTCTCAACCACACTCTCTGATTTAATGTATTTCAAAGCCCTTATCATTACCTGGAATGATCTTGTGGATTTGGTAGTTTTCTTGTTAACAAATAGTTCTGCTATAACATTCCATGGGTTCTTAAAAATGAACATGTTGAATGAAATTGCACACTATAAACCATAAAGCTTACAGGAGAAATGGGGTTGTGGGCAAAATATTCAAAAACTTTATCAGTAAAACATTAAAAAAATAAGATAACAATAAAAATGACAACACCATGTTATATGTTTATTGGCCAAGACATACATAAGAACTAGAATAAATATGTCTCCTTATCTTGAAAAAGCCTGAAGTTTTACTTGTGGAAGTAGGCATGGGGAGGGCTGCAGCTGTGAGTTATTGAGAAGTGATAGAAGGACAGTTTATCTGAAATCAGCTGGATAGCTATAGTGCCAGATATGGCTCATAGCACACTCAGAGACGAGGTAACTGGTGGACGCTCAAGGTGTGTACACGTGTCCAGTTTGCACATCCCCTGTGACACAGTTCAGTGGGGTGAGGTTTTCTGCATGTTACTGTTTCTCATAAATGTAAGCAAAAACAAAACTGTTATTGTGCTCTAACCGTTCCCCTACATATCAGTCACTTTGGGATAAATTCACATTTTCAAAACAAATATTATTGGAGATCTGATAGCATTTGTTTACTCCATGTACTAAAATTTAAGCTTGATAAGTTCAGGGATCTTTTCTGTTTTCATATAATAGCTTTCAAACAATATTTGTTGAATAAATGAATGAATCAATCTTTCTTCGACTTTCTTCTCTCTCCAGAGCTAGTTCCACCTCCTCAAAGGTTACACTGATTCTCACCAGTGTGGTAGTTGTTTTTGATGAAGGGAGTAACAGTAGGATGAGAGGGGTTTCAAAATTGCTGTGTTGGGGAGCATATATTCTCTGAAGTTAAACACAAAAATTAAAAAAAAAAAAAAACTACTACAAATGATTGTGATATCCACCCAGGGCCTTCTACTTTTGCAGTCACGATATCTAAGTCTCCTTCTATATATTAAAAATATTCAGTTCCAATTATGGATTGTTTTGAAGAGTCAATGCAGAACTGTGGATGAAGGCAGGACCCCCAAAGACTACACAGAACCACATGCTGTGTGGAAAAGCACCTGGAATTCATTCCATGATGAATGAAAGGAGCCTCAAGTCCAGCTGTAAGTAGACAAACTTGCTGGGAAACTCTAACTTCTGTCTCTAGTCTCCACGTAAGTGTGTCTCAGACCTAAAATTTAATCACTTTTCTACTAAGTCAGAGAACTGAATTAGAAGTACCTTTGAAAGGTCATCCCAGACAGGTGGGTTATGTCATATTTCTAAAGGATTTGAAATTGTTTAAATTTCAGGGAAATTGTCTAGCACTACTAAATAAAAGGTCAAATCAGAAAGCCCCCAAAGAGTAAGGAATGCTCTATCTTCTAAATTTTCTCTGATTTAAATTTGGAACCTAAGAAAATGTTCCAGAAAATCCAAATGCTGTGGTTGAGTTACTTTGGTTTATCAGACAAAATAGGGAATATTTTGTCATGATTCTTTACTTCCTCAGTAACTGCTCAATCTTATGGAGAGTTGAGTGGAGTGGCAAAGTAATTACATAGTGAGCACCATATATTTATGATTATTTATGTTTTTCTAGATGGAGTACAGGGTAATTATTTTTGGTCTTATTAAGTGCAAATTATCAAGTAGTCTTCAGGAACATGTAATTACCATGCACTGTAGTCACATGCCACTTACCAAGCAAAATGAATGCAGTTAAGATTTTATTTAATGCAAACATAATAAAGGCATATGGTTTTCGGAAGCAAAGTTCAGGAACCTATTTTTCTGTCTTGGGAGAGGAAACAAGCAGTCTCTCTTGACTTAGGGCATTTCTTCAATGGACTAGATTGGCATTTCTCACAGTGGGCTGTTCATTCAGAATGCAGATGTCTGGAGCCCTAACCCAGCCCTGGGAGAATCCTACCCATGGAGTCTGTGTCTTCAGCAAGTATCTGAGGGGCTCCATGTGCTTACTACAGTGAGGGAGCATCTGCCTGAGAGTCACAAAGTACTCTGACCAGCAAGAAAACCTCTCAGCATAGCAGGTGGGGAAAAAAAATAAGGTACTAGATGGTGTAAAGTTTTCTGGTTTTGATGGACTAATTTGTGTTCATTTTTAGATTGTACTTTGAGAAGTAGCCTTGATCCCACTGTTACAGGGATATAGATGTGTTGAGTATTCTCTGTGAGTTATGTTTTCTATTCACACATAGGTCATCTACATGCAATTCAGTTTAGAACTCTTTGCTCTTAGTAAACATACACTTACACACAATCTGAGGGACAGCAGGACAAAGAAGGACCAGAGGCCAGGGGTCACCAAACTACGGCCCACGGGCCACATGCGGCCCCCTGAGGCCATTTATCCGGCCCCCACCGCACTTCCAGAAGGGGCACCTCTTTCACTGGTGGTCAGCACATTGACCATCTCATTAGCCAAAAGCAGGCCCATAGTTCCCATTGAAATACTGGTCAGTTTGTTGATTTAAATTTACTTGTTCTTTATTTTAAATATTGTATTTGTTCCCTTTTTTTTTTTTTTACTTTAAAATAAGATATGTGCAGTGTGCATAGGGATTTGTTCATAGTTTTTTTTATAGTCCGGCCCTCTAACAGTCTGAGGGACAGTGAGCTGGCCCCCTATGTGAGCTGGCCCCCTATGTAAAAAGTTTGGGGACCCCTGCCAGAGGCTAAAGTGATTTGTCTGTCAGTCAGAACAAGGGCATACTTAATTCCACAGCCATGCCCTGCGCACTAATCCTGTGAAATGTACAGACATTCCCTAACTTACAAGGATTTAACTTGTGATATTTTCACTTTATAATGATGTAAAAGTGATATGCAGTCAGTAGAAACTGTACTTCAGATTTTGAGTTTTGCTCTTTTTCCAGGCTAGAGATATGATCCTCTCTTGTGATGCTGGGCATCAGCAGACGCGGCTCCCAGTCAACCACGTGATCAAGAAAGTCAACATGCGATACCAATACCCTCCCTACATTGGACTGTGTGGCTGGCAGTTTTTGAATATTGTGCTTTCTGTTTTCACATTCCATCATGTCTACAAAATGCCCATCTGGGTTGTGTCTCCTGCTTTTGGTGAGAAGAACAGGAAGGCAATTACTTCTTGAGATAAAACTCAAGATAACTGCCCAACTGTATGCCAATGTAAGTGTTCTGAGCATGTTTAAGGTAAGCTAGGCTGAGCTATGCTACTCAGTGGGTTAGGTATAGTAAATGCATTTTTATCTAAATATTATTTAGTGAATATTATTTTCACTTTATGATAGGTTTTTTTTTTTTTTGGCCATAAGCTCATTGTAAATTAAAGAGTATCTGTAATTCTACTTTCTATACCCATTTAATTCAATAAGCCTTATTTCCTTAATTGAGATACATCATCAGAGGAGTTAAAGGCAAAGGATCTGGAGTCAGGGGACACCAGTCTTACCATTTACTAGTTAGGAAACCATGGGTAAGGTCTGAATGTTGTGTCCTCAACACTCCCAAATTATATGTTGAAATCTTAACCCCCATGTGTGATGGCTTAAATAGGTGGGGGCTTTGGGAGGTGATTAGGTCATGAGGGTGAAGCCTTCATGAAAGGGATTAGTGCTCTTATAAAAGAGACCCCAGAAAGTCCCTTGCTCCTTCTGCCATGTGAGGATACCATAAGGAGTCTGCAACCCAGCAGATGGCCCTCACCCAACATTGGTGCCACCCTCATCTAAAATATCCAGCTTCCAGAATTTTGTGAAATAAATTTTGGTTGTTTGTAAGCCACACAGTCTGTGGTATTTTGTTGTAGAAGCCTGAACGAACCAAGACAATGGGTATGTTACCTCTGTGGATCACGTTCTTCATCATTAATTAGAAATAACAAGCCTATCTCTGAGGGTTACTTTGCAGAAAAAAATACTATAATGGATGCAAAGTGCTTAAAACACTGCTGCTACCATCTAGAAAAGCCTCAAAAATCAGCTATTATTGATGTATTAAACATAAAGATGCTACAGTTATATATTTGGCACTTGCATTTTCTCCCTTGTCCCCATTTTGAAAAAAAAAATCAATAAGACAATTTTTATACTTATCTTTCCTCTCACATTTGAAAAACTCCAACCACACTGACAGGCAAGAGTTGAACATGCTTTGTCCTTGACAAGGCAGAGAAAAGGTTAACTTTCTGACTTCAAGGCAAGCCAGCTGGAGAAGCAGACTCTGTTAATGGTAAGGGAGGGTTAGCAAGAACTAATTTTATCGATCATTCTTCAATCATTGTCCATTTCCCCCTCACATGTCCTCTGCCTGCCCCCATCCACTCTGGACATCAAGGTGTAAGACTGTCTCCCCAGGGCACCTTCAATTTCAGGAGAAAGGGAAATAATTCTACGGCCATTCACAGCCTCTTCCAGTGAATCAGTGATGCTTATGCCCCAGCTTAAGCAATATCCTGCACACCATAAATACCAGTTTTCTATCATTTGCAAATAATCTCTTTTTCTCAGAAACACTTATGCAACCATGTGCTTTTTTTTTGCCATTTTTTGTTGAAAAGGGTTTTTTTTTTTCAGAAATGTGAAGCATTGCTTAAAAAAATTTGAGAAAGTCCAGATACACTTTAACTTAGTCTTAAAGTAAACAGGGATGAGGAAAGCAGAGATTAATGATGACTGCTAGGGTGAACCATAGGCTTGTGTAACTTGTTTCACTCTTGCTGTTGAAGTGTAAATATCAAGGGAAAAGGAGAAAAAAGTATGCAGATAAATATTATATTTCATGAGCCTGACATTCTGCTATAAAGATTGTGAAACAGAATACATATTTGTGCAATGTGAACAATTTTCACTTACTAACTTTTATAATTAAGACACAAATTCTTACTCAAACAATAAATCCTAGCTTGGGGAATAGAAGCATAAAAGAAACACAATTAATGTTTTTGCTGACAGGAGGTTTCTTCTATGGGTAAAAGCAAGCATTCCATGTGTGAATAAACACAGAGAGTTATTTCTGTAAGTGCACAAGCATACATGCATATAAAATATGATCACAGGCAATGAGAGCTCAAAAACAAAAGGGAATATCTGACTGCTCAGATCGGAAACCCACACGAAGCTTGTTTTGCTCCGGATTGATAAGCAATGCAGAAAAGGCCTGAATGTCACAGTCTGGACACAGGAAGAATTAAAGAGGATTAATCCTTTTCACAAAGCCAGAGAAAACCCTGGGAGAATATTCTGCTAGTGCCTAGCCCAGCCCCACAGAACAAGTGTTTGAATAAAAGAAGTGCTAAAATCATAGCACGGCAGGGCAGGAGAGTTTAATAGTCCTATAAATCAATCCTAGAGTTGCCAGCAGAATGAACACCCCGGCGATGGCTGGTCACACTGCATCCGAGTCTAGTGATAGGCCAGGTGGTCCTTATTTGGGGCCATGTAAGGTTGTCAGCATGCCCAAGTTTGGAGATAAATTCATCAGAGTTAGGAGCTGCTCAGCTCATCTCTTCCTATCTCCCATCACACTCATCATCAACCCCCACCCATTTTGAGTCTGAAGCTACATCTGAGGGCCTGCATTAACCTCTATTTGTGGGTATTTGTCCCTCAGATTTATTTACCCGTGATGGAAAAATGTGCTCAGTTCAGCTGCACTTGGACCACAGTCTTAACAAATCATTTTAGTTTCTGTTTATTTCAGTTCTATATCTCTTTTACTCTGAATTTTAAAAAAGTAAATTCCCAACTAGATTCTAAACATTAAAAAAGTTGGGTTTCAGTTAAAATTAAAAATAAGTCCGAGCAATAAATTGGTTCCTGAAAGGTTTCTTTTATAAATAAATAAATAAATAATTGTCAATTAATAATGCTGTAAAAAATTTGCAGTATAAAGGAATGCTATTGTGAATTATTTTTTCATATAAAAATTTGTGATGAAAATGTTTCATTTGAGTAAATCCAGAATTTTCTCTACCATGGCTCCTTATCTTGGAAGAACTGGGAGGCAGAAAAGATGGCATGTATTTATTTAAATAATATGTATCAAGCTCCTACAATATGTCCTTTTCTGTTCTTTTTTTTTTTTTTCAGCGACAGAGAGAGAGTCAGAGAGAGGGATAGATAGGAACAGACAGACAGGAATGGAGAGACATGAGAAGCATCAATCATCAGTTTTTCGTTGAGACACCTTAGTTGTTCATTGATTGCTGTCTCATAAGTGCCTTGACCGTGGGCCTGACTGAGTAACCCCTTGCTTGAGCCAGCGACCTTGGGTCCAAGCTGGTGAGCTTTTTGCTCAAACCAGATGAGTCCGCACTCAAGCTGGCGACCTCGGGGTCTTGAACCTGGGTCCTCCACATCCCAGTCCAACGCTCTATCCACTGCGCCACCACCCGGTCAGGCCTTTTTTGTTCATTTTTAAATCCATCATGTTCCTTTGCCAGTCTCTTTATGTCTACAAAGGTGAGATGTTCGTTGATTTCTTCATGAGAACTCCTGGAAGTACCTCAAAGCCCTCACAATGGGAACACTCACATCTTGTCCTTGCCTGCTTCCACACACCTGCACCTTCCTGTGCTTCTGAACCTGGGTCCCTTCAGCCTGCTTCACACCTGAGTTTTGTGGAAACTTCAGCGAAGATTATCCTGACTGTCTTAATGACTTTATTTCCACCCCCACCCTGGCTGGCAGTTTCACAGTATTGTCTATTTAAGAAAGACTATGTGTTGGGAGAAAGCTATGCATACTCTGATCTTCTTTCAGTCCCCTCAAAAGAATTAAGAGATAGATTGGAATAGATTACTACATAATTGATACAATTAATGCCTTTCAACGAATGAAATGACAATTGTGCTCACGGTGTCCTTGTTTCCATCAGCTCAGTGATCTGATCACCAGATCTGGTTTCACTTTATAGATACAGCTCAGTAAACACCATTTGAAAGTATTCTCATTCAATAAACATTCTGACATCATATTTTAAATGTCATTTGTTTGTGAAGAAGCTAAAAATTCTTTGGATTTTATCATGAGCTAGGATTTAGTCAAAACTAAAATTGATTATTTATTTTCAGGGTAGATCAGTGTATTCAGATCCAAATAAGACCAAACAAATATCACTCTTTGAATACTGATAATAATTTTTAATATTGTGGGGGAACAGGAAGACACCAGAGCCCTGAGGATGAGATCAGTCCCTATCCAAAAGAGCTTAGATCTTACTCAATAATTCCCTGTTCAGTCTGCAACACCCACCAGGCATTCTGCATAATGATTAAGATAATTATCAGCCACACAGTTCTAATGCATGCCAGGCAGCACACTATGGGCTTCATGAGAATTATCTCACCAATTCAAGCAGCCCAGCTGGATAGGTGCTGTTACTCTTCCCATCTTTATCAAAACAAAGGTCAAGTGACTTCTCTAGAGTCAAAAAAGTCGTTTGTGAAAACAAAGTTTAAATCCAGTTTGCTTGACAAAAGACCCCAAGTTTTTGAGTGCCGGTCCTGGAAATCTAAATCCTTTAAAATGACAATAGGCTTATGAGATGGTATACTTTGTGGGATATGAAAATTCATGAGTAGGAAATGGATAAAGGGATTTTGATGTCACTGAAATGTCAATGATAAAAGATAGGGTTTATAGTTGGGTGGGGAGGCCTGATTTCTGAGTAAATTTAAAACCAGGCTAAGTTCAGACTTGGTTTGTCAGTTGTAGAGTCCAGGGGACGGAGAGCCTGCAGCATTTTAGGAAGATTCAGTACCACGTTAGCTCTGTGAGATGGCAGAGGGGAAGATGGGCAATGATACACCATGGTAATTTTAGTGAGACTCAAGGTGAGGGCCTGGACTGGGCTGAGGCAGAGGGACTGGACAAGAGGGGGAGCTTTCATAAGACATCTCAAAAAAAAAAAAAAAGATAAGACTTAACTGAATAATATGAGCCACTTTTAGTAATTACAAGAATAGTCTTTAATTAAACAAAAGTTTGTCATGTTAAAATAAGTTTTATGTACTGTGGGTCCTAAATAATTTTTTAGCATGCATTTTGTAACTAAACCTTGTTTGTTTTATATAGTATATTTTTAATGTTTTAATTTATTTTCTTAACTTTGTTATAGAATAAAAACTGTATGAGTTGCCAGTTGTTTTAAAAATCTTCTTATGAATTGCTAATTTTTATTTAGTTATTTTTTTTGTGACAGAGACAGAGAGAGACAGAGAGAGGGACAGATAGACAGGAATGGAGAGAGATGAGAAGCATCAATCCTTTGTTGTGACACCTTAGTTGTTCATTGATTGCTTTCTCATGTGTGCCTTGACCAGGGAGGCTACAACAGAGCCAGTGACTCTTCATTCAAGCCAGCGACCTTGAGCTCAAGCTGGTGAGCCTTGCTCAAACCAGATGAGCCTATGCTCAAGCAGGCAACCTCATGGTTTTGAACCTGGGTCCTCTGCGTCCCAGTCCAATGCTTTATGCACTGTGCCACTGCCTGGTAAGGCATTTTGCTAATATTTTATTTTAAATTAATTATGTTGTACAGTTCAGCTGTTGATTTCTATTAAAGTATTTTAATGGCTCTTTGTTTCTTTAATTCAACTTAAAAATTCACTTTTGTCCCCACTATTTTATGTTGATTGTTTCTTCCCGAATTTAAGGCACCCTACATATTATATACTTTTAGATTTCTTTTTATCACACACAATGCTTATCAAACTGTTGGGCATATAGAATATTTAATAATTCAGTGATAAATTTGATTTTACAGACAAGGCTTTATTTTTTTTCCAATGTCAAACACTTTTTAAATATTAATATTTAATATTGTTTTTTAAATGCCCTGGTATGACACACTTTTAGAATATAATTCCATGAGGACAGAGTCTGCCATATGTGACTTTATGTCTCCCTTAACATCTATCACTGTGTCTGGCTAAGGTTGAGGAAACATTCATTGAGCAAATGAATGATTTATTTACTTGAAAAAATATTTTCTTTTTAAAATATTTTTATTTGTTAATTTTAGAGAGAGAAAGGAAGAGAGAGAGAGAGAGAGAGAGAAACAGACAGAAACAATGATCTGTTCCTGTATGTGCCCTGACCAGGGATTGAACCAGCAAACTGCACTTCTGGACTACACTAACCAACTGAGTTATCCGGCCTGGGTAAAAATAATAATTTCTTATTAAAAATAATAAGTACAGGGTTCCAAATATCTCATGACCTCCTATAAAGACAATAATAGTACATGTTCAGTGTTTGTGTTTTTATTGTATTGAAAGGACCATCTAACTATGTGTGTGTGTGTTTGTACATCTTTGTTCATGAATGCATGTGGTTTTTAATGTGTCACTAGAGAAGTGCCTGTTTCTGGAAATTGATCCCGGTTATCTGGAAAAGCAAGAGAGAGGGTGGAAGGGATCTCTTGGAAAGATGGTGCCAGAGGTGTGCCCATAAAAGAAGGGCTAGGGTCTATCTATCACAGCCTCTGTGCTCAATAAAGAAATTACCTTCTAAAACAAAATCTCCTACTGCAAAACACCAGCAGTCTAAGTAATAAAATAATGACAAAATTATAAAGTATCTGTGCACGTTTATGCATGTGTTATACCACACTAAGTTTTAAAAGTGACAAAGATAGTAATATACAAATAATTTCTTTCTAAAAGTAGTTGAGGCTTAAAAAGTCTTTTAAAAATTAAAAATGACCTATATTCTTCACTCAATATACATTTGGTCAAAGGAAACTAGTCACCATTGTAGATTCACTGTAAGAAAATTTTGGACCTAGTTGTTCCCTGGAGATGACATCTGATCCGGAGATGATGGTACTAATGGGATGGCCTTTGTTTTCAGAAACACACACTGTCTTGGGGTCAAGGAGGTGCTTCTCCAGTTGATATCTCAGCCTTACCTGGACTCAAGAGTGATGCTGTTCTAACCCATGGCAATTTATTTCTATAATATTTTAAACTAAATATTAGATAGGAAATTAGGCTCCAACCAGAAAATAAAAGGCTTTGTGTTTGAAGGACTTTTTGCCAGAATAACAAATCATCTTTTTTTATGGTTCCAGGTAAAGATGAACTAAAAGATGTGGACATGCACACACATACACAAAAATAATCTCAAATGTCCAGTTTTCAGACCCCAAACTTTCATAATTTAACCAATACTTGGGCAATTTCTTATTCCTTACCAAAAAGAAATCTTACAACAGCTTAATATCTATGGTTCTTGTGACTATTATCCAATGTCTCTGGAACTCTAAATATGCTTAAACCACAGCTGTTAAGTAAAACTATTTAATAGAATATTTTCTGCAATGCTTTTTCAGGAAACCATCCCAGCCACAAAATAGTTCTCAGCATCAGATAGTTCTTAAACTCAGATTAAAGATCAGTGATGGTCCTGGAGTGTTTTTAAATCACTCTGTAATTGTAAATGATTAATCAATTTCATGAATCAGAATTCAAAGGCCTACTCTTTGACTTAATGCAGTGGTCTGAACTCAAGAATTCTCTAATTAGACAGCAAAAGCATCTGTAATTGGTACTCTCAGGACCAGTGGCCGTAGTGACCACTTGTATAAATTCCAGGAACATTGGCCTCTGAAAATATCCTTTGTTTTATTTTCAAATGCTTTCTTTCAAACTGGGCTCTAGGACAATTTTTCTGTTCCAATTACAGAGTGACTATAGCTACACTCTTAAAATTGGCCTTTGATAAATTTCAAATAGGTGGGCTGAAGAGTGGGAAAGGAACTTATGACCCTGTTAATTACAAAAAAGTCCTGGTGAATGTGCAAGGTAAAGATCGATGCATGTCTCGCAGACAGGCAGGAGCAGGTGTGGGGATGAGAGAGAATTCAGATGGAGTTTGTTGTTTTGTTTCATTTTGGATTGTATACAGTGTAAAATTTATGTTCACTCTTGGATCTGTTCATAGAATCCAAATCTCCCCAGCCCAGACATGTATCTGCCAGGGCACAAAAGCATCTGTACTTTGATGCCTCCTCTCAGAGTAGCTAAAACACACCGAACCTTTCTTACCGCATCAGGCCATTCCATCACTGCGACTCCTCTGGCCTCTTCTCACCAGTTAAAGCATTAGAGTGGACCTTGCTGTGTCTTTTGGACACAACTTAATCATCTAGGATGACACAGTCTGGGAAGAGCTGCAAAATACCCCAATTTGTCTTGTATCAAGGGGCAGTTTCTTGAACTCAGAACTGAATGGAGTATAAATGTGATATGGGGGTATGATGGGGGTGGAGGTGGGGAAGCATTTCACTGACCAAATGAGGCTGGGCCTAAAGACTCCAAGAGGTGAGGTGCTGAGGATGACCAGCAGAGTTTGAGAAGGGAAGCACTGATCAAATTAGAGGTCCAATCCTTAATGACACAGAAAGCCCTAGGGATGTCTCAGGAGTCAAGAAGTAACTTAGTTTTCTTTCTTTCAGCCTAAGATACATTAAAAAATAGAGAAAAGACAAAGTGAGATTTTAAAAATTGGGGCATATTTAAATATGGACACTTAAAGCAAAAAAACAAAAACAAAACCAAAAATCCACACGATTGTACCATATGCAAGGTAATTATAGGATTTAGGATTTATAACAAATGCATCATTGTAGAGTTCACTGTATGCACTGTAATCTGGTAATGAGTCACAGATTAATTTGAAGCTTGCATTATTATTACTTTCACCCCAGTTAGTATACCCCTCCGCCATCTGTATGCATCATTTCCCTTGAAGATGACATCAAAAGTCTGATCCTGGTGAGTAATGGCACCATGGGCCATCTGCATGGGGCAGGACGTCCAGCATTTTAGCCAGCCTAAGGACTTTATGAATACACAGGTCTCTGCATTCCCTCAACCAAAAGATGCAACAGCTAGGACAATTGAGGGAGATGAATATGTCAGCAAAGGGCTCTGAAATTTTTGATGTTAAAAAAGAAGAGGCCTTGCGCGCGCGCGCACACACACACACACACACACACACAAGAAAGAGGAAAAAAAAGAAAAGAAAACACAAGGAACCATTGTTCTGGGCAATAATTTTTAAATCATTGAAAACATCCAACACAAGAAAATTTATTTAAGTATTGTGCGTATGCTTATTGGCCGTGTGAGTTTCCTCTTCCAGGTATCACCTGTTTAAATTTTTGTAGATTTCTCAGTTTGGTTGTCTTTTTCTTAGTAATTTCTCCCAATGCCAATCCACAGCCACTATGAATCCTGGTGCCTGGATAATACCCAACAGCAAGTTTCAGCTTACAGTGATGATCTCATCCTAGAGAGTCAGCGGAAGCTAACACTTTTCACACCTCCTTCAAAAGGGCAAAAGGTGAGGGCTATTCATTTTCCTTTCTCTGCTACACCATCTTGTTTTCTCCTCCAACGAAGAAAAAGTATCTTAGTTTTTCCTTAAAAACTTAGATTTTTTTTTGTTAAGACTAAACTACTAGCCTTAACTGAACACTATCAGGTAACAGGCAGTGTATAAAGTGCTTTGCATATATTAGCTCATTGAAATCTCATAACAACCCTGGGAGAGGTATTTGTTACTACCGCTTTCCACATGTGGGAGCTCAGGTTCAGGGAGAGTAAATGCCTTGCTCACGGTCACACAGTTTTAAGTAGTCAAACCCAGATTTGAGCCAGGTAATTCTGATCTCAAACAGGCCCTTACTTAGTATTAAAACAGAATGACCTGAATACACAGCTCTCTAGAATGCCTTCTTGTCCCCACAGACGTGGGAGCTTATGTTGGATTCTGAATCCTTGATTCACATACATTTTGCCATTCAATAACCTAGATTGGTCCAAAGCACACTTAATTCAAGTGAACACACTCTAGTCTTCCCTCCTCATTTTCTCTTCCTCTTTCCCATCATCTTCCTTATACCCTTCCCATTTATAACTGCTGGCAAGAAGGAATCTCTCTCTTACTCAGTGTGGTCCGAGTTGGACGCTTCATGAGGTTAGCAGAGCATGTGAAGGCCCAAACAATGTAATCTAAAGACTTTGGCAATGCCCTCTTGACCCAGAAGCTCACAGATTTTATTGCTAGAAGTGATCTCAAGAGATCATCTCACCCAGCCATCAGCATTTGTGAGGTGTCAGACATTATCTCAATTTTGATGATGAAGTCATCGAGACTCCATGAGTTTACGTGACCAACCCAAGGTCATGGGCCATGGCAGTGACTGTAAAGACCTGAAGCCCTGTTATAAAGCTGCTTCCTTTTTTATACTATGAGACTATTTCTTTAAGATTTTGAAATGTTTAAAAAAATTAATTTTTATAACTCCTTCGAAAGTAAGGGGGAAAAATGTATAGTGACAGGGTTGACAGCTAAGAGAGAAACACCAAAAATGGAGAGTGAGGGGTCTAAAGGGAAGTACCGAAATGAGGAAGAAAATTTTGCTGGCTTCCTGCTTTGCACTGAATTAAATATATTTTGCATTTCCAATTACACTTTTCTGGAATTTTACAATGGTGGAGATAGAAAAAGAGAAAGGAAGAGAGCAATATATATATATTTATAAAATAGCAATTATATATATATAAAATACATTACACATTTGTTATCTCACTTAATTACTACTTTCTCCAAAAAAACCCCTAAGAAATGGGGGGCAGGAGTCCAAAACTTTATCTACAACATGTAGTTTGATGTTTCCCAGATTCCTGATTGTTCATATTTTAGAAAGGAACAGAGTACATGTATCATAAATTATAAACCATTCCCAACATCATCCGGGATAGCGTCCTGTAATCAAACACATTTGTATTTTTTCAGCCAAAAATATAAATATTCTCATTAAGTGGAATTAAATGAAGACTATAAATAGCACCTCATCAGTTCAAGTGAGGTTTTGAGCCAACCAAGTTCAGATCAGGTCAGTTTTTCACATCAAATGAGTTATATTAAATAAAAGTTCTGTTTTGAGAGATTTCTGGAATTTGAAGTTGCTGATAAGGGGTTGGGGATCTACATTAATATCCTGTATTATCATATCACAAATAAAAAAATAGAGGCTTAGACTTTAAGTAATTGCCTAAGTTCCCACAGTTCCATGCCAGAAGTAGGATTGGAAACAAAAACCACCCTCTCCTTGCATTTCTGTTTCCAGTGAGGGAGCTTCTTTTCTCTCGAGGAGATGCAGGGCAAGCTTACATGGGCAGGCTGACACTTGTGTTTTGTATTTTTTACATATTTCACAAGACTTTGCACAGCATTATGTACATGGTACACAGACTAAAGGCCTATGAATGAATGAATGTCAAGGTTTACAAATGGGCACAAAGGAGGTGGTTTGGAGATGCCACGAGACAGGGTCAGGCTTTCTCAAGCTCATAATTAAGATGGTAGTCAGAGCCTCTCAAAGGAGGTATAACACAGGAAATGCTGATCACAAATTTATATTCACAGAAAAGAAGAGGCTTCCACCTCACCCCATAAGGGAGGTTGAGGGAAAGTATGAGGGCAGTTTTTTTTACCTACTGCCAGCGTCACCATTGGGAAAGTTGCTCATTGTGCTGATGGATCTTTATGATGGTAAATAGTAATGTCAATATGATGCATTTATTAATACCATAAATACTGCTTAAGCATCTTCTACATGCCAGTACAGAATGAGGAACACAAAAACAAGGAAGGCTTATTTCCTGTCCTCAAGAAGAGATAGAAGAGATAAGGCATGCAAAAACTTAATGTTAACACAAAGTATTAAATTATAAAATAATAAAAAATATCATATATAGAACACTTCTAAAATGTCTTTAATTTTCTGGGTGACAGGAGTGTCTTTTGTTCTAAAGAGGAAATGCTGGGTAGGCTTCTAAATGGCTCCTGGAGGAGGAATGTCACCAGAAAGATCAAACCATGATCATAAGGTTGGCATTGTGGGCCCCACTCCATATTCTCTTGAGAAGGGAGAAAAGCTGAAAATGGAGCTAATGGTCAAATGTGCCTGTGACGAAGCTTCCATAAAATCCCAAAAGTATGAGATTGGGAGAGCTTTCAATTTGGTGAACATGTGGACCTGCTGGGAAAGTGGTGTGCCTGGAGCAGGTACGGAAGCTCCGCGTTCCTCCCCGCATACCTTGCCTTACTCATTGTCTATCTTTATCATCTGTATTTATAATAAAACCAATAAAAGTAAGTAAAATATTTCTCTGAGTTCTGTGAGCCGCTCTAGCATATTATTTGAACCTGAGGAGGGGTTTATTGAACAACTAAATCTATTGCTGGTTGGTCCGAAGCCCAAGTGACAAAGGTCTTCTGGGATTTTAATAAACATTGCATTGAATCTATAGACCAATTTGAGGATAATTGGTATAAAGATAATGAGTTGTCAAATCCACAGCAATAAAATGTTTCTCCATTTATTATCTTCTTTAAATTTCTCAGCAATTTCATGTAGTTTTTACTGTATAAACCTGTACTTCTTGTTCAATTTATTCTTAATTTATTTTATTATTTTTGATGTTATTGCAAACACACATTTTAAATTAATTTTATTTTCAGTTTTATTTTTGCTGGTATATAGATAAAATTGAATTTTATAGATTGATTTTGTATCCTGTGATCTTGTCAAACTCGTTTATTCATTCTTGAAGCTTTTATTCTTGTTATTAAATTAGAGCATCTGGTACAATGTTGAAGAGAAGTGGCATGAATGAACATCCTTTCCTTGTTTCTGATTTTAGGGGTAAAGCATTCAGTCTTTCAGCATTAAAGATAATGTTAGCCATGGGTTTTTGTCCTTTATCATACTGAGTAAGCTTTCTTCCATTCTTAGTTTGTTCAGAGTTTTTGTCATCCATGAGTGCTAAATTTGTCATGTCTTTTCTGTGTTTATTGAAATTATCATGTGGTTTTTAGTTTTTAGTCTACTAATATGATGTAGTATACTAATATTCTTTAGATGTTAACTAAACATGCCTTCCTGGGATAAATTTAACTTAGTCATGATTTTTAATCTTTTTTATATTTTTCAAAGCCAATTAACTATTGTTAAGAAATTTTGAATCTATGTATGTCCTTCTTTCTCTCTAATGATACTGTCTTAAAGTTTATTTTTTCTTCTGTTAAAATAGTCACATCTCTATTTGTTTTTGTTTTTGTTTTTGTTTTTGTATTTTTCTGAAGCTGGAAACAGGGAGAGACAGTCAGACAGACTCCCGCATGCGCCCGACTGGGATCCACCCGGCACGCCCACCAGGGGGCGATGCTCTGCCCATCCTGGGCATCACTCTGTTGCCACCAAAGCCACTCTAGCACCTGAGGCAGAGGCCACAGAGCCATCCCCAGTGCCCGGGCCATCTTTGCTCCAATGGAGCCTTAGCTGCGGGAGGGGAAGAGAGAGACAGAGAGGAAGGAGAGGGGGAGGGGTGGAGAAGCAGATGGGCGCTTCTCCTGTGTGCCCTGGCCAGGAATCAAACCCGGGACTTCTGCATGCCAGGCCGACGCTCTACCACTGAGCCAACCGGCCAGGGCCCACATCTCTATTTGTATATGTATCTTTTTCCCTCCTTTAGTTTCATTCTATTAGTCTTTGACTCTAAAGCATGTCCCTGTGGACAGCATAGTCTTCCTTTTTTTAAAACCAGGTCTCATCATCTCTGCCTTTTGAGTGAGGTGTTTAGTCTATTCAGAATTACTATAATTAATAATATGACTGTCTTTACATTTGTCATTTTGCTATTTGTTTTCTAATTGTCCCATGTCTTTATTTGTTTCTGTTCTTCCTTTCCTGTCTTCCTTTGTGATAACTAAATATATTTTGTTGTACTATTTTAATATGCTCTGTTAATATGTAGATATGTATATTTACAGTTAGTTTTTTAGTGATCACTATTCCATGATTATATGTATCATAACTTATCACAATATGCTCCAGAAAAATACTAACTTAGTTCTGGTAAAATATAGAAACTTTGCTCCAATATATCTTCCCTGTTTTGTGCTATTGTGTCCTATATAGCATATCTTCACGTTGTAATCTCAGCAACACAGTGTTTCAATTATTGCATTTACAATCTTACTTATTTTAAAGAAATTAAGAAACAAAATATAAAAAGTACACTTATAGAAAATTTTATATTTTCCCACATTCAACATTTCTTGTGGTCTTCAGTGCTTCAAATTTTATTACTCTCTGGTGTCATTTCCTTTTATCCTATGTGACTTACTTTAGTCTTTGTTTATCTAAAAGTGTCTTGACTTCATTTTCATTTTTGAAGAATGGTTTTTCTGGAGGCAGAATATGTAGTTGGCCAGATGTCTTTTTTTTTTTTCTTTTTTATTTCCTTTCAGTTCAAGGTGTCATTCCACTGATTTCCAGACTCAATTGTTTCTGGTGATAAATCATCTGTTAATCATTCCCTTGCTTGTGATGAGTCACTTTCCTGTCTCTGCTTTCAACATTTTCTTTTTTCCTTAAACTTTAAACATTTAGCCTATCATACACCCAGATGTGGATGTCCTCTGGTTCTTCTAAATGAGATTAATTGAGCTTCTTGGATCAGTAGATTAATATTTTTCTAAATTAAATTTGGAAAAATTTTAACCATGTCTTCAAATATATATATTTTTTCTGCTCTATATGAGTTTCTTGAGCTTAGCTACCATAACAGTCTACAAACTAGATGGCTTAACCAACAGGAATGTATTGTCTATCAATTCTGGAGGCTAGAACTCTGAAATCAAAGTGTTGGCAGGGTTGGTTCCTCCTTACGGATGTGAAGAGGAACTGGTGCCCTGCCATGATTTTCTCCTAGCTTCTGGTAGCCTACAGCAGCATTCCTGCCTTTCCTGTGTCATCACACTGTCTTCCTTCTATGCGTGTCTTTCTCTATATCCAAGTTTCCTCCTTTAATAAAAATACCAGTCATACTGCCCTAGAGCACATCCTAATGACGCCCATCTTAACTTGATCATGTTCAAAGACCCTAGTTCCAAAAATGTCCTGGGAGTTAGAACTCCATCATCTTTTTGGAAGACACACTTTAATCCTTTCTCTATTTCCTAGAACACCAATTGCATGCCAGATGTCTGCTTGATGTTGGTCCACAGGTCTCTTAGGCCTTGTTCATTTTTCTTCAATCTTTTTCCTCTGTTTGTCAGACTGGGTAATCTCTATTAATTTATCTTCAAGTTCACACTTTTATTCTCCTTCTTCCATCTCAAATCTGCTCTTGCGCCCTCTAGTGAAATGTTTTCATTTCAGATATTATGGTTTTTAACTCTAGAATTCCCTTTTCTCCTTTTTTATAACTTCTATCTTTTTATTGAGATTCCCTATTGTCATCATGCTTTTATTCTGTTGTTTAAACTCAGATTTCTTAGTTAATTGAACTTACTAATAAAATCTGTTTTGAAGTCTTTGCCTGTTTTCCACATCTGGGGATAATCAGGAACAGTTTATATTGACTACTATTTACCCCCACTGAATATTGATCATACTTCCTTGTTTCTTTACATGTTTTGAAAAGTTTTGAGTACATTTTAGATAATAGGTTGCAGTAAATCTGGATTCTGACTTTTCTCCCCCTGAGGGATGTTTCTATTGTTATTTTGTTCATTTGTTTGTTTAGTAATTTGCATAAGTTAAATCTGTGAACTACATCTCCTTGTAACTTATACCTACTGATGTTCCTACTCTGTTTTTATTTTTTTTGTTTTTATGTTTAAGTCAGTGTCCTAGGTGACTGCTAAACTTAGTGTTTAGATAGAGATTGATCAGAAGTTATGCTCCAACACCTTGAGCTGTAAGGCTTTCCACTCTCTGATAATGGATCTGAGTGTAGACTGAGGAGTGCATTCAAATTTTAGGTGATTCTCAAATTTGTCCTGACTTTTGCTTCCTTCCAGGGTCTCTTCTATTTCCTGTGAGAATGTGCGCATGCTCCATCAACTAGGAATGCTTGGATGGCTTTTGTCTGCCTCAGTCTTTCTTGTACATCTGCAGAGTGCCCAGGCAATTCAGTACATGTGGAGTGCTCATCAGTCCCCCATGCTTATTTCATATCCAAAAACTCTTGGTTAAATCTCTAGGGTTTTTTGACAATCCAGTCCTTTGCCCCAAACAAGACAGCAACCTCAAACTGTTGGAGCCTCTGGATCTTCCTATTAGCTTCCTAGTAAGCTGATCACTTTAACTGTTAAAATCCAATACAAGTGAGCATTCTCTTGCATGCTTAGCAAGGCTACTAGTTTTCATCGGCTAATAGATTTGAAAGAGAGGTGAGAGAAGCCACTGACAATAACATGGCAGACAAACTTATATTGTTCTTAGCTAAAGTCCAGTATTTTTCAAGAATAAATGCTTTTTAACTTCTTATATGCCTTTGGTTAATTTCAATGGCACAAAATGTTTGTGACCAGTCTTATAATTGGTTTTTCAGGAAAAGGTTTGTTTACCTTCATGTTCTATAATGTTTAAAAATAATCTCTTATTTCAGGAGTTTGTTTGCTTGTTTGTTTGACAGTCTTAACTTAGACTTTCTCAGCATTCTGTATCCACTCTTTGCTGTATCCTCGCTGTAATGTTTTCCCAGATGCCTTTTGTCCTAGCCACTTGAGAGATGACTAGACCAGTTCTGGAGATGGCCGAACAAAACAAAATGAATATGACCTTCATTTCCAATCTCTTGTTCTATCTCCAGAAAATAACAAGCTTCTTAAAACATCTATGAGTTTTCTCATCTGTTAGCACTGTCTGGAATATACTACCTCTCTTTCCAAACTAGTTGCTGCTCTAACACTCCTCTCAAGATCTTCCTTCTTTATAATGTCATTGCTAATTACACCAACTAACTCCAATTTCCCTCTTCTTTGAAAGCTTTGACTTTTATTTTTGTGATTATTTTTGGAAATTACAGAGATTCTATCATATGGTTTTTTTTTTTCTAACTGTTCTTTTTATGCACCATTCCTTCTTATCTCCCGAGGGAGATCACATTTACTGAAGGCAGTAGAAAAGCTATTATTATTTAGCATGTCTCATAGATTTTACTGAAATCCTAGCTATAACTAGTGTACAATTTAGATTTAGTAGGTGGAATTGAATATAGATAAGTGAATGGTTGCCTGATTGGTGATCTTGTTCTATACTTTTAGAAAAGTCAGATCATGAAAAGATGTTTTACACTCCCCTTCACACTGTGCATGTCTCAGCATGCTTAATTACCCTACCTTTAAAAGTCTAGATAAAATACTTCACTCATGAAGCCCTTCCTGATTCCTTCCTTCCTGAACTTGCAGTGTGTTCTGTACTTTGCCTATGGTGTTTATCACCTTCTGTCCTGCATCATAGCTTCATTTTCATGTGTTTTTCTGTTAGATATCAGCTTCAGACAAGTTTTATTTCTGTAACCTCATTGGTAGAATATCTTGCTATACAATTGGCTTGTTAGTTGTATACCAAATAAATGAATGAGCTTCAATCTTGGGTTTATACATTATAATCAGTTTTAGAATATATTGGTTAATATAAAAAGTGTGTCTTGTCAAGTCAAAGGAGATCAGTGTTGAAAAAGAACTTATTGATGATCTAGAATAGTTGTTTTGGTTTATATGGATTCACCAAGGTCTAGTGAGGGGAAATGACTTGATCCAGTGAATTAGTAGCAGAGGTCTCTGGATGGCTGACAAGATTGCCTCCAATATTTTGCTCATTCTTCCCTCAGAGATGCAGATTGAAACTGTGGCTTTGCGCATGCTCCAAGCAACTGTTGGCTTCATCAGAATTCCAAGTTTCATTTAGTGCTTCTCTTCGTGTTAATGAATTTATATTCTACTCCTTTCACCACCAACAGTATAGCTGACCTTGCACTCACTGTAGGGTAACAAATGAATGGGCCCACTCTAGTAGCAGAGTTAGCAGGTTTAACAACCAAGGTTTTTCCTTTGTCAGAAAGGTGTTAATAGACTCCGATGTATTGACTGGCCCTTAACAAGGAAGTAAATTCAAAACTAACAAGAAAATGTAAACTTGATGTGATTTTCCTAACCAAAGCAGAGAGCAAATAGACCCTACTCTCTGTGAAGTATGCAGCTACTAAACTTTAATGACAATATCAGTTCTGCTTGATGAGGGCAATAGTAAGTCCCTGGTTCATCTATTATAAAGATTGGAATTCAGGGTGATTTCATTGCACTTGGCAGGTGGCCGAACATTAGCACACTAATGCATGCCCATATTCTAGCTGTACTTAATGAAGGCAGCACCCAAGACATCAACTTCAAGCAAAAAGCTTATCTACATAGCTGATTCAGATTTAACAGAACATTGTGCTTGGGAAGTTGCTAACGTTTAAGACCATGTTAACCCCAAATTAAAGAAATAGTAAAATCATAATTGTAGGGTCTTCAAAGTTAGTTAGACAAGTTAGTTAAACAACTGTCAAATTAGTGCTTTTATTTTAATGGGGTGAGAATACTTTAGGAAAGGGTGCTAATAGAGTATGACAGGCACCCCCATAGATAGACACTTCCCTCCTGCCGTTTTTAAACAACCTTTGTTTACATCTTATAATAAGCTACTATTGAATTTTTCCTAGGCTGCCTTCCTTATTCCCATCCTGACTTCTCCTAGTGTATACTACAAGACTATAATGAAAGATTACTTTTTTCATTTACTGAAAATGCATTACATGCCAGGCTCTCTGCTTAGAGAGCCTCATGTCTCATTTAATCAGGACAAGTCTCAGGAGTTAAGCATTGTTACATTCATTTTAGAGAACAGGTATGTAAGACTCAAAGAGATTGACTGACATGATCAGGGTCACACAGCCAGCCAGTGAGCAGTAAAGACAGGTTTTGAACACCCAATTGTCTTTGCTCTTGACAACTTGGTTTAATATTTTCATCCCTGATTTTGGTTTGGGTACTCTAAAGATGTCACTCCCAGTTACAATGCTCTTGATTTTAGGGAAGAAAATGTACACAGTGCTAGTGCTTTTATAGCCACCAAGGGCTGCCTTTTAGGGGCAAGGGGCTCCACAGCAGGAAAAAGCAATCAGGAGGAAGGGACTTTGCTTAATTTTTCTCATTTAGTTCTGTATACCCAAAATACATTTGGGAAGTCATCCAGGGTATATACACTTCTATAATGGAGCCTATAGACAATAACACCAAAAATATGAGAAAAGCCAAGAGACCTTTACTATTGTTATAGGCACAATGTCAGGCACAATGCCTCACACATAACAGATGAGCAATACTTACAAATTTGCCATTTTTGATATGGAAATGTTCTCATAAAAATCCATTTTTTGGTCTATTTTATATGATAATCTTTGTTCATTACACACAGTAATAATGTTAAGTGGAAAAAGCAGAGAATACAATCTTATCTGTGCTGTGAGTACAATGAAGAAAAATTGATGCTTGTGACAAATTATTGGAAGAGAGAGCAAAAATGGAAACCTTTAATCTGTTGGTGTAGTGAGATTATAGGACGATTTTTTTTTCTTTCATTAGATTCCTATTTAAACTGTTTTGGTATGGTTTGTGCAATAAATATTCTTTTCAAGTATAACAGTGAATACCAATTAAAAATAAAGCATGTAAAGTGTGTGCCAACACCATCAGGAAGCAAAAAGGTGTCATTTCTTTCTCTGCTGGAAATATGACTTCTAGCAAGATATTTATTTTTGCTGTCACAAAGTACAATCAATCCCCAACCAATTGTGTTAATGGAAGCGCTCTGATGAGGGTCATCTCCACACGTGCATGCCAAGGGACCCAGGGCATCTTACCAGCTCCTCCCCTGGAAGCCTTTCTGCTGTCTGTGGGTCTGACAGCTTGGTAGGTATGGTCCTGTAGATCAGTGTTCCCCAACCTTTTTTGGGCCACGGACCGGTTTAATGTCAGAAAATATTTTCACGGACCGGCCTTTAGGGTGGGATGGATAAATGTATCACGGGACCAAGACAAGTGTCAAGAGTGAGTCTTAGATGGATGTAACAGAGGGAATCTGGTCATTTAAAAAAAATAAAACATCGTTCAGATTTAAATACAAATAAAATGGAAATAATGTGAGTTACTTATTTTTTCTCTGCGGACCAGTACTGGTCCGCAGCCCGGGGGTTGGGGACCACTGCTGTAGATGATTTCTAATCAACACTGACTACCAAGAAACTATCTATAGGTTGCCTTTCTTAACAGAATCTGACTGCAATTGCAGTCATTCTCTATTACATCATGTGATTTGACATAACAAAAGTATTGCAACGTCTAAGCTAGTGGCTTTCCTAGTGTGATCCCTGAGAAACAACGTTGGAAACTTGTAGAAATGAAGATACAGTGTAGCCCCTCAGACTTTCTGAATTAGAAACTCTGGGAGTGAGCCTAGAAACCTTATAGCAAGTCTCCTGGTGCTTCTGATGATCAATACATTTTCAGTACCCCTGGATTAAACTATATCTCCATCTTGTTCCAATATTCCATTAGCCAAAGGGTCTCATGTTCTCTCTTTTTTTTCAGGACTGATTATTTACTTCATATTACTCAATTTACTTGGTCATTAAAACAATGAAAGTTATTTAAACTCAAATGTATTGCATATAACGTGATGTTTTAAGATGTTATGTGCCATTAACAGTTAAATTGAATTAATTTATCAGTTTGCCCTGAAAGAACAAGTTCTTTAGGGTTTGGGAGTTGAGAGTTTACCAATAGAGAGCAGTTATGGAAAGATGAAATGTGACTGTGAGGGAGGAGAGGCTATCATAGCAGTGGTTGGGGGTGAGCAGTATTGAGATACCTTGAAAGGGGTAAATCTGTGTCCTTCAGACAAAACTTATCTGCCTCTTACACTACCCAAACCGGCGTCCATGCATTCAACCAGTTCAATGTTCTCTTTGGAAAGTGGCTCCAGGCTACCACCTTGGTTGGAAGTAAAAAGTTGATGTATCCAGTCTCTGAACATATATTAGGGAGTTAGTCCTTAAAATGAACCTGCTTTATAGCCTCATTCTTGTCCAGAAAACAATGCCTTCTTGTGAAGCTGCAAAGCTATTTTTCAATCAGGGCAAAAATAATGTGCAGCTCAAATCTTGTCTTCATGTATAATTATGAATCATTTATCCTGGATTGAGCCCTGCTGAGCACAGTTTCATCCTGAAATCACCATAATCTCCCTGAGAACACAGACCTCCTTGCTTCAGCACTTCCCCACTGAGGGCATATTAAAGAAAATACACAGCAGCTACACAACCAAAACAAATCTTCACCTGAGACTATCAAAAGTGTTACCTCCAGCAGTGACTTACAATGAAGGACCTCAGGGTTTGTGCACCCTTCATGTAACGCCACCATTCATTATCTGTGTGGCATTTCGGGTTTGTCTTGGCAGCGACATGTCTTGCTACAAATGAGCAGCAGGATGACAAAAGAGTGCAAACGTAAAGCTGCTTCCTTGGGCACTAAGAGAACACTGAACACTGAAATTACCAACACATACTTCCTGTCTAAGTAGCACCGTGAACAACCCTAGGCAGATGTATCCTGTGACAAAGCCTGTCTTCTTCCATTGCTACACTCGTTGCTTCCAAACAACCATATTTTTTTAAAGGGCTGATCCTTTGTTCTATAGCAGTAGATTGACCATTCTCATTTCCCCATATAACTTGCATTCTGATGTTGTTCCTGCACTTCTCCAGGCTAAAGATCTGTAGTTTTCTGACTCTTTTCTCATGGCTACGCAGGGAAGATGGAGAGAATAATAATAATTATAAACATGGGATCTTGATATGGAATATCTGGATTCTAACCTTGCTTCCACCACCCAGTAGCTGTGTGGCTTTGGGCAAGTAATTCTCTAACAATACATACATCTTTATACTTAATCCACTTTTTAGAATAGAGTTTGGGAAAGCCCCTCAGATTCCATTTAATTGTTTACTAACATTTTACCACTCTTCTCCCTTCTTAACAAACAACACTGAAATGCCCTTCTTAAGATGGGAATAATATAGAAAAACATGCTTTGTCCTCACACACAGCTGCATGAAGCCTAGGTCTGCACACCAAACACAACTTCAACTTTATTTCTAATTATGACTTAAAATATTTCCAAAACCCTCACGTTCTCTCTTTCAAGTCCAACATTCGATGGGTCAGTTGCTTTAAAATGTCTCTTTTAGGCAGGAAATGTGAGCTATTAGCAAGGCTATGATATGCCAGCAAAAAGGAAAAGAGTGATAGGCGTGGGTGTGGGTAAAAGGTGTTTTATGCAACCCCACTGGGACATCATCACTTTAGAAAACAACCTTTCAGCCATATAGTTAAATTAACTAGTAGTTAGAGGCAATTATGTGATAAGTAAAAATATTTATGTTCTTGAGAGCTCCAAAACTGTCATTTGAAGTGTGACAAATTTTTAAGTAATTTCACCTGCAACTTTTGAAAGATTAGTTCTATGACTAAGGGCATAAAATTGAAACAGGTTGTCACTGTGAAATAAAATCAAACTTATCTCCTTGTACTTTTGCTTGAATTTAGTGCTCCTGAAATGTCCCGCTGTCATAGTTCTTATGCTCAAAATTTTTATTTTTCAACCACGATTTGGAATTGAAGTTTTTAAAATGCTATCACCTCTTCAGAAATGTGAAATATGTGCATGTGCATACACATATCACATGCTTTTTCATGTTTAAACATGTGCATATGCACATACATACATATACCACAAGCTTCTACATGCCTAAACATGTCACTTGTACATGCATACACATAACACATGCTTCTTCATTCCTAAATATGTTCCTGCTCACATGCATAAACCCGTCACGTGCCTTTTCATGCCTAAATACGTACACGTGCACATGCATACATACATACACAGGCTTCTTCACGCCTTGCCCTATAATTATTTTGCCATTTTCTTGATAAGAAGCATAAAATTACACTTTCCTCCCTATTATTGTTAAAAAGTACACCAGAAGCTATAAGCCATAATAAAATCACCTGCCAGCATAATTTCTACATGACTATTTTTTTGTATTGTGGATCATTACCATTTTTGTCCCTGTTTGTGTACATTTACACTTTTACACAATTGCAACTGAAGTGTATATATAATTTTGTGGTTTACCTCAGTATTTTATATTATGCATTTTTGGTGTTGCTATGTAGTCTTCACAAGCATCATTTTAATAGTCTGCACAATATTTTTTTGAATGACTGTACCATAACTCCCCATGGTATTCCTCTACAACTGGGCGTTTAGATGGCTTCTAGTGTTTCACTTTTATACATAAACATTACTGTGTTTATGGCCTTTTACTTCTTTTATCCCATTTCCATCGGCTAGAGTCCCACAAGTTAGCTTGTCAGGGTAAACTATATGCATTTTTTACTTGGATAGCTTTTGATACCTAAGGTCAAATTGCTTCTCAAAGTTTGTATCCATTTACATGACTTTTTGCAATATATAAGTTCATCTTCACCCTCTGTATATTTCAAATTCATAGCAACATATTTGTTTATACAGCTTCAATGATATTATACATAATTCTAAAAATTTTAAAGCATTTACTATGTCTCTGAATCTTTGGTCTTGGTTGAAACCGTTTTTGTTCCTGCTGTTCTAATCAGTATTAATATAACGGCATTCAAATGCAGGGGCATACCCAGACACACATACACAACCCAGATGTTAGACCTGAAGGGAGGTCAAGAGTGGGGAAATCATTCAAATATTTGCCCTTATGTATTAGAAGCGCTAAAATGCAAAGGAAAATAAAATGGAGTATGTGGAGTTCAGTCTCCATACTTTGCATTCTCCTCTCTTTTTCCCCCTCAATTCCCTTAATGCTAAACCCCAGCTGCTATGGAGGCTGTATGAACATTTATTCAGGGCAGGACAGCAGCCTTCATGCTGCTGGTCCACCTGCCCTTTTGCCATGGTCTAACTGCCTCTGAGAACCACAGTGAAAATATCTGTATATTCAGTCCATCCCTCCTATAACCCTACCAACCACCTGTAGCTGAATACACGAAGCAGGACCTGTGGAGCTATGCACGGAGCAGGCCCTGGAATGCAGAGGAGCACAGGGAATAAGTGCACTCCTGCTGGCCAAGCAAAGGATAACCTCTCTAACCTCCCAACAGCAGGGATCATGAGTTGTGGTCATCTAATCACGAGACTGGACCAGAGCCAGAAACTCATTTCACGTGAGTCACTCAGGAGCCTGAGACAGAAGTAAGTTTGAATCAATGCAATCAAAAGGTGAAAACCTCCATATAACTGGCAGTGTAAGGAGCAAAGCTGCTGATATTTTGAGTTGTTCTAGCTCTCATAAAAATCATAATTTTCACCTTTTGTATAGGATGGTTCTTGTCTGATTTTTATCATAATGTCATGAATAATGTATGTCCCTTTTATAGGAAATGTGCACTTTTGAAAATGATAATGCCATATTTACTTTCACATTTTCTTCCACATAGAATTTTGCCCTCACTTTGGAAAATTTTTGCTTGGGACAGCAATCACAAGTGTCAGCTCCTTGGGGTTATTGGGACATCAGTTTCCCAGCCACAAAATAAGTGACTGAGATAAAAATACAGGCACCACGTATCTCTGGAATAATTCTTGCAAATGAGCTTTGAGGGTCACTTGAGCTTGAAAAAGAAACTATTTGTACATTTGATGAATATGAGGCTCAATTGTCCATCACAGACCACATGGATGGGTGGGTGAAGGAAGAAGGCTTCAACTGAGCAGTGGATCAGCTCATCAGTGAAGATGAATCTGGCCCCAGAGGTTCTCATGAGTAGAGCACTTCTGCATTCTTTTGCTGTGGTTGGGTTCTCATATTAGGGAACACATTTTGTTTCCTAATGTTGGGCAAATGTGTTTGTAAAATTTGTGTTTTTTGAGTTTGCTCACTTTTATTGTTAAAAATAGTGTTGGGCAGCCATGTGTATGCTTGCCCTCAGAGCAGGGCAGTTAATTGCAAATTGCGGATTACCTTCCTGCTTGGGAAGAGTCATTGTTATGCTAATGTGTGCTGGAGGAGAGGTCCGTGTAAACCCAGGTAATTTTTTAGAAGGAAGAAGAAAGAGAAGAAGAGGAAGAAGCCAAGATGGAAGGAAAGGAGAGAGAAGCCAGTTTTGCAGAATAAGAAGCCATGTTGGCAGATGGGGAACCAGAGGTGACTTAGACTGGTGGGGGCCTTTGATTCTAGGAAAAACTGGATGAGTCAGTGGCTTTGGAAGCCCTGAATGGAAAGGGAAGTGTTTTGCCACTGTGTAAATGTTTACTCGCTGGCTGGTTGCGAGGCTAGAATAAAGGAATGGCCCACCATGTTTTGGCTCCACTGTTTCTTTACCGTCTGCCCAAATCTAATGGGAACCTGCACCTGCATGGCCATGATGATCGTGACTACTGGCCATACACCTATAAAAAAGATGTTGTTTCCATAGAGATCTATATGCAAAATTAAGTGAAAGCAGGAGCAAATAGCATTGAGGTATCTGTCATTTAATAGAGAGAAGTGAGGGAAGACATGGTATCTGGGAATGATTCCCTTCTGCGCTCTTCCACAATAAGTCAGAATTCACTTTTGCTATCTTTCAGCATCAGCTTCCCATGATATAATAGAAGTAAAATCTCTTGAAAGGTTATAAAGTACCATAACATGTTCTCTACTCTCTCAAATAGGGTAGTAACACCTCTCTTCTCTCTTCTTAATGAGAACTTAGATTGCTCATGGAGCACTTTTAGAATGAAAGAAGAGAACACCAAGTGGGAGATCCAAGTTTAAATGGCCTTTGTCACTATCTCTTGTGCAACTTTAGGCAAGTATTGGAACCTCAGTAAAAAGGAAGAGACTCTCAAGGGTGAATGCCACTTGCCCAGGACTAGAGTGAAGAAAGATCCACTTTTCACACTTCTAGGTCCCCTTTTATTTTCTTAAAGTTATAACATCTGGGGTGGGGAGGAAGCAGGGTTATATAAATCAGTACTAAAAATGTTTATAATTACCATCTTTGTGTCAATAACTCTAAAACTAACTTTGGTTATGGTTATGCGATTTGATAGTAGCACATAAATGAATTTATTTCCTTGTATGTAAAAGCCGCAGTGAAAAATCTGATACTCTACATTTAAAAAATATTAACATCATTCTATTTGCAATAAGATGGGATTAAGTGACTCCCCACACCCCCACACTAACTCCATGACACGGAGTAGCACTGTAATCACAGAGAATCTGGCATCACAGCAGACCTACCACAGAATGGCTTTATGCCCTGACAGGAGCTTTAGAGAAAATAAGCACTGTGCTGGGGATAGAAGGGGCCCTCGAGGGCACCAAGATCTTGCTGCCAGAAGGTTGGGAAGCTCCTCTTCATGTACCAGCTGGCATGAGGTTTCCTAGGTTTCCACCAGCAGGGAAGCCCCATCCCCACTCCCAGAGCTGACTACAGGCACTCTGGCCACGTGCTTTCCTTGCCAGTTGTTGTGGGAAAAGAGTACATGGTTGACTCCATAGGGGCTGTGATACACATAGCTAGGTGAATATGTATATGTTCAGCCTTGAAAACTGGATGCGTTGATTTAGATCAATGTGTAACGGTCTTCAGCAGCATGTCCTTATAACTCAGGAGGTGACTGGGAGAGCAGGGATGCCAAGCTTTATGCTCCATGGTTGATGCTATTAATAATATTGATAATAACAATACTATCATGATCGGAATAGACAGGAAAATTTCCTAGGAAAGTGCATTGTAATTTTACAGGATCATATGTTTCTGTATTTTTCTAAATGTTTACAATAAATTCATGTTATTTTAGATTCAAAGAAATTATAAATGTAGGTGTATATGTTTATAATCTTTACATATGTATGTAGTCATGTACCTGTGATATGTGTAACATCCAGATGACATATGTCTACATATCTAGAGATGGAGACATCATTATACTGAAGGGGGTTCTCTCACTCTGTCAAGCAGTTTTTGGAGCACTATGTGCTGTCCTAAGAGCATTCATGCTTCTTTGAAGACAGTCTAAATGGCAACCGAGACGACCCCAGAGAGACCTGTGAAAGCTACATTGAAGGGTGATGGCTCTTCCCATATTTTTGAACATGTGCAAATTCCGTTGCCTGCACTCTGTATACTTCCCCCTTTCTGTATTTGTTTACATAAAGGAGAGGGCCAAGAAAGAGCTGAACATGTTCCAAAAGGAGGTGTTTCTGGCAGGTGTGGGGATTTTAAGATAATAAAAACATGTAGCAACCAGCAGTTCCCTCAGCTGAGCAGCAGCTGCCTCTCCATGCTCCCCTTTAATGCCTGCTTTGGAAATGTTCTTGGCTTCAGAAACTAAGCTGGCGCACTTCTGTGCTTCAGACCATTTGATCTTCTTACCGCATAGCCCATCACTGGGGATTCCCCATTACTAAATGAGGAAAGTTTAAAAAACTCTGCATTTTGATAGCCGTTGCCATCAATTGTGGTAGGCAGAACACACTTTTATCAAGGCACATCATTTTCCTTGAGGAGTGTGTGACAAACAAAAGGACCCTGGGATAAAATTGAGTTAAAAGGAAGAGCTAGTCAGCAGTTACATATTTTGGGGGAAAACAAGTTTTCACCTAAGAGGCTGGGAAATTCCAGAAGCTTCTTTGTTTCTGGATTAATTATGACACATGTAGGTGAACAAGGAGTCCATTTCTTCCTTATCTGGCTGATGTGGGTGAAAGGCACCATCAGAGGAAACAAAGTCAATTTGATTGCTTTTGTGTAGGTAGGAGACAGATGTTAACAATACTTTAGACATTCATTTATATACGTGTTAGAGGCCGCGGGCCAATGGGACTGGCTTTCTCAGCTGTCCTTTATGTTTGCTGTCTGCACATTTTTTGAGTTTCAAACTAAGATTCTGTGAGCTAGCTGTTTCCAAGTGCAGATAACATGATTGAAACAAATCTCTATTAAAAAAGAACAAAGATGGATGAACACATTTTCTTCCATTTTATTGTAACTTACCAAATACTGAAAGTTAAAAAAATAATAGTCAAAAGCCAATATAACATAAAAAAGGAGGAGGAAGGGCTGAAATATTTGATGTTTAAAACAAGAACAAAAGCGAAAGTCCCAGTCAAGCTATGCCATAGAAATTGAAGTAAAGTTGGAAAATAAACCATTTGATAATGGCTTTCTCAAGCTTTGGGTTATATAAAATTAAGCAGTGAATATTAATTTATTCCTACAATAATTTTCTTGTGATTAGTTGTAATAGTATTTTGCTAATGTTTCTGGGAACATAGCAGGAACTTCTGTGGTGAAAGTTTATAAACTGGTAGATTGTGGTGGCTAGAATGTATTTTCTTCATTTTCCCCTTTATAAGGTCTACTGCAAAGTTCTGTCCGTTTCTATCACAAGTTTCGACACGTAAGCACATGTTTATTTGGCACATGTGTGCCTTTCTATTTTTATCACTTAATGTATACATACTGACATAGCAAATTAACTAAAACAAAGTTGATTCACATTAGTCTTATGTGTGAAGTGATAGTGTACCCATGGCTACTGATAAAGTTCATTTACGCCACTGTAATTTTTACGAATTTCAACAAGGAAGAAATGCTACAAAAGCATGTCTGTCATATCCACCATATTCCCCAGACTTAGCACCCTCCGACTATCACTTGTTTTTGTCCTTACAAAATTTTTTGAAGGGCAAAAAATTAAAAAATGAAGAAGATATCAAACAAGCACTGGTTCAATTTTTCGCATCAAAAGATAAAACATTTTTGCAAAAATGGGATATACAGATTGCCCTCACGCTGGAAAGAAATCATTAATAATAATGGCAATTATATTATTTAATAAAGTTTATTGACAGTAAGAAAAATTTGTATTTTGTTTTATTCCAAAAATGGATAGAACTTTTTGGTAGACCTTATATTTTATGGCTATCTTAATTCCCCAGCCACATACATCAGGATCTCTTAGAAATAATAATATCTTCCTCACAAGTATTTATATATATATAATTTTATTTACAGGTAAAAATAGTGTCATTTCACAAGTGCACATAAACTCAGAGGTATTTGTGTATATGTATTTTTATAAACAATGATCCTACTACTGACTCTCCCTAGAGTATCCAAGCAGAGAATAACCTATTTCTGTCAGCTAGATTGTCTGGCTCTTGATGTACAAGTGCTAGACAGAATTAGGTTGGAATATGGAGTGGTGGAGCCAAGGTCACAGGCTGGACACCAATTAGCTTTGAACAGAGAATACAGCTGTGTTTTAGGGACACAGGTGCCCCCTGGTCATTTGACTGGGAGCCAAATATGGTAGATCTCAAGGGAAATCCTAGTGTAAATGGTTTACTGTGATCAGTCAAATCCACTGACATAAATACCAGATCCACATGCCCCACCACAATGGGTTGTTTCCTTCACACTGCAGTGTGCTGGTCATGTGCCTTAATGTAAAGGGTTGGCAGGGGATGGGAGCAGGGCTCCTCTGGATCCATGGCTTTAATTTCTAGGTTATCCACGTTAGAACTTTAAAGCCAAAGTTTGTTTATAATCTGAAACCATGTTCTGCACAGAGAGAAAATCCTATTTCAAAAAACTTAAGAGATGTAATATAGATAGATACTTATGTCTATTCATAATGGGTTTACGGCTAGATTTTATTAGTTAGGAAAAGCAACATAGCACAGTAAAAAGCGGCTCAACTTTGGAGTCAGACAAATTCAAATTAGAATCTCAAATCCATACCACTTTCTAGTCCTATAACCTTGAGAAAGTTAAATAATTTCCTGAACCTCAGTTTCCCAAACCATAGAGTGCGATATGTTTGATACCCATCCTCTATCCCAACTGGTTTTAGGGATACTCTGTACTCTACCTTATCTTTTCAGTATGATCATTCACACTATTTCCCAGTTCATTTCACTTCCATGGTTTTGCAGGTTTAAATTTCCTTAAATGAAAATTCCCTATGCCTAATAACTCTCACCTGATAACTCTGAAAACTCCCCTGTCCCTCCCAGTAGGGTCAGTTCCAACCTTCCCCACCCAAGGCCTCCTCAAGTGCAACGAACGTGTGCACGTGTGTATGTGTTGGGCTGAGAGCTTCAGGCCGCATCTATCCCCATGCCCCTCTGCTTTTCCACCTGGAATTTTGTGCAGTTTCCTGCTGTCTGTTTCCTGCTGGAAGGGGCCTTTCCCATGCCCCAGCACTGTTGCCACACTAGGAAGGGAAGAAGAAAATAAGGGAGAAGTACTAGAATAAGGTAGTGTTGCAAGCTAAGGACAGAAGATGTCTGAACTGACACAGACAAAATGTCCTCACATGTTCATTCTAGGGCTCCTTTCCCTCATTCCGTCATCCCAGTGGCAGGAGATGTATTTTCTTCATCACCTAGCTCTTTCATAAAACCTAAGAAGGACATTAAGAGTATATATTAAAAATTGATCATGTTTACTTAAATCTCAGAAGCTGGATTCAGAGTAACCTATTCATGGACCTGCAAAACGAAAAGAGACTACATAATTCAATTCAGAAACTGTGGCAAATTGAGAATATGTGTGTTGATCTTCTGAATTAATATCTGCTAATATCAAGAAAGTATGATGTGTTGCTACTGTTCTGGGGTAAGGCTGAGGTAGCAAGAGGCAAACTCTAGTCTCATTAGGTATTATAGCCTAAGGATTGTCTTCCAGGACGGACACCAACCTTAGTTATTGATCATCCAATCTAGGGTAGGTATTGGTAGATAGAGTCCAAATTGATGTGTATACAGTATTCAACCAGTGATGGATAACATAGCAGCCTATTTTAATTTGCCTTAATTTATAATTCAGTTGGTTACACATTTTCCTCCAAAGTGTTAATCAATCATCAATGAAAGTTGATTGTGTGTTACCCTGGGTCACTTCAGAATCCTAAAGCATTATTAATTTTGGAAATAAAAACTCAACCCTTTGGTATATGTTCACATTTTCCTGGCAAGCTCTGAGTTACAGATTTGTTTACTGACCCAATTTTACAAGTAAAGGTCTATTTCCTCTTACAAAGAGGTCATGCCATCTTATAAAGAAACCAATTCATGTACAATAATTTCCCATTATGGCAGCTTTAGATAAATCTACAGTTTTAATGACAATGTGCTGTTCTTCAGGTTTATACTTTTTCCATATAGATATCTTTAACAAAACATCTGTCCACTTATTGATTGACAATACTGTTCAGGTCACTTGATAGATTGTTGGTCTGAGTTCTTAAGATAAAAAATATATACTTTCTTCAGGCCTAAGCTGTATTGAAGATCGTCCAAAGTAAATACAAGTCCCCTGCTCAGATTTTTCTCTGTCTGTTTAATACTCTGGCTCCCTTAAAGCTGTTGTCTGTGTTCCCAGAGCCACACATGGGAGCACCCTGTCCTGCTCTGTATTTCCAAAGTTCTTCATATTCTAGAACTTTTCTTGGTTTCTTTCGCCATCAGAGTTCAGCCATTCCATTCTCCTGGGACTTCTTGGAGACAAATGCTAATTTTAATTATTTGACCTTAGAGGTAATGGGCTACAGTGGTCTGATGTACTAACTTCAATATTTAAAAATTAAGCTTTATAAAAGAATAGACCATAATAATTTTTAACTCAGTTTTGAGTTCTAGGTTCTCAGCACAGTGCCTGATGAATAGTAAACGCTCAATTTTGAGCTCATCATATATCTTCAACAGCTATTTGTTGATAAATAACAAAGGCTATTTATTTGTATTCTAACAAAGGTTTTCAAAATTTTAACTCAAAGGTGTTTATGATGATGCTGTCACTAAAATTCAGAGCACACTTAAAGGGGTATTTGGGGATTGGATTACTACAGAGAGTATGCTGCATGTTATTGGCTATATGATTTACCACAGGTAAGGTTAATAAAATTAATTTCACAAAAGTAGGTTTTTATAAAACACTTGGTTGCACCCAATTAACAGGTATTAGAATGTTCTAATTGAATTTAAAACATCTAACCTTGAGCTTACATTTTTTTTTGTTCTTTAAAAATTTTTTTTATTACAGTTGACATTCAATATTATATTAGCTTCTGGTGTACAATATAGTGGTTAGACATTTATATAACAAATTAGGTGATTTTCCTGATAAGTCTAGTACCCATCTGACAGCATACATAATTATTACAATATTATTAACCTATTCCTTATGCTGTAGTTTCCATCCCCATCACTGTTTTATAAGTGACAATTTGTACTTCTTATCCCTTTATCTTTTTCATTCAGTCTTCCAACCCCTGTATCTGGAAACCATCAGTTTGCCTGTATCTTTGAGTCTGTTTTGAGTCTACATTCTTTAGTTTGGTTGATTCCAGTAATCTAAACTAATGAAGTAATTTCTTTATATACTATCTTAGAAACTAAACTTTATAAACTATCTTAGATAAAGAAACTTCTGATCAATGGTAGACTTCTGAATACTTCAAGGCAAGTCTATCAGTTAACTGTTCTATATTCATTTGGGTAATTTACTTCTTATTCTGATCTGGAAAATTCTTCAGTTCTTGATCTCTGAGATACACCATTTTAGCTTTGTTTTTATATATTTGGTTATGCTTCCCTCCCTTAAGTTGGCACTGTAAAGGTACCCATAATCACTTTTAGTAGGCTAACATCTTACCATAGAACTGTAGAACTGAAATAACCCTCTGACAGTCATACAATCCCAGAATTAGAAGGAAATACTGAAAATCACCTAGTTCAGTGGTCGGCAAACTCATTAGTCAACAGAGCCAAATATCAACAGTACAATGATTAAAATTTCTTCTGAGAGCCAAATTTTTTAAACTTAAACTATATAGGTAGGTACACTGTTATTAACATAATTAGGGTACTCCTAAGATGGCCACATTCAAGGGGCCAAGGGGCCAAAGAGCCACATGTGGCTCGCAAGCCACGGTTTGCCAACCACTGAACCCGTTAGCAGAAAAACCAGATAGAAGGTGACGGAGGATGATTTGACTTTGAGTGAGGGGTATGCAGCATAATCAAAGGTCAAAATAATCTGGAGATGTTTTCTCAGAACATATGTACCCTGATTTATCAATGTCACTGCATTAAAATTAATTAAAAAAACACAAACCCCCCCCCACCAGATTTGACTTAATCATTTATCCAGAGTGACACAGAAAGTTTAGACTAAAATTTAGGCCCTTTAATTTCTATTACAGGATTTCTCTGCAGCATGACGGTTCATCCTTGGTCATGAAGTCATTAATTCTAAAACCATTTTTGTTGAACATCTGTAAAGTGTGAGACATTGCTAAGGCATTGGTAATGCAGGGATGCAAGAGTGCCAGATGAAGACACCTACTGCACTATCCATGCCCTCGGGGTGCTCACAGTCTAATGAGCACAACAGATATCTAAAGAGATATCTACCAGCAATGCAGAATTACAGGGTATTGTGGCAGGGAATCTAGCTCAACCTGAGGTCATGAAAAACACCTGAGTTAAGGCTTCTCTTCTAAGCTACATTTCTAACCTGAGCAGACACATGAAATCATTTCTGAAAAGAACATCTGACTTACTACTTGTGATTTCCCCCAAGTCACACCAGTGATTTTGTGGCATCTAAGAATCTATTCTAGGTAGCGTTGACTATAACTAGCAGGAGCGAATGAACTAAAAAAAAAATCTTAGAAAAAAATAGTAGCCCTGCTTTAAGCAAAATAGTATCCTAACTATTTAAGAATGGATAGGAAGGAAAAGGAGGATGCCCAAACCTCTAGCCTGGTAAAATATTAAACCTAAATAGGTCACGTGTTCAGTGGTGTCATTACTAGTGAGTTGCACACAGGCTTGTCCAGTCATTGTAAATCACCAGGCAAAACAAGCAGCTTCATAGGGCTAGAGTCCAAGAACTGAATGAGTGGAGTTAGGAATAACAGGCATTTCTATGGTCTGTTTAACAGACTGAAGCTATAGCAGAAAGGAGATTCTAAAGGTGGTGACTTATTGCAAAGTTCAGGAAGGCATGGAAGTTTTCTATGGTTTATCCATTCCAGATGTCACAGGATTAGCTTTTAGAGTAATCAGTTCCTTGACAAAAAAATATTTTTGTCAGACACTTTGGAGAGAAATATTTCTTGAACGTTATAGTAGAAGCCAGAAGAAAATAGAACATAATATTATAGAAATTTATGATTGGCCAATTTTTATAACATATCCATAAACTGAGGTGCACCTGCAGTTCAGTTCTGTGATGGGTCTTGATGAGAATTCCACCGACTGTCAATGTCTTCATTTGTCTTGTTATAACAGCAACCTTGCCCTGTATATATATATATGCATATCTAATAGTTTTTTAAGAGAATGTGAAAGTGTTTCGAAAAGTCTTTTTAAAAATCAAATAAGCAGCTGCAAATGGGGAAATAACCATTCTAACTCTGTTTGGGAAACAGCTCTGATCACTCAGGGTATTCAGCAATCACACAGGGAACTTATTTAGAACAGCTTTGAATATACCATGAAAACCAGCCCTGAGCTAATTCATCTGATTGTACTCTTGGCAGCTCTTTCTGGATTGCTAACACTGCAGCTGTAAAAATAAAACAAAAACACCCTTGAAATAAGTTAGGTGCATATATGAAAAGCACAGCTGGGGTAACTTCCCCAGATCATCCTTAGATAGAGAATTCTGTTTTGAAATGCTATTTTCCAAAGGGCAAAACCATGACCATATTGGAAGAAAAGGCCAGAATTGCAAAGAGGATTCATTCATGTTTTGTTTTGTTTTTTCCTCTTTACCTTTTCTCTCCCGTGTCTCTGGCACCATTTTACTGAGCCCCATAGAAATTGCTGTAAGAAACATTATTTTTGGCTGAGTCCACACAAAACCAAGGCGAGAGCAAGCAATTTTTTGGATGCTCAGACTAACAGAGAATCTGGGTGATTCTAGGCACGAAAGTTTCTATTACGACAGGGGTTCTTTCATCTAAAAAATTCTTCGGAGAAGTTTTCATATTCACACGGTCTTCAGAGGAACACTTTTAGAAGGTATGGGAGGCAGATTACCTGTTGATTTTTTTTTTTTTTTTTTTTTTTTTTTTTTTTTTTTTAGTGTAGTAGGGCTAACTTATCTTTCTGGAAAACTTTCTGCCCATTTCCAGCCCACCTACTATAGCACTTTCAGGACCATAGACTTGAGTCTTCCTTACCCAAAGTTTTCTTTGCCATGTTGCATATGAACCTTTTTCCATGTCTGAACTTCAGAAAGATCCCTGATGGAAGGACCAACCTCTCTTCTCACGCACAGCATTCTTGCATAAAGCTCAACACAAATCTGATCATGCCTTTAAAATCCTTCCGTGTTTCCCCTTTATCTTTGTTGTAAATTGTAATTTACACTTGATTTTTACCTCCTGTTCAGTGTTATCTCCTGCATGCTATTCCCTCAGTTTCCCTCTCCCTCAATAACAAATATCTGGTTCTTGCCACAGTCCACTCTTGCCCATAATTCTTTACTTTTACCAAAGCTTTTTCCTCAGGCTGCAATATGTTTGCTCTCCAGTTCAGTCTGGGATGCTCATTTGTCCTTTCTATTCACTGTGACCTTCCTTTGGAAGCCTTCTTTAAGTTTCCTGGGGCAGCCCTACATGGATTTTTCCAGCTCTTCCTGAGGATAGTGTGAATTACTTTAATATAGGATTAATTATGTTGCTTTTCAACGTAATCAATATTCCGGTTGATTGAACTCTTCCTGGGACCACAGCCTTGTCTCTTCATTCTTGTATTCAGAGGTGCTATACAGACATTGACCTGGTGTCCAATTGGGACAGCAGCCATACGTATCCTAGTCCTGTTCTTACCAATGCATGCTGGTCAAGTGCAGCCTGCCCGGTCGCCGGCCCCAGCAGCTTTCAGACCCCCTTTCACCATTTACTGAACACACAGAGAGATTTAATGGATGAATGAATGAATAAGTGAGTGGATGAATAAATGAGTGATTGTTTTATTCAATACAAGTTAGTGAAATAATTTATTAATGTGTCTGTTGATGGCAAAATGCTTTTTTAATTTTGGAATATTATTTCACATTTTGGGATCACTCACTGTAGAACCATGGAAATAAAGTTTCCAGTTATTTTATTCACATCCTGTTCATAGTGGGTATTTCTAAGCTAAAGGCAAACCTCATTTATATGTGGGTGGATTCTCTGATATATGGTTTATTCACAATAAACCATGTTTTAAAGTTCTTATTAAAAATTAGCACATATTCTAAATTAATTAAGTGTTCACAGTGTGGCTTCATTACACAGTTTGAAGAGTTGTGAATTCCCAGAGCACCAGACACATCCATATTTAAATGTAAGTGCAAAAAAAAATTTTAAAGCACATTACAGAGCTAAATATAAACACTCTTTAGATCATGATCTTGTCATCTCTTACAGGAGTAGAGTTCTTCAGACACTCCAAAGTACCTTCTCACACATTTTATGAAACCAAGGATGCTGGTATTATCCCCTTTTACAGATGAGAAAACAGGTACCAACAGGATCAATGATATGCTCATTGAAATGCCACTTGAACACAAGAGAGAAGGGCCCAGATCCAGTGTCTCCTGGATCAGACCTGGACCCAAGTCTTCTGTCCATTATTTTTCTGGCTACATTTCTGTACAATAATCCCTGTGTTTTCAACAGTATTAAGCCCACATAATCAAGAAATGTCTTTTTTAATATATATATTTATATCCTTAGTATAAAATTGAGTCTGGAGGTATGTGGTGAATGCCATTTGTCTTAGATACATTTAAAATAACATTATTATAATATTATTAGCCTTTTAATTATGTGAGCCCATTTCTTCTGAGAATAAATTTACAATGTTTTAATTGTCACTAGGGCATGTAGTAGCTAGTGATATAGTTGTAAGCAGATGTTAGTAGAAATTTCGATGGCAGTACCAGGTGATGACAAGCATATCACAATATAGGAAGGACTAAAATAAAATTTTTATGTTCTAAATTATCTGGCTAGATCATAAAATTCAGCAGAGCAGGATATTTCCTGCAAAATGCTTTCAAACACCTTGTCCAGGAAAGGCGTGCTTATCAATTTCCCTAAAGCTTAAGTCACAGCTTGAACACTTTCAATAAGAAGAGGGTTTTACAGGATTCTTAGCTTAATGTTCCTTCTCTTAATTTTATCCTATGAGCTCTAAGTATATCTTCTTGATACCAGGGAAATTATTTCTTTTCTTTCTCTGGGTTTACATTCTGCCCCTGGCTGATGAAGGTGTGTCTGTGCTTTCTTTCTCTTTAAACAACTGAGTTTTTTTACACTTAACTTTTTTGCTGATATTTTGCCACATCAGTATGCTGACCCCAAATAATAATTTTAGTAGACTTTATAATAATCAGAAATTCGGAAAAGGGTATCTGTTATTAAGCTCAATAAGAGAGGTATTCTTTGTTAGAACAATAAAGTTTGCCTGACTCAAGAAGCCTATTCATTGCTCTTTTAAACAACCACACTCTCTCATATTTTATGGTAAGTTTCAATAATTATGGTGCTATCTGCCACACCAATCAACAGACCAATTGGTTCTTGTACAGATAATTAGTTTGAGTTTATATGATATTTTTGCTAAGCTGGTCTTTTCTGAAGTTGGTATAATCCAGGTTTACAACTATCATTCAGTATAAATTTTTAGCCCAAAGAACTATAAAATAACTGCAGTTCTTCTAGCCCTCAACTTGTTTCATATGTTTCTGGGTCCTATGGAAATTAGAGTGGGGGTGAAATATATGGCAAAAACTTCTTTTTTTGTTGTATTTTTCTGAGGTTGGAAATGGGGAGACAGTCAGACAGACTCCCACATGTGCCCAACTGGGATCCACCCGGCATGTCCACCAGGGGGCGATGCTCTGCCCATCTGGGGCATTGCTCTGCCGCAATCAGAGCCATTCTAGCACCTGAGGCAGAGGCCACAGAGCCATCCTCAGCACCCGGGCCAACTTTGCTCCAATGGAGCCTTGGCTGCGGGAGAGGAAGAGAGAGAGACAGAGAGGAAGGAGAGGGGGAGAGGTGGAGAAGCAGATGGGCACTTCTCCTGTGTGCCCTGGCCGGGAATTGAACCTGGGACTCCCGCACGCCAGGCCGACGCTCTACCACTGAGCCAACCGGCCAGGGGCATGGCAAAAACTTCTAACCCCATTGTGACAACGCTCATGTTCTTCATATGGGTCTCTTTTGGTAAATATATATTAATCTGTCACTGTGCTAAATACAATATGAGCCAACACAAACACATTCTTTGTCCCTAGGTTTCTCAGGAGCAAATGAAAAAAACAAAAAAACAAACATATTCCTCATATAATGATACTTTAAAAGACGCAATAACACCTGTAGCAGATGCTTCCAAAAAGAAAAAGATAATTTGATGAAAGTATATAACAGATTGGATCTAAACAGAGAGTAACTGATAATAAATTTAAGCTGATCAATTATAGAAAATCAAAGGGGGTTAAGAAGACTGGCATAAGGCCCAGACGGTTATACTAGTGAATTCTATCAAACATTCAAAGAAGACTTGGTTCCTATTCTACTCAAAGTCTTCCAAAAAATTGAAGAAGAAGCAATACTTCCAAACACATTTTATGAGGCCAACATAACCCTCATACCAAAACCTGGCAAGGATGGCACAAAGAAAGAAAACTACAGACCAATATCTCTAATGAATACAGATGCTAAAATACTAAACAAAATACTGGCAAACCGAATACAACAACATATTAAAAAAATAATACATCATGATCAAGTGGGATTCATCCCAGAATCTCAAGGATGGTTCAACATACGCAAAACGGTTAACGTAATACACCATATCAACAAAACAAAGAACAAAAACCACATGATCTTATCAATAGATGCAGAAAAGGCTTTTGATAAAATACAACACAATTTTATGTTTAAGACTCTCAACAAAATGGGTATAGAAGGAAAATATCTCAACATGATAAAGGCCATATATGATAAACCATCAGCCAACATCCTATTAAACGGCATAAAACTGAGGACTTTCTACCTTAAATCAGGAACAAGACAGGGTTGTCCACTCTCTCCACTCTTATTCAACGTGGTGCTAGAAGTTCTGGCCAGAGCAATCAGACAAGACAAAGAAATAAAAGGCATCCATATCAGAAAAGAAGAAGTAAAGCTATCACTTTTTGCTGATGATATGATCCTATACATCGAAAACCCGAAGGACTCCACAAAAAGATTATTAGAAACAATAAACCAATACAGTAAGGTCGCAGGATACAAAATTAACATACAAAAGTCCATAGCCTTTCTATATGCCAACAATGAAATATTAGAAAACGAACTCAAAAAAATAATCTCCTTCACGATTGCAACAAAAAAAAATAAAATACCTAGGAATAAACATAACAAAGAACGTAAAGGACCTATATAATGAAAATTACAAAGCATTATTAAGGGAAATCGAAAAAGATACAATGAGATGGAAAAATATTCCTTGTTCTTGGATAGGAAGAATAAATATAATCAAAATGGCCATATTACCCAAAGCAATATACAAATTTAATGCAATTCCCATCAAAATCCCTATGAGATTTTTTAAAGAAATGGAACAAAAAATCATCAGATTTATATGGAACTATAAAAAACCCCGAATAGCCAAAACAATCCTAAGGAAAAAGAATGAAGCTGGGGGTATTACAATACCTGACTTTAAACTATATTATAGGGCCACGATAATCAAAACAGCATGGTATTGGCAAAAAAATAGACACTCAGACCAATGGAACAGAATAGAAAGCCCAGAAATAAAACCACATATATATGGTCAAATAATCTTTGATAAAGGGGCCAACAACACACAATGGAGAAAAGAAAGCCTCTTCAACAAATGGTGTTGGGAAAACTGGAAAGCCACATGCAAAAGAATGAAACTCGACTACAGCCTGTCCCCGTGTACTAAAATTAATTCAAAATGGATCAAAGACCTAAATATAAGACCTGAAGCAATAAAGTACATAGAAGAAAACATAGGTACTAAAATCATGGACCTGGGTTTTAAAGAACATTTTATGAACTTGACTACAATGGCAAGAGAAGTGAAGGCAAAGATAAATGAATGGGACTACATCAGAATTAAAAGTTTTTGCTCAGCAAGAGAAACTGATATCAAAATAAACAGACAGCCAACTATATGGGAACTGATATTTTCAAACGACAGCTCAGATAAGGGCCTAATATCCAAAATTTACAAAGAACTCATAAAACTCAACAACAAACAAACAAACAATCCAATAAAAAAATGGGAAGAGGACATGAACAGACACTTCTCCCAGGAAGAGATACAAATGGCCAATAGATATATGAAAAGATGCTCAGCTTCATTAGTTATTAGAGAAATGCAAATCAAAACTACAATGAGATACCACCTCACTCCTGTTAGATTAGCTATTATCAACAAGACGGGTAATAGCAAATGTTGGAGAGGCTGTGGAGAAAAAGGAACCCTCATTCACTGTTGGTGGGACTGTAAAGTAGTACAACCATTATGGAGGAAAGTATGGTGGTTCCTCAAAAAACTGCAAATAGAACTACCTTATGACCCAGCAATCCCTCTACTGGGTATATACCCCAAAACCTCCGAAACATTGATACGTGAAGACACATGTAGCCCCATGTTCATTGCAGCACTGTTCACAGTGGCCAAGACATGGAAACAACCAAAAAGCCCTTCAATAGAAGACTGGATAAAGAAGATGTGGCACATATACACTATGGAATACTACTCAGCCATAAGAAATGATGACATCAGATCATTTACAGCAAAATGGTGGGATCTTGATAACATTATAAGGAGTGAAATAAGTAAATCAGAAAAAAACAAGAACTACATGATTCCATACATTGGTGGAACATAAAAATGAGACTAAGAGACATGGACAAGAGTGTGGTGGTTACCAAGGGTGGGGAGGGGAGGGAGGACATGGGAGGGAGGGAGGGAGAGAGTTAGGGGGAGGGGGAGGGGCACAGAGAACTAGATAGAGGGTGACGGAGGACAATCTGACTTTGGGCGAGGGGTTTGCAACATAATTTGATGACAAAATAACCTAGACATGTTTTCTTTGAATATATGTACCCTGATTTATTAATGTCATCCCATTACCATTAATAAAAATTTATTAAAAAAAAAAAAAGAAAGAAAAAAAAAAAAAGAAGACTGGCATAGTTGGCTGAAGGCTCAGGGCAAGCAGAAAAATGATAGGTATTATATAGAGACATAGAACAGAAGAGAAAAGAAAGGGAGAGGAGGAAAGGAAAAAAGAGGGGGCATAATAAAAAGTAGAATTGGTAAAACTTCTCATAGTGAACTTCACCATCTCGATCTCCAGATGACAAGGGATTTGTTCTGGCCAAGAGGCATAAGATGGAGATAAGAATTGGCTAAGATTCACAAAAGAGAAAGGACCAAAACAGAGATGGAAGTGGCACAAAACCCGTATCAAGAGGGGTCTGGCTGGAAAGAAAAATGAGGAAGTAGAAATTTGAATTATTGACTGAATTCAGAATGTTCTGGGTCTTAAGTCATTATGAAATATGTTCTACCAAATTACTACAATTTTTGAGAAAAATCTCATTATGCTTACCTTTTAACCCCTCTGCTCACATTTCCTCAGCCTCCCTCCGTGGACCTCAATTCTGTATGTGCTCGCAAGCTTTGGTCTTCCATCCTGGCTTCTCCTTGAAGAGCACAGGACCATAACCATATCATTGACCTTTAGACCTACTCCTCCTGCCCTGACTGCTCCTCCTGCATTATAGCTCTATATTTTAAATTTGGATAGTCTGCTGAAGACTCCAATTCCATACATCCAAAACCAAACCACACATTTCCCCACTCTCTATAGAATCTCCAGCTCAGCGTTCCCACTTCTGTTAATAGCCATGTATTATCTCAGACAAAGGTACACCTCTGGAGGCATGCCTTGGTCACTACTGGCTGCTTCCTTCCTTATACCTCCATAGCCAGTTCATCACCAAACCCATGATTTATTCTTTGAGATGATTCCGTTTGCCCATCCTCTCATTCTCACTGCCAACCTCCTGGCCCAGGCCTGTGGCTTCAAACTTGACTCACAGCAGAACCTTTTATCTGTTCTCCCAGGATCTGGCTTTCTTCTCTTCAATGTGTTCTAAAAACATCCATTTAATATTCCATAAATTAGATTTTAAAAATGTCTTCCTCCTTTTGGGAAATTATAATGGCTCCCTAATATCCTATAGCTGTAATCTAAACTCTTTGCCTAACTAAATTAAGCTCTCTATCCACTGCTTCCCTCTTGCGCTGGGCTTACCTCTGGCTTCCATCTTGTACATGGGTTTGCACATTTCCTGACCAAAAAATATTCTTCCTATACTTAAAAAATATATTATTTAAAAAATTAAGTTTAACAGGGTGACATTGATCAATAAAAGTACATAGGTTTCAGATAACCGTTTCTATAGCATTTGAACTGTTGATTATGTTGTGTAATTATCACCCAAAGTCACATATTTCTTGTCACTGTATATTTGTCCCTATTTACTCCTTTCCCCCACCCATCCCCCATGATCCCTCATCCTATGGTACCCACTTCACTTTTATCACTTTTATCTATGTCCATGAGTCTCAGTTTTATATCTCACCTATGTGTGAAATCGTACAGTTCTTAGCTTTTCCTAATACACTTATTTCATTTGGTATAATGTTCTCAAGGTTCATCCATGTTGTCGTAAATGGCACTATGTCATCGTTTCTTATGACTGAGTAGTATGCCATTGTATATATGTATCACATCTGTTTTATCCAATCCTCTATCAACAGACACCTTGGTTGTTTCCATGTCTTGGCCACCATGAATAATGTGGCAATGAACATGGGGGTGCATGTGTCTTTACATACCAATGTTTTTGAGTTTTTGGAGTAGATACTCAGTAGAGGAATTGCTGGGTTATATAATAGTTCTAGTCTTAATGTTTTGAGAAACCACCATACTTTCTTCCATAATGGTTGTACTAATCTGCATTCCTACCAAGAGTGAGTGAGTGTTACTTTCTCTCCATAACCTCTCCAACACTTGTTATTACCTGTTTGTTGATAAGAGCCCATCTAACAGGGGTGAGGTAGTATCTCACTGTAGTTTTGATTAGCATTTCTTGAATAGCTAAAGCTAGTGAAAACGAGCACTTTTTCATATATCTGTTGGCCATTTGTATGTCCTCTTGGGAGAAGTGTCTGTTCAGGTCCTCTCTCCGTTTTTTAATTGAATCATTTTCTTGTTTGTTGCTGAGCTTTGTGAGTTCTTTATATGTTTTGGATATTAACCCCTTACTAGAGCTGTTGTTTACAAATATCATCTCCCATTTGGCTGCCTGCCTTTTTGTTTTGTACTTAGTTTCTTTTGCTATGCAGAAGCTTTTTAGTTTGATACAGTCCCATTCATTTATTTTTGCCTGTACTTCCCATGCCTTTGGGGTAAAATTCATAAATTGTTCTCTATGAACAAGGTCTATAAAGTTTAGTACCTAAGTTTTCTTCTGTGTAATTTATTGTTTATATTTGATCCATTTGAATTAATTTTTGTGCAGGTGGCACATTGTAGTCATGCTTCATCCTTTGCATGTGGCTTTCCAATTTTCCCAGTACCATTCATGGAAGAGGTTTTCTTTTCTCCATTGTGCATTTTTGGCTCCTTTGTCCAAGATGATGTTTCCATATATGTTTCATTTATTTCTGGGCTCTTGATTCTGTTCCATTGGTCTGTGTGTCTGTTTTTCTGCCAATATCATGCTGTTTGAATTATCATAGCTCCGTATTATAATTTGAAGGTAGGTGGTGTGATATGTCCACCTTCATTCTTTTTCCTGAGGATTGCTTTGGCTATTCTGGGTTTTTAGGGTTTCATACAAACCTGGTGATTCTTTGTTCTATTTCTTTAAAGATTGACATTGGGATTTTGATGAAGATTGCATTAAATTTGTATATTGCTTTGGGTAATATGGCCATTTTAACTATGTTGAGTCTTTCAATCCATGAACATAGAATATTTTTCCATTGGTCTTTTTTAATTTCTTTCAATAATGTTTTGTAGTTTTCATTTTATAGGTCCTTCACTTCCTTTGTTAGGTTTATTCCTAGGTATCTTATTTTATTTTTTAGTTGCAATTGTTAAAGGAATTGTTTTATTGTTTTGTTTTTTGTTTTAGTTCATTTTCTAAAGTTTCATCATTGGCATATAGGAAAGTAACAAACATATTTATATTGATTGTGTATCCTATGACTTTAATGTATTAGTTTACTGTTTCTAATAGTTTTTTTGGTGAAGTGTTTGAGGTTTTCTATATACAGGATCATGTCATCTGCAAAAGTGATAGCTTTACTTCTTTATTCCTGATATGGATGCCTTTTGTTTCTTTCTCTTGCCTGATTGCTCTAACTAAAAATTCTAGAACTATGTTGAATAAGAGTGGAGAGAGTGGGCATCCTTTTTTGTTACTGAGTTTAGAGAAAAAGTCTTCATTTTTTTTTATATTTAGTATGATGTTAGTTGATGATTAGTCATATATGGCCTTTATTATGTTGAGGTAATTTTTTTCTATTCTGATTTTATTGAGTAATTTAAACAAAAAGGGATGTTGTATCTTACCAAATGCCTCTTCTGCATTTATTAATAGGATCATAAAGTTTTATTCTTTATTGTGTTAATGTGGTGTATTATGTTGATCAACTTATATATGTTGAACCATTCTTGTACTTCTAGAACAAATCCCACTTGATTGTGATGTATTATTTTTTAATGTGTTGTTGTACTTGATTTGCTGGTATTTTGTTTAAGTTTTTTGCATCTGTATTTATTAGACATATTGGTCTGTAGTTTTCTTTTTATGTTGGCCTTGCCCGATATTGGTAACATGGTTATGTTGGTCTCAGAAAATGTGTTATATCATTTACAACAAAATGGTGGGATCTTGATAACATTATACGGAGTGAAATAAGTAAATCAGAAAAAAACAAGAACTACATGATTCCATACATTGGTGGGACATAAAAATGAGACTAAGAGACATGGATAAGAGTGTGGTGGTTACTGGGGGTGGGGGGAGGGAGGGTGCGGGAGGGAAGGAGGGAGAGGGGAAAGGGGAGGGGGAGGGGCACAAAGAACACTAGATAGAAGGTGACGGAGGACAATCTGACTCTGGGCGATGGGTATGCAACATAATTGAATGACAAGATAACATGGACATGTTTTCTTTGAATATATGTACCCTAATTTATTGATGTCACCCCATTAACATTAATAAAAATTTATTTAAAAAATGTGTTATAGAGTATTGTTTCTTCTATTTTTTGGAAGACTGAGAACAGGTACAAAATCTTCAAATATATGATAGAATTCACAAGTGTAGCCATCTGGCCTTGAACTTTTGATTTTGGGAGAGTTTTTTGATAGTTGTTTCTATTTCCTCCCTGCTTATGAGTATATTTAGGTTTTTTACTTGTTCATGACACAGCCTAGGAAGATGGTATAGTTCTAGGAATTTATCCATTTTCTCTAGGTTGTTGGATTTGGTGGCATATAATCTTTCATAGTATTCTACTATGGCTCTTTGTATATTTATGATGTCTATGGTCATTTCTCCTCCTTCATTTCAAATTTTGTTTATAGGAGTCCTTTTTCTTTTTCTCTTTGGTGAGTCTAGCAAGGTTTTTTTCAGTTTTACTGATCTTTTCAAAGAACCAGATATTTGTTGTATTTATTTTTTCTATAGTTTTTTTTTTTTCATATCTACTAGCTGATCTAAAAGTAGAAGCAGACAAAAACACAATTATACTTGGGAAACTCACCACACCATTGGTGGCCTTAGATAGATCATCCAAACAGAAAATTAATAAAGAAATATCAGCCTCAAACCACACACTAGATCTAATGGACATAATAGATATTTATAGAACATTTCATCTCACAACATCAGATTATACATCGTTCTCCAGTGTGCATTGAACATTCTCAAGGATAGACCATATGTTAGGACACAAAACTAACATCAACAAATTCAGAAAGATTGAAATTAAACCAAGCATATTTTCTGGCCATAAGGTTTTGAAATTAGAATTTAACTGCATAAAGGAAGTAAAGAAGCCCACAAAAATGTGGAAATTAAACAACAGAATTCTAAAAATGACTGGGTGAAAGAAGAAATAAAGGCAGAGATCAAAAACATATATACAGATAAATGAAAATGACAACACAACATATCAAAATTTCTGGGATGTAGCAAAAGCAGTAATAAGAGGAAAGTTTATATCATTACAGGCTTATATCAAGAAACAAGAGAGATCCCAAGTAAACAATCTAACATCACACCTTAAGGAACTAAATAAAGGGAAAAAAAGGCCACCCAAAATCAGTAGAAGAAAGAAGATAGTAAAAATTGGAGCAGAACTAAACAAAATAGAGATCTTCCTATACTCTTAACTTATACAAATTGTGTATTTTTCTTTATGTCTATTTTGTTGTTTTATAATCTCTTTAAACCCATCCATACTAGCCATTATACATTTATCAAGCTTTACTCTCTATTACTTGTATTATAAAGATAAAAATGTTTGTTTTTCTCCCTTTCCAAATATAATATAAAAATTAATTCATATTCATTATGATATTCTATATTATGTACCACCTCCAAGAGATTGTGATAACCAGCATACCCTGTTGAGAATCACAGGCTTTGCTCTTCTGAGATGCTTCTCACACCACTTGGCTTTTTTGATTTCCACATCTAAATGCTTAGCAATAAGTCTCACTGATATTTTCCAAACTAAATGCTTTCATGCACTGTTATTTAAGGTATCATAAAGATTCTTTAACTTAAACAAATTGTAATAATTTGAATTATTTTTTACTCTTTGTAAGTAATAAATTTAATAAAATCAATTATAGTTTCAAAGAATTCCCCTTTAGACCTAAAGAATACAATATATAATTATTTAAAAAAGAATTTTTTTTTGCAAAATAAAGCAACAGAAAATTTTAAAACACATAGTGCTTATAGATGGAGAGCTTAGTTTCTGACTATTCAGAGGTGGCCCATCTGAGTTGGAGGATTTCCTTGTTTTTTCCATTCTGCCAGGTTTTCCACTACTTATGCTTTGTAGACTAACACAGTCAATAAAAATTGTGGATTTTATTGTCAGTGACATAAATACATAATAAATGTGGAATAGTTTATAATGTGCTTTTTTAATATTTATAATTAATATCTATCCCAGAAAGGACATCTTAAGACAAATAACAATATTCACTCTCTATGTGAAGACATGGACATCATTGCTGATTTATATACACTTAGTAATTCTTCCAAATTGTCCGTTGATGATAGAAAATCATTTGGTCTCAGTCTGGAGCCAAAGGTTCATTTGACAACTGTGATCAAACTTGCATTGGCTAGAAGAGAGAGAACAGGCTCCTCACAAGTTTATCCTCCACAAGCCTTCACCAAGCCCCTGGCAGAGTTGATGCCTCTTTTTTCTCAGCCTTCACAGAACTTTGCATATTTTCATAACACAATTCCTGTTTGGAGCTTCTCAAAGTCAGGGATAATATGTTATTTATTTCTATGTTCCCTAATCCATCACAAAACTATGTTCCTAGAAGGTTCTAGATACATGATTTTTCCATTGAATTGAACACAAATGAATTGAACACAAATGAATTATGCCAGACATTTAGCATTTAAAGTAACCGTGCAGTTGTAAATAATAGATAAATCTTATCAAAAGCTTAGTTGAAAACTTCAGTTGTTCCCAACCAAATAAAATCCAAATACTCTAGTAAGGCCTTCAGGATTCCTTGTAGCCTAAACCTGATTCACTTTTTCTGCCTCAGTGCCCACTACACCTCATGAACAAACACAGGTCCACAACTTGCTGTTTTCTGTATCCACCCACATTTTTCTTGCCTGAATATTCACCCAATCTTCACATATTTCATAAAGATATGTGAATCAATTTACCTTTTGAAAATCTCCTCCATGAGACTTTTCCTTATACCATCTCCCTCTTTACTCACATCCCTTAACCCCTACAAATTTCTCTTTGAGAACTCCCATACCATTCATCAGTGTCTTTTTTAATATTAATGTTGCATTCTATGTAGTATTACAGAGGTTTTTATAGCTGTCTTAACTTGCTTTAGTATAGTGACCTATCTGATTTATTGTTTACACCCAAGATACCTAGGACTCATGTATATCAGGTACATAAAAAGTTATTTGCTGAATTGCTAATAAAACAGTTTTCCAGAGTCAAGAAATACCTGGTCCTCTGGCCCAGTTTAAGGAAAGGCTTAGGGGCTATATATGTGTAGTGGTTAATAACATAGACATTAAAGCAAACTGACTCAGTCTATATTCCATCTCCAACTCTCCTTATCCAGTAACCTTGAGCAAAGTTTTATTTCCTCTGTCTCCATGTTCGTTTCTGTGGAATGGGGTAAAACTCATATCTACTGCTCAATCGTGAATTAACTGGTGTTGAATGACTTTTCTCCCCATAGCTGTTCTATTCCTAAGTTTATTTCTAGTTTTCCTGAGTTTAATTTTACAAATAGCTGCATTTTCATTTACTATGCATAGGCTAATGTCCATATACAGAACAAAGTAATAAATCTGTGAAATGGAAATGACTAATATGTTTTTTTCAATATGGCAGGGAGAGATATGGGAGATGCAGTACTGTGGTAGAAAGGGTATTATAAAACGAACCTATGTGTGCATGGGCAGGTAAGGGGGAGTGAAAGAGGGCAAAAATTTATGCTGGGTGAAAAACTATTATATGAGAACATTCTTCAAGAATCAGAATGATTCAGAAGTGTCACATTGCTTCTTCAACAGTGAGATAGTGTCAATTCAAACAACTTGTTTACATGAGCATTTGCTTATGACAGTCAACATATGCTTAATGTAAGTATATTAACATTAGTAACTCTTCTGTTTCAAAAGTTTTTTTAGTCTGTTTTAGTATTTAGCTTTAGGGAATAAGTAAGTGCTGCCTTCCATGAACTTCTGTAAATGATGTCTTACAGGTAAACACATACTTAGCATATTTCTATCTCCTCCTCTCTCCCCTTCTTACCTTCAGGTAATAAGCCAACCTGACCATCCGTGTCATAAAGAAGTATATACCTATGAATTGATTTCAGTCTTTGCACCTCACTTAAAGTTAACATCTCAATAACATTTTCCAGTAAAACTTTTAAAAGCACTTATATAAAAAATCTGACACAATTCTGCTGTTTTGAATTTTGAGTCTTTTATCTCATTAGAGCAATCATAGCACATTTCATCTGAGTAGCACAGCTCTATGTGACATCCCAGTTTTGGCTTCTATGTTAAACTCAGTAAACAAGTTCCAGCCATCCCCCATCCATTTGAGAAGCCAAAAGCTTCTTTCTGCACATTCTTTTTCCTATTGACTCACAGTCCTCCTACAAATAAAATATAACATTCTAGTGTGGGCAAAGTCAAAGGTGAAGTTTTGGCAACAGTCTCTCCCCCTCAGGCAGACTTCCACCCCTTACAGCTCATCTTGGCTCAGTGAACTGTCACTCTTCCTTGTCTTCACTTCCTGCATGACCCACACACCTTACAGAGAGCAAACCATACAGACTTAATTTTCTTTCTTTCTTTCTTTCTTTCTTTCTTTCTTTCTTTCTTTCTTTCTTTCTTTCTTTCTTTCTTTCATTTTTAACTACAAGAGAATGTTTACTGAGAAAGTCACAGAGGTAGGAAAAGTATGTCAGCTGGATGTGGGCTCAGAAAACAAGTCACAAGGGCAAAAAAAGAGCCCTTGGAGCTTAGGAGGTAGAAGGGTAAAGGTAATGAACGTAGGGAAGAGGTGAGAAGGGAAAGGTGTAGATATGTGAATGGGCGAGCTGCCCCTGCAGACTTTATTTTGAAAATGATCAAGTGAAAACTTCTGGCTGACTATTGTAATCTTCATGACATTTCTAAAGATAAAATAGCCAAAATAGTCATTTAGTAATCTCCAATATATGTCTTACAGACTAATGATGTATTCAATTTATTATTACCATGTTTATACTTGAAATTTTTAAAATATTATATATATATATATTTTTTAATCATTGTACCAATTTCCAGAAGAGAGTAAAGGCTCTCTCTCTCTGTTGCGTTGCAATGCTTTTATTGTCAGGTTTGTTGATTTACATCTTTATCAGGAAAGTCAGAAGTACTTCATGGAGTTGGATTTTATGGGATTTTACTGTAACCTTTTAATTAATGCCTTTATTCATTATTTTTTTCAGAGGAATGAGGTTTCTTTATTTTTTGTTTTATTTATTTTTCTTTTTATTGAATTTATTGAGGGTGACACTAGTTAACAAAATTATACACGTTTCAAGTGCACAATTCCACAATACATCATCTGCACCTTGTATGGTGTGTTCACCACCCCAAATCAAGTCTCTGTCCATCAACACTTGAGATCTCTTTAAAGCTGAAATATTTGACAAGGACAACAGCCAACTGAGATAGGCTAGTTTTCAGAGGATTTACATGTATTGATGTACATTACTCAAAACTTTCCTGGGTTGTGATTTTATTTCACATCAATGGTTGAGGAAGTTCTCTAGGATTCTGCCATCGCCAAGATCTTTGGTTACTAAGAAGAAAGATGTAATAGGATTAAGTGCTGGGAGTGGAGCTTGGGTGTACAGAGTGGATAAAAGAGCATGGGTACCATTCTACCACAAGGAACATTCTATTTGTGCATGGGGTATTTTAGAACCAGACCCCCCCCCCAAAAGAAAAAAGTACACAGCAACATGATTTCCATTAAGTAGCTCATTTGGAAAGAGAATAAATATTGATGGCAGGAGTGGAGTTAGCAGAAGGAAGGAAGGGAACGCAAGCAGTAGCCCACCAGAGCTTTTCTTTCTTTTGATTCCCAGGGCTCCATTTTGTCCTGATCCTGATCCCTGAGAGAGAATAAGTCTAGGTAGAGACTAGTGGTGCCCCCTTCAACTCTCCTCAATCCCTGTTCTAATGAGCAAGCACAGAAGAAGCCCTAGTTGAATCGTTGGCTTCTTTAGGCAAAAAAAAAAAAAAAAAAAAAAAGATAAAAAAAAAATAAACGTATATGTACTTGTGCCTAGTCATTTTTGCCTGAAAATATATGCAATGATATAAAGTGCTATCTAAAAATGGCATCTGCCAAATGTACAGCTCCTTTTCAGTGCCTGATAGTTTGGTCAAAACTTATGTTACAGAGGCCAGTCTGTGTGCTCATGTAACGAAAGCTTAAATATAATTTGTCTATACATATGGGGGCAGAGGGGCAGAGGTACATTTATATGGAAGATTTCCTGTTTGAGCCCTAGTTTCCTTTGCACTTCAAACCACAGTCTTAATGTCAGGCTGATGTTTTGCAAGTATAATTTTAAAGTGAATATTTGCTATATGTATATTTATAGCACATTGACAATATATAATTTTCTTCACTGAGTCTAACTTTTCAAAGACATATAAACAGTATACCTCTTCAACCTATTTTTATTTTCACTTAGATTCCATTTTAGTTGCATAAATGCAAACTGGATAAACTGTCATGATTCATTTTTTGCCTATATTTAATGTATTGTGTAAACTTGTTATATGTTAATAAAATAAAATAATTATGCCAATGGTAATGTATAATTATTGAATGTTTATCTTGGCCAGATAGTGTACTACGTTCCTAAATTGAAGCTTTTCATTGAACACTGTCAACACTATATGGAATAAGGATCATGAATAAGCCCATCTTATAGATTAAAAAAAACAAGAGTACAAGAGGTTTTATAACTTCCTCCAAAAACATCTAGCTAAGAAGTAGCAGAAACAGGACTCACTTCAAGTTTCCCTGTCTCTGAACTTTACCATCATTACTACTGAGTCACATAATTTCTCTAAATTTAAACTAAAATTTATATTCTGGGAACCTGAATTGTATTTTCTTTTTTTTAATTAATTTTAATTTAATTTATTTAATTAAATTTAATTAAATTTAAATTTATTGAATTTTAAAATTCAGGAACCTGAATTTTAAAACATCACTTCTACCTTGTCAGCTTTAGTAATGCACTTTAATATAAACAGTATAGTCAAAATCTGTCTGAGGTCTCTCTAAATGTCTTGTGATTTTAATTATATCAACAAAGAAACTATGTCAAAAAAATAGTCATAAATGGTATTTTTTAAAGGAATAATTATAAAGGATAATCTTAAAGAAGGGTTTAAGTTTAGGTGTACATTCTATATAACAACAGGCATTTGTGTACAAATAAATAGGGGATCATTGACTAATTATCCAGTGCCTAATTTTTCCATATTAAATGAGGGCATTTGGTATTCAGAGTGAAACTGTTGATGCACTTGTTCAAGTCCCTTTGGATTTATCAAAAGTTAGATGTTCTGTCTAAAGGAGTTTGTAGTGACAGGAAGAAAACAGGGAAATTAAAAAAAAATCAAAATCCACTTCTTCTAAAGGAGATTCTGTTGAACAGAATTCGCCCTTTGTCTGCTACTACGGTATATGTCAGTCATAGCAAAAGCTTTTCCTGTTCTCCTGTGTGATTTTGGAGCCTGAGATGATCACTAAAAAAAGCATCTTCTTGGTCCAAAAGCATGTGAAGAAGTCAAGAGATGTGATCTGCTTCTATCCTGACAACTGATAGGGGTGATAAAGACTGTCTCCTCCTCCCTCTGGGGCCTGGTAGGTTAAAGATGGAGTCATGACTTGTGGTGGGTGTTGCATTTCAGTCTGAGACTATCACCCAAATATAAAAAAAAATTATATGAGACTTTAAATTTCTCTTTTGAAAATGTACTTCCAAACTTGCAGTAAATTGATGGAGTGATCACCTTTTCGCATGAAATAACCTAAAGTTTAAGGAAAAGATAGATTTTGAAAAATAAATGTGATATTCTCCCCTAAATCCTACTGTCACTATGCTACTTATGCTTGTGATTCTCATTTGCATAACAAAAATCTCTTTCCAAATAGGGCTGCCAAGGACATCAAAATTAAAAATTTAGAAAATAAATTAAGAAAAGTAAACAATATAGTTCTAAGCAAGCCTGACATTTTTAGTGCCACAATTCCTTAGGGCTAATATAGGGAAAGATCTAGAAGATCAAGGGCAAATAGATTTACCTTTAAAAAAGGAGTTGGATGATGTCAGAGTAATGGTGGCATGAGAGATACTCCTGATCTCTCTCCTTGAAATTTCAACAAATTGAACAACTATAATGCAGCAAAAGAACCCAAGTAGGGCAAACAGGCATGCCTGAAAGATCCATGCACCAAATTGACTAAAGGTTGGGTGGGGTAAAAAGGAGGGTAGAAGATAAAATGCATTTGCAATAGGCTTTGGAAAAAAGAAGAGACAAACCTGGAGTGACTGGGGTTTTTTTGTCTCTGCTGGACTATGGGAGGAGGGAAGTTCAGGCTCTCTGGGTTTTATCTGAGAGGTATAGAGAGGGAAACTTGGAGTAACTGGGTCTCCTTCTGCCAGGAGTAGTGATGAGATAGAGCGGCAGAGGCGGAGATAAGTCAAAGCAGCCAGAGTGCAGGGTTATGGCCAGTGTTTCCATGGTCTTCCTGCAGCCTGCACTTAGCAGAAAGAGAGAGAAAGCTAAAGTGTGGACCCCCAGCTCCCAGATCCCACTTCCCTCACCTCATTGTATGAAGAGTGTCAGAGACTAACCCCACAGCTAGTTCTCCAGAGCCACTGTCTCCCCTGAAGAACAGAGGTGGTCTATGTCCAGTGCCCAGGTCTGTTGAGACATGAAAAGGAGCACCCTGAAGTCTGAGATCACCATTGTTAGAGCAGTAAAGCCCTCAAAAGATGCCCCACCCACCAAAAAAAACTACTCCCTACCTACACCATTGCAACAGCAACATCTCAGTTGTGGATAGCCAGGAACTTCACAGAGCTAAAAGTTGTAATACAGCAACACCTACTGAAAGAAACCTCTCAAAACCAAAATATATTTTCCCCCCTTTTCCCCCTTTTTTCTTTTTTCTTATTTTTTCCTCTTTTGAATTTCATCTTCTTTAAATTTTATATTTATATATATATTTTTTTGGTGTTTTACTTTTGAATTTCGGTCTTTTTTCCATGATTTTTCTTCTTGTCAAAAATTTTAAATTTTTAATTGTACTTTTTAATTTTAATTTTTCAATTATTTAGGTTTTTTGTTTGTTTGTTTATTAGGGTTCTTAACAATACCAATCTCAAATGCCATCAATGAAGAAGATATCGAATATCATGGCTACACAAGACAGAAACGTCATTCAGAAAGAAAATAAAAACTCTTTATAAAACAATCTCAGTCATATGGAAAACTTGGAGTTAAATGATAGAGAATTCAAAATTGAAGTTCAGAAAATACTAAACAAGATGCATGAGGACACCAATAGGCAACTTCATGATTTCAGAAAACAAATTAATAAAGAGAATAAATACCTCACCAAGGAGATTGAAACTTTAAAAACAGAGATGAAGAATTCAATACATGAACTGAAGACTGAGGTATCAAGTTTAGCTAGTAGAACAAGCCAGATAGAGGAAAGAATTTGTGACATCAAAGACAGGCAACTAGAGATGCTACAGAGAGAAGAGGAGAGAGACTCATGAATTAAAAAAATTGAGAGGACTCTACAAGAATTATCTGACTCCATCAGAAAGAGCAATATAAGAATAATGGGTATATCAGAAGAAGAAGAGGGAGAAGAGAATGGAGAGCCTATTCAAACAAATAATTGATAAAAATTTCCCAAGCCTATGGAAAGAGTTTGAGCCTCAAATCCAAGAAGCAAACAGAATGCCAAGTTACCACAACCCAAACAGACCTACTCCAAAGCATATCATAATAAAATTGTCAAAAATCAATGACAAAGAAAGAATCCTCAAGTCAGCTAGGGAAAAGAAGAACATAACATATAAAGGAAAGCCCATTAGGTTAACATCAGATCTCCTCACAGAAACTCTACAAGCCAGAAGAGAGTGGACCCAAACATTCAAAGCACTGAAAAAGAGGAATTACCAACAAGAATGCTATATCCATTAAAGTTATCCTTCAAATATGAAGGAGAAATGAAAACTTTTACAGATGTACAGAAGGTGAGGGAATTTATCACCAGAAAACCTCCATTGTACAAAATACTCAAGGGGATTATTTGACCAGATACAAAAAACAAAACAAATCAAAGCTACAAGTAAATGCTCCAACAAGGTCATAATAAAAACAAGGATAATCCATTACAACAGTAACATAAAAGAAGAGAGGATAAAGATCTGCAGTAACAAAGGAAGATGGAGTGTAGAAGCACTCATAAGATGAAAGACTCTTGTACATATGAACATTTTTATCTTAATAACCCAATGAAAATCACCCAAGAAAAAGCCATTACTGAAACACACAGCTTAAAAAAAAAATAGGGGAAAAAAGTATGGAATATCATCAAACAAAAACAAAAAAGAGAAAAACCAAATGAGACACAGAGCTACTAAAAAAACAAAACATAAAATGACTATAGGAAATCCTCAGGAGTCAAAAATTACCCTAAATGTAAATGGACTGAACTCACCAATAAAGAGGCATAGAGCAGCAGATTGGATCAAACAGAAAAACCCAACCATATGTTGCCCTCAAGAGACACATCTAAACTGCAAGGACAAAAATAGATTCAAAGTGAAACACTGCAAAATGATTCTCCAAGCAAATATATCCAAACAAAAAGCAGGTGTAGCCATACTTATATCTGACAATGCTGACTTCAAGACAACAAAGGTAATCAGAGACAAAGATAGACATTTCATAATGATTAAGGGGATATTGTATCAAGAAGGCATAATGCTTCTTCTTTTTTTTTTTAAGAAGGCATAATGTTTCTTAATATATATGCATAGTATCAGGGAGCACTGAAATATATAAGATATTGACTAATTTAAAAATAGAAGCAGACAAAAACACCACCATACTTGAAGATTTCAACACACCACTGACAACTCTAGATAGATCATCCAAATAGAAAATCAATAAAGATTTATTGGCCATAAATGACACTCTAACCCAAATGGACATAATAGACACTTATAGAACATTTCATCCCAAAACACCAGATTATACATTTTTCTCTAGTGTGCATGGAACATTCTCAAGGATGTCCTAACATCCACATGTTAGGACACAAAACTAACATCAACAAATTCAGGAAGATTAAAATTATACCAAGCATATTTTCTGATCATAAGGTTCTGAAATTATAATTCAACTATGAAAATAAAATAAAGAAACACAAAAATGTGGAAATTAAACACATATTTCTAAAATATGACTGGGTCAAAGAAGAAATAAAGCAGAGATCAAAAGATATACACAGACAAATGAAAATGACAACAAGACATCAAAATTTCTGGGGATGTAGCAAGAACAGTAATAAGAGGGAAGTTTATATCATTACAGGCTTATATCAAGTAACAAGAGATATTCCAAGTAAACAACCTAACACCACATCTTAAGGAACAACATAAAGAAGAAGAAAGACAACCCAAAGTCAGCAGATGAAAGAAAATAGTAAAAATTAGAGCAGAACTAAATGAAATAGAGAACAACAACAACAACAAAAAACTATAGAAGAAATTAATACAACAAAGAACTGGTTCTTTGAAAATATCAAGAAAATTAACAAACTGCTCACTAGACTCAGCTAGTTTCCTCATACAAACAAAATTTGAAATGAAAAGGATAAATTACCAAAGACATCATAGATATACAAAGGATCACAGTAGAAAGATTATATGCCACCAAATTCAACAACATAGAGACTTATGAGCAGGGAGAAAATAGAAACACCTATTAAAACCTTCCCCAAAACAAAGGTCCTGGCCCTGATGGCTACACTTGTGAATTCTACCAAATATTCAAAGAAGATATGGTACCTATCCATCTCAATGTCTTCCAAGAAATAGAGAAAGAAGCAATACTTCCTAATACATTTATGAGGACAACATAACCATCATACCAAAACCTAGCAAGGATATCACAATAAAAGGAAATTACAGACTAATATCTCTAATGAATACACATGCAAAAAACTTAAACAAAATACTTGCAAATCGAATACAATAACACATCAAAAAAAAAATAATATGCCACAATCAAGTGGGATTCATTCCAGGAGCATAAGCATGACTCAACATATATAAACTGATCAACCTAATGCACCACATCAACAAAACAAAACAAAGAACAAAAATTACTATCCCATCTTATTGAATGCAGAAAAGGCATTCAATAAGATACAAGATCCCTTTATGTTTAAAACACCCAATGAAATCAGAATGGAAGAAACTCAACATAATAAAGGCCATATACAATAAAACATCAGCTAATATCATACTAAATGGTGAAAATGATTTTTTTTTTTTCTAAAATCAGGAATAAGACAAGGTTGTCCACTCTTTCTCCTTTTATTCAACATAGTTCTGGAAATTTTAGCCAGAGCGATTAGGCAAGAAAAAGAAAACAAAAGGCATCCATATCAGGAATAAAAAGTAAAGGAATCACTTTTGGCAGATGTCATGATCCTGTGTATAGAAAACCCTGAAGGGCCTGACCTGTGGTGGCGCAGTGGGTAAAGCATCGACCTGGAACACTGAGGTCACCAGTTCAAAACCCTGAGCTTGTCTGGTCAAGGCACATATGGGAGTTGATGCTTCTTCTGCTCCTCCCCCCCTCTGTCTCTCTTCTCTAAAATGAATAAATAAATAAAAATAATTAAAAAAGGAAAACCCTAAAGACTCCATCAAAAAACTATTAGAAAAAAGTAAACCAATACAGTAAAGTCACAGAATGCAAAATCAATATAAAAAGTCTACTGTTTTCCTATACAGCAACGAAATGATGAAACATCAGAAAATGAACTCAAAAACCAATTCATTTTACAATTGCAACAACAACAACAACAAAATAACCTAGGAGTAAACTTAACAATGGATGTGAAGGTCCTATATACTGGAAACTACAAAACATTATTGAAAGAAATTGAAAACGATACAATGAAATGGAAAAATATTCCATGTTCATGGATTGAAAGAATCAACATTGTTAAAGTGGCCATATTACCAAAAGCAATATACAAATTTAATGCAATCCCCATCAAAATCCCAATTTAATTTTTTAAAGAACTAGCACAAAAATTACCAGGTTTGTATGAAACCATAAAAACCCAGAATAGCCAAAGCATTCCTGAGGAAAAAGAATGAAGCCAGAGATGTCATACTACCTAACTTCAAATTATACTATAGAAGCATGATAATCAAATTAACATGGTATTGGCAGAAAAACAGACATACAGACCAATGAAATAGAATTGAGAACCCAAAAATAAAAGCACATATACATGGACAAATCATCTTGGACAAAGGAGCCAAAAACACACAATGGAGAAAAGAAAGCCTCTTCAATAACTGGTACTGGGAAAATTGGAAAGCCACATGCAAGAGAATGAAACTTGACTACAGTTTGTCCCCTTCCACAAAAATGAATTCAAAATGAATCAAAGACCTAAATATAAAATCTGAAACAATAAATTACATGGAAGAAAACATAGGTACTAAGCTCATGGACCTTGGCCTTAGAGAACAGTTTATGAATTTGACCCCAAAGGCAAGGGAAGTAAAGGCAAAATTAAATAAATGGAACTATATCAAACTAAAAAGCTTCTGCACAGCAAAAAAACTGACAACAAACAAAAAGGCAGTCAACTAAATGGGTGATGATATTTGTAAACAATAACTCTAATTAGAGGTTAATATCCTAAATATATAAAGAGCTCACAAAGCTCAGCAACAAACAAAAAACAATCCAATTAAAAAATGGGGAGAGGACCTGAACAGACACTTTTCCAAGGGCAAGTATAAATGCCAAGAGATACATGAAAAGGTGTTCATCTTCACTAGGTATTTGAGAAATGCAAATCAAAAGTACATTGAGATACCACCTCACACCTGTTGGATCGACTATTATCAACAAAACAGGTAATAACAAGTGTTGCAGAGACTGTGGAGAAAAAGGAATTCCCATTCACTGCTGGTGAGAATGTAAATTAGTATAACCATTATGGAAGAAATTATGGTAGTTCTTCAAAAAATTAAGAATAGGATTACCATATGACCCAGCCATTCCCTATACTGGGTATCTACTCCCCAAAACTCGAAAACATTGGTATGTAAAGACACATACACCCCTATGTTCATCACAGCATTTTTCACAGTGGCCATGACATGGAAACAACCAAAGTTTCCCTTATTAGAGGATTGGATAAAGAAGATGTGGTGCACATATACAATGCAATACTACTTAGCCATAAGAAATGATGACATAGTGACATTTACTACAATATGGATAGACCTTGAGAATGTTATACTGGGTGAAATAAGTAAATCAGAAAAAGCTAAGAACTGTATGATCTCACACATAGGTGTTATATAAAACTGAGACACATGGCCATAGGTAAAAGTGGTTACCTGGGGCAGGGGGATTTGGGGGAGGTGGTGGGGGTGTGGGGAAGGGTATAAACCAGGACAAATACAGTGTGTCTGTAAAGTCATGGTGCACTTTTGACCGGTCACAGGAAAGCAACAAAAGATGATAGAAATGTGAAATCTGCACCAAATAAAAGGAAAATCCAGTTTCTGTAGGATGATGTGGCAGCATGTGTGCATGGGCAGATGATGAGGTAACACTGTGTATACAGTGGAGCAGCCCACAGGACGTGGACGGTACAGAGGAAAGTTCAGTGTGTTCTGTGGCTAGCTAAATTCGAATTTGTGACCAAAGTGCAACGTGAATATCGGCGCGTTTATAACAAAGCGCCACCACATAGGAATAACATTACTCGGTGGGATAAGCAGTTGAAGGAAACCGGCAGTTTGATGGAGAAACCCCGTTCTGGTAGGCCATCAGTAGTGACGAGTCTGTAAAGGCTATACAGGATAGCTACCTAAGGAGCCCTAAAAAATCTGTGCATGAGCCCACATTGAACTGCACTGTAATAGGTATGAAACTGGGAGAGTTTTCCTTTTATGTGGTACAGATTTCACATTTCTATTGTCTTTTGTTGCTTTCCTGTGACCGGTCAAAAGTGCACCATGACTTATGGACATACTGTATAAGGTGACAGAAAATGATTTGACTTTGGGTGACGGGTATGCACATAATCAACAGTTCTAATTTTATACAAATGTTTACCTGAAACCTATGTACTCTTATTAATCAATGTCACTGTGTTAAAGTTAATTTTCTAAATAAAATTTAACAATAAAAAATTAGGAAAGTAGTTGACAGCCTATGTTGAAATCTACCTTCTCCTACTATCCCGCCTCTGAGCCTACCTTACCAGCTCAAGTTTTGTAACCCATATCTACTTTCTTTTTCTTGCATACTAATCAAATTATTAGCTGGGCAGAGGGATGTCAAGAATAAAGACTACATTGTCCAGTCTCCTTTGCAATTAGATGTTGTCTAGTTCTGGCAGTGGGATATGAGAAGAAATGATACCTCAAACTTCTGTATTGCAGCTTTCAAGGAGGGGCTTTTCCCTTCCTCCATGCTGTTACCTGGAGAACTTCATAGACTGTGCATAAAAGGGTAATGCCCTAGAGAGCAAAATATTCCTTCATCCCACAATTACAGCTGAAGCTTATTACAATCTAATGTCTTCGAACTGTTGGTCAACCAATAGGGATTGAGGGGCATAAAACAATAAAGGTAAGAAACAGCTAAATTGTCCCAGAGACAACCTTGTCTACTTTTCACTGCTTCTCTAAGTTGATCTCCTTTCACTCAAATTTCAGGACTGTAACTCTTAGTTGCCTTAAGAGAAGGAACTAACAATCTAACCTTAGGAAGCATGGAGTGATGAAAAAGATTGAGAAATGGGATTGCTTTCCTTCTGGGAATTATCTCTTTTACTTTTACCTAAGTAAAAAAAAAAAAAACCAACTAAAAATGAATAATAATATGCCATGCCCCTGATCATTTATACAGGTATAGTGAACAAGTGTGGGGTGAGCGGAAGAAGCACTGCCCTTACTCAGCTGAAAATGAATTTAGTATCCACATTAAAGTTTAAAACACAGACACATGATTTCATCCACCAGGTGCCTTATACTTTCCTTATTTTGTTCTGGGTGCAGTCAAGCATGAGGAGTCTAAAGTGCTAATCCATTCCGAGGCAAGTGGGCAATAAAACAATACTACCTTTTATCAGTTAGAAAACAGTTACACACACAGCACAGGCACTTCCTCTGTTGAAGTAACACTGGAAACCTGGTCTTAAAAAGTAATAATAAAGAATTGTGCTTTATTACACTGACATGCAATATCTTGAAATCTGCAGGGGATTTTCCTGCCAGCTGGGGGTTAGAGAGTATGAAAAGACAGCTGTTAGCAGTCTCAACAGTGGATTATTTTATAGATATTTTCATGAAAAAGAATTCACATGTATTTTCTAGTATTTTTTTTCCTCCAGGAAACATCTAAGGAAGAATATAAATTTAGTTTCCTTATTTCCTTCCACTGTTCAGAATGCCTTAAAGGAAGCAGGCGTAGTGGAGAAATAAAGTGATGAGTGTTATCAGATTGGCAAAGGAAATCGCCTTCCTCATTCTGTGCTATGAAGTCAATCAGACACTTTACTTCTCTAGGAAAAGAAACCCAAATACCAACACATACATACAAGATCACCTTTGCCAATTACTTTCACAGGAAAGTCTTTGAGAGGTTGGTTTTCTTGTTCATCTTTGGAATGAGATCTATAGCAGGTTCACAAACAGTCTACCTGGGGTATCACAAGATTTTGTTTTGCATTTCTTTAAAATTTTTTGTTAAGACACCTTTTTTGTTGTTGTTGCCAAGCCATGTATCCAAGATACTCATACATTTTAAAAACATTTGTATAATATAAACAAGACCTTTATTCTTTATTTTTTTCAAAATTTCCTTTTTAGCAAATGCACTTATTTAGTGTGTCGCTGTGGGTTTGAAAATTAATACATTATTATTTTTTTAAAGGGGATTATTTTGTCTGTTTCTGTCTCTTTATTAGAAAAATCACAATCATCATAATTCAGCCAAGTTTGCACCCACTCAACCTGACAGGACTTAAAGTATTTGGCAAACATTCCTTTCTTGGGGGTAAATCTTGTCAGGAGCCAGTTATTGAGCACAGTCTTGAGACATGGAGTAAATGAATGACAGTTCAATTAAGAATTGCTAGTTCCATTCTGGTGCCAAAAACCACTACGAACCCAAACCCCAAAACAATAAAGAACATTTCTAACATCTAGGACAGCAGGTTGCTCACCGACATAATGATTATATGTCCTACTGATTACAGATTCAAAATAAAAATGTTCAACACATTCTTTTTGTTGTTGTTGTTGTTAGCAAGAGAGAGTGAAGGGAGGGAGGGACAGACAGATAGGAAGGGACAAAGATGAGAAGCATAAACTCATAGTTGAGTCACCTTCGTTGTTCATTGATTGCTTTCTCATATGTGCCTGGATTGGGGGGGAGGGTGGAAGGGGGGCTCCAAATAAGCCAATGACCCTTTGCTCAAGCCAGTGACCTTGGGCTTTAAACCTGTGATATTTGGGCTCAAACCAGTGACCCTGTGCTCAAGCCAGTGATCCCATGCTCAAGGCAGTAATCTCAGGGTTTTGAACCTGGGTTCTCAGTGTTCCAGGCAATGCTCTATCCACTGCACCACTGTCTGGTCAGGCAAAATGTGTCAACACATTGTAATAGGTTTTGCGGAATATGGCCATGTCTCTGAAGGACTAACTGGATTGTCTGATCTGAATAAGGCTGGTCTTTGAAAGAATTAGTAACAACATTCAGGTCCTCAGTAGTGCTTCTCAAGTCATAGCTTATCTCAAAGCCAGCCTGCTCTGTAAGGAGGTCCTCAGGTTACAACAGTCTCAACATACAATGTTTCAAGTTTACAATGTTCACTCCCATAAAAAAATTTAAAAATTGAAACATGAGTATTTTGACTTACATCATTAGCACTGTACTTATGGACTACATGGGGGAACTAGTTTGGATGCACACAGCAGAAGAATACGCAGTAACATGGTATATGAGTGAGAGTCGCCAGTATGTTTACCTACGCCATCTTGGACTGTTAAAAGCGCAAGTGTTCCATTTGTATTGCTTTGTTTGGTGACTTTTTGGTCCTTATCATGGCTCTTAAAAGAAAGTCAGAGTCTTCAGATGGTAGTGCTTCAAAGAAGAGGAAAGCCATCACAATGGATGTCACAGAGCTACTGGCATCACATGGAGAGCAGCCGTCTGCTGAGGACCTCATTCAGCTCAAGAAGCAGCTGATTGAAGAGGAAGAGATAGAACCCAAGAGATTTTCTACCAAGCATTTGGCAGAAGGTTTTTCTATGGTGGAGGATGGGTTGGCAAAATTTCAATCTGAGGACCCCAGCAAAATTTCAATCTGAAGACAGATTCAGTAAGATCTACATGTATAATTGTTAGTATAATTGCTCCTGAGGCAATCCTGATTCTCCTGACCCAGTATCTCCAGCACCTTCTGCAGGTTCTCCTGCTTCTCCAATAGGTCACTCTCTCCCACTTTGCAACACCCCTTCCAGTGTGCGAGCCAACCACAGGAATAAAGGTAAGAATTTATTTTTTTACTCATTTTTTTGGTCATTTTTTCTGTTATTACAGAAAAGTGTACAGTACAGCATATTTATGTCCTTTTTTTCTCTGAGTCAGTTGTTCTAGATTATGATTTTATGTTCTAGATTATGATTTTACAACTGTGCTAGGATAGGTAAGTGACTTAGGCTAGGGTGTGTTTTGACTTACACCAAAAGCTGGGTTATGTCACTGTCGTAGGAATAGAACTATGTTGTAACCTGAGGACCCCCTTTATAGATATTTATTTACATGCAACATTATTAAAGATGTTGCTCTGGACTTTCAGCCCTCAAAATGTTTCTGTCCTCTCCAAACTTCTTTCTCTGAATTACACAGCACATGATTGAGAGAAATTTCTGAGGTCCTCTTTGAATTCCCTAATAAAAGACAAACAGTTCTAAGAAGGATGGGCATAGGTCCTTTGTAGTTTCAAATAAGGGCAATGTGTGTGACAGCTGGTTGAGAGCAAAGCTGTGTAGGAATGGGGCACCAGCTGATAGCAGGGAAGTAAGCAACAAGAATAAAAATAAAAAATTAAGGCATAGCTATTGGAGGTAAAAAGATGCCTTAGACTGACCTTAGTGAAGAGCCCAAACAATATTAGTTTGAAAGCCCAAAATTTCTCTTTCTTACTACATTACTTAAGAAATTCCACAACTCACCCAAGAGGAGGTGGCTGTTTTATATAAGAAGTTTTTATTCAGTGGATGCAGAGAGCTCTATAGTAGGTGGTCTACTCTTTCTGCCACCTCCCTGGACTTTCTGTTTTGTTGTCTTTTAAAAATTATCTATTTTAAATGGCCACATGAGTAAATGATGTAAGAAGCTGCCTGTGTGATTTTAGAGACCCCTGTGAGGCGCTTGCCTCTACCACCCTTGTTGGAAGCTAAAATTATACAAACAAAAGCACAAGGTTTCACAGGGTGTGTGTGTGTGTGTGGGGGGTGTGTGTGTCAGATGTCTGAGATCATTTTAAATCAGGTTCCAGCCAGTTCCGGGACCCATTCTTAACCTTCTCTAGCAGAGGAGTAAAAGAGAGCAATTATTTTGGAAGTGAAGCACCCTGTTAAAATGGTGATACTTATTTTCAACTTCTGACCCCTCTCTGTGGATGAGTTTTTAAAACCCACCCTGAAAAGCAAGGTTTGGTATAAAAGAAATAGGAGAGCATGAAGAGATTGATAAAGAGAGGTAACAGAAGGGTTCCTTACTCAGAGGGCAGAAGAATTTGAAGAGTCCAAGAGGAAACTTTGAGGGCTCCCTGTAACCAGCAGTATAGCCGAGCACCCACCTTGACTCAACCTGGAAGCACTGGAGCACCTTCTAAGGCATCTTAGCGATAAAGCAGTGTTTGCAAAACTACAAGGACTGGAGCCATATTTATCTAAAAGGTCTACAGTGATTTGAGGCAAACTCAGACAATTATAAATCTCTTATTTCTGCTACCCTAGAGGCAATTATTTTTCATCTTCTCTCTCTTCTTAAATCATCTATTCTCATTGATCCAGATCAGCTATGATAGAAGGGGGGAAAGGTAGAGAGAGAGAATTAGTGGCTAGGGGACAAAGCACATGGAAGGATGACAGGTTGGAAAACAATGGAGAGGGAAAGGACACGGCACTCTGTGAGGGTGAAAAGAGAGGACCCAAAGCAGAAAGGGAGCCCACTTCCTTCCCAGCCGGCCTCTCTCCAGGAAAAGAACAGAGTGATGCTTAGATCATCAGGACATACTAAATTGGGCCCATTAAAATTGTTATAAGCAAATACCTTGTCATCTCATGCTCTACCTGGTTCCTGATTGACAGAAATACCTTCTATTTTGGGCTGCATGTTTATGTTCCCCAAAAGTCATATGTAGCAATGCTTATCCTAATGGGATGATATGAGGAGGTGGGGCTTTTGGGAGGTAATTAGCTTTTAATGAGGTCATGAGGGTGGGGACTCCAAAATAAAATTAGTGGCCTAATAAGAAGAAAAAAGACTAGAGCTCTATCTGCATAACAAAAAGACGGCTATTTGCAAACCAGGAAGAGAACCTTCACCATAAACCTGACCATGCTGGCACCAGGGTCTCAGACTACCAGCCTCCACACCTGAGAAATAAACGTTTGCTGTTTAATCCTCCTGGTTGATAATCTGTTTTTAGCAGCTTGAACCGATGAAGACACCTGACATTTGCTCCCGTGTCTTCGTCCAATAATGCAATTTTTAAGCAATCGATTTCAGTAGCCTGAATCTAATTCATCTACTCAGGAAGAAACACTTCCATATTTGCCACCAGCATACTGCAAAATATGAGCAGAAGAGAGACTGCCCTGCAGTAATGAAAACCTTGCTGCTTTGTAGTACTGTCTCTCACTAATTGGGTTTCAGAATGATCACACCCTGAATCTTTCAGGTCTGACTTGGTATTAAGTCATTTATAATTAGGCATAAACTACGGCAAGATTTCTATTTGTCTATGATTTATCCATGGTATCAGGCATCTTTAGGAAAGTAAGCCCTTTATATTTCTTTTATCTGCAGAAACCTCATTAATTTGTTGTGTTTTTCTCCCTGATAAGGCTCAAATTATTACCAAGGCAATCTCTGAGTAAGTTTCAATCGGCAGCCTCACAGGGGGAATGGTATGTAGGCAAGTGGAAACACAGGCCCCAGCCACCTGCATGAAAAGCCTCTGCTCATCCTCCCTCCCAGTTCACAGTCTCCCAGGGAGATGAGGATTAGGTTGAGCATGTTAATTCAGTATGGGATAAAATGGCTTAAATCTTTAGGCAGGTCCATCCATACTTAGATACGACAACATTTCACCAAGCGGCCATCGTGTCAGTGAGGAGACATAAGACACAAAACTGTCACTAAATTATACAGTGAAGCAAGTTTGTCTCAGTGGCAATAGATTTTATGATAGATCCTATGCTGAAGCAGGAGGCATAATTTATATCTAATCCATGTCTTTCTCCTCTCCTTGACAAGTCAGGAGGAAGGCAGATTTGTATTCCACTGTCCTCTGCTGAGGGTGTTTAACATGCTTTAGAGGCCAAATGAAACCCAAGCTTTGTTTGTTATCTCCCGGCTTCCAGAAATAGTCAGCTCCGAGGATGTGCCACTGGAGTCCCAGTTACCCCATCAAGATGTCATGGCCCGAAGAGTACAGGGCAACCATGAATGTCCAAATGAATTGACACAATTTCCTGTGGAGGAAGCAATCTGAAAACGATAGGCAGAAATTCTAGTTCCTTTTACACTTAGAGGAGAAGACAGTCATCACTGAAGGGGTGTCTGAGAGTGTTTTGGTTGATCCACAAGAGAGGAGGCTCACAAAAATCAGGCATTTTCTACATGCATGCCAATGCCATCCAATTTTCTTTACTCACATGTTGTGGACCGTAAATGGCAAAAAGCTTGTAGATTCGAGGCTTAGCAAGAGGCTAAGCTCTCCCCCCACCACCTCCATTTTGACTATGACGCTGAGTATTTGCGCCCACTTCACTTGCTTTCTTAAGTTGCTGGAAGCAATTTGCATGCACTTCCTCTGACTCTTTGTGCAGATGTTGGTTGATTTCACTTATGCATGGTGGGGGGATTCCTGTATATGCCTTGGGAGAGTTCCTGTTTTAGCCCCAGATGTATAACTTTATATCAAGGACTTTCTTGACTTGCATATGGCTATATAATAAAGCAAACTGGGGATATGGGGCACTCGGATATTGCCATCAGCGTTTGAAGAGTCCTCCCAGTCCCATCCTTCTTTCTTAATAAGTATGTTTCCTTAATTCCGTACCATTATTAGGAGCCGCACTGGTCAGCAGCACTCAGCTTCTAATCTAATAACAACATAAGAACAAGCTAATGGAGTAAATAACCAAGGCTGACAATCACCAAGCCATCTTGTCTAAATTTGGGCATCACTTCCAGAGTTCCACGAAATGGTCCTGTTCCCCCTGACTTTGCACCTGCCATTTCTTCTGGTTGGGCCACTGCTTTCCTTCCCAGCCACTCTTCTTTCCTTCCTGTGCCACACCCTGACTCCTTCCCAGCCTTCGAGTCACACTGTGAACTTGGTCTCCATTGGAAATCCTCACTGAAGAAGCCCACGACAGGGAAGTTGGGGGGAGTCTTCTCCATGTGCTTTCTCAGCAACTTCTTCACCTGTATCCTTTGGAAACACAGTTCTGATCACTAGACTGGGAGCCCCCTGAAGGTAACCACTGTGCTTTATTCATTCACGCTTCTATCCCAGCAGTCCTCACATGCCTGGTACAAAGGAGAAGCTCAATCAGTGTTTACTGGAAGATTATTGAAAGAGAGAATCCAAATTATGGAGCTTTAATTTGTTGTTGAAATTTACTATTTGGGGTATTTCTCTTAAAGCCAGAAAGATATTTCAAGCTCTGTCCAGTAAACCAGTGGTTTGGGGCATAGCCCTCTATATTAGGTATGCCATTTGCCCTTTAAGATTTACTTACTGCTCTTCTGCACACCACTCTGTGCCCTGGGAGGCTGACACTCTGGGCTGCCAGGCACCTGCTCCCTCTGGCTTTCAGTTAGATTTAGCCAATGAAGGTCACCATTAAGAGCTGGAAGAAGAAAGGGATACTTACTACCCTCCCCAAACAAATTCCCGCTGTCTCCTTAGTAGGTTGGCTCTGTCCTACTATTGGCAGGCCATGGTTCTTATACAGCTATTTCCTACAGCTCTTTGGATCCATGACTCCTTGCTCCTTTGTCCATAGAGACATAAAAGTAGTGAAGACACCTCTCATTGCTAGGCATAGACAGCCTCGCCATCTCTTACAGGTGTCTTTTGCTGTTAGTAAAAGGCTGTTAATTAATTCTCTCTAATTATCTTTTATTTGGGGAGCTGTCATTTATTTCCTGCTGGGACCCTGATGGATGTGCCTTCCTTTCCAAATTCCGCCAGTGGTGAACAAAGGATCCCACCAAAGGCATTATGACTACCGCCATGCCCCTCCTCATGGTGGGCGGGCTCCATCACCACTTGCTGAAGCCAGTACTCACATCTTTTAAAGACCCCCCTTTGCTTTCTCTCTTAAAGGAAATATCACTCAGAACTTTTGACAGGGACTCATCTACTTAACTTTTCATTTAATCATCATTTAGCAATCATGTATTGAGGCTCTGTGCTTGCCCTTGAGACAGAGTTTGAAAAGACAGGCAAGATCTGTGACCAGATGAAGCTTACAAACTAATAGGGGAAGTCAGACAATAAGCAAGACATATAATTTATAATGATAAAAAGAGTGGTAAAAGGGAAAATACACAGTGCCAGATTTCTGAGATGTCCGCTAGTTCATATGTACAAATATTTCCTATATGGGTTTCTGTACTTAAAGCATCTAATACACATGACTTCAAAATATAATTACAGATGTTTTTGCATTATTCTTGAAAAGCATGAGATATTCTGAGACTCCATCTAAATTCCAAATGCATGGCCTCTCCTGATTTCACATCAACTCCTTGGGACTAGTAACCAGGTGCCCACAGAACTGTGTTAGCCTCTTGGAGTTTGGAGCTAAATTAGACAAATGTAGTCCGAGCACCAGTAGGTAAAGGGATATAGTCCACCTAAAGGGCATTCCTGATCATGAATGTTTTGGTATATTTATTTTTTAGTTCTAAGAAAATATTTTTTTAATCAAAATAATTTATTATTGTTCACTGTTCTAAGGAGATTGTAATCTGAACTGATGGTACATTCACAGAAAAGAAAACTTTTTCTCAACTGTATCATACAATGATTGTGGAAGGAGCATCTATTTTTTCAACTAACATTTGTTGAAAGCTTGCTATGTGCCAGCTTTGGCACAAGCACAGGGTGGCAGAGGTGGACACTGGGCAGTGGGTCCTGAGGAGTTTACATTTCAGTGGAAGACATTGCCCAGAACTTCAGGGCAGGATAGAAAGCAGCCCTCACAAAGGCAACTACCCTGGGCCTTAACCAGGAGCAGATGGTGAAAATGAGTCTTCTAAAAGGTTTTATGGAAGCCTGAAGTTTCCTCAGAGTCCAGGGGTACTCGGTCCACAATAACCCCTCCAGCACCTCACTTATGAAGTCTCTTCGCCTTCTAAGTGCCCTCAAAGAGGACTGCACCTGTGTCCAGCCATGTTATGTGCATTAATGCAAGACTGAATAAGCCCATGTTGACCTGTGCACCCTCCAATGACCATATGAATAGCACAGAGTGGCTCCTGTTAGCAGCGCACCTCTGAGTTGAGAGGTGGTTCTGCTCTGGTTTTAGTAGAACAAAGAGGCAGCTTTTCAACTTTCCCAAGCCCAATTCCAAGCTCACTCACCCTACCTGAAGCTCAAGAAACACAAATTCCAAGTGTTCTCTCCAATCTTTGAAGATTCACTTCTACCTCAAAAGCAGCCAGTATGGGGACACCAGAGTGGGTACACCTGCCTTTGCTGGATGCTGCCTTCCTTCTGGCCCTGGCCATTCCCCTTTGCTTTGGTTCCCCAAAGCAAAAAAAAAAAAAAAAAAAAAAGGTGGTTGATACTTGATGTTAGGTTCTCTAATGTAAGCTCCTATTCTTTGACTTATGAACACCTCAACTCCAACTCCTCTGTTTTACACCATCCCATCAAGGCCCCGACATCTGTGACTGAGATAATAGGTATTCATAGGACACTTCTCAGAAATAATTAGTATCTCCTCTTCTTCTGGTTACTTTCTGTACTATATTCTGACAGGTAGAATTGAGGGTAAATTTTTTTTGACTTAGGCTTCTGGTAGCTCAAATTATATGATTAGGTCTTGTTCAAGATGTGAATAAAAAGGTGTTGAGGTATCTTATGGCCATCTTATGTGTTCTTATGTTGAGAAACTGTGATCGATGAGAAAGAAATAAACACTAGTTTGTGTCCCAGGTGACCTAGTTCTTACTCCTCACTCTGCTCCGGTCTAAGGGACTATGGCCTCAGCTTCTATGGGTCTCCATTTCCTCACAATACATTTTATATTAGGATTGTTATGTGCAAAATAAATCACCAGGATGTTATTCTGTAACATAAAATTTAAACTAAATTTTAAAACCAAGGGAAAATTGATTTTATATCATCCACTGGTCTGTTTCTCCATGACCTGACTCAGGTTCCATGGACACAGAGAAGGGCACATGAGCACACACAAGAAGATGCAGGGATCCTGTTCATATCACACTGAGTGTCTTGTTTGTTGAGAAAACTCTTTCCCTTTTTCCTGAAGCTCCTTTAGGGAAGAACTTGGAAGGTCAGCAGCTTGAGGAAGGATTAACATAGGCTGAGAGCCCAATGCTGAATATAGGGTCTGTCCTAGCATGAAGCACAGTGTGAAAACATTTTCAAGCATTTTGTGATGACGATAATAGTGACAACATCTTGTATTTCTCCAGAGAAGCTCAGAGAATTTCATAGGCCTTTCATCAATCATCCTTGCCACTTCCTCATGAGGAAGGAAGAGGGCAGGCACTAATATGATATAAATGGCAGCATCCAAGTGAGCCATCACATTGAACTAGAGCCTTATAAATTGTTTGTTTCCCCTTGTAACCAGACAGCAGCTACAGGGAAAGGCAGAGAGGGAGGGCGCTTGGTCCAGTTTCAGGCGAGAAGCTGTATCTCCGTGGAGACCTCCAGACAAGTTAGTACACCGGATTTTTACAAATGACACTTTGGACTACCATTTTTCACTGATTAAGGCCTGTCCGGTCTTATATTTTGAAAGTCATTTTTGTTGTTTTGATATGTTTTATTGCATAAAACCTGGTTTCCATAAACTAGTGATTACTGGATTTCTTCTTAACCCTCCGATTGTCATTTATATAAACAACTACTTTTCACTCTCTGATTATCACTGAGTTCTTGTTCCTGGGTTCTTTTTGGAAAAAAAAAAAGCCAAAAAACCTCTCATGCTTAATCATTACACTTCAGAAAATAAATAATAAGACAAAGCCTTCTCTGCATTTCTCTAGCTTAAATATCTCTGCTACGGTGTTCTCTGTCTCTCTTCTGTCACTCTGAGTTTTCCTCATTTTCCTGCTTATTATTAAAAATTAAATTCCTATTCTATGTTCTAAATCACAGCCCCACAAATGCACATACAATTCCAGCTTTAAAAGTCAGTAACTAGCCAGATCCACGACATCTGTAACTGTTCTCATCTCACTACCATTATCAACGGTAAATGGGTTCTTGTGCAGTTCAGGGCACAGCACTGGCCAAAGGGAGCTGAGGCGAGTCAAAGTCCTCATCATCAGGGCAACTGCTTCTTTTTTTTTTTGTATTTTTCTGAAGCTGGAAACGGGGAGAGACAGTCAGACAGACTCCCGCATGCGCCCGACCGGGATCCACCCGGCACGCCCACCAGGGGCGATGCTCTGCCCACCAGGGGGCGATGCTCTGCCCCTCCGGGGTGTCGCTCTGCCGCAACCAGAGCCACTCTAGCGCCTGGGGCAGAGGCCAAGGAGCCATCCCCAGCGCCCGGGCCATCTTTGCTCCAATGGAGCCTTGGCTGCGGGAGGGGAAGAGAGAGACAGAGAGGAAGGAGGGGGTGGGGGTGGAGAAGCAAATGGGCGCTTCTCCTATGTGCCCTGGCCGGGAATCGAACCCGGGTCCCCCGCACGCCAGGCCAATGCTCTACCGCTGAGCCAACCGGCCAGGGCCGCAACTGCTTCTTGAGGCAAGTCAGTAAGGCCCGGCTTAGAGAACAAACAGTGGATCATGTGGGCTCAGCAGAAAAGATCACCCTACAGCCTGTGGAGGAGGTGGCTTCAGGACACTTCCAGAAGATTGAGAAAAGACAGTTCCCCCAACTCGCTAATATTGAAAAGGCAGTTTTATTAGCTGTTAAGGGTAGAGGTCAGCTTATAGAGGGTTAAGGAGAGTTTAGAGTGAAGACCCAGAGGCCCTGAGCGTAGGTCAATGACCCTTAGCTATAGTATATCTGTCAATATACTATAGCTAAGGGTCATTCCAAGGTCAAAAGAAGAGTCTCCTCCTAGATAAAAATTTCTAAGCGAGGTGGGAATGGGGGCTGGAGGGAAAGGAGAAGGAAACAAGCATCAACAAAAACAAACACTAAAAGTCTCAAAAACTAAAACTCTCTACCTTATGTTTTAAAGGCTATATTTTGCTCCCACTCCCAGTTTCCTGAGGCACCTCTAAAAAAGAACAAGGAAAGCTCAAAATAGAATTCAGTGCAACCCTTGTACCACAATACAGGTGTGTAATGCAGAGAGAGGAGCAAATAGGCTTTTCCTATACAAAAACACCCTCAACGGTCATGCCAGAATCCTTCAAGTGGGCGGATTTCAGAGTGGGACTGTCTGACCTGGATGACATCTGCCTTCCAATCTGAGAGTCTATGATCTAATTTTCAACACACCCACTTTGAAAAGTCCTAGTAAGCAACCACTGACAGTGTGATCACAATTGAAAAATCAGGCAGCCAGGGAATCGAAGTTGGCCATACAACTGCCTCCCAGGAAAGTGCTTCTCTTGAATATCTAAGGATAACAGACATTGGTTCATTCCTCATTCATTATAAAGCTAAAGACCTGAAAGCTCTACTGACCAAAGTATTATTTTTCCTAAAAGTGCAACTGTACATTACAAAATTAGAGAGCAGCACTGGTTCTTGAAAATAGCGGTTTTTCTAGAAGGCACTGCTTGGTACTCAAGGAAACTGCTTCAGTCCAGCACATCCCTCAACAAGCCTAATTCTTCACAGGCCACTTGAAGGTTATTTTAACATGGTTCCTTTGTTTCATCAAAATAAGTAAATAAATAAATAGATAAATAAATAAAATAAACAAAATGCATTATTCAGAACAGCTACTTCTGGGCATGGATACCACACCACATTAAAGACACAAGCTCTGGATCTACTGCTAGGAGAATCTTTTGGTGCCTCGGTAATTATTTTGCATAAGCGAGTCTTACAACTCATCAATACTTATCACTTTAATGATGTCCGCTTCTAACTAATTTCTTTTAAGAAGTGAGGAGCCTCACTTGTTAGTTTGATAGAGCTGCAGCCGAGGGTACACTTCTATGACACACACTAATTCATAGTGCTTCCACTAGGCAGAGGGGACTTGCCTGTCCCTTAGCTGAATGTCCACAGGAGAACAGTGGGGAGGTGGTCTGGGTAGTTACTATTTTAGGCTTCCTTCTATTCCCCAAGAAGGAACAACAAATTGATAAGATAGTAAATTAGGCTTTTGTTACATCAACTCATTTCAACAGTAATGGTTAAATTCAAAACTGGAACCATCCATAGCATTGACAAGTAAGTTGACTGTCACTGACGCACCCTGGGCTGCTGTGAGCATCTGAGAGGAAACAGGCAAGGCACACCATTACATTACAGAAGATCCTTTTGTAATTTCATTTCAGTTAGCTGAGAGGCCTGGCTACTCATATTGTGGAACTGAATTGAAGTCCTAGGTGGTTCAGCATGATAATAAGCTAAGTTTACATTAAGGTAACTGGGTACCAAGACAACTTACACCATTGTGAAATGAATCTGGCACTGCAGAAATCAGGGTCTGTAGGGTCACTATAAATAATGGTGTTGCTTACATGCAGAAACCATCCATTTCTCGTGGCTCAATGCAGGGAGCTGTGCAGGCAGAAACTGATAGCTTACAAGATGGAGGCTCCGTCCTGCAGCCAACCTGTTGCCCACAATTTGGGATGTGGTTTTCTGGTTTCCAAAAGGAACTTTCTATCTCTGTCTTTCTTTTCAGATCAACCCAAAATTATAGTTCTGGCTGTGAAGAAGGGTTGGAAGAATGACTGCATAGTGCAAAAGGTATTTTTTGAAAGGTAATTGCACAGTTAGTTGGTTCTGCTTCAAGTCTAGCCCACAGAGTCAAAATATATCAAAACGACACAAAACAGCCTCATTGTAAAGTTGTTCTGTGTATGGCGCAGGCCTTCCACTAACTGAAGACATATGCTTTCAATAACCTGTTACGGATCATATTCTAGGGAGAGCTAACTTTGCTCCAACTTTGCAGAGATTCTCCACGAGGAAAGAAAACACTGTTTTCAAACCCCACCTCTGCTGGGACTGCTACCAGGAGGGGGTCTTAGCTCCTTCTTTGCACTTTAAGATCTTTGCACTCTCTCAGGGGATAAGAACTCCCTACTGTTATGTAAGAGTTGCTGCAGAAAGCTACATCCATCCCCAAATTAACAAAATGCAGAATATACCTACTACATTCGTTAAGTTATTCAACAAGTATTTACTGAAAGCCTACTATGTGCCAGGATGATTTTAGGCCCTTGAGATATATCAGTGAATGTCCTTGTGGACATTCATGGCAGGGGGCAGTGGGAAGACAGATGATAAAAATAGACGTAATGCATACACTATAGAATATGTTAGTAGGTGGTAAAAGCTAAGATTAAAAATAAAAGGCAGAGCCAGACAAGAGGGATTAAAAGTTTCAGGAGAGGGACAGTTAAACAGTAATGGTATTTTTTTTTATTCATTTTAGAGAGGAGAGGGAGAGACAGAGAGAGAGAGAGAGAGAGAGAGAGGAGAGGGGGAGGAGCTGGAAGCATCAACTCCCATATGTGCCTTGACCAGGCAAGCCCAGGGTTTCGAACCGGCGACCTCAGCATTTCCAGGTTGACGCTTTATCCACTGCGCCACCACAGGTCAGGCACAGGAGAGGGACAGTTAATAATTTTAGAATAGTCTGGATAAGTCTCTGAAAAGATGATGTTTCAGCAAAGGCTTGAAGGACTTGAGGGAGATGGTGCTAGTGATGCCTAGAGGTGATCATTTCAGGCAGAGGGAAAATCCAGGGAGAAAGATTTAAGTCAAGAGCATGCACGCTACGTTTGAGAAAGTCTAAGAGGCTAGTGTGGGCCTTTCTAGTGCTACTGCAGGAGGGTTAGTGGAGTGCATGCGTACGCAGGAGATGAGGTCAAAGAATAATGGGATCTTATAGATCAGTGCTTTTCAAACTTTCAACTGAATTTAAATCACCTGGGTTCTTGTGACAATAAAGGGGCATATCCACTTGCTGTCGGGTAGGGCCTGAGATTCTGTTCCCCTAACCAGTTCCCAGTTTCCTCTGGTGCAGCTGCTCAGGGGCTCATACTTTAGAGTAGCAGAGTTTTTGACCATTGTAAATGACTTTTACTCCAAGTGAAGTGGAAATCCACTGAAAGGTTTACAGACTACCGAAACAGACTGTAGTAGGGAAAGGGAGGGCAGAAGGGAGACCAATTAGGAGGCTCCTGTAGTCGGCAGGCAAGCAGTACGTAGTCAGCAGGCAAGCAGTACTTGGATCAAGGAGGTATCAGTGGAAGCAATTTGGTTCTGGACATATTTTGAAGGGAGAGTTCTGATAATTTCCTGGATTAGAAGTTGTGTGTGAGAGAGAAAGGGGCCAAAATAAAGCTGAGTGTTTGACCTGAACATCTGGGGAATGGAGTGGCCATCGGCTTAAAATGGGGAATGCTGCAAGTGGAATATGTATTTTGAGGTAGGTTAAGTAATTCTGTTTGGACATAATGCATTTGGTGATGTTTAAAAGGCAGTGTCTGGAACTCAGAAGTCCAGTCCAGGGTCTGGAATGGAGATGAATGTGGGAGTGGTTGACAGAAGATATTTAAAGCCGTACAACTGAGGGAGATCACCCGGAGTGTGGGTGTGGAGAGAAAAGACGAGACTAGTAAGCATCGTGTAGCACTCCATCAGGGATCTCCGTGCCCAGGAGACAACATGGAGGAAGTCTGGGAAGAGAATTCTCTCTTAGGTTTCACCAGAAGCAGCACTTGGAGTCTCATCATAAGTCTCCCATATTATATCTCTGTCATGCCAGTCACAAAGCCTTTACCAATGACTTATACCACTGTATTTGTCTAAATACAGAGAGGGTGAAAGGTATACTTTTTCACCTTCCACAATGTCAGCTTCCATGAAGAATTTGCATCCATCAGCATGAATTATTATTTGAAAGGTCAACAACTTGTTGTTTCTATACAATTTGTTGATACAAGTGAAGAACAAGCATTCACTTGAAGTAGCAGCAAAAACATTTATTTATTCATTCAACAGCAAACAATGAGCAATACAATGTGTAAGTACTGGCCTAAGCAACATGGAAACTACAGAGAACATCACTTACAGATCTTACCAATCTGAATGCTTCAGTACCTTTGTGTGTGTGTGTGTGTGTGTGTGTGTGTGTGTGTGTGTGTGTATGTGTGACAGAGACAGAGAGAGGGACAGATAGGGACAGAGAGACAGGATGGGAGAGAGATGAGAAGCATCAATCTTTTGTTGTGGCTACCTTAGTTGTTCATTCATTCCTTTATCATATGTGCCTAGACCAGGGGGCTACAGAAGACCGAGTGACCCCTTGCTCAAGTCAGTGACCTTGGGCTTAAGCTGGTGAGCCTGGCTCAAACCAGATGAGCCCATGCTCAAGCGGGCAACCTTGGGGTTTTGAACCTGGGACCTCCCTGTCCCAGTTCAACGCTCTATCCACTGTGCCACCACCTGGTCAGGCTGAATGCTTCATTACTTTTAACAGCTGAGCTTGATTTGAGATGCTTGAAGAACAAACTACACACACACACACACACACACACACACACACACACACACCCTTCTATTGCCCTTGGGAATCTATCTTGGATCTACTTCTCAAATCTGCTCATTCCATCTGGCCAAGCTTCTGTTGTAGATTTATTTACCTCACCTCTTTTCTCTACCTGCCACCTCATTAATGAAACATTACGTTCATCTTTTTTCCTGGAATACATATTTAGTTCAGTTCTATCCATGCCTAAGGCTAGTTTCAGTTCCCAAGACTCCAGGAGGGAAAAGTTATGGGCCCTCTGCTTATTCAGGACTGAAGATGATTAAGTACACTCTCTAGGAAAATTATGGTGTAATAGAGATTAGTATTATAAGATTGCTTGATAAATGAGCCAGGGTATGTATGTGTGATTATTTTATATATTTTGAGGTATATATAAGAAGTGAACTATTAGTAATATAGACACTATCATGTAACTTATAAACCTTGGTCCATTCTGCCTTCTGTTCTATCTCAAACTATGGCACCATTATCGGGGTGCTGTGGAGGTGATATTCACCCAGAAGTTAAGTGAGTGCCTTAAAGCTTCCTGGTTTCTATTAATATTCCATACTAGTATTTCATCCATGAATTTATCTAAACTCTTCCTAGAGCTATTGACACTTTAAAATCTACTATCATCTCCTGGGAGTAATGACATAGAATTTTGTGCATCACTGTAAAGTGCAGTGGAGAAGAAATCTGTCAAGGTCTACTTTGGTTCCTGCTTTGATAGCCTGCCTCTCCCTACTGCAGGGGACATATTCCTCCCACCTGTGGACTGAGCCTCAATCCAGGCTGTAGGACGAATGCTACCTTTAATTACAAAGATTTAAAGAGTTCTTCAAAATGTAGATGACTTGGAATCCAATCACCATAGCTGCCAGTTCTGTTAGACTGCATGACCTAGTTCTATGAATGAGCTTCTGTCTTGTTCCTGAGATCAGCTTCCCACCTGTACCCCAGTTCTGGCAGCATAATCTTTGACTTGCTCTTATGTATCAAGGTCCCAACTTGGTAACTTTCCCAATATTCTCAGCCTTCTAGGAATATTTCCTGCTGTTTCCTCCCAGGGCCTCTACCTGAGTGATAGAAATTCTCCCCCTGAACCCTAGAACTGACAGTGTCTCCTGATGCTCCCTATTTGAATGTCTGCCTGTTTCATGATCCCACATTTCTGTGCTCTGGCCACCTGTCAGGACTGCATAATGTGTGTCATCTGATCCTCCACACTCATTGCCTGCTGGATCCACCTGTTGTTGATGGTTTAACTGGTGTGGATATTGTGAGTGCTGCATGGATAATATTTTTTCGACCATATGCAACATGCAAGAGGAATAAAGAATGTTAACCTGAGCCATTGCTTACTGCGGTGCAAACTGCATACCGGTCAATTGCAGAGGGCACCATAAGCAATGTCTGGAAAGTACAGCGTATGGCAATGAAAATGGCACTCCCTGGAGTTGTGCTGTGCAGCAATCCTGATTGCTAGCTGTGCCTGATATCCTGGGGATATAACTATGGAATATGCCTATAGCAAGTTAAGTGGTTTTCAGCATATGCATCAGTATTTAACATATCATCAGCATTTAATTTGGGGAATGCTGACTCAAAGCCAGATAAACTTTAATTATGTCCTCATTACAGGGTCAGATGCAGAAGAAAAAAGTGTGACAGCATGCCTAATCTCAAACACTTGATAAAGTTAAATAATGTAACAAACAACAAGAATAAACATTTTCATTATTGAGGCAGGCTACCTGCCCAGGACGAGTGGCTTAATTCTAAGTGATGGAGCACACATGTCAGACTGCAGCAGTCCTCCGAGCATTCGCATGGCCTGCGCTGTGCCAAAGGCATCCTTATTTACAGTCATCTCCTCCTCCCTCCTACCACAGTGTATCTCTTCTTCAACTTTAAAGTCAGGTTTTAGGAGCCCTGGCTGATTGGCTCAGTGGTAGAGCATCGGCCTGGTGTGCAGGAATCCCGGGTTCGATTCCCGGCCAGGGCACACAGGAGAAGCGCCCATCTACTTCTCCACCCCTCCCCCTCTCCTTCCTCTCTGTCTCTCTCTTCCCCTCCCACAGCCAAGGCTCCATTGGAGCAAAGTTGGCCCAGGTGCTGAGGATGGCTCTGTGGCCTTTGCCTCAGGCGCTAGAATGGCTCTGGTTGCAACAGAGCGATGCCCCAGATGGGCAGAGCATCGCCCCCTGGTGGGCATGCCGGGTGGATCCCGGTCAGGCACATGCGGGAGTCTGTCTGACTGCCTCCCTGTTTCCAACTTCAGAAAAAAAATAATAAATAAAAAAAAAAATAAAAAAAAAAAAGAGTGTAAAGTCAGGTTTCAGGATTTTTTGAATTAAAGGCCTATTCAACTCCCTCATTTTCCCCTTTAATCTCTGAAAGCCAAAAGTTTTTATCTTGGAACTCTATTAAGTAGTCAAAAATCAAGATTATTGACTTAATGGCTCATATATATATGTTTCTGAAGAAATATGTTACAGGCCAAATACTAGGGAAGGAGAGTGGGAGGGAGACAATAATGTCAAGGTTTAGGGGCAACCTAATATATTTGATGAAGTAGAAATTGATCTGAGAGACAGAAGATGTGGGATCCACTAGAGGTCAGATTACTAGCCAACTGTGCAATCTTGGTCAAGTGAGCAGTTGCCCTTTCAACTGTAAACATGAGTGAGTTAGGCTGGATGACTGCTAAGGGATTTTCCACCACTAAAACTGCAGACTATCAATCAGCATGGAGTCCTGGATGGCAGTGGTGATCTTTGTACAGCACAAGGACACAGACTAAATTGATGCTAATGGAATTCCCAATAAGGGTGGAGGAATGCACCAAACCAACTCCACCTCCTCTGCAATTTGCCCCAAGGCAGCTCTTAAGGAAGATGAATGCTTAATTGCAAAGTAGGCACTCAAACAAGAGCAAGTGTAATTGAAGAGGTGGTTTCATGAGCACCATTTAAAACCTAAGGAAATTGGAAGCAGTATATGTTGGCATTCATTCAGAAGGTGGTATTATGAATAGTTATTAAACATCCTGATTTTTCTCTCATAAATTAGATTATAAAGTACTTGGTTAATTATAGCAAGGTATTAATATCACATTAATCTAAGTCATAAAATAAAGTATTTATGGATCTTATTCATCCAAGAATCAAGTGCCATATGGAAAGTGGTGTCTGAGATGGTGCAAAGTTAGTAGATGAGTCTTGCGGTTCCCATACAAGGAAAGGCACTTTATTCTCCTATGCCCACTGAGATGCTGTGCCCTTTAGACTTAACTTAAGCCCCATTTCTCCAGGAACAACCCCCAGAAAGCCAGTTCACAGGTGTCTCCTCTTCCTGATTTCCTGTGGCACTTATGGCCTGCACTTAGGATCTACCTCTGCATTTTGATCCTTACAAATTCTTTTTCTTATCATCTCATATATGCATCTCTCTTTTGTGTGTGTTTGTGACAGAGACAGAAAGAGAGAGACAGAGAGAGGGACAGACAGACAGGAAGGGAGAGAGATGAGAATCATCAATTCTTCACTGAGGCTCCTTAGTTGTTCATTGACTGCTTTCTCATATGTGCCTTGACTAGGGGGCTACAGCAGAGAGAGTGACCCCTTGCTCAAGCCAGCGACCTTGAGTTCAAGCCAGAAACCTTGGCCTTCAAACCAGTGACCTTTGGGCTCACGCCAGCGACCATGGGGTCAGGTCTATGATCCTGCACTCAGCTGGTGATCTCAGGGTTTCAAACCTGGGTCCTTTGCATCCTAGTCTGACACTCTATCTACTATGCTACCACCTGGTCAGACTCATATATGCATCTCTTAACCTTCCCATTAGATTGTAATTTCCTTCAGACCAATATCTCATAATGCATTGCTCTTTTTTTTTTTTTTATCTCTTCAGGGGTTAGTTACTGAGGGCTGGAAGATATTTCATGGCTAATACACATGCTTTTAATGGAATTAATTTTATACACTTTGGAGAGATTACTATGGGCCAAGTTGGGAGATATAACAGTGGATTTGAGAATATCTGTTGTAAGCATCCATCAAGAGTAAGAGAAGAGAGAAATATTTGAAAATAATCACTAAAATACAAAGATTATGGGGGAAAAAAAGAACAAATGTTTTGCAAAGAAGAGAGTAATTTATTTCAAATGGTGGATGAAGCTTCTCAAACTTTAGAATACACTGAAATCACCTCGGGGACACATCTTGCCAGGCCCCACTTCCAGAGTTTCTTTTTCAGTTTGGAAAATGCCTAAATATTTTTATTTCTCATTAGTCCTTAAATGATGAACTAGTCTCTAGTGCAGAAACAATACTTTGAGAACCACTGAGCTAAAGGACAAGTAGGCATGAAATAATGAAAAGCATCTCTGTAGCTATTTTTACCTCTTTAAAGGAGTAGAGGGCAACGTGGACAAGTAAGTAGGATGAGTAAAGGGGGAGAGATATTCACAATGTTTAGGGATGACAAATAGCTGTTTGGGGAAATGGGAATAATCGAATTCAGGGGTATTACTTTTGAGGTCCTCAATGTCACATCTGTGGACTTGGATTACTTACTGGGGAATAGAGAATACAGGAGTGTTGTACAGAGATACCAAGAGGCTGACGATAGGAGGCAATGGAATATTGGAAAAAAGAGGGTCTGGGGCCAGGTAGCAAAGTTATGAGATTGTCATTTCAATACTGCAATATTATGGGTTCGATTCTCAATTAGGGCATATACAAGCATCAATCAATGAATGCATAAATAAGTAGAAAAAGAAATCAATTTTCTCTTTCTTTCTCCCCCTCTCTAAAAATGAATTAAAAAAATTGCACAAAAGGATTTGATAATTAAGCAACTAAGCCAATTTGTCTTTGTTAAAGGGAAACCAAAATAGAACAAAGTCATGTATTTTTGCAAAAGCCACGTCATATGTTTCTGGAGATCATCTGAGTAAGTGGGACAAAGGCTTCAATTTGGTCATTGCCCAGGGTTTAGAGAGTCTGCTTTTATTATCACTGATGCACATAGAAACATATGGGTGTGTCAGCATTTAGAACACACTTCTTTACACACCCACATGAGGCTGTAGCTCTGGAGTTAGGATTTATTCCCAGTACTAATGAAATGGATGTGGAAGCCCTTAGCAAATGAATAAGAAGAGATAGCTCTCTAACTCAAGTCAGAAGCTGTCCCGAATGAAAAGTTCATCTACCCAGTAGAGTTGAAGAGAAGAAAAGTGCTACTGAACCTTCTAATCAGGCTCTGTTTGAAAGAAAAACAATTGGATTTGAGTTCTGTCTCCCAAAATAAAAATAATGGCTGACACATAATATCAGACACTGTCCTAAACACAATAAATATATTGTTATTTAATCCTCACAATGGAGATGATTATGGTCTTTATTTTATAGATGAGAAAACCAAAACACAGAGAAGTCAAGAAATATGATAAGGTCACACAGTAAGAGGTGGAGCCAGGATTTGCATTCAGAAGGAATCAGTGCTTGTGTGTTAAACTACTACACATATGGGGACAACCCTCTAAACAACTAAGCTACTCAGCCAGTGCTAAAAAGTAGTCTTGATTTGCCTTTCATTCTTTCTTCCCTCCCTTTCTTCGGTCCTCTCTTTCTCTCCAAATTATTAAACATCTCTGCTTGTCAAGCAGTAATGCACATAGATTGAAACTGCTTTTAAAGAGCTGAGCAAAGTAGCAGTTTGAACAGGGAAATTATTCTAGCGGTGAATGATACACGTGGGCCATGCATAGGGTCTTCAGAAAGATCAAACCACTCCACAGGGCCCCCCGTTTTGGAGTAGCTTTGGCTACACTTGCGACTTAATAAAATTCAAGGACCTTGTCCCCAGCCTCATTTAGTTTTCCTGTCACAAAAGCATACTGTACCTTTTTGCAATGCCAAGTAGGATTCAACACCTCCTGAAAGGAGAAAGTGTAGAGAGGGTTTTTATATATAATAGTTATGGGGTGGGGGAGATCTTAAAACACATTCACCTACAGCCTTCTTTCAATTCTCCCATGGAATGCTAACCTTTATTTGCAGTTTGTGAAATTCTTGTCAAAAGCTTGCTGTAGCCCGAGGTTGAAACCAGAGAGATTCTGACTTTGTCCGGAGGCAGGTACCTTTGTAGCTTTCTAATCTCTCTCTTTGAAGTTCCCTGGCTTTTCAGAGGTTGGTGATGTTCCCTGCAGAGGATTTTCTGTCATTTCATGGGCAGAAACGCATGGTAGTGATACTAGGAACTAAAGTTTAAATCTCTTTAAATTCTGCTTAATTGCCATCATTGGCCTAATTGCAGGTACAAGACTCAGAGAGAATGTGTGTCACTTGACATCTGCAGCCGGAAGGTGCCTGAATCAAACCAAATCTGTTGAGGATGCAAAAGACACTTTAGCATATGCAGATGCCCGAAATGGCTTTGCAGACCCAAATCTTTTTAATAAGCTTAAGACAGGCCTGAATTTATTTAAATGTCTAATTCTAAATGTACGTATGCCTGGTAGTAATGTTTACCATCTGTCTGACACTGCCTGTTGAGGTAATTGTCAAGCTACAGTATGACATATGGTGCACATATTTGGACCTTAAATATAACCGCCTTGGCACGAAACAGTCGGAAACCAAGATTTAATCTTTGGTATCATTCAAATTGGAGTTGAACAAACAGACAGTTCTGGGCTATTACTGTTTTATTCCTTTATGATAAATACTCCTCCATAGGCATACTTGAGAACAACATTGAGGGGCAGGCCTGGTTGCAGCACACTGCCTTTTTCTTGCTCAGGCTCGGCACTTAGAAACCTGGTTGGAATGGCAATTCTGCAGGGGAAGTCAGAAGCCTGTCTCAAGCCCAGGCATCTGGCAGCAGACAGGAAATATAAGGAGGTTCCCGTGGGAGAGCGCGGAAGAGCTGGCTGCCTTCGCGGCAGATAGAATACGAGGCAATGGCAGCGACTGCGGCTCTTCTTTCCATTTTCCATCCTCTGTGCCTACCTTCCCCTTTCACCTCTGTTTTATTTTATTTTTTATTTTTGTATTTTTGTATTTTTGTATTTTTCTGAAGCTAGAAACGGGGAGAGACAGTCAGACTCTTGCTTGCGCCCGACTGGGATCCATCCGGCACGCCCACCAGGGGGCGATGCTCTGCCCCTCCGGGGCGTCGCTCGCTCTGTTGCGACCAGAGCCACTCTAGCGCCTGGGGCAGAGGCCAAGGAGCCATCCCCAGCGCCCGGGCCATCTGTGCTCCAATGGAGCCTCGGCTGCGGCTGCGGGAGGGGAAGAGAGAGACAGAGAGGAAGGAGAGGGGGAGGGGTGGAGAAGCAGATGGGCGCTTCTCCTGTGTGCCCTGGCCGGAAATCGAACCCAGGACTTCTGCATGCCAGGCTGACGCTCTACCACTGAGACAACCGGCCAGGGCCTTCTGTTCTATTTTATTTCCCTGTCTAGTTTTCCCATTTTTATGTCAAATACGGTGGGATAGTGGAAAGGGGAAGTAAGGGTAGAGGCTGGCATCTCCAAGAGCCCCCTACCCCCTAACGCCCTCGGGAAATACACATGGCTCCAAGAGACAAGAACAGTGCCCTTTTCAAGTTATTTTGGTTAATTGATAGAGACCCTAGAGTGTCAAATATCTCAGGCGCTGCTCCCTTTTTTCCTTAAATACTAGCAGCACTGTATTGTAGCATTAGATACAGCTGTGCAGATGCCTAAAGCCTGACTTAGAAGACCTAGTTTATGCTGGGATTAGAGGAGGAGTGTAGCTATTGTTGTTGCTGTCTGCTGTCTGGATCTCAAGTGATGTAAATATGGCAACAGAAATAATGTATCTCTTCTCTTGCAGTAATGTGAGTAAGAATGTGGTGGGTGCCTCTCCTCAATGGGCATGCCATGCCATTATAAGCGGTACTCCAGGCAATAATAGCTTCCAGGGATCAAGTCAACATAGACACTCTTTCTCTAACTCTGCTTTTCTCCCTGGGCTCTACTGCCTTTCATGTAGAAAAGGAGGTACAGTGAATTCTGGAAGATGAGTAGGATGGTCAATGACAATCTGGTTGTGCGTGTGTGTCTACATAGTTAAGGAGGCCTGGGAGATGAAAACAACAATACACGAGGTAAGCCGCCACAGCTATTCAACCATAGATTTTTTCCCCCAGTCTGAAATGACGATTTGATTCCATATTTTGGCATCCTGCCAAGTTCTGTATTTAAACCTGAAGCTTAACGTGTTTTCTGTTCCTAATTAGCAACAAGGCTAAATTTAGCAAAAGTTTCTTTGGTGCTACCACAGTCACAAAGCAGTTCTAAGATCTAACACGAAGGCCTGTTATGTTACTTGATGGATTTAGAAAAAGACAAAACAAAACTGTAAGTGCCTCTCTGGCATCTGACAGCCTGGGATGCTAAGAAATGTTGAGGCACAGGGATAAAATATTTAAATTTTGATCCAGGAAGCCCCTCTCAGGCAGCTCAGAGTACACAGTGCGGTTACAATTTCAGAGAGGCCTGGCTCCGGGAACCAGGAGAAGAGTGCGAGAATCGCTTCCCACGCCTTGCAGCACCCCACGAAAATCCTACTCTTCCATATTCTGACTCTTTTTGACCTTGGGATCATCCCCAACAGATCAAGGTACTCCAATTTCTCCCCACCTTGAGACTTCAGCTACTACTAACACCTCACACGTCAGCCTTTCTTCCTGGTTGGCCACAACTTTTTCTTCTTTGCTCTTTATTTTTTTAAAATTTCAAATTTGCAGAAGAGCTGCAAGAATAAGATGCTGAATGACAAACAGATGTATAACCTTCAACTTGGGTCACCAACCATTAGCATCTTGACACGTCAATTTTTCTTTTCTCTTTGCTTATGTGCGTGAGAAAGTGTGTGTATGTGTGTACATATGATTTGTGTAATACATTTATTTTTGTTGGTGGAACATTTGAGAATTAGTAAGACAACTTGACTCTTTCCTTTTAGGTATTTTCACATCTATCTCCTTAGAGCAAGGATGTCGTCTTGATAACCACAGGTATAATTACCACACTTAGGAAGTTGAACATTGATACTCTAAGATTAGCTCATACAGAGCCCATGCTCACACTTCCCCCATTGTCCCATAGGGTAGATATAGGTCTTTCATATATGATATAGATGTCTGTGGAATATTAAGGCCAGTAGTTTTGCAGGATTTGATTACACTTTTGCTTTTGCTACCTATTCAGTGGTCCTGAATATTGTGGTTAAGACTTACACTCTTCTCATGTAAGAATAAAGAATAAAGATGATGATGACCTGCTGGAGGGCAGACACTCAGCAGGGCTGGAACCAACCAGAGGAGCCAAAAAGGAAGAACACATCCATGGTCCTTTCTCTCCCCTTCATCTTAAACTGCCCACAACCATAACGTTAACCTCTGCAAGGCCAGATTTTCTTTCTTACTCCTGGCCTACACCCGATTCTCCTGCAGAAAGCCACTCTGAACCGCTATAATTCTGCACTCCATCCGCATGTCTGCCTGGTTGCCTGTATCGTCCTAGGCTCAGATAAAAGAAATGAAACAAATTCTCCTGATAGGGACAATCCCTTACTCCACATTCCTCTTTTTCCCACAGAGGAAAAGGAATTTGCACTCCCCTCCACAAAGAGTAAAACAATGGGGAGAGATCCATGGACCCACTTCTCTATGAAGTGACTGGTGAAACAGGAGGACAAACCTAAGCATGCCCAGTCAGCCTTTTCCTCTGTCACTCTGAGCTGCCTGTCCAAGCAGACACACGCTCACAGCATTCTCTGTGTGTGTCTGTGACCGTGGTGGGTGCAGTTAAAGGGAATCTATTCAATTTAGAGGGCAGAATAAGGTGCCTGTTTGGTGGCACATCAAAACCACATTACATTCTGTAATTAGCATCATCAAAAACAAGGCTGTTATTTTTGTGTTTATTTGTCTGATGCCTGCAAACCCCTGTTGTTTCCCATCACAGAGGGCTATAGGGCCTTATTTACTGGCTCTCTGAATCCTCTACCTTTCAAATATCAGATTTAACTATAATAAAGCAACATAGGTTTCTCTCTCTGCCCTTGCCATGGGATGGAATGAATGAGTTTAGTGCACTGTGCTTGCACTAAACTCTCCCGTCTATAAGGAAACAAGGGTTGTCTAGGCTGTGACACAATGGGAACAATTCAGGGCCTCTCAGGAGGGTGAGGGGCAGAAGGGCAGAGGCAGCCAGCCAGCCAGCTTCAGCTGAGCCCCGTCAGCTGGTCTTCCCAAAGACTCCATGGAAAAATTCAGGTGGGAAGGGAGGCCCATGATTCTGTGAAGCAGGTGCAGATAAGATCAAAATGGACAGGGAAAGTCCCTGTTTTATCTTTGGTGATAGGGCAAACCTGGCTGATGTTGCCTGTAATGCACTATCTCAACAGCAGCAGGAGGAACAGGGGGATTTATGTCCACGGGCCAAAGGCTAATGCATTGGCTATGAAAACTGAGCCTCGGGCTCCTGCCAGGTTCTCTGGAGAAATTTGGGCTTCTTTACTGGGAGGTGACTGGAGCTGTCCTTTCTAGAATCAAGACTTCCCCTCAGATACAAAGACCCATGGCCCTTTTGATGAAAGTTACAGTAAATATAAGAATCAGAGATTTTTATTTAGCCTTTTGTTTGTATCACTAAGACATTAAATTATCCTAAATGATGTTTGGTTTGTTTCTGAGTGTGGGAAGAAACAAAAGGAAAGATATCTTATTCAAAGCAGAGGTGAAGCTTTCTAGGCCTAGAGCTGTCACACATAGGTATGATGTATGATATGTGTGAATATGTGTGTGTGTGTGTGTGTGTGTGTGTGTGCACGCCACCATGCACAAACACAAGCAAAGTTATTGATGTGTTCCTCAAGAGTGAAGTTAACATTCATACCATCCCTATATGACTGCCAATAGTTGAAAAAAATAGCAAATACCATCACTTCCACCTCTACCATCAGTACACACACATATGCTTACACATATGCTTGTCCTCCTTCCCAAAGAGTATGAAGCAAATGGCTAAGTCCTTGTTCTGCTCTCCTGGTCCTGCCTGAACTCATCGCCAGACTTGGTGTGCTGAGAAGCACTGAGCAGATGAATTGGTTTTTCATGTTAAACTTTTGAGACCCTGTGATCAAGCGAGGCAGCACTGTGCATGGCACAAGGTAAGTGACTAGTAAAAGGGTAGACATAGGATGTCGTTTTCTGTGTGTGAAATAGGATGTGGATATCAATGGCATGGTGTCTGAGACACAGTTCTGTCAGTTATTAATTTGGTGACCTGGGGTAGGTGACTTGACTTCCTTAAGTCTCGTTTTCCTCACTTGTAAAGCACAGTAAAGACTATATTGTTCTAACGCTTGAGGATGTCATGATATGTGTAAAGTATGCAGCTGAACTCCCAGCAATAATCAGAACTCAGTAAGATTTTGTGTAGAGCTGAGGGTAGTACTTGATCAATAAATAGCTGCATTGGAAAAAGCCTCTGAGCCTCTTCTCCCCATCTGGTTGAAACAGATTCTCAAATTAAACGAAAAGTATCTGCCACTATTTTGTGTGTGGGGTGGTATTGTTGGGGACATGGCTTGTCTTCAGAAGTCTTCATAGGAGGCTTTAAAAGCTGTAATAACTTGGAAATTTTTTCAACAAAAAAATCTCAATTTTACATATTATAATATTTGCATTAGTCCAGAGTTAGAGAACTGCCTTTCTGGACACATAAAAAAATCTCAAATTATGTTGGAAAAGAATTAATATGATATATTAACCTTTGACAGACATTACTGAACTTCTAAATGCATTATGCTATCTGCTGCCCACCAAATATTCTGAATTAGAATGAAGCAAAATCTTACATTTCTATCATGCTTGCATACATAATAAACTACAAAAGAGGCACAGTTATTGTGGTAATTTAAGGGGCTGCTGAAATCAAATGTCCAGACTGGAACTAAATTAATGCATTTTTGGTGCCCACTGGCATTCTTCAGCTGTGGAACTTCCTCCAAGTTTAGTATCATTAGAAAGGAGATTCAATTTTCCTTTAGAAGAAGCAAAACCATACATAGGCGTCATAGATCATACGCATACAGAACATGTGCTCATGTATGTAAGTACAAGTGTGTGTGTATAGACATAATGAACATGCTTGCCAATGACTAAATGCTGACCACTTGCAATTTCTTGTGCTACCGCCATTCCCCTCCCCAACACTCCCATTTCCTTCTTTATCTTAGGTGCCCAGAAAACGCAGGGTTCCATACTTTCACAGGCAATTAGCCCAGGATAAAAGGAAATCAAATGAACCTATGCCTTGTTCCCAGACTTCCTAACCAGGATGAGAGGGATTTGTTACCTACATGAGCATGTAAAGGAAAGCACACTTTTCTCACTCAGAGTCCTACTTGGTTTCTCCTGGGTGACCCTTAATACCTACATGATGGCTGAACAATAGCTTTCAGAGGGATGCCTGTCCACCAGCCATGCTCTGTGGCATGACAGCACCAACCAGTCTAGAGAACAGTAAGCCATGTATGGAGGAAACCAAAACACCGAGAGTCAGGACACCTGGGTTCTCATTTTGGCTCCTTCCTTCACTAACCTTGTGATTGTGAGCAAGTTACCTGACATTGCTGGGTCTATCTTTGTCCATATTTAAAAGACTGTTTTACCAAACTTATAAGGTGTCATGAAGAGCAATAGAGATGCTAGTGTAATAGTGCCCTCTGAATGGCAAAGATCAGTATGAATACACTGGATTAACAGTATCACACATCAGTTGTCAGGTGTCAGCTTCAGAACCCCCCCCCCATGACTGCTTTTCTGTAGGGGGACTATTCATCTAATCCTATTTTGTACATACTTGTAAAAAGATAGCACAAAATGTGTCTATGAGTAAAAACTAGGGCCAAGTGAAGCTCAAACTTCTTATATGTGGCCAATGTCATCAGCTTTCAATACAAAGGCTATTCATTTATCAGAATTTAGCCTGAGTCTGATTCAGATCTGTAAAGATCTATATTCTTAGGATAGTTTTTTCTTGGTACCCTGATCTGGCCAGGGGCCCCTAAACATGGACAGCTAGCTCTTCATTAAGCAAGTCTTGCACACTAACATTTGTTTATTAAACATTTACTACATTTATTAAACATTTAGCAAGTGGCAGACATTAAGCAAAGATGATTTGTTTTATCTTCACCGAGTCTGCAAATATTATTTATTATCCCCATTTTAAAGATATGGAAACTTCAGTTTTCCCAAGGCCCCTGGCCAGTGAGTGAAAAACCAGTTGGAATATTCCAAAAACCATGCTCTTTGGACTTCACCATACTGATAACTTCACAGTTTCTATGAGCTACAGACATACAGGGATCTGACATAGTCTCACTCACTTTGGTTTTCTTTCTGGAAAATAAAGTATTTATATTTGAAATGAAGATTTAATATGATGAATGGTGACTCAGGTATCTATCACTTCAAGGAAAAGCAATACAGGCAAAACCATTTTTTTCCCTAAATAAATATAACAACAGAAAGATGTTAGAGTTTTAACTCAGAATTTATCACAAGATATCACTAAAGATAAAGTGTTCCTAAGATATCCAACATATAATTTGAGTTCCTAAAATCTAGCTGATGCAGATTTTGTATTACATTACTTGAACAGAGCATGCATAAGCTAGTGTATAGTCAATAAAGTAGACACCATTCAAGGCAAAAAAAAGTTGTATTGGCTTTAAAGGTATCAATACCGCCATAAATATAATTACTAGTTTTACTGATATGTTGTATCAGGTGTCAAGACAAAAACCCAAAATGAAGCCACACTAAACAAAAATGAGATTGGGTGAGGGGTAAAAGAGATCACAGTCTACACATTTTTTCATTCCTATTTGGCCCAGTTTTCATGGGGAAATCACAGTGAGAATCCAGTTTGATGAAAATATTCTTCCCAATTGACCCTGGTTGTATATTGGACCTAATATTTTGGGTCATATGACTCAGGAGTGGCTGGATAGTGGAAATGGTATAAGTATGTGGTGGTAGTATGAAGGGCCAGTTTCATGAATCAATGAATATTTTAATGATCTGAATAAATTAGAAAATTTGTTACAAAAGGTATATTCCATTCATTTGGGTTGAAGGGAATCATCTTTTAAACATAATGTGACATGCTTTTGTCATAGTCTCATGGTTTAGGTCACAGATTTATTTCTTTCCTTCCTTCCTTCCTTCCTTCCTTCCTTCCTTCCTTCCTTCCTTCCTTCCTTCCTTCCTTCCTTCTTTCTTTCTTTCTTTCTTTCTTTCTTTCTTTCTTTCTTTCTTTCTTCTCTTATCCTAGGAAGCCCCTTCATTTGTGGTCAGGGCAAGAAAAAGAAGCACACACTATGCCACTGAACACACTGGATTCTTAGAGAAGCTCACTCTCTGTAATGTAATTTTAAAACAGAATTTGTTTATGTTCTCTCTCCTCTTTCTGTGGTCAATCACATGGGTCAAAGGCATTTAATCAAACCCTTGTAGAGAGATGGATCCCATCACCATGCAGTGTGACGATCTAATTTGTCTTCTGTCAAAAAATGTACTTTGGGAACAGAGCTGAATATGATAAGTGTGATGCCTTTTTACTGTCGTTGCTGAAATATATGTATAGTACAGATTTGCTAGGCTCGTTATTTCATCTGTTTCTGGGTAAATATTAAAATTGTTGTTTGTGTGAATACTCAATACTGAGGAAACATGAGTACATGTATTTTTTGTTCCAGTCTGAGTTCAGCTAGCTAAAGCCAAAATTATCTTCTGATTTCTGAACCAGAATAACTGATGACCAAGAAGGCAATGCAATGGCAGGAATGTCTACAGACCAGATGCCTAAGTGCTGTCGGAGAAATAATGATGTAATTGAAGCTTATAGTAAAAAGCAAAACTAAAAACAAACAAACAAAAAACTCCTCCAGCCAGCAGATGGTGCCACAATTTATAATGTTCGGCTACTTTGGGCTTCACAGACAGCTTGCTAATTCTTTTGTCAATTAATTTAAAGGATCTAATTTATATTCTTCTTCTGCATTATATAGTGGTTTATTAAAAAACTCATATCCAGCTCCTAGGCCCTGGATGGCCAGCTCATTTGTTAGTGCTGCTAACAATTTCCAGACCTCCTCTGTTGACTTCTCCATCTGAACTTTAAGAGGAAAGAAGAAGCTTGATCTCAGGTATTAAATCAAATGCAGATACAGACCTAGTTTCCAAATGTTTCAAACTTTAGATCTGACTTGTAAAGAAAGAAGACAGAATGATGTCCAGTTCTAAGATAATGGGAAAAATCTATCTTTGGTCTGATGTAAGATCCTTTTCCCTAAGTCCTTTGCAAGTTTTTGCTATATGACAAAGCCCCGGTCAGTCCTCATGTGTTTTTCTATGTAGAATTCATTTCTTTTTCTTTGCCATATCAGTGGAGAATGAAATCACACACGAGACAAGGAAGGGGTGTGAGAAACTTGCTAGAAACCTAACAGGAAGAGAAAATTCCACCTCTGAAAGTAACTCTAGCCAGTGATATAGTTCCTAGCCCTTAGAGAGGTTCCCTGATTGATTGTAAGCCTGGAATCCTGAAAACTAGATTTCCAGTGCAATTTAAAGAACTAAAGAACTTGTTTGAACTAATGAGGAAAAAAAATTTTTTTTGTTGTTGGGATTGCCCATTTGTCCAGGTGCCAGAAATTACTTTAATTCTCTGCATTGCATTTTTAAGAAATACCCAGAACAATACTTCCCTCTACTGCTTGGAAGCAATTCTACACCATGAGTCAACTAGAATCATTTATACAAAAGAACAAACCGATTTTATAGCTCTAGAAACTGAGGCATGTGTTAAGTAAACTTTTAAAAAGTAAAGTCAAAACTAAAGTTTAGTAGTAATTCAAGACTGTCTCTCACCTTTGTAGAACATCTATATGTAGATGTAGGAAAATTTACCTTTCTGAGTGTAAATCTTAACTAACTGTATTAAGTGAAAATGTGAAGCTTGGCAAACAGAAACTTTAGAAATAGATTTTGGAGAAGAGCATGGTGACCAGTTACCTAATATACATTCATGCCGGGAGCCCATATCATGCTGATTGAATGAGAACCTGAGAGTTGCTGGGGGTGGAACTGGGACACGAGCATTTACTAAAATCCTCCAAACAATTCTAATAACTACTAACCTAATGTAATCGTGGCTAGTAGGGTATGCCAAAGCAGCCAAGAAAGAAATTAGGACAATATGTCTTTATTAAAGTTATATGAAATTATTTTGACATGATTGTTTGCTATAAGCATGTACTGTAATTAATTCATATGCATTAATTACATCATGGTCTTAATTATTTTAAACAATATAAATATATGCAATAGCCAAAATTATTGGACATAGATACATGCAATTTAAGACATCTGCAGATGTTGGTATTATACTTTTCCCAATCACAGTTGGTGGCATTCGTTGAATAGTTACAGACAGAATGAAAGTGCAACATGTGCATATAATTAGGTTCTGTGACCCACCAAGTGCCTATTAAATAAATAGCTTTTTCAAGAGCAAAGTAACTTCTAACTAGTAAAAACCTGTTATTTCCATCTGAAGAGCCATTCTAGTAGTGTTGCATCTAACTGGTTATGAAAGGGGCTTCTCAAGAAACCAGAAAGCAGTAGTGTTGCAGCACCAAAAGCAATTCTGGCTGGGGAGGAAAATATGGGTGTACCATCAAAGGGGTTAAGAGCCAGAATGTAAGCAACTACCCTTCAGGTAGCTACGGTGATGTCAAGAACTCTTATGGATAGGAATATGGCTGCTGTCTTTATTCATTGGAGAAAAGACATACTTGAGCCACAGGGACAATCACTCATGTTACCATCTGGGAGCCTGCTGCTGTATGAAGGAAAAATAACAGGCTATAAACACATGATTTACCTGCAAAAGCTTTAGAACTGCAATTGAAAGCCTTACAGTTATAGCTCTGTCTTTTACTTTAACAGCTTTTTGTTTTCATCCAAGAAAACATAAGCAACTTATAGCTATAGCCAAACCTCAAGTTTTATAAAGGATATAATCTTGAGAAATAATGTGATTTATGATCATGTAACTGAAAGCATTAAATTTTCTTAAATCAGTTCCAAAAGCATGATCTATTCATCATATTTTGTAAAATAAGATATTTAAATATAAACTATTACAATGATATTAATAATCTTATTCAAATGTTTGTCATGAGTTATAATGGAATAAAGTTAATAAATCACTAATTGATTTTTGATACAAATGACATAAATATTTCATCTGTGGCTGGTCTTATCTGGTTTTGCAGGTAAGCAGTGGAAGATACGCAGAGTCTGGGAGAGAGAGCAAAGGGAAGTCTTGACTGAATGAGCCTGGAAAAGGCACATGAGCTGGGATAGAAAGACCATTTCTGGGAGCAGATGAGAAGCCTATAGAGGAGAAAAACTCATTGGTCTTAGATCTTGGTCTTGATTCCAGTCCCACCATTTGCCAGCTCTGAAGCTTTTAACAAACTAATCTTTATCAGACCATTCTGAATGTTTGTGTTCCCTTAAACCCTCCCCACAGCGAATTCAAATGTTGAAATCTTAAAGCCCAATGTGATGGTTAGAAAGTGGGGTGTTTGGGATTTGTTTAAATCATGAGGGTGGAGCACTCATGAATGCATAAAATAAGCTTCAGAGAGATCCTTCTCCCCTTTCACTATGTGAGGATTCAGTGAGCAGGTGCTCATTATGAACAAGAAGAGGCCTCCCACCAAGCCTGACCATGCAGTCACCTTAATCTTGGATTTCCCAGTTTCCAGAACTGTGAGAATAAATTGCTGTTATTTTATAAGATACCCAGTCTGTGGTTTTTTTGTTATAGCAGCCTGAATGGACTAAGACAATGTTTACTTTCAATCTCCTGATTTGGAATTAATAGTACACAATAATCTCATGAAATTGGCTAAATTAAAATGATGTATATAGAAAATGATGAGTGACGTGCACAGGTACATAAAAAGTGGCAATGACAATAACTTATATAATTATTCATAGTTGGTCCCCAATGAGTTCCTTGAGAGAATCATTGACCATTATTCAAGAATTAAAGTTTACTGTTACAAGTTACAATGCATGGTATAAATAGGTGACAATGGAAGAAGCAATGGGACTATGAATCTACTTGCAATATCTACCCTGCAACTTTTAATTTTCAGCTCATAATTGGAGCACTCTTTTCTCTGTCCATATCATGACTCTCTTTGTCTACAGTGATGAGGGCCTTTTGTACATGTGGTAGCTCTTTCAGAGGATAACATCAACTTCTTTGAGGTGCTTCCTAGATCCCCCCCAAAGTAAATCTTTCACATAGCCTATAAAATAAATTTTGATTCAGTCCTTGATAATTATATTACCATATGAGTTAGCCCTTGATAACTGTATCTTCCAAATTTGTTGAAAGTTTGTCTATTTTCATAATTTGTGGTAATGGAGGCAGAAATACACTTTTTTTACATTAATTGACAGTATTATTATCTCCTATATAACTCCAGATAATCTATACCCAGAAGGAACTCAGATCCTGGGATTCTGCATTCTAAAATAAGGACCCAGAACAAACTTTTCTTTTTCAGTTCAAGATTTCCACTTAGTAGCATTGATATGATAATTTGATAATTTAATGTAGTTATCAAGATTGATGAGAGATACAGGAAAAGGGATGAGAGGGGCCAAAATCAATTCCCCTATTTTTTTCAGTTTTACTTCAAGCTGGTACATAATTCTCAATCCTTATGAGGGCAAGGAGGTACCTCCTCCTCTGGAAAGCACACAGTATTTATCTGTGTATCTCTATTGCTAAGTCTTGGGAATCTGGAATGAAAACCTTATGATTATGGTCAAATCATTTTATTATTGTGGAACCACATGGTCTTAAAACGGTGTTGTTGGAGGTAATGTTGTTAAAATAGGATGGACCAAAATATGAAGACAATGATTGCCACATTTTGGAATATGGACTTAGTTTGGTAGGCAGTGAGGAGTCAGTGAGGGCTTTAGTGGTATTGGAATCATGCTTTAAGGAAATGATCTGACGGCAGTGTACAAAGAGACAAAAATCAGGGAGGAGATTTATTGCACAATGGTTCCTAGGGGGAGCCCTGAGGTACTGATGCAGCAGTGGCATCAGAAGGATGGAATTCACCTCTGCAGAATAGAATCTATTGGAAACTGAGTTGAAGCCAAAGAGCAAAGCATGAAAAAGAGAGAAGGAAGTTTAGAATGATTCCAAGGCTTCAGTAGCGGTTGACTGAAAGTAAGGTACTACAGTAAACAGACTTAAAAGACAGTAGGCATAGTGGAAAGTAGTCTTGATTTTATACATGTGGGTTGAGGCGAAGGATGTTAGAAAATTGGTCAAGAAGCTTTGGAAATGGAGATTTGGAGTTGTGTAAGGAAACTAAAGCTATATGAATATACCCTTCAAGAGTCATCTATTAGGGAGATATTTGCCACTAAGAAAATGGATTTGTTTGCTGAGGGAGAAAGTTTATATTTTATGGGAGACAAAGAAGGTATAAAAAGAGAAACAGAAAACAACAATGACAGGAGAGTAGTAGAAATTTCAAAAGGAGCTAAATAATAGTGTCAAGGTTTTAAGGTCAAAGCAAGTAATCACTACAAAAAAGATGACTGAAGGAGAGCCAAAGGTATAGATTTTGTTTGACACTGAAGGGAAGGAGGAAGAAATAAAGCATCAGCATGGGAAGTGACAAGCTTGAAAATGCTTTTCTCCCTTTTCTCTTCTGTTTCACAGACAAAGGAAGAGATAGCAAACAAGTGATAACTTGTGAAGCATAAGACAGAAAATTAAGAAAATTATGTCAGAAACGACCTTATCTATTGAAAGTGTGGGGAAACTGAGACTGGTATGGTGAGAAAAATGGAGTGTTTAAAATCAGTGCTAGGAATTTGACTGATGCTAACCAGTGGAGAATAAAGGAACTTCAGTGCAGCCTTGATGACTCGAGTGAGTCGAGACTGCAAAAGGATTACTCAGCTAGCTTTAGTGGCCTAGAAGTCAAAGCATCCAAAAATCTTCCAGATTAGAGAATAGCCAAGTGAGAGGGTGGGAAGTTAAGTAGGTGAGACAGCCTGAATCATTGTGATCAGGTAGTTAAATTTTCTGAAAGGGGAGTTCAGGCTAAGAAGAAAAATAGAAAAACATGGTGGAAAAGGTAACAAACCAGGAAAATGGAGATGCAAGTACCAGAAAAGATGCTGAGGCTAAACATCAGATTTAGCTGAAGTGTAGGAACCTCTTACCTGAGGTGAATTAGGACCATTTCACATATGATGAGATCTAAAGTGTTGACTGAGCCACATAAGTTACTGAAAATGAAAAACAGAGTAGTAGATATTAAACTTAGGGAGAAGGGTGAACTCCCCATAAAGAGAGTAGCTCTTACTTAAGCTCTTAAGTTTTAAAGTCACTAAGGACATTGGGAAAGTTTTGGTGAATCTTCAAAGAAATAATGGAGAAGATGTTATCAACACACAAACAGCATACATTTTAAAAAACATATTTACCTCTCTAAAGTGAATCAGTGGTAAGCTGGCTCCTGGCTAAGTGCCAGCACTGTCAGAGACAACAGAATGTGGTTCATGTGAAATCATGGAAACCATAAAACATCATTGTACTGCTTAGTCTTTGACCAGCTAGTGAAGATACTGAATCTGAAAGTATAATAATTTAGCTCCGCTGTTCTATTAGTATACATTAGCATCCGTAATCAGAAATCTGAAAAGAGTTTAATGGGAAAATAGAGGTGAGTCCCTAGTGTTTTCATTATATCCCATTTGGTAGTGAACATTGTTTCTGTCTCCTTGGGGAAATTTCCTTTAGAAGACCAAGTGAAAAACATGTCTATAAAAGAAATATTGATTAGTTTAACAATCTCATTAAATTTGATTAACCTTTAAAGATCATTAGGTAGATCTTTAAACTATATACAAAGCTGAAAAAATGCTGTTGTGTTCAATGAAAGACACCTTTTTTTTTCCCCTTTGTGACAGAGACAGAGAGAGAGGGACAGACAGGGACAGACAGGAAGGGAGAGAGATGAGAATCATCAATTCTTCGTTGTGGCAGCTTAGTTGTTCATTGACTACCTTCTCATATGTGCCTTGACCCGAGGGGATACAGCAGAGTGAGTGACCCCTTGCTTAAGCCAGTGACCTTGGGCTCAAGCCAGTGACCCCATGTTCAAATTGCTGAGCCTGTGCTAAACCAGTGACCTCGGGGTTTCAAACCTGAATCCTCTGTGTCCTAGTCCAACACTCTATCCACTAAGCCACTGCCTGATCAGGTGAAAGGCATCTTTTAAATTCTTCAGAAATTTATGAGAATTAGTTACTTATAAGACTAAAGTTAACATTTAAAGTATTTAAATATGTTTCATTCTTTCTATTCCTTATTTATTTTTTAAGGTCACTCAGAATTAAAAATAACTTGATAACTTATTTTTTAAATATTCATGAAGAGAATGATACACCACACTAGACTAAAATCGAGGGTGATAGAAAACAAAAGTTAAAAGGGTCTTAGAACCTTTCTTTTCTTCATTTCATGCCTTTACCAAATTCTACATCATGCTATTTATGATTTACAGAATCATGAACAAGACCTGTTAACAAATTCCGACAGAAATAATAATGGAGTTAGCAGAGGAAGGACCAAAACCCATCTTAGAAATACAATAGCTAACACTTTACATCTCTCATTAGGAAAGGAAGTTATTCGGCATCAATGCAAAGTCTACTCAACTCCACAAGTTTAAATTTATATCCAAGGTATAATGTAGGTTATAAGGAAAAATAGAACTCATCAGTAAACAGAAAATGAGATAATTTTTCTTTCCTTTACTTTTCCTTCCTTTAAAAAATAATTTCTAGTGAGGAACACTACTATTTCTCTGAATGAACTTTATAAGAACGATTATTTGTACATCTCACTCACAGCCATGAGAATGACTTTCACTTTTTGTATTTCCCATTTAGAGCAGATTTTTAAAATAAAAAAAAGCAAGGCATCAGCTTAGTCCCTTATGTAGTTGACCTTTTAAAAATTCAGTATTTTTATTGACTGTCCATTGTATTTTCTTCCCTTGAGATACTGATATGGTAATCAAAGTGTGGGAATAGTAAAATGTTACAAAACCCCAAAGCCAAATGTTCCTTCCACAAGGAACTTATTACTCTTCCAACAACTGTGTTTACAATTAAATGCAAGTATAAAAGCTAGCTATCAAAACAGTGGCTGAGTATTCTGTGCAGAATGATCCAGCATTAGTGTCTGTGTGCGTGTATGTATGCATGTATGTGTGTGTGCATGTGTGTATATATTCTCCAGAGTTGTTATTACACCTTGGGGATAAGAATAAAAATAAGAGAAACGAATCCAAGTATTTTACATTATAATAGAAGATATTGCCAAATCCTTCAGCAGCTGTTTATCATGTAAAATAAGTTATAGTAACTATTCACTGGTCAAATATATCAAAAATTCTTGAAATTATGCATTAGTAAGTTATTTCCAAGATGCATGAAACTTAACACAAAAACTTCTGAAGGCAGATTTTTCAGCACACAAAGACTTTTGACATGTTCCTCATATGTGATTTTCATGCTGCTTAGAAATTTCTTTAGGGCATTTTAAACTTCTTTTGCGACTCTTCATCAGCTGCTTTACAGACAGCAGCAAGCTCTATAATATACATTTTCACTTTCTGCATGGTTGAAGGAGTTCATGTGCCATATCCAATTTTAAGGTACAGTGTAAGATTCCATTTCTAGCATACAGACAGCCATAGCCACTGAAACTGCACCGTTGCTGTTTATAGTAATTCCTACAATTTACTGTTTGACAGACATTTGCAAATTGCTGAGAAGATGGTGTCAAGACGATCATCAGGCCACTGTAATAACGGCAGTGCACATTGTCAACTGTACATAGGCCTGAACCAGTGAGCACTTGGATACTTAATACTTTTTGAAATGAGCAGCTTCTTTGTTTTTTGGAATAGAATGGACTTTGAAGGATATGGTACAGAAATATATGAAATACCAATCTGGCTGACTTTCTTGGTCTTATTGAAGCCTTTACTTTGCATACATTTGAGACTTGAATTTTCCATTGCAGATTTTATTGAAGTTAAAGTTTTACAAACCACCCTCCATTTCTAACTACCTGGCCATGAATTTTACAAAAGACTCCAATGTACTTTTGAACAAGTCTAGAATAGGAAGAATAATGGAATTATTATAAGTATGAAGTTTGGATAAAGCTGACCTGAGATCAAATCTTTTTTTTTTTTTATTCAGTGAGAGGAGGGGAGGCAGAGGCAGAGTCTCACATGTGCCCCAACTGGGATCCACCCAGCAAGCCCACTAGGCAGTGATGCTTTGCCCATCTGGGGCATTGTTCTGCTGTTGGCATCTGTGTTATTTTAGTACCTGAGGTGAAGCCATGGAACCATCTTCAGCACCCGGGGCCAACTTTTGCTTGAATCATATGAGCCATGGCTGCAGGAGGGGGATATATAGAGAGAAACAAGAGGGGTTAAGGATGGAGAAGCAGATAGGAGCTTCTTCTGTGTGCCCTTATCAGGAATTGAACTCAGGACATCCACATGCCAGGTTGACACTCTACCACTGAGCCAACAAATCAGGGCAGAGACCAGATTTTAATTGGTCTTAAATAACTTGGTTTTTCTGAGCTTCAATTTCTGAGCTTCAGTTTTCTCACCTCTATAGTGGAATCATTTTGTTTTTGATCTCCCAGGGATATGAGAAATAAATGAAATAATACACATGAAACAAGTAATAGAGTTTCAGGAAAATAGAAAACACTCAGAACCATTAGCTAGTATAATTATGAACTCATATACATATGTAGGCCTTTTCTGTAAACTATTGTTCAGCTTATAGTTCCTGTGAATGATGGGTATGACTGATCTGTCTCCAATGCCAGTGCTTGAGATATAATGTGATTTTCTAGTTAAGATATTATGCTTAGTATAATTTTCCAATTCTAAAAAGAAAACTCCACATATGATCCTGATGATGCTTCTACTTTCCAACAAAAAGACCACAAGATAAAAGGACTGATAGAGGCGAGAGTCACTAACAAAACCTCACACAGTGTATTCCTCTGGCAGACAAATGTTTTCAGGACACATCATTTTCTATGTGCAAATACGAGACTGAGAATAGGCCGTTGTTCTTCCTGTCCCTTCCACTGACATGTCTACCACCCCTGTTACAGGATGCCAAGCATGAAGGATGGGAACTTCTTATGGGAAACTGGGCTTCAGTGGATGTTTGGCGGATTTAATTGGGAGGTTAATTTTTCTATGAACTCAATTCTTGTTCTGCAGCCAGTCCTTTTAGACTGGAAATCCAAGTGTGTTTCTTTCCAAGCTCAGCTTTTAAGTTTGGATGCAGGAATAGGTCTTTTCTTGTTCTCTCTGCTCTGAGGACCTTGGTAATGGATATGGTGGAATTTAATACCCTCAGGACTCTTTAAAACATTCTTACTTGGCAAATATCTAAACCAAAGTTGAGAAAAAGACTATCTAAAATATATGCCAAGTGTTGACTGTTGACTCTTTTTTAAATGTTTATTGCAAATTCATAACATTGTGCTCTTCCACTCCAGGGAACACCAGTTAGAGTTATATCAAAGTTATCACCATAAAATTGTTAGTACCCAGGCATTGTAAGCTTTCTACAAAAATATATATGGATACGGAACACATTAACCCAAATATCATTATCTGAGTGTATTTTTAAAATGCACTTAATTTATTTCAAGATTTAAAAAAAAATGCTTAAAAGAAACAAAGCCACATTCAAGTTGTCAAGTAGTTTTTCAAAGCATCTTTATGTATTGCTTGGAAAGGTATAAAAATACAGACAGAGTGGTGTAATAAATACACACATTTAAGGTCTTGGCTAATGATCAAATGTTCAGAGACCTGGGACAAGCACTTTCTACAATTGCCTCAGAATTTAATGTGTCCTTCCCTCCCTGTGGACTGAACGTGGGAAAGAACTTTTTAAGTATTAATCACAGTTTTATTTTTGTTCTTTCTTTTTCCAGGAAGCTTAGAGATAATTCTATATTGCAATGCTTTGGCTCTGAGGGACCTTATGAGAAATATGTTTCTTGCTCCACTCTATCCTAATTTCAGTAAAATTTAGATTTATTTGATTTTCAGTCAAATTTGTTAACTGTATTTGAACTGGACATTTATAATTAGGCTCCTCTTATGCTTCTGTGGCCAAAGTTACTTATGTGTTTTGTTACATTAAGACAACCTGCCTTAACTACAATCATAAACAAAATTGGGAAATTATTGTTTTTCAATTTCCACATTTTGCACTTCAGGACAGCATCTAAAACTCTGAAGCCTAATACCCTGCATTTATGATCAAGCTAATAACTAACTCACTCCCTACCTATCTGCCATTTCCATTCACATACTGAGCACCTCAGCATTCCTTTGCCTCCTCCAAGAAGTAACAATAGCTTAAATTTTATGTTTATAGCTTTCTTATTTTTTAAATACTATCATTTTAAAATCACATATATTTGTGCATAAATAATGTTTTGCCTAGTTTTTTTCAGTTTTGAACTTTGTGATAAGGATCTCATACTCAATGCTATCTTCTGGGACTTGCTTTTTTTTATTTTACATCATGTTATAAGAGTCGTCTGTGCTGTCTATATCTCTAGTTTATATGTCGTCATTGCCATATAATAAGCAGTTGTGAGAATATATAACAAATTATTTATACAGTTTCTTGTTAGGGTCTATTATCAAGAGACATGTTGGTTGTTTATAGGGTTATTTGGGAAGGGGTGGTAGTAGGAGGTATAAGACATTGTTATTTTACTGCTGAAAATTTATTTTGCATGCCCTCTGATGGTGCCTATATGCAAGTGTTTCTCCCCGTGTTTGTGCATGTAAGTATGTGTAATTGCTAGGTCATTAGTTATGTGCATATCCAACTTTATGAGATAATGCCACGTATTTCCCACAGGGTTACTTCATTTTACATTTCCACTAGCAATTTTAGAGATACCTCCTTGACCACATTGTCACCAGTACTTGGTTTTGTCAGATTTTTCAAAATTAGTTTCAGTTGGAAGGGTGTAAAGTGATGTTAAAAATTTGTATTTCTTATTACCAATTAGAGACTGAGCATATCTACTATATGTTTATTGACCAAATGTATTTTTTCTTCTCTAAAATGCCTATTGAGTTTTTTAAAATCCATTTTTTTATTGTGTGATTGATGCTTTCCTATTTGCTTGGTGGAGTGGTTTACAAGATCTAAATACCAATCTTCTGTCACCTGTTTGTTTTACAAATATCACCTCACTCGTTTGAGTTTATCTTTTCAATTTGTAAAGTGTCTTTTAGAGAATAGAAGCTTTTAAATTAACAGAGTCCAACTTTTTAATCATTTCTTTTGTGTATACATTTTATAAATTATGTCAACGTCAAACACTTGCTATGTGTGTGGGTTATGCCAGGCTCTGGGGACACAGAAATGAAAACAAATACAGTCCTTTCTTTCAAGGAGCTCAAAGTCTAATGAGAAAGATGAACAAGTAAATTATTATAAAATAGTGTGATACTTGTTGTAATAGGGAGGAAGGTAAATTTTACCACGAACAATTAGGATACTTCACAAAAATAGATGAAATCTTTGAGCTACTATTTAACAACTCTTGGAAATAAACTTTATCAGCTTATGCCAAGGCCCAGTGACTAGAACCCACGGTGATAATTGCAAGTAAAATCAAACCAGATGTGACAATTTCATAAGAGTGAAGAAAGTGATGCCTTAAAGGCTGCTCCTCCCCAGGGTCCCACACTGACAGGTGATGTGTCATGAAAGAACAGAAGTTTACAAAGGTAGGAACTGTTTTGTGTGTGCCTTATTCACTACTGTATCTCCAGGACTTTGAACCATTTTGATATATCATGAACCCTTTCAACAGACATTTGTTGAACACCTGAACAAAAAAAAAAAAAAAAGAAGAAAGGAACCAATACCTACCAGTTTCCTTAGAGCTGCCATAAAAAGTACCACAAGCCTGGTAGTTTAAAACACCAGAAGTTCATTATCTCACTTCTGGAGACCAGGAGTCTGAAATCAAGGTGTTGGCAGGGCCATGTTCTCGCCAACAACTCTGGAAGAGACTCTTCCCCTATCTCTTCCGGCTTCCGGTGGCTCCAGGTGGTCCTTGGCTTTGGACAGTATTAGGGCAGTCTCTTCCCGCTGCTGGTCCTGGCCTTCTCCCTTGTGCTTTCTTCACTTTATAAGAACTCTTGTCATTGAACTTAGGGCCCACTCTAGTAATCCAGGGTGATCTTATCTTGAGATTTTTCATTTAACTACATGTGCAAAAATCTGTTTTTCAAATAAGGTTAGGTTCAAATGAACCAGGGATTAGGACTTGGGCTCACCTTTTGGGGGGCTACAGTTCAACCCACTTTAGAATATCACTTACATGCTTAACATCTTTCAATGACTGTAGTGTTTTAGAGTAAAATAAGAATTCTTTTAGATAAGTCTATAGGACTCTAAGAATCTGACCCTGGTTTAACTCATTCCTTCCTCGGCTTCACTTACCATGCTTTAGCCACAAAGACCTTCTTGTAGAATTTCTCCCAGGCCATGACTTCATGCTCCGGGTCTTTGTATGTTGGTGCCTGTGCTGTGAATGCCTTCACTCCCTGCTCTTTCCCCAAAGAACTGTCTGCTTCTCCGGGCTCAGGCTTTCTTCTCTGATCCTCAAATAAAAATTATCTTACTATTGTCCTACACATTTAAATACTGTAAAGCTGCGCTAATCAGAATAGTGTGCTCAGAAAAAGAAGAGTAGGTAAATATAGTATATATACATTATGGAACTCTATACAGTTAAAAAACAATTAGGGCTGACTATATACTGACGTAAAAAGATCTTCAAAGCTGGTAAGTGACAAAAGCAAGTTGAAATCATATGTATAGCATGATCCCATTTATGTTAATAAAAAGAACAAAACCAGATATGGCTACTTAGCTTTATGTATATATGAAAACATATAAGGAAACTAGAATAATATCTAACTCCTGTTGACAGTTGGGAGAAGGGCAAGGGGAATCATGAGGGAAAGAAAGAGTCTTCTGTACTCTTTGAACTATGTGCAAAAAAAATAGTATATGTTTCTTGTGTAAAAATAATAGTAATGACAGAAACAAAAAGAAGTAAATGCAGTATATTGATTCAGGCATGTAAAGACCAATAGGATAGAATAAAAAGGGTAGAAAGAGAGGAGATGACGTCAGAGTAATGGTGCAGTAGGAAGCGATACCGACAAATCTCCCCCAAAACTCAACAAGATCTTCAACCAGAAATAGAAAAACCTATCCTTGGAGCCTCCAGATGTTTCACAATACACCCAAAGGTATGGTTGAGTGAAAAATTGGCTAAATATATAATCAAACCCCGAAGGAAATAGGGAGTAAGAAATGCTCCGCCTTCCTCACTAACCTAAATAGGGCTGCTTTCACTGGGAACTGAGAATATAGAAACTGAGGCGGGCAAAGGGGGTGAATAGATCTAGGCCGTAGTATAAATGGCCGAACCAGGCTGTGGCACGGAGATCCAAGCTGAGGAAAAACTGTGCCTGTGGCAACCCAGTCAATACAAGCTAACACTCGCACCAAACCCAGACAAAGAAAGACAAGTGGGGAAGCCATTTTCCCCGATCTACTGGTTAGCGCGCACAGATAGTGGGCGAGAGATTCCTCCGAGTGCCTCAGCAGTGGGCGCTCGTGTTACCCCACAGAGAGACAGAGTCAGAGGCCTTTGTGTGGGCTGAAAGCGGAATCCCCGGGCCGCTCCAGCACCGTGAAAAAGCCACGCACGGGGCGGGAGCGAGAGCCAATTCCAATGCTGGCACTTTTCCATGCGGGAGGGGTTTCACTCAGAGGGTGAGGTGGCCGGCCTGATATAAAGCACAGACTTTATAACCTATCCCATTTTATTATATTTGTTTGTTTGTTTCTCTTATCTTCATTCTTGATTTTTTTTTCCTCCTCCAATTTGGTCATTTAACTCTCTGTCAGTCTTACTCTCTCTTCTCTTTGAACTACACTACCCATAAGTATTACATCTCCCATTATCTTTTCTCTCTTCTTCCTTTCTCTCTATGAGGGTTGCACTACAAAACCCTTAACACTCTCTCTCTCTCTCTCTCGCCTCTTTTTTCTTTTTTCTTCATTTAGTGGTTCCCTCTTTTTTTCTCTCTCTCTTTCTTTTCTCCCTCTATATTAATTTCTTCCTTTCTCCTTTATGTCTCCTCTCATTCAAACCTCAATAATGAACAAATTATTTTATCTGGGACTCAAACTTATGTTTACGGCATTTTGGGGGGTTTTTACTTCACCTTTTTAACTCACTAGCAATGCTCCCATCCCTGGCTCTCCATTTTATCTAGTTCTTGTTCCACTAAATACAATAGTAATTTTTTAATTTGTCCCCCCATTTTCCTGTTTCCCTCTTATTCCTCTCATCATAACTCTTAGTCAACCAACACCTAAAAGCAAATCATTTTATTCTTGACCCAAATTTTTTCCTTATTTGCTTTTTGTGGGTCAACACCCATCTTTTTTTCTGTTTTTTTTTTTTTGTTGTTGTTGTTGTTGTTTTCCCCCTTTGTTACTTCTCCCCAATTCAGGCCCTCCATTACAGGCATTGTTTGTTCTATTTAGTACAATATAGTTCACAGTTCACCACAAGATTTTCTCAAGAAAGAAGGGAGAGGAGAGGAGAGGAAAAAAGGAGGGGGGGAAATAATTTCCTTTTTTTAATTTTTTATTTTATTTTTCTTTATTTAATTATTAATTTTTTTAAAAAACAACTCTTCGATTTTTTATTTTTATTTTTTTTAACTTTTTATTCTTTATTAAATCTCATTAATACTATCAACAAAACCACCCTCAGATGCCATTAAGGAAGATAAAATCAAATATTATGTATACAAAAGAAAGAGAGGTAACACAGATAGATGAGGAAAAATCTACGGAGAAAAAATTTAATATATTGGAAACCTTGGAGTTAAACGACAGAGAATTTAAAATAGAAACCCTAAAAATTCTCAGAGATATACAAGAAAACACAGAAAGGCAATTTATGGAGCTCAGAAAACAACTCAATGAACACAAAGAATATATTTCCAAGAAAATTGAAACTATAAAAATAAATCAAACAGAGATGAAAAACTCAATTCATGAGCTGAAAAATGAGGTAACAATTAGCTAATAAAACAGGCCAGATAGAAGGTAGGATTAGTGAAATAGAAGACAAGCAACTTGAGGCACAACAGAGAGAAGAAGAAAGAGACTCAAAAATTAAAAAAAAATGAGATAGCCCTACAGGAATTATCTGACTCCATCAAAAAGAATAACATAAGAATAATAGGTATATCAGAGGGAGAAGAGAGAGAAAATGGAATGGAGAACATACTCAAACAAATAATAGATGAGAACTTCCCAAGCCTGTGGAAAGAACTAAAGCCTCAAATTCAAGAAGCAAACAGAACTCCGAGTTTTCTTAACCCCAACAAACCTACTCCAAGGCACATCATAATGAAATTGGCACAAACCAACAGCAAAAAAAAAATTTTCAAGGCAGCCAGGGAAAAGAAGAATACAACATATAAAGGAAGGCCCATTAGATTATCATCCGATTTCTCAACAGAAACTCTACAAGCTAGAAGAGAGTGGACCCCAATATTTAAAGTCCTGAAAGAGAGGAACTTTCAGCCATGAATACTATACCCATCAAAGCTATCCTTCAAATATGAAGGAGAAATAAAAACATTCACAGATACAGAAAAGATGAGCAAATTTATCATCAGAAAACCCCCACTCCAGGAATTACTAAAGGGGGTTCTCCAATCAGATACAAAGAACAAAAAAAAAAAAAAACAAAAAACAAAAAAAACAAAGCCACAAGTAAAAGCTCCAAGAAGAACACAATAAAACCAAATTTAAACTGTGACAACAACAAAAAGAAAGGGGGGGGGAGAGGATGGAGATTAACAGTAGCAAAGGACGATGGAGTGCAAAAGTACTCACAAAATAGTGCACTACAATGAACAGGGTAGGAACCCTTATCATTACTTAAAGGTAACCACCATTGAAAAAACCACCACAGAAGCACATGATTTAAAAAAGATAGCAACAGAGGAAAGATGTATGGAATACAACCAAATAAAAACAAAAGATAGAAAAATGAAAGAGAAGGATCAAACAAGACACAAAACTAACAGAAAGCAATCTATAAAATGGCAATAGGGAACTCACAAGTGTCAATAATTACACTAAATGTAAATGGATTAAACTCACCAATAAAAAGGCAGAGTAGCAGAATGGATTAAAAAAGAAAATCCAACTGTATGCTGCCTACAAGAAACTCATCTAAGTGAAAAGGATAAAAACAAATTCAAAGTGAAAGGCTGGAAAACAATACTCCAAGCAAATAACATCCAAAAAAAAGCAGGCGTGGCAATACTCATATCTGATAATGCTGATTACAAGACAGCAAAAGTACTCAGAGACAAAAATGGCCATTTCATAATGGCTAAGGGAACACTGAATCAAGAAGACATAACAATTCTTAATATATGCACTAAACCAAGGAGCACCAAAATATATAAGACAGCTACTTATTGACCTTAAAACAAAAACTGACAAAAATACAATCATATTTGGAGACCTCAATACACCGCTGATGGCTCTACATCGGTCATCCAAACAGAGAATCAACAAAGACATAGTGGTCTCAAACAAAACACTAGAGCACCTGGATATGATAGACATCTACAGGACATTTCATCCCAAAGTGACGGAGTATACATTTTTCTCCAGTGTACATGGATCATTCTTAAGAATTGACCATATGTTGGGCCACAAAAACAACATCAGCAAATTCAGAAAAATCAAAGTTGTACCAAGCATGTTTTCTGATCATAAAGCCTTGAAACTAGAATTCAACTGCAAAAAAGAGGAAAAAAATCCCACAAAAATGTGGAAACTAAACAACATACTTTTAAAAAATGAATGGGTCAAAGAAGAAATAAGTGCAGAGACCAAAAGTTATATACAGACAAATGAAAATGACAATACGACATATCAGAATCTATGGGATGCAGCAAAAGCAGTGATAAGAGGGAAGTTCATATCACTTCAGCCATATATGAACAAACAAGAGAGAGCCCAAGTGAACCACTTAACTTCACACCTAAAGGAATCAGAATAAGAAGAACAAAGACAACCCAAAACCAGCCGAAGAAAGGAGATAATAAAAATCAGAGCAGAAATAAATGAAATAGAGAACAGAAAAACTATAGAAAAAATTAATAGAACAAGGAGCTGGTTCTTTGAAAAGATCAACAAAATTGACAAACCCTTGGCAAGACTTACCAAGGAAAAAAGAGAAAGAACTCATATAAACAAAATCCAAAATGAATGAGAAGAAATCATCACGGACACTGTAGATATACAAAGAATTATTGTAGAATACTATGAAAAACTTTATGCCACTAAATTCAACAACCTAGAAGAAATGGATAAATTCCTAGAACAATACAACCTTCCTAGACTGAGTCAAGAAGAAGCAGAAAACCTAAACAGACCTATTAGTAGAGAAGAAATAGAAAAAACCATTAAAAACCTCCCCCAAAATAAAAGTCCAGACCCAGATGGCTATACCAGCGAATTTTATCAAAATTCAAAGAAGACTTGGTTCCTATTCTACTCAACGTCTTCCAAAAAATTGAAGAAGAAGCAATACTTCCAAACACATTTTATGAGGCCAACATAACCATCATACCAAAACCAGGCAAGGATGGCACAAAAAAGAAAACTACAGACCAATATCTCTAATGAATACAGATGCTAAAATACTAAACAAAATACTAGCAAATCGAATACAACAACATATTAAAAAAATAATACATCATGATCAAGTGGGATTCATCCCAGTATCTCAAGGATGGTTCAACATACGTAAAACGGTTAACGTAATGCACCATATCAACAAAACAAAACACAAAAACCACATGATCTTATCAATAGATGCAGAAACGGCTTTCGATAAAATACAACACAATTTTATGTTTAAGACTCTCAACAAAATGGGTATAGAAGGAAAATATCTCAACATGATAAAGGCCATATATGATAAACCATCAGCTAACATCATATTAAATGGCACAAAACTGAAGGCTTTCCCCCTTAAATCAGGAACAAGACAGGGTTGTCCACTCTCTCCACTCTTATTTAATGTGTTACTAGAGGTTCTGGCCAGAGCAATCAGACAAGACAAAGAAATAAAAGGCATCCATATCGGAAAAGAAGAAGTAAAGGTATCACTTTTTGCAGATGATATGATCCTATACATCGAAAACCCCAAAGAATCCACAAAAAGACTACTAGAAACAATAAGCCAATACAGTAAGGTCGCAGGATACAAAATTAACATACAGAAGTCAATAGCCTTTCTATATGCCAACAATGAAACATTTGAGAATGAACTCAAAAGAATAATCCCCTTCACGGTTGCAACAAAAAGAATAAAATACCTAGGAATAAACATAACAAAGAATGTAAAGGACTTATATAATGAAAACTATAAACAATTGTTAAGGGAAATCGAAAAAGATATAATGAAATGGAAGAATATTCCTTGTTCTTGGTTAGTGTAAAGCCAGTATCTAAGGCCAGGGCAAGTATCACAGCAGCCCGGCTCATGCAGGTTCGCATTGGATTCGGACAGTCGGTAAAGAAGCAACAGAACCAAAAACTGATAGGCCATTTTCTTTCATTCTAGCTTGCACCCGGCAGGCAAGTAAAAACACACACTGGACTCCAAAACCCACTCACATTTAGTGCACACAAAGCCACTGACTTATCCGAGTTTCCTAGAATCAAAGGTTTCTAGCTCACCAGCCCTATTCTCCTCAGTTCCCCATCTCCTTCCTTATCCCAGATACAAACTCTGCACAAACTGGCATCTCATTCAACACTCCGCCATCTTGGCTGCTTCTCCTGGCCACATGACCTTTCTCTGCTCTCTGCTCTGCTCCCTCTGCTCTCTCATGCTAATCATCCCAGGAACCAAGAGCGAGCAAGCTCCTGTTCTGCCCCCATTTTATAGTGTAGAAATCCAAACCTTTAATCCAATATACAAAATAGAGAAGTCTCTAATACAAAATCACTTATCTGGGGCATGATGGGATTATACCACCCCACATCAAAAAGGGTGGGAAAGGCTTAATCCTAAAACCAAGCTCCAGGCTACAAGGATCCTGCCTGCCCACAGCCCACAGAGACACACATTAATATCACCTGGGCAATGGCTTCCATGTCAGCAGCGTCATCTTTAACAAAGTGAGCATAATACATTTTATCTGCCCAACAGTTAGGAAGAATAAATATAATCAAGATGGACATATTACCCAAAGCAATATACAAATTTAATGCAATTCCCATCAAAATTCCAATGACATTTTTTAAAGAAATGGAGCAAAAAATCATCAGATTTATATGGAAGTATAAAAAACCCCAAATAGCCAAAGCAATCCTAAAGAAAAAGAATGAAGCTGGGGGCATTACAATACCTGACTTCAAATTATATTATAGGGCCAAGACAATCAAAACAGCATGGTATTGGCAGAAAAATAGACACTCAGACCAATGGAACACAATAGAAAATCCAGAAATAAAACCACACATATATAGTCAAATAATTTTTGATAAAGGGGCCAACAACACACAATGGAGAAAAGAAAGCCTCTTCAATAAATGGTGCTGGGAAAACTGGAAAGCCACATGCAAAAGAATGAAACTGGACTATAGTTTGTTCCCCTGTACAAAAATTAACTCAAAATGGATCAAAGATCTAAACATAAAACTGAAACAATTAAGTACATAGAAGAAGACATAGGTACTAAACTCATGGACCTGGGTTTTAAAGAGCATTTTATGAATTTGACTCCAATGGCAAGAGAAGTGAAGGCAAAAATTAATGAATGGGACTACATCAGACTAAGAAGTTTTTGCTCAGCAAGGGAAACTGATAACAAAATAAACAGACAGCCAACTAAATGGGAAATGATATTTTCAAACAACAGCTCAGATAGGGGCCTAATAGCCAAAATATACAAAAAACTCATAAAACTCAACAACAAACAAACAAACAATCCAATAAAAAATGGGAAGAGGACATGAACAGACACTTCTCCCAGGAAGAGATACAAATGGCCAACAGATATATGAAAAGATGCTCATCTTCTTTAGTTATTAGAGAAATGCAAATCAAAACTGCAATGAGATACCACCTTACACCTGTTAGATTAGCTATTATTAACAAGACAGGTAATAGCAAATGTTGGAGAGGCTGTGGAGAAAAAGGAACCCTCATACACTGTTGGTGGGAATGTAAAGTAGTACAACCATTATGGAAGAAAGTATGGTGGTTCCTCAAAAAACTGAAAATAGAACTACCTTATGACCCAGCAATACCTCTACTGGGTATATGCCCCCAAAACTCAGAAACATTGATACGTAAAGACACATGCAGCCCCATGTTTATTGCAGCATTGTTCACAGTGGCCAGGACATGGAAACAACCAAAAAGCCCATCAATAGATGAATGGATAAAGAAGATGTGGCACATATACACTATGGAATACTACTCAGCCATAAGAAATGATGACATTGGATCATTTACAGCAAAATGGTGGGATCTTGATAACATTATACGAAGTGAAATAAGTAAATCAGAAAAAACCAGGAACTGCATTATTCCATACGTAGGTGGGACATAAAAGTGAGACTAAGAGACATTGATAAGAGTGTGGTGGTTACGGGGGGAAGGGGGAGAGGGAGAGGGAAAGGGGGAGGGGGAGGGGCACAAAGAAAACTAGATAGAAGGTGACAGAGGACAATCTGACTTTGGGTGATGGGTGTGCAATATAATTGAACGACAAGATAACCTGTACATGTTATCTTTGAATATATGTATCCTGATTTATTGATGTTGCCCCATTAAAAAAATAAAATTATTAAAAAAAATAAAAAAATTAAAAAAAATTTTAAAAAAGGGTAGAAAGAGATGCACACATATCAAAGACTTTGTAATTAGTAAAAGTGGCTTCTCAAACCAGCTGTGAACAAATAACTCCCTCAGTACTGATCTACAGAACTGATCAGTACTGATTCAAGAGGCTGGCAATTTGGTGGGAGGACCAGGGTGAGGCAGATGATAGATTCTTGCTTCTAGCCTCTCATCAAACTCAGATGAAGAAAAGAGCTAAATTTAATTATTACAAATATAAGAATATACAAGATAACATTTTATAACACAGTCATACACAACTTAATGATGGGAACATGTTCTGAGAAATATATTGTTAAGTGATCCTGTCATGGTGTGAACATCATAGCATGCACTTACACAAACCTAGATGGTATAGCCTACTACACACCTACACTATATGGTCTAGCCTATTGCTCCTATGTTACAAAACTGTACAGCACATTACTGTACTGAATAATGTATGTAACTGTAATGCAATGGTAAGTCTTTGCGTATCTAACCATAGAAAAGGTACAGCAATAATGCGTTATAAAAGCAGTGGTAGGATTCAGCCAGTTAGTGCCGGTTTGGCAGAACTGATACCTAAATATTTGTTGAGATTGGTGAACCAGTTGTTAAAATGGCATTTGCAGTCAGGGCTCTCTCTAAGGTGGGCACCTCAGCAGCTGTCGAATGTGGAAATCATAAATTTATATTCTTTATTCTTTTTGAACATTTATCTGTGCAACAGTGTATTCTGAGGGCCTATAGTAATGTTCATTCCTTCCATAGATGAAAAAAATTGCAAGTGAGGATGCCAATCAAAAAGCAATATGGGCCCTGGCCAGTTGGTTCAGTGGTAGAGTGTCGGCCCAGTGAGTGGAAGTCTCAGGTTTGACTCCTGGTCAGGGCACACAGGAGAAGCACCCATCTGCTTCTCCACCCTTCCCCCTCTCCTTCCTCTCTGTCTCTCCCTTCCCCTCCTGCAGCCAAGGTTCCATTGGAGCAAAGTTGGCCGTGGGCGCTGAGGATGGCTCCATGGCCTCTGCCTCAGGTGCTAGAAGGGCTCTGGCACCAACAGAGTAACACCCCAGATGGGCAGAGCATCGCCCCCTGGTGGGCATGCCAGGCGGATCCCAGTCAGGCACATGAGAGATTCTGTCTGCCTCCCCGTTTCTAACTTTAGAAAAATACAAAAGAAAAAAAAAAAAGCAATATTGAAATATCTTAAATAACAGTTTATTGTTTTTGTCAGGTATTATTTAATATTTTTCATTAATATTTTAAAACTCATAAAATAATATAGCACTGTGTACCTCTTTTATTGTTCTTATTTAAGTATGAAATGCATAAGATAATAAACTACCTTTTGATATACCACTTTTTTTTATTTATTCATTTTTAGAGAGGAGAGAGAGACAGAGAGAGAGAAGGGGGGAGGAGCTGGAAGCATCAACTCCCATATGTGCCTTGACCAGGCAAGCCCAGGGCTTTGAACCAGCAACCTCAGCATTTCCAGGTTGACGCTTTACCCACTGCGCCACCACAGGTCAGGCACTTTTTTTATACTTTAAACGGTCATTAGGGCAGAGAAGCAGTTATTAAATCATTTGAATCCCACCATTGTATGGGAGGTAAAAAATGATCCACCTGTAAAGGGTACTTACCATGAAACAAAGCTGCAGGACTGGAAGATGTTCTGGGTGAGTCAGGGAATGGCAGAGCTAATAAAAGTGATAGCATGTAGGGGACAAGTCATAAAGGATATTTTAAGCCTGCAATACCCTCACAGTCAATGATAGTACAGATTCAGCATTAATGTCATCAAATTTTTAGTCAAAATTCTTTTCCATATCAACATATAAAAACTCAGTTATAAACAGTTTTCTAATTTCAGGAATTCATTAAAATAAAACTGTACTTTTGTCTTTGGCCAGGTGGAGAAGCTGGTTTCAGCGGGTGCATCTGAGGCCAAGATAACAGATGTGATTCTTTGGGAGGCTTGTTCTCATCATTGTAATGCACATCCAGCTGTCTGGCAACCTTGCACTGGTGCTCACAATGGAAATGGGTGAGAGAGTGTTTCAGAGTTGATGCAGATCCACTAGAACAGCGGTTCTCAACCTGTGGGTCGCGACCCTGGCTGGGGTCGAACGACCAAAACACAGGGGTCGCCTAAAGCCATCGGAAAAATACATATTTATTATACAATACATTTTTAAATAAAATATGTATTTCTGATACATATTTTAAGCCTGCAATACCCTGTGGGTCGCGACCCTGGCGGGGTCGAACGACCAAAACACAAGGGTCGCCTAAAGCCATCGGAAAATACATATTAAGTATACAATACATTTTAAAATAAAATATGTATTTCTGATGGTTTTAGGCAACCCCTGTGTTTTGGTCGTTCAACCCCCACCGGGGTCGCGACTCACAGGTTGAGAACTGCTGCACTAGAAAGAGCTAAAAATATTTAAATTTGGGTGTCACATCAACATCTTCATCTTCTTTAATAGAGGACTTTACAAATGGGAGACCTTCTCCTGCAATGCCCTCTCACCAGCAGAAACAACATCAAAGTGCAGTCTCTGTAAGTTCTTGCGTTGTTGTTCCAGCTTGTGGTGCACATCTGTTTGTTTTCTTGATTTAAGTTGCACATTACAAATTCACTCTGTACACGGATGGAAAATATTAGTGGGAACATTGACTGCAGCTGTTCTTTTCATAGTCTGATATTGTTTGCAACTCAGCCTTGTAGCCTTTTTTCATGCTTTAACTAAAAATGAGTTCTTATGCCTGGTCACTAAGTATCAAAAAATCCCATTTTATCAGCAATCATAACTATGGACTTCAAGGGACTTTGGTTTTTATTTTTCTTATCCATCCCCTCCTACCTGGCCCTGCTGCCCTATTCAATTCATTATAAAGCAATTTTTTGGGGAGGGAACAATTTTGTCCTTTCAGTACGTACACAAACACAGGCTAATAATATAAACTTGAAACAAATAATATTATTGGCCTGGTGGACTGAATTTTCTGGCTCCTGTTGTAAAACAATTTTTTCCTTCTCTCATGCTAACTGCAGCTAATGAAAGAGTTCATAAAGTTGACCACATCTCTTGGTCATATGAAATATGGCATGGACTGATATGTGATGCAATTGAGGCTTAGTGTTACACCTATCTGCTACTCTCATGAAAGATTTACAGACTAGCTTGTTTCAGTTTTCTGCCTTGTTTCTTCCCATGTGTTCTGTACAGTACTCAAGCTAATCCAACCTACCCCTGTCATTCTATAAAGCTGGATATTTAACATAAGAGAACCTGACAAAATGCTTTTTGGGTTAAATATTGTATGAATCTCTTTGGTATAGATTTTTTTAAATTTTAATTTATTGTGTTTACATAGATCCTAGTGTCACCCCAAATGCATCTCCCCTTCCCCGTGTTCCCCTCAACATCTCCTTTGCCCCCTTACCAACATCTCCCTCACCCCTTCCCTTCAGGTTTGTCCCATCCTAACATCCCCTTTCCCTCTGTCCTCTTTTTCTCTGGTCCCTTTGATCCCTCCTTTGTCTCAGTTCCGTTCTTCACTTTACATTGTTTCTTGGATTCCTCAAATGAGTTAGGTCATATGATATTTTTTCTTTCTCTGCCTGGCTTATTTCACTTAACATAATAGTTTCCAGGTCCATTCATGTTGTTGCAAAAGGTAACATTTCCTTCTTTTTCATGGCCCCATAGTATTCCATTGTATATATGTACCACCGTTTTTTAATCCACTTGTCCACTGACGGACACTTGGGCTGTTTCCAGATCTTCACTATTGGGAACAATGCTGCCATAAATATGGGGGTGTACTTCTTTTTTGAGTCAGTGATATGGTGTTCTTGGGATATATTCCTAAAAGTGGGATGGCTACAGGCATATAGATCAATGGAACAGAACAGAGAACCCAGAAATAAACCCACAGCTTTATGGACAATTGATATTTGACAAAGGAGGTAAGAGCATTCAATGGAGTAAAGACAGTTTCTTTAACAAATGGTGTTGGGAAAATTGGACAGCAACCTGCAAAAAAATGAAACTAGACCACCAACTTACACCATTCACAAAAATAAACTCAAAATGTATAAAAGACTTAAATGTAAGTTGTGAAATCATAAGCATCTTGGAAGAAAACATAGGAAGTAAACTCACCAACATCTCTCATCATGTATTTGCTGATTTATCTCCATGGGCAAGTGAAATAAAAGACAGGATAAACAAATGGGACTATATTAAACTAAAAAGCTTTGTACAGGTAAAGACAATATGAACAGAATAAAAGACAAACCACACAATGGGAGAACATATTCGACAATACATCTGATAAGGGGTCAATACCAAAATTTATAAAGAACTTGTAAAATTCAACACCAGAAAGACAATCCAATAAAAAAATAGGCAAAAGAAATGAATAGACACTTCTCCAAAGAGGATATACAGATGGCCAATAGGCAGATGAAAAAATGCTCAACATCACTAATCATTAGTGGTATAGATTTTATTGTAATTAAACTGAAGTATTTCACTCTGCAAAATGTTTTAATGTATTTATTCCTAGTGACTTTCTTTCTTTCTTTCTTTCTTTCTTTCTTTCTTTCTTTCTTTCTTTCTTTCTTTTCTTTCTTTCCTTTCTTTCTTTTCTTTCTTTCTTTCTCTCTCTCTTTCTTTCTTTCTTTCTTGTTTTCTTTCTTTCCTTTTTATTTTATTTATTTTCTATTGATTTTAATTTATTGTGTTTACATAGATTCTAGTGTTGCCCCAAATGCATCTCCCCTCCCCCATATTCCCCTCAACATCTCCTTTGCCCCCCTCCCCATAGCGCCTTCCCCGCTTACCTTCAGGTTTATCCCATCCTATTATCCCCCTTCCCTCTGTCCTCTTTTCCTCTGGTCCCTTTGATCCCTCTTTCTTTCTTCCTTTTATTTTTTGGTATGGGGTTTATGTCTCTATCTAATTGTGGCCATTTTGTGTTTTTTCCTTCTTCCAGAGTATTAACCACTTCTCAAAAGTAGACTGTGCTAGATACCTTGATAAACATAGATGTGCCCCCAAAATGCTGGTTGGTTCCATTCATTGTGTGCCATTACCTTAATAAGGACCTAGAAATACTGATCTTTCTTATGTTTGATGTAGTGGCTATGATTTTGACCACATAGTTAATCATATTCAGTTTAGTCATGGTGATACAGATATGACATTTATGTTACCTAAGAATGCGGTGAATTTACATCTTCTCTAGCATAATAGATACATCCATACTAATTCCAATTTGAATCTAGTTTGAATATTCATGAGTATTCATAAATCACTGCATTATTCTCAGATACATTTCTCCAGTGTAACATGCTATAACCATCCTTGTGTAGCCTTTGAAGAATAAATGGTAAAGGCTCAATAAACAACCTTTCACATCAATTAGAGTCAGGTTTTATTCCCTAGGGAGATTCATATGGCATTTTCTTCTCCAATCCCCACAACTATACAATTTGAAACTGCTTTCTGAATCAACTACTCTTTTGACAACAATAAGTTATGAACTGTACTTTTGTTGTTGTTGATGGTTAAAGAATAAAGAACAGAGTAAAAAACACTGAGGTTATACATGGTATAATATTTTTGTTTCCTTTTTGAATGCTATTATAAATTCAGTGGGGCCTTAAATCTGTTTGGATTCCATCATCGCTATACCTGCGCATTTATGGCTTGAATGACTATGACAAGGGAGTAAAACAATAATAACTTTATCAACTAACTAGTCATCGTATTTTATGTGCTTGTGAAGAACTCCAACAGTGCTAGAAATGAAATAAATATTAGGGATCCCATCTTACTGTATGGCCACTGCAACAAAATATTTAATCAAAACCAAAAGTTTTGTTGCGCTACTCCTTTTGGTGCAAGGACTATAATGATGTTACATAGAATATGTTACATAGAATGTGTCCCTAAAATTACCACAGAAGGAGCCCTATAACATTACTGATGGGGAAGGTATTTTAATAGTGCTGCACAGAAAATAACTCTGTTCATGGGGCAGGGATATTTAATGGTGTTACACAGCAAGTATCTCTACATCAGGGATCCCCAAACTACGGCCCCCCGCGGGCCGCATGCGACCCCCCGAGGCCATTTATCCGGCCCCCACCGCACTTCCAGAAGGGGCATCTCTTTCATTGGTGGTCAGTGAGAGGAGCACATTGACCATCTCATTAGCCAAAAGCAGGCCTATAGTTCCCATTGAAATACTGGTCAGTTTGTTGATTTAAATTTACTTGTTCTTTATTTTAAATATTGTATTTGTTCCCATTTTGTTTTTTTACTTTAAAATAAGATATGTGCAGTGTGCATAAGGATTTGTTCATAGTTTTTTTTTATAGTCCGGCCCTCCAACGGTGTGAGGGACAGTGAACTGGCCCCCTGTATAAGAAGTTTGAGGACCCCTGCTCTACATTGTTACTACGAAGACAATGTTAAAACACTCTATGATGGGGAATGTTTTCAACCTGGTGCCAGGCAAAAGATGACTCATATCTGCCAAAAAGAAGCTGCCAAAGTATGCTTAGAACACTACAAAATACAGAGAAAGTGTTGATTGTGCCAACAAAGAGTGGAGAGAGGAGGAAGCCCTCCTCCATCAGAGGAGTTGCAGGGCCAATCTAATAGACCAAAGCCATTATTAGGCTAACATGTAAAGCAGGCATCCAACATTCTGGTGAGCTGAACAAAAATCTCTGTAAAGGTTCACTGTGAAGTGAACTTTAAGCTTCTGCAGATAGGAAACCTAAGAACTCTTACTAAGGACCCAGAAATCAGAAACTCACATCCCAGGATGAAAGAAACACGGCAGGACATTTGCAGTAAACCAAAGAGGCTCCAAGAAACAGGACCGACAAAAGAAGAGAAAGTTCAGAGATCAGTCAGCATAAATACCATTCTTCTGTCATGAGAGTTGAGAGATTTTTTAAAACAAATCCTTACTAAGAAGGGCATGAACATGAAAGTCTCAACACCACTGAGGGATATTTGCAGTTATTCAACAGCAAAGGTAGTCTCATGATAACTAAATAGTAAAACCAATTTAGTTCCCACTCCAAAAACTAGGTTTAATACCTCAACAAATACTTCCATAGTTTTTAAAAAGTCTTGATTTAAAATCTAAATTTGCAATTTCAAACATTTAATCACTTAATATTTTCTGACCCAGAATCCCTGCTCTAGTTGAAGGTTCTGGCTGTTTTTCTCACAGGTCTTGCGTGACTCTGTCCAAGTCTCCTTCCACCATGCTAAATTCTGCTCCTAAAATGGTTGCTCTCTTTCTCCTTACTGAATGCTTTCTTTGTGTTTCAAAGAAATGTCTCCTCCTAAGAAGTTTTCTATAATTAACCAAACCTGACAAGTCACACTGCCACTTTACCTTTCCTCAGGACTTCTGTATTCAGCAGCCTTACCTTTTTTTTTTTAACAGAATTTTGTACAGATAGGTTTAATTCTTAAACAGGCAGGACTGAACTATACACAGAAGGCACCTGTGTCCATCCCTAGCACTACAATCTGGGTTTGGTAGAGGGGAATAGTACACAATTATAGCCATACCACTTTCCTCTCCTATTCAGAGCATTGCAGACATACTCAGTAGCAGAGCTCAATGGATTCACAGGTTGGAGGTGAAGGGGGTTGGCAGTGGCCCAACTTCAGGGCCAGGTGTCTGGAAACTGCAGTGGTCATGAATTAAACAGGTTTATATTCATCAATCTTAAAATTCTTGGACATAGTCAAGACAGGTTAAAGAAGAACCATGGGAAATATCCCTCTGCAAATAATTGGAGCTCAGGTGTCTGAAAAAGCTTAAGAGTTAAAAACATTTGCTATTTTATAGAATCCATCCAAACTCTTTTAAAATCTGCCACAGGTACTTAACCTTTTCAAGCAGTTAAATACAAAGCTACTTTGTGGCTGTATATGGGGGTGGTTGTGGGGTTCAAGACAACAAAGCCCAGGCTAAACATAATTTTAGAACCTGAAAAGTGGAAGTGTTTTGTGGCTGCTCACCTCAAACAGGGCTCTCTAATCTTATCTAAACTGCCCTGTCTACTGTCTCCAGCCTTATCAGAACAACTTCATGGATTTGAAGTCTTTAAGAATCCTTCAGAATACACAGAGCACCTACTGTATGGTAGCTATAACTCAAGGCTCATGAAATTTAATACCAGATAATTCCTTCGGGAGATTTTGAGTCGAATAGTGAAGACAGCCCTAGAATTAGATGATTTTTATGATAATGACATAGATTCAAAATGATAGTATGAACAAACAACAATGAGAAAACAAGAAGTTACCCTTAATCCAGCCTTGCAGGTTTAAGACGGACTTTCCACAAAAGGTGACGTTCAAAGTCACTCTTCATGTTTAATCAGGAGTTCACCAAGTAAAGAAAGATAGAGAGTTGAGGGAAGTGTGTTTATTTAATATATTATACTGTCGTTGTGAAGTTACAAAAAGAAGTAGGACGAAGTTCATCTCCACAAACATCTTACAGTGTTATTGTGGAGGTGAGGTAGATCTAGAAATAAATAGAAACAAGTTAAAATAGTACTGATAAAAACATTAGCAATTCAAAGGCAGAAGTGGAGGACAGGGAGAGAAATTATTTTATTTTATTTTATTCATTTTTTTTTTTTTTAGAGAGGAGAGAGAGAGGGAGAGAGAGAGGAGAGAAGGTGGGAGGAGCTGGAAGCATCAACTCCCATATGTGCCTTGACCAGGCAAGCCCAGGGTTTCAAACCAGCGACCTCAGCATTTCCAGGTTGATGCTTTATCCACTGCGCCACCACAGGTCAGGCAAATGTTTCTTTTTTTTTTTTTTTAATTTTTTTTAAATAATTTTTTAATTCATTTTAGAGAGGCGAGGGAGAGACAGAGAGAGAGAGAGAGAGAGAGAGAGAGAGAGAGAGAGAGGAGAGACAGAGAGAGAAGGGGGGAGGAGCTGGAAGCATCAACTCCCATATGTGCCTTGACCAGGCAAGCCCAGGGTTTTGAACCAGCAACCTCAGCATTTCCAGGTCGACGCTTTATCCACTGTGCCACCACAGGTCAGGCTCAGGGAGAGAAATTAAATAACAGCGTGTCACTAATGTGACATGTGAAGTAAGTCTTGAAATAAAGGCCAGATTGCAGTATGGAAGCACAGTTGGGATAGTCTAAGCCAGGACACGGAGTCCAGAAAGCTTAGGAAATGGATAGGACATGTGAATGCTAGTTAAATTGAAACAGAAGATGCCTGAAGAAGAGTAATGGAGGACAGTTTCAAAAGGCAAGTTGGATCCAGCTTGTGGGTAATCATGACTGCCGTATAAAGTGATCAAACTTTGTCAGGTAGACCATGGAGAGCCACCGAAGGTTTTTGAATGGGATAGTAATATGATCATTAGATAGAAGACATACATCAAATACATTGGAGATAGGGAAAGATGGAATTGAGGAAGCTGCTTTCAAATTATTGTTTTCATCTAGGTGAGAAATAACAAAGAACTCAGGCAGTAAAATAGCAATGGTAAGAAAAGAGTGAATTTAAGGAATGGTGCAGTGAATGATTCAGAAGAATTGCAAACCACTTGCATTTGTCTTTAGGTGTGGTTTTCATTTGTGGGGAGGGGACTCTCTTCTTATCCCTGTACTGTCTTACCTGGAAATGACACCTAGACCTAGTATATTGCAATTATTCTGTTAATAATAAAAGAACATCTAATTTATTCATACCTAAAGTTGTTTTCCAAGTTTATACTCAAAAACTTCAACTTATTTTACATAGATATACCAGATATTAGATACTCCCTACCCTGTAAAAGAGTTGTTCCAGTGAGAGAAGAATAAAGCGTGTAGTGCACAAAAGATAATTGATGCATACACATTTATTAGTATTATTAGCAGAGTTCTTGTGTGTCAGTGGTTGTGACATAAAAGGTCAATCTCAATTATTGAGACAGGGTTCTTAGCACTTAGCATCATGTCTGCACCTCACTCTAGTTGGCATACAGAAACAGGTTTGAGATGGGATGCTGAATGGGCAATTCAGGAGATTTCTACTCATTAAATGATGCTTGATTCTATACTGAGCATGGCACACCACATGGAAGGTTCCTTAAATGAAAGCTTTCCCACTCAAGAGCTTTGAACCCACTTAGTCACAGAAAATTAATATATGCATAAAGTGACTTTTGACCAAGACCAATTAGGGCTGAAGAATGTGGTTCATACTTGAAGCACATAGAACAATGGAAAAGAAAGACTTAGGTGTTCAGAGTTTGCCATCTGCTATGGCTAACCCTTGTCAAACTCTCAGTAAGCCACCATCTTTCATGAGGTATGTTTGTGATTTCAGCTCACTTGCCTCTATCCCACACCATCCTAGCATGTTACCCTTGGCCCTCTGCTTTTCTGTTAAAGACTCCATGGTTGCTTCATAAAGATCTAATATTAGCCTGACTCTTCTGGTTCACATCACTGTTTCTTTATGATATTTGTGTGACTTAAAGATGAACCAGACAAACAGGAACTTTAAACTTTGTTATTGCCCTTCCTTGACACTTCCAAAAAGTTAATTGTCTGTTTGTCTCCCTGTAATTACTTTAATTACATGCCATTAGTGACCATTAATAAATGCATGTGTGTTTAATTTTCACAAATCTTACTTCTCTTACTCTCTGCAGAACTCCATCAAAGCTTTCCCATGTGGTCAAAATAGAAAGTGAGGCAACTAAACACATTCACATTTAACCTTTGGAGCTAAAGTGAAAAATAAAATATAATTCATGAATGGACTAATTGTTTTTGCTGCTTCTGACACTGGCCAACGTTCTCTTGGTAGTGGTTACATGTATACGCAGCGTGTTCATTTATAAGACAGCAAAGTTAAAAGGGGTTGAGAAATAAAAGCTGCCTAATTGCTGCTATTATCTCAAACCAAGGAGAGAATTGCTGGGTGATATTATGAAGATCGAAAAATCACTGAAGATGGAACACTTTTGCCCTAACTTCAAGCCACAGAAAATGAAGGCCATAATTTCAGGTCTTTATGAGCACCTGATTGAGTATTTACATAGAAAGAGCTGAACTATGAGCAGACTGAGCCAATATTCTCTCTGCTACAGTTTACTAGATCACTTCATCAAATCTGATATAAAAACAAGTTATCTAGTAATGCCTTTTGGTCAGCTTTACCAGTGAAGTAAACTGCAAGCTTGAGAAAACAAATTGGGTAAAAAATAGTTAGTTAGATGCTCCTCACTGTATTGTTGCACCAGAAAAAAAAAATTTTTTTTAATAAAAAATTATTGGTAAAATGTTGAATTCTGAGGCTGTTTAAATATTTACAGAATAATTTTCTTGCTTATTAAAACATTAAATAGACTAAATTTATTTGTAATGATAGCAATATGCTCTTCTCCAAATACAAAGTAATGATGTTAATCTCTAATTACTGTAATTTGTGCTTAGTTCTTCCTTGTGGTGAAATAGGTATTGCCAGATCACTCATGATCTTTTCCTGTTATAGATTAATGCTTTGAGTAATGAGTTTTTTGTTAACCCTTTGAGTGAGGACATACATGAACATTCATACTACTCAAAGGGTTAAATGCAAAACTTGAGAGAAAGCTGGCCAGGGTTGACCTCAGTAGCTATAGGAAGGCAATTTAAATGTGTTACCCATCCAGGTAAGCCCAACAAGGTGGTGTCATTAGCATCCAGATGTTCCTCATTGCATATTCTACTCTATCCAGGTTATTAGGATGGGACTGATAACAATTTACATGCCATCTCATACAGGAGTTTTTGCAATGTTAGAAAATATTAATCTTTTTAGAGGAATAGAAACCCAAACACTGTAATTAATACCAAAGAAAGGACATCTTTCCCTGAAATTTTGGAAATAACTTATTTGTTAATCTAGTTAATAAATTTTGATTAAATGAATTGATATTCTAGGGAAAATAAAATATATTCCACATTATAAAATGTCAGTTTTCTGATTAATCTACACTGTTTCCGCACTATAAAACATTAACCATACAATATGACCTTTTTTATATAACTACTAAGTATTTCTGTTTCCTCCCTCTTCAAACGCCAACATATTTTTGGATGAAAGATAAATTTGTACTTAAAGATATTATTTATCCGCCTGACCAGGTGGTGGCGCAGTTGATAGAGCATCGGACTGGGATGCGGAGGACCCAGGTTCGAGACCCCGAGGTCTTCAGCTTGAATGCAGGGCCATCTGGTATGAACAAAACTCACCAGCTTGGACCCAAGGTCGCTGGCTCGAGCAAGGGGTTATTCGGTCTGCTGAAAGCCCGTGGTCAAGGCACATATGAGAAAGCAATCAATGAACAACTAAGGTGTTGCAACAAAAAACTGATGATTGATGCTTCACATCTCTCTCAGTTCCTGTCTGTCTGTCCCTATCTATCCCTCTCTCTGACTCTCTCTCTGTAAAAAAAAAAAAAAAAAAAAAAAGGATATCATTTATCCAAAGCCTCTTGATAAAGCAGGAAAGTTAAGAATGTGTGTGGGGCAGCTGTGTTAGGCTTGCTCGCAGGGTTACCAGCTATAAGCATTTTGTCTGATTGGTACCTGAGTGCGTGGCTGTGACACGTGTACAGTGGTACCTTGAGATACAAATAGACCAACATACAATTTTTTTTTTTTTTAAGATACGAGCTGTGACTCAGTCTGTATTTTTGTTTGAGATCTGAATGAAATTCCAAGATACGTGTTGTGATCCGGGAAGCCGCAGCTAGTTGGCGTGTTGGCGCACAGGTCCATTATTGACTGTTCGATATACTAATTGACTGACTTATAAGCTCGGTTACAGAACAAATTAAATTTGTATCTCAAGGTACCACTGTATACGGCCTATATAAGGCCATGGATGCTTGCACTCAAGAGAGAAGATGGGGTATGGTGGACGGAGATTGCCTTCCCACCACTGTGAGGGGCCATTCTTTCTGTTTGTGTGCCAAAGAAGAGGTTTTCCCTGCCTGTGTGTTTGTCCGCCATTGTGAGACTTTATTAAATGGAATGGCCCAATGCTTTTTGGCTCTGCAGTTTCTCTACTGTCTGCCCAAAACTAGCGTAAACCTTCCTGGCCTTGGCCACTGGCATTACATCTGGCATAGTTGGCAGGCTTTGGAGCAAATAGGCACTGAGCCACAGCCACCCTTGAGGGGTGGGGTAGAGGACTGGTTGTTGTTATGGCTCCCCATGGCTGTCCTTTTGGAGATTGTGGCCTGGCTGGTTTTTACAGCCCTGCGAGAGGCCACCTGAGGTCAAGAGCTTCACAATGAGCTGCAAACCCAGCAGCAGCAATAGCTTGAACTGGAGCAAGCACTAGAGAAGGAGGCCAAATGGGTTCATGAGTTGCAGTTTGCTCTGGAAGTTGAACACAGTGGCAGTTGTTGAAGGAATAAGTGTAGGTTTGGCTTTAGGTTGAGAGCTGGCAGCCACAGGAGCAAAAACGGGTGCCAAAGATGGAGCTGTGCCAGTGGAGTGGCTCTGAGTCAGCAGGAGCAGTCATTTCCAGCTCCTCTTTTGAGGATGAGGAGGGTTGGGCTGAAGCTACTGTCTGTACGCTCAGAGCTTGGGTAGGGGTTATCCAGAAGGTTAAAACCCAGCAGCAAAGAGTACCTACTAAGCCCCTGGTAGGCTTGCTGCAATTGTGGGAAATAGGGGTGGATGGCATCATGCTCTTTGGAGCAGAAATGGAGAGGTTGGCCACTGTTGCCATTTGCTCCTCCTTGGGGCAGTGTCTTCAAAGCTGCCATGACTACAGGTATGAAGATGGAGGTCTGAAGCCCTATGTGAACCTAGTTGCTATAATAGACCTTTACTTTGATGTTTGCACAGACAGCTGGGCTGTCTATTGTGGACCGACTCTTGGACTACAACCAGAGGGGGGCACCGGCTCACTTGTTGGATGGAAATGCTGCCTTTGGATGGTATGAGAGACACTGATGTGGGAGGGCAGCTCCAGTGGACGTCCTCCTGCACCGGGAAGTGCTTTCATCCAGTTGGAGAGATGTACCATGGACACTTTAAGGTTTTCATGGACACAGCCCTGGAATATACAGGCCCTCCCACCTACCGTGGAGTAGGGGGCTAGAGAAAGGCTTCCAGTTTGCATCTTGGGCAATATCTCAGGGAGATATTGTAAAGGACTCCTTTGTAATTATTGTAATTATTGTGTAACTTTTGCTGTTGCTGTAGTCTCTGTTTGATGTCATGTCTGTTTGATGTCAAGTGAGCAACCCTAAATGGGTGAAATGTGGGGCAGCTATGTTAGGTTTGCTTGCGGGGTTAACGGGGCACTTTGTCTGATTGGTGCATGGGTGGATGGCAATGCCATGTGTGTATGGCCTATATAAGGCTATGGGTGCTTGTGGTCAAGAGGGGTGGGGATTGTGGGTGAAGAATTGCCTGCCCACCACTGTGAGGGAATGTTCTTGCTGTTTGTGTCCTGAAGAAGAGGTTTTCCCCTGCCTGTGTGCTTGTCCACCATTGTGAGACTTTATTAAATGGAATGGGCCTAATGCTCTTTGTCTCCACAGTTTCTTTACTGTCTTCTCAAATCCAATGTGGACCTGCCTGGCCTTGGCCATCGGCCTTACAATGTGTTAAGAAAGTGAATGGATCAGAGCCATGAAAAACATCTAAGAAGGAGTAGGAGCCATCTTTGGCTGGGGTGAATGGAATGTTTTCACGGTCAAGATTGAAAACAACTGACTGAGTTAAATCAGAGAGCATGTTTGTGACATGTCAGCTCTAGTCTTATATTCATGTTTCTCCACCCCCATTTTCAATGTCTATTTCTAAAATGACTTTAGAATTTCTGTTTTGTTTTGTTTTGGGTTGTTTTTGTTGGAAAAAGGAACATGGGAAAGGCTATAGGTTAGGCAATAGATAGGTGAAAGACATAGCACATACTTTTAAGTTGTTTCTAAGCTCCACCACTGATTTGTGTTTAATTGAACCTGAAAATAATATATATATATTTCTCAGATTCTCCATATACATAAAATGAGTACAATAAAGTCCATCTCCTTTCATTACATTAAAGCTTACATTTTGATTATAAAAGTCATTTAAAGTTCTTAAATGAAATAAGATTAGGAAAGCACTTCCCAACTTGATCCTAAATAACTTTTGCAGTTCATTCCTCTACTAATTCTACCATAAAATTCAAGTTCAACTAATCAACAGTACCAAGAATAGAGCTGAATGAATGAATGAATGAAGCATCAACATCTCAAATATAGAACCCTTTTCAGTCTCCCTGCTTTTGCTTAAAATACTCTACCTATTTCCTCTGCTTGGAACATGCCCGTGTCTCCCCTTCATGATCTAGGATAAGTATCACCTCCTATGTGGTACAAGCCTTACCCAACAATTATTTTTGTTCTAAACCATGCTATACACTATCTTTGCCTTAATACACTATTAATATATTGCTAAATGTCCACACTCTTCAAAACAATGTACAGATTAAATGCTATTTATATTAAATTACCAATATATACATTTAGGGAATACCACTCAGCCTTAAAAAATAAGAAAATCCAATTTGCAACAACATGAATAATGCTAGAAGTCATTATTCTAAGTAAACTAAGCCAGTCAAGAAGAACAAATACTCTCTAATTTCAATTATATGAGGTATCTAAATTAGTAAAACTTATAGAAGAAAATGGAATTGGAGGAAGGGGAAATAAGGAGTTGTTCATGATATAAGGTTACAGTTATACAAGATGACTAGTTCTAGAGATCTGTTATACAACATAATGCCTATTGTTAACGCTACAATATTATGTACTTAAAAATTTAAGAGGATAAATCTCCTGTTGAGTGGTATTACCACACACCAAAGCAAAAACAAAACAAAGGAACACAAGAAAACGTTTGGAGGTGATGGATATGTTTACTGCCTTGATGGTGGTGATGGTATAATGAGTGTAGTCATGTCCAAACTCACCCAAGTTTCAGTTTTTGTCTATCAATTACATTTCAATAAAACCGTAAAGAAATACTCTATTAAGCAGTGGAAAAACAAAAACGATTAAGACTTAGTGCCTTCTTGTAGATAGCATGTTGCATAGATATTAAGTAGTTTTAGTAAAGCCAGCACCTATTAGAGTGATGTTGCATACATAAGCATTTCATTGAGGTCAAACAAGTCTCTTTAAGAAGAATCGTATTTTAGGATGACTCTTGGGAGCCATGCAACATTTGCTGTAAAAAAAAAAATGCATGCAGTAAGTTTTGGGATGCTTAGAAATAAAAGCGTTTTTAGTTTATGTTTATGATAATTTCATGGGAAAATAAAAAATATATATTGAGCAAACATTCTACAACTAATTAGGCCATTTACTCCTCAATCCATATTTCTCTAAATTCAAAGGGGAGAGGCTTCTGGCTCAGAGATTCTGACCTTACTGGCAACAGGAAGGGTCTGTCTCCCTCCAGGCTCAGCTAGGAAGCCTTTCTCAGACAGCCCTCTGGCTTCTTCCAGACTCAGTTCACTCCACAATCCTACAAACAGGCGACAAACTGCCAGGAACTAAGCCAGGATTCTTGGCCTCCAATTCTGCTTTGCGAGCCAGAGGGAAAGGAGGCCGCCTTCCGAGGCCAGCCAGCTAGAATGAAGTCTCCTCCTCCTCCTTTACCCTGCCAGACAGCCTGTGCACAGCCCTCCTGGCTTCCGGCTGTCCTGGCCAGCTGGGAAAGGAATGGCCTTTCCAGACCACTGTGGGCTCGCCAAGAAGCTTCCCCCTACACTCAAGAGCCAGAATTGGGAGATTACAAAGCTACTGTCACAAAATGGTGACTAATAGAGGTCTTAGGCGACTACGAGGGAAAGAAAGAGTTTATGGGTAAAAAAAAAAAAGTGGTGAATACTATTCATGGCTTTCCATAGTTTGCTGATAATCAGAGAAAACTGTTTCCTTTTAAAAGACTGCAGGTGGGCTGGAAGACATGTTTCTGAAATCTGTACAGAGCCACACTTCATTAGTTTTATTTTATGAGAAGCTTTCATTTTGAGTATTAACCCCAACTCTCTAATGGTTGAAAATTTTAAGTGAATACTTTATGAAGAGGTGTAAACATTGGTGCCAGATCTGTGGTCCATGCACAGACTTCCTGGGGACTCAGTGAGAAAGCAGCTAGAGACATTCACTCTTTCAGATCATATTTTCCAAGATTGGCTTTACTGTCTCTTGGCCCAGGAGCCGCACAGACACAGCAATAGAGCTCTCTCAAGTGGTGCTGACTCTGATTAGTCCTGGTTTTCTCAAGGGTCCACGGGGCTCCACAAGTCACAAGTCTTCTCCAGGGCCAGTTTGGGACCGCCAGCAAAGCTGCTTCTGCAGCAGCTGAGGGGAAGGGCCCAGTGCATAGCAGGTCCTGCAGAGCCGTGTTACCAGTGTGGGGCCACCATACCTTTCCATGGAGGACTGTCTGGATCCTCTTCACACTCTTGTTCCCATTCCCAAGACCACCAACACTATTAGTAAAGTATTTTTTTCTCAGGCTGAATCCCTTTCAGCTTGTACTGTCTGGTCCCTTTTTTTCTAGGAATGTCCTGTTATCTAATTCCATTTGCTTATAGTTTCTAAAGCTAGCTCCAACAAGGCTAAAATGTACTCTTGATCTCTTCCTCCAGAAAAATGGATCTCTATTTACCTTATGTCTACATAATTATCAACAACCAGGCAAGTAGTTCTTGACAGAAAAGCATATTTAACCCTAAAAGTGAGTCAACCTTCCAACTTAGACTGCAGAATTCAGTACTAGTCATCAAGCCAATGTTTTCCAGCAATAACAATGTTAAGATCAAAGGCCTGGCCAATTTGCTCACTGGATAGAGCATTGGCCCAGCATGCAGATGTCCTGGTTTTGATCCTCAGTCTGGGAACACAAGAGTAGCAACCATCTGCTTCTCTTCCCTCCCTCTTCCCCTTCTCTTTCTCTTCTACTCTTGCAGCCAGTGGCTCGACTGGTTCCAGTGTTGGCCCTGGGCACTGAGGCTTTAGCCTTAGGCACTGAGGATAGCTCATTTGATTCTAGCATTGGCCACAGGGGGGAGTTGCCAGGTGCATGCGGGAATCTACCTCACTATCTCCCCTCCTCTCACTTAAAAAAAAAGTTAAGATCCAGTCTTTAGCCAGCACTCTTTTACATATATATATGTCTCATTTATTGTCAACACAACTTTACTATATCAATGTTATTCATATTTTTGAGATGAGGAAGCTGGAACTCAGGAGAACTTAGTAACAAGATCAGTGACACACAGGTGTCTTTGGCCACAAAACTCTTTTGCTTCTACCATATCAAGGCATTTGCATTCTTCCAATATAATCCTGGCACTATTTTTGGATGCACTGGAATAGCATGGCTGGGAAGCAGGTAAGAGTATAACATCTTATTATTTCTTCCAACTTAACCTGTTTTAGATATTGAGTTTTCATAAAAGATTTCCTTGAAGATAAGAAAAGTAGGAACACAAAAACACTACACCATTTGTCCTCCTATTTCAGACTTAGGAAAAAATAAGAGCTAAGAAAGAAATAGATTGCTCACAAAAGTTAGGTGATCAGGGAACGTCCAGACACTCAGTAATATCAACCTTTTGTGTAGTGTACAGTATTTTCACCAATGAAATAAAAGTTGGTTTTGCATCTCATTTGCATAATCAAACAACTTTCTTTGACTTGTCATTTGTTTTTCTGATGTTCTTGTTTAATTTTAAAAAATCAAATGCTTCTTTTTTTTATTGCTTCATATTCATTTTGAAATATCCCCTAATTTTTGTGAACAGTATATATGACTGCTGAGGTAGGTATTGTCTAAGAATAAAATTTGTGTGGGATTCTGTAGCACATTAATTGATTACCAAGTTAATTTACTAGTTGATGATCCCATAAACTCCTGTGTGGCCCAAATTTTGTCTTATAGGCCAAATTATTAATTAATGAAAATTAGAATGATTTAGTTTTAGACTCTTTTAATATCTTTTCTGTTTGGAAGAAAATAACAAATTTCGCCTGTTCTTATGTTTTAGAAAGGATAAACTATTGATAATTAGGACTAATAAACTTAACAATGTCACTAATTAACTAAGTGACCTTGGGCAATACACGTTACCTTCTGGGCTAAAACATGGCAGTTTTTGAAAATGCCATCTATTTCTAACATTTTCTGATTTCTCAGTAAAATAAGGAACATTGAAAAAATACAGGATGTCAGAACCCATCCTAGTATCTATTTCATTGACACTTTGGTCCCTTTAAGAATGGATGATGTAATGACAAGATATGTGGTTTCAAAACCTAGTGGTCCTAAGTGGCTCCTCATTAGTCAAAATTGTCTTCTGGCTTCTTGTTGAACTCACTTAGCCTTGTTTTTCAAAGATAACATATAGATGCCTCTTGTTCTTTTTTCTTCTTTTTCTGTTTCCCTCCTTTCCCTTCCCTTCCCTTCCCTTCCCTTCCCTTCCCTTCCCTTCCTTTCCCTTCCCTTCCCTTCCCTTCCCTTCCCTTCCCTTCCCTTCCCTTCCCTTCCCTTCCCTTCCCTTCCCTTCCCTTCCCTTCCCTCCCCTCCCCTCCCCTCCCCTCCCCTCCCCTTCCCTTCCCTTCCCTTCCTTTTTCTTTTCTCTTCAATTCCTTTCCCTTCCCTTACCTTCTTTTCCTTTCCTATCTCTCCTTTTTCTTTTCCTTTTTTCCTTCATTTTACTCATTCTCTCTCTGTGACTTATGTGTGACCACCTGGTAGAACTCTGATATCCTGAGGTTGGTATACTTCAGGAGTTACCTCCTTTCTCCTTATTTACCAACCTCAGATGTTACTATCAGGGACTTTCCTTAGCAGCTATACCTAGCTTCCTCTTCAGAAAGGTATTCCCAGATAAACAACAAAATCAAAAGCAGCTTACCTTGGTCATCTAGCTCCTTCTATTAGGTCCAACCTAGTTTGGCTCAAAAATCAAGTATGTAATACAGGTCTGTCTACCAGGCTCCACTGCCTCTCTACTGCCTCCATGTTATGGTGAACCAGTCTTTTTATATATTTTTTAGGAGAATTAACCTTGCAGCTGCTACAGACACAGATAAAGTAGACATAAATACAAAGGGTCCTGTTCACCAGGACAGCCATCTTTATAACAGATTGCTTATGACATGAAGGTTGAAAATAACTAGAGAATTACTGAATGAGTTATAGCTTAAGCAAGGAGTATATCAGCACTTGATTCAAGAAATAAGAAAAAGTGACTTAGGAGAAAGAGAAAGCCTGAATCATAAAGTCTCATCTTTTTTTCAGGGAAGCAGAAAATTTAAAAATACTAGAAACTTGGAGGAACATTTATAGTGACTAATAGTCTTAAAACTGCACTGAGAGTCAGTAATCATTTTAACACCATTACTATGACAGTCTACTGGTGCTCACAGGGTCTTTAAAGATGGTCAGAGAGCGTGACATTCACTCAGTCACCTGATACCACTGTCACTACTCGAACAAAACTGTTTACCACCTTGACTCTTCTTCTTCAAGTATTCATGAGGCAAAACGGGCACATGTCCCAGTCAATTGACAGTCTTTCTTTGGTGTTTGGTTACCTCTACTCTTAATACTTGGTCAAAATCAGGAATATTTCCCTTTGTACACATCACAGAGCTTACCTTGCTTCATCAACTGCTTTCATGTCCATCATTTTGTATGGTTATTACAGTATATATATTTGGTTTCTGAAACAATACACTTCACATTGGTAAAATTTGGAGACATCTCCATAAGGCTTTTTCAGAATATGGCAAGCAGGAAACTGACCTAGATTGTTACTCAAATGATATGCTTGAAGCAGTGCTTCTATTACCATTATTCTCATCTTATTGTGTTTTTCTAACCTGGCAAAAAGGGTTTATAAATGATAATAAAACTTGAATTTTGATCTATACCAAATCAAGAATACAATCTGAAAAGTTAATCCAAGCTGACCACTTAGTTAAGCATGTCTAGTGCCAGCACAAGACAAAAATCCAGATTAGATGATGTATCATTCTTGAAGTAGAATGCATCTTCCAAGTTCAATTAAATAGAAGTATCTTTCCCTGTAGAAGAGACACTTTTGTGAAAGACCCATGCCTTACCGATAGGAGTCTTGGTCTTCTTTAGGATTCCAGGCTGTCAATCTGTAGTCAAGAAATCCAAGGTTTTGCATCCTACAGTAAACAGAAAAAAAAAGACAGGCAGTAAGAAAAAACACTGCCTACAAATTACTAAATAAAGCAAAAAATAAATTGGGATTAGATTCACAATCTCTATTTACCTAAGCATTCCAGGCCTTTGACAAAAAAGATTTCTCTACACAAAACCATGAGTGAGGCAACAGCACTTAGAACATTCCAAAGTGTGATTAGCAGATGGTGGAATTGCTTTCAAGAGGCTGGCACAGTATGAAGAAGATGAGGGCAGGGTCTCCCATTTGCCACAACAGCAAGAGATGACCGCTAGTTGACCTTATTGGCCAGAGGAACAGGTGCAGCAATGCAACAGAGCTGCAAGGACAGTTTCTTGATGCCATAGGATGACATATGCACCCAGACCATACAAAATCAACTCCATCCTGTTGAACTGTGTGCCTGGCGACCATTGGTATGAATTTCGTTATCTGCTTAACACCGTAGAACCCATAGAAAGTGGGCTGATGAGCACCGTCATTGGACTCATGATGAGTGGTCAACTGTCCTTTTCTCTGATGAGTGACAGTTCAGTCTGCAGCCTGACAATCATCATGTCTTGATTTGGTGTGAACAAGGAACATGGGAGAATTCACGTTTCATGTGAGAAAGGGACTCCTTTGGTGGTGGTGGAATCGTGGTGTGGGCTAGCATCAGAATTGGTGGTCGTGCCGACCTCCACGTCATCAGAAACGGATCACTGACTGCTGTCAGATATCAAGATGAGGTCCTGCACCCTATAGTGGTACCCTAAACTGGAGCAGTTGGAAACAATTTTTTTTCATGGATGATAATGCAAGGCCTGACTGTGTGCATCTCATCAACAACATGCTTCAGGAGGTAGGAATTGAATGCATGGACTGGCCTTCACACTTTCCAGACCTGAATCCTGTTGAACATGCTTGGGATGCACTGGGAAGACAGCTGGTAAACCGTCCAATGCCTCTCACAGCACTTAGAGCTGGAAGTTGCCCTGTAGCAAGAGTGGCAGAGGATCCCACAAGAACTGCTGGACAATCTGATCCTGTCCATGCCCCATCGCTGTCAGTGTGGTTTGGCAGTCTTGGGTGACCATACACCCTACTGACTGGTCAATGTGTGTCACTCTCGTCCAGTCTGACATGCTTCTATTCATCCCCACCAATATGTTACTTGCTACTCAATTATGATAATTGAGTTTGCATCTCATTTGTATAATCAAACAACTTTCTTTGACTTGTTTGCTTTTCTGATGTTCTTGTTTAATAAAAAAAAATCAAAAGTTTCTTTTTTTTATCACTTCATATTTATTTTGAAATATTCCCTAATTTTTGTGAGCAGTAACAAGGTAACAAGGCTGTGTTAGGCAAAACAAGGCACATAATGATGTTATTTTCTTCTCAATAATTTTAATGAATTTAAGGGAAAAGTCTTATATTGGTTAAAGTGTGTCTCTAATCCTTGCTAATGTTTTAACTAATTGAGGTCTTGGAAGACCACAAGATTTAGCTATAATTTATTAATCAGATATGTTTCCATTTATTTATACTTATATATCTTATATTTATCACAAGCTATAGGAATTTTCATTTACCTACTTAGAAAGCAAGTATTCCCCTTTAAAATAGTTTTAACTTTAGAATGTGTCACTTTAAAGAAAGTCTTAAGTAAATGATGGTTCTTTTGATATACCAATGTAGAAAAATCATGAAGGTAATAATAGACTATATTTGTATAATTCTATTTATATAAATAAGAGAAGTAAGTATACATGGGAGTTTGGAAACTACATTAAGTCAGCCAAGTATTTTTACATGAACGTTATCGCCAATGTCTAGCACAATACTTGGTTTAACAGTACTTTATGAATACTTGTGAATGTATAACTGAAGGGGCTTAACTGTCTTAAGAAAATTTTTCAGGAAGAATAATAGCAGAACACTAAAGACCATTCTGATGTATCTACATCCTTTATTCTTGAAAAAAAAAAAAAAACACCTTACAGCAATAGTTTCCAAAGTCTCTGGGTACAGACAGTGGCATTTGAAGGCTGGGGATCTTCCTGAGGTTTAGACAGTAAGAGAGGCTTTGCTGTAGAAAATTTAAAAACAATTGTATATATGCTAAAAGTTGATCTTCTTTTTATCATCACCACACATAGATAATTCTCAACTTCGTCAATGATAAAATACACTCCACTAGGCAGATAGCTTCCACTGTCCCCAACCTGGTACATCATGGGTTCAGAAAAGATGCACTAGCTACCTAAACTAAGTAAGAAGTTACACTGATAAGAACTTTGACAGTCATAGACTTTCTCTACCCAGAAATCTCAAGACTTCAAGAGTTAATGGAAAAGAAATTCTAGGGGAACTTGTCTACTGAGAACATTCTGAAGGATAACAGGTGGGGTGGAGTAGGAGGGGTTTGTTCTGGGAATCATCCTGAAGAGATTTCCATTGTGCCAGTCACTGGATACACTGAAAATGAATAAAGCCCAGAGGCACGACTGGCTGAGTGTCTACCAGCCGTGAGATAATTTCATGTGTGCCATTGAAATCGTGGATATTGGATATTGGTAACTGGTCTGTGCTTTCTTGATATCATTGCTTTAGAAGATAACCGAAGAAAAGTTTTGCTTTAATGCCTGCAGTCTATCAACTGAGAATAATAGAAAATAAGGGCTTGTGATCAGTATGTGGACTTAGGAAGAGTTTTGGAGCAGCTGCTCTTGATAAACTCCCTCTTTGCACTAAAAGTGTAGCTCATAACCCAGCTCACTTCGCATCTAGTGTAACCCCTTCCAGGGTCATCATCTTGGCTGACAGTAGATCTTGCTGACTTGCCTACTTTTAAGATACCAAAAATCATTCATTTAAACTATGACCTTGGATCTGAGGATTTTTGCTTTTCACAGCCCGTTTCCTGGCTGAAGTAGTACTCAGAGTTTGCGCCACTGTCTCCACACCATCTGATTCCCTGTTCAATCACAATAATTGAAGCAGTCTCTACACTAATGCTGACAACTCAAGCCAAATTTGCTGTCACGAGAGAACTCCAATAACACTGGGGAACAAATTTTTTTTTTCATTTTCTGTTGTATGAGGTTTTAGAACTGTTTCTATATATTTCTGCATCATTGATTCCAAATCTGAAATCCATTTTTTGGTGCATGCTCTAGTTTTTATGCAATTTTAATTTCTTTTTGTAACAGTTAATGGCATGCATTGGTTTTTAAATTGGAGTTAAAGGGCAAGGACTCTTGGACTGAACATAACAACAGGCAATTAATGTTTTACAAGCATCACTTTTACATAATTGTAGTTGTTTTTAAATTATTATTAAAAAATTATTATCTGATAAAAACACCCTTTTAGGCCCTGGCCGGTTGGCTCAGTGGTAGAGCGTCGGCCTGGCGTGCAGAAGTCCCGGGTTCAATTTCCGGCCAGGGCACACAGGAGAAGCGCCCATCTGCTTCTCCACCCCTCCCCCTCTCCTTCCTCTCTGTCTCTCTCTTCCCCTCCTGCAGCCGAGGCTCCACTGGAGCAAAGATGGCCCGGGCGCTGGGGATGGCTCCTTAGCCTCTGCTCCAGGCGCTAGAGTGGCTCTGGTGGCAACATGAGTGATGCCCCCCCCTGAGGGGCAGAGCATCACCCCCTGGTGGGCGTGCCAGGTGGATCCCGGTCGGGCGCAATAGGGAGTCTGTCTGACTGTCTCTCCCCGTTTCTGGCTTCAGAAAAATACAGAAAAAAACAAAACAAAACAAAAAAAACCACCCTTTTATTTTGTTTTAAGATTGAATCATGGCTTCTTCGAGTAGGTGTAAATGTAAGAATAGTCCTGACACCTTCTGTTGTATACGTGGCTGTTACACACTTCAATGTCAAAGGAACAATATTTCATCATTTGTGACACATGCATATATTGCCTATTTTCAAGTTCCCCTTGGCGATCAAGATAAGAACTGGACTCCTAATATTATGTGTCATAATTGTGAGGAAATGCTTTGTGACTTGACAAAAGGAAAATGCAAAGGAATGCCTTTTGGTATTCCCATGGTTTGGCGTGAACCTAAGGACCACAGCAGTGACTGTTATTTCTGTCTGATCCATACAAAGGGCATCAGCAAGAAAAAAATGGCATATGATCACATATCCTAATATTTCTTTAGCAATACAACCTATACCACACTCTGAGACACTCCTGGTTCCAGTTTTCAATGGTTTTATTTTTTCTAAGAACGAAGAAAGTGAACATGGTGATCAAGTGTATTTTGATAAGATGCATGAGGAAATGGTTATAGAATCTGAAGGGTCTTCTTCAGATTAACCCCTCAGCAGTTTAGCCAACCCGAATTAAATGACTTAGTAAGAGATTTGGGCCTATCAAAGAAAGCAGCTGAGTTATTAGCCTCCAGGCTTCAAGAAAAGAATGTACCTTACCCGGTCAGCTAAAGTATCCCATTTCAGGAAGCGTGAACAAATTTTTGTGGACTTTTTTCCAAAGACAAACACTTTGTTTACTGTCATGATATCAGTAGTCTTCTCAGCCAGCTAGGTGTTACCACTTACAGTCCAATAGAATGGCAGCTATTTCTTGACAGTTCTAAACAGAGTCTAAAATGTGTTCGCCTACATAATGGTAATGTTTATGCAGCGGTTCCAATTGGTTATTCAACTCATCTGCGAGAAGATTATAATGCCATAAAAATTGTCCTCGACTTTCTGAAGTATGAGGAGCATAACTGGATCATTTGTGTGGATCTTAAAATGGTAACTTTCCTGCTAAGACAACAGAGAGATTTCACAAAGTATCCTTGCTTTCTGCGTTTGTGGGACAGCCGAGCTTGGGAGAAACACTGGACACAGAAGGAGTGGCCAATACATGAATCTCTGGAAGTAGGGATGCAAAATATTATGAATGAACCTGTAGTTAATTGAGACAGGATCATTTCCCCCCACTTCACATCAAACTTGGCTTAATGAAGCAGTTTGTTCAGGCTTTAAATAGAGAAAGTGAATGCTTTCAACATATTATTTCTGCTTTTCCTGCCTTGTCTTTTAAGAAGATAAAAACAGGTGTATTCATTTGATGGATCTCAAATTTGAACCCTCATACATGACGAAGAATTTGCCGGGAAGATGAATAAGGAGGAGAAAGTAGCATGCAATCTTTTGTGGCAGTTACAAAGAACTTCCTTGGCAACAAAAAAAAGCATAAAACTATGAACTTCTGGTTCAAAGGATGCTGTTGGCTTTCCACGACATTGGATGTAACATGAGCATTAAGATTCACTTCCTGAACAGTCACCTTGATAAGTTTCCCGAAAATCTTAGAGCTGTTAGTGATGAGTAGACTAATGCTGGAACATCAAACGAGATTGTCCTCAACAAGTACACAAACACAAGAGCTAGGAATGCAATTTTTTGCCTGAATGGAATTTAAATAAGTTTTGTGCAAATTTTATGATTAAAATAAGTGTTTTAATATGTTTTATTTCAAAATTGTAGACAAATTCTGATGCAATCATATCTTTTAGTGTATTAGTGTATTTACTGCATTATATAAATTATTATATTTTCACAAAGATGATGCCCAAGAAGACATTCTACTTCATTATGTTAAACTAAATGTTGAAAATTTTACAATAAGATGAAAACCTAAAATCTTGAATTGCAGAAAAACTGTAGCTTATAGAGAAAAACTAATGTCAGATTTGAGATCAGCACACTCGAATTAGGTAAAAACAAGTGTTTTTGTGGATGCAACAAATATTTTGTTCCCCAGTGTAATGGACATCACTCGTGGTGCTGACCAATTTTTCAACCATAAAGAAACATAGATATGAAAAAAAAAATGTATACGGGGTGGGCCTAAGTAAGTTTACAATTGATTTTATAAAAGTAATACAAATAAAAAAATGCAATCATAAATAAATAAACAGAATACAAGAATAAACTGTTTTGTGTATTCACAAATGTAAACCTACTTTTGCCCACCCCTGTATGTATACATTCATACACACGCACATATACAGGTATAGCTACATATATATACATATGCAGTACCACATATAATCTTAATTAGAAAGAAGGTTGAAGTCAGTGATTTCCTTGACTGTACTCTATATACAACAAGAAGATATCAGGTCTAGCAGTGACAAACAGTGGCCTGAGCCCATTATCTATATAACATGTAGGAGCCAAGCACTGTTACACAACTGTCTCACCTGAACCTCGGAACGTCACTGTCAATGTTACAGCTGCCTGTAGAAGCAAACAAACTTTTTCCAGATCACATAGCTCGTAGAGAAAGGGATTCAAACTTTTCTCTGTGCCTGCTGCTCTGCCAGGAACATCTATTAAGTGGCACCAGTGCTGCCAGGTTAGGCCCTACAGACACTCATAATGTTAAAGAATTACATAAGTTTGGTTTTTTCTTAGTATGCTGTCAGGGAAAGAAAAGAGACGACGTCTCGATCAAAATGCCATAATATGATGGAGGTACAGAAACCATCCCAGTCTAATTTCTCAGATATCTAGATCAACTCTTACAAGTTTTTTTCCCCCTAATTCAATAGTCTTTTTAAAATTCTTCCATCCTTTTCTCTACTTCTAAATATATCATACTATACATATTTAGCTAACATTGTCGAGTTATTTTTTCCCCACAAAATTTTCTAGCCTTTTTGTATTTTCAGCCTTCAAATGTTTGATGAGAACACACTGGGTATAAGGCTTTATGTCAATCTCCCCTTCTCTAGGTTGCACTTCCTTGAAAGTATCAGCAGAAATACCAATATGTTTATATCATAATTATTTTAATTCACTTGGTCCCAACCAGACTTGGAGTGTGTCAATCCAGAATAATTTCAGGGTTAAGAGATGATTATTAGTCCATGAAACACAAGTTACAATAAATGCTTCAAACTTGGCACACCACTGCTGAAATGATCCCAACTTTGAATCAGGGAGGGCACAAGGCCTTTATGTTGATGTGAAAATGTTACAATTTTCTAAGTCCTTAGGTTCTCATTTATAAAACAAGTATCAAAATTCTTATCTTCATTTTTTTTCTCTGTGCAAATATAAACATTTCCACATCTAAAAAGCATTTTAAAAAAGAATGTTAAAAAAGCATGTTTTCCCCTGGAGAAAACCGCTAGGTAAATATTATTATAGAATTGGCAAGCTCCTTCCTTTGGTTTACAACATGAAGTCAGGGACCTTTCGCCTTCATAGGTTATGAAAGAGTTTAAGCACAACTGGAATGTTGCAAAGCAACTCTCTAGGAGATGAGAATTTTAAATGGCATGTGGACAATTATTTACGCATATGAATGTTCAAAGGCCTATGTTTAGGGGGTTATTATTAATAACCAGATAATTAACAGTGGTCAAAGTTGAAATTAGAAGCCAAGTTTAAGTGATTGTAATTTTATGAGAGACATTTCCATTTTTCTTGTATAATAAAAATCCAGATACTCGTCAAAGCATTTTTACTAACTGGTTAATGTACGTAAAGCACTGTAGGTACAGAGAGAAGGAGGTCTTGTATTTATTGAGCACCTGCCATATTCTAGGTCCTGTGCAAGGTACTTTTACTGCATGCTTGTGAGTTGTGGTGGTGGGGTGCAGATGAGAAGAGAAATTTTAAGAGAAAGAGAGAAATGGAAAATTCTAGCTTGAGTCTCAGCTCTAGGTATCACTGAAATTCATACGTATTTGGCAAAATTGTGAACTATTTGCCCGAGAAACTTAAGAACCTCTTAATAAGGTACCACTTCACATAAACCCACAGGGATCATGACAGAGCCTCATTTACCAGCAGGGTAGGGCACACTATGGAAATGTAATCTTGATTTATGTTCTGACCAAATTGTGCATGAACTCATATATTTGGTACTCTTCAACTAAAGAAGTATTTAAATTAAATAGGAGAGAGAGAGAAGGGAGGTGTTCTATTTTAGCTAGAGGGCAGGGTGGTTTGTGCACATGGAAGATTACAAAGAATACAACACAACATCAGCACCTTAAGAGCTTGAGTAAACCATCCACGTCACAGTGATGGCAGCACACAGCCTACCGTGGCAGCATGCCAGCAGCTCCTCAGACCAGTAAGCTCAGAATAGAAAACACCAGACCTTGCTGTAGAATACCCTGCTGGCAGATCTGGGGGCATCAGGAAACTTGATCCTTCGCATGCACCTGGACGCTGTCATCGTGGTTTGGCAAGAAGCACAGAAGATAGGTGTCATCACCAAAGGCATATAATAAAGCAGAATATGGAGGGAAAGGCTGATGTCATATGCCATTTGAATGAATTTCTTAATGAGTACATATGAGACATGTCTAGGGCCTGGATGCTTCAGGGGCTGAATTTATTATAAAAGCAGTGAGTGATCTATCCAGAGAAATACTTTTAACCATTTCTGTGACCTTAAAATCCTTGTTTTAAATGGAATATATATATATATATAACAGCCATGATAATGAAAGGTCATTGTCTTCATCTTACTGATGACGATCTATAACTCAAAAAATTGAAATCTCTTGTTAGGGTCACTGTATAGGTTGAACGGTGGCCCCTAAAATATACATCCATGCCCTGACCCCTGGAACCTGTGAATATTACTGTATAGCATGAAAGCTGTGGTTAAGTTAAGGGTCTGGAGAGGAGGAGTTTATTCTGGATTATTCAGGTGGGCCCTATATGTACTCACATGTCTCCTTATAAGAGAGAGGTGAAGGGGTTTGGGACAGACACACAGATGAAAAGACATACAGAAGAGGAAGAGTAATGTGACCACAGAGCTCATGATTAGACTGATTTGGCTACAAGCCTGAAATCACCAGAAGCTGGAAGAAGTGAGAGACAGATTCCCCCTGAAGCTTTCAGAGGAGTGAGGCTTTGCCCAAACCTTGTTTTCAGACTTTTGTGTGTGTGTGTGTGTGTGGCAGAGAGAGTCAGAGAGAGGGACAGATAGGGACAGACAGACAAGAAGGGAGAGATGAGAAACATTAATTCTTCGTTGTGGTTCCTTAGTTGTTTATTGATTGATTTCTCATATGTGCCTTGACCATGGGCCTTCAGCAGACCGAGTAACCCCTTGCTCGAGCCAGCGACCTTGGGTCCAAGCTGGTGAGCCTTGCTCAAACCAGATGAGCCCACGCTCAAGCTGGCGACTTCGGGGTCTTGAACCGGGTCCTTTGTGTCCCAGTCCGATGCTCTATCCACTGCGCCACCACCGCCTGGTCAGGCTGTTTTCAGACTTCTGTCTCTGACTATAAGTTTCTGTTTTAGGCTTCCCAGTCCGTGATCATTTGTTTCAGCAGCCATCGGAAACTAACACAGTCACACGGTTCACTAGTGAGAGGAGAAGACATGTTTCAGATTTAAGTTTGTCTGACTTTAAAAACCTGTCTCTTTGAGCCCCTCTGGGATGGCTCTGGGATGCCATCAATACATGCTGTGGCCATACAGCTCTTGGGCTTTGAAAGATACCTACATTTTACTTTGGTTAACATTCCTTTCTATTTAAAAATGTACTAACAACTATTGGATTTGCTAAGATTTAAATAAGATGTACATGCAGTAAGGGCTTTAGGAGATGACTCAAGAGAACTTGTTCTGAGCAGAGATGGTTAGGAAAGAGTTTATAAAAAAGAAGATTTTGAATTGTGAGGGAAGAGATGCATGTAATTGGATAATTATGAAGCACCAGGTATAACATTTTGAAACCTGGGAAGAACAGCTTGAGCAATATATCAAGGGGGAAATTACAAGCGCCATGCAGAGTACACTGTGTAACCCAGTTTGCAATGGAAAATCTCATACAAAAATGAAAAACTAATTAGATTTAGTTCCTGGTTGTTTCTGTTATTGCGATGGTGGGTTGTTACTATTTCTTCTGGAATCTGAGCTATTCTTATTTACTTACTGAAGATCCTTTTCTTAAAAAAAAAAAGTCCTCCCCACATCCAAATTTACTAATGAATTGGTCTTGTAGCTCCATCTCTTTGTGGTCAGGCATTTTCTTTCTGTCCACATGTCTCTTTCAATGCCACCTGTTTTGCTAAGGGATTATATGAATTACAAGCCAGATCAGCAACATACAAGGCCAAGTTCTTGAAGGACAGGTTTTAGCTTTACTTTTACCCTTTCCTCTCTCCACTAAAGGTGAATTAAGTAATCTTTATAAGAGATAAAATTACCTGCATTCTTGTCTAACTTTAATAATATAAAAGAGAAGAGCTCTTACCTACTCATTGTGAATGAGTAATTGCAATTTGTTATGGATCACAGACACAGGATAAAAACAATCACAACAAGCCACCACAACCAATGTGGTTTTCATTTTATCTGAGGACCCAAAGAACTTGGTAGTCTTAATTCTAGTTCATTACAGCCAAGGATCTAATCTCCGATGGCAGAGAAGCAAGAAGTATATTTATGTCTATGATAGCAACAGTGCAGCTCCAGATCAATACTCAGAGCCACTGTTGGAAGAGATTCAGTATTCACAAAATGTCTTTATACTCCCCACTTGAAAACAGTGGCTGAAGTGGGGCTAGGGGTGGTGATAGTGCAACATTCATCCTCTAGAATCACTGGTCAAGCAACCTCTGTATTGTTTTCTTGCTATGGAAGGCACAATGTTGGAGTCTGCAATGAATAAAAAAGATTTAAAGTGTCATCTCTGCCTTAAAAATCTAATTGGAAGATGAGACATAATGTTTGAAACTTTAAACAATAGCCCCAAGTCATCAAAAAAAAAAAAAAAAAAAAAAAAAAAAGAACCCCAAGTAAGAGTATAAGACAATGAAAATGGCACAAGACAAAACATTTAATTATCAATAATTGCAACAGAATGTCAGAGAAATGAAGAGAATACATCATATTGAACTGGTCTGGAAAAACTTCATGACAGTACCAAGATTTGAAATGAATCATGCTGGATGGATGTAAAAGACCAAAAAGGAAAAAAAAAATCAATATCTAGGAATCACTAACTGGTGCCTTTCAATACACTCTGGTACTGCACAAGGACTCTCTTGCTCCTGTGGCAGGATCAAATTGGTGCATATAGACTTGAGCAAATAAACATCTATAACCTTTTTTTTTCTAACATGACATAAATGTGAGCATGCAAACAGAAACACATACATCTCTCACATATTTTACAATTTTGTTCTGCCTGTGGAAGTTCTAATCTTATGGTTTTACCCTTTTGGGATTATTTTGTGTGACTAAGGCTGCAAAGACCTTACATTAACATGCAAGGACCAGATTTTCCATTCCAAATAGAATGACTCAGCCAAGGACAGAAAGTAATTAAATTTCCAAGAAACCTTTTGCTAACATTCTGTACATCTCACTCTATCAATGGAATTTACTTAGAGGAGTTACAAAAATAATAATAATTATTATTATTATTGTTACTAGTATGCCATTCATAATATTGCCATATAATTATCAAATTTGACAGACAAACTCAGGTTCTTGTTCTACCATATTCAATTTAACCACACATTCAACAAATATTATAGAATGCCCGCTTTACACTAAGTGGTGTTTCAGGCACTGCAGATATACTGGTGAGGGGTGGGGAGGTACAAGGCCTGTGTGTTCAAAGAGTTTATATTTATGTGTGTGTATGTGCACATGTGTGTGCACGTTTGTGTGTGCAGGGAGAAACAGACAATAAACAAGTAGTCCAATGAATACGGGTAATACAGATTGTGAGGTATCCGCTATGTGGAAATAATTATGGTGTGATGAGATGGTGAGTGACTACAGAGAGGAGTGGCAATGGGAGTACAGTAATTTGAGATGGTGTGGTCACCAGAGGCCTCTCTGAGATCATCACAGTCTAGCTAAGAATTGAATGAAGGCAGGGATGTGAAGACCAAGGGGAGAATGGTTCAGGCCGACAGAAAAGCAAAAAAGCCCGCAGATGAAAAGAAGTTTGTTCATTGTGTAAGAAGGCCAGTAGGGCTGGAGCAGAATGAGACAACAGTGGCTGGAAAGAGGCAGGAAGAGAAAATAGACAGGATTTAGACCAGAGGGGGCCCTGTGGGCCATGGTAAAGACCAGCATGCTTGCTCAGGGCAAATATTAATAGTAATTTCATAAGATCAAGGCAAATTTGGTTGAATCAGTTTCTAGATCATTGTGTTTCCTACACTATGTTGAGATAATTATTGGTATCAATCATTTTAAAGAGTTATTTGCAACATTTACTAAAAATATAATTTTACCCAAATTGGGATTTGCTTTGTACACAGTTTGATAATCCTATTTCGGTTTAAATAAAAATTAAGGAAATGCTGAAATACATTGCAATGCTCCCCATTCCCGTTCACAATATTATTTACAAAAATGTTTGGAAAACAAAGGGAAAAAGAGCACACAATCACATAACATTAACAAATTCCCTATTTTCAGTGTCTTTGCTCCTTCTTACATTCTGTTCTGAAGCATAGAAAACCATGATGTAGTTCTAATCATTGAAGATATACGATTTTCCTTCAGTGCTTTCAAAGCACATTAAGAGCAGGGTACTTATTATTTTCTAAGTCTTGGTCATTGGCAAGAATATTTCTCAGCGATTCTAAATAAGCCTGGCTAACTGGGCTTCATTGATCACTGCTTACAACAATTTTCCCCTCTCGTTGACTCAAATCTTCACTTCTTATCAAAATTGTCCTTTCAGGGTAAAAAAGGACTTGAGACAGAAGTAATTTCTGATAAGCAGTAATGAGTCTGGCTCCTTCCTACTAGGCTCCCTGGGTATAAAAATTAGATTCTAAGTAATTTCTAGATAATTTCTGAGAATTCTCAGGAGGAAAATTTCTCCTCTTCATTGAGTGGCATGTGGTTGCAAATGAGAAAGACACAGCTTTGGGGAAGCTTAATTAGAAGACTTTAACCTCACCTAACTATGTCTCACCAAACCTAGAAAATAGACATTTTTCTTAGTCTCTGTAAAATTTTAACTCTCTGACTTGCGGATTTGAATAGGGATCGAGAGAGCTTAAAAGGTCAATAGAAGAGTTAGTGGAATTGATTTTTAGGTATGGATTTTATGTCATAAATTCATGTGTTATTTTGGAAATTGAAGTAAAAGGACCAAATACAGTATATTCTTCACTACTGCACATTTTCCCTTAGCTAGTTATCTCTGGTATTGCCATGGAGATGAAATGCTTTTTAACAGAATTTAATATAGTTTTCACCAGAAATTGTTTTTATGATCTAGTATCGGTTTAAGTGGAAGGCTGTAGGGAAAAAAAGGAAGAAAATAAAATCTATCATTTGTTTAGCAGGTTCTTTTTTACAAGTTTTAAAATTTAAGTGTTTTCCCCTGCAGCTATCACAGGTATCTTAAATTTAGTACAGTCAGTACAGAATTCTTGATCCCCACGCTCATTATCCCATCTGTTAATATGTGGTCTTTCCCAGTTTAGTAAATTACCATGTACTCTCTGTCAAATCAAGCTAGATACTTTTTGATTCTCCAGTCTCAGACCATCTTTCAACTGCATCTATATCCAATCCATCTCAACTCCTACTGACTCAATCTACCAAATATATCATAAGGCTGCAATCAAAGAGTTTTCAATCAAAACTGTGTTTTCATCTGGAGCTTTAATTGGAAAGAATCTGATTCCAAGCTTATTTAGATTGTTGGTACAGTTCATTCCCCTGAAGGTGTTTGACAGAGGGGCCTGGTTATTTGCTGGCTATAGGCTAAAGCAGGGGTTGGGAACCTATAGCTCATGAGCCAGATGTGGCTCTTTTGATGGCTGCATCTGGCTCACAGACAAATCTTTAATAAAAAAATAATAACATTAAAAATATAAACGTTAAAAATATAAACGTTAAAAACATTCTCATGTATTACAATCCATTCATTTCCTACCACTCATGTTCATGGTTGTGGGTGGCTGGAGCCAATCACAGCTGTCCTGGACAACACTAAATTTTTATTGGATAATGAGTAACGTACACAGGTCGTTGTATGGCTCTCACAGAATTACATTTTAAAATATGTAGCGTTCATGGCACTCTCAGCCAAAAAGATTCCCGACCCCTGGGCTAAAGGCTTCTCTCAGGTCATAGTGGCTATCCAAAATTCCTAGAAGTTATCTATATGTTCTTGGCATGTGGGCTTCTCCAACAAAGCTACTTACTCCATTGAGCCTATGACAAGAATTTCTGACTCAAGTTGGCTACAACTGAGTTTTGCATAAGGTACATTATGATGGTATTTGCAGCCCATCAACTTTGCCATATAACATAACCTAATTACAGGAGTGACATCCCATCACCTTTACTATATTTTAAGTGGTTAGAAACAAGTGACAGGATCCATACACACTCAAAGGGAAGGGATTACACAAAAGTTTGAACACAAGAAGAGGGGAATCACTGGGAGTTACTTCAGGGTCTGCCTGTCATATTTTAATGGATATTCTTCATTATAGTTTTTTTATTTTAAAATTGTTTTTGATTCATATCCTTATTATTTCCTTTCTTTTGCTTACATTGGTTTAAATTGTTTTTTATCTCCCTTGGCTGCTTTGGGTAGAGGATTAGGCCATTAATTTGAGATCATTCTTAATCACTGTTACAGTAGCATTCTACATATTTTTATTTGTTATGTTTTTATTTTCATGTAGTTTAACTAGGTGAAATTGGTTGATAGTGTAGTCTTTTATACCCTTATTTAATGTATATATTTTTTTATTTATTGAGAAAAGGTTGTTGAAATCTGCAACTACAATTGTGGTTTTCTCAAATTCTCCTTTTACGTATATCAAATTTTGCTTTATGCACCTGGAGCTCTGTTTTTAAGTCCAGAAATGGTATTTAGGACTACATTCACTTGATGAATTGACCTCTTCATCATTATAAAATGATACTCTTTTTTTCCTGGTCATATTCTTTTTTTCTGCTATCAACATAGCTACTCAGCTTTCTTTCAATTGGTGTTATCATGGCATAATTTTTTATGTCATGTTAGTTTTAATTAGTTTATGTTTTCATATTTTAAGTAGGTTTCTTATAGGCAATATGTCTTAGGTATTGCTTTTTTATTAAGTTTGACAAACTATCATTTTTAATATGCCTTTTAAACTATTAAATTTCAGTATAATTATTGATCATTATATTTAAATCTACCATGCTGTTCTATGTTTTATATATATCCCATGTCTTTTTCATTTACCCTTCTTCCTTTATTATGGACTGAATGTGTTCAAATTCATATATTGAAGCCTTGACCTACAATGTTATGGCATTTTGAAATGGTGCCTTTGAGAAGTAATTAGAATTACATTAAGTCATGAGGATGAGGTCCTCGTGATGAAGTCTTGTAAGAAGAGGAAAAGAGAAAAATTTCCTTCCCTCTATCTATATGCACATACCAAAAAAAAGGCTTGTGAGGACATAGAAAGAATGTGATCATCCTTAAGACAGAAAGAGAGCTCTCAGCAGGAAATAAATGGGCTAGCACATTGATTTTGGAATTCCTGGCCTCGAAATTGTAAGAAATAAATTTTTATTGTTTTTTTCCTGCTTGGCTTTTGACTAACTGAATATATTATAAAATTATTCTATATTATATTCTTTATTGGTTTATTAGTTATACCTCTTTTTATAGTGGCTGCTTTGTATTTACAGTATATACATATTTAAAATGTTATGTAACTTCAAGGGTTATCATGCTACTTTCTATAGCAGGGGTCAGGATCCTTTTTGGCTGAGAGAGCCATGAACACCACATATTTTAAAATGTAATTCCGTGAGAGCCATATAATATGTTTAACAATAAATACAAGTAAATGTGTGCATTTTATGTAAGACCAACACTTTTAAAGTACAAGTCAATGAATTCTTTTTAATAATGTTGTTATGCTGTTGCTAACCAATGATGAATAAAATAATTTTTACCATTAATGCGGCTTCTGGTGCTGCATGGTTTTGCTGATGGCTTTGTAATCTGGTTGATACGTGGTGAGGTTAAGCTTCATGCAGGCGTTGAGAATTCCATCTGTTAAATGTGATCATAGGTTGGTCTTAACGTTCTTTAGATGTGAGAAAGACTGCTCACATGCATATGTAGAGCCAAACATTGTCAGTACAGCAATAGTCACATGCTGCAGTGTGTGGTATGTGATGGGAGGAGCGTTCTAAGTTTTGACAATCAGCTGATCTGCGGGTTGAAGTTTTTTCATTTCTCCCCACTTGTGTTTGCTCGCCACTCTGCTTGCTGTCATGCAAGTCTTTTGAAATCTTCACTCAGTGACTTAAATTTATTGACTCACATGTCTGAGACCTTCAGGTCAGCAGTTTGTAGCTCAAAATCTCTGATGGAGACACTGGGGATGTAACTCAGGTTGGCGCTGTCCACTGCACACTCGTGTGGATGGGTGATGAACTTAAAAAGATGAGTGTGCTCACGAAATTCTCCAAAGCATGCTTTGAATGATTGCAGGAGATTAGATGTGAAGCTTGCTAGTTGATGGCGATCAAGATGTTGAGCAGGGTCACTTGCTGTGCATGCATCTTTAAACTCTCCCAGTTTTTAAAAGTGACCTGTTTCAATGTCGGTGATGAAGAGTTCCAGCTTGTTTTCTAATGCAAACACTGCTTGTTAAAGGGAGAAGACTGTATTTCCAATGCCTTGCATTTTCACACTGAGCTGGTTCAGATGTTCAGTCATGCCCATGAGATAGAATTTCAGGAGCCACTCAATGTTAGCTAACTCAGGATGCTCGACATTTTTCATTTCAAGAAAAGTCCAGATTTCGCTCAGACAAGCCGCAAAATGGCTGAGCACCTTCCCTCTTGGCAACCAATGCACATTGCTGTGCAGAAGCAGACCTGGGTAATTATTCCCAACTTCATTCAGCAGTGTTTTAAACTGGCGATCATTTATAGCTCGGGCAACAATAAAGTTGACCACCTGAATGACCAGCGACATCACCTCACCAAGCTGCTCACCACTAATCTGAGCACAAATTACCTCCTGATGTAGATGCAGTGAAAACTTAGGATGGGTCTCTTTTCATGTTCATAAAGAAGCACTACGAATCCTCTGTTTTTCCCTGCTATGCACAGAGCACCATCAGTACACACCGAAATAAGTTTATCCATCGGTAGATGTTTTTTCTTTAGCGAACTCAGTGAAAGACTTGAATAAATCCTCCCCTCTGTTGTCTCTTTCATAGGCAAAACAGCAAGACTTTCCTTACATAGTGTGTCACTGACAGCATACTTTGCAATTACGCTGAACTGGGATAAATGGCTTATATCTGTTGACTCATCCAAAACTAGAGAAAAGAGTGGTGCTGCATTTATGTCCTTCACTTGTGTGGCCTCAATTTGATTTGCCATCATGATGGTACGATCGTGAACAGTTCTTGTTGACAGAGGCATGTCTTTTATTCATTTGATTATCTTGTCTTTATCTGAAAAGTCATCAAAAAGTTCATTGGCAACATCAAGCATGAATGTTTTGGCATACTACCCATCTGTGAATGGCTTTCCATTTCTCACAATTGCTAAAGCACCAGCAAAGCTAGCCAAATTCCAGTCATCTTGTTGTGTCCAAACATGAAGTTACTGCTGACTAGCTTGCACTCTGCACAGTAGCTCTTGACATGCTTTCTTCCTGCTGTCCCCTGCTGTATATTTTGATGCAAATGCACTATGGCGTGTATCAACGTGCCACTTTATATTTGTCCGTTTCATTGATGCAATTTTATCATTGCATATTAGACACACTGAAGAATCTGCTCTCTCCACAAAGGCAAATTCCTCTGTCCATTCCTGCTGAAAAGTACGATATTCCTCATCTTTTTTTCTTTTAGTCATCTTCTTCATCAAAAGGGTTTCTGCAATTAGCTAGCTGACTACTTGATTAAAAGGGGGGAAGTTTACTTCCTAACCTCACAATAATCCATGTATGTTATGCATTATCCAATAAAAATTTGGTGTTGTCCCGGAGGACAACTGTGATTGGCTCTAGCCACCTGCAACCATGAACATGAGCGGTAGGAAATGAATGGATTGCAATACATGAGAATGTTTTATATTTTTAATGTTATTATTTTTTTATTAAAGATTTGTCTGTGAGCTAGATGCAGCCATCAGAAGTGCCACATCTGGCTCGCGAGCCATAGGTTCTGACTTCTGTTGTATAGTGTATAAGAAAATTGCAATAGTATACATCTATTTCTCCTCTCCTAATCTTTTTCTGTTTTTGTCATGTATTTTAATACTACATATATGCTAAAACCCCTCAATATGTCAGTATTATTGCTTTAAATAATCAATTATATTTTGAAGAGATTTTCAAAATAAGAAAAAGTATTATAACAATATGCTTAATGTTTACCATTTCCAGTACTTTTCATTTCTTTGTGTAGACTTAGATTTCAGTTTCTGTCTGTATGAAAAAGTCTTTATTTTGTATTTTATTTTTGAAAAATAATACTGCTGGGTCTGATGCTAAGTTGAAAATTTTGCTCTTTCAGTATTTAAAGGTGTTGCTCCCTGTCTTCTGGTTTGCATTGTTTAAAATGAAAGCTTGCAGTCATTTTTATCTTTTCATCAGTATAGGCTGTGTTATTTTTTTTCTTTTGGCTACTTAAAAAATTTTTTTACTACTGGTTTTGGAAATTTTGTTTTGAGATGTACCATGATGTAGTTTTCTTTATGTTCTTTTGCCTTAAATTAATTTTTTTGACCTTTGGATTTATATTTTTAATCAAATTTGTAAATTTTTCATTCTTTATTTTTTCAAATATTTTACCACACCTCTTTGTTTTTTAAGAACTATAATATCAAATACAATAGCTGCTTGAAAATTTTGCATACCACTACTCATATCTAATAATGCTGACTACAAGACAGAAAAAGTACTCAGAGACAAAAATGGTCATTTCATAATGATTAAGGGGAAGCTGAATCAAGAAGACATAACAATCCTTAATATATATGCACCAAACCAAAGAGCACCAAAATATATAAGACACCTACTTATTGACCTTAAAACAAAAACTAACAAAAATACAATCATACTTGGAGACCTCAATACACCGCTGACGGCTCTAGATCGGTCATCCAAACAGAGAATCAATAAAGATATAGTGGTCTTAAACGAAATACTAGAACACCTGGATATGATAGACATCTACAGGACACTTCATCCCAAAGCGACAGAGTACACATTTTTCTCTAGTGTACATGGAACATTCTCAAGAATTGACCATATGTTGGGCCACAAAGACAATATCAGCAAATTTAGAAAAATTGAAATTGTACCAAGCATATTTTCTGATCATAAAGCCTTGAAACTAGAATTCAACTGCAAAAAAGAGGGGGAAAAACCCACAAAAATGTGGAAACTAAACAACATACTTCTAAAAAATGAATGGGTCAAAGAAAAAATAAGTGCAGAGATCAAAAGATATATACAGACAAATGAAAATGAAAATACGACATATAAGAATCTCTGGGATGCAGCAAAAGCAGTAATAAGAGGAAAGTTCATATCACTTCAGGCATATATGAACAAACAAGAGAGAGCCAAAGTAAACCACTTAACTTCACACCTTAAGGAACTAGAAAAAGAAGAACAAAGACAACCCAAAACCAGCCGAAGAAAGGAGATAATAAAAATCAAAGCAGAAATAAATGAAATAGAGAACAGAAAAACTATAGAAAAAATCAATAAAACAAGGAGCTGGTTCTTTGAAAAGATCAACAAAATTGACAAACCCTTGGCAAGATTCACCAAGGAAAAAAAGCACAGGACTCAAATAAATAAAATCCAAAATGAAAGAGGAGAGATCACCACAGACATCATAGATATACAAAGAATTATTGTAGAATACTATGAAAAATTATATGCCACCAAATACAACAATCTAGAAGAAATGGATAAATTCCTAGAACAATACAACCTTCCTAGACTGAGTCATGAAGAAGCAGAAAGCCTAAACAGACCAATCAGCAGGGAGGAAATAGAAAAAACTATTAAAAACCTCCCCAAAAATAAAAGTCCAGGCCCAGACGGTTATACTAGTGAATTCTATCAAACATTCAAAGAAGACTTGGTTCCTATTCTACTCAAAGTCTTCCAAAAAATTGAAGAAGAAGCAATACTTCCAAACACATTTTATGAGGCCAACATAACCCTCATACCAAAACCTGGCAAGGATGGCACAAAGAAAGAAAACTACAGACCAATATCTCTAATGAATACAGATGCTAAAATACTAAACAAAATACTGGCAAACCGAATACAACAACATATTAAAAAAATAATACATCATGATCAAGTGGGATTCATCCCAGAATCTCAAGGATGGTTCAACATATGCAAAACGGTTAACGTAATACACCATATCAAAAAAACAAAGAAAAACCACATGATCTTATCAATAGATGCAGAAAAGACCTTTGATAAAATACAACACAATTTTATGTTTAAGACTCTCAACAAAATGGGTATAGAAGGAAAATATCTCAACATGATAAAGGCCATATATGATAAACCATCAGCCAACATCATATTAAACGGCATAAAACTGAGGACTTTCTACCTTAAATCAGGAACAAGACAGGGTTGTCCACTCTCTCCACTCTTATTTAACATGGTGCTAGAAGTTCTGGCCAGAGCAATCAGACAAGACAAAGAAATAAAAGGCATCCATATCGGAAAAGAAGAAGTAAAGGTATCACTTTTTGCTGATGATATGATCCTATACATCGAAAACCCGAAGGACTCCACAAAAAGATTATTAGAAACAATAAACCAATACAGTAAGGTCGCAGGATACAAAATTAACATACAAAAGTCCATAGCCTTTCTATATGCCAACAATGAAATATTAGAAAACGAACTCAAAAAAATAATCCCCTTCACGATTGCAACAAAAAAAATAAAATACCTAGGAATAAACATAACAAAGAACGTAAAGGACCTTTATAATGAAAATTACAAAGCATTGTTAAGGGAAATCGAAAAAGATACAATGAGATGGAAAAATATTCCTTGTTCTTGGATAGGAAGAATAAATATAATCAAAATGGCCATATTACCCAAAGCAATATACAAATTTAATGCAATTCCCATCAAAATCCCTATGAGATTTTTTAAAGAAATGGAACAAAAAATCATCAGATTTATATGGAACTATAAAAAACCCCGAATAGCCAAAACAATCCTAAGGAAAAAGAATGAAGCTGGGGGCATTACAATACCTGACTTTAAACTATATTATAGGGCCACGATAATCAAAACAGCATGGTATTGGCAGAAAAATAGACACTCAGACCAATGGAACAGAATAGAAAGCCCAGAAATAAAACCACATATATATGGTCAAATAATCTTTGATAAAGGGGCCAACAACACACAATGGAGAAAAGAAAGCCTCTTCAACAAATGGTGTTGGGAAAACTGGAAAGCCACATGCAAAAGAATGAAACTCGACTACAGCCTGTCCCCGTGTACTAAAATTAATTCAAAATGGATCAAAGACCTAAATATAAGACCTGAAACAATAAAGTACATAGAAGAAGACATAGGTACTAAAATCATGAACTTGGGTTTTAAAGAACATTTTATGAACTTACTCCAATGGCAAGAGAAGTGAAGGCAAAGATAAATGAATGGGACTACATCAGAATTAAAAGTTTTTGCTCAGCAAGAGAAACTGATATCAAAATAAACAGACAGCCAACTAAATGGGAAATGATATTTTCAAACAACAGCTCAGATAAGGGCCTAATATCCAAAATTTACAAAGAACTCATAAAACTCAACAACAAACAAACAAACAATCCAATAAAAAAATGGGAAGAGGACATGAACAGACACTTCTCCCAGGAAGAGATACAAATGGCCAACAGATATATGAAAAGATGCTCAGCTTCATTAGTTATTAGAGAAATGCAAATCAAAACTACAATGAGATACCACCTCACCCCGGTTAGATTAGCTATTATCAACAAGATGGGTAATAGCAAATGTTGGAGAGGCTGTGGAGAAAAAGGAACCCTCATTCACTGTTGGTGGGACTGTAAAGTAGTACAACCATTATGGAGGAAAGTATGGTGGTTCCTCAAAAAACTGCAAATAGAACTCTACCTTATGACCTAGCAATCCCTCTACTGGGTATATACCCCAAAACCTCAGAAACATTGATACGTAAAGACACATGTAGCCACATGTTCATTGCAGCACTGTTCACAGTGGCCAAGACATGGAAACAACCAAAAAGCCCTTCAATAGAAGACTGGATAAAGAAGATGTGGCACATATACACTATGGAATACTACTCAGCCATAAGAAATGATGACATCAGATCATTTACAGCAAAATGGTGGGATCTTGATAACATTATACAGAGTGAAATAAGTAAATCAGAAAAAAACAAGAACTACATGATTCCATACATTGGTGGAACATAAAAACGAGACTAAGAGACATGGACAAGAGTGTGGTGGTTACCAGGGGTGGGGGGAGGGAGGACATGGGAGGGAGGGAGGGAGAGAATTAGGGGGAGGGGGAGGGGCACAGAGAACTAGATAGAGGGTGGCGGAGGACAATCTGACTTTGGGCGAGGGGTATGCAACATAATTTAATGACAAAATAACCTAGACATGTTTTCTTTGAATATATGTACCCTGATTTATTAATGTCATCCCATTACCATTAATAAAAATTTATTAAAAAAAAAAAAAAAAAGAAAATTTTGCATACCTCACAGTTTAAATTTTTTTCAACTTTTACTTCTTCTGTATTTTTTTGTGGTTATTTTTTACTACCATGTCTTCAAATGTACTAATCTTTTCTTCTGCAGTGTTCAAAATTTTGATAATTACATCTTATGTATTTTTAATATTAGATAGTTATTTTATTTTTTTAAGGCATTGAATAGATATATTGAAATCTGTATAAACAAACATGCACATTTTAAATATAGACTCAAGTGAACTCAAGTGCAGACAAAATTTTAAACTCTGTCATGAAGGAGGTTAGTTTACATTAGAAAAAAAGTAAAGGACAGAAACTCAAAGCAGCTTTTAAAATACCAGGATGAAGACCAGCTTTAATAACAAAGTTTAAAACAAAGCCATGATCACCATAGGTCATTTATTTACCCTTTTCAAATGCACTAATATTTTTAAATGCTAACATACACAAATAATTTGGCAAAATGTACACTCACAGAATAAACTTTTATTTACAATATGCAATTTATAATCCATTGTATTTGATTAGTTCAAGTAAAGAATACTATACATTTTGCTTTAATAACGGTGGAACACAAAACAATCTCTTAGGTAGTCAATTAGTTATTTTTCATCTCTGTGTTTTATTTGGATTTTTCTAAATATTTTCCACGTCTCTCCTTAATGTGCTCATTTTCCTTTTATATTTTTGAGTATTTGGAATGTATACATAAAATATTGTTTTAATATTCTTATATGATAATTCTTTCATCTACTTCACTTTTGAGCCTTTTATATTGATTGATATTTTCTCCTAATAATGAGCGTATTTTCCTGGTTATCTGCATGTATGAGTAAATTTTTATTGGATGATTAACATGAGTTTTACATTTTTGGATATTGAGTATTTTTATATCCTTTTAATTTAATATGTTTAAGTATTTTTCTTGAGATTCACATAAATTATTTGGTAAACTTTTCAAGGCTTGCAAATAATTTTTGTTATGGGAGACCAAAGCAGTCTTTAGTTTAGGGATAATTTTTCACTATTACTAAGACAATATAATTTTGAATACTCAACGCAAAGCTGTATGTATTACCAGGTTGCTCCACTGTAACTGATGGCAACAAAAATTATTCCAAGCCCTGTGTGATCTCTTGGGACTATTTCACTTGATCTTTCATAGGTTCTTTCTCCAGATATGGTGATTTCATCACATCCTTGTGCTGTACAGAACACAGTAGAAGACTTAAGGAGAACACTTTGCAGCTCTCAACAGCTTATTTTCCGTGCTTTCTCTTCTCTGTGCAGCTCTCTCCTCTCCAGGACTCTGCTTTGCAAATTCTAGCCTCTTTGGCTTCCCTGAATTCTCTATTCCATCTCCAGAGTTTGGGGTATTTACTGGGACCTGTTTGAACTCCCCCTTCTAGGAAATTCTTGACACAGTAAGCCGAGACAATCATAGGGCTTGCCTAATTTATTTTATTTTATTTTATTTTTTATTTTTTGCTTTTTGTAAGTATTATTGGCTTATATTGCTTATTGTTCAATGTATTAAAACTATTGTTTTATGTCTGACCTGTGGTGGTGTAGTGGATAAAGCATCAACCTGGAATGCTGAGGTCACCAGTTCAAAGCTCTGGGCTTGCCTGGTCAAGTTATATATGAGAAGCAACAGCTTCTCGCTCCATTCTCCACCTTCTTTCTCTCTCTCTCTCTCTCTGCTCTCTAAAATCAATAAATAAAATAATTTTAAAAAATAATTGAGAGTTTCTTTGTATTAAAGCTATTGTTTTATATATCTTGTCAACTTTTTTCAGTCGTACACAGTGGGTGCATCAATATAGTCTCTGGTCCCTCATCAGTAATAGAAGTGGAGTGTGCCAGGATCCTTAATCTTTTCATTCTGTGCCATTACCTCTATGGGCAGTTGGGTCAAATCTACACACTCTTCTCAGAATATTCTTATTTAGTTCATATAACCAAAACATAGGGTAACAAAGTAGGCCAATCATCCTGAAACATATTTATCAAGATATTTTAAAATAATCGCATTGCTATAATGAATGTTTCTTTATTAAAAAACTTAAAATTTCTAACAGCAGGTCTAATAATTGTCAAAATCTAAAACAATGTCTAACATAAATAATGTTTCCAGATATCTGCCACAACTGTAGGTGTTATGAAAACATTTGTAATTTCTATTGATGACAAAATCACAAGAACTGTGAACCCTACTGAGATTTGGATCCTGCACTCATAATTGAAAGGATTTTAAATTTCAGTTAAAGGTTAGTGAAAATGAAGATATAGCATACAACTCTGCATGATCCATGAGCATCATGGAGCTATCTAGATGATGAGACATATTATTCTAAGAAAACTTCCTGATTTTTTGGGGGGGTGGTTATTAAATCATGTTAACAGAATTTGCTACCTCAAAAGTCTTAGTTTCTCAGATTTGCTGATAGTCTTATATCTTTATTGTTAGTAAGATCCTAAAGAAAAATAGGTTTACATGGGGTCATAGTTAAAACACTTATCATTCATTGTGCATGGCACCCAATAAGCCCACAATAACCATAATGACATTAGTTGTCATCATTATTGTCAAAGAGTGGGGGACCACTTTTGGGAGATGTTGAGTGAGCTGAAGCTTATATAACATGAAATTTCTCTTTTAAAAAAATTATTTTTATTTATTTATTCATTTTAGAGAAGAGAGACAGAGAGAGAGAGAGAGAGAGAGAGAGAGAGAGAAGGGGGGAGGAGCAGGAAGCATCAACTCCCATATGTGCCTTGACCGGGCAAGCCCAGGGTTTTGAACTGGCGACCTCAGCGTTCCAGGTCGAAGCTTGACCCACTGCGCCACCACAGCTCAGGCTGAAATTTCTCTTTTAAAACTCAATAACATGTTTCTATTTGTCAATTTTATGGAAACATATGACTGTAGGAACCCATTACCAGGGTCTCTGCCAGGGCCTTGAAATCACTTGAACTAGTAACAATTCTTGAAACTTAAGCTTCATTAACTTCATACTAAATTTGCTTTCAATTGGCATTCTTCTCTTCCTCATCTTCATAATTCTTACCAGTTATTCATGATGCCAGAGCAACCTCTTCGTCTTTCTTAGGGTGGAGGTCACGATGCAGGGATGGTGAAAATAGGACAGAACCACACTCAGGTCTGGCCTGGATCTCTGGAGCCCTACGCTGAGTGTTTGACTTTAGGAGGGATTTGTTTCTTATGTTGTCAACAGCAGGAATATTAGAGTGGATCTGTGACAGGGGACACTGAGAACAGAGAACCCTGCCTGTTACCCCCTACTCTCCTGCCATCACCTAGCAAAGTAAGAGGACATAGTGGACGCTCTCTGCAACTGTTACCAAAACAATGGATGAATATGGCTGTGTTTTCGAAGAATCTCTTAAAAATAAAGTAAAAAAGAATAATGAGAGATAATACTGAATCCAGCCAGATATTGCTACAAATTCTTAAATTTTAACTATTGAGCCAAAAACTTTTTAGAAAGATTCAGCAATCAAAAATATAAATAAAAGGCCCTGGCCGGTTGGCTCAGCGGTAGAGCGTCGGCCTGGCGTGCGGGGGACCCGGGTTCGATTCCTGGCCAGGGAACATAGGAGAAGCACCCATTTGCTTCTCCACCCCCCCCTCCTTCTTCTCTGTCTCTCTCTTCCCCTCCCGCAGCCAAGGCTCCATTGGAGCAAAGATGGCCCGGGCGCTGGGGATGGCTCCTTGGCCTCTGCCCCAGGCGCTAGAGTGGCTCTGGTCACGGCAAAGCAATGCCCCGGAGGGGCAGAGCATCGCCCCCTGGTGGGCAGAGCATCGCCCCTGGTGGGCGTACCGGGTGGATCCTGGTCGGGCGCATGCGGGAGTCTGTCTGACTGTCTCTCCCCGTTTCCAGCTTCAGAAAAATACAAAAAAAAAAAATATATATATATATATAAAAAAAGGGGTATATAGGTGGCTGAGGTGAATAAAGATTGTATATATAATCCTCAGTGCGTCCTGTGTGTAGCTAATAGAATAAAAAACCTGTGTATTTGTGCATGCAGGGATGGTGAACACTGTCTATGAAGGCACCCTCAAAAATAGCTCATTACTTTGTTGCTGGGTAGTCTCCATGGTCAGCAATCTGTCTATTGTCCCAGAAATATGCTTAGCAAAAGGTGTTTAATATACATTTGTGGAATAAAGAAATTTCTGGTACCAGAAATAAAATTAGAGAACATCAAAATGACAAGTTGCAAATTGCCTTAGAAATTAAGGTACATTCAGGAAAAAAAATCCAAAAAACTGCTTCACTATTAGGATCACTAATGGGCAAGAACTCAGTTACCAAAACTAACCTATAAGTTTTTAAAGTGTATTCTAGAAGTCCAAGAAGGCAGGGATTCGCAGCCTTTGATTCATATTTGAATCTTACCAGCACAGATCCTAGGGTATAACCATCAGGCTCTCTCTAAATATTCACTGAGTGCATGAGAAAATATATAATATTTTAAACTATATATTCTCCACTGACTGCAGCACAAGTCTTGAATTACTTAGAGTACTAGTTCAGTAGCAGCATGCTTCTGCTCATTTGCTCAGTCCTGTGAAGCAGTGGTTGCCACAGTCACTGGGATGTCAGATACTCCTGGTCAAACAGCATTGCTTACTGGGCCTCATCTTATGAGGGCTATTTCCAATACATGTTTGTTTTCAATCACTCTACTTTGCTATTTCATCTGTAATATCTTCTAAGCTTGTGTATGTCATGCCAGAAATTCTGGCCACAGGATAGAAATCACAGGAGCTTGATCCCCCTCCTATACTATTTTTTTTTAAAAAAGAGTTGTCAGAAGTAGTTCCTGTGATAAAGCAAGATGTTTTGAAATAGATCAAACCAATGTCATTTAATTCTGCCTCTTTGTGGAATTGGGCTTTTTGTTTTGGTTCATGAAATAGAACTGAAAACTTGTAGACATGCTGTTACTACTTAAAACTGGACTCCTCTGACATAAAATACAAATAGATCCTAAGTACCATTCCCATCTCTGGTCTCTCAGTAAGATACAAAGCATAATGAACCAGAAATTTTAATAGCTGATTTGTACCCTTCAAGCCTCTGTTATCATAACCTCTCCTGACTCACCACGGATTATTATGTGGGGCTTAGCATTGTTGGTTTACTTTTTCTATATCTGTTCCTAAAGTGACAGAAATTGTCACTTATTTTTATAAAACATTTGTTGAAATGGTGTTTTTTTTCCTAAAGGGCACTTAAGTCATTTTTATTTAAAAGTAATTAATTAAATTTATCATCTTCATTTGCCTTAGCATGACCTTTTGGGAACTTGGAAATTAAATTTGCTCCTAATATTTTCCTTTGCAACTTGGCAAACATTTGACATTGTTTTAGATTCTGAACCAAGTTGAAAAACCACAGATTTATTTTCAAAAATCACTTCAACTTTGAGGTAAGAAATGATAACACTTCTGGGTTCTTGCCTGACCAGGCGGTGGTGCAGTGGATAGAGCATCGAACTGGGATGCAGAGGACCCAGGTTCAAGACCCCAAGGTCATCAGCTTGAGTGCGGGTTCGTCTGGTTTGAGCAAAGAAAGTTCACCAGCTTGGGTCCAAGGTCGCTGGATCGAGCAAGGGGTTACTTGGTATTCTGAAGGCCCACGGTCAAGGCACATATGAGAAAGCAATCAATGAACAACTAAGGTGTCGCAATGAAAAACTGATGATTGATGCTTCTCATCTCTCTGTTCCTGTCTGTCTGTCCCTGTCTATCCCTCGCTGACTCACTCTCTGTCTCTGTAAAAACAACAACAAAATCCGAAAAACAATTCTGAATTATTCTCAGCTCTGGTGTGAGCTTTACTTTAGTTTTTTAAATAAATTACAAAAGACAGAATAAAGAAGAATGTAGAAAACAATGAGATCATAAAAATACCAACTAAAACAGACAAAAAACACCCAGGAGGGTAATTTCAACTGTAAGTAAACTTATTTAAAAATGAAAAAGCATTCACATTGCCATTTAGTAAATATTATTTGATGTTGATATACATAATAAAGGATTGAACAAAAATTTAAATATCTATTATTAAGCACACTGAATTAAAACTTCTACTACTGGTAATGACACTCCAAAATATGGCAAATATTTCCAAAATATGACAAAATAAAGAAATAGATCAAGGAGAATTTGCAATTATATCTTAAAATACTCTTCCATGTTTGATCACATAATCATACAATAAATAAAAGTATTTTAGAAATTTTAAGAAATAATTAAAAAATATTTAAAAACTTTTCCTGTTAAGGTTCAGTAATGGAGATCCATTTTTGTTAAAATGTCAACCTTTTTTAAAATAAAAGAAGAAATATTGTTATTATAAGATAATTATGCCTTATAAAACAATAATTGTAGAATTTTATAATTTGCCTAGATCTCTTCATATATACATATATCTCCTAAAGAGGTACAGCCTCTGTGGAAAACAGTATGGAGATTCCTCAGAAAATTAAAAATCAAACTGTCTTTTGACCTAGCTATCCTACTTTTAGGAATACACCTCAAGAACACCATAGCACTGTTTCAAAAGGAGAAATGCACCCCCATGTTTATGGCAGCATTGTTCACAATAGCGAAGATCTGGAAACAGCTCAAGTGTCCATCAGTGGACGAGTGGATTAAAAAGCTTTGGTACATATATACTATGGAATACTACTTAGCCATAAGAAATGATGACATCGATCATTTACAACAACATGGATGGACCTTGATAACATTATACTGAGCGAAATAAGTAAATCATAAAAAACTAAGAACTATATTATGATTCCATACATAGGTAGGACATAAAAATGAGACTCAGAGACATGGACAAGAGTGTGGGGGTTATGGGGTGGGGGGGAGGAAAGGGAGGGGGTTGGGGCGGGGAGGGGTACAAAGAAAACCAGTTATAAAGTGACAGAAGGCAATTGGACTTTGGGTGATGGGAATGCAGCATAATGAAATGTCAAAATAACCTAGAGATGTTTTCTCTGAACATATGTACCCTGATTTATCAATGTCACCCCATTAAAATTAATTTTTTAAAAAAGAGGTACATAAGACAAGTATTCTTTTATCTACATTTAAAGATATAAAGCAGAGCTCAGAGAAGTGAAGTCATTTGCCCAAATCACATAGTTTGTGTCAAATCTGGGACTTGAGCACATGTCATCTGACTTTGAATCTAATTTTTGGATAATGAAGAACTATACCCTTCCTCAATGCCTTCCAAAGCATAAAGACAGTCTCCTATGTGATTTAGCAATACTGCAGTGCTCCCTTCTTTCATTTGCCTCATCGTTGTTACTACCGATGGGTATTTCTTTAATGTAGTACTTGATGCAAAGGAGAATTCAGAGAGGAAGGAGAAGAGCAAGTCTTGGGCCAGGCCTTCAACTGGGAGGCCAGCAGGAGAGCAAGCCAAGAAAAGAATGGAGTGACAGAAGGTGAATGCATGCACTAAGCAAGACTGCCCATTCTAAGGACCAGAGGCCTTCACAAAAAGAAGTGATCAGCTGGGAACTGGGATGAAGAAACCAACAATTCTATCTTTGGGTTTTTTCTTAAGTCAACTACATTGATGTACAATTTATATACAATAAAATGTGTCCATTTGCAGTGTGCTGTTCAATGATTACCACAATCAAGTCCAAGAGCATTTCTATTACCCCTAAAACTCTTCTCCAACTTTTCTGCTTTCAGTGCCTCCTCCTATCCTTGGCCTCATACAAATTCTTGTCTAGAGGTTTTTATAAACTTGGAGAGCAGAGCGTGTAAGAGTAATCGAACAAAATGACTTACATAAGATGGATTTTTTGTTAGAATTGAGATTATGTCTAAATAAATTTTCCAGGCATGGCGGAACAGTAAGTTGGATTTGTGGGGGAGGGACAGCCACCTGTTCTCTCTCCCTGTTTCTTTCCCACATTCGTTTTCTGGTTTCTCACTCCCTACCTCATCACAACCTCAGTCCCATTCATTGCTTATATTGATAGGGTGAAAAAGACACTTGCAGAACCTTGCTGCATTGAGAATCTGCAACGTGGACCACACTGGTAGCTTCCAACACCATCCTAGATGTCTTTGTATCATAGTTAAGATTTGATTCAAGGAGTTCTTAAACTTCTGGAGATCACAGACCTCGCTGAGAAAGCCTTTGATTCTTTCTTTAGTAACTTGCCCCTCAACACATAATATTGCATTCATTTTCAGGTGGTCCACAGGGATACCAAACCCTTTCCTGGTATCCATGGGATGCCCTTGGTATTTATTATTATTTTTGTTTTTTGAGATTTTTATTTATTCATTCTAGAGAGGGAAGAGAGAGAGAAAGAGAAGGGGGGAGGAGCAGGAAGCAGCAACTCTCATATGTGCCTTGACCAGGCAAACCTGGGGTTTTGAACCTGCAACCTCAGTGTTCCAGGTTGACGCTTTATCCACTGCGGCACCACAGGTCAGGCAGTCCTAGGTATTTAGTATCAAACCTCTCACCTTGTGTTTTTCAGCCCCTGCTTGGGCGTACTGGAGAGAGATATCTCATACTGTGCAAATGGCTCACGAATACCTCTGTGTCACTTCTTTTATGTCTTATATTAGCACTTTCTCTGTAAAGCATTTGTTTTGGCTTTTATAACACCTGATTGTTGTGTTTAAGGTGGAGACTCCTCACCTCTTTCACTGAAAATAACATTCTGAAGAGAGACTTGTGTAGTTAAGGAGTGATGTGTAGCTTGTCAAAAAATATTGCAGCCAAGTGTGGAGAGAACACAAGACCAGGTTCCTCGTAGTCCTGCCCCCACCCCTAGCTGTGGGTATGTTTAGAAAGTCACAGACTTGGCCAGGTATCCCCAGTATACTCATCTTTTAAATGAGAAGGGATTAAATTGGCAATGCCTTTTAGCTTAATATTCTAGGATTGCATACCCCTTTCTCTTAAGTCAAACTATTCTTTTCTGTTTTATAATTCAAATAGTTATGCTGGACACTTGAGGTCAATTTATAAAATATCCAGCACACATGTGTAAAATAATGCAGATATTTGAAAGGCTCCTAAAACTGAGAAGTGATCTGGAATGTCAAAGGGCGGCTGGCACCAGTTTCGGAGGCTCTCACACCTCCTTTAAGCCATTCCCTCACTGGTGCCCCCATTCACAGGGGTGTAACAAAACAATGCTCTGCTTGAGGGACCAAATGACTAAGCACACCAACAAGGTGACACTGACGAGCCCAGTAATAACTGGGACCAGAATCCCGGGTAAGTGGTTGGGAGCTGAGCCAAAAATAACTCCCTCTCCCCAAATAAGTACGTCTTGAACAAATTCATGAAAAGAGGAAAATTCCATTACATTATCTGGGCACAAAAGAGACAACAAGGAATGAATGTGTTAAGTATTTTAGTTTATTTTAACGGGGAGTGTCTTATTTATTAAACGTGCATTCAAGGGAGGCTTGACTTGTGAGGCTCTTTGCTTGTGCAATGGGCATTGGATTTGCTCATTCCAAATTTTGTTTTTAAAAGACAATTAAAATGGTGCTAAACACTTCCCCATGAACAAGAGGTCAGCCACTTCACAAAACAACTTTCTCTGGCTGTATAGTTGTGGGAACTGTGATATGTCTTGGGGAGTTTCCCTAATTCTTTGTAACATTTAAAAATAAGTACTCTGGGACAGCTAAACATATAACTTGTCATCTAAACATGCATTTAGAGACTTCTAATACATATTATAAATATGTATTAAGGGATTTTCTTACAAGGAATAAAAAGCTTTATAATAACTCCTCTGGAAGGATTGTGTTCTATTGAATTATATGTGCTCAGTCTCTTAAAAAATTCATGATATTTTCCTGATAGACCAGGATGTCTGATAAGGAACAGTAATGCGACACTGCCAGTGAGGCACGGAGAATCTCAGGTTCCACATATGATGCAAAGCCCCATTCTTCATAAAGACAAGGTATGCAGTGAGGAGCTAAGGATTTTTTTTTCTTATAAATAATGCAATAATACAATTGCTCACATGTCAGCCCACAAGTGGGCAAACACAGTCCACATGAACTGGGTCATCCAGGTTAAGGCAATCTGTGAGAGGAAGGCTTCACACCATTCTAGGTGGGAGATGCAGGTGGCTGAATGCAACAAGTTCCAACAGAGGTTTCCGCAGCCCCTTCCAATCTCACTCAGATCTTTGTGGTTCCAGGCACGTGCACCTTACTAGTCTAGACTCTAGAGCAATGAACACCAGTGATTTTGATTAGCACTCCATTAGTAAAATATTTTTGTAAGTATATCTCCAGTATATATGAATATCATCAACAGGTAAGCTATTTCTGTTGAATAGTAAAGCTTAATTTGTTTTATTTTTAAATAAAACATAAATATAAATGACAATTATTTTTCTCCACCCTTCAATAAATTACCAGGTTCCTGGTTTTGGAGAAATCAGACCAGATAGGGAAATATATATGTCTAGGACATTATTGTTTCATTACAGTCTCTTTAAAACATGCACAGAAGGGACTCAAGCCTGTGGCCACAGCAGCACACATCAGCAATTCTTTCTGACCACAAGAGAAGCTACGAATGGGGCAGAGGGTAAGTTTTCATGTTCGCTTGCTAGAACAGAATTCTGGATAGACCAAGCACCCTGCCTCCCAGAAAAGTTGGTCTGAGTGGAAAGATGAAGTGGCGTGGCCACACCCTTTGCTTGAGGCACTGTCAGGAGTTGTCCCAAAACACAGGTGCCCACGCCAGTCTTTTCACTGGAGGAAAGTGTCAACCTCAGTGGCTTCTTTAGGCAAAACAGGTGCTTTTACAGTGAGCATCTCTTGGTGAACAAGGCAAAACTCTCAAGCAGGACCTTCCTACAGCTCTATTTGCTTCTTTCTGCAAACTTTTCCCATCTCTGGTCACCATATTCAGTCCCTACAATTCTCCCTTTATTCTTGTCACAAAAAGGCTGTGCTACCAGGGAAACATTGGAGTAAACAGAGTCATCCTTCCTTTCATTTGACAAATGTTATTGAGTTCCAATAATATGCCAGTTTGAGAAACAAGTGATTGATCAGGAATCACTCCCCTGGGACAATTTGCTTAAAGAGTTTCCTCTATTGCTAATCGTTCAGATGTCAGTCACCAGACCTCTCACGCACTGCTGAGGCCACTCCGCAGACCACTGAAGCCTCCCATCACAGCCTCCACTGCAGTCTGGCTTATTAGCAGAGTCCAGATCACACTGCAATTATTTTTCTAGAAATTAGGTAGCTCTTCTCCATTTAGATGTCACACAGACATAAATATAGATCATGGCCTGGATTCATATCCACTGGCAATAATGCCTGGGTTGGAGTTATGGAGAACAAATGTGAAGAATGAGAGGAGTTGACAAGGACAACACAGAGGTATACAACAAGCCCAAATCAGCAAGGCAGCCTGCATGAAGCTCACGTTAGTGTGTCTTGGCATGTACAGCTTCTGGAACCCTCAGAAGTACATAGTAATTGGGTGAATTTCTTGGTTTCTCTTAGAGCAGTGTTTTTCAACCAGAAATTTCATTCCAGCCCATAAAAATGTTAACCACTCTGATGTTGTATGAAGGTTATAGACCCAATGATCTTAGTCAAATTTGCTTATGCTCAGGGTGATTTCTGCCTTAGCTGTCCCCAAAATAATTCTCCTATTTTCACTGGTCTCCAAGTGTAAAAATGTTGAAAACCACTGTCTTAGAGTGTTTTAAGGTTTTATCCCCACCTTGTGAAGACAACATTGAGCACATTGTTTTAGAGACGGAAATATTCCACCTAGCTTGGAAAGGGTGGGTGTGGGGGCCATTCTACCTACGTGGACCTTGGTTTTAAGATCCAGCCAAATTGCCAGGTCATTAACTCATCAATCATTCATTAAAGGTTTCAATTGATATCGCGAACTATATCAGAAGCCAAAAGCAAAAAGGCGATGGTTCTACTTGCAAGAAGCTTGCAGTAATTTAGGGGCAACTGATGTTTAAATTCATAATAATAGAGAGAGCAGCGTGACAGCAGATGTATGTCTTGTTCAGTAGAGGCAATTGGGAAAAAGAGATCAATTACACTTGATGGGAAGGAGCCGAGAGGGTCTCACAGGATGGATTGCAGAGCCAACCTGTTAAACGGTGTGAGATATTCTACTGGAGGAAACAACATACCAAGTAGCGTGGCATAAACACAGAACTACACATAGCAGTAGTTCAGTAACATGGGTGTTTGTGGGGAAATGACTGGGGAGAGGATAGGGCATGTAGGCAAGGCTAAATCATGGAAGGTTGTGTGTGTGATGCTAAGATTTCTGGACTTTATTGGCATGCAAGGGGGAACTATTGCAGATTTCTAGTAAAGAAAATGTATTTTAGAATAGATTGGGCTTTCTGATCTGAAATCTCTGCTGCAGCTGCTCCCAAAGCTTGGGGCACTGGCTTATGGCCAGCAGCCCCTGCCCTGACCAGGGCTATGCTTGGAGTGCTTAGAGTGGTATTGGAGGAGAGACTGGACTGTATCACCCTAGCCTCCCAGTTCCTCATTGCTCCCCTTGCTGTGAAAACAGTGGTGGTGGTGGACCTCCTTCATTAGGTCTCCAGGCTGCTCTCTCTTGTGAGAGGTGGGGGCAACCAGATACTAGATCCCCTTCTCTGTTGGAACGTGGGGGAGGACCTTGGAGGACCCCTGGCTGGCCATTGTTGGCACCATAAAGTTGCTAAGCCCCAGCAACAAGCCCCTTCTACCAACACGAGGACCCAACCTGCATCACTACAAAGGAGACAGCTCATCCTTAGCATAACACTCAAGAATCTCACAGAGGTAAATCTTGCAGTGCAGTGCCCCCTGCCAGAAAAAAGAATAATTATCTCTTATTGGGGTTATTAGCAATACCACCCATAAATGCCATAAAAAAAAAGAAATCAAATATGGATATATAAGACAGAGACATAGCTCAGATAGATAATGAAAATTTTCCAGGAAAAAAAATCTCAATTACATAAAAACTTTAGAGCTTAATGACAGAGAATTCAAAAATGAAGCTCTAAAAATACTCAGTAGGATACAAGAAAACATTGAGAGGCAATATAGTGAGCTCAAAATACAACTTAATGAACAAAAAGAGTACTTCACCAAGGAAATTGAAACTATAAAAAAGAACCAAACAGAGATGAAATACTCAATACATGAACTGGAAAATGAGGTAACAAGCTTAGCCAATAGAACAAGCCAGATAGAGGAGAGAATCAGTGACATTGAAGACAGGAAACTAAAGATACTACAGAGAGAAGAAGAGAGAGACTCATGAATATAAAAAAAAAATGAGAAACTTCTACAAGAATTGTCTGACTTCATCAGGAAGAACAATATAAGAATAATGGGTATATTAGAAGAGGAAGAGAGGGAAGAGAGGAAAAAAGAAATGGAGAACATATTAAAACAAATAATCAATTAGAACTTCCCAAGGCTGTGAAATGAGTTAGAGCCTCGAATCTCAGAAGCAAACAGAATGCCGAGTTACCTCAACACAAACAGACCTACTCCAAGGCACATCATAATGAAATTATCACAAATCAATGACAAAGAAAGAATTCTCAAAGCAGCTAGGGAGAAGAAGGATATAACATATAAAGGAAGGCCCATTAGCCTATTATCAGATTACTCAGCAGAAAGTCTACAAGCCAGAAGAACGTGGACCCCAGCATTTAAAGTACTGAAAGAGAGGAACTACCAACCAAGAATGCTATATCCATAAAAGTTATCCTTCAAATATAAAGGGGAAATGAAAACATTTACAAACATACAGAAGCTGAGGAAATTTATCACCAAAAAACCTCCACTACAGGAAATACTATAGGGGGTTATCCAACCAGAAACAAAGAAAAAACCAAGACAAAATTACAAGTAAAAAATTTTAACAAAACTCCAATGAAAACAAGGATAATCTGTGACAACAATAACATAAAAGGGGAGAGGATAAACATCAGCAGTAACAAAGGAGGATAGGGTACAGAAGCACTCATGAGATAAAGGACTCTAATAAATATGATAATTTTTTTTTAATAACCTAATGGTAACCACCCCTGAAAATGCCATTACTGAAACACATAGCTTAAAAAAAGGAGAAACAGGCTCTGGCCGGTTGGCTCAGTGGTAGAGTGTTGGACTGGCATGCGGAAGTCCTGGGTTCGATTCCTGGCCAGGGCACACAGCAGAGGCACCCATCTGCTTCTCCACCCCTCCCCCTCTCCGTCCTCTCTGTCTCTCTCTTCCCCTCCCGCAGCCAAGGCTCCATTGGAGCAAAAGATGGCCTGGGCACTGGGGATGGCTCCTTGGCCTCTGCCCCAGGTGCTACAGTGGCTCTGGTCATGACAGAGCAACGCCCCGGATGGGCAGAGCATTGCCCCCTGGTGGGCGTGCTGGGTGGATCTCGGTTGGGTGCATGCGGGAGTCTGTCTGACTGCCTCCCAGTTTCCAGCTTCAGAAAAATACAAAAAAAGAAAAGAAAAAAAAAAAAAGAAACAGAAGATAAAAGCATGGACTACCACCAAACAAAAACAAATGACAGAAAAACAAAAAAGATAAACCAAACAAGACACAAAGCTATCAGAAAGCAGTATATAAAATGACAATAGGAAATCCTCAAGTGTCAATAATTACACTAAATGTAAATGGACTGAATTCACCAATAAAGAGGGACAGAGTAGAAGATTGGATCAAGAAGCAAAACCTAACAGTATGTTGCCTTCAGGAGACACATCTAAGTTACAAGGATAAAAATAGATTCAAAGGGAAAGGTTGGAAAATGATTCTCTAAGCAAATAATATCCAAAGAAATGCAGGAGTAGCTATACTCATATCTGACAATGCTGACTACAAGATAACAAAGGTAACCAGAGATAAGGATGGACATTTCATAATGATAAAGGGGATAGTGTATCAAGAAGACATAATACTCCTTAATATATATACACCAAGCCAACGATCACCAAAATATATAAGACAACTACTAACTGTTCTAAAAGTGCAAACTGAAAAAAATATAACCATACTTGGAGACCTCAATACACCACTGATGGCTTTAGATTGTTCATCCAAACAGAAAATCAATAAAGAAATATCGGCCTTAAATGAAACACTAGAACAAATGGACATAATAGTCATCTATAAGACATTTCATCCCCAAAATGTCAGAGTACACATTTTTCTCCAGTGTACATGGAACATTCTCATGAAAAGACCACATGCTGGACCACAAAACTAACACCAACAAATTCAGAAAGACTGAAATTATACCAAGCATATTCTCTGATCATAAGGCTTTAAAACAAAAATTCAAATGCAAAAAGGAAGTAAATACACCCACAAAAATGTGGAAATTAAACAACATACTTCTAAAAAATGAATAGGTCAAAGAATAAATAAAAGAAGAAATCAAAAGATATATACAGACAAACGAAAATGACAACACGATATATCAGAATCTCTAAGATGCAGCAAAAGCAGTAATAAGAGGGAAGTTCTTATCATTACTTGTTTATATGACAAAGAAAAAGAGAGTCCAAGTAAACAACCTAACATAACATCTTAAGGAACTAGAAAAAAAAGAACAAAGGCCAACCAAAACCAGCAGAAGGAAGGAAATAATAAAAATTAGAGCAGAAATAAATGAAATAGAGAAAAAATCTATAAAATAATTAATACCACAAACAGCTGGTTCTTTGAAAAAATCAGTAAAATTGAAAAACCCGTGGCAAGACTCACTAAGGAAAAAAGAAAAAGACTCATATAAACAAAATCCAAAATGAAAGCAGAGAAATTACCAGAGATATCACAGATATACAAAGGATTATCACAAAATACTATGAAAAATTATATGCCACCAAATTGAACAATCTAGAAGAAATGGATAAACTGCTAGAACAATACAATCTTCCTAGACTGAATCACAAAGATGTAGAAAGCCTAAATAGACCGATAAGCAGGGAGGAAATAGAAACAACTATCAAAAACCTCCCCCAAAATATAACCAGGTGGCTATACTAGTGAATTCTATCAAACATTCAAAGAAGAATTGGTTCCTATCCTTCTCAAAGTCTTCCAAAAAATAGAAGAAGAAGCAATACTTACAAACATTTTATGAGGCCAATATAGCCCTCATATCAAAACCTGGTAAGATCAAAAACAACAAAAAAGAAAACTACAGACCAATATCTCTAATGAATACAGATGCAAAAATCCTAAACAAAATACTAGCAGAATACAACAACACATCAAAAAAATAATTCATCATGATCAAGTGGGATTTATTCCAGAAACACAACGATGGTTCAACATACATAAACCAATTAACGTAATACACCATATCAACATTACAAAGAACAAAAACCATATGATCCTATCAATAGATGCAGAAAAGGCATTCAATAAAACATATCTTTTTATGTTTAAAACAGTCAACAAAATGGGTATAGAAGGAAAGTACCTCAACATAATAAAGGCCATTTATGACAAACAATCAGCTAACATCATGCTAAATGGTAAAAAACTGAAAAATTTTCCTCTAAAATCAGCAACAAGACAGGGCTGCACACTCTCCCTATTCCTATTCAACCTAGTGCTGGAAATTCTAGCCAGAGCAATCAGACAAGAGAAAGAAATAAAAGGCATTCATATTGGGAAAGAAGAAGTAAAGGTTTCACTTTTTGCAGATCACATGATCCTGTATATAAAAAATCCCAAAGACTCCACAGAAAAGCTATTAGAAACAATAAACCAAATACAGTAGGTCACAGAATACAAAATTAATATACAGAAGTCTATTGTTTTCTTATATATGAAAAATAAAACCTCAGAAAAAGAAATAATTATCCTTTTTACAGTACAAACAAAAAATTCCTAGGAATAAACATAACAAAGAATGTAAAGGACCTATATAGCTAAAAACTACAAAGCATTATTAAAGGAAATTGAAAATGACATAATGAAAAGGAAAAATATGCCTTGTTTGTGGATAGGAAGAATAAGTATAGTTAAAATGGCCATATTACCCAAAGCAAGATACAAATTTAATGCAATTCCCATCAAAATTTCAATGTCATTTTTTAAAGAATGGAACAAAATATTATCAGGTTTATATGGAAGCATAAAAATCCTTGAAAAACCAAAGTAATCCTAAGGAAAAATAGTGAAGCTGGAGGCATTACAATACCTGACTTCAAACTATACTACAGAGCCACGATAATTGAAACATGGTACTGACAGAAAAATAGACACACAGATCAATGGAACAAAATCAAGAGTCCAGAAATAAACCACATATATTGGTTAAATCATCTTTGATAAAAATGGAGAAAAGGAAGACTCTTCAATAAATGGTGCTGGGAAAATTGGAAAACCCCATGCAAAAGAGTGAAATTTGACTACAGTTTGTCTCCTTGAACAAAAATTAATTCAAAATGGATCAAAGACCTAAATATAAGATCTGAAACAATAAATTACATGGAAGAAAATATAGGTACTAAACTCATGAATCTTGGCCATAAAGAACATTTTATAAATTTGACTTCAAAGGCAAGGGAAGTGAAGGCAAAGATAAATGAATGGGGCCACATCAGACTAAGAAGTTTCTGCATAGCAAAAGAAACTGTCAACAAAACAAATAGGCAGCCAACTAAATGGGAGATGATATTTTCAAACAACAGCTCAGAAAAGGGGCTAATGTCCAAAATATGTAAAGAACTCACAAAACCAGCAACCAACAAACAAATAATCCAATAAAAAAATGGGAAGAGGACATGAACAGACACTTCTCTGAAGAAGAAATACAAATGGCCAACTGATATATGAAAAAATGCTCATCATCACTAGCTATTTAAGAAATGCAAATCAAAACTACAATGAGATGCCTGTTAGATTAGCTATTGTCAACAAGACAGATAATAACAAGTTCTGAAGAAGCTGTAGAGAAAAAGGAATCCTCATCCACTGTTGGTAGGAATGTAAAGTAGTACAACCATTATGGAAGAAAGTATGGTGGTTCCGCAAAAAATTAAGAATAGAACTACCATGTGACCCAGCAGTCCCTCTACTGGGTATATACCCCAAAATTCAAAAACATGGGTATGAAAGGAAACATGCAGCCTCATATTCACTGCAGCATTGTTCACGGTGGCCAAGACATGAAAACAGCCAAAATGCCCTTCAATAGAAGATTGGATGAAGAAGATGTGGTATATATATATCATAGTATGGAATACTACTCAGCCATAAGAAATGATGACATTGGATCATTTACAACAACATGGATGGACCTTGATAACAGTATACTGAGTGAAATAAGTAAATCAGAAAAAAACTAAGAACTGTATGATTTTTACATAAGTGGGACACAAAATTGAGACTCATGGACATAGACAAAAGCGCAGTGGTTACCGGGGGAAGAGAAGGGTGGAGAGGGAGAGGGAGAAGGAGAGAGTAAGGGGTAGGGGGGTGGTTTAAAGAGAAACAAAATATAGGGTAACAGAAGATGATTTGACTTTGGGTGTACAGCATAATTGATTGTCCAAATGATGTGAAGATGTTTTCTCTAAATCTATGTATGTACTCTGGTTGACCGATATCACTCTGTCAAATTTAATTGTCTAAATAAACAAAACAAAACAATAGATTGGGGTTGTTGAACTCATCATTTTGCTGAATATTTCAAAATGGGGGTTCTCAAATTCACTACAATACACACGACATATGATATTCTGGCATGAAACACTATTGTAACTAAGGTAGTTGATGTTATGTTTAATTTCTAGCACACTAGCTGGAACTCCACTGCTTTCTCTTTTTATAAAAGAAGCCCCTCTGATACCAAGAAAATGAAGGTGGGTTTACTATAAAGATAATATTGCAACAGAAAGTAAACCATTTGTAAAGTTCATTACTGAATTACTACGAGTAATAACCACCTGCTCTACACTAAACTGCAACTTGCCAGTGGGTTATGATAATGAGTGATCACCACTGTTTTAAACATATATTGTGCACTGGTAGTTCGTATCTTATAAAGTCTACACAGCGAATTTGTTGATTGAAGAACTGAAGTATATTCATAATATCTTTATGAATTTCTATAGTGTGTACATACAATTTAGCAATGCAATTATAGAATATAAGAACATGTGCTCCAAAACAAATATATTCATATGTACCCCTGGGACTGCAAAGAACAACCCATAAACACCCCAGGGGTGCAGGTTGGCATCCTCCAAGGCTAGTGGCTCCTTCCCTTAGGTCACTCTCACAATGGCCAAGGAGTTGTCACTCCCTCTCTTCGAAGTGATCAGTGCCTCCCTGTTCTATCCAGCAGGGGGTTGGGAGAAAGGCTGTGAGTGAGAAACCAGCAAGGCTGATCACCTAGGGGCAGGTGAAGATATGAAGAACAATGGGTGGTTTAGCAGTGGAGGAAATTTACATTTAGAAAAGAAAACACTGTTTCTCTTATACAGATTACATTTTCCTTTAAGTGCTGGGAAGAGGATGTTGAGCACTGTGTATTCTTTGTGAATCCAAAGTACTTTTATGTTTCTCTCCTACTCCCCAAGTCTGTACAGTGTTGCCAGAAGCTTGATGTAACTTGTGTCAGAGGTTATATGTCACCCTTTGAATATAACCTTTGGGAACTGATGATATGCGTCATGCATATAGAGATTGAATGGGGTACATTAACATATACTGAAGGGGAGGAGGGCATGCCTTGATTCTAAAATGTCATCTTTTTTTCAAGTTGAAAAATTTGAACCAGATTAGTAAAAATTAAAAAGTGAAAAAAATTGACCCTTTTACTAAACTGTAAACAATCTAAACATCCTTCAAAAGTGAAATGTTTCAGTAATAGTAACACACAGAAAGAAGGAATATTAGGTAGGTAGCTGCTGAATTAGAAATAAGGACATTAATACTAAGTAACTAAGTACTGTATTAAATCAACAAGTGTAGAATACAAACTGCTTTAAGCCATGATTACCAATATGTGAAACAGAAGTAGGTCTGGTTAAGCCCTGAGCGGAGACATGTTACAATGAAAAGAGTTGATATATTACTGTGGTGGGACAAGGAGTGAGTTTTACTATTATTATTTTTTCTTTTTCCAATTGTCTACAAATTTTCTTAATGACAGTATCATAGCATAGTAATTATATCATGGTGATAACACAAAAAATTAATTATTGTAACAATCTGAGATACAAACAGGAATTTTGTGTAATGGGCAGTAATTTTGTACTTCTCTCAACAAATAAAGTAATCTATATCATTCTGGATGCAACTGACAATTTGCCCCATTATCTGTGTGAGGATGTATATTTATTACACTTACTCAAAGGACTGAGGAAGAAGTAGCCTTCCATCTTTAAAAGCTTATCCTGGTATCATGGGAATAATCTTAGTCTAGGTAAAGGAAATCAGCTGACCCAACACTCCAGCTGTTCTTCACCCACGAGCACCTTACTGAAGACTTCTTTATACATCCCATCCACTGACAAGCATGAATGTTCTTTTTTTTTTTTTTTTTTTTTTGTATTTTTCTGAAGCCAGAAACCGGGAGAGATAGTCAGACAGACTCCCGCATGCGCCCGACCGGGATCCACCTGGCACGCCCACCAGGGGGCGACGCTCTGCCCACCAGGGGGCGATGCTCTGCCCCTCCGGGGGTCGCTCTGCCGCGACCAGAGCCACTCTAGCGCCTGGGGCAGAGGCCAAGGAGCCATCCCCAGCGCCCGGGCCATCTTTGCTCCAATGGAGCCTCAGCTGCAGGAGGGGAAGAGAGAGACAGAGAGGAAGGAGAGGGGGAGAGGTGGAGAAGCAAATGGGCGCTTCTCCTGTGTGCCCTGGCTAGGAATCATGAATGTTCTTTTTGAATATCCGCAGCCTGTCATTACTACTTACCTGGGAGTCACAATCTACGTTGTATTGTTAGTAAGTCTGTGTGTGTGATTATAAAATTCCATATCTTTGTTATACTCCTCTAAATTGTTCCTCACGTGTCCTGCGTGTAATAAGTAGGCAAAGAGGAAAAGGTCCAAGATCTAGTTGTTGATGAGAGAGACAATAGTGTCCTCAGTCACATTTCAAACCAGGTGCAGATCTCTTCCAGAACAAGAGTGTGGCTGACTCTAAAAAGGAAGTGAGCCTCTGATGGGGTTCTGGTTGGGGCCACATCCCAAAGATGCTGTGGCTGTTTTCTTGTTTTCTAGATCTATTTGTTTCTCATCCTTATTTAATCTCTTTGCACTTACTTTGGTCTAGAAATAGTGGGCTATTAGTAAAAAAGTAATGTTTTTAGATGTCTTGAGAAGTCAAATTTCCATAGTAGGTTGCCATAGTAATTAATTACCTAAAATTACCTGATATGTGAGTGCACCCATGTACTTTCCAAGTTGTTCAAATTAGTGACTATGTCTTCATAAAGAATCTTCCTTAAAAGGTTTCTTTAGGACTGATGATAATATTTTTCAGTGTATTTTAGTTATTTACTACTATATAAGAATCACTCCAAAACTTAGAGGTTTCAGACAATAATTTTATTATTTCCCCTGGTTTCTGAGAGTCAGGGTTTCAGGAAGAGCTCAGCTGGGTGGTCCTGGCTGGGGTCTCTTGTGAGGCTGCAGTCAGAGAGTGACTGAGCTGGGATAGCAGTGCTGGAGCAAGAGGAGCTGGGCGGGGGGCTGTTCACATGGTCTCCACATGGTCACTCCATGTGGACTAGTTTGGGCTTCCTCATGGCATGGTTGGTTTAGAGCAGTCAGACTGTTTAAATGGTATCCAAAGGCTTTAACAGGCTTTTTCACTTTGCTCATTTCCACTGAGAAAAGTAAAAGCTGCATTGTCTTTACAACCTCACTTCATAAGTCACTTTAACTGTTCTCTATTGGCCACCACAGTCAGAACAGCTTGCCCACTTTTGAGGAGAAGGGCACAGACTCTCCTTCCCAATGAGAGTACTGTTGGGGTTGGAGATATTGCTGTGGCCATCTTTAGAAACGCCATCTGCCACAAGGTGACATAGCTATCATTGCATCCCATGTAATTGGCCATAATTTTAATTTGCTTCGTTGGAATGCAGTTTTATACCATCACTGGCAGAAGAAAGCTAATTTTCTAGTCAGTGCACTCTTTTGTTCCATTTGAGACTACTCCTGGTTTCTAGCAGGATTAGCCCTCCTGTTTTGGTTTTGGAGAATGCTGCTTGGTATGCACACCTCAGGCTTAGAGGAAAGAGACAAAGAATAACTCTAGTCCATTTGGAAATCTTAGAGATTTACAGCTCTTTTAGGGTTCTGTGGTGTGACAGAAGGATTTCCCTATTTTGCAGCAAATTTCAAAGCTTTTTTTTTTTATACAGAGAATCAACACTGGGAAAGGGGACCCTGTTGTATTGCAGCTGAGGCACAAGGCAAATGCACTTCCAGTCTTGGCATTGCTAATTCCGCTAGTACTATTAAAATAGGCTTGTATACGCCCTGGCCAGTTGGCTCAGTGGTAGAGCGTCGGCCTGGCGTGCAGAAGTCCCTGGTTCGATTCCCGGCCAGGGCACACAGGAGAAGCGCCCATCTGCTTCTCCACTCCTCCCCCTCTCCTTCCTTTCTGTCTCTCTCTTCCCCTCCCGCAGCCGAGGCTCCATTGGAGCAAAGATGGCCCCGGCGCTGGGGATGGCTCCTTGGCCTCTGCCCCAGGCCCTAGAGTGGCTCTGGTAGCGGCAGAGCGACCCCTGGAGGGGCAGAGCATCGCCCCCTGGTGGGCAGAGCGTCGCCCCCTGGTGGGCGTGCCGGGTGGATCCCGGTGGGGCGCATGCGGGAGTCTGTCTGACTGTCTCTCCCCGTTTCTAGCTTCGGAAAAAAAAAAAAAAAAAAAAAAAAAAAAAAAAAAGGCTTGTATAGCACTTCCCACCCAGAAAGGTGATTATTATTCCAAACAATGTCAAATAATAACGTTTAAAACTTTAAACTTTTGGTAGCACTTACTAGAAATTGTACAATATGCAGGAGGTGTGATAAACTTGCTAGAAAGTGGTAATAACTCAAGAGTTGAAAACTTGGCCAATCATCTCATCCAGTTATGCTACTATCAATAATAAACTAAGGGGTTTGGGTTTGCAGGTGATCTCTCAGTGCAGAGAAGTGGCATTCTCCCTCCCATACTTCATCCCTTACTACAGAAGGAACCACATGGAAAGTAGCCTTAGGCTGCAAATGCTTTCTTTGCTTCACTCCTTGGATTGTGAAGTTATTGACGGATATTCATAACATACCATGATTTGAAAAATATTAAAATCTACCTTATTAAAAATAAATGTATAGCCTATGATTCCATAAAACATTTACATATATGGAAACTTCTAAGGCCAGTTTGTTTATTTTTTTTCAGTCAACTGAGATCTGCTGTTGCCAAAAATTATGTAGTGTCTCTGGTGGAAAAGACAGCTTGGCATTTTGAAACTCCTGTCCATAAACATTTAAAGGATAAATGGTATATCAATCTACTATATAAATGACATTGTGTCTACATCCCTTTACAGTAACAAACATATCACTTATCTTACGTGTAACACACACGTTCCATTTTATCTTTGCATTGGTCATTTCTCACTACATCTTGTTCCCTTTTCTTCATTTGCATTACAAATTTCTTTTTTTTTACCTTTTCCGACTTTTGTCTATTTTAGCTTCTTCCAAACATTATTTGTTCTGTACTTCCCTTTTCTGTTTAACCTGGCATTCACTTTCCAGATATTTATTTTTCCACTACATGTCAATTACAAGGTGAAAATTTGTAAAAATAATAGTAATAATATGATAATATTTAGGGAGTTAGAAATGATTGCCCAGGAAATAGAGACATTTGTCTTGAAGGGCAGGTGATCTACTTAGGTAACAAAGGTCACAGATACTTAAGAAAGACAAAACGAGACTAATAAATAAATACAAAATAGAAGTATGTAAAGTGAGGCTCTTAAGGCAAAGAGGACAGACACTATGACTAAGCTCCCAGGGCTGCCTGCCCTGCACAGTGTCAAGAAGAGTGTTGGTTGGATGGTGGCATTTCAAATCAAAAGCAAGAAGAAATGAGTTGATGATAAATAAATGAGATTGATTGTAGTTTTTGGTGTTTTCAAGGTCACGAAAAGGACTATAAATATGAGTCTTAGTAATAAGTTCTCCAGAAGGTTCTGTAAAAAAATTGTCACAATTCTCACTTTCTTTTTCTATTATCCTTTTTATGAACTAAACTATCAGATTATGTATATTCTAAATTGCCTCACTGTCCTCATCACTAATATCTTTCTTCTGCAACTACCTGGTTGCATTTCTTTTTGATCAAGAAAATGTCTTCTGAGGTCACCAATGACCTGACCAATTTGTCTATCTTCCCTTCTTGAGCTCAGCCACTCTGATTTAGACATCATTCAATATCATCTCCCTTGCTTTATCTTTAGAAACATTGCACACTAGACTGCCTTTGTAATATGATGCCTGCCAAATTCATTTATAACAAGTGGTTCTCCCATCTCCCTTACATATAAATGGTGGTTTTGTTCCAAAGCTTAGTTGGGGGCCTTGTGCTTTTTCCTAGGTGCCTGTTTCTTTCCAGCCAACAGTTCTCACTATCCCATCCAACACGTTGGCATCTGACTCTCTCAATGCTTTCTTCAATCCAAATATTTTCTACTGACTATAGTTTGGTATTGCACAGATGTCTTGCTAGTAACAAGTGAAAAATAACCACAGCCGAGTTTGTTATAAAATTCCTATTCACAGTTTATGGCAAACATCCACTTCCATGTCATTTTGGTTGGCTTCCTTGATGATGAAGGTCATCTCTTTCCTCCTTGTGTCCTTACTCATGGGAGGCTATCTTTAAGTCCTCTATTTCATTTCTTCATTCTGCCAAGTCCTTCTATTGCTTTCTTCTTTGTATGTCTTACAGATATTCCTGTCTCTGTTTCTAAAACCACTATCTTCATCTAATCTCTAGCTCATTCACAACTGTCTTAGCACATTTGCGAACCCGATTTCCATATCTCCTTTTCTTCTCCCAAGTCTAACTTATACGTGCGCAATGAGCTTTTATGTAACTCTCCAGACTCATCATAAAGTGTGTGCTATATAAAAGTTGGAGGTTGGCCTGACCTGTGGTGGCGCAGTGGATAAAGAGTCGGCCTGGAAATGCTGAGGTCGCCGGTTCGAAACCCTGGGCTTACCTGTTCAAGGTACATATGGGAGTTGATGCTTCCAGCTCCTCCCCCTTGTTTCTCTCTCCTCTCTCTCTCTCTCTCTCCCTCTCTCTCTATCCTCTAAAATGAATAAATAAAATAAAAAAAGAGGCATTTAAAAAAAATAAATAAAAGTTGGAGGTTGACATTTCCTGTCACTTGGGACTTTCTTGGATCCCTTGTATTTTTCCTTCCTTTTCCTTACTGCCTGGAATGCTTTTACAAATGAAACTACCATCCTCTTTGTATTCAAATTCCTCTTGGCAGTTATGATCTGAAAAATGTTTAGTAGTATCTTTGTGATGGATTTTTAAAGATTTAAGTGAGTCTGTTTTTATTGCAGACCTTATAGTTACTTTTTATCTGTTTTATTTCTTTGTTTGTTTTGTTTTTACAAAGACAGAGAGAAAGTCAGAGAGAGGGACAGACAGGGATAGACAGACAGGAACGGAGAGAGATGAGAAGCATCAATCATCAATTTTTCGTTTCGACACCTTAGTTGTTCATTGATTGCTTTCTTATATGTGCCTTGACCGCGGGCCTTCAGCAGACCGAGTAACCCCCTTGCTCGAGCCAGCGACCTTGGGTCCAAGCTGAGGAGCTTTTTGGTCAAGCCAATTGAGCCCATGCTTAAGCTAGCGACCTTGGGGTCTCGAAGCTGGGTCCTCTGCATCCCAGTCTGACGCTCCACTGCGCCACCGCCTGGTCAGGCTTTATCTGTTTTTTTTTTTTTTTTTTTGTCTTTTTAACTTGGCCTCCAAACCTATAGGGCAGAAATTAGAAAATATTCAGTCATGTGGCCTTGGCCAGGTTGCTCAGCTGGTTATAGCATTGTCTGGTATGACAAGGTTGCTGGTTTGATCCCCAGTCAGGACACATACAAAAATTAACCCATGAGTACATAAATATGTGGAACAACAACAACAAAAAATCAATGTTCATCTCTCTTCTTCTCTCTCTAAAATAATCAATAACTAAAAATTTAAAAATGTATTCAGTAATGAGAACAGCGTCAACGCTACTTTTAGCTCTTCGTAAAGTGAATGAGAAATCCTCCAGGGAAGTTCCTGTAATGAAAAGATACACCATGAACAAGAGAGTCTTGTGCGGATTATAGCCTCACTTAGGTCACAGGATAAATGCCCTCTGCAAAGGAGAGTGTACAGATCCAAAATTATAGTTCTGACACAGTTCAGGCAGAATTGTATCAGTTGTTTCTAGTAACTATAGAAACAGAAACAGAATCTTGAGCAGTTTATAATTAAAGACTTCTAGAGAATGATCTGCAGAAATATGGAGTCTGTAAGTATTGAGTGTATGTAGGTTTTTAAAACAGAAGTGAACTGACTCACAAGCATTATTAAATATGTACACCAACAACTTAGTTCTTAGTACACAGCTATTATTTGATTACAAAAATAAAACACAGCTAATGAGATAATTTCCAAAGTATATACTCAGATTAACAGGCACAATGCTTTAATTATAATATGCAAAGAATACAAGATGATTCCCTTGTTTCATTCATGGCATAGAAATCAGAAATGAAATACTCATAAAAGTTCCAGACCAGATCACTTTCCAGCTTCTCTCTATCAATTGGTATATTCAAATGATTTTATTCTTTTTCCTTACACTTATTCCTAAAATGTCATTCTACCTCTCCAACTGCTTACCCACTGCTGGGAGAGATCATTATTTCAAATGCATTTATTCACTATTGATGCACACCTACTGTGTTACCAATACTATTCTAAGCATGGGATCCAATTGTGAACCAAATCAACAAAAACCCTCTCCCACATGAAGTTTACATTCTACAGCAGAAAAATCAACAGTAAATTAAATTAAAGAGCCAAGTAAGTGATAAGCAGATACCAGGGTGATGGCAAGAGCAAATAATGAGAATAAGCCACTTTAAGAAGAGATTTGAGCAGACTGAAGGCAGAGAGAGAGTTATTTATCTGTGGAAAAATATAACTGGCAGAACAGTAAGTGCACAGGTCCTGGGGCAGAAGCATATCAGGAGGGCTTCCACAATGGCAAGGAGACCAGTGTAACTGGAGCACAATGCACAGTGTGGGAAATTTTACCAGAAAGGAGGAGAGAAATAATTGAGTCAAATCTTATCGTACAGTATAGGCTGTTATCAGAATTTTGGCTTCTATGGTATATGAGAAGACAGTCTATTATGGGAATTTAGGTAGGGGAGTGACAGGATCTTATCTATATTTTAGAAGATCACTCTGGCTGCTTTGTTCAGGTAGGTTCTAATCTAGGGGATTGAGAGAGGAAGCAGAGAGAAAATTTAAGAAGGCTCCTATAGTCAGCACATGATGGCAGCCTGTACCAGAATGGGAGCAACAAAGGTGGTAGGAAGTGGAAAGATGATACATTTTGACTACACAGTTAGATTTTCTGAAAGGTGACACGTGAGATGTGAGAGAAGAACGGAGTCCAGGATGACTCCAAGATATTTGGGTCTAGGCAACTGAGATGAGGAAGCTGTAGATTGAATACATGTGGAGGTAAAGATCAAAACTTCACTTTAGAACCTTTAAAGTCAAACAATTCATTTACAGCAGAGATTTTCAACCTTTTTTTTTTTTTTGTATTTTTCTGAAGCTAGAAACGGGGAGAGACAGACAGACTCCCACATGCGCCCAACCGGGATCTACCCGGCACGCCAACCAGGGGCGACGCTCTGCCCACCAGGGGGCGATGCTCTGCCCCTCAGGGGCATCGCTCTGCCGCGACCAGAGCCACTCTAGCGCCTGGGGCAGAGGCCAAGGAGCCATCCCCAGCGCCCGGGCCATGCGGGAGGGGAAGAGAGAGACAGAGAGGAAGGAGAAGGGGAAGGGTGGAGAAGCAGATGGGCGCTTCTCCTGTGTGCCCTGGCCGGGAATCGAACCCGGGTCTTCTGCATGCCAGGCCGACGCTCTACCACTGAGCAAACCGGCCAGGGCCAATTTTCAACCTTTTTACACTTGGGGACTGGTAAAATTGGAGAATTATTTTGGGGACCACTAAGGCAAAAATCACCCTGAGCATAAGTGAATTTGACGAAAACCATCAGGTCTATCATCTTCACACAACATCAGGCTGGTTAACTCTTTTGTGGACTGACACCAGTGTGTGGACTGGTGGTTGAAAAACACTGATTTACACTACCCAAATTTGTTAGCAGGTATAAATCAGAAGGCCCAGCAGTCTCATTACTCTTAATTCATCCCAGATTTTGTTAGAAGTTTAAGTCACAGCAAGGACACAGAGTGAGGAAGAGTTCTACAGTAGACTTATGAATTAAAGATTATTTTAGAGGGCTTTTGTTTGTTTGTTTGTTTTGGTGCTTTCAAAGCAAAGAGTAGAGTGAAAACATATCTATTGTTTAGAAGAAAAGCCCAAGGTTTTAATTTTGTCTTACTTCTCGGAAAATAAAATTTGTAATTATAACAAATTAGCTTAACCACCTGTATTACTCAGACAAATCAGGGCTATATGGTCTGTTAAAGGAGATCCTCTTTTTTAGAGGAAATGAAAGTGATTAAGAGCCAGGCAAAGACTTTTGTATGTAAGGTCAAAGATCACTTCTTTTTACTCTCAAATTAACTAGATACTGCTTAATTCCTTTGTTAATTTCAGAGTGTTGAAGTTGGGGAATAAGTTTGGATAAAATTGAGTTAATATTGTGTACTCAAAAGTGGTGAGGAAAATCTATACGATTTATTTTCCATTAGACTAGAACTGAGTATATAAAACTTTTCTGACATGTTTCAGATGCCAAATAATTTTAACACATCGATTCAGTCAACAGTAAACATTTATTATTGCTTATTTTAGATTATGGATTGTATTAGTGGTGGGGGTAAAAGACATAGGAAGATATGACCCTTGTTACTGAAAATCAATGTGGGCTTCCAAGCCTCTAAGAAGGGTAACTATTTCTTCCAATAATCTGAATGGGCACATAACAGTGTGGAGTGACCACAGAGAGCAATTGGCTAACAAGGTGTTTGATTGAAGGAACCCCTGGATATCTTTCTTTTAGGATGAGGAAAGGAATCTGCTTTTTGTCAGTGAGAAACAGACAACCCTCAAATCCATTTTTTAATGTTGGAACCAAGAAATCACTTTCACATAGCGTTTTTTGTTTCTTTTCTTTTCTTTTCTTTTTTTTTTACATCACAGGATTGAAAAGACTAAATTTCTACTTCAACCTAGAATGCTGAGATCACGGGTTCAAAACCCTGGGTGAGCCTGGTCAAGGAACATATGGGAGTTGATGCTTCTTGCTCCTTTCCCCTTCTCTCTCTCTCTCCTCTCTAAAATAAATAAATAAAAATCTTAAATAAAATAAAACAGGTAAAAAATTTTCCACTTTAGATATTTACAAGTATATTAATAATTTAGTTTATTAAAGCATCATAATTTGTATTTATTAGTTCGGCCAGGCTAACAATGATGTGGTTACAAACAACACCTAAATCTCAGTGCTTCAACACAAGATGCCCAATTTTTATTTAGCCTAGATATCTAATATGTAGAGGGCTCTCCTCTTTAGAATTACTCAGAGACAAACTGCTAGGAGACTCCGCCTCCTCAGGGGATAAGAGGCTCGTTCACTGAGCATGGGTTTCTTACTGCCTCAGCCTGAAAGTGACTCATGTCATTTCTCTCCACGACCCAGAGGCCAGAACTAATCATATCACCCCTAGTAAATGACAAGGACAATGGAAAATATAAGAAATATTTGGTGAATCCTTTTATTTTCCATACTATCTTCTTTTATTTTATTTTATTTCTTTTTTTTTTTTAGTGAGAGGAGAGGAGGCAGACAGATTCCCTTATTCGGCCTGACTGGGATACATCTGGCAAGCCCACTAGGGGGCAATGTGCTGTCCATCTAGGGCCATTGTTTCATTGCTCAGCAATGGAGCCATTTTTTTAGGGCCTGAGGCAGAGGCCACAGAGCCATCCTCAGTGCCCAAGGCCAACTCGCTTGAACCAAGCCATGGCTGCAGGAGGGGGAAAGAGAGAGAGAGAGAGAGAAAGAGAGAGAGAGACAAGAGGGGGAGGGGTGGAGAAGCAGATGGTTGCTTCTCCTGTGTGCCCTGACTGGGACTCGAACCTGGGACATCCAAATGCCAGGCTGATGCTCTACCACTGAGCCAAAGTGTTACTCTTCTTTAAAACATGTACAGAAGTTAGTGGAATACTATTAAAAAAAACTTTCTAAATTCTTAATAAAAGTCAAAGAAAAGGATCAAATTATTGCAGTCAATAGTGCTTTTATGCAGAGAGAGCCCAGTATGAATCTTGCCTCTCTCAGGAGCCAGATCAGAACAGGCGAAACCAAGCCAGAGTGTTCTGACATCTGGCAGCCTCAGCACGAACCTTAGCTAATGTGCTCAGAGGGAAATGCATCCAGCCCAACTGGGCAGGAGCCACACACTCTCAGACTTGCCACATGCAGTTCATTGTTTGTCATCAGGGCCTTTGAAAGTACAGATTTCAGGACACAAGGTATATCTGGAAAAACAGAGTTTCTATCATTTTAGGAAGCCAAATTTTTTTTTTAAGGAAGATGGAGACGGAGTGAAGACAGAACATACACTACATTACTAATAGTTTGAAGGATTATGGAATGAAAGATGACTTACAAACCAGGCTGCTTCTAATGTAGCGACCTCACAGAAATTTCAGACTGTTGTTTAGAATATTTCCCTCTTCATTCAAGAGAACGGTCTTTTAAAGTTTGACCTTCCAAGAAAAGCCCAGCTTCCCAACCACCCACTGCTAACCACAACATCTATGAAGAGTAAGGCAAAGTATGAAAAGGGACTGAAACTTGGACACAACGTTTCCAACATGGTTAAATTCAAAATCTGGTCATTCCCTACTACTTTGCAATCCAATGATTTATTTTTAGCATTTATTATCTTCCTTTGGGATCAAGATAAAGCTGTCAAAGAATTGTGGTCTCTCCCTTTGTGTGTGCGTGTGTGTGTGTGTGTGTGTGTGTGTGTGTTGATTCTGATGACCAGCTGTGTTTAGTCCCTTGTAAAGGTCAAAGGCAGGCCCCTTTTCCTTCCCATCTGGCATATTTCTTACAAAGAACACACTGATATAAACACACATATTCCTCTTGTGCACTAGATCTTGCCCTTGGATTGATTCTAGCTAAGTCAATGGGCCTTCACATATGATTCAGAGGGAACTGTGCCACATGGGACCACACAGTATCCATTTGTAGAATAAATTCTATATACTAGACACTCTTTATGTGTTGTATAGGATACAAAGTTGGATCAAACACAGATTTGACTCATGAAGTAGCACAGTCCAATAGTCTAGTTCTGCCTTTAATCAATCATTCTTAAGACTGGGGAGGGGGTTGTTATATTTATATATCACTGCTCATGGGGGCAATCAAAATGAGGTAAACAACAGAAAATTGTCAGGATAGTATATATCAAGAAGAGAGATGAGGGATGGGAGATGGAAGAAGGAAAACATATCTTCTTTGTTTCAGAGTTTATTCCTTTAGAGCCTGAACCCTTCTCCCTTTGATTTAGTTCTATATCACTGCCAGCCTGCTGAATATTTCAATCTGCATGGTCCAGAATGCACTCCTGTTCCTCTAACCTTGCCTCTCCTGTCAATCTATTCAATATTCATCAGCAGGCTTCAGACTCTAGTTATCTTGTTCCTCCCTTCTTTTTCAGCCTCCAAACCTAATTACTGTGCCCAATTTTATCACACATCATCTCTCCCTTTCTATTAACAGTGCCACCATTTTAACTGAGGCCTCATCATTTCATCTCTAGAGTGCTGTCATTGTTTTATACTTGGCTTTCTCCCTTTCATTCTGCCACCTCCATACCATCATTTATGCTTTTAGTTGACTTTGGTGGGAAGCTAGAATTTATTGAGATAAACATTTAGTTTACGTCCTTGTTAATACTCTTACCATGGAGAATTTTGATGCATTTACTGAATTTCCACCTTGTAGTTTGCCTTTTCAAAAGCATAAAAAATCTTTGGACAGAATATGATTCTCACAGTACTAATAATTTCTTTTCCTTAGTCTTTTCCACATTTTTAAATTGAATTGATTTTTATATCTAAGTCATGTCATTTGTTTGCCCCATTATGCTTTGGAACAAGAGGCGAAGAGTCATCCAGGGATTCCGAGGTTGTGATGGTATGCTTCCAGCTCTCTTCATAAGGCATCTCTCATACTCCACAGCTTTAGTGAATTCTTCCTCTAATTAATCATTAACCTCAATCCAGAATGTGTGATCAACAACACATTGATTCGCAAAATTTGACTGAAAAAGATTATGGTAAAATAAAGCAAAAGATACACGAAATGCAGTAATCATACACATACGTATACAATGGGTCTATTTTTATCAACATATAAATCCTGGTATTCTGAGGCAACATTATTATTTATTTTAGCTGGTAAAGTTGGCTGGGTAATGAAAAACCAAGAAAATCTCCATTGTTGCATTTATTCCTTTGTTCCTGTTATTCTGCACGACAAGCTGTTATTTAAAGACACATTATATAATAAGATACTTAGTTACATGTCTAAGAATCTAGACATGAATCTGTAAAATATTTTATGAATATTCCAGTAATGCAAATGACTCAAGGGCCTGATTCAAACTTACATTTGTACTGTCAGTGCAAAAAACTTAGCAAAAGAAATTAAGAGTATAATTAAAAAGCCTGACCTGTGGTGACGCAGTGGATAAAGCGTTGACCTGGAAATGCTGAGGTCGCTGGTTCGAAACCCTGGGCTTGCCTGGTCAAGGCACATATGGGAGTTGATGCTTCCTGCTCCTCCCCCCTTCTCTCTCTCTGTCTCTGTCTCCTCTCTCTCTCTCTCTCTCCCTCCCTCTCTCCTTTCTAAAATAAATAAATAAAATAAAAATTTTAAAAAAAGTATAATTAAAAAGAAAGTGATAATATCTAAAATACTAAAGAAATAATAGCATGATGACAATTGTTAATTATAGGTTACAGTTTATTTATAGCGTATAGGAGTGATTTACCACTGCATCACAGCACTGAGCCCAGTGTCTGGTACAAAGGCTTAGAAAATTTTTGAGAAAAGAGTCCATTTTTTTTAGTACTTTACAAACATTGGAAGAATCCATTCACAAATAAAAGGTGAATTATGTTGCTCATTTTTCTTAAAAAAAATTGCTCATTTACTTTTTGGCAAATCACTGACATCCTAGTTTTAAAAATAATTTTCACATCTTAAAAATTCCCATTTCTCACCAAAGCAAAAGGGACTTACATTTGATCATTTGGATTTTTAGTTCTTCTAAACTGAATTGCTTTAATTTGGAAGACACAGTTCTCCCAAGAGATGACCAGAGCAACTCAGAGCTTAAAGTGATGAGTTTTATCTTTTTAAAATTTTTATTTTGTCTTTTCTTATTTAGGATATTAAATTTAACAGGGTGACATTATTAATGAGAGTACATAGGTTTAAGGTAAACATCTCTATAGCATTTAAACTGTTGATTGTGTGGGGTACCTCTTACCCAAAGTGAAATCACTCTCCATCACCATATACTTATCCCTTTTTACTCCTCTCCACCCCCCTCCCCTACAACCCTCTTCCCTTGGTAACTATTTCACTTTATCTTTGTCCTTGAGTCTCAGTTTTATATCTCACCTACATGTGAAATCATACAGTTCTTAGCTTTTTCTGATTTACTTATTTCACTGAGTATAATATTCTCAAGTTTCATCCATGTTGTAAATGACAATATGTCATCATTTCTTATGGCTGAGTAGTATTCCACTGTATATATGTACCACATCTTCTTTATTCAGTCCTCTATCGAAGAACACTTGGGTTGTCTCCATATCTTGGCTACTTTGAATAATGCTGCGATGAACATGGAGGTGCTTGTATCTTTACATACATACCAATGTTTTTGAGTTTGGGGGGCTAGATACCCAGAAAGGGATTGCTGGATCATAGGCAGTTCTATTCTTAGTTTTTGAGGAACCACCATAATTTCTTTTATAATGGTTGTACTAATTTGTATTCCTACCAGCAGTGAATGAGGGTTTCTTTTTCTCCACAATCTCTGCAACACTTGTTATTACCTGTCTTGTTGATAATAGACAATCTAACAGGTGTGAGGTGGTATCTCATTATAGTTTTGATTTGCATTTCTCAAATAACTAGTGAAGATGAGCATTTATATATATATATATTATATATATATATATATGCTGTTTGTACGTCTTCTTGAGAGAAGTATCTATCTGTTCATGTCCTCTCCCCATTTTTTAATTAAATTGTTTTGTTTGTTGCTGAGCTTTGTGAGTTCTTTATATATATATTTTTATATTAACCCCTTATCAAAGCTGTCGTTTGCAAATATCATCTCCCATTTGGTTGGCTTCCTTTTCATTTTGTTGTCAGTTTCTTTTGCTGTGCAGAAGCCTTTTAGTTTGATATAGTCCCATTCATTTATTTTTATCTTTATTTTCCTTGCCTTTGGGGTCAAATTCATAAATTGTTCTCTGCAGCCAAGGTCCATAAGTCTAGTACCTATGGTTTTGTCGATGTACTTTATTGTTTCAAATCTTATATTTAGGTCTTTGATCCATTTTGAATTAACTTTTGTGCAGGTGGTCAAACTATAGTCAAGTTTCATTCTTTTGCACATAACTTTCCAACTTTCCCAGCACCATTTATTGAAGAGGCTTTTTTTTCCTCCATTGTATGTTTTTGGCTCCTTTGTCCAAGGTGATTTATCCATATATATGTGGGTTTTTTTGTGGGCTCTTGATTCCATTCCATTGGTCTGTATGTCTTTTTTTCTTCCAATACCATGTTGTTTTGATTATCATGGCTCTATAGTATAATTTGAAGTCAGGTAGTGTGATACTTATGGCTTTATTCTTTTTTCTCAGGATTGCTTTGGCTATTTGGGATTTTTTTATGATTCTATATAAACCTGGTTATATTTTTATTCTATTTCTTTAAAAAAATGATATTGGGATTTTAATGAGGATTGCATTAAATTTATAATTGCTTTGGGTAAATGACCATTTTATTTTATTTTTTAAGATTTTATTTACTTCTTTTAGAGAGGAAGGGGAAGAGAATGAAGCATCAACTCCCATATGTGCCTTGACCAAGCAAGCCTGGGGTTCTAAGCCTGCAATATCAGTGTTCCAGGTTGATGCTTTATCCACTGTATCACTGCAGGTCAGGATGGTAACATGACCATTTTAACTGTTGATTCTTCCAATCCATCAACATATATATATATATATATATATATATATATATATATATATATTTTTTTTTTTTTTTTTTTTTTTTTTTTTTTTTTTTTTCCCCTGAAGCTGGAAACGGGGAGAGACAGTCAGACAGACTCCCGCATGCGCCAGACCGGGATCCACCTGGCACGCCCACCAGGGGGCGACGCTCTGCCCACCAGGGGGCGATGCTCTGCCCCTCCCGGGCGTTGCTCTGCCGCAACCAGAGCCACTCTAGCGCCTGGGGCAGAGGCCAAGGAGCCATCCCCAGCGCCCGGGACATCCCTGCTCCAATGGAGCCTCGGCTGCGGGAGGGGAAGAGAGAGACAGAGAGGAAGGAGGGGCATAGTGGAGAAGCAAATGGGCGCTTCTCCTATGTGCCCTGGCCGGGAATCAAACCCATGTCCCCCGCACGCCAAGCTGATGCTCTACTGCTGAGCCAACTGGCCAGGGCAAAATATATATTTTTTCTATGTCATTTTGTCTTTTTCAATTTCTTTCAATAATGCTTTGTAGTTTTCAGTATATAGATCCTTCACATTCTTTGTTGTTTATTCCTAGGTATTTTATTGTTTTGTTGCAATTGTACAAGGAATTGGGGGTTTTTTAGTTCATTTTCTGAAGTTTCATCATTGGTGTATAGGAAAGCAATAGATTTTTGTACATTCACCTTGTATCCTGTGACATTGCTGTTTTGGTTTATTGTTTCTAATAGTTTTTCAGTGGAGTCTTTGAGGTCTCCTATATACAGGATCATGTCATCTGCAAAAAGTAATACCTTTACTTCTTCTTTCCTGATACAGATGCATTTTATTTCTCTCTTTTGCCGGATTGCTCTAGCTAAAACTTCCAGAACTATGTTGAATAAAAGTGGAGACAGTGGGCACCCTTATCTTGTTCCTGATTTTAGAGGAAAAGTCTTCATTTTTTTTTCACCATTTTAGTATGATAGTAGCTAATGGTTAGTCATATATGGGGTTTATTATGTTGAGGTACTTTCATTTTATTGAGTGTTTTAAACATAAACTGATGTGTCTTATCAATTTTTGTTCTTTGTTTTGATGTGATGTATTATGTTGATTAATTTACATATGTTGAACCATCCTTGTGCTCCTGAAATAAATCCCACTTGATTATGATGTAATGTATTATTTTTTCAATGTATTGTTTTTTTTTGTTTTTTAATAAATTAATTTTTATTAATTTTAATGGGATGACATCGATAAATCAGGGTACATATATTCAAAGAAAACATGTCCAGGTTATCCTGTCATTCAATTATGCTGCATACCCATTACCCAAAGTCAGATTGTCCTCCGCCACCTTCCATCTAGTTCTCCCCGTGCTTCTCCCCCTCCCCCTCGGTGTATTGTTGTATTCAGTTTGCTAGTGTTTAGTTTAGGATTTTTGCATCTGTATTCATTAGAGATATTGGGCTGTAGTTTTAAAAGTGGTTTGTTTTAGAGTTGCTTTTCATCTCAAGTATAGTCACATGATTTTTTCAGCACATTACCCTGTTATGCATTTTTCACAAAGCCAAGTCACTTCACCATTTTTGGGGGGTGGGAGCTGCTCCTTAACTCTGTGTGTGTATGCATACACATATATACACATATGTTTTATATTTGTGTTTTATACATAAAATAAAAATGGGGGAAGACAGACTGAATCAGAAAACTATCAGCTTTTAATAAAACTTCCCCTGTTCTAAAATTCACCCGTCTAAACATATTGCTCTTTATTTATTTTTACTGATTCGTATTTATTAGTCAAATTTATTCAGGGAAGTATATTTTGTCTTTTCTCTCTCTGCTTATCTCTATGTTGTAAAGATAGAGGATGTAGGCCCTGGCCGGTTGGCTCAATGGTAGAGCATCGGCCTGGCGTGCAGAAGTCCCGGGTTCGATTCATGGCCAGGGCACACAAGAGAAGTGCTCATCTGCTTCTCCACCCCTCCCCCTCTCCTTCCTCTCTGTCTCTCTCTTCCCCTCCTGCAGCTGAGGCTCCACTGGAGCAAAGATGGCCCGGGTGCTGGGGATGACTCTGTGGCCTCTGCCCCAGGTGCTAGAGTGGCTCTGGTCGCGGCAGAGCAACGCCCCGGAGGGGCAAAGCATCACCTCCTGCTGGGCAGAGCGTCGCCCCCTGGTGGGCGTGCCGGGTGGATCCCAGTCGGGCGCATGCGGGAGTCTGTCTGTCTCTCCCCTTTTCCGGCTTCAGGAAAAATACAGAAAAAAAAAGTAAAAAAAAAAAAGAGGATGTAAGAATCAAATATATATACTTTTAGAGAGTGGACATCAGCTATTTTTCCAGTTATGGTCAATGAGGACACTAACTGATCTGAAACTCGTCTTGGATCTTTTGGATTCATTAGTGATTTTGTGAATACACAGCTGTCCTCTTAAAAGAGAAAACATTTTTTAACGCTCAGTAGTCTCATGCATTGCTCAATTCACTGGAGCATCACCCCAGTTGAGCCATGTATCATTGCTGGTGTCTGGAGTGAATATTTAAAAGAATAAAAAGAAGCCATTGATATTTTTAACACATTTCAAGATTGTCTCAATGAATGCAGTGTTTTGTGCTCTACACAGAAAATTTATGAAATAAATTATAAGCTTATTTATAATTATTATCCTTGTTCAACAGAAACACTGAGATATCTTTTAGTCACAAAGACATGTCTTGATGTCAGAGGCATTTTAAACTGTTCGTTTCTTTTGTGCATGAGAATCAACAGAGGGCATTGAAAACAGATCACACAAGAAGTATTTTTGTGAGTGGCCTTGCAATGGGGGCCAGCATGATTCACTCACAGACTCATGTTGGCCCTTACGGGGCAATGACAAAACTGTCCCTATTGTCCACAGTGCCAATGTTGTCAGCCAATTCGATGCCCAGCCCGCATTTCCATCCATTCAACCAGAAAGATGTGGTTAGTTGGCAATCTGGGACCACTATGGGAGGACGTATGTTTGCTGAGCAGTGGGAAGAGGAACAGAGAGAAAATTATGTTCGAAATGAGGATACAATAAAGGGCAGACATTTGGCTTTGGAACCATTTAGGCTTTAAGCAATGTTAGAGGGGGTAGCAGATTGTATTTCAATTGGTGTTATGCTCAAATTGTGCTTTGAAATGTTAATTTGAAGGGTATCCTTCTAAATAAAATTTTATTTATTTACCTGACCTGTGGTGGTGCAGTGGATAAAGCATCGACCTGGAAATGCTGAGGTCACCAGTTCGAAACCCTGGGCTTGCCTGGTCAAGGCACATATGGGAGTTGATGCTTCCAGCTCCTCCCCCCTTTCTCTCTCTGTCTCTCCTCTCTCTCTCTCTCTGTCTCTCCCTCTCCTCTCTAAAAAATGAATAAGTAAATAAAAAATAAAAAAAAATTAAATTAATTTTTTTAAAAAATATTTATTTATTTAATTAAATTTAATTAAATATAATAATAGTATCAAACTATATGGTAAAAATCTCAGAATTCAGATTTTAAAGAGAATATTTAAGACTCATATAACAAAATGTCTCATACATAAATAGCCATTCATCCTCAAAATAAAAGAGGGGCCTAGAATGAGGTAGTGGAAATAGCGATGCCTGAGCCTCCTAGGCATGGGTATCTCTTCAAACTAGCAAGTTGCTGTTGCCAGGTATTCACATCATAGGAACCTCCCACTTTCAGATACAGCTCTATAGGCTCCATGCCAACATACAAGATACTTTGATTGTGTTATAACATTTAAAGGTGCAAAAAAGTAAGAGTAACTTTTCTGCAAGTTGCATCTGTGTCCTTCAAAAAATAAGTTAAGGCCCTGGCCGGTTGGCTCAGCGGTAGAGCATCGGCCTGGCGTGCGGGGGACCCGGGTTCGACTCCCAGCCAGGGCACATAGGAGAAGCACCCATTTGCTTCTCCACGCCCCCCCTCCTTCCTCTCTGTCTCTCTCTTCCCCTCCCGCAGCAAAGGCTCCACTGGAGCAAAGATGGCCCGGGCGCTGGGGATGGCTCCTTGGCCTCTGCCCCAGGCACTAGAGTGGCTCTGGTCGCGGCAGAGCGACACCCTGGAGGGGCAGAGCATCACCCCCTGGTGGGCAGAGCGTTGCCCCTGGTGGGCGTGCCGGGTGGATCCCGGTCGGGCGCATGTGGGAGTCTGACTGTCTCTCCCCGTTTCCAGCTTCAGAAAAATACAAAAAAAAAAAATAAAGTTAAAATTTAGTTCAACCAACATAGGGAAAAATCATATTTTGAGCCCCTAAAAATGTTTAATCCATTGAGAGGTCATTGGTTTTATAAGAGCTATAGGAATGACCACTGTCTGTAATCCAGAGAGTGGGTCACTGTGACTGGTTCACAAGAAGACTCAGTGGCTCTGGCTTCCTAGGCAAGACTGCTTGCTCCTGTAATTCAGTATCCCTACCCCTACCCCATCCAAGAGTACTTGCTGAAATGGAGGGGAATGGAAAGAGTGAGAAAGGGCGGTAGAGTCTGACAGTTCTGGTAGTTCTCCTAGGGCTGTCATTCACTACTTTTTTATGCTTTCCTTTGTATCTTAAAATTTTGCAATTTTATAGACAGCAAACAACTAGAACATGCACATATGTTTCAAAAAGTATGTAGCTGTTGTCACATCTTATTAATGTTCATCTGGACTTTGAGACATTACCTTGGGCTTATGGGGGTTGGGGTAAGAAAAGAGACAAGATTATGACTTTGAGAGGAAATGTACGTTCTTTCTTTTCTGGCATTTTCCAAGCCCCCTCCACCACCCCCATCTCTGTGCTCTTCCTTAGCATTTCCAAGCACAGACACTGAATAATCTGACCCACTACATGGATGGAAGACCCAGCTCACTGGGTCTCTGTCTCAGTCTCTCTGCTTTTCCATCTGCCTCATTAAAATCCACGCATATTTGATACTGAAGAAGGCACAATTAACTGGCTTTTCCCAGCGGAGCCCCTAACCTGATGAGATGCCAAAGAAAGAAAAATACTTCCTGGATGGTCACAGATACTGGAAAACAAGCACATCCTAAGGAAGTGATAGCTTGTGGTCCCTGTGTAAATGAAAACAGGCCCCCTAAAAAGTGTGAGTTTCCCCTCCTCCTTTGCTATAGGGTTCTGTGCTAGCAAAGAGGATTTCTCTCTATTGCAGGGAAAATGGTGTGGCCTACCAAGGAAGAGATTTCGTGTTGAATGGGGTAAGGTGGGAGAGAAAGAAGAATGAAGATTTAATGTTAAAATCAAAGAGTGGCTGGCACACTGCATTTTTATTACTTTTCTTCACTCTGATAAAAGTCTGGCACCTGAGGGTACTTACCGGAATAGTTGCTAAATCAGGTTGGAAAGCACATTAGCTTCCCATAGGAGTCTCTCGCCTTCAGATATAGCTGTATGAGGCCCTTATACTAATGGGCTCCAAGCCAACATACAAGATGCTTTGGCAATGTGAAATCATCTGTAGGTACAGAAAAGTAAAAAAAAAAAATTCCGAGGATGCCCATTCAGTTACCATTAAATCCCCAGACTGTAGTTTTCTCATCATCAGGAAGGTCACCTGTTTGGTCACAAAACCAGTGAGAGCTTTCAAACTCCCATGGACAAGAATAGATAGCTTTAAAGAAATTATCTTAAAAACATCCTTGACCCATTTTAGTTATTGATGGACTTTGACAAGACAGAGAATAATGGCCTTGACCTCCCAATAGGAGAAATGTTGATTCAGAAGAGTACCATCTAGCCTATTGTATTCCTTCCCAGGCAGTGTTGCCTGTAGAGCCAAGTGCTTATAGTAAATGCACAATTTATTAGTGTTCTATTGTCTTCCCAAGAAATACACCTCCTCAGAGAGGGTTGGGAAGAAAGTTTAGGAAGTCAGAAAGGGCTCCAGTCACACATAGAAAAATTTCTTTATTACTTCTGAGGCACAGCCCTTAGAGTTGATGATGATGATGATGACAATGGCAATAATAACAATGACAAAAATGAGAGTACTTCATAGTCTAATAACAGCATAAAGGAGAGCACTACCTCTTTTAGAATCTAGATCCAATAGTCCCCTATAAATTAGAGATGGTAAACATTATTCCCATTTCACAGCAGGCTTAAATGGTATCTCCAAGGTCATATTATTTAACAACGAGCAGGCAGGAATGTAATATTGCTTTTCTAATGTCATATCCAGCATCTTTTCTCAATTGTATATTTCTCCTGTTTTTAGATAAATTCATCTATGCTATATGAAGGATAATACCACTGAGACTAATGTTTTCCACAGAATCATAATTCTAGAGGACTGTTATAAAATGTTGCAGAAAGGGAAGGAATCCAATAAGTTTGGGAAAGGCTAAGGTTAAAAATGTCAAGCAGCAATATTTCTTGGAGCGTTGAACCTGCCCTTGTGTGTTGTGCATTGTGACTGTACATGAGTGTGTAGCACCTCCCAGACTCACTAGGCTGTGGAGGACGCAGTACACAGCCAGTGTGCATATAAGTAGTGTTTTCTAACTTATATGACCAAGGGATCATTACGTGTCCCAGGTCATTCTGGGCAATACTGATCTCGATCACTGCCTCTTTCCTCCCTACTGACGTATTTCATATTGTAGATACCTGCAGTGTCACATCTTTAAATGAAAGGGAATGATGCTATCACTAAAAATGGATCTTACTTCAATGAGATCACGAAAGAAAATGCAAATATCTTATTATACTCTACAGGCATTTGAAATTACATTTGGTACCTAACTTACTAATTTCTTTTTACAATAGCTTAACCTGTCAAAAGAAGCAAGTAATTTCTACCATTTCAACCCTATCAGTAAAATGATCATTATGCCTTTTTAACATAAAATAATCCTTTCAGATTTATGACTTGCATCTGGCAGAGAAAAACGATGTAATTTATGTAGTTTGTTAACAGAATCACAGCAGTCCTTAGGATATTACAAAACAAATTGGAAACATCCTTGCATGTGTTGGGCTCCACTTGGCCAAAAAAAATATTTTGTATTATGTATGTGTGTGAGAGAAAGAACCTGAGTTTCTTTACCCTGTAGGCAGTATACATCTGGGATGTGCTTTTATATGTTTAAAAAATAATAAAAGACCAAAATCTATCTTCAAATATTTTTGTCTGTGTTTTCATGCCTTTTAACTAGAAACCCTTGCGAAGTAGATTTTACTAACAATGGTCCTAAGACTCTATCTTTCTCTATATAAAAATCACATCTTTATGTGTCCCACAGGATAGGATCAGAAAAGAATTGGTTCAATTAATCCAAATACTTCAACCCAGGGTACTGATTATCAAGACTGAATCCACTGTGTTTGCCTCTGCATCAGAAGCTCTGCAAGTTTGTGTGTAAAATGGGGCACAAGAAATATCAAATGAAACAGAAAAAATTAACAATTAAGAAATAAGCTAAGCTTAGGTCCTAGGTAATATGAAATTAGTATGCTTATTTTCCTGGAAATTGGGGAACTAGCAAAAATTACAGACAGGCTTTCAAGGGATAAAACATGCAGAAAAGTAGCATTCATTAGTATATAATAACACTAATAAGGAGTCTCTAATAGGTTATTTCCCCCAATTATTATGGAACAACTGCCCATAGCCAATATCACACAAAAATCTCCAGCAGAGAATGACTAAAAGTAATTAGAACAGGTGTTTATTGGACAGGAAAATTAGAAGGCAGACTTTAGATTACGCAGTGAAGAAAAGCCCCCAAAGGGTTTTTGGATTCTGTGAAAACTTAGAAGTGGAAGCAAAAGGTCTCTTTAGTATTTAAGTCCAGCAAAATAAATTCCTGTTACATTCAAGAAGAAAGTGAGTAATATCAGACCACACCAGTACTATTCCAAGGAGTAAAAAGCCTAAAGCACAGTACAAAGAATTAGCGTTCATTTTAAGTGATGACTCCACTAACCCTTATAGGCCAACATAAAGATTAAAGATACTATTCGTACACCTTATTTCGATTTACTTTACCTACATCTGGTAGCATCAGTATCAAATTCCCAAATTATAAGAAAGTTTAACATTGACCAATGTTGTTGCAGGGTATCTCTCATGTTCAAACAATTTTTAAAAACCGGTTCCTGTGTCTAAAATCTTTTTACTTAGAAAATTGGTCTAAGTAAGAATAGAGGACTAATATTTCATCTTGACCTGTTCAATAAGATTTATTTATGCCTGACCAGGTGGTGGCGCAGTGGATAGAGCGTCAGACTGGGACGCAGAGGACCCAGGTTTGAGACCCCGAGGTCGCCAGCTTGAGTGCGGGCTCATCTGGTTTGAGCAAGGCTCACCAGCTTGAGCCCAAGGCCGCTGGCTCAAGCAAGGGGTCACTTAGTCTGCTGTAGCCTCCCCCCCCATCAAGGCATATGTGAGAAATCAATCAATGAACAACTAAGAAACTGCAATGAAGAATTGATGTTTCTCATCTCTCTCCCTTCCTGTCTGACTGTCTCTGCCCCTCCCCAAGATTTATTTACTCCTGTATAACTGCTTATGGGCTCCTCTCTTAACTATTCAAAGAAAAGCTCCTTGTCAGTAGATCCAGCTCTGATTTTCATTTCAGATTTTTCAAGCTCCACCACGTGCCTTGCCCCAAGTAGTATTCAGTACATGATCAGTGAATAAATGGTTGAATATGCAATTTAAAAGAAATAGAGGTTATAATGTCTTAGACATTTACTCTGAACATATTTTCCAAGTAATTATAAACTGATCGGTTCTAATTTAACCAAGACTTATAGTAAATATAATTTTATTTCATTAAAATTTGCTTTATTTCATAATAAATTATCTATAGGATCAATTGAAAACACAATGCAGTTTTTCCAAAGGTAACTTCATTTCTTTTTGATTACTTAAAAATGCATGCTCTATTTTAAAGTTGCATATATATTCTAAATTCTTCTATTTCTGTTTCCATGGTAGATATCTATTTTAAATTCCCAAGAAGAATAAAAAGGTATTGGTAAATAATTACTAAGTTCTCTTCTATCTAGACATGGAATTTTTCTAGTATACTTTCCTAGTTAGTACTATAGTTACTCTATAAACAAATACACTGAGTAACATCACAATTTAATAACACTCTACGTGTTGGGAGTCATTTTCTGTTTCAGATGTTGTTTCCCTGTGTAAGCCTTCATGATTTTCTATTTAAAATTTAGTTACGTTGAAAAATTCTGTAAATCACGGAATTATTTTATGAGCTTGTTTTGTATAATAAAAACCAGTAGAGACTGGGAGTCCCTTGTTTTTCTATTATGGACAAACTACTTTTGCCTGGTTGCAGTAGCTGGTATATTTTAAAATTATTTTAGTCTTATTTGGTACTCAAAGCAACAAGAGCACATAGAAACAGTAATGTCTAACACTGGTCATTTTTACACAACTCCTATCCTGAAATCACACTCAACTGTCCTGGCAAAACAAGGCAGTGAAAGAATAGAGTTAGAGCTGACTTGCTGGATCCTGTAAGTTTAGGGGGAAATCCATTGTCTATTTGTTTACTGCAGCAGTGATTATTTCAAATACTTCAAGACACACACAGTATATCAAAAACATGAGGTATGCTTTTTTACTTGAGGAAAAAATTGATTCCTTCATCCTGTGGATTTGTAGTTGCTGTTTCCCTTTAGTATGTCATCTAAGGGTTTAGTTGTAGTACTATATGCTATTTTGATGAAAACTAGGAGTTTCATTAGAGAAGGTCCCAGGTGAGCTAGTAGGTATGTTATTATATGTGCCTTGACAAAGAAAGCAAGATCAAATCCAGAACGATTGTAAGCATTCAAATAATTCTTTTTTTTTTTTTTTTTTTTTTTTTTATAATTTTATTTTTTTAATGGGGTGACATCAATAAATCAGGATACATATATTCAAAGATAACAAGTCCAGGTTATCTTGTCGTTCAATTATGTTGCATACCCACCACCCAAAGTCAGATTGTCCTCTGTCACCTTCTATCTTGTTTTCTTTGTGCCCCTCCCACCCCCTATCCCTCTCCCATTCCCCCCTCCCCCCCGTAACCACCACACTCTTATCAATGTCTCTTAGTTTCACTATTATGTCCCACCTACGTATGGAATAATACAGTTCCTGTTTTTTTCTGATTTACTTATTTCACTTCGTATCATGTTATCAAGATCCCACCATTTTGCTGTAAATGTTCCGATGTCATCATTTCTTATGGCTGAGTAGTATTCCATAGTGTATATGTGCCACATCTTCTTTATCCAGTCATCTATTGATGGGCTTTTTGGTTGTTTCCATGTCCTGGCCACTGTGAACAATGCTGCAATAAACATGGGGCTGCATGTGTCTTTACGTATCAATGTTTCTGAGTTTTGGGGATATATACCCAGTAGAGGGATTGCTGGGTCATAAGGTAGTTCTATTTGCAGTTTTTTGAGGAACCACCATACTTTCTTCCATAATGGTTGTACTACTTTACATTCCCACCAACAGTGTATGAGGGTTCCTTTTTCTCCACAGCCTCTCCAACATTTGCTATTACCTGACTTGCTAATAACAGCTAATCGAACAGGTGTGAGGTGGTATCTCATTGCCGTTTTGATTTGCATTTCTCTAATAGCTAAAGAAGATGAGCATCTTTTCATATATCTGTTGGCCATTTGTATTTCTTCCTGGGAGAAGTGTCTATTCATATCCTCTTCCCATTTTTTTATTGGATTGTTTGTTTGTTTGTTGTTGAGTTTTATGAGTTCTTTGTATATTTTGGATATTAGGCCCTTATCTGAGCTGTTGTTTGAAAATATCATTTCCCATTTAGTTGGCTTTCTGTTTATTTTGTTATCAGTTTCCCTTGCTGAGCAAAAACTTCTTAGTCTGATGTAGTCCCATTCATTAATTTTTGCCTTCACTTCTCTTGCCATTGGAGTCAAATTCATAAAATGCTCTTTAAAACCCAGGTCCATGAGTTGAGTACCTATGTCTTCTTCTATGTACTTAATTGTTTCAGGTCTTATGTTTAGATCTTTGATCCATTTTGAGTTAATTTTTGTACAGGGGGAGAGACTGTAGTCCAGTTTCATTCTTTTGCATGTGGCTTTCCAGTTTTCCCAGCACCATTTATTGAAGAGGCTTTCTTTTCTCCATTGTGTGTTCTTGGCCCCTTTATCAAAAATTATTTGACTATATATATGTGGTTTTATTTCTGGACTTTCTATTCTGTTCCATTGGTCTGAGTGTCTATTTTTCTGCCAATACCATGCTGTTTTGGTTGTCGTGGCCCTATAATAGAGTTTGAAGTCAGGTATTGTTATGCCCCCAGCTTCATTCTTTTTCTTTAGGATTGCTTTGGCTATTCGGGGTTTTTTATAGTTCCATATAAATCTGATGATTTTTTGCTCTATTTCTTTAAAAAATGTCATTGGGATTTTGATGGGAATTGCATTAAATTTGTATATTGCTTTGGGTAATATAGCCATCTTGATTATATTTATTCTTCCTAGCCAAGAACAAGTTATATTCTTCCATCTCATTATATCTTTTTCGATTTCCCTTAACAATGGTTTGTAGTTTTCATTATATAAGTCCTTTACATTCTTTGTTATGTTTATTCCTAAGTATTTTATTTTTTTTGTTGCAATCGTGAAGGGGATTATTCTTTTGAGTTCCTTCTCAGTTGTTTCATTGTTGGCATATAGAAAGGCTATTGACTTCTGTATGTTAATTTTGTATCCTGCGACCTTACTGTATTGGCTTATTGTTTCTAGTAGTCTTTTTGTGGATTCTTTGGGGTTTTCGATGTATAGGATCATATCATCTGCAAAAAGTGATACCTTTACTTCTTCTTTTCCGATATGGATGCCTTTTATTTCTTTGTCTTGTCTGATTGCTCTGGCTAGAACCTCTAGTACCACATTAAATAAGAGTGGAGAGAGTGGACAACCCTGTCTTGTTCCTGATTTAAGGGGGAAAGCCTTCAGTTTAGTGCCATTTAATATGATGTTAGCTGATGGTTTATCATATATGGCCTTTATCATGTTGAGATATTTTCCTTCTATACCCATTTTGTTGAGAGTCTTAAACATAAAATTGTGTTGTATTTTATCGAAAGCCTTTTCTGCGTCTATTGATAAGATCATGTGGTTTTTGTTCTTTGTTTTGTTGATATGGTGTATTACATTAACCGTTTTACGTATGTTGAACCATCCTTGAGATTCTGGGATGAATCCCACTTGATCATGATGTATTATTTTTTTAATATGTTGTTGTATTCGATTTGCTAGTATTTTGTTTAGTATTTTAGCATCTGTATTCATTAGAGATATTGGTCTGTAGTTTTCTTTTTTTGTGCCATCCTTGCCTGGTTTTGGTATGAGGGTTATGTTGGCCTCATAAAATGTGTTTGGAAGTATTGCTTCTTCTTCAATTTTTTTGAAGACTTTGAGTAGAATAGGAACCAAGTCTTCTTTGAATGTTTGATAAAATTCGCAGGTATAGCCGTCAGGGCCTGGACTTTTATTTTTGGGGAGGTTTTTAATGGTTTTTTCTATTTCTTCTCTACTGATAGGTCTGTTTAGGCTTTCTGCTTCTTCTTGACTCAGTCTAGGAATTTATCCATTTCTTCTAGGTTGTTGAATTTAGTGGCATAAAGTTTTTCATAGTATTCTACAATAATTCTTTGTATATCTACGGTGTCCGTGGTGATTTCTCCTCTTTCATTTTGTATTTTGTTTATATGTGTTCTTTCTCTTTTTTCCTTGGTAAGTCTTGCCAAGGGTTTGTCAATTTTGTTGATCTTTTCAAAGAACCAGCTCCTTGTTCTATTAATTTTTTCTATAGTTTTTCTGTTCTCTAATTCATTTATTTCTGCTCTGATTTTTATTATCTCCTTTCTTCGGCTGGTTTTGGGTTGTCTTTGTTCTTCTTTTTCTAGTTCCTTAAGGTGGGAAGTTAAGTGGTTCACTTGGGCTCTCTCTTGTTTGTTCATATATGCCTGAAGCGATATGAACTTCCCTCTTATCACTGCTTTTGCTGCATCCCATAGATTCTGATATGTCGTATTGTCATTTTCATTAGTCTGTATATATCTTTTGATCTCTGCACTTATTTCTTCTTTGACCCATTCATTTTTTAAAAGTATGTTGTTTAGTTTCCACATTTTTGTGGGATTTTTTTCCTCTTTTTTGCAGTTGAATTCTAGTTTCAAGGCTTTATGATCAGAAAATATGCTTGGTACAACTTCAATTTTTCTGAATTTGCTGATGTTGTTTTTGTGGCCCAACATATGGTCAATTCTTGAGAATGATCCATGTACACTGGAGAAAAATGTATACTCAGTCACTTTGGGATGAAATGTCCTGTAGATGTCTATCATATCCAGGTGCTCTAGTGTTTTGTTTAAGGCCACTATGTCTTTGTTGATTCTCTGTTTGGATGACCGATCTAGAGCCGTCAGCGGTGTATTGAGGTCTCCAAGTATGATTGTATTTTTGTCAGTTTTTGTTTTAAGATCAATAAGTAGCTGTCTTATATATTTTGGTGCTCCTTGGTTTGGTGCATATATATTAAGAATTGTTATGTCTTCTTGATTCAGTGTCCCCTTAGCCATTATGAAATGGCCATTTTTGTCTCTAAGTACTTTTCCTGTCTTGTAGTCAGCATTATCCGATATGAGTATTGCTACACCTGCTTTTTTTTGGATGTTATTTGCTTGGAGTATTGTTTTCCAGCCTTTCACTTTGAATTTGTTTTTATCCTTGTTACTTAGATGAGTTTCCTGTAGGCAGCATACAGTTGGATTTTCTTTTTTAATCCATTCTGCTACTCTGTGCCTTTTTATTGGTGAGTTTAATCCATTTACATTTAGTGTAATTATTGATACTTGTGAGTTCCCTATTGCCATTTTATATCTTGCTTTCTGTTAGTTTTGTGTCTTGTTTGATCCTTCTCTTTCGTTTTTCTATCTTTTGTTTTTATTTGGTTGTATTCCATACATCTTTCCTCTGTTGCTATCTTTTTTATCTCATGTGCTTCTGTGGTGGTTTTTTCAATGGTGGTTACCTTTGAGTAATGAAAAGGGTCCCTACCCTGTTCATTGTAGCGAACTATTTTGTGAGTACTTTTGCACTCCATCGTCCTTTGCTACTGTTAATCTCCGTCTTCTCCCCCTCTTTCTTTTTGTTGTTGTCACAGTTTAAATTTGGTTTTATTGTGTTCTTCTTGGAGCTTTTACTTGTGGCTCTGTTTTTTTTTGTTCTTTGTATCTGATTGGAGAACCCCCTTTAGTAATTCCTGGAGTGGGGGTTTTCTGATGATAAATTCCCTCATCTTTTCTGTATCTGTGAATGTTTTTATTTCTCCTTCGTATTTGAAGGATAGCTTTGATGGGTATAGTATTCTTGGCTGAAAGTTCCTCTCTTTCAGGACTTTAAATATTGGGGTCCACTCTCTTCTAGCTTGTAGAGTTTCTGCTGAGAAATCTGATGATAATCTAATGGGCCTTCCTTTATATGTTGTATTCTTCTTTTCCCTGGCTGCCTTGAGAATTTTTTCTTTGCTGTTGGTTTGTGTCAATTTCATTATGATATGCCTTGGAGTAGGTTTGTTGGGGTTAAGAAAACTTGGAGTTCTGTTTGCTTCTTGAACTTGAGGCTTTAGTTCTTTCCACAGGCTTGGGAAGTTCTCATCAATTATTTGTTTAAGTATGTTCTCCATTCCATTTTCTCTCTCTTCTCCCTCTGATATACCTATTATTCTTATGTTATTCTTTTTGATGGAGTCAGATAATTCTTGTAGGGCTATCTCATGTTTTTTAATTTTTGAGTCTCTTTCTTCTTCTCTCTGTTGTGCCTCAAGTTGCTTGTCTTCTATTTCACTAATCCTCTCTTTTATCTGACCTGTTCTATTAGCTAAGCTTGTTACTTCGTTTTTCAGCTCGTGAATTGAGTTTTTCATCTCTGTTTGATTTGTTTTTATAGTTTCAATTTCCTTGGACATATATTCTTTGTGTTCATTGAGTTGTTTTCTGATTTCCCTATATTGCCTTTCTGTGTTTTCTTGTATACCTTGGAGGATTTTTAGGATTTCTATCTTGAATTCTCTGTCATTTAGCTCCAAGGTTTCCAATATATTAAATTTTTTCTCCATAGATTTTTCCTCATCTAGCTGTGTTACCTCTCTTTCTTTTGTATCCATGATATTCGATTTTCTCTTCCTTAATGGCATCTGAGGGTGGTTTTGTTGATAGTATTAATGAGATTTAATAAAGAATAAAAAGTTAAAAAAAAATAAAAAAATAACAAATCGAAAAGAGTTGTTTTTTTTAAAAAAATTAATAATGAAATAAAGAAAAATAAAATAAAATAAAAATTTTTAAAAAAGGAAATTATTCCCCCCCTCTTTTTTTCCTCTCCTCTCCTCTCCCCTCTTTCTTGAGAAAATCTTGTGGTGGACTGTGAGTTATAACAAACAATGCCTGTGATGGAGGGCCTGAATTGGGGAAAAGTAATAAAGGGGCAAAAAAGAGAGAAAGAAAAAACAAAAAAAAAAAAGGAAAAAAAATAAAAGAAAAAAGAAAAAAAAAAGAGCGTATGGACCCACAAAAAGCAAATAAGGAAAAAATTTGGGTCAAGAATAAAATGATTTGCTTTTAGGTGTTGGTTTTCTAAGAGTTATGATGAGAGGAATAAGAGGAAAATGGAAAAATGGGGGGACAAATTAAAAACTTACTATTGTATTTAGTGGAACAAGAACTAGATAATATGGAGAGCCAGGGATGGGAGCACTGCTAGTGAGTTAAAAAGGTGAAGTAAAAACCCCCCAAAATGCCACAAACATAGGTTTGAGTCCCAGATAAGATAACTTGTTTGTTATTGAGGTTTGAATGAGAGGAGATGTAAAGGAGAAAGGAAGAAACTAATATAGAGGGAGAAAAGAAAGAGAGAGAGAGAAAAAAAGAGGCAACCACTAAAAGAAGAAAAAAGAAAGGAGAGAGAGAGAGAGAGTTAAGGGTTTTGGAGTGCAACCCTCATAGAGAGAAAGGAAGAGAAGAGAAATGATAATGGGAGATGTAACACTTATGGGTAGTGTAGTTCAAGGAGAGGAGAGAGTAAGACCGGTAGAGAGTTAATCGGCCAAATTGGAGGAGGAAAAAAAAGTCTCAAGAATGAAGATTAGAGAAACAAACGAACAAATATAATAAAATGGGATAGGTTATAAAGTCTGCCGATTATTCTTGATTTTGAGAGGTTATCTTCTTGCTTTTTCTTTTCTCTCCCTCTTCCTGGTCGGTGACTCTGTACCCCGGGTTCTGCCCCTTTGGCACGCTCAGGTAGAGGTTTGCAGTTGATAAGTCTCTATGGCAATGTCATGTATTGTGCTTTATTCTCGTTGGGAGTCGAGGCTCATTAGCATTTATAGGCTCCGACAGTGAGAGAGTCCGTGTTCCTGGAGCCTTTCTCCTAGTCTTTCCTTCCTCAATTAGTAGCCTGATAGTCCAGGTATGGGGTTGCTGCTGCCTCTGCCTGGATAGTAAGAGGCTCAAATTGCTGGCAACTCCCCACTCTATTTCCACTCAGCACAGGGCTCTGGGTAAGGCTCAGTCAGTCAGAGCTGCTAGCATAATCAGGCGGGCTTTCCGCCCACTCGAAGACCTCTGGCTCTGCCACTCTATCCGGTAACACAAGCGGGCGCCCACTTCCGGGGCGCTTGGAGGAAACTCTCACTCACTGTCTGCAACCAGGATATCTGGCCAGCAGTCTCACGCTCTGAGTGAAACCCCCAACCGCAGGGAAAAGTTGCAGCGTTGGAATTGAGTCTCGCTCCGTCCCCGTGTGTGGCTTTTGCAAGGCGCTGGGGCGGCCCGAGATTCCGCTTTGGCCCACACAAAGGCCCCTGACTCTGCCCCTCTCTGCGATAACACGGGCGCGCACTGCTGAGGCACTCGGAGGAATCGCTCACTCCTTATCTGCGCGCGCAAACCAGGATATGAGGCCGGCCGTGGTTCCCTCTGAATGAAACAGCCTCCAGCACGGAAAATCTCCACCGTTGGGATTAGTTCTCACTCCCTCCCGTGCGTGGCTTTCCCAGGGTGCTGGGGCTGCCCAGAGACTCTGCCCTCAGCCCACAGAAAGGCTTCTGACCCTGCCTCTCCGTGGGGCAACACGGGCACCCACTTCCGCGGCTTAGGAAGAAATCTCTCTTCCACTTACTGCGCACCGACCAGGAGACCGGGTAAAATGGCCGCTCCGCTTGTCTTTCTTTGTTTGGGTTTGGCGCGAGTGTTAGCTTGTATTGCCCGGGTTGCCACAGGATCAGATTTTCCTCGGCTTGGATCTCTGAGCCACAGCCTGGTTCGGCCGTTTTTGCTGCGGGGGCCTGGATCTATTCACCCCCTTTGCCCGCCTCAGTTTCTATATTCACAGTTACCAGAGAAAGCCGCCCTGTTTAGGTTAGTGAGGAAGGCGGAGCATTTCTTACTCCCTATTTCCTTCGGGGTTTGGTTATATATTTAGCCAATTTTTCACTCAATCATACCTTTGGGTGTATTGCGAAGAATCTGGAAGCTCCAAGTATAGGTTTTTCTGTTTCTGGTTGAAGATCTTGTTGAGTTTTGGGGGAGATTTATCGGTATCGCTTCCTACTCCGCCATTACTCTGACGTCATCCCAAATAATTCTTGTAACAAGAAAGACTAATTATGAATAACCTTTTTTTGTTGTTTTAAGAATGCCTGAGAGGGGGTAATGGCAAAGGAAGTTTATCAATGGAGCAAATCTGAGTTCTAGGCCCCAAGGTAGCTATACATCTCTTAAATACACAAACACTGTAATGAGAATCTCTATCTTTGGTCTCCTACAAAGTAGGGGCTGCTTGAGTGATTCACTTTTTTTTTTTTTTTTTTGTATTTTTCTGAAGCTAGAAACGGGGAGAGACAGACGCCCGCATGCGTCCGACCCGGATCCACCCGGCACGCCCACCAGGGGGCGATGCTCTGCCTCTCCAGGGCTTCACTCTGCCTCGACCAAAGCCACTCAAGCGCCTGGGGCAGAGGCCCGGGCCATCTTTGCTCCAATGGAGCCTTGGCTGCGGGAGGGGAAGAGAGAGACAGAGAGGAAGGAGAGGGGTAGGGGTGGAGAAGCAGATGGGCACCTCTCCTGTGTGCCCTGGCCGGGAATCGAACCCGGGACTTCTGCACACCAGGCCGACGCTCTACCACTGAGCCAACCGGCCAGGGCCGAGTGATTCACTTTTAATGAGCATTCTATCTGAAAGCCAGATTTAAATGCTTCCCAAGCATAAAATGTATGGCCCATCATTCTATAAAATATGTGGTACAACACACACATTACAGTGACTCAGAATCAATCAGAAGGAACAGGAATTCTACCTACAGCTCTTATTTTAGCAAAAAGCCAATCCTTACTTTTCATTCCTGTCTTTGTTAAAGGCTCTTTCAGGCTCAAGGGTCTTTTCTTTTCACTCTTAACCAATTTCCTTTGGGGGCTGGCCTTCTGTTTCAACTGAGTTATTTTGATGATAATGTTTTCTTTAAGATGATTATTTAAAGTGACGTCACGGAAATGGTGCCGTGAGCAGCGCGTCCGACAGCTCTCCCCTAAATCACAACAAATTTATCAACTAGAAACAGAAAAATTTATCCTCGGAGCATTCCGGAGTTCCACACAAACTGAAAGCGAAAGGACTGTTATCACTTGAATCTGAGAGACGAGGGTGTGGAGGAATCTACCACAGGGACGTTCTTTCAAACCGCAAGGAAGTGCGCCTGTGGTGAGTCAGCCCATATACTTGGGGGCCGCTCGCTGCCCGCCGCGAGCCCCCACGAGCCGCCGCCGCCGAGAGCGGCCGCCGCGAACCGCTACCACCAGCGGCCGCCACGAGCCGCCGCGAGCAGCCGCGCGCGCCCGGTCCGGTTGAGCACCGCTGACGTTCCCAGCGGCCTGCACACTGCGAGTGGGGGTCACCGGCCACCAGTGCCCGGAGCGCCCCATTGGCACGCGTGCCTTGGGCATTCCACGCGCCCAGGGCGTCCTGCTGGCCCGCACACCCAGGGGGCTCCATTATCCTGCGCCTGGTGCGGTCTAGCCGCCAGCGGCGGGGCGAGCAGGAGAGGCTTGGGAGATTCTCTCCGTGGGCGGGGCACCTCACCCAGCCATTCAAGCTAACAATCAAGCGTTGGGGGAGGGGCGCGCGCAGGCAGCCTAAAATACCTTCGGAAGCACAGCTGCGACCCAATCACTGAAATTAGCTTAACCCATGAAATCTGCGCACCCTCGGTTCTAATTGATAAGATCTCTCTCAGTTCAGCGATCCAAGACAAGAGGCGTGATATCTTTTAGTGCCTCTTGCTAAAGGGGCGGGGGCAACTTCTGATTGATAGAGCCTCCATATTCAGGGATAAACGCTAACAAGAAGGACTTGGCAGATAATAAGGTCTATACTACACTAGTCGTAAGCAGAGACTAGTGCCTCTTCTTCCCTGCAAAAACAGGCTACAAAGTGTGGAATGCCTGGGTTGAGAGGTCCAACTAAATGATAGGCGCTGAACAGTCACCTTGACAACAATTGACTCCCACCCCCGCCTGATTACACTGGAGGCCCTGACTGCCAGAGCCTTTCCCAAAGCCTTGCACTGAGTGGGGATAGAGTGGGGATTTCCCAGCTCTTTGAGCCTCTTACTCCCCAGGCAGAAGCAGTTTCAGCCTTATAGCTGGATCACCAGGCTGCTAATTCAGAAAGGGGGGACTAGGAGAGAGAATCCAGGAAAGCAAACTCTCTCATCGTTGGACCCTGCAAACGCCAACAAGCCTTTACCTCCAGCAAGACTAAAGCCAATTATATGACATTGCCATAGAATCCCATCAACTGCAAATCCCTACCTAAGAGTGACACAGGGGCAGAGCCTGGGGTACAGAGTCACCGACCAGGAAGAGGGAGAGAAAAGAAAAAGGAAGAAGTTAACCTCTCAAAATCAAGAAAAACCCACAGACTTTACAACTTGATCCACTAATTTTTTTTTGTTGTTGTTGTTGTTTGTTTCTTCTATCTTTTTGCCTTTATTTCCTCCACCTCGGTCCTTCTATTCTCTGCCCATCTTATGCTTCCCCTTTCTTGAACTACACTACCCATGAGTGTTGCATTTTATTTTTCTTCTTCATCCTCACCCTCCTTTAAGGTTATACTCCAAAACACTTAACTCTCACTCTCTCCTCTTTTGTTTTTTGTTTTGTTTTGTTTTTTTTGTCTTGCTTTATTTTGTTTTTTTCTCTTCCTATTTTATTTCTTCCTTCGTTTTTCTCTTTTTCTTATTTTTTCCTTTCTATTCGTTTTTTCTTTTCTCATTTTACTTTCCTCCCATATAATCCTCAATCACGAACAAATTAGTTAATTTGGGACTCAAGGCTTTTTTTTGGCTTTATTTCTCTTTTTTGCTTTTGTTTTTATTTTTTTTTTCTTGTTTGTTTATTTTTGTGGCATTTTGGGTCCTCCCAACCCAAGGTCTCCATTGTATTTAGTCTTTGCTCCACTTAATACAACAGATTTTTACTTATTATTTTTATTTTTTCTTCTTTATTATTCTTTTTTGGTCCTTTTTTCGGGTTCCCTCTTATCCCTCTCATTATATCTCTTAGTTGACCATCACATACAAGCAAATCATCTTATGCTTGTCTAAGATTTTCTTCCTTTTTTTTTTTTTTTTTTGCATTTAGTAGGTCCCTACTCCCTTTTTTTTGCCCCTTGAACTCTTCACCCCAAATCAGGCCCTCCATTATAGGCACGATATTTCCCTGAGGAGGGGAGAGGAGGGAAAGAGAAGAGAGAAAAAAAGGGGGAAATAATAAATTATTACTGTTTTTTTTTGTGGGGTGTTTTACCTTTTTTTTTTTTTTTTTTTTTTTTTTTACTTTTTACTCTTTATTAATTCTAATTAGTGCTATCAATAAGACCACCCTCAGATGCCGATAAGAAAGAGGAAATAGAATATTATGGATACAAAAGAAAGAGAGGTAACACAAATAGATGTGGAAAAATCTATGGAGAAAAGACTTAACATATTGGAAGCCTTGGAGCTAAATGACAGAGAATTTAAAATAGAAATCTTAAAAATATTCAGAGATATACAAGAAAACACAGAAAGGCAATATAGGGAGATCAGAAAACAACTCAATGAACACAAAGAATATATTACCAAGGAAATTGAAACTATTAAAACAAATCAAACAGAAATGAAAAACTCAATTCACGAGCTGAAAAACGAGGTAACAAGCTTAGCTAACAGAACAGCCCAGATTGAAGACAGGATTAGTGAAATAGAAGACAAACAACTTGAGGCACAACAGAGAGAAGAAGAAAGAGACTCAAAAATAATAAAAAACGAGAAAGCCCTACAGGAATTGTCTGACTCCATCAGAAAGAATAACATAAGAATAATAGGTATTTCAGAGGGAGAAGAGAAAGAAAATGGAATGGAGAATATACTCAAACAAATAATAGACGAGAACTTCCCAAGCCTGTGGAAGGAACTAAAGCCTCAAATTCAAGAAGCAAACAGAACACCAAGTTTTCTTAACCCCAACAAACCCACTCCAAGGCACATCATAATAAAGATGACACAAACCAATGACAAAGAAAAAATTCTCAAGGCAGCCAGGGAAAAGAAGAGTACAACATATAAAGGAAGGCCTATTAGATTATCATCAGATTTCTCAGCAGAAACTCTACAAGCTAGAAGAGAGTGGACCCCAATATTTAAAGCCCTGAAAGAAAGGAACTTTCAGCCAAGAATACTATACCCATCAAAGCTATCCTTCAAGTATGAAGGAGATATAAAAACATTCACAAATACAGAAAAGATGAGAGAATTTATCAACAGAAAGCCCCCACTCCAGGAAATACTAAGGGGGGTTTTCCAACCAGATTCAAAGAACAAAAGAAAACAACACCACAAGTAACAGCTCCACCAAGAACACAATAAAACCAAACTTAAACTGTGACAGCAAAGGAAAAAAAGGGGGGAGAGGATGGAGATTAACAGTAGCAAAGGATGATGAAGTGCAGAAATACTTATAAGATAGGGTACTACAATGAATATGGTAGGTACCCTTTTCATTACTTAATGGTAACCACCCTTGAAAAAACCACCACAAAAACACTTGACTTAAAAAAGGTAGCAACAGAGGAAAGAAGTATGGAACACAAACAAACAAAAACAAATGATAGAAAAACAAAAGAGAAGAATCAAACTAGATACAAAACTAACAGAAAGCAATTTATAAAATGGCAGTAGGAAACCCACAAGTGTCAATAATTACACTAAATGTAAATGGATTAAACTTACCAATAAAAAGACACAGAGTAGCAGAATGGATTAAAAAAGAAAATCCAACTATATGCTGCCTACAAGAAACACATCTAAGCAACAAGGATAAAAACAAATTCAAAGTGAAAGGCTGGAAAACAATACTCCAAGCAAACAACACCCAAAAAAAAGCAGGCGTAGCAATACTCATATCTAATAATGCTGACTACAAGACAGAAAAAGTACTCAGAGACAAAAATGGTCATTTCATAATGATTAAGGGGAAGTTGAATCAAGAAGACATAACAATCCTTAATATATATGCACCAAACCAAGGAGCACCAAAATATATAAGACACCTACTTATTGACCTTAAAACAAAAACTAACAAAAATACAATCATACTTGGAGACCTCAATACACTGCTGACGGCTCTAGATCGGTCATCCAAACAGAGAATCAATAAAGATATAGTGGTCTTAAACGAAATACTAGAACACCTGGATATGGGATATGATAGACATCTACAGGACACTTCATCCCAAAGCGACAGACTATACATTTTTCTCTAGTGTACATGGAACATTCTCAAGAATTGACCATATGTTGGGCCACAAAGACAATATCAGCAAATTTAGAAAAATTGAAATTGTACCAAGCATATTTTCTGATCATAAAGCCTTGAAACTAGAATTCAACTGCAAAAAAGAGGGGGTAAAACCCACAAAAATGTGGAAACTAAACAACATTCTTCTAAAAAATGAATGGGTCAAAGAAGAAATAAGCGCAGAAATCAAAAGATATATACAGACAAATGAAAATGAAAATACGACATATCAGAATCTCTGGGATGCAGCAAAAGCAGTAATAAGAGGAAAGTTCATATCACTTCAGGCCTATATGAACAAACAAGAGAAAGCCGAAGTAAACCACTTAACTTCACACCTTAAGGAACTAGAAAAAGAAGAACAAAGACAACCCAAAACCAGCCGAAGAAAGGAGATAATAAAAATCAGAGCAGAAATAAATGAAATAGAGAACAGAAAAACTATAGAAAAAATCAATAAAACAAGGAGCTGGTTCTTTGAAAAGATCAACAAAATTGACAAACCCTTGGCAAGACTCACCAAGGAAAAAAGACACAGGACTCAAATAAATAAAATCCAAAATGAAAGAGGAGAGATCACCACAGACATCATAGATATACAAAGAATTATTGTAGAATACTATGAAAAATTATATGCCACCAAATACAACAATCTAGAAGAAATGGATAAATTCCTAGAACAATACAACCTTCCTAGACTGAGTCATGAAGAAGCAGAAAGCCTAAACAGACCAATCAGCAGGGAGGAAATAGAAAAAACTATTAAAAATCTCCCCAAAAATAAAAGTCCAGGCCCAGACGGTTATACTAGTGAATTCTATCAAACATTCAAAGAAGACTTGGTTCCTATTCTACTCAAAGTCTTCCAAAAAATTGAAGAAGAAGCAATACTTCCAAACACATTTTATGAGGCCAACATAACCCTCATACCAAAACCTGGCAAGGATGGCACAAAGAAAGAAAACTACAGACCAATATCTCTAATGAATACAGATGCTAAAATACTAAACAAAATACTGGCAAACCGAATACAACAACATATTAAAAAAATAATACATCATGATCAAGTGGGATTCATCCCAGAATCTCAAGGATGGTTCAACATACGCAAAACGGTTAACGTAATACACCATATCAACAAAACAAAGAACAAAAACCACATGATCTTATCAATAGATGCAGAAAAGGCTTTTGATAAAATACAACACAATTTTATGTTTAAGACTCTCAACAAAATGGGTATAGAAGGAAAATATCTCAACATGATAAAGGCCATATATGATAAACCATCAGCCAACATCCTATTAAACGGCATAAAACTGAGGACTTTCTACCTTAAATCAGGAACAAGACAGGGTTGTCCACTCTCTCCACTCTTATTCAACGTGGTGCTAGAAGTTCTGGCCAGAGCAATCAGACAAGACAAAGAAATAAAAGGCATCCATATCGGAAAAGAAGAAGTAAAGCTATCACTTTTTGCTGATGATATGATCCTATACATCGAAAACCCGAAGGACTCCACAAAAAGATTATTAGAAACAATAAACCAATACAGTAAGGTCGCAGGATACAAAATTAACATACAAAAGTCCATAGCCTTTCTATATGCCAACAATGAAATATTAGAAAACGAACTCAAAAGAATAATCCCCTTCACGATTGCAACAAAAAAAATAAAATACCTAGGAATAAACATAACAAAGAACGTAAAGGACCTATATAATGAAAATTACAAAGCATTGTTAAGGGAAATCGAAAAAGATACAATGAGATGGAAAAATATTCCTTGTTCTTGGATAGGAAGAATAAATATAATCAAAATGGCCATATTACCCAAAGCAATATACAAATTTAATGCAATTCCCATCAAAATCCCTATGAGATTTTTTAAAGAAATGGAACAAAAAATCATCAGATTTATATGGAACTATAAAAAACCCCGAATAGCCAAAACAATCCTAAGGAAAAAGAATGAAGCTGGGGGCATTACAATACCTGACTTTAAACTATATTATAGGGCCACGATAATCAAAACAGCATGGTATTGGCAGAAAAATAGACACTCAGACCAATGGAACAGAATAGAAAGCCCAGAAATAAAACCACATATATATGGTCAAATAATCTTTGATAGAGGGGCCAACAACACACAATGGAGAAAAGAAAGCCTCTTCAACAAATGGTGTTGGGAAAACTGGAAAGCCACATGCAAAAGAATGAAACTCGACTACAGCCTGTCCCCGTGTACTAAAATTAATTCAAAATGGATCAAAGACCTAAATATAAGACCTGAAACAATAAAGTACATAGAAGAAGACATAGGTACTAAAATCATGGACCTGGGTTTTAAAGAACATTTTATGAACTTGACTCCAATGGCAAGAGAAGTGAAGGCAAAGATAAATGAATGGGACTACATCAGAATTAAAAGTTTTTGCTCAGCAAGAAAAACTGATATCAAAATAAACAGACAGCCAACTATATGGGAACTGATATTTTCAAACGACAGCTCAGATAAGGGCCTAATATCCAAAATTTACAAAGAACTCATAAAACTCAACAACAAACAAACAAACAATCCAATAAAAAAATGGGAAGAGGACATGAACAGACACTTCTCCCAGGAAGAAATACAAATGGCCAACAGATATATGAAAAGATGCTCAGCTTCATTAGTTATTAGAGAAATGCAAATCAAAACTACAATGAGATACCACCTCACTCCTGTTAGATTAGCTATTATCAACAAGACGGGTAATAGCAAATGTTGGAGAGGCTGTGGAGAAAAAGGAACCCTCATTCACTGTTGGTGGGACTGTAAAGTAGTACAACCATTATGGAGGAAAGTATGGTGGTTCCTCAAAAAACTGCAAATAGAACTACCTTATGACCCAGCAATCCCTCTACTGGGTATATACCCCAAAACCTCAGAAACATTGATACGTGAAGACACATGTAGCCCCATGTTCACTGCAGCACTGTTCACAGTGGCCAAGACATGGAAACAACCAAAAAGCCCTTCAATAGAAGACTGGATAAAGAAGATGTGGCACATATACACTATGGAATACTACTCAGCCATAAGAAATGATGACATCAGATCATTTACAGCAAAATGGTGGGATCTTGATAACATTATAAGGAGTGAAATAAGCAAATCAGAAAAAAACAAGAACTACATGATTCCATACATTGGTGGAACATAAAAATGAGACTAAGAGACATGGACAAGAGTGTGGTGGTTACCAAGGGTGGGGGGGGGGAGGCAGGACATGGGAGGGAGGGAGGGAGAGAGTTAGGGGGAGGGGGAGGGGCACAGAGAACTAGATAGAGGGTGACGGAGGACAATCTGACTTTGGGCAAGGGGTTTGCAACATAATTTGATGACAAAATAACCTAGACATGTTTTCTTTGAATATATGTACCCTGATTTATTAATGTCATCCCATTACCATTAATAAAAATTCATTAAAAAAAAAAAGATGATTATTTGTTTAAAGTTCAAGCTAAATAAAGTAACTTATTCCAGGGAACTGAACAATATTTTAGGATGTTAATTGCTCATGTTACCAGTCATCCATGAAACATATGCTAAAAACACTCAAAAAGGTTCTACAATGTCTCCTGCAGCTATAAATCTTTTACAGGTACAATTATGTGGGAAAAGAAATAAGAACAAGTGCATCCAACATCTGGAGTCAGATGGTTTACTGAAGTAAAATTACAAAGTTAAATTTAAATAAACTTAGTTAAAAAGGGGAGGGGAACCCAATTTAATATGGACATTTATCATGTCCTTATTGAAGTTTCTCTTGGCAGAAAATACAATAAAGTCTGAAAACAGAAGTTGGATAAAGTGCAATGTGAAACGATGACCAAACATATGCAGTCAGGAAGAATATATTCTCTTTTCTCCCTGCTATTTTAATAGCATGGGACGCCCAATTGTTTTGAGAAGAGAGTATCCATCAAGAAATCGAGTTTGGAGACTATTTCGATCATCTTTTCCATTTAGAGTTTCATCACACATTATTTCATCACTTAAGGATGATTATTACTAGGTTTGGTTTTTAATTCAATGATATATGATTAAAGAAATCATCTGTTTTTGTTTTTCATTCTCAAAAAAAAAATCAAATATTGACCCCTTTCTGAGTTCTTGCTGCTCATTTGTCAATTTTTGTCTTCCTAGTTCTGTAACATTCTTAAACAGTCTTCTTAGATCTGTGCTATGTGCTGAAGAAGACGTCTTAGGAAATAAAATACATACCACAAAATTACATATCCATAATTACATAAAAAGGAAATATTTTATTTTATTAAATTGATCGATTAACAGATTCTAGAGAAGAGAGTCAATGTTCTTTGGTGAGTTTTTGCTTCTTAGTAGCTTTATATACCATGGACATTACTAGAAGTTTGTTTTATGAAAATTCTGTACCATCAGCTGACACTCCGATGCCCATGATGTCATTTTTACCTTCTTCTGTATAAATATTTGGTTTTGTCATACATGTCATTGGCATCTTTGTTTCAGATACTTTTTATCTAACAGGGAGACTCCTAACATCTCCCCTTCCCAGCTAAAAAAGCTAATTTAAAGGCCCCACATTCACAGGTCAAGTGAAGTACAAAGGTAAAAACACTTAAGCAGAAAAAAGGAGTAAACAATTGAGGAGGCCAGAGAAGCATAAAACGGGAAAACTAACCAAGCACTTGAGGCTAGAACCAAGGCACAGATGATAAAGAGAGCGCAATCAATGCACATTTATTGAGCACCTACTATTTATAAATCATAGTGTGCGGAGTACTTACCAATATCTTAGAGAAGTTACCACTGCAACCCTGTGTTAAGGAAACAGAGGGTCATAGCATTTACATAATTTTCTCAACATTCGGTAAGTAGCAAAACCAGAATTTAAATACTAGCCCTTTGATGCCATATCCCAATCTCTTCCTTCTATCAGAGTACCTCAGACAGAGCAGGTGGTGGAGAGAGTTATGGAAATTGAAGAATATAACAAGAAGATTGAATCTTACATAGGAGTTTGAATACAGAAATAACAAGTGGTATGGTAGAGAATGAACAATGGATAATTTTAACTGGCAAGGAAAGTCCATTCATCTAAATCACACATTCTTCACTGACTCATAACATTTGCTTCCCATAAAAAATACAAAATTATTATACTTCAAAATCCTTGCAGTATCTCTACCTTGTAGGAAAAATGAGAAATTAGCAATTTTTAACTCATAATAACCCCAATGATACTGATGGTATATGTCTGTAATTGTGATTCCATTCTATTCAAATTTCATGTGTGTATGTTTTATTTTTTCAGAGAACTGAATAACTGCTTTTAAGTTCCAAACAGAAAGCAGCTTTACTTTTCACAGGTATTGGGCCTGAGTATCTAGATTAAATTACAATTTTCATTTTAGTCCCAGAGAGTGACTGACCATCTATTTATTGTACCTCCCAAAACTGTATGATATTACCATCCCTCCTAGGACAATGTTGGTTTTACAAGGGTGATGAAAATAAAAGCTAAGAGTCATTTATGATTCAACTGTAGTTCTCAAGCCAGTTCTGCAGAGTCTGAAGGTCAAGACAAAGGAGCGGGCCACTAGAACCTACTAGAACAAGCAAAGCACACACCTTCTCTCAATCCAGAATGTATGACATCTAAGATAAGCAAAGCTGAGTGGGAAACAGTATTTCAGGGAATGTACAGAATGAAAGAATACTGTACTTCTCAAAAAGTGGAAGACAGAGTATTGTGGACATATACTCATTTACCCACAGCATCAAGAAATGGAACAGGATGAGGGGGAGAAACAGGGAAAAGACTAAGGGTTTATAAGTAGGTTGGTGGGAAAGAGTTAGAGCAAAGATTACAGAGGAAGGCTATCAAAAAACAACAATGACTTCCACAGCTGAGTGTGTATCTCTGCATCTGATGTACCAATTAGTACAATGTTCTGCTAAAACAGGAACTTAAGGGGGGGGGGCAAGGTCTTCTGATTAGAGATGAACCATTGGGTTCTAAAATGATGAGTTAAGAGGGAGCCAGGCCATTCAATATAAGACCACATTGCTGAAGATCACTGTTTGGCTCAAGTCAGGAGAGTATCTGCGTGTTCTGAGTCATACCACTCTTCTGAAGGATAGCTGTCACGTCATCTTTTAAGTGGGAACCTCAGAACTCCTCCTGTAATTGGAAAGATCTCCCTCACCACCCTTGAGTCTTGCACTAAACACTCTACATATCTTCAACACTCACACCCTCACACCACCATCTGCAGGACTAGCAGGACAGCTATCACTAGCTTCTCTCTGTATGTCACTGTCATCTCTTGTCACTTCTTCCCTAACCCCTTAACCCCCATAAAACTTTGTTCACTACTTGTTCTGATCCAGACCTCATACTCTCTGAAAACATTTCTCTCACTTCTCTGAAACTTGATTAATCACCATCAAGTTTGCTCATTCACAACTTCCTGTGGAAACATCCCTTCACTTTTTGCACTACTAGAAACCTGTCTCTCCATGATAACAGGTTCCACAGAAGACTTTCTAAGACATAGCTTTCTTCTCATAGATCCCTATCACCAAAGAGCCTGAAACTGTACGAGGTATCCTTCTTGCTCCTTATTTCAGTCCTTTTTCTCTTCTTCCTCTACAAAATCCCAGCTTTAACTTCCATGTCATCAGGCTATACCACTCTCTACCCCTGTTAGTGCTTCCACCATTCCCCAGTCCATCACCCATCCATGAATTGGAGATGTTGGTGCCTAGCTCATGAGCACTCTCTTGAACAAGACACCTACTTGCTTTTTGGTCATTTCCATATCCAATGGGATGATCCTTTGAATACCTTGGTCTCTTAGTTTCTGGACTTCCTCTCTTCCAAACATTTCATCAGCCACTCTCTTCCACAGCTGCTCTCTTGATCGTCTTATTATCAATAACTGCAGCACCTGCAAAATCTCTATTCCATATTCTTTTCTTCAATCATGACTTCTTATCTTTCTTGTTCACTTCCTCTAACCCCAAATCCTACAATTATACAAGCTCATCAGGATCTAAAATCCACTCTCTCAGTGTCCTTAAAAATCTCACCCATGATATACTCTCTTGTCTCATTTCCATCTTAAGTTCCATAGAAAATCATTGAAATAATATCTTAGCTCCTGTTTTCTTTAGTTGAATTTTTGTTGTGAAATCATAACCCTCGTCAAAGTCAATCAAGAAGCCACTCAATACCCTATACTTATGTAGCCTGATATATCTGTTATTCATAGGTCACACTGGGGAACAAAATATTTGTTGAATCCACAAAAACACTTGTTCTTACCTAATTCAAGTGTGCTAATCTCAAATCTGACATTAGTTTTTCTCTGCAAGCTACAGTGTTTTTCAAATTTAAGATTTTAGGTTTTCATCTTATTGTAAAATTTTCAACATTTAGTTTAGCATCATGAAGTAGAATGTCTTCTTGGACATCATCTTTGTAAAAATATAATAATTTATATAATGCAGTAAATATACTAATACACTAAAAGATAAAATTGCATCAGAATTTGACTACAATTTAAAAATAGAACATATTAAAACACTTATCTTAATCATAAAATTTGTGCAAAACATTTAAATTCTATTCAGGAAAAATTTGCGTTTGTAGCTCTTGTGTTTGTGTACTTGTTGAGGACAATCTCGTTTGATGCTCCAGCATTAGTCTTCTCATCACTAATAGCTCCAAGATTTTCAGGAAACTTATTAAGGTGACTGTTCAGGAAGTAAATCTTAACACTCATATTACATCCAATGTCACGAAAAGCCAACAGCATCCTTTGAACCAGAAGTTCATAGTTTTCTGCTTTTTCGTTTCCAAGGGAGTTCTTTGTAACTGCCACAAAAGACTGCCATGCTGCTTTCTCCGCTCTATTCATCTTCCTGGCAAATTCTTCATCACATATGAAGGTTCGAATATGAGGTCAATTAAATGAATACACCTGCTTTTATCTTCTTGAAAGACAAGGCAGGAAAAGCAGAAATACTATGTTGAAAGCATTCACTTTCTCTATTCAAAGTCTGAACAAACTGCTTCATTTAAGCCAAGTTTGATGTGAAGTGGGGGGAAAATAATCTTGTCTCGATTAACTACAGGTTCATTCATAATATTTTGCATCCCTACTTCCAGAGCTTCAGGTTTTGGCCACTCCTTCTGTGTCCAGTGTTTCTCCCGAGCTCAGCTGTCCCACAAACACAGAAAGCAAGGATACTTCGTGAAACCTCTCTGTTGTCCTAGCAGGAAATTTACCATTTTAAGATCCACACAAATGATCCAGTTATGCTCCTCATACTTCAGAAAGTTGAGGACAATTTTTATGTCATTATAATCTTCTCGCAGATGAGTTGAATAACCAATTGGAACTGCTGCATAAACATTACCATTGTATAGGAGAAAAATTTCAGACTCCATTTAGAGCTGTCAAGAAATAGCCACCATTCTGTTGGACTGTAAGTGGTAACACCTAGCTGGCTGAGAGGACTACTGATATTATGACAGTAAACAAAGTATTTGTCTTCGGAATAAAAGTCTACAAATATTTGTTCATGCTTCCTGAAATGGGACACTTTAGCTGACTGGTGAAGTACATTCTTTTCTTGAAGCCTGGAGGCTAATAACTCAGTTGCTTTCTTTGATAGGCCCAAATCTCTTACTAAGTCATTTAATTTGGGTTGGCTAAACTGCTGAGGGGTTAATGACTGCTTGGCATCAGAAGAAGACCCTTCAGATTCTACAGCCACTTTCTCATGCATCTTATAAAAATACACTTGATCACCATGTTCCTTTTCTTTGTCCTTAGAAGAAATAAAACCATTGAAAACTAGAACTGGGAGTGTCTCAGAGTGTGGGATAGGTCATATTGCTGAAGAAATATTAGGATATGCGATCATATGCTGTTTTTTCTTGCCGATGCCCTTTGTATGGATCAGAGAGAAATAACAGTCACTGCTGTGGTCCTTAGGTTCACACCAAACCATGGGAATACCAAAAGGCATTCCTTTGCGTTTCCCTTTTGTCCAGTCACGAAGCATTTCCTCACAATTATGATACACAATATGAGGAGCCCAGTTCTTGTCTTAATCACCAAGGGAAACTTGAAAATAGGCAATATATGCACGTGTCACAAATGATGAAATATTGTGCTTTGATGTTGAAGTGTGTAACAGCCACATATATAACAGAAGGTTCAGGACTATTCTTACATTTACGCCTACTAGAAGAGGCCATGATTCAATCTTAAAACAAAATAAGAGGGTGTTTTTATCAGATAATAATTTTTTACATTTCAAAACAACTACGATTATGTAAAAATGATGTTTATAAAACATTAATTGTCTTGTGGTTATGTTCAATCCAAAAGTTGCCCTTTAACTCCAATTTAAAAACAAATGCATGCCATTAACTGTAATAAAAAGAAATTAAAGTTGCATAAAAACTAGAGCATGCACCAAAAAACAGATTTCAGATTTAGAATCAGTGATGCAGAGATATATAGAAATAGTTCTAAAACCTCATTCAACAGAAAATGAAAAAAATTGTTTCCCAGTGATAATCAAAAGAGAACTTTAATATGGTTTCACTATCATATCTTCCCAAATATATAAATCTCCACTGTTACTATGGATAAATTCTCTGTGCTCAGAGTCAAGATCAGTTTCTTTATTTACACAGAAGACTTTATCTTCTCCTCTCTTACTGGAATTATTGCAGCATGCTCCTGAGGGGTCTCTTTACTTATGCTCTTCTTTGCCCCTCTACTTGCCACCTCCTAGAGTCCACTCTCAACATGGCAGCCACAACAATACTTATAAAAATGTAAGTCACATCAGTGATGCCACTTCTCTAGTCAAAACCCTCCAAAGGCTTCCTATCTCACTTAGTAAGAGCCACGCTTCCTATGGCATCAGGGTTCTACATGACCGGGCTCCACGTTGCCTCTCTGACCTCATGTCCTACTACCTTTCCTACTGTTCCCAATGCCTAAAAAACTCTTCCCTCAGGTATATTTGCATGACTTGCTGTCTCATTTTCTTCAAGTCTTTTTTCAAAAGTTCTCAACATAGAAGAACTTTACTAGGCCACTATCTAAAAGTCAACCCTGAGACCCTGTGACATTTCATATCTCTTTATTATTTTTCTCCTTAGCACTCTTCTATATATAAAGTACACATGGGTACATAAGGTATATGAACACTACATACATATTTTAGATTTATGTCTTGCTCATAACTCATCTCCTCCACTAGAAGATAATCCATGAAGGCAAGAATTTTTGTGTGCTGGACTTCAGTATCCCCAATACACAACATAATGTCTAGTAGGTGATCAATAAACATTGTTCAATAAATGAGTCAACAAATAAATGGGTATATGAATGACTAGGGATGGAGAAAACAGAAAGTTATATTTGTCACATGAAAAAATATTTAGAGATGTCTGTTCTGTTTTAACTATGAGTGCTCCTGTTTATAAAATCAGGGTTTCCGAGGGATCCTAATATACAATCATTATTCAATACCATAACGACAGGACAATATAGCACAATGAGCAACACCAACACATCAAAAATTAAAGCAAATCCTTGAACAATTCTAAAATAAACATATTTAATCTTAGCAATAATTGCCACTCCTTGAAGAAAAAGGTATTTAATTGATCATGCTTTTTTAGGTAACTTGTAAAAGTTTCATTTTTGATGATGGTTACTTCTTACTTTCTCAGACATTCATCCCCCTCCCCTCCGCAAACTCACACATCATATAAGCAGGTAGAGTCTAAAAGCTGACATACGTGACAAAGGAATGAGCTGTCAGAGCATGTCTTCTTGCCTTACATTAGAATGAAACCATGGTTTGTTCACACAACTTATGTTTCTTATCTTTCCTTGCCTTCTACATTCCCAGACAAAATTTATATTTTTAAGGTTTTAAAATATTTTCCAGGACATTTGTGCCTTTACAATGTATTTTTAATAACATATATTTACATAGTTAATTAGAGTTTTTTGCAGATGGTAGATAAGGCACCGAAGAACACATTATTAAAAACTCTTTCTACCCTCTCCTCTCAACTCAGTAAAATAGTTCAGTGGTATAGAGATTGCTTTTTATCAGAGGCTTTCAATCTATCCCAATTTCCCATAAGTCACTGTGTTCTAATGACATTTTGCTAGATGCAAAACTTAAAAATAACAGATGAAAATTCACTTTTTGACTTTATTACACCAAAAATGTCTGAGTGATAGATGGGACCACTGCTGATACTGTGGTTCTCAGGTTTCTATGATTAGTCATAGGTTATTTTGATCAGCTGCAAAGTGATAGTGAGTGAGTGGAATACAAAACACCTGCAGTTTTCTCAGCTTTAGTGAAATGATACAGCAAGTAGCTGCGTTTAGAGACCCTGCCTGAGTTTCTACCAATGTCCATCATTACATGATCCCACCACTGGGAAGACGCCTAAGGAGATCTGTATGTCGATTATGTCTCATCTCAGTTTTGACTTTGAGAGAAGCAGAGGCCAATGATTAAAAAGAGAAATGACCTTCTGAGTTGGAAAACCTGGAAAAAAACACAGAGGAATCCAGATCATCCAGAGCCCAAGAAAACTGGTTCATTGAGTTGTTACTAGTATATCTGCTATGATGATTAAAAACTACAATTTTAAAGCTAATTGGGTCAGTTACACACACATGGAAATTGGGATAGAGTATCTTAGGATAATATTTTCTATATTTAACTTTATTCCTATCTTAACTTTCTTAGGTTACATTCCCAGATAAGTCTCAGAATATTGTGACCCAAAGAAGGTTTCAGCTAGCTTCTAACTTGAGGACTAAATGAACCATACTCAGTCTTGAAGAGACCATTAGTTACTTTTGTTCTTTTGCGAGAAAAAATTGATAGAAATGAGGGTGGGTTTTATTAGTCAGAAAAGGTACAAATGAGGCTTCCATGTAGTTGGGGATCTTGGGAGCAGGGAAGAGAGTAGTGCACACAGGTAAGCATCTCCACAATGGTGAACTTTGGATGGTGTTCAGATTTCATCCCCCCCAAACCCTTCACATGATAATACTTTTGGCTGGTATTTCATATGTCAGCCAATTTCTCTGACCTATATCCATTATGTTAACGTTCTTCCCTAGCACTCTGAATAAAAAATTGGACCACTCTGTTTAACTCCATCCATTATTCATAGTCCTTGATTGCTTCTGACATTAATAACTGAACTAAGAGCTCTGGAAGATTTTCTATAACATGCATAATTGTTGGAATTTCCTGTTTATTATCTAGGTAATGTTTTCCAACAATTATGGATTTAGTCTTAAAGCATATGTGATCCACGGTTCTTTGCAGAGCCAAGGACCATGGTGTATTCAAGCAAATTGTGGGGTTTTTTGACCCAAGACATCCTACCCTCTTTCAAATTCATATTGACTGCCTACAACATTTATAATGTAACAGAGTCAGAGATTAAACTCAGGGCTACGGGGAGGGGTGTATTTGTCTTAGAGATCAAACACTTAAAGCAGGATTTATGGAAGCTGAGGCTGTGGATCAATAGCTAAAAAAATGGAGTGTAAGCAAGTAAAGGACTGTCTGAGGTGTGAATGAGAGGGAAAAGCAGACGGCAAGGGGTGGAGAGGAAGATAAGCAGAGAATCTGGTTGAGTGAAAAGCATATGTTTGAAAAGAATGAGAGGGAGGCCTGAAAAAGGCTGATTCGTCGGAGGGATCAACCCCAGAGACACTGTCTTTCCCATCTTGCTGACAGGAGGTGTAATTGTCAACATTTCTTCCATTCTGTCCCCTGCTCTCCTTTCAGAGTAATTCCAGGACACTGAGATTTGGGATCAATGCAGCACAAACACCAGAGACAGGCTCAGTCAGATACAAGCCGGAGACAGTGATCACAATTAACTTTGATGCTATCATAATTTAACAGGAAAGACAAAGTATATTAGAGCTGAGAGCACGGTAGCTTTTTTTTTTTTCTTTTCAGTGTGAAGACATCTGTGAAGACCTATAAAGATGCTTTTTTGATATAACTTTCAAATCAAGTAAGTGCTAGTGATAAGAAATCAACTTTCTAGCAGTACTAAATTCTATGTAGTGATTTTAAATTCCTCAAAGCATTTTCCATTTATTACTTTACCTTTGAATAAGAGGAGTATAGTGAATATTAACTTCATTTTACAGATTGAAAACTAAGATCCAACTGTTAACTATTTAAAGTCTCAGTGGTAAAAAAAAAAAAAAAGGAAAAAGAAAAAAAAAAGCTTGTCTAGCTAAAACAGTTTTGGTGTTAGGATTAGGATTTAGATGCGCTAACTCCACATCATTGCTCTTTCCATTATGCCATTCTGTATCAATGTACTTTTCTCAAACAAGCGTATCTGGTCAGCAGAGAGTTCGCATATTGCAGATGGAGCCAAGGATTCTATGTCATCTGATTCTCCACAGAGATTAGGAGCTCCAAACTAGTTTTAAGAAAATCTTTTTATATTTCAAATGACACAAATCAGTTTAGCATGATCTATTTTATTTCTTTGAGAGAGTTTCACTCTTGATAACAAAAAGCATAATTTAATATACAGAGCTCAGAACTTAGATGACTTCTGTAATCCAGAAGTGAGTTATCAGATCGACCATTTCCACAGAGATTTGTGGTTTCATTAAGGCCCAGCCCATGCATGTTCCTCTTATTATTATTATTATTTTTTCACCTCAAATTGCTCAGCCTGGGAGATTTTAAAAAGCTCTGTTCCATTTAACTTTGGGCCTTCTGATATCTGAGATTTAATGATTCTCTAATTAAAATGCTATCTTGAATTTTATGCATATATGAAAAACCATGACTTACGTGTGGGAAGTAGGGTTTAGTGGTAGTTTTAAGAATCACATCTAAATCATGAAATAATATGCAAGTTCAATGTAATTTGATTTTTAAGAGGAATGTGGTATTCAGATAAAAGAAAACAGGCCCTGGCTGGTTGGCTCAGCGGTAGAGCATCGGCCTGGCGTGCGGGCAACCCGGGTTCGATTCCTGGCCAGGGCACATAGGAGAAGCGCCCATTTGCTTCTCCACCCACCCCTCCTTCCTCTCTGTCTCTCTCTTCCCCTCCCACTGCCAAGGCTCCATTGGAGCAAAGATGGCCCGGGCGCTGGGGATGGCTCCTTGGCCTCTGCCCCAGGCACTAGAGTGGCTCTGGTCGCAGCAGAGCTACCCCTGGGAGGGGCAGAGCATCGCCCCCTGGTGGGCAGAGCGTGGCCCCTGGTGGGCGTGCCGGGTGATCCTGGTCGGGCGCATGCGGGAGTCTGTCTGACTGTTTCTCCCCGTTTCCAGCTTCAGAAAAAAAAAAAAAAACAGATAAAAGAAAATATAATGGTTCATTCATCTCCGTGTGTAAAAGTGTGAAGGTGCCTTGTCAGTTCCAGGCATCAGTTTAAGTAATGCATCTTCCAGACTATTTCACAATCATTCTCCCATTGTTCCATAAATAGATTATGTGACTACAAGCTGCTAAATTAAAAGTTACCACAATAATATAACTGAATAAAGCAGCAGGATGATTTGAGAGGCATATACCCAGAAGACTAAATATGAATGCTGACTTGCCAAAGCACATCCTTTGAAAATTCACAGATATAAAGCCATGTCTAATATACAAAAATGGAAAAATATTGTTGGGCAAATGAGTTTGTAAAATTTGTATTTTTGAGTTTTCTCATTTTTATTGTTAAAAAGTGGCACTGGACAGCCATGTGTGTGCTTGCCCTCAGAGGAGGGCAATTGATTGCAAATTGCAGATTGCATTCCTTGGGAGAGGCCGTTGTTTTGCTAATGTTTGCTGGAGAAAGGGCTTTGTGGCCCCAGTCAGTTTTGTAGGGAGAGGAGAAAGTGTGCAGATGGGGAACCAGAGCTGAGGGGCTTTGTGAGCTCCATTAAGACTGGTGGGGCCTTTGATTCTAGAAGGAACCGGAGAAGATTCTCCTGGTTGTGGAACCCAAGAATGCATCAGGGCTTTGGGAGCCCTGAATGAAAAGGGAAGTGTTTTCCCTGCCTGTTTGCTCATGACCAGTGTGAGACTTTAATAAAGGAATGGCCCACCATTTTTTGGCTCCACTGTTTCTTTCTTTTTTTTTTTTCTTTCTTTTTTTTTTTTTTTTGTATTTTTCTGAAGTTGGAAACAGGGAGGCAGTCAGACAGACTACTGCATGCCCCCAACCAGGATCCACCCAGCATGCCCACCAGGGGGCGATGCTCTGCCCATCTGGGGCATTGCTCTGTTGCAACCAGAGCCATTCTAGTGCCTGAGGCAGAGGCCACAGTGCCATCCTCAGTGCTCGGGCCAACTTTGCTCCAATGGAGCCTTGGCTGTGGGAGGGGAAGAGAGAGACAGAGAGGAAGGAGAGGAGGAGGGGTGGAGAAGCAGATGGGCGCTTCTCCTGTGTGCCCTGGCTGGGAATCGAAGCCGGGATTCCTGCACGCCAGGCTGACACTCTACCACTGAGCCAATGGGCCAGGGCGGCTCCACTGTTTCTTTACTGTCTGCCCAAATTCAATGAGAACCTGCATGGCCATGATGGCAGTGGCCACTGGCCATACAAATATGTTGGCTAAAAGTTACATTTTGTTCAATGTATCATGAATCTGTACAATGGGGACCAAAGCAGTTATAGAAAACGTACTAAAATGGTAGGCCTCAGAGAATTGAATATGCCGAATATAGTCTTACCCTGTGAAGATCTGGTTCAACTTGAAGTTGGAAATGAAATAGATATTATTACTGAATTTAATCTATTAAGCTTAATAAATCAGGGTCCCCAAAAAACCTACTTAAAGCCTATGTGCTCTTGTTTGACTCCAGTTAACCACAACATGGTGCATTCTCTACTTCATATTGGAAATGTCTCCAAAGACTGTTCTCTTCCACAAAAAGTTAGATAAAAATTGTTACTTTATTCAATAATAGATCTTGAGTTGAGTTCAGATCTAAGTATATGTGTGCATGCATACAGGATGGGGCAAAATAGGTTTATACTTGTTTGTATGGAAAATAATAAAACAATAAATAACAATACAAGATTAAACTCTGTGTTTTGTGTACTCACAACCATAAACTTATTTTTGCCCTACCCTGTATATGTAAATACACACACAGAGTGGAAAACTTTTCTTTGAATGTGGTACATGTATACAATGGAATACTACTCAGCCATAAGAAATGATGACATAGTGCCATTTATGACAACATGGATGGACCTTGAGAACATTATACTGAGTGAAATAAGTAAATCAGAAAAAACTAAGAACTATATGATTTCACACATAGCTGGGATATAAAACTGAGACTTATGGACATAGATAAAAGTGAAGCAGTTACCAGGAGAAAGGGGATGTGGGGGAGGAGTGGGGAGAAGGGTTTAAAGAGAGACAAATATAAGGTGACAGAAAATGATTTGACTTTGCGTGATGGATATACAATATAAACAACAGTTCAAATGCTATAGAAATGTTTACCTGAAACCTATGTAGTCTTATTGATCAATGTTACCTTGTTAAATTTAATTTTCTAAATAAAATTAAAATAACAAGAAAACAATCTTATAGAAAATTATTTAACTTTAGGTGATGGGCACACAACACAATCAATAGTTTAACTACTATAGAAATGTTTGCCCGGAACCTATGTATTCTTATTGTCAATGTCACCCCATAACATTTAATTTTCTAAATAAAAATTTTTTGAAAGTAGAAAAAAGAAAACAATTTTCCAATAATACAATTTGCTAGCCATCTACTAACAGCTTTACCGTTATGACCCTCTTTTTAAGAAATAGAATGCATTGTGCCTCTGATGGCAATAAGCGTCCAGTGCAGCACCGTTTCCTAAATAAAAAAATAATATTCTTCATTTTTATGCAATCATTGACTACAGATTTGGTTCTTTTAGAAACCCAATCTCTGGACCCACATGAAGAGCATGACTACCACTTAAGATATTGAAAACAGAATCACTTCCCCTTTTTCTCCCCATTGATCTTACATATTGGGTCCCTTTGTGTTCTAATAATCATTTCTCTTCTGAATGGAAGCACTTTCATTGTTCAAAATGGAAACTGTCTTCTATCCTTTGATCCAATAGAGTAGAAATATAGAAATCTTGGTATCATTTCGTTTCCCTATTTTCATGGACCCCAAAAATACTAAATTCAATGTTTATGGATTATAGATTTTTTGTGCTTGTTGTGGTTTTGTGAAGTAACTGAATAAAGACCAATATGGGTAAAAAAATATTACACCTAATATTTTCAGTTTCATATCTAATGCAAAAAACCAAAACCCAGTAATATTTAATGTCCTTCATTATTATATCTTTAAATCTTACCGCTGCAAGCAGATGTGAAAAACCTTAAATTGCTGGCCTCAGTGTTCCCATGTCAACTGGCATATGTTCAGGTTGGAGATCCTGCCAAAAATCAAAAGAAAACACTTATGAGACAGAGCCTGATGGACAATTATTTTAATCCTGCATGTCCAGCACTGCCGGCAAGCTCGGTTTATGAATGCCTGCTGCTGCTTTAATGATAAGACCTCTTAAACACAGCTGAATGCAGGGCACCAATGGATTTTTTTCCCTACCCTAACCAAGAGACTGATTATTGATCTCCACCTGAATGCTCCTATTGAAAACAGGCCATTCATGAATATAAAGCTGGCAGAATAATGGTGCACTGCATGGGAAGTTTTAATAAACTGCAATAGGGACACAGTCTCCATGGAAAAAAAAAAGAATAAATTTAATCTTAATGAGGCATGTGCTTACATGACTGAAGTCTTGAGCATTCTATGGGCCAAGCATCGTACAGTCCCGGGCACCTGGACTTTGATTGAGTGCCATGTCGGAGTTAGTATAGGACCCCAAGAACACCCTATACTCTTACTAAAGGGAAACTTTCCAGTTTTCTCTATTGCTCTTGGGATGGAACTTTGAGTCTGGAATGAACTGATCTTGCTACTGGAATAGAGGCATCTGAGCTGAGAACCATTTGTGTAGACAAACAAGGGATGTGAGCCACTGAGGAACTTGAGATTTCAAAACCCAAAGACTGGAAGGTGAAAAGCAGCTGCATGGTAATCCCCCGGATCTTCCTGAGGCTGCCTGGAAAACAGCTAGTGAAACCTTAGATCAGGAACAGACAGTCCTTTAAGCTTAAGCTGGACCTGCAACACTCAGTCGACTCACACCTTCAGACACACTCTAGGGTTCTAGGCCATTCAGAGATAGGAGGGTGCCCAAGATATCTACTTTAGAGTGCATCTGAGTACCTCAGCAGCTTGGTCCAAGTTACAGATACCCATTCACATGTTCGTTTACTTATTTATTTCATTTCATTTCTAAGGTGCTTTAAAGTTAGAAAATGTCAGATTTAGTAATTATTACATGGGTTCTTGCTCTACAAGTAAATGAGTATTTGTTAACTTTTTTGATGCTAAAGAGGAGATGTGTTTTATATTCACCATTTGCCAAAGTCCTTTTAAGAATAATACACTTGATATTTTTATATTTAAATAAACAAAGCAGAACTATGAGGACAATTTTTCAGTGGCAAGAATACATGCAATTGTAAATATAAAAACAGGAATATTTACTAAGGACATTCTTTAAAACAAAGGTCACAGAGGAGGAGTCTGTATACTGTACACCGTGCCTATCATGGCACTGGCCTTGCCACAGCCACTCGACTCCTCGTAGCTCAAATGACGGAAAAAATATCATGGTTGAAAAATAAAACACTGAAACCTTTAGCATATTACAGTTATGTTTCTTAGACAGGCTTTCTGAATTATGCATTACTTTAACATTTCAAAGGCCAAAAAATCATTTAGGGTAGAATTATTATTATATCAGTATTATTATTTTTATTTTATTTTATTTTTTTTCTGAAGCTGGAAACAGGGAGAGACAGTCAGACAGACTCCCGCATGCGCCCGACCGGGATCCACCCGGCACGCCCACCATGGGGCGACGCTCTGCCCACCAGGGGGTGACGCTCTGCCCATCCTGTGCATCGCCATGTTGCGACCAGAGCCACTCTAGCGCCTGAGGCAGAGGCCACAGAGCCATCCCCAGCGCCCGGGCCATCTTTGCTCCAATGGAGCCTTGGCTGCAGGAGGGGAAGAGAGAGACAGAGAGGAAAGCGTGGCGGAGGGGTGGAGAAGCAAATGGGCGCTTCTCCTGTGTGCTCTGGCCGGGAATCGAACCCGGGTCCTCCGCACGCTAGGCCGACGCTCTACTATATCAGTATTATTAAAGACTAAAATATTTGGGCCTATATTGAGAAAAGAAATTCTCAAATGTGATTGCACATAAGAAACACTTGGAGAGTTTGTAAAAACAAAACAGGTTTTCTTGGCCCTACTTCCTAAAGATTCTAAAGTAATAGATCTGGGATGGGGTCCAGGACTGTATATTTTCAAGGAGAGCAGAGCACTCTAATGTACCTAGCCCCAAGATTCAAGTCGAGAACTGATTAGCAGAGGCCATGTTCAGACTCAGTTAATGAGAAATCATTTTCTGTTCTGTCCAGTCCCTGCCTGTGTTATCTGGTTTACAGCTGAAATAAATCAAGCACTGAATTTAGCAAAAGTACATGTTAGAGGAACAACAGCTGTAAAATTTAAAGGGGGAACTTGCTTTTTAAAAATCAAAAACGTCCATCAACAAAGCAGGTGAGTAAGACTTATTTGGAGGAAAAGATATAAATCCAAACTTGTTCCGGTTCTGTTGAGATGCTTTCTATACAAATGAAGTTATAAAGCCAAAAATAAGTTTGTAATTTAGGGGGCACATATTGTATCACATAAAAAAATGTTTATTTTTATCATCTAAGGATTCTTCTAGTTCTAAAATCCTAGGATATGCCAATAAACTGGTGGCATTGAGTTAGAAGGTATCTTGCCACATCCATTGGCTTCATCTCCTTGTTTATGGGGCAGAATGTGAACCCAGAGAGCTTATGATGAGAGATCGAACATTGAACACAGGATTTCTGACTCACACATTAATTCACTCTTCATTGTAACACACACAAAAAAGTTTATAAAGCTCCATTCTCAGCCTACAGCTTTACTCATTGACTGAGGGAGTTTTTTTCAGACAAAGTTTTCCTTTTTTGGCTGGGAGAGGGGTACAGCGTGTCCTTTGGGGTTCTCTCCCAGATTTTCTCAGGGAGAGAACATATGCTCAGGTCCCTAGAGAAATGTGCTCCCACACTCACAGCTGTATGACAAGCAAGAAAAAGCTGTCTACAAGTTTGAAGAAAAAAAATCAGCATTTGCAAAAGTGCTCTGGGGCATCTTGGGGAAGCGTTCCAAGAGAATCGCTATTATAAAAAGATCACTAGGTTCTTTGCTCCCGGACCCTACTCCACACTCAGACATTATTATTGTAGGTGCATTAGTAAAATTCACTTATGTATCTGAAGTCGAACATTTGGCAAGTACGCTTGGCAACAGTGGACGGTGACCTTGCTCTCGTGCAGACCACTGTGGAGTAGGGAACTAGAGCCTCCTGGAGAGTCTGCTGCCTCCCTGCCTGTGTGAACCGACAGCCCTGTGCCCTGGGTCCACCACTTTTTTAAGATAGGGGGTCATGCTTCCTTTGAGCTGCCTTCTTTCCAGTTTACAAACACAGCTCATGAAAGAATGTCTATTATCTTAGTATGAATAATTTTATCCAAACAACTTTCATTAAACCTAATAAAGCAATAGATTCTGTATGTCTTTCCTCATCTATGAATGCCTATTTGCTTATCAATAGCCTACTTATGTAATAATACCCAGACCCAGATTAAATTCTCTCTTCTCAATCTTCCTGTATGACTTCTTTGCACCTACCTAAGAATGCACAGAGCAACCTATTTATTCCTGTCTTATACACCTGAAGTGTCGGATTCTAGACCTACAGGAATTATAAATCACTGAGTTAAAACTTTACTTTTTAGACAAGAGCAGTGTGGAAAGATGAAGTCACAGTAATTGTTAATGAATTATTACACATCAAAGAGGAAGAACAGGGAATACATTTTTGTTTAGCATTTGCTCTATGCCATGTTCTTTGTAAGATATTTTAAATACATTGTTCATCTAATTCTCAGAAAAATCTTGGTCAGTAGATATATTATTATCTCCACTTACAGATGCACTAAGCATACCTCAGAGGATATAAATAATTTAGACCAGGTCAAACAGCTGCACAGGGTAGTTGGTAGGGGTAGAGTTCAAATCAAGTTCTGTCTGAGGATGCCAGACTGTGCTAACAGCAGTCCTTATCCACTAGACCTCTTCACTTCCACGTGGGGTCACAGAGATGAGAAAAGTGTTGAAATTTACTGGGAAATGATACTCTGGCAACCACAATGATAAAGAGTATGTCCCTGATAAATTTTCAAGGGCTAATCTATTGCCTACTACTGAGACCCATGACCCCTCCCCTAAGGGGTAGAGAGGATGCAGACAAGTCTGAGACTGACAGCTTTGAGGAAGAGAAAGCAATAAAAAATGACACAACCAGCAAGAATCTGAGTTTCTGGCTGGTTATCAATTAGATGGCTTTTGGTAAACATGTTAAATTTTTAAGCTCCAGGAGTAAGAACTCAGTAGTTGTAAAATGGAAATACTGCAGCTTTTCACCTTGTATATGCCACTGTTAAAGAGAAGAGAGGACCTCCCAACCTTTATTTCCAAATACTATCCACCTTATATACATATGAGACACTTTGAAGCGTTTCAGGACAGGAATTGGGCTCGATGGGAGAATGCATCTGCTCTCCTTGGCAGAGCGAATACAGTCCGTACCTATTTTATGTGGATTTTCCCCAAATACTCTTGTAAGTATGACAGCCTAAGTGCCTCCAAAATAATGATAATAATAACCACACTTTCAGGCTATTTGCAATTTTTACTTTACAAAATTTCTTTCCATGCACTGTTATTTCATGTCCATAAAAACTACAGAAAGTGAACAAAACAGCTATTAGTAGTCCAATTTTAGAAATAAGGAAAATGAAGTTAAATGAAGTGTCCAAGATGGTGTGTAACAATGTAAAAACAATAAAGGTTGTACTTATTGAGGGCTTGCAATGGGTCACATATCACTACCGAAGTTATATGTCTTTTTCACTTGATTCTTGTAACCACTCCATGAAGTAGATATCATCTTCACACAAATATAGAATCCGAGTTATTAAGAAGGGTAAAATGGCTACCATAAAGTCATTCAACAAGTTAGTACCAGAGCCAAGATTCAAATCCAGGTTTATTAAAAGTCAAAGCCCAGATTATCAATCAAATCTGACCTTAAACCTATATAATAGAATTCCCAGAGGTGTCCCCATTGCCTGAGCTTCCAGACGCCCTAGCCTGCCGTGTCTTACCTTTCTTTGGCACTCTTTGGCCTCTGTATCACACTTTGAAATACAGAAAAATTCAAGATATTAGAAATTCCTGGTCACAATTCCTTACTAGTAACTCTCCATAATGGCAACTGTTCAGGGGCAAAATGACCCCTGTCAGAGTATTCAAGCTCTCAGACTTTATTTCCCCTTTTGTGTTCAAGTAAGTGGAGCATTGTTGCTTTTCTCACTTTCTCCTGACACTAGTAGTGGTTACCTGCTCACATATGTGCAAAGCTGTATATAACACATAATAGGAACACTCAGACAAACTGTTCCTTATTCCTTCCATGGGTTCATGAACAGAAAACTGAAGAATTGTAAAGAGAAAAGGTTAAAGCACTTTTCCTCTCAAAGAGTAGTTCTCCGGTCACCTTGCAAACGGTGCCTGTGTGAGTATGATGTCGCGCGTGTTTGGGGAACACTGCAGGGCACGTGTCTCTGCTTACATATGCATAATGTCCTTGTCATACTTCGTTGTTACCAGATGCCTGGTTCTGCTTGAAAGGGCTTTGGTAACCCACTTGAAATCATGAGGATTTATAACTCCTTCACACAAGGCACAGAACTGCTCTAGATGACATTTGCTCTACAGATAGATGGAGAGAAAGCTGTAGTAGAGTCAAAGATGGCAATGAAATATCAGCAGTATCACAGAGCTTCTAAGAGGCCCCAGAGAGATGGGGAAATCATGCAAGTCAGAAGAAGAGCCATCAGGCAACAGAAGGAGCAAGACAAAGGAAGCAAGAACCTATCAAGTGTCAAGGACTCATTTTGTTGCTCTGGGGAAAGTCCTGGGTGTCAAGGACTCATTTTGTTGCTCTGGGGAAAGTCCCTGGGTGTCAAGGACTCATTTTGTTGCTCTGGGGAAAGTCCTGGGTGTCAAGGACTCATTTTGTTGCTGCTCTGGGGAAAGTCCTGGGTGTCAAGGACTCATTTTGTTGCCCTGGGGAAAGTCCTGAGTTCTTGATTCATTAACAGGTAGGTGTGCAGACCTCACCCTGGAACTCTCTAGGCTAGTGAGTGCTGGGCAGAACTACTCCTTCACCTACACTTGACCTCAAAAATTACTTAACCCTCTGAGGGTTGTGTGATTTAGGGGGTGGTGTGGAAAAGGGGATAGTTAGAATGGACTCAGGCTCTGCCCCCAGAAATAGAACTTTCAGATCTGATCCTGTTCTCCAGTCCCATCCTCTTCCAATTACATTTTTTCCCATTTGGCGCTCAATTGTTTTCCCCCTGAAACACCAAGCTCATGCTACTTCCCTCTAATTCCTTACATATTCCTCTCCCCAACAGCACCACCAACATCCCACTCAGGGGATGAGACTCCCTGAGTCTCAACCTTTATACAAAGTCCTTTATAATCCTCTCAGCCCTTTCACCTCTTGTCACGGGGAACTTTTTGCATCCCTAAAACATTTTCAGTTCACTGCGCCTTTGCCTTGCTGTCCCCTCCTCCTGGAATGCCCTTAACAATTTTCCACAGGGCAAATATCCCAATCATTCTTTAAGAACTAGCTGCCACATGACTAACTAGGTGAAGACTTTGTCCAACTCTGGAAAGGAGATAGTCATTCTGTTTGCTGTACTTTCTGGGTTTGTGACAATAAAGGATACACTCCATCTGCTTCTACCTCTTTCTATTGTTGAAACTCAGTCTGTTACGAGCATCAGCTAAATTTGACACTTAAAGCAAAACCCAGGGCAAGACTCTTGTATAGCTCCAAATAGGTTTGCCGTCCTTGTGTTACAGTGCCAATTTTCTCCCAGTTGAAGTTTCGTTAAGATGACCTAGGTTTTTTCAAGGTTCCTCTTCATGTTCAATTCACTATTTGAATTAAATGTATAGACCACTTGGAAGAGTGTGAAGTTAAAGAGTGTGAAGTTAAAGAACAGGAGGGAACCAAGTGTTGACTGGTTCAATTAGAGATTAGGAAGATGAGAACTGAGAAAAGGGAGTCAGAAAAGCAACAGCTAGTCAGGTGAGGGAAATAAGAGAGCACCATGCTTCAAAAGTTATGGTCATTAATGTTGTAATAACGATGTACAGTACCAGATGGGTACTAGACTTACGGGGGGATCACTTTGTAAGTTATTTAATGTCTAACCACTAAACTGTACACCTAAAACTAATAAAATATTAAATGTCCGCTGTAATCAAATTAAAAAAAAATTTTTTTAAGAAGTCAAGCCAAGGTGTGAAGTATAACAAAGGGAATGATCAGTGGTGTAAAAAGCTGCTGAAAGGTTAAACAGTGCTTGTCAGTGAGTGGTGGAGATTGAGTTTTGTTTTTTAATTCTGCCTTCCTGATAGCAGTCAGGAAAGTTGTTGGCTGGGATGGGGAGGGCGGGTCAGGGGAGCAGAGAGGAGAGAGGAAAAGGATATCAGGGAGCTGCCTGGGTGGTGAAAATACTTTATGTCTTGATTAGGGTGTGGGTCACACAAGTGTGACTACTTCAAAACTCATCAAACTATACATTTAATATCTGTGCATTTCATTGCATGCAAAGTAAACTTTGATAATAAAAAAATAAACTGTATTTTTTACATGATAAATGTGTGGCTATTGGAGGGGGGGATGGCCATGCACATAGGCACACATCTCTCTGCTTGATCACTTAGCACCCTCTATTAGAATTATATTTTACATGTTTTAACCTGCACCAAGCTATAGATTTTTGGAGGGTAGAAACAATGCCTCTGAGTATACCTTTTTTATCCTTTATACTTAGCAATGTGCTTGACACATATTAGCCTTATAAATATGTATAGGTTGGGAAAAAAATGACTGAACGGCTCCTTATTTTCCTCCCACATACTTTGAGCATATTAGCATATGATCTTTCATCATTCTTTGACACACTCTAGTGATGATATTGGAGGGAAAAAGGTTGCTCTAGAAGGCAACAGAGCAGAGTTCGGGCTAGACATCTTTGTCCTGAAACCCATTCCTTTTGGCAATTTCTTCTTTACTATAAATACACCCTTCTGTTATGATGCTAGGGTTTTTCTCAGGTCACAGCACTAAAGCTTCCAGAGAGAGGAGGTGTTGTGGACTCTAAAGAACTCTAGATTTTCAATCAAATGGTCCTTGGTTCAAATCCAGGAATGGCCTCCAGTAGTAGTGGGAGCTAGAGCACAGCTTGGACTCTAGCTGGACTTCAGGCCCCTCCTAGGTGAAATAAGGATGCCAATACCTACCCTGCAGCACTGCTGTATGAAGGTCAAATTAAATCATGGCTGCCAAAAACATGGCTCATTGTAGGTTCTCAATAAATGGTAACCTTTATTTTTCACATGTTCAGCCTCAATCTCTCCCACTTCTTGACTCTCACAAAGTTCTGCTCTTCTTTAGAATAGGGATAATCCTTGGTGGGGTGATTAGCATGTGGTTTGTGAACCAGAATCATCTGGAGTGATTTTCCAAATTATACTTCCCATTCTTTTCTCAAAACACTTCTGTGGTGTACTGCACATCACTATTACTGATGGAAGTATGTTTTATTTCTCAGGAATTACCAGGGAGAGAAGAGGTTGAGAATCACTTTTCTAGCACATACCTTGGAAAGTCTTGTTCTTCATTTTTATAACTATAATTCTAACTGGGACCCTAAACCTCTCACCCTAAAATTGTTATAACAACTTCCTAGCTGACCTTCTTCTTTAGAGGTTTTCTTCTTGTCAATCCATCCAACATATAACAGCAAGAATCATCTCTCAAACTCCAGAAAGGCAGAGAAATCTTCTGACGAAATAAACACCTCAGCAGTCTGCCACTGGTAGACCCAGTCACATCTCCCCAGCACCTCCTACAGGCTTTATCACACAATTCTGTCTGCCTGTGTTCTTGGAAGGCCCTTCTCTTCTCTTCCTAGTTTCAAGCCCTCTTCAACCCATAGAGCTACAGAATTTCTACATATTATTCATGACAGACAAAAGTAATGCTCACTGTCTCCTCCTTTGTGTTGCCAGTAGACCTAGCTAACTCTATCACTGCATTTATCATACTCTGTTACACGTTATTAATTTAAAATTTTTACTGCTATCCTAGGTTGTGAAGTCTTTACAGGAAGAAACCGTGTCTTAATTATCCATGTATCTCCTCATAAAGTAGATACTCACTAAATTTTTATTGAACTTAATTCAACTGAATAGAGATGAATCCCTGTTCATGCTCCATTTAAGCATTTAACTTGCTACTGCTGTCTCCTAGGATGTGTATATGTGTGCATTTACAGTATGCATTTCTGGGGTTTTCTCATCACTTTCACATTTTCCCCCAGACCTTTCTTTTTCAGACAAAGATTGCGCAAGAATAGAGTTGCACATCTACTGGTCAAGTTCATTTCAGAACCCAGGGGGATTGGGCAAGTTCTCCAGCCAGCACAGAGATTATGATAAAAAAGCCTTTTGTTAGAACATCTTGTTGCTTCCTATTCACTAAATCCAAATTCCCTCAGGTGGACCACAAGATGATACTGCCAACTCTACTGAAACTCCACTCAATCTGCCTGGACTAGCCTTGAATGCATAATTGCTTTCCTTTGTAATTGTCTTACAAAAAGGACAGAACTCTGTTCTTACGTGTCTCCCACTCTAGTGGGTGACAGTACCGCAGGCTAGTATCCCTCTGGTTTATTCATTCTCCTATGATGGATGTTTGGCTCTCTTGGAGTCCCAGGAGTTGCTGGCTTATTCCTTGATTCAGTGTTCATTCATTCATTCATCAAACATTTATTGACCCTCTTTCTCATGTCAAGTGCTATGATAAGTCCTAAAGAAATAAAGATGCATAGGGAAAAGTGTCTGGCTTTCAATGAAGTCACCTAGGATCGGAAGAAAACAGAACATGAACAAATTATAATGGTACAACAAGACAAATGGAAAACAGATATATGAGCATAATGCCAGAGGGGCCCAGTGAGAGTAGATGAAGAGAGGCTGATGTCTTTTCCGACTTTTTAGCTCTGTAGAGAGCCTGATATCTTAGTCCCCAAATGTCTCCCATAAACCCGAAGACTATGGAGAAGACTGCTCACCCTGTTACAAAAATCACAGTGTAGTTACCTAGATGGTTTAAGAGCCTACATTTCCTCTCTGAAGAATCATTATCCCATCAGCAGAGGGAAGTTGTGTATACCAAGATAATAATGTTGCTGTCTCATTGCAGCATCTTAAAATCTCTGTTCTCCAACACATGAAACTTCCTGACTTTGAACAAGTATAAGGTGCAGTTTATTACTGAGGAGTACAGATAAGGCATACTTGAGAAGGATCTTCAATAATATCTTGTCCCAGCTCTAACTCGACAACTGTGCTATGAGCCACTAGCCACATGCAGTAATTTAAATTAGATTACTTAAAACTAAATTTAAATACAGTTCTGCAGTTGCATCAGTCATACATACTTCCTGGTTTCAACGGGAACATGTGACTGGTGGCTGCCATGTTACACTCACATTTCCACTGTTAGAAATGTTCTATTGGTCAGTGCTGCTCTAGAAAATAATCTGAATTTTGAATTCATTAATTCAGTTAGTTTATAATTTTATGACTTGCTTACTTTGCAAAAGACTCAATTCTGGGTTGTAGGGGAAGCAAAGAGTAAAAGTAAAAGATCTATTTTTGAAAGGCTGACAGTCTGGTGGGGAAGACAAATGTCATTTTGTTGGTTCTTTTTGTCTTTTTTTTTTTTTTTAAGGAAAAGAATTTGGACCTTGTGCAATAGGTGATATGAGTGTAGGCAGACAAAACAGCCTAATCTTGCATTAAAAAGTAAGGGGAGACCTCAAAGAAGAGGTGACATGGTGTGATTTTGAAGAAGGAGCATCTACTCTCCAAATTTACAGAGCAGAATGGGCACTGGATAGGTGAGAATAGTATATGAAGTCACAGGGCATAGCTTAAATATTGCAAGGCATTTAGTATTCTGGGAATGGAGCATAAACTTTTAGAAGCTGGATGAGAACAGACTGGTCAAGTAGACGCTGTAATAACTAAAGGATATTGGTGAACAGGTGGTGGGAAGAAGAAAGGTTACACATTACAACACAGTGACTAAAAGCATTAAAGTGATACAAAAAAACTGGGTATATACTCAAAATATGCCACCTCTATCTTTATTACCTTTGACATGTTTTAAGTTTCCTTTGAATCCCATTTTTCTCATCTGCAAAGTGGTGTTAATGATACTGCCAACCTCCTATGACTGCTGTATGGAGTAAATAAAACCATGTGTCTGTCATAGTGCATGGTATAAGTTAAATAACCAAAGATGGAAATTACTGTAATTTATTCTATATGGAATATATAATTATAAAAAGAATTGAATAGAAGAATAAAATGATTGTATTGTATAAAGAAATAAGACACATGACAATTATCTATGTCAATAATAATAATAACAATGGCCAATATTTAGGGTATTTACTACAAATCAGGCTGATTCCAAGTATTTAAATAAATAATTCACTTAATCCTTTCAACAACCTTACAAGCTAGGCTACCATTATTATCTTTCTTTTACAGGCAAGAAAACAAAGACATCAAGAAATTAAATGATTTGTCAAACTACTAATAAGTAACAAAATGGAATTCAAACCCAGATATCTGGCTCTTGAATCTATACTCTTAACTGCCAGGCTGTTCTGCCACTGTTAGAAATCTCTTGATAAAAGTCTGCTTAATTTTATATTAAATTATTTCCCAGGACAGCATTACTTCAAAATAATTTTATTTAAGTACAGATCTTCAAAACAACATTCTTACACCATAAAAAGGCAGTATGTGTGCTCTGGAATTATTACATGGAAGTTCATCTGAATAGAAAGGGGTACGTGCTGAATAAATAAATTGTGGATCTTTAGAAAGGTAGGTTCAAAATCTCCTTGGATAATGAAGACATGACTATAATTCAAGAGCATCTTCAATAACACTGAGTCTCTAACACTTCTCATAAAAATCTGCTTCTTATGGAGATGAGGCTAATGAGTGCCTCAGAAGTTATAAAGAAATATTAAAAAAGAGAGTGTACAGAAAGGATTTTGCACTGTGTGGAACACTGAAGGTGTTTATTGAGAAGAACCTTTTGCTAGTACAATGTTTTGTTCTTTTAATTAAAGCTTTATCTTCCAATCCAGAATTTTCTGAGTCCTGGAAAGCCTTTCCTAAGATTCATGTGAACTCATAAACATCTTAGGGATGGAAAGTTGAGTATCATAGTTGAAATTCTTTGAAATAAACTCCAGCTCTTCTTCTTCTTTTTTTCTTTTAAGTGAGAGGAGGGGAGATAGAGAGACAGACTCCAGCATGTGCCCTGACTGGGATCCACCTGGCAACCTTGGTCTGGAGTCAGGGCTAAAATCAACTGAACTATCCTCAGCACCTACGGCGGATGCTCAGACCACCAGAGATATTTTCAGCACCTGGGACCAACACTTGAACCAATTGAGCCACTGGCTGCAAGAGGAGAAGAGAGAGAGAAGAAGGAGAAGAAGGGGAAGAGAAGCAGATGGTTGCTTCTCACACGTGTGCTGACTGGGAATCAAATCCTGGACATCTGCATGCCAGGCCAATGATCTAACCACTGAGCCAACTGGCCAGAGCCCCAACTCTTCTTTAAAACTTTCTCTGACTCCATTTCAATAATAGTTTCCAGTATGTCCCTGTGTTTAACCATATCTGAGCTCAGGTGTACTAACACATTTGTGTTATCATTGACCGACCTCACTGAAGGCCTCAGCTATAAGGAAGGTTCTTCCAAATGTCTTTTCTTCTGATAATCTGTCCTTTAGTTTGATGTTCATTCTCCTATAATTCCACTTTAATGAGTGAGGTAATGTAATTATCCTTCAAATTTGTTCCACTCCTTCAGAGCGCAGCCTCTCCCCAAGGGGCCTTCGCTAGCATCACCATGCTTTCCCCTGGGTGTCAGCCCTGGTCAAACGGCCATGTCCTTCCCTGTTGATAATGGCAAGGAATACCTTTGGAAGCACATATCCTCAAACCACCAAAACAAATCTTTTTATCCCAAATTTATTTTTATTTTGCATACCTAGGAAACATGACCCTATCAAAGTAAAACAAAAAGAGAAATGAGCTAAATGTTGCCAAAGAAAAACATGCACAAATCTAGCCCAAGTTTACATCTGACCACTGACTCTGTGGGACTCCACACAGCAGGAGCTGGACTCTAACAGGTGGGCACAATCCACTGACAGTACAGAGGAGATGGGAATGGCTGGGATGTGTCACCACAAGTGAAATAAAGCAGACCATTTTTTTTTTTTTTTTTTTTTTTTTGCTGGCTTTACTAATTTGGTAAAATCAGAAAGTAGATCTAGGGTATCAGCTAGGAAGCCAGGATTTGGGAAGAGATGATGGTCAGATGGCTGTTGCATAGTTGCCAAGCCCCGAGTCTAGTGAAAGTCTTCGCGATTCAGCATGATGGTATCTGGTGGCAGAATCAGGAAGTTGAAGGTTGCTTTGGCACTTGATTAAAAGCAGATTGTTGGGAGCTGGGTTGTCATAGGAATCTCACTGAGCCAGAAATCTCACTGTGGGTTTGTGGCCTAGAATTAGCAGCTTTGTGACCTTGAGCAAATCACTTAACCTCTTTTATTTTCATTGTTTTTTTTTTTTATCACTGAAATGTAGATAATAATTGAAAATAATAAAAACTATAAAGAGGTCTTTTTTTATTTAACTGAAAAAAATATAGTAATTTATATTTTATAAGTGTCTTTGAATTTACAAACTATTCTTGTGTAGAAAATTTATGTGAAAGTGCTTGGCTAGATTAGCTCCAAAATGTCGATGAGAGCATATTCACCCCAATCTTTCAGTGATGTATATCAATGGCCATTTTTAAAGCACGAGGAGGTTAAGATTCTTAGCCAAGGTTATGTTGCTAAGTTTAACTTGGCAGTGCAGCTCCTGAGCCTGTGCTTCTAATCACTGGAGAGAGGATCCTAGATGAGGGCCCTTACAATCACTGCGGCTTATCTGGGTTTCAAAGGCAAAGGTCTGACTGGTTCCTGAGAGGTTGATGACAGCTACACAGACTCATCAATCACCTCATTCCAGGATCTCTGTAGCAATGGCCATGGCATGATCCAATACCATTGCCTTGCTCTCACTTCTGAGTCTTTATATATGCTCTTCCCTGTGTCTAAAATTATGATGTCTTTCTTTTTCCATGCCAAGCCATATATAATATTTTCATTCCTTCAAAACTCTTTGCCCGAAGCCTCAAGGGCCTGGGAAGTAGGAAATGGAATGTTTTTCATTAGCATTTCAGGATATTAAAAACAACAACAACAACTCTCCATTTTATTGGTCTAGATGCAGACTCTAGGACCTGCAGAGAAGTCCTACTCGGAAGCTTCTTTCTCCAAGGCAAGCAGGAGTTAGGGATTTATATCATCAATAGTGAGGCATGACTTTAGATGGCTTTAAAGGGTATTTTATTTGATGGCGGCCAATAAAGCAAAAGACAGTGCCAGATCAGATAAGGAGAACATCTCCAGCCAGAATTACAAAGGCTATTTTGGGATATGTCAAAAGGAGCAAAGCTAGATTGGAAATGACTGCTAAGATGATTAAATAGGTGAGAACAAAGAGAACACTTCCTGAGTTCTAAGAAGGAAAAATTTCTTAATCATCTCTTAATTGTACTTCATAATTAGCCAAGTTACAAATGCCATGGTTTGAATTAAAAGATTTTTGAGAAGGCAGAAACTGACATGGACTTCTGCTTGGGTTGTAGGATAGAGTGAATGCTAAAGCCCTTTCAATTTGTGTAACAATTGGAGAGACCAGATATTATAAACATATTTGTTCATAAAGCACATTTTGAAAAATACTGTTGTTCTGTTTTCTGTTTTTACACTTTTTTCACTTTGTAAAGGAATTGAAAACAGCGATGGCAATTTTTTCAGAGGAACAAAATTTAGCAGTAAAGCAAAGAGCCACTGGAAATTGCTTATGACCCTCCTAGAGGTAATTGATATACGATATAGGTATGTTACCACATCTTCAATGACAGTTGTAAAGAATAACAAAATGCTGAAGTTACATCTAAGTGAGTTATTCCACACTAAATGTTCTTAATTAGTATCACAGAAGACATGAAAAACAGGTTGATTACTTACAGAAATAAAACAATAAAATCACCTCTAATAAGCATGTGTATAACAATATATCAATGTATAATTTCTCCTGGAAAAGTAAACCCTCTTCAAATTAGAGGAAGTTAAGTAAAGGTCTGTCAGGAAAAACAACAATATGTTTGAATAACTTGTTGCTTACCTCTTTATTCATTCTCTGAACATTTCTCTAACACTTATTATGTGTAAAACTCTGCTCATTGCTTGAATCGCAAAAACAAATCAAAACACATGATCCGTCCCTGTGAAGCTTGCAATCTAGGGAGAAAAACAAACACGTCTTCCTCATTTATATTCTGTTTTCTCTCCAGGTCTGTGTGATTTCATTTGGTTTACAGCTTTGAATAAGCTCTACATGCAGACTAATCTCCGAATGATATCTCTACCCCTGCTGCTACTATGAGCATGGGACACACGTACCCAACTAGGCCTAAGTAGGCCCACTGGTTGTCTACACAGCAGTCTAAGGGTCTGTCTACTCTAAACAGATGTAGCTGAATCACAACCGGCCATTTCTCCCATTCCTTCACCAACCTCTACTGGTTGTTCAAGGCCATTAGCAGAAAAAGCCGACATGGGAGATAAGTAGACATGACATAGGAACAGACCCAGAAGGGCCCCATGTTCTCCTGTCACTGCCTTGAAATTCTTAATAATTTTTTCTTTGAACTTGTGTTTTGTGTGAGCAGTCCAATGAGGCACTTATGCATGTAAATGAGAAGATTCACCACTGAAAAGAAAACCCTGCTAGTTTAGTACCTGTAGTGGTACATTTCCCCCTGCTCTTTGAACAAGAGATCTGGATTTCCATTTTGTACTGGAGCCTGTAAATTGAGTCGCCAATCCTGGGTATGAACATCGTCACCCAAATTCAATTCAGGGAGTGTGGTCCTTCAGCCACGTTTGCACTCTAGCCTAGGTGTGCCAACCTGCCCCATTCCCTCCCCCTGGCTTCCTGCTGTATGTTTTAAATTAATCTCAGCATTGGCATCTGGCCTTTCTGTTCCATGACCTCTGGGGTATCTCGCTGGGCAGGACCTAGAGGCTCCCACTGCATGGAGGCATTTCCTCACATGCTGGCACTCCCCTTCTAGACGGCCCTTTCCCAGCCAGCGTGCCTTCTCCAGGAGTCGGTGATGATATCCAGATGGTTCCTTCTTCTTTCAAAAGCATGTTTTCTTTTTATACCATGTGACAGTTAACGGAGCATCTTCCTGACAATCCACAGAAAGACTGAAACAGAAAAGGATGCACAGTGCACCTCTTCGCAGCCTTCTGGTTTGGAAACCCCGGCTCACGTGGTAGAATTTGACTTCTCCTTCTGATTTCTGCATTGTCAAAGCCAATAAAGATTTTGCCTCTTAAATTTCACACCTCTCTAGTGATATTTAAAAACTCTCACTCCCCCAAAGCAGAAATGTTTCTGAAATCCCAATAGCACTCTTTGGAGAAAAGCTCTTCCCCCTCACCACTGTGCTTAGTGCAACAATGTCATATTATATATTTTCCAAAGTCCAACTAATTGCAGCACTTTGTCTTTCTCCATTTCCTACATTTTAAAATATCTATTATGTAATTTATAAATCAGGTATAATGTAATACTTTATTTTTTATTTGAAAATTTCATCATTTTTTAGTTTTTAAAAAATGCCACAGAAAGCTATACATTTGGAGTTATGGCATCTCAGGAAAATGTATCTGTAAGACCACAACAGCATTAATGGGGTTTGCTCTGGTATAAGATGGCAATAGGAAAGAAGTAAAGGATTACACTTTCCTTCACTTAAAAAAAAAAAAGAGGTGTCATAGGTTGCCACTTCACATTAATGTCTTAATATTCTCTCATTTAATTATGTAAATCGTCAAGGAAGGCTGCTGTTTATGGTAATTTGCATGTGCGGAGATCTGCTTCCAAGGTGAACTAATTTAAATCAAATTATAACTAAGGGAGATTTACCACTTGTTGATTTCTACAATCATTTATAACTACACCGAACCACTACTGAAGACTGCAGGATTTCAAAAGTGACGGAAAACAGTAGTGATCCTGCAGTGAAAGGAATCGGCTGACATGCTGTGGAAGGATTTAGTATCCCCATTGATGTGAACAAGAAGGGAAGGCAGCTTCCTTCGTGAGGGAAGTGATTAGTGAATACCATTGACCTTCTCTACCTCTACATTGAAGCCTTCCTTTGCACATGAAGTTAGAGGCTGCTCTCCCCAACTAATCCACCACTCTCTTTTGATATTGATCCAGCACTCTTCAAAATCTGCCTTCATTCTAGTCGCATACTTGTACCAAGTGCTGAATATAACTGACAAAAGACCTTTGTAAACCACCGAAGTGTTCATGGGTCCCCAGCTCCTTTTTTTTTTCTTTCCTTTCATTTTTTTTTAGATACTCCATTTGAGTTTGAGAAACTAAGCAGGCATAAACTCACCCTGTGTTTTACAGGTTCATTTTTTACAGAGAGAATGCCCCTCTTGGCTAATGAAGTGGTCATATGGGTGTTATAGACCAAGAAAGGTGCACAGATCCTCCTAGATGCAGACACAGGTGTTCATGACAATGGCCACGACTTGAGTTTGGCAACAGGAAGGATGCAAGTATAGCAAGCTGAGGAAGTCATTTTCTCAACCTCTCCAAATATCAGTGTTCTTATGAAAAGACAGCATTAATTATACCTTTCTTATAAGGCTCATACGATGACTGAACAAGCCAGTGCATATAAAGTACAAATCTTTATGGAAATGTTCGTCTTCAAAAATAGCAGCTGTGAACAATGACAATAATGATGACGATAATGCAGTATTATACATGGAAAACAAACCATTTCCAACACATCTGTGGGTAAAGAGTTAACAAAGCCTTTTCCATTCTGCATGAGAATTTGACTTGCCTTTAACTTTCAAGCATGGTTAACCAGTTAAGGGTAGTATGTCAGCTATGTCACTAACCTGTGTTGTTTATGGTAAGTTGTAGCCCATGATTAATAAATTACATCTGAATTGGGAGGCACATACATGAACTATAAAATGCATGATAGGAGGTAAAATTTGGGGCTTGCTTAAATGTGAATTTGTCACTGACTTGTCCCATGTGGAGATCCTGAAAATTATGTCTATATTATTTTTTTAACAAGAGATATTGGCTTTTGGTGGCAAAAGGCTTTGGAGCAAACTGCCTAACAGAGACCCTGTCTTTCTGCAGAGGGCCTGTGCTGCACAGAGTTCTGTGAAGATGAGAAACACCTGGGGCTGTCCTACAAGCATGCTAGGTTTCTGTTCAGGTCCTTCTAAGTGAATATGATGTTGAATATCTTTGAGGTAATCTTGTGGGTCAAAATGTTTAGCTGAGTCCAAAAAGACACCCTGCAGATATTGCAGAATATATAAATTTAGTGTCTTGGACACCAAGGCATGTGCTTGAAGGCTCTAGGATTATGATGACATTAGGATAATACAGATTTTATATCAGCTGTGAATACTTACAAAATAACAGAATTCTTCCTTGCCTATATGTTTTTCCATTTCCTTGAATGGGACTTTTTTTTTCCATTGACAGTTCTAAGGAATTCGTGAAGACATTTGTGAAGGTCAAAGATTTATTTCATTACAATCAGTTAATAAACACGGTCTTCTCAATATGCCCCATGAAATGGCCAAATAGAATTAAAACACAGACTTGCTAGAAAAAAGTTTCTCTTCAGAGACATATTCAGTGGCCATCTGAATAGCATTGGCAGCAAGAGATGCCCCTCATTATCATTATAAGCCTTTGCTTATCCTGATGGCCAGCGGGGTTTCCTGAAGAGAATTAAGCTCTAATATCCTAAATCAGGGGTCCCCAGACTTTTTACACAGGGGGCCAGTTCACTGTCCCTCAGACCGTTGGAGGGCCAGACTATAAAAAAAAACTATGAATAAATCCCTATGCACACTGCACATATCTTATTTTAAAGTAAAAAAACAAAACAAAACGGGAACAAATACAATATTTAAAATAAAGACCAAGTAAATTTAAATAAACAAACTGACCAGTATTTCAATAGGAACTAGGCTCCTCTCACTGACCACCAATGAAAGAGGTGCCCCTTCCGGAAGTGCGGCGGGGGCCGGATAGATGGCCTCAGGGGGCCGCATGTGGCCCACGGGCAGTAGTTTGGGGACCCCTGTCCTAAATCATCTATATTAGTTGCTTGTTGTTGCTGGAACAAATTACTACAAAATTAGTGGCTTAAAACAACACAAATGTATTATCTTACAGTCCTAGAAGTCAGAAGTTTGAAATGGGTCTCACTGGGCTAAAATCATGGTGTCAGCAGGGCTGCGTTCCTTTTGGAGGATCTAGGGTGGAATTCATCTCTTTGTCTTCCCATCATCTACAGGATGCCTGCATTTCTTGGTTCATGGTCCCTTCTTCTATCTCCAAAACCAACAGCATAACATCTTTACATCTATCTCTTACTCTGACCCTTCTGCCACCTTCTTTGGTTTATAGGGATCCTTGTGATTACTGGCTCACCCAGGTAATCTAGGATAATCTCCCCATCTCAAGATCTCTAGTTTATGCATGCCTGCAGATTTCCTTTTACCGTGTACAGTAACAGGTTCCAGAGATTAGGAAGTGGACATCTTTGGGCAGAGACAATTACCATGGCATTCTTGTTTGTAATAGATTAATTTCCTTCTTGTGCAGCTGGAATGGTAGTAATTATGTAGCACTCTTAGAAGAATTGAGAAAACTGTCACTCAAAACATTTTCTGTGCCCTGTAATTCAGATGAGGCATTTCAGTTGTGAAGGAGTGCTTTGTGGGAACACTGCCTTAAGTGAGTAGGGATAGGCATTAAAAATTTGTGTGAGCCCAGAAAGTGTAGAGAGGGATACTGGGGCAACAGGAGTGGGAAAGAGTGTGAATATGAATAGTCCGTGCCCCCAAAGTTCTATATTTGCTAAAAATGTGCTATCAAAGTTGTCTTTCTTTCTTTTTTTAAAAAATCTAGTTTTTATTCTAATGACCCTTACATACTTCAGTGGATACTCCCACAAGAAATATTTAGCAAAAATGCATGTGCATAGAAACCATACAATAGTTAGTTTTACTCTTCTTACAAAGAAAAAAAAATCAATAGTTGTTTTTGTCCACAAATTTCATCTTAGGCCTTTTTGCAAAATGTGCAGTTCAATTTAGTGTTCATAGGTCATTCCAGTCAGTGTGAATTTATATACAATTCAGTCAACTGGAAACCAAAGCACTCCAGTTAGACTCATCTCTCCCCAGTCTGCTTGACATTGTCTTTTAACAAGTAATAGGAGCCATTGGCTGATGGATTGATTCGTACAACCATCACATAATGTCCAGTGAGAAGCCTGGAAAACTCATTATCAGTACTATACTTATTTAGAGCTGAGTGAAGTCTTTGGTATAAACTCTGGGTTTCCTAATCTAGCATCTGGAATGTTTTCCATCATCTGAAGAGGTCTGCAGTGGCTGACGGCAGACATGGCTGTGTGCTTGTGGCTCTGCCAGCGTTCCGTGCGTATGCGACTGGAGAGCAGGTCAGAAAGCAGAGGAGAGCCAGTTGGCTGAGTGGAGTTACCTACGGCTTATTTGTGGGAAGCATTTATGGGGAGAAGCAGGAGCTGCTATCTAGTTGAAGACTTAGAGTATCTCACAACTTAAGAAGAAATACATTAAGAAGAGGAAACAGAGCAAAAGGGGTTAATTTAGGGGTTAATTTGTCAGACTGTGTTCCACTGAAGAAGCCAGGGCCTCATGCAGGACGGAAGCTCATACCACAGTCCAGAGCCCTTTTGAGAATGACCAAATAAGAACAGAATTGGGCTACAGTAAAATTGGAGCTGCATGTGCACCTTTGGAAGTCCTGTGCTCTGCTTCTGAATCATATTTCCATTCTCTACCTCTTGGTGACTAATTACAAAGAAAAGCTAACATTTCAGACAATACATAAAACAGAGTAAAAAAATCAGTCTAGTAGGGAAGACAGCTATCAAAGCTGGTGGAAAAGAAAACAGATAAACTGATATGAGTACTGTGAAGGAAGAAGGATACTTCAGAGAATCACAGGTTACCTCCTACTTAAGTCTCCAGAAAAGATCTTCCTGAGGAATTGATATTAAGCTAAAATTAGAAACAACGGCCCTGTGAAGACTTAGAAAATGAGAGAATTACATTGGAAAATGTCTTGAGGCAGGGAAGAGCTAATCTTGTCTGAAGAACTGAGGAAAAAACAATGAGGCTAGTTTCAGGTGAGTAACTGAAGTGAGGTTGGAAAGGCATATGTGGTAGATTAATCTTAGGTAATTACTTCTTCCCTGCTACTCACTTCGTGGATAAATATGCTCGCCCATTTCACTGTTGTTGGACTTGGCCATGAGGCTTGCTTTGCCTTCATGGTGGCTGAGTGTATCTTGCTCAGCCTTAATTTTGCCATAAATGTATCATTTCTCTGGTTAATGTCTGGGATGTTCACAGATATGATGTAAGAAGAGGCTTAAAATTTGCTTGCACAGTTGGGCTCACTTTATTAAACTGCTGTCACTGCGTTGGAAAGCACACATCTTGAATAGCCCACTGGTAACAGAAGGATGAGAGACATGTGTAGCAGACAAGGATCTACATGCAGCTTGGAGTCAAGGCCAGCTGAGCCCCACCTGGGTCAGCCAACCTCCGGCTGATCTTCAGATGCCTGAGTATGGTTAATCATCGTTGTTTAAGCCACCGAGTTTTAGGGTACTGTTGTTATGGAAATAGCTGACAGATAATAGTACTGTATATAAGAATCATTCTTACAAGAACCTTTTTGGGAAATAATTGAAGAGTTTTAAGTAAGGCGTGATATGCTATGAATTATGTTTATTGAAGCTCACTCTGGCTGCTGGGAGAGGCCAGCCAGGGAAAGCAGTTGGAAGAGTCGGGAGATAACAGTAGCAGTGGAGTGGAAGGGAAATAGATCTATTTGGAATAAATCTTGGCGGCAGAACCAATAACACATGCTAACGACTCATACACAGAGAGAAAGGAAGGTGAGAAACTACAGAGTGACTCACAGGTTCCCAGCTTCGACAGCTGGCTAGAGAGTAAAACGCTTTTGATTTTTAATGTTCTTACTTTTATTCACAATGACGGTTGAAATGGCTATACAGTTAGTATAGCATAACATTCTGTTGGATGTTGGTTTGTTTCCAGTTTTATTCTTTTACCCAAAAACTCAATAGTTAAACTCTAAGTACATTTAATTTTCCTATATTTTAGATTGGGGGGGATAGATTCTGAGAAATGGTATAACTGGGTCAAAGAATTTCAGTGACATCTTTTTTTTTTTTTCTCCAGAAAGCCCATTCCTTCCCATAATCAGGAAGCAAAGTGTAGAATGTAGAGGAAGTGCACATTCACAAAGAGCAATGCATTTTTGCTTTGAAGAAATGTCACAGCCTCCTTGAATCTCCTAATGATGGCAAAAGCAATAGCAAGCCTTTATAAAATGTTCTGTAGGTGCCAGGCACTGTTCTAGATACTTTATGTATACATTAACTGATATAATCCTCACAACTGTATGAAGGAGGTAATAATATTATTCCCATTATACAGATAAGACATTTGAGGCAGAGATGCTAAGTAATTTGCCTCTGAGAACATGGAAATATAGCTGGGTGGAATCCACTGTCTGTGATGAGGAGGATACTGAAAGACTTGTGAGTTCACCACAGGTACCTTATTTAGACTTGAAGAAATTGCTTCTCACTTTTGTTATCAAATAATCCCTGTATTTATTCTAAGGAAATAGATTATTTCACCTGATGAGTTTTGTACCAAATAATTGTGTCTTTCTCCTAAACCAATGGCAGATTTTCATTGGACTTTGGAACTTATTAGGTTCTACCTTAAAAAAGTCTGGAGTCAAATGTTTACCGACTTGCAGCAAGTATCTAGATCTTTAATCTTTGTGTGTTTATTCTCATTTCTGGGTCCCTATTATGCTTCTACCTTTTCTCATTTAATTCTAATTTTAATCTATACTGTAGTCAATTTTATACTATCTTGTAAGCTTCCTTAAGTCCTTTTGAGATAAATGGCAAGTAAACAGACTCAGAAAGCCTTAAAAAATATCAACATGAAAACAAAGTATGGCCAAAAGCTCCACAGTATAAATTTCACTGGTACCTTCTGTTGGGAATACAGCTATGTTAGGCTTGCTTGCTTGTACTGTGCCTGATTAGTGTGCAAGCATATGGCCATGCCACGTGTGTGTAATCTATGTAAGGCTGTGGCTGCTTGCCCTCATGGGGGACTGCGGATTGCCCGTCCAGCACTGTGAGGGGCTGTTTTATTGTTTGTTCACCAGCTGATGTGAGAAGAGGCTTTCCCTGCCTGTTTGCTTGTCTGCCATCGCAAGACTCAAATAAACGGGGACGGCCCAAGGCTTTCCGGGTCTGCAGTGTCTCTACTGGCTGCCCGAATCCAATGCAGACCTGCCTGGCCTCAGCCACTGGCCTTATACATATTTACTTATTGTTTGTTTGCTTTTCCAACTTTTTAAAGTGGTGTAGTCAATAGACTTGATCAGAAAATGGTACCTAAAAGAGTTTTCCCTTTCCAATCCTCTTTTTTGCTTTGTTTCCAGAAAGCCCCAGTGCTACCACAGAATATTAACGATCTTTAAAAGAGTAATACATAAGTTTAAATAACAATATTTATCGACTGCTTACTACTGTTCTAAGTAGCAGAACTTAGGCACTGTTCTTAGCACTTTATAACAAAGTATCTTACTCCTTACAACAACTCCAAGAGGGTCTTACTGTCATTCTGTACATATTACAGCTGAAGAAACAGGTTTCAGAAGGTTACATTTCTTGCCTGCAATGCTGGTGGTCGAGGCCAGGCAGATTCCTATTGAATTTGGGCAGATAGTAGAGAAACTGCAGAGCCGGAAAATGTCAGGCCATACCTGTTTACTGGAGGCTCACAAAGACAGGCAAGTGAATAAACAACAAAAAGGGAAAGAACTAATAAAGGAAAATGTGCTATTCTCAGTAAGGGCAAGAGAGCAAGGAAAACTGCACCTCACGGCGGCAGGAGAGCGATCTGGGAGAACTGCCACCCAGGGAAAGCACCAGCAGCTTTACACTGAGCACACACACACGTGGTGCTGGCACCCACACACCAATCAGGCAGCCCGTAAACCCGCGAGCAAGCCTAACAGCCGTTTCCCCCACACTGCCCAGCGCTGCAGAGTTACCATTTGCTGAAATCTGTTCCTGCCTCCATGCCCAAGCCTACGTGCCCTGTAGGAGAGTTTAATATTTTTTTTTTGTATTTTTTTGTATTTTTCTGAAGCTGGAAACGGGGAGAGACAGTCAGACAGACTCCCGCATGCACCCGACCAGGATCCACCCGGCATGCCCACCAGGGGTGACGCTCTGCCCACCAGGGGGCGATTCTCTGCCCCTCCGGGGCGTCGCTCTGTTGCGACCAGAGCCACTCTAGAGCCTGGGGCAGAGGCCAAGGAGCCATCCCCAGCGCCCGGGCCATCTTTGCTCCAATGGAGCCTTGGCTGCGGGAGGGGAAGAGAGAGACAGAGAGGAAGGAGAGGGGGAGGGGTGGAGAAGCACATGGGCGCTTCTCCTGTGTGCCCTGGCCGGGAATTGAACCGGGTACTTCTGCACGCCAGGCCGACGCTCTACCACTGAGCCAACGGGCCAGGGCCTGAGAGTTTAATTCTTGATGAAACAACTCAGGGTTTCAAGTCTCTGTGCCATTGCCAATGAGGTAGCCATAAGACCAAGGCCCTCAGCTGCCACCTCTGAAATTGCCCAGTGGTCAGGCCTGGTTACTGCCAGTCAATGACTGAGCAGGCAGGGCTGTGGAGGCAGGTCCCAGCCTCAGAGCCACAGACTCCTGTAACGGCCAGCTTTAGATGCAGGACTCCCCAATGGCCCTGCTGAGCCTTCGTGAGACTACACAAGAGGCCAGATCTTCCTCCCCCTTCCCCTTCCCTGGGGCCAGTCTTGGATCAAAGTTTGACATTTTACCCAGTCTCTTCCTCATCTCTTCATTCTCACTCACAGGCGTTTTCCATAATAAAATCTTCTAGGTTCAATCTCATATTGGACAGTGCTTCTTGAAGGGCCTGGACAAACACAGTTCATAATGGTTTTTGCTGCTTAGCTTTCTCTTAATTCCATCCTCCAGACCCTTCCCATACAGTGTGTAATGGCAGTGGCTGAGGCCAGGCAGTTCCACATTGGCTTCCAGCGGATGGTGGAGAAATTGCGGAGCTGGGAAGGGTTGGACCATTTCGTTTTAATAAAGTCTCACAATGGCAGATGGGTACACAGGCAGGGGAAAGCCTCTTCTCCAGCACACAAACAGCAAGAATGGCTCCTTACAGTGGCGAGCAGGCAACCCATCATCCCCAATCCCTCATTTCTCTCAAGCGCAAGCACCCATAGCCTTATATAGGACACACACACACACACACACACACACACACACACACACACGGTGCTGCTACACACCCATGCACCAATCAGGCCAAGTGCTTGCAGCTGGTAACCCCACGAGCAAGCCTAACACAGCTGCCTCACAAAACAATAACTGGTTTGCCCAAACCCTTATTCCCAGTTGAAAGCTTTTTCTGCTGCCTTTTATCTTCACTGCTTAGGATACATAAGTTATTTTACCATAAATTAGGGTTATCTGTGTAAGTATTTTATCTCCTCCACAGGATGCTGAATCCCTTAAACATAACAGCATTAACACTTATTGATACATTATATCAGTCTATGCTAGGCATTGTACAATGGGCTTTACATATGTAACATATCTGTTTAATTCTTATCAACCCTTTTCAGGTCTACATTATCACATCCGCTTTCCAGAGATGAAAACTGAAGCTAAGAGAAATGAATCGCCCAATTCCGCACAACTAGTTAGTAGCAGATCTTATTTTGAATTTGGGCTTGTGGACTAAATCCTGTTCTCCAATGATTATTCAATCCCAGCCAACAACCCTTGCTAATATAACAAGTACTACATAGCTCATCCTAGTTCTTAAATCCTAGGAAGCAGAGGGCTAAATTTTATGTCCCGTTGCAGCACATGTCCTAGCCTCCATCTCAACTGTACAGTTCTCCTTAAAAAAAAAATGATGCTGTAGTTCTAATATATACGAATCTTTTCCTCTGGAGGAGTGGGGCAGGCATAAAAAGCAAGCAGGAACCTCTGGGTCTCTGTGCTTTGACTTCAGAGGCACAGGAACACAGATGCATTTCTCTGACAAAGCCCAAGCTGGCTATAAAAAAGGACCTCAGAGTAAGTAGAGGCCAGGCGGTGCTTTTCTCTGCTAAAAGGAAATTAATTTTTACAAATTCACATAGCTACTTGGTTAGGAAAATTAGAATGGAATTCAGTATTCCCAGTTCCCAGAGCAAAAACCACATTTGTTGCCTTTACAGCAGAAAGAAACAGCATAATATCTACTGTGCTTATATCAAAATGTCTATTCACGAGCCTTGGAGACAAGGTAGTATAAACGGAAACCAGGTCTACGGAGCCCCTTACTTGACTTAATGGCACTCATTCGCTCTTGAATTCTTCATTACAATGTTCTGTTTGTAGTGAAAATTGCATATTAAGTATTGATGAAAATTCCTAAAAATACCTCTTTATCTATCTAAAAGTTGGATGCAATATTTGCATGAGTTATGAAAACTGTTGTATATAATGAGTCGGAACACTGCCTCATGAATTCTGCAGTAAAAAAATTACAGCCCAGCTCCATGAATGTAATTATTCAGGCACCCAGTCTGATTTATCATCTTGATGAGAAACTAAGCCATGAAATATCTCTGCTAGAAATAAGCTTTCGCTCATTTTGCAAATACACCCGAGAGGAGCAGGAGGGGTGAGAAAAACAACAAATGATCTGCCAGGACTAGAGGAAACATATTTCTTATTCTTTACTTTAAACAAAACAAAACAAAACAAAAAATAACAAACAAAACAAAAACTTTAGTAATCAAATATCAATATTAATTTTGAAATGGATAAATGGGAAAATAACTACACTCCTGTGTTTTTGGCAAGTGAAGCTGACTCGGGGCTAGAGGTGTTCTCCCATGCACCACTTATTCAAGATCAAAACTGGGGTAGAAGACTCAGAGGGAGGAGCTCCGAGGCGCAAGGCTCAATGGCATGCGGAGCGCTCCGCGCAGACATCCCCCGCATGTGCCACAGTTGGTAGCTGATTAGTCCTTTGCAGGCAACAGTTGTTTCTGCCGGCCTCTGCTCACAGCTCATTGCACAAATTAGTGAAAATGAGACACAGCGTGTGCAAGCAAGTGGGGCTGATGAAATCTGCAGGTCAGCTTGCTGAGAAATCATTTCAATGAAAGACACAAACTTCCGGCAGATGGCAGAGTGGAAAGCTGATTGATCAAGATGTTTCAGGAAGAAAGGAAAGGTGAAGTGGAAAAAAACAAAAAATAAACCGAGCTTCCTAGCTCGGAACCAGGGAACACTTAATGACTAAGCACTAGAAAGGCAGAAAATATTTTGAATTTGCCCCCCCCCTTTTATTTCAAATCTGTTTAAAGTCACCTTTTACACATTGCTATACATGCATGTAGTGTTTTTTGGCTTCTCTATTCTTTTGATAGACTGCTGTCACTTGCTGGGGGTGGGGGGATCTCATGTGGAAGCTGGCAGTGCCTCTTTGATTTGTGGGAAAACACATCCTGCTACTGGAAATTTTAACATTTAAAAAGCATTTAAAGTCCCAGCCAAAAACAACATTAGTTAGAAGAAATAATTAAGCCTATTACAAGTGTGACCATAGACAGATACTTCATGTTTGAGCATGAGTGTGTGTATTTGTGTATGTGTGACTCATGGGAGTAGAAGATTGAACTTGCATCATGAGATACACAGAGAGGCTTCTGAGAACATAGCTAAATGCTTTAAACAATGGAGTGTGTATTAACATTTCTTGGTACGCCAGAGGTTATTTAGTACAGCTTGGTGGTTAAGAGTCAGACAGAGCAGAGTTTGAGTACCAGACTTACCTCTAGATTAGCAGTTCTCAACCTGTATTTTCCGATGGCTTTAGGCGACCCCTGTGTTTTGGTCGTTTGACACCCGCCGGGGTTGCGACCCACAGGTTGAGAACCGCTGCTCTAGATCTATTAACTTGACTGGTGGTTAACCTCTTTGTGCCTCAATTTTTATTATCTTATAAGATGGATATAACTATAATATTTAACTCATGGTGTTCTTGTGAAGCAAAGCAAGTAAACCATTTAGCTCATTGACACAAGGGAAGCACTCAAAAAATTATTACTACAATGCTGTGAGTTCGAGTCTCTGCCAGTGCCAGATGTGAAAATAATGAGAACTTGATCTTAACGAGGAAGCTTACACCCCCTTGAGAAATGTCAGTGCTGCCAGTTTAAAAAATCAACTGATAGCTAATGGCTAGGAGGAGTCAGAGACCAATTATGGCCCTGATGCCCATTCACCTCTGCAAGGGAGACACTATAATCTGACACCCTTCCATATTTTCCATCTGAGCTAATGGATCACCAAAGTGAATCAGAAACTCTGCTGGAAGTCTTTGCACACAAGTCTTCCCCGAGGCACAAAAGAAGAGACTAGGACCTTGCCTCTTTGACCTTAGAGAGTCATCATACTCCATGTCATTGGAAATAGGAGATCAGTCAGGCCCACTCAGAGCTGAGGAATTGCAGGGGGCTGAGAAAAGTTCTCTGTCCTCCTCAGAACAGGCACAAAGGCAGTTCCCGGGATTATTGTGAGAGAGGAAACTTAGAACCATGTGTATGTCATCTGTCGTACACTACAAATAGTACTATACAATGAACAAGCAAGCGTTAAGTACAGTCAGAGAGCTGTCCTGGTCTCATTCTCTTCTCTTGTCCCACCTAGCAGGCTGTGGGCTCTCTGAAGACAGAAGTCATGCCTTAGCCATGTCTGTATTATACCTGAGCACTTGAGCAGCACTAGAAGGGAGTCTCATAACAGCTCTATAAAAGTCCATTGACTTGGTTTGAACTTTAAAAACAAAAATCTCCATTAGCACAAAAATGACCCAGTGATCCCATTAAAAGGCCCGACTCATCATGTAACTATTCATTTGTAAAAGAGTTTATATAATAATGCTATTCCTATGTCTCTTTTGCTTTGTTAATCTAGTAATGGGCTACTTAAAGCAGGAGCAGTGATTTGATAACTCTTTTCACTTTACTTCATCAACTTCTTTCTTACCAAAGAAAACACACTACAGAATGAAATATTCTCAGAACATTTGCAGGGTGTAGTTCACCTTTGTCTTCTCTAAACCCAATCACAGTCTCTGTCTCAGAGCAAACATTCAACATCTCTTCAATGCATGAATGAACAGAGATGGGCCAGGTTGGACAAAAATCATTTATAGCCATGCATAAGAGGAGTTGGCCCATATGTTCCCCAAATACTCATTAAGTCCCCCCTCAGATGGTGTGTTTATGGTGGCTACAAATTTATAATAAAATGTTTAGGTTTATAACTCATCTCCCCCCCAATTTTATATTAGTATCATATTACTTTACATGAGTATACAATCATATACTTTATATTCTTAAGTATAATCACAACCATTATTTTGTTTTTCCTCTTCTAAAAAACATTTTCATTTATAATCAACTCCATGACAACCTCTTTGATAAATCACATGAAACCATCCGGAAAACTTCCAAGTCACCTCTATTAGAGAAGGATCATCTTCCCAATGAATTTTATTGAAGCATCACCAAGGCCACTGGTGTGGTTAACATGCTCCTGAGTCTAAAGTGTGGATTAGATTGGTTTTAGGAACTATTCTATTGGGTCTGAGTAAGAATGACCCCACAGAATGAGGCCTTTGGTCATGGTGATCTGTGGACGGGCTTTTTATCAAAAACTGACATTGCTCTTTTTGGCTGTTTTCAGTAATGAACTAAAGCTATGAATATGATACCATTTCTTTGATTGTTCAAGTTTTCGGTGAAACCTGGGGATTTGCTACGAAATGATATATTCTGAAAATTGTAAATCCACCATAATCCATTGTGATTTTTAGCATGTAACATAATTAAAGTTCTATGTTGCAGTAATGTGGAACCAGATGTTCAATGTATAAAATCTACTAAAAAGAATGTTTGGCCCTGAGCCCAGCAAGCTGGTAGCTTTAGCTTGGCTTAATTCATAATTTTACCTTTCTGTTATGTGTCCAGGCCACAGAGATATTTAACTTGTTTTTTTATTGTAGCTGTTTTAACTTTCTCTTTTTAGCATTTTACTTAATCATTGCTAGGGATTAGAGTCGTGAGTGATATGTGATGACCTCCAGTTATTTTGACTGCAAATTCTAGAGTCACTTCCAATTGACTCCTAAATTGAAGCTCATCTTTAAGTCTTCCTTCATAGTTTTTATTACAGTAGCCATTTCAATTAGAATATCTCTCTACTAACTGATTTTTACTTCACTGACAACATATCATTCATCTCTACACTATATGTAATAGGCCCTCTACACACTGAATTCTCTCATTCAGCAGGTTAACATCAATAAGCCCATATACTTCCACTCCCATAAAATGAGTTGACTGTTTTCCAATAGTCACTAATATAGTTGTTACTACAACATTTATCTAATTGATTTAAATAAAATTAGCCAATTAGATATGAATATGAAAATGAAGAGATTGGGTTTTTTTTTTTTTAGGGAAATTATATTGCTATTTTGAAAAGATATTTTTGAATCTATGCTCAAAAAACTCACCTCTCAACTTTTGTGCAGATGGGATCATTAGAAACATTTTCAGGGGAAATGAGCACCACAACAGGAGACTGTACTTAGATTACCTAGGGAATGTCTCAGCATTCCCATCTTGCTTCTAAGAAAATGAACTTGGAAACGGAGGATAATGCACACGTGGGTGTGGTTAATGCAGGGGAGTCAGTAGAAAGAAGGGAGAATCAACAGAATCCAACTCCAGGAAAACATTGTGGTTATATTGAAAAAATCTGACTGAGAGTACAGTTAGAGGATTTCTGGTAAAATGTTTAAGGGGTATAAGTTTCATCATTGCTGCTTCCCTTCTGTACTGTTCTTTTTTGATTAACACGCCAATATCTGCCAGAAGAGCTTCACTGTGTGTCTACATGTGGTGTTTATGCAGGCTAAGAAAATCTTGTTTTCTGCTCCAAATTTTTATTTCACGTCTGTAGTTGTGAAGGGTATTTATCTCATTTAAAATTTCCGTTCATCTTTCGTCAAAATCCTACTCAAAATTCACCTCTTCCATGAAGGCTTCTCTGATTTATTTCACCTGTGTTTAATTATCTTTATTTTATATCTCTTTTATCATACATGGGCTCGCTCTATCCCATTTCAATCGCTTCTTCATTTTATATTGCCAAATATTAAATGCTTTTCTTATATATTAGGCTGTTTTCCCTAAGTAGATTATACATTTTTCCAAGGCAGAGACTGCTTCTTCTCTGTTTTTATATTTCCTTCAGAGACTTTGACAGTACTCTCTACAGAGTGGGTTACTTGATATATCTTAACTGACCTATCATTTTAGACATTTAATTGAATGGATTAAATAAATGCTTTTCTATACAGAGATATTTTCTATCTTGTGAATCCCACTTTTCAGCAAGGCCTAAGAAATTCCTTCAAGCACGTTATTATATCCTAAAAGCGTTGGAAATTCAATCAGAAAAATGTAAAAGATTTAGGTAATTTATTAGCAATATAATATGAAAGAAGTCTTCATCACTGCCAACAGTGTCAGTGAAGGCTTTATAAATTCAGAAGTTCATAGCTGTATTGTAAATTATATTCTAGGCTATAGCAGTTCTAAAGCCAAGAAGAATTTCCCAATATAATCCTACCTTTTCTGTTTTATTATTTATTTATGTATTTTTTTTTTACTTTTTATTGAATTCATTGGAATAATAAGGGTCACAAAACCATACATATAGGTCTCAAATGTGCAACTCAATAGAATATTGTCTGCATGCAGCAAAATGTGCCCATAGCTCCGGCTCATTGCCCCAGGCAAGGTAAAACAAAGTTCTGATCATAGAAGGAGGTAAAGAAAATTCCATTAGAGAATTCAATGTCTGTCTTATGATAGACACCTTTCAAACAAATGTAAGCTGCTTACCTTCACTGTCAGAGTTAATGTGGCTTCCACAATGTTCATTTTATGTCCAGAATCTAGATATTCTGGAATTTTTCAATGAGTAACTCATTAAATTTTGTGATGTCAGAACACAGCATAATACTAATAGACCTTTCTGTCACTTCTAGTAATTCCATTTTACAGATCATGGATCTGGTTAAGTCAGGTCTGTATTCATTTACCAGAATCTTAATTTCCCAAGCCATAGGACATTATGGAGTAGATGGCAAACATCTAGTGGAAAACAATGTTTTTAGGCCAGTTTTTGCGATACATTGTCCTAACTGGATTAAGCAAGACAGTAAGAAGTCTGTCTTAGAAGTGGACACAAGTTTGAGATACATAGGCTATTCATGAAATTATTACATTATCATAAAAATTCTTAGATTGAGAAGAAAGACTGGATTCACCTAAATTTTAAAACATATACATATCACACTTCCCAATAATAATACACCAAGCAGTTGGCCAAACATTTGCTCATGAAGAACCTTTGACCTTTAGCATTGGGGAAATGGGTCTGATTTTAATAAGGAGGGAAAAGGAAAACATTTATCTTGAACACAGTTCTTCTGGTAGCCAACCTTGCTAGAAATGTGCTGCTTCTAGAAAGGAGAGAACTGTGCTTCCATTATCACCCTATGAAGATGCTTTAAAACTCTTTTTAAGGCCCAAGTACATGTTTCTAACATTTCTTCCATTAGGGACATTTCCAGTCAATATATTCAATTGAAAGTACCCAGGAGATACAAACTTTCAATGAAACAATTTCTTATAAACACGCAGGAGACTAGCAAGCAGGTAGGATTCCCAAACATCAGTCTGTAAGGACAACACCATCCTGACAAAAAAAAAAAGAATTAAAGTAGTAGCTTTGAGACTCACCTTTACTCCTCACACCAGCCATCAACACATTAATCGTTCCCTCAGACACTTAAGGAAAGGGTTAGAGGTCACCTGTAAGATTGTACTTTCTAGACTCCAGATAGCTATTTTATAGTTTCATTCCCAGGCACCTACCTGCTTCAGACAGCCACCCCTTCACTGCCTCACTTTGGGATCCACATCATACTAGCTAGGATGGAAGAACATCTTCTGACAACTTCTGATCCTCTCACTTATTAAGTGCTTTGCACTGTGGGAGGCCATACTTTCCATATACCCTTTGCTACTTCCCTGCAAGGACACATAGATTCTTAGGTCTTCATTAAACAGCTTTTTTATTTATTTATTTTTCTCTAAGCACTGCCTTCCATTTTTCTTCCTTGTAGCCCAGAAGGAAATCAGTAGCAGTGACAGACATAAGTTACCATTTCCATCTGATTGCATTGCAAGGAATTACTGAATTTCCCTAGGATGCCACCGTACCTATTTCCTGATGGTTTCAAAAGTGACAGCCTGTCCCCCGACATAATTTCATGTTATTAAGACATACATTTATTATCACTGAATAAATTATACATCTGATTCAAAATTTAGGCTAAATGGAAAAAATTGGATTATTGCATATCATTCTGCACAGATTTTATTATTAATTTGTTCCTTTAAAATTTAATAATTCTAGGCTGGTCAAATAAATTATTTAAACTTGTATTCTACCTTCAGATACAAATCTAACATATCTTCAGGCATTCAATTACTCATTACACATAGCTTCTTTATAAGTCAAGATGTTGTCTGGCAAATAAATAATAGGGGAAAATAGGGACACTAACCATTAGCTATCAGGCACCAATTACTGATAATTTTAAGCCAAATTGGTTGTTTAGATCATGATTAAAACATAAGAACAATAGATGACAATATCCAAATTACGCTACTCATGTGATCATGGGAAAAATGAAGGGCTGATCAATTTCTCAGTAACAAATCCACAGAAAGTCAACTCAGAGATCTGTGGAGACTGCTGATACTTAACATATTTTACCCCACAAGAAGGCAACCGCGTTTAAAACACACATATCTGCCATCCCCACAGTAATATGTAACCGAATAAAGAGCCACTGTTCCCCAGCTACCCATCGTCTGGATAGAGTTGTTTATCTTTCTACAAAAAGAAAAGCAGTTTTCTAAGACTCAGATGAACAGTCTGGGCTTACAAAATAGCATTTTGGTTTTCTCACAGTAGCAATTTTAGGCGACACTAGGGCTTGGCTAGAAAGCTGAACACAAGTTATAAACAACCATTCACATAACCACCGGGTGGACATTAGGATGGAGCCAACTTTTGTGTTCAACATCTCCATTGTGAAACCAGTCTGGTATTTGGTTTTGTTAAAGAAGAAGGCAGTTTGTGCACGGGGGTGCTGGTGTGTATTTCTTGCTATGCTCAGCATTGAGCAGCAGGCATAATTAGTTATGTTTAGATGCAGGTTGTGATGAAGAAAAGATGTTAAAAGCACTAACCCTCAAAAGACAGATTTATCAGAGGAAGGGCCAGTGGAGATCGGAACAGAATTTGAGCAAAGGGAGCATGAACCAGCCAGGGCAGCACTCGTCCCTTCCACTCTCGCCTGGAGGTCCTGTCCCTGAGAAGAACTAGAACTAAACAGGTGTTCGAGAAATGTTGGCTCCTGAGAAAGACTCACAAAACTTTCAAGTTCATTTTAATATGATGTGCAGTCTTTGAAGACAGAGTGCTAGCTTCTTTTTAAACAATTGCCTTCTTTTTTTTTTTTTGTATTTTTCTGAAGCTGGAAACGGGGAGAGACAGTCAGACAGACTCCCGCATGCGCCAGACCGGGATCCACTCGGCACGCCCACCAGGGGCAACGCTCTGCCACGACCAGAGCCACTCTAGCGCCTGGGGCAGAGGCCAAGGAGCCATCCCCAGCACCCGGGCCATCTTTGCTCCAATGGAGCCTTGGCTGCGGGAGGGGAAGAGAGAGACAGAGAGGAAGGAGGGGGGAACAATTGCCTTCTTTACGTGGGTTACCTCCTGAAATTATACAAACAGCGTAGTACTGCAGACTGGGAATGGGCGATGTGAGTAAATTCAAACTCATTCTAGAAATGCATGCAGTTTTTCTTTTTTTTTTTTCTATATATAAAACACTAGCATTTGACTTTTACCCATTTTCTTCTATTAATACAATAGAACATAAATGTATATATAATGTCTACAGTCCTTTAAAGTACTTTTAATGCATTTTAAATCCTGTTCTACCCAACGTATTAGTGGAATAAAATGATATTTTCTATGTACTGCAGTCATTTAATTTTTAACATACTTCTGTAAATTTGTTCATCCATATCCTTCTCTTTGTCCTGTAAGAAATGGAATGGCAACTGGGTCAAAAGACCAATTTTTTGCTGAAATATTAGGAAACTGAATTTCACTTTTTAAAAAAATTTCTCTGGCCTGGTATGAAGTCATACTGTCTGCTCACTAGCATGTTAAAGTAACTAAGATATACACCGATATTATAATTCAGTGGGCATGTGGTGGTAAAAAAATTAAAACAAGTAATTTCTCTGAAAAAATAAGAATAGAGTATATTCAAGAGGAGATGATGGAGACTTTGAGATAATAAAAAGATGGAGGGGCAAAGAGAGAGGGAGGAAGGGAAGAGTTGCAAGACAGAAAAGGAAAGAAACAGAAAAGAAAGGAAAAGGGAAAGTTAGAGTTGGGTTCCAGAAGTGACAAAGGGGCAGCTGAAAACTTTGTTCTCAAGACTTCAGAGAGCCTGACCAGGAGGTGGCTCAGTGGATAGAGCATCAAACTGGGATGCGGAGAACCCAGGTTCAAGACCCCGAGGTCGCCAGCTTGAGCGCAGGCTCATCTGGTTTGAGCAAAAGCTCACCAGCTTGGACCCAAGGTCGCTGGCTTGAATAAGGGGTTACTTGGTCTTCTGTAGCCCCATGGTCAAGGCACATATGAGAAAGCAATAAATGAACTACTAAGGTGTTGCAACGAAAAACTAATGATTGATGCTTCTCATCTCTCTTTGTTCCTGTCTGTCTGTTCCTATCTATTCCCCTCTCTGACTCTCTCTCTCTATCTCTGTAAAAAAAAAAAAGACTTTAGAGATGTTCTGCAACAAATGATTCCTTCATTTTCCAGTTCCTTTGGTTCATACTCATGCTGCGGCCAGGCTCCTCCTGACCCATCTCTTTGGGGCCAAGTAGATTTTGCAGCATCTACCTTATTTGGAGACTTCTAGTCTCCCAAATGTTAGCCCCTTGATATGGTTAGTTAGCTTTTTCAGACATCTCACAAGTAGCATTACAGATAAGATGTAGTTAAGGAGAATAGCACAGAGCACAAATAACAGGTAAGCTTAGAGGTGAAAAGTTGTGAAGTACCCTATGGAGAATAGGAGAGTATCATAAGTAGCTGCTGGTAACTACCCACTTGGGCCTCTGTGACTGGTGTACAACAAAGCTGGAGAAACCAGCCTTGTTCTGAACAGGAGGAGGGAAGACATGATCGCAGTCTTTACCTACCTTTTCCACTAAGTTTCCGGTGCCCAGATCTGTTTGAAGTCCCATGCCCAGGTTCCTGGAGCATTGAGACTGTAGGATAATTGAGGCTTTGAGCACAAAGATGGAGATATTGTGTTTTGCCTCTGCTGCTCTGCCCCCTCATTTCTGCAGAATAACCCTGGACCTAGGACAGGTGCTAAAAGGTCTCACCAATCACCTAGGAAACACTTCTACTTGATAAAGTGTGCATCGTATGCAGGAGAAGCAGCCAAATCAAGCTTTATCCTCTACTGATACTTGACCTTTGGAAGGGCCTCCTAGACAAAAGAGAAAAGAGCAGAGATGCCTTGGGAAGCCACTAGGAGGGAAGACAGTGTGAACCCAGTAGAGTTAAGGAGGCAGGGATCTCACCAGCTTGTACTTGGTTTGCACACAGAATACAGACCCATTGCCATTCTTGCTGACTAAAAAGCTTCTCCAGTAGAAGGGAGAAGATTCAGCTCTCAACCCAAGTGTGAGCTCAGTCATCATTTTTTGCTTGGTTCATTTCTATCTCACAGTTCTGAGGAGGGATGAGCAGAGATTAGAGGACTTTTTACCACCTCTACCCTCATTCCTTCAATGAGATTTCTTTCATTAGCCAATTTCCTAATTCTGATCCTATTTGTTTTCTTCCAAATGGATGTTCCAATTCTTTGTGTTAATATCCTTTCTATTTATTCTGGATAATATAGGAAGGTGGTTATATGTCTTTAACACTAGAAGATAGTGAACTCTGTAGCTACAATGAATGTGTTTCTTTTTACTTGCTAGTATTCACCATACTTTGCCCTAACATGTGTGCAGAATAAGATTGGTTTCTGCTGCTAATCTTCGTATCTGTTATGGTATAGTCTGTAGACATTATTTACCACTGAATAAATTTGTGCCCTGCCCCTGCTCATGGTCATGGCTAAGAATCCCAATAAATTGGAGAAATCAATTATATGCCTTTATCCAACTGAAAGGTTAGGTCTCCCATTTACATATTTTATTAAAAAGTCTGGGAACCTTTTATAGTAAAGAAAACACAGGTTTGGGTAAAAATTACTCACACAATTGTATGAAACAGAGCCTGGAACTTAACAGAAAGCATCATGAATGATAATAGTTCAATAACTAAGTGATAAATTAAGTAGTAATATTTAGTCTTAAGGTTAGGAAATACCTAATTTGTTCATCATATATGTAGAAATCTTATAGTGTTCTTTTTTTGTTTGTTTTGTTTTGTTTTGTTTTGTTTTGCATTTTTCTGAAGCTAGAAACGGGGAGAGACAGTCAGACAGACTCCCGCATGCGCCTGACCGGGATCCACCTGGCACGCCCACCAGGGGGCGATGCTCTGCCCCTCTGGGGCGTCGCTCTGCTGCGACCAGAGCCACTCTAGCGCCTGGGGCAGAGGCTAAGGAGCCATCCCCAGTGCCCAGGCCATTTTTGCTCCAATGGAGCCTTGGCTGCAGGAGGGGAAGAGAGAGACAGAGAGGAAGGAGAGGGGGAGGGGTGGAGAAGCAGATGGTTGCTTCTCCTGTGTGCCCTGGCCGGGAATCAAACCCGGGACTTCTGCACGCCAGGCCGACGCTCTACCACTGTGCCAACTGGCCAGGGCTTTAGTGTTCTTAACACCTGTACTAAGTGCACTTTAATTTGCATGTGAACAGGTCTGTCAGAGAAGTGAGGTAGCAGAACACTGTTTTATCCCTTCCTCAGTTTCTCATCTTCAGGAAAGAACCTTTCTTCTCACAACAGGTCTTCACTATTTAAAGCCATCAGGTTCTCTCTTCCTTCTTAAAAAAAGAACTCTCTGAAAGGACCCTAATCATAGTTATGTGTGAGAATTAATGTATGTCATTGTGTTGTTTCAAATATAGGGCATATTTCCACTTTAAGGTATCTATAATTTTGTCCATGTTTCTTTTTAAAACACATAAGTATTAGGAAATGGGTGAGGAAGAGCTGAGAGAGAAGACTTCCTGGCCTGTGAATATCTCACTGTCCATATGATAACTTGCTACAAACACAAGTGGGCAGCTGTATCAACAGCACCTGCAATGACATTTCAGAGCCACTTGGATCTGATGGGCACTGTGAAGTTATGTACAGCTGGGTCATTCACCCCTGATTCCTGTCAATGTTCCAGACAGTGCAATGCACAAAGCTAGTGCTTGACACTGCGTTTGGAGGCGGCGATGGAGCCCTTTAAGGGCTAGGCAGGAAAATAGAAGCTGAGATAGATTTCATGCCTGTGTGTTCTTGGTAGAATTACTGTGCTGTGATCTAAGTTTGGCATTCTGTGACCTTGTCATCAAGGAGCTGGAAGTTAGGAATTAAAGTTTTGTTTCTGGTGACACACAATCTGGATTCTATTTCTTTCCTTGAGCCTGAAAATGACCCTGACTGGTCCTATGATTATCGACTAGAATTAGCAGTGGAGGACGTTCTTGTGAAAACATAGCTTGGTGGCAGGAGAATAACATTTATGAATATCCTGGAGGAAGTTGCTGGAGTTTTTGGGGCAAAGTTTAATGTGGCTGTTTCTTTTTCTTTTGGAACCTGAAGCCACAAAGTAAACAGTTTGTGGTTTTATTAAAACACTAAATACATAGTGATTTTCCCACTGACATTTACCTAATCATGGGAAAGAGTGTACCAAAGGGGCTCGGAGGCCCCTGCAGATTTGTACTTTGTAAGCTGTAGCATCAGCAAACATTTGTCCCCAAAGCAGGGAGGAATGCTAAATAGGGAGCTCTCAGGTCATGTGTCTTTTGAGGCTAACTAAATATGAAGTCAGTTTTTGCTTTCCACCTATTTCTTTCAGTCCAGCTCTACTTTTGCAAATAAAGAGAATGAAGTAATTTCTATGTTATTCCATCCGTCAGTTCAAGCCTAGGAAATTTTAGAGTTTCTTGTTGGTGGGTCTATCCTAGGCCAGGTATGTCTAGTCTCTTCCTTGCCTGAAGAACAGAGGACACCTAGAAGTGGTGCCAGCCAGATGTCTTGGAGTGCCAGGCCTGCGTTCAATCAGGTAGGACAGTTTCAAAGCCAGATCCTGGGTGCTCACAGAGCAAGAGTTCTAAAGTACAAAATCTCTGAAGCCATAGCTTGAACCAAATACAATGTGTGAGGAGACTAGAACTGGAGTTGGGCACAAAAAACATGAAATTGCCCCAGGTAGATCAAGTATAATACTGTGGTTGCCAGTTTGGTGATAGGGAAGCTGTGGGCTTACCTATTGACTCTAACACTGTACAGTTGTGTGGCCTTGAACATGTTACTGGGTCTTGCTAAGCTTCTATCTCTTCAACTATAAATGAGAAAGTATTCCTGCACACCTCCTAGGACTGTCATCATTATTGAGAAACTGTGAAGCACTCCACACAGTGCCTAATAAGCAACTGAGTACTCAATAAATATTATCTATAATGATTATCATCAAACACAAAATACAAGAAGCAACAAAAGCCTGACCAGGAGGTGGTGCAGTGGATAGAGCGTCGAACTGGGATCCGGAGGACCCAGGTTCAAGACCCCAAGGTCGCCAGTTTGAGAGTGGGCTCATCGGGCTTGAGCAAAAAGCTCACCAGATTTGACCCAAGGTTGCTGGCTTGAGCAAGGGGTTATTCGGTCTGCTGAAGGCCCACAGTCAAGGCATATATGAGAAAGTAATCAATAAACAACTGAGGTGTTGCAACAAAAAACTGATGATTGATGCTTCTCATCTCTCTCCATTCCTGTCTGTCTGTCCCTATCTATCCTTCTCTCTGACTCTCTCTCAGTCCTTGTAAAAAAAAAAAAAAAAAAAAAAGAAGCAACAAAAATGAACTTGAAGTGGTAGGGGCTCAAACTTGACCCGCCAAATGCATAGTATATCCATACATGATTTTTATTGTAACTAATTGCCAGCCACATGATGATTAGTTTATCTAAAAACAATGGCAGGCAAGACTCAACAGGCTGCTTGCACTACAGGAGCAGGAAAAGAAACATTGCCTCTGCGGGAGGGCAGAGCAGAACCAAAGGCTCCTATAGATGAAAAGTGTCCTCCTACTCTTCCTGAAGTTTCTGGTATTTGCATCACTTTGTGTGTGTGTGTGTGTGTGTGTGTGTGTGTGTGTGTGTGTGTGTGTGACAGAGACAGAGAGAGTCAAAGAGAGGGACAGATAGGAACAGACAGGAAGGGAGAGAGATGAGAAACATCAATTCTTCGTGCGGTTCCTTAGTTGTCCATTGATTGATTTCTCATATGTGCCTTGACCAGGGGGCTACAGCAGACCGAGTGACCCCTTGCTGGAGCCAGTGACCTTGGGCTCAAGCTGGTGAGCTTTTCTCAAACCCGATGAGCCCGTGCTCAAGCTGGCGACCTTGGGGTCTCGAACCTGGGTACCCCGCGTCCCAGTCCAACTCTCTATCCACTGCGCCACTGCCTGGTCAGGCTATTTGCATCACTTTTAAAAGGATATTTTTAAGAAGTACGTGATTCCATTGATTTGAGTGGGACCCTAATGGAGAGAAGAGAGTGGCAAACACATGCAAGATTTCTCAATCATGATGGTTAGCAGATGCATTGGCTTGATTCGTTTGTTTGATTAATCTATCACACAATACTTTATTTCATTCAACAGACTTTTCTGCCCATGCGCAAGACATGGAGACAAGAGCTCAGTATCAACACCAACTGGTAGAAGGCTGGATTGGGGGGGGGCACTTTTGTGATGAATGAGCATTACAGTGGAGAGGAAAAGGTCGCTAGCATGTCATCCTAGGCTAAGAACTTGATTTAACAAAACACCGCATACTGTTTTTTCATGAACTGTGTGGCCCTAAAGGAAAAACAAAAACAAAACAAAACTGAAAGACCATATTGATTAAGGGAACCCTGGGCTGACTGCAATATTTGGCCATCCACTGTTTAATTTGGCATTGGACCCAGTGAACAGATCCTGCCAGCGAGCACTAACTGGCAGCATGTTGCATCCCAAGTCCCACCTGCTGTGTCAGAGTCCTTTACAAAACTACCCTGTTACACCATTCCCTTTCCTGCCTCCTGCATTATCTCCCATTCTTTCTTATTCACCTAATGAACTTAATACTCTTTATATAATTGTCATGGCCCTTTAATTTATGAGCTATCTCCCCACTTTTCTTACCTCAAGACTGTCAAGCCTTATTATTCCATTTAAGCTATTCCTGAAACACCAACAGACTTTTTCTAGGCATCAGAAAGTGAGGGAGTGAAGCCATGAGAATGACCCACTTGCCTTTTGCCAGAAGACAGAAGCCAAACTTAGTAGGTTCATGTTCTAGCTCTATCTCTTACTGGCTGTGTAATCTTAAGTAAGTCACATAGCATTTGTGCCTTAGTTTCCTCACCTGTAAAATAGAGTTAATAAGAGACCTCATTCACCTGACCAGACGGTGGTGCAGTGGATAGAGCGTCAGACTGGGATGTGGAGGACTCAAGTTTGAGACCCTGAGTTCGCCAGCTTGAGCGCGGGCTCATCTAGTTTGAGCAAAGCTCACCAGCTTGGACCCAAGGTAACTGACTCAAGCAAGGGGTTACTCAGTCTGCTGTAGCCCCACGGTCAAGGTACATATGAGAAAGCAATCAATGAACAACTAAAGCAGGGGTAGTCAACCTTTTTATACCTACCGTTCACTTCTGTATCTCTGTTAGTAGTAAAATTTTCTAACCGCCCACCAGTTCCACAGTAATGGTGATTTATAAAGTAGGGAAGTAACTTATAAAGCAGAGTTACAGCAAGTTAAAGCATATAATAATAATTACTTACCAAGTACTTTATGTTGGATTTTTGCTAAGTTTGGCAGAATAAATCTTTATAAAATAACTTACTATAATTAAATCTATCTTTTAATTTATACTTTGGTTGCTCTGCTACCACCCACTATGAAAGCTGGAACGCCCACTAGTGGGCAGTAGGGACCAGGTTGACTACCACTGAACTAAAGTGTCACAATGAAAACTAATGATTGATGCTTCTCATCTCTCTGCGTTCCTGTCTGTCTGTCCCTATATCTCTCTCTCTCTCTGACTCTCGCTCTGTCTCTGAAGAAAAAAAATAAGAGACCTCTTTCAAAGGGTTAATAAATGAGTTGACCCAATGCAATTTGCTTAACACAGTGTCTGGTATATTATAAGCATTCAGTCAATGCAGGCTATTTTCACACTTATTCTAGTTATGCCTCCAGAAAGGATGTAAATTCTTACTGCCTTGTTTGTAGGTTTTCTAGTCAGACTCCTGTGTCTTATTCTTTGAAAATGTTTCTTTTGGGTAAGAATTTCCTTTATTGTTATGGCAATAGCATACTTTATCAGCGGCTGGTAATCCAACACAATTTATATGTACAGTACTAACCTTTTATGTATATGGTAAAATACATCAGTGATTACTATAATGATCAGTAAGGTTAAAAAACCAACCACTGTCATCATAATCTGTATCATATACTAGAAAGAAAAAAGGAGAATTGTTTCTTTAAGATTTCAATGGGAAGACTTAAAACCATGATAACAGATTGGGATTCAAAATTTCACACTAAGGCCGACATAATAGATGAAACATCGGCAATAAGGGAGAGATATGGAGGGCAATTTTCTAAGATGTTTTTTCTTTTATGAACTATTATATTGCCTTTTTTATACCTCTGAAAATTTCAATACATTGTAAAGGGGTCAGATAATTCAAAAAGTTGTTTCAAAACCCTTTGAGCTCCAAGCCTGATGCAACTTTTAAAAAATATTTTTTATTGGATTAGAACGTACATACAGGAAGGTGAACATATCATAAGTATATGGTTTAATTAATTTTTATCAACTGAGCAACCCAGTGTCACCAGTTCCAGATCATAAATAGAACATGACCTGTGGGCCCTTTTCATTTTCTTACTGTCAGAAAATAACGACTACCTTGATTTTTGACACCATCAATTCTTTCTACCTCATTTTGGACTTTCATAAATGAAACCAGAGAATAGTCATCTGGCTTCTTTGGGTTCACATGATTTATAACAATCACTCGTATTGCATGGCCCCCAAGTTACCTACACATTAAAGCAATGGCATAATTCTCCTGTCAAAAATTCACAGATCATTTGGTTGTTCAGTGTGATCCCTGAAAGTCTAAAGTGACTAAAACACATCTTTCAGGGAGACTACCTCTCTCTCCAGAGGCAATTTAAAGAAATGTTAAATGCTGAAATGTAGACTCAAGGATTTTTGTCTGATCACCAGCTGACCACTTTCTCCATCTCCTTCCCCTAGCTTCCTCCCTGAATCACTGTATGGCCAACCGTTTGGGGATGACAGAGAAGGGGAGACTGGTATACCTAGTTGGTTTGTCAGATCTTAGAGGCAACTCTTGAAATGGTTTTAGGATTAGGGATACTAGTATCTAAATAGAAGATAAAATGCTAAGTACACCTTTGGAAAGAGATCTTAAAGCCTAGTGAAAGGTTGTCCTTCTACCATTTTATGCTGGGTCCAAACATAATGTTCTAGTAACACACCAAATGTTCTTATGAATAAAAAAGGAGCACTAAGCTATAGAGGGCACCTGGTCTCTCAGAAGTGTCTTCATCTTGTCAAAGTGAAACTGGGATTTTTTGAGCATGAGCCAAGGCTTGTCATCAGAAAAGCAGAAAGGCTTGGTCCAACATCATTTCATTAACACGTTAGAGGGATGCCTATATTGTCACTTTAAATACAGGGATTATGATATTGCTAAGGAAAATAACCAACTGTATTCATCTCTCCTCTGTCTCACACTCCCCCTTTCCCCTTCTCTCCAAGGTGAAGAGGAGAATAATGGTGAAATTACAGATTGAGGTATCCTCAGAAATTTCTTTTAAAATAGCTCAGACTGCCATTTGCTATAGTTTATAAGAAAATAAAATGATGGTGAAGCAATGAACAGTGAACAGTTTATCTGCTTCACACTTGAGTATGCCAGAAGGCAGTAGAGCTTTGTAAAAACGTGTTATTTGATATGAGAAAGCAAAATACTTAGGATTTTTCTAGTGTTTCATCTGTTTTCAGTGATGCTAATGCCAAGCAGATATTCAGATGAACTGAGGTTTACTGTCTACTCAAACTAGACCAGTTATTCATAATCTAGCCAGAGAAGAATTAGGAAGAAAATATGAACCATGGACTCTGTGAATTTATGATGATGATGATGATGATGGTCATCATAATAGTAATAATTAGACAAGGAGGAGGAGGGGAGGACAAAGACAGGAAGAGAAGCATCAGCAGTATAAAAAGATCAACCAATAGTTATTGTGAAATTACAAAATACCAGATACTGTGGCAAATGAATCACATCATAGACTATCTCGCATAAAACTCACACCAACTCTATGAGGCAGATACTATTATGAATTCCCTTTAAGAGCTAATGAAACTGAAGTATACATAAGTTAAATAATTATGAGAAATGACACATCAATTTCCAGTCCAGAGCCCATGCTCTTATTACTTTAGTGCCACCATAGGCAAGACAGAGCTTTATTGGCTGTCATTTTTCTGCTTGGAGCTTAGCTGGCTAAGCAGTCGGTTTTGAATCCATTTATTAATAAAATTTTATCTCAGATGTCCAAACAGTTGAACGAAGAAGATCCTTGATGATCTAGCCCTACTCCAGCTTCTATCTGTACCTTACGTTACACTCCTTTATGCCTGTACCCACTATCTGCATTGTTTTCTAGCACTTGCCTTTACAAGCTGTGCTCTTTATTATCTTCTGTCTTTTCATACAGGAATTCCTTTGCCTGAAATTCTTCATTCACTTTATGTAATATATACTCATCCCTCAAGACCAAGGTCTAATGCCATCTCCTCTGTAAAGTCTCCCTTGATTCCTTCAAGCAGAGTTAATAATGCTCTTCTCTGTTTCCCAACAGCCCTCTATGCATACCACAAATATAGTGTTAGGACAGTCAATGCAATTTTTCTGTCTTTACAGATTTGTTTTTGTCACACTTCTTTCTGATAGGCAGAGACAGCATGTCACCTCTGTATTCTTACTCTGTGTTACTGAATAGATTACAGCTTTTGTCCCTGTAGGAGAACAGACATAACCAGAGCTGTCACATATGACCATACAGATTTTAAACTGCACAACTCTAGAGGGCGCCATCCATAAAAATTACAAATGTGAATTGCTCCTCTGGTTTCATGCTGTGTTTTGCCTGCACAACTAAACACAACAGCTTGGCGTCAACAATAAGATATTTAAAAATGTGAATGCATATGGTACAAATGGACTAAGAGCTATTGCACATGGCATCTATATAAATAGCAGATCAGAGTGACAGGATTTTGGCTTTCAGTCCAAACTTTTTTTGTCATTTATGATCAGTTATATCCCAGTTTGAATAAAACAGTGGTACTATAAAGAGTGTAGTCAGGCCTGATAGTTCAGTTCGTGAGAGCGTCATCCTGAGACTCAAAGGTTGCGGGTTCGATCCCTGGTAAGGGCACATTCAGAAACAGATCAGTCCTTCTGCGTCTCTCTCACCCCCTTCCTTTTGTTCTAAAATCAATAAATAAAATTAAAAAAATAAAGAGTGTAGTCAGCTCATAGCTTACGCAGGTCATAATCTAAACACCTCCTAAACAAAAAATACACTCCAAAAAAATCTTGGTGGATTCTGTTTCTAATATGATGCCTAAATTCTTTTAAGCACATCAGAAATATATAGACATTTGACCCAGTTAAGAGAGTACATGCTGATGTTAGAAACAATCACTATTAGAAGAAGACATGTGCACAGCTGTTATATTGCCACGGTGGAGCTCTTTGGGCTTTAGTGGGGTTATCCATCTGCAGGAGTTCTTAGGCACAGGTGTACGTACAGAAAGATGAAGATTATCCACCCTCCACCAAGCAAAACATCAAACCTCAAGAAGAGGCAAGAGTACAGATACTAAGCAAGAGAGAGAATAATGCAAACAGTGTGCAGTGTATAAATAAAATTGGCTTTCCGGCTTTAACTTTGCTTAGCCAGGCTGTCATCCTAAGGCCTGGTGATCAGCAAGCAGATTGTCTATTTGCTCGAGTCCATTCCTAATGAAGGATCTATCTGCGGGATACTTTCCCAGAGCCTTTTAAGGCCCTACTGGGCCAGTTGAAGGGCTAATGACTAGAGGCTGCTTTTAATTTCCTCTCTGTTTCCCTTTTGTTATCTTACTGCTTGCCATCTCTCAGATACTTGTAGTTGATGGATTCTGCGGAGATAAAGATAAGGACAATTTCTTGCCTGTGATGCTTTTCTTTTGATCTTTTGTGGTTTTATTTTTGCACTTTGTATTGTGGCACTCCTGCTGTGTAGCCAGATGTGCCCTGATCCTATTGAGATGCAGCCCAGAACACACAGACCTAGCAAGACCCGCTCTGCCATGGCCAGAATCATTTGTGTCCTGGGTGCAGAATAAAATGGCCCGAGAGGGATGGAGGGGGACAGGAAACAGGTGTAAGGCTTAAGGCAGAGAAGACATTGGGGGAAGGGCAATGGAGGGAGGCCCTGGAGTGGAGAGATGGCTGGCTGCCCGTTCTATTCTCTGTGTTAAGCAACATATTTCAGGGGTCTGGAATGCATTCTATGTTGGTCACATAGAAAATAAATTACAGCTACTGTATAAAATTCCACCTTTTCAGTGCAGGGCTATAAATAATGGTAATTAAGCTCCTCTTTCCCCAGCATCTTGCATGTTGACCCTGGGCAGGTCCCTGGAGCTAGTTCATTTGAACTAAAAATATATTCTTTAGAATTTTTTTCACTGGTCCTTCACATCTTTTGAATGACTGATTATGAGACAAACTGTTGTGTGAGCCATGGTCATTTGTAGCCCTGATAATAGAACAGCGCTGGCCTCCTGCTGCCCACAGTATCAGCCACAGTCCGTTTTGACACGTGGCTCCAAAAGTATTGTAGTCGTTCCACACCTGCCCTGCCAAGACTCCTTCAGAAATTTCTGTTTCAGAACACATGTAGCTTGAGTGACAGGTTAACACAACACACACATGCTCTCTTGCTCGCTCTGTTGACCCTACTCCTGCCTGGAAAAGAATGCCTTAATTGTGGGACTTTCCTTTCCAGTGTCTGTGGTTGTGCCCTCCATTTTCTGGTTGCACACTGTCTTTCTCACAGATTTTCCCTTTCCCTTGACACCTTCACAATGACTAAATCACTTCCTTTTCAACACTTTTTATCACACTTTCTTTTTACAAATATTCCACCATGTTTAGTACTCTGGGTCATGTTTTATTTTGTTTTTCTGGGTGATAGGGGCAGGGCCAGTATCCTGTACCATTACAGGGGTCCCCAAACTACGGCCCGCGGGCCGCATGCGGCCCTCTGAGGCCATTTATCCGGCCCCCGCCACACTTCCAGAAGGGGCACCTCTTTCATTGGTGGTCAGTGAGAGGAGCACATTGACCATCTCATTAGCCAAAGGCAGGCCCATAGTTCCCATTGAAATACTGGTCAGTTTGATTTTAAATTTACTTGTTCTTTATTTTAAATATTGTATTTTTTCCCATTTTGTTTTTTTTTACTTTAAAATAAGATATGTGCAGTGTGCATAGGGATTTGCTCATAGTTTTTTTTTTATAGTCTGGCCCTCCAACGGTCTGAGGGACAGTGAACTGGCCCCCTGTGTAAAAAGTTTGGGGACCCCTGCTTTAGAAGAACCCTGAGCTTGGTTTGAGGCAGTGTGGCTTAATGTCATCATCTGGAAATTCTTTGTAATTACTGAAAAAGGAACCCCACAAATTGTTTACCCATTCCTGAACTGGGGCATGCATTACTCCACCCTACCCCACCTCAGAAGATAAACTCAGATTCCTAGTCCCCCTGCCCAAATAAGGCTTACTTTGCACTAGGCCCACAATAGGTATTTCACGAGTGTTCTTTTGTGGGGAATGTTCTTAATATAGTAGCTAAGAGTCCAGACTCTGAAACCAAATACTTAGGTTCAAATTCTAGAATCTACCACTTTCTAGTTCTGAGACCTTGAACAGGTCACCTTTTTGTGCCTTTGCTTCTTTATTTGTAAAACAGAACAATAGCAGTACCAACCTCATAGGATTTTTGTAAGAATAAAATGAGTTAACAAGAATAAAGTTGGCACATTTTCTGGCCTGTAGTAAATACACGCTATATATTAGCTACTTTTACTCTTGTTGTTGTTATTGTTATTTGGAGATCTTTCCTTTCTAATTGAATTTGACCCAGGTGTGGAAGGGGAGCAGTGCTCAGAAGGCGTCCTAAAGTCAGACTGTTTCAACAGGCTCTGAAGGATTCGCTCGTTGGTCAGAGAGAGCCTTCATTTTTCCGCAAGAGCAGATGAGCAGCATGAGGTCATCACCTCTGGAAGTTCCCACTGGCTGTAATTCAAGAAACTGCGCTTCTTCTCTTGGCCAGTCCTCCAGGAACAAGGGGCTCCTCCCAGAGGACAGAAACTGAATGTGCACTGACAGCAGTAACTCGGAGGCTTGCAGCTGCCTCTTCTCCCGCCCCTTCCCCCCACCCCGCGACCACCCCGGTGGGGGCCTCATCATGGTTGGCCACAGCCGCTGCTCTCCTTTCCAAACTGGTGGTTAGGAGGCTCCAGTGAGGGCCACTCTGTTTTCTCCATGGTCATTACTATGATCTCCAGGGAGCTCCTAGTCTAAAGCAGATTGTTTGAGGGCTGGTAAACTCACACAAGAGCCCTGTGAGGAGTAGGGACAGCAGGCATCACTGATTGTGAGACTGGGAAACTGAGAGCCTAGAGGTCAAAGTCATTCTGGGAATGTGCAGAACTGGGAGGGTTCTGTGTTAGGCCAAGTTGTACTGTCATAAACAAAGATTTTGTTCCCTGGGAAACAAGAATTCCCATTCTTGCTATGGAAGCACAAGGTTCCTTATTTATATCATACCCCCCAGCATTCTATTTGCTCACTCCATCCTCAGATTTATTATCATTTTATTATAGCCTCAGTACTCTAACAGAGCTTCACCGAGGCAGAAGTGTGTCTCTTTCCCCATGATGGTTTCCCGTTGATGCCGCAGCTGGCTCTGTTCCCCATTCCTCTCTCTTTTTTCCTCATCCCCACACATCCACTCCCTGGTTTTCATCGTAGTTGCTTAATGACATTTCTCCTGGCCAATTAAGGCAGGCCACTCAGATTTCAATAATTTAGAGAAGGTGACCACAGAGATCAATGCTTTCTAATAAAGGGGACCACATTTATGAAGCCTAATTTACTCTAACAGGCTCATTTTTGTTTGAATGTTTTTAAATCTCAGTAATTTGATTAAATTGGAAGTCTTCTGGAGAGTGTTACAAGGCTAATTACACAGTACAGTTTGTTTCCCAGCCCCAGCTTTATGGAAAATCAGAAATAATGGTGTAATGCAGCAGAGCTTCTGGGACTTTCTAACAAGAAAAGAGACAGCAGCGGTAATATCAGTAATAGCAGGTGAAAGAAGCTAGATGGAGTGAGGATAGTGGGCGATCGAGGGACTGGGTCCAGCAGAACAGCGCATACAAGGCAAGCAGATTGTTTCCACTTATTCATTCATCCCACAAATATGCCTACTAAGTAGTTGGCACAGTGCTGGGCCTTGGGAGCTCTGGTAGGGAGAAGGAAGCCCCAGTCTTTGTCCTCATAGAAGTGCCAGTCTAGTGGACAGGCAAGTAGTACTTCTTATTGAAGTTTGAAAGGAAAGATAAAATAAAAGACTTTCTAGTCCAATCTTTCCATTTTATAAATGAGAAATACCATGAGGTACAATATTTGCAGAAATCACTGAGACTTACCCCCAGATCCCTTCATTTCTGCTTTAATGATATTTTACCCCTTTTGATGTGTCTAAAGAATACTGAAATATTGCCCAACATTTCTCCATCAGTGGCCTGCCATGGGACAAGAGGTTCCCACTGCTGCTGTTGCTTCCCAAGGAGATACGCAGAAGTTCGGTAAGGAGAGAAGAGCCTATCTTTCCAGCACAGCTAGATGGGAAACATAGCAGGGCCAGCCCAGAAGTGCTGAGCTCCAGGCTCCAGGGTGCAAGGGAGGGAGAGGGCAATGAAAACCCTGAGGTGAGAGTGAGGGAAGAGAGAGGAATTGGGAAATAGTTATCAAACACCTAGCGTACACATATGTTTCTCCAAAGAACTTCCAAGATGATCCTGTGGGATAAGCCTTGCCTTTTTTTTTTTTGCTCAAGGGGCCACTAATTGTCAAGTGGCAAAGTTAAGACCTTGATCCAGGTTAGTGCTTTCAAATATAAAATATATAAATATGTATTTCAAATATTCATTCCACTACCCTGACGAAATTTTCCAGCTGCATGATTTCCTACAACCTAGAGTTTCATTATAGCCTTAGATTTAATAGAACTTTATTTTGTAGTTATTTTACTTAACTTTAAATTTTAAAAAGTTTCGATTCATGTTGACATTCAACATTATATTAGTGTCAGGTAAATAGCTTAGTGGTAAGACATTTATATAACATAATGAAGTGATCTGATCAGTCAAGTATTCATTTAGGACCATACATATTTATTATAATATTATTGGCTATATTCCTTATGTTGTACTTTACATTCCTGGGATTATCTTGTAACTACCAATTATTACTTTTGGTAGAATTGCAAACTGGTGCAGCCATTATGGAAAACAATATGGTGGTTCCTCAAAAATTTTAAGAGAACTACTACATAATCCAGCAATTCTACTTCTGGGTATTCATCTGAAGAAACCCAAAACACTAATTTGAAAGAATATATGCACCTCTAGGTTTTTGCAGCACTGTTTACAATAGCCAATATATGGAAGCAACCTATGTGTCCAAGGATAGATGATTGTATAAAGATGTGGTACATATACACAGTGGATTATAACTTAGCCACAAAAAAGAATGAAATCTTACCATTTGTGACAACATGGATTGGCCTGGAGGATGAAATAAGTCAGACAGAGAAGGAAAAAACATCATATGATTTCATGTATACGTGGAATCTAAAAAATAAATGAATAAACAAAACAGAAACAAACTCATAGAGAAAATGAACTGATGATTGCCATATGGAAGGTGGGTTGGGGGCCTGGATGACAAAGGGAAAGAGATTAAAAAGTATACATTTTTTTAGTTTTGATTTCTTTTGAAATATAATTAAAGACCTATAAACACTTAAAAATCAGAGGAGGTGGTTGAATAGAACCTGTTCTGAATTGCTGTATGAGGAGAATGAACTTTTCCTACATTATTTGTTTTGTAACCCTGCATTTTCACAAGCTGTTTTATTTTAAATAGACACAAGTGTGTCTTTCTATTAACAACTGGCAAATTATCTCGCCTTACACCTATAGTCTAATACAGCACCATATAGAGGAGTGACATCAGAGAAATGGCAGAGTAAGAGTTTACTCCCAATCTTTCCCCTTGAAGTTTCAACAAATTCAACAACTCAACATAGAGAAAAAAAAGCCCTTAGGAGCAACCAAAATTTATACACACCAGATAAAGGTATGATTGGGTGAAAAAGTGGCTGAATATATAAGACAGAGGACAGGGGATTTCGCTTTCCGTGCTGATCTGAGGTAGGGGCACTTTCGTTTGGAGCAGGGCGAGGAGGAGAGATAGAACTAGTGGGGATGGAGCTGAGTTATGGTGGGCGCCCAAAGGAAAGAATACACCGGCTCTGCCTGAGATCGTGGACACTGGGTACGCACATGGGTGGTGGGATCCAGCTAAAATTATCAGCACAGGGTGCCCAAGTGGGCCAGCACCAGCATCTTTTTGCATTCCCAGCTCCATGGTCACTGGCGTAGCACCAGCAGCTCCACCTAGTATCACCAGCACAGGGAGCAAGCGGGTGTGGTTGTGGGCCAAGGTCTCTAGCCCAAGATAAACAATGTTGAGCACCTGCATGAGCATCGGCATCTTTGGGCACTCACGGCTCCACAATATCCTGCACGGGGCACACGCAGCGGCCAGGGTGCTTAGCCCTAGCTTGTCGGTGCTGGACACCTGTGGGGGCACCAGTGTCTTTAGGCATTCCCATCTCCATTATCTCCAGTGCCAGGCACACAATGGGCCAAGATCCTTGGCCTGAGAATGCCAGCACTGAGTGCCTGAATGGCAGCTGCAACCATTGCTGGAGTTGTGAGAGCTAGACACACACATGGCCTGTCGTGGGCTACCAAGCAGTGCAAGTGGGAAAAGCCCGTAAGAGATTAAAACCACAACACAATGAGTCATGCCAGATATGCCCACCAGCCCACAGAATTTTGCCTGTGTGTAATAGAAACAAATTTGGCCCTTAGTCTGTGCCCTGCTTTGCCTGCTCACGCTGGTGACTTTGGTTCCCACCGACTTCCCCAGAACTATGCTCTGAGTGGTGCTGGAGGGGGGACCTGACAAGGCATAGATTCCCTTGCTTAGCAAACCCCACAGCTAAGTCTCCATGCTGCTAGCTCCAGTGGGAGAGATATGTGGAGAGGCACCTGGAAACCTGAGACTGCCATTACTAGAGCCATGTAATTGCAAAACCCTAACAAGCCTCGCCTGCCAACAGGCCTGAGGTAGCCACAGAGATACACCAGCAGACCTCTGCCCAAGAGCCCCACAGAGGCAAAATTCGTAGTACAGTGCCACCTGCCAAAAAAAGTTAGAAGCTACCTCTCAAAACCAAAAAAAAAAATTCCATTTTTTAACGCTTTTTTGTCATTTTTACTTTTTTCCTTTCTCTATTTTTTCTTTTTTTACTACTTTCCTTTTGAACTACATTATCCATAGTTGTTACATTTGTTATTCTGTTTTTAGAGAGGGTTTCATTTCAAAAACCTTTACTTACATTTTTTTCCCTTTTTTTCTTTTTCTCTTTGTTTTGTATTTTGTTTTTTGTCTTCTTTCTTTTTATTATCCCTTCTCATGTCTTCTTATTTATCTCTTTATTTCTTCTTCTTTTTTATTTTGCTTTCACCTGATTGTCATTTATCAATTTATTATATTTTGGACTTATATTTTCCTTTGTGGCATTTTGCTTGATTTTGATTTCATTTTTTATCTATTTTGTCATTTCTCCTCAGTTTCTGTTCTTTGTTCTCTGTAGTTTTTGCTCCACTTATCACTATAGAATTTTTGTTTTTTTCACTGTATTTTTTCAACTTTTATTTTACTTTCCTAATTATCTCTTATTAGTGTTATTGACAATACCACTCTTAACTGCCATTAAGGAAAAAGAAATCAAATATCATGGATACAAAAGACAGAGATGTAACTCAGATAGATAATAAATAATCTCTAGAAAATAATTTCAATTATGTGAAAACCTTGGAGTAAAATGACAGGGAATTCAAAATTGAAGCCCTAAAAATACTCAGTGAAATACAAGAAAGCTCTAAAAGGCAATTTAGTGACTTCAAAATACAATTTAATGAACAAAAAGAATGCTTCATCAAGAAAATTGAAACTATAAAACGGAACCAAACAGAGATGAAAAATTCAGTACATGAACTGAAAAATGAGGTAACAGATTAGCTAATAGAACAGGCCAGATAGAAGAGAGAATTAGTGACATAGAAGACAGGCAACTAAAAATACTACAGAAAGAAGAAGAGAGAGATGCATGAATTTAAAATAATGAGAAAGCTCTACAAGAATTGTCTGACTCCATTAGGAAGAGCAATAAAAGAATAATGGGCATATTAAAGGAGGGGGAAAGGGAAAAGAGAATGGAGAACATATTGAAACAAATAATCAATGAGAACATCCCAAGCCTGTGGAATGAGTTAGAGCCTTGAATCCAAGAAGCAAACAGAACACCGAGTTACCTCAACCCAAACAGACCTACTTCAAGGCACATCATAATGAAATTATCACAAATTAATGACAAAGAAAAAATCTTCAAGGCAACCAGGAAATAGAAGACTACAACATATAAAGGAAGGCCTATTAGGTTAGCATCAGATTTCTCAGCAGAAACTCTGTAAGCCAGAAGAGAGTGGACTGCAATATTTAAAGTACTGAAAAAGAGGAACTTCCAACCAAGAATACTATATCCATCAAAGCTTTCCTTCAACTATGAAAGGGAAATAAAAACATTCACAGATGTAGAGAAGATAAGGGAATTTATCACCAAAAAACACCCACTTCAGGAAATACTAAAGGGGGTTATCTGACTAGATACAAAGAACAAAACAAAACAAAATTACAAGTAAAAGCTCCAACAAGAGCACAATAAAAACAAGAATAATCAGTGACAACAAAAACAAAAAAGGGGAGAAGGTAAAAATTAGCAGGAACAAAGGAGGACAGAGTACAGTAGCACTCGTGAGATAATAGGCCACAATGAACATGATATATATTCTTTTAATTACCTAATGGTAACCACCCCTGAAAATACCACTACTGAAACACATGGCTTAAAAAAAGAAGAAATAGAGAAAAGAAGTATGGAATACAACCAAACAAAAACAAATCACAGAAATACAAAAGAAAAGAACCAAACAAGAAATACAGCTTTTAGAAAGCATTATATAAAATGGCAATGGAAACCCTCAAATGTTAAAAATTACATTAAACGTAAATGGATTGAACTCACCAATAAAAAGACACAGAGTGGCAGAGTGGATCAAAAAAGAAAATTCAACTGTATGCTGCCTTCAAGAAATACATCTAAGCTATAAGGATAAAAACAGACTCAAAGTGAAAGGCTGGAAAATGATTCTCCAAGCAAATAATATCCAAAAAAATGCAAGTGTAGCCATACTCATATCTACCAATGCTGACTACAAGACAACAAAGGTAATCAGAGACAAAGATGGTCATTTGATAATGATAAAGGAGACATTGAAGACATACACTTCTTAATATATATGCACCAAACCGAGGAGCACAAAAGTATATAAGACATCTACTAACTGATCTAAAAATAAAAACCGACAAAAATACAGTCATACTTGGAAACCTCAATACACCACTGATGGCTCTAGATTGTCATCCAAACAGAAAACTAATAAAGAAATATTGGCCTTAAATGAAACACTAGAACAATGGAATGTGATAGACATCTATAGGACATTTCATCCCCAAACATCAGAATATATATATTTTTCTCCAGTGTGCATGGTACATTCTCAAGAATTGATCATATGTTAGGACACAAAACTAACATCAACAATTCAGAAAGATTTAAATTATACCCAGCATATTCTCTTATCATAAAGCTTTGAGATAGAATTCAATTTCAAAAAAGAAGTCAACAACCCACAAAAATGTGAAAATTAAATAACATACTTCTAAGAAACGACTGGGTAAAAAAAGAAATAAAAGCAGAGATCAAAAGATACATACAGACAAATGAAAAGACAACATACATATCAGAATCTCTGGAATGCAGCAAAAGCAGTAATAAGAGGAAAGTTCATATCATTACAGGTTTATGTGAACAAACAAGAGAGATCCCAAGTAAACAACTTAACATCACATCTTAGGGAACTAGAAAAAGAAGAACAAAGACAACCCAAATCCAACAGAAGAAAGGATATAATAAAAATTAGAGCAGAAATAAATGAAATCGAGAACAGAAAAACTATAAAAAGAATAAATAAAACAAGGAGTTGATTCTTTGAAAAGATCAACAAAATTGACAAACCCTTGGCAAGACTCACTAAGGAAAAAAGAGGACTCATATAAGCAAAATCCAAAATCAAAGAGAAAGTACCACAGATATCATAGATATGCAAAAGATTATTGTAGAATACTATGAAAAACTATATGCCACCAAATTTAACAAACTAGAAGAAATGGATAAATTTCTAGAACAATATAATCTTCCTAGACTGAATCATGAAGAGGTAGAAAGCCTAAACAGATCCATAAGCAGGGAGGAAATAGAAACAACTATGAAAAACCTCCTATAAAATAAAAGTCTAGGGCCAGACAGCTATACTAGGAATTCTATCAAACATTCAAGGAAGAATTGGTTCTTATCCTTCTCAAAGTCTTCCAAAAAATTGAAGAAGAAACAATACTTCCAAATACATTTCATGAAGCCAACATAACCCTCATACCAAGACCTGGTAAGGACAACACACAAAAAAGAAAACTACAGAGAAATATCTCTAATGAATATAGATGCAAAAATCCTAAACAAAATACTAGCAAACTGAATACAGTACAACAACACGTTAAAAAAGTAATTCACCATGATCAAATGGGATTTATTCCAGAATCACAAGGATGATTCAATATTTGTAAAACAATTAACATAATATACCATATCAACAAAACAAAGAATAAAAACCATACAATCCTATCAATAGATGCAAAAAAAGCTTTCAATAAAATACATCATTTTATGTTTTTAACACTCAACAAAATGGGTATAGAAAGAAAATATCTCAACATAATAATGGTTATTTATGACAAACCATCAGTTAACATTATATTAAATGGCAAAAAACTGAAAACTTTTCCTCTAAAATCAGGAACAAGACAAGGCTTTCCACTCTCTCCACTCCTATTCAACATAGTGCTGGAAGTTCTAGTCAGAGCAATCAGACAAGAGAAAGAAATAAAAGGCATTTGTATTGGGAAAGAAGAATTAAAGGTTTCACTATTTTCAGATGACATGATCCTGTATATAGAAAACACCAAAGACTCCACAGAAAGACTATTAGAAACAATAAATCAATACCGTAAGGTCGCAGAATACAAAATTAACATACAGAAGTCTATTGCTTTCTTATATGCCAACAATGAAACTTCAGAAAATGAACTAAAAAAATAATCCCTTTTACGGTTGCAACACAACAAAAAAAATAGAACACCTAGGAATAAACATAACAAAGAATGTAAAGGACCTATATGATGAAAACTACAAAGCATTGTTAAAGGAAATTGAAAAAGAAACAATAAAATGGAAAAATATTCCTTGTTTTTGGACAGGAAGAATATAGTTAAAATAACCATATTACCCAAAGCAATATCCAAATTTAATGCAATTCCAATAAAAATTCTAATGTCATTTTTTAAAGAAATGGAATAAAAAAATCATCAGGTTTATATGGAATCATAAAAAACCCCAAATAGCCAAAGTAATCTTAAGGAAAAATAATGAAGCTGAGGGCATTACATTTCCTGACTTCAAATAATACTACAGAACCATGATAATCAAAACAGCATGGTATTGGCAGAAAAATAGACACTCAGACCAAGAGAACAGAATAGAGAGCCCAGAAATAAAACTACATATATATGGTCAGATCATTTTTGATAAAGGAGCCAAAAACACACAATGGAGAATAGAAAGCCTCTTCAATAAATAGTGCTGGGAAAATTGGAAAACCACGTGCAAAAGAATAAAACGTGACTTCAGTTTATCTTCTTGAACAAAAATTAATTCAAAATGGATCAAAGGCCTAAATATAAGATCAGAAACAATAAATTACATAAAAGAAAACATACGTACTAAACTCATGGACCTTGGGCATAAAGAACATTTTATGAATTTGACTCCAAAGCAAGGGAAGTAAAGGCAAAGAAAAATGAATGGAACTACATCAGACTAAGAGCTTTTACTCAGCAAAAGAAACTGGAAACCAACTAAATGGGAGATATTTTTGAACAACAGCTCAGATAAGGGGCTAATATCCAAAATATATAAAGAACTCATAAAACTCAACAACAAACAAGCAATCAAACCAATAAAAAAAATGGGAAGAGGACATGAACAGACACTTCTCCCAAGAAGAAATATAATGGCCAATAGATATATGAAAAGATGCTTATCTTCACTAGCTGTTAGAAATGCAAATCAAAACTACAATACCTCCTCACACCTGGTAGATTAGCTATTATCAACAAGAGAGGTATAACAAGTGTTGGAGAGACTGTAGAGAAAAAGCAACCCTCATTCACTGTTGGTGGGGAATGTAAAGTAGTACAACCATTATGGAAGAAGGTAAGGTGGTTTCTCAAAAAATTAAGAATAGAACAACCATATGACCCAGCAATCCCTCTACTGGGTATATACCCCCAAACTCAAAATCATTGGTACATAAAGACACATGCAGCCCATATTCATTGCAGCATTGTTCACGGTGGCCAAGACATGAAAACAACCAAAAAGCCCTTCAATAGATGATTGGATAAAGAAGATGTACATATATACTATGGAATACTACTCAGCCATAAGAAATGATGGCATAGGATCATTTACATTTAACAGGGGTCCCCAAACTTTTTACACAGGGGGCCAGTTCACTGTCCCTCAGACCATTGGAGGGCCGCCACATACAGTGCTCCTCTCACTGACCACCAATGAAAGAGGTGCCCCTTCTAGAAGTACGGTGGGGGGCCAGATAAATGGCTTCAGGGGGCTATATGTGGCCCGCGGGCTGTAGTTTGGGGATGCCTGATTTACAACAACATGGATAGACCTTGATAACATTATAATGAGTGAAATAAGTAAATCAGAAAAAACTAATAACTGTATGATCCCATACATAGGTAGGCACAAAATTGAGACTCATGGACATAGATAAGCATGCAGTGGTTACCAGGGGGAGTGGAAGAGAGGTGAGGGAAGGGGGAAGCATAAAGAAAACCAAACGAAGGGTGACAGGACGATTTGACTTTGGGTGATGGGTATACAACATAATCAAATGTCAAAATGATCTGGAGATGTTTTCTCTAGATTTATGTGCTCTAGTTGACCAATGTCACCCCATTTAAATTACTTGTCTAAATAATATAGCACCATCTAATAAAACTTTGTGCAATAATGGATATGTTTAAAATGGTTAATGTTAAATGTGCTGTCTAATATGGTTCACACTAAACACGTGTGACTCTTCAGCACTTGAAAGGTGGCTAGAATGATAGAGGAAGTGATTTTAAATTTTGCTTAATTTTATATGGCCATATCTTGGCTAATAGTTACCAGTTAACATCGAATGGCACAGGTCTAAAATGTTCTGTAAATGTAAATTCCTCACTCAGACCTATGTTTATGTGTTAATCTAGCTCAGTGTGTCCCAGGAGACACCGAAGAATGCTGGCACTGTGTTATGAAGACACAAATGTCAGAAGCAATCTAGGGGAATAGCTTCAGTAACATCCAGATATCATTAGTGGACTTAAGGATTCATTAGGTTTCAGAATCCCTTCACTGATGAGCAGGATGCACTTGTCTGATATGGCTAGCTGTGTCACATTATTTTATAGGCAGAATGAACATTCTGGAAAATTTATGTCCTTGTTTAGAAGGCTAGGAAGAAAAAAATTAAAAAGTCTCTTAGCTTGAAGGACCATGTCAAACACCGAGCACTTCTGAAATCTCCTTTGGACCCAAATCACACGAAACATTGCCTGTGGAACGGAACACAGTCCAGCTTTGCACTTTGTCTTTCAGCCCAACCGCATCAGAGTCTGCATTAGGGCTTTTGTTTTCCCCTCCCCCAGCTGTTTGATCCTGTCAAAACTATGATACAATTCACAGTATTCCTAGCAAACTTGTTACAAGACTGAAGCAAATTTTGTAAAAGAATCTCTGAATAAAGAATACTATAACGTAACTAAAAATGTGATTATCATTTACTCATTTTCTCTTTTATATTATAATTATATCAAGTGGGTACTCATCCCTAACAGAATTTTTTAGTTGGAATAAAATAATTATTTTAATTTTTATAATAAATTTCAGTGATTGAAATATATAATCAATATGTTTTGTATCTGCATAACATCTCTTGGAAGCTTAATTCTTCATACTCATTCTACTTCATTCCTAGAGCCCAGAAGAGGAATTCCTCCTCCTTTCTCCCTCCCACACTTTCTGTGTTCCAGGGAAATAACAATTTCTCACTATGTACCAGGCATTTCTTTAAGCATTGTACATGAATTAGCTAATATAATCTTCATAACATCCTTTATAAAATCACTATTATAGCTGAAGAAACTGAGGCACAGAGGCTAAAAAAGCTTGATTATTCAATAAATAGCAATCAGGTGCCATATATACACATACTTAACACTGTACTAGGAGTCATAGCATACATGGCTCTCACCTTCAAAAATTTTTTAGTCCAGAAAGAGAAGCAGATGTGTAACATGCTAAAATTTAAAGAGATGATATGATAAATTCTGTAGAAGATATCATGGGAGGCCAAGTATGATAAAAACTGCAACTGTCCTTAATACAAGAGTGAACAATCTCTTCTTTCCATCTTCTGTATGGGTCAGAGTTATGGTTCTTCCCCCCAGAAATGAACACCCTATACTTATGTTTAAAACATGAAAACAATCTCATAAATTACTTTGCTGTTCTTATGCATAAAACAGCTGTAGCCATGATGCTTAGTCAGGGCCCTGCCTCATGGAGTACACCCGGTGCTTTCCTCTTAGACTGATGAATTCCAGATCTCTACCCATGTGGATGTTGAAAGAATCTCATTTACACATTACCACTCCTGCCCCAGGAAATAAATTATAGACAGTGGTCTCCTAACCATTTCAGAAACCAGGAAAGTGAAACATATAAAGAAAGCTTTTCAAGAGTAAGGGAGGAGAAACCATATTTTTTATTATCCAAGTCCATTATTTTCTCTTCTTCCCAAGAGACCATGATAAATTCCTACATCTATATGGGAATCATCCCTAGGAAGCAATTAACAGTAAAAGGCTAAATCTATATTTTGTCATTTTATTATTATTTTAAAAATATTCCCCTATAAATAAACTGGAGAAGTCAGACAGACAAAAGTTACTATGTAGAGAAGGACAGATTTTGAACAGCAAAAGAAGTCAAGAAATAAATGGTGATATTAAAGGCATCTACAGCTGGCTTTCCATGGGTCATGGTGATCATTCTCCATAGGAAAGTAACTACTAATCATCCAAGGTCATTACAAACTCTAAGACATGAGAGGCTCCCTTTCACATGCAGTGGTCACACAACCTTGGACAGACAAATCAAGAGTTTGGAGAATAACATCCTCTGTCCACAGGGAAAACTCAGAGGCCTGGCCTAGAATAAATTATGAGACTCTGGGGAAATAGTTTTCTAAAAATTCCCAAAGTCTATAGAAATACAGACCTTTAAAAAAAAAGAGTTTAACTATGTTAAGTCAGTTTGCAATATATAAAACTTTGTTGTATGGAACAAAGTTAAGGAAGATATATTTGTGGAGAGGACTCCCCACCAAAATCACCTTCTGTGTTGGATCAACTGATGACATTGCTAATAGTTCCGTAGGGTGGAAAGGTGTCAATATATGATACTACTATTCATGCACAACAAATAGCTAGCTATGCACGTATTTGAGCATTTGTCATGTTCCTCTGGTCTTCACACTTGGTGGCTCCCTTGATGTTTTGGGCTTTTTTGGGGGGGAGGGGTTTACTAAAATATCATGCAAAACCCCATTTTATGTAAGCATGAAAATCTGTTCCCATCCAAACAGAAAGAATTTGAAGTTTACCTGCCTTTTTGACATAATCAACATTTCTATTCCCCTACATAACTGTAAACAATTGAGGTTTAACCTTATTCTCATTCATGAACACAATGAAATAAAATGGTTTGGGGTATTATTATAAGTGCACTGTAAACAGAGAGGGGCTCTCCTAACAAACTCTTGAGCTTTTGGATGGAAGGAAAAGTGGGTGGGTGGATGGATGGGAAGTGGGTGGGTAAATGGATGTGTGTATACACCTGACAAACCGATGACTTTTATGAACAATGAATGCAATACCTACACAACTGCATTTGCTCAGTTTTTCTTTACCTTCTGTGAAACAAAAAGAATGCAACTGTGGTCCAGCTCTCATATCCTATGATCACACTTTCATAAAGATTTTTTTGTCCCCTTCTTTCTCTCTCCTCACCTTCAGACAGCATGTACTCTGGTGATCGGATCTATCAAATCTAGGCTCAAAATATCCTAACCTCCCCAGCATTACTTATTGTAGGGCCAGTGGCCACTGCTGTCATGGCCATGCAGGTTCTATTTTATTTCAGGCAGATGGTAAAGAAACAGTGGAGTCAAAAAATAGTGGGCCATTCCTTTATTAAAGTCTTGCACCGGCCCATGAGCAAACAGGCAGGGAAAACACTTCCCTTTCATTCAGGGCTCCCAAAGCCTTGATGTATTCTCTGGTTCCACAACCAGGAGAATCTTCTCTGGTTCCTCTTAGAATCAAAGGCCCCACCAGTCTCAGCAGAGCTCACAAAGCCCCTCAGCTCTGGTTCCCAATCTGCACATCTTCTCTTCTCTCTGCAAAACCAGCTTCTTCTTCAGAACTCTGCATTTTCTTTGCTCTCCTACAAAACTGTCTGGGTCCACAAAGACCCCTTCTCCAGCAAACATTAATAAAACAATGGCCTCTCCCAAACAGGAATGCAATCTGCAATTTGCAATCAACTGCCCTGCTCTGAGGGCAAGCACACACATGGCTTCCCAGTGCCATTTTTCAACAATAAAGTGAGCAAACTTAAAAAATACAAATTTTACAAACTCATTTGCCCAATACTTATGTTCTCAAATGTGTTCCTATGTGACTTCTGAGGCACTCAGCGTATTTTAAAATGTTCAATGGATAATTACATAGTTTTCTAGATTCCGAAGTTCTTCTGCTCTTCTTTGGGGGGGGCTTTGTCTAACTTATCTAGAACTGAGTAGAAACCTAGAAGGTACTTAATGATATACGTTGAAATCAAGTTTCCTTCTATTTGAAGGATTTAGGCTTATTTTCTTTCATCCACTTTTTACCTTCTCTCCCTGTTTCTCTCAAATGAATAATAAAAGGGTGAGGAGAAAATGAAGAGAGAGAGAGAGAGCAAAAAAGAACTCAGTACAAGAGGAATAACCAAATAACCAAGGATCAAGGAAGCAGCAAGCTCTCACTGTTTTTCAGAATTTCCCCCTGGGTTAGACTGTCCCCATTTGGAGATCTAAAATTCTAAGGCTTTTCTTCCTCCTAAGTCCTGCCCAGAGTAAAATGTCTTGTTTAACTAGAAACAATGTAAACACAGAAACTTGGAAGAGCAATTTAAAGCAGCAAAATGTTGCCCCTGAAACTGCTTTTGTAATTATAATCTTTGCATTGGGAAAACATGACCTTCTATTTTACACGCCCTCCTAGAGCGAAGGTCTGATCTATTATGATCTGCAATGTAAATCAGGAAGAAACACCACTGCTAGATCAGTTCTCTCACTCGGTGGTCAAGTGTATATAGAGTGTGTTTATTTTTCCTTCTTGGAGCTGGTTTAAAAGCTATTTAAGCAGGTAAGCATAGTTCTGAGAGGAAAAGCAAATGGAAAGTAGGGTTCTAGGATATAGCAAAGCTATGGCGCCAGAGCAGGTATCTTACCTGTCTCCAAAAAGACTACAGTCAATGGTAAATGCATTTTTGAAACTGTCTCTTTCACACACATGTACGTACATGCAGCCTTTACTCTGACAGTTCTCTACTCTGAATAATTTTCCACCTCTGATAATGTTTAATTCCTGAATACCTTTCTTAGGCAATATCAGTTGCAAACAAAACATAAAACTTTTCATTTTTATTTCGAAAGAAAAAGCAACACAGCAGCCTCAATGGGAAAGTTTTGAGGAGATAACGTTATCTGCATCCTGCTATTTTCTTTTTCATACAATTTTTAACACTTAAGTACCATAGTTGTCTTATTGAGATTTGATTTTTGCAATCATTCTTGCAATCTACAATTTGCATTCTACAACCACATTCAACTTCCCTACTGCTTCTACTTCCCTCTTTAGCCCCGTGAACATCTTCTTCCTCCCCTTACTTGAACACCAAGTTAGAGCTGTGAGGGGAATAAAATCTAAAAACATGCAATTTTGGTACACAAGGTTACAGTTTGATGCCCTAGATGGAAAACCCCAAACCTTTCCCATCTTTAATCACATGAATTCAAATAGACCTTCCTGGTCTCTTAAATCTTTTCTTAAGTTGGTTTCAAATAATATGCAAAAAAAAAAAATGAATTCAATTGGAAATATTTTAGAAATTATTGAATGATTTATGTCCTTTAGGGCTGGACACACAATTTTAGGCAGCTTAAAGCTGTTAAATACACCGACTTTGTCACTTCTTTTTCTTCCTGTACTTACGCTGCCAGCAATCAATGTGGACTGTAAAGCCTTTTGCTGACCACACAAGTCTCCTCTGTGCGGAATGGCAAGCAGCCACTTCCAACCATAACTATTATGTGCCCGTGTCATTGCTGGCACATCCCACTGGCTCACCCCTGCCCCCTCTTCCCTGGAAGGGTGATCTGCTAACTGAAAAGTTGCAGGGAATGGATTTAGTCTGATTCAATAGGAAATCCCATATTGCTTTTCCTCTGCCAAATAACAGTAAGCTCCTAAACTTAAATTTCAACCTCAGAAGATCAGGAAGAAACAAGGGGCTAGATAGAATCAGCTAGCCAGAAAAATATAATTAGTTGTGATTTGTAAAAATTAAACACAAAATATAAAATTGAAAACAAGGAAGAAAATGTCAACTAATTAACTCATGTGAAAAAAAAAAACACAACAAAACAAAACCATTTTTCCAATCTAATTTCTTCATGTGAAGGACTTTAGAAACTGAGAATGCTTATCTTGGGAAAGAAAATTATAAGAAGGTTTGGGCGTGGGGACAAGGAAACCTCAGTTGTCTTTGAATAGTTAAAATACTGCAGCTGAAAAGAAGAAACAGGTTCAATGCATGTGGCCCCAAGGAGAAGAATCAAGTGCAATGATCGGAAGACACAGGAAACTAGATTTTGAGAATGTTAAGAATATTAGATGAAAGTTCATAATAGTTAGATTTACTCAATGATGGAAATCCCAGTGAAAGATAAGGTAGAATATAAAGCCTCTAAGTGTGTTCCGGAAAAGGCTGAACGAACACCAAGGAATTCAATTACCGAAGCTGATTCTTCCTTATATGAATCTAATGTTATGATGAAGGGAACATGGAACCAGGAGTCAGAAGTCTTTGTTTTGTCACTTAATGGCGAAAATGATATTGAGAAAATCAATTAATACATAGGGACTTTAATCTTCTCATCTACAAAATTAGAGTACCCGCAAACTAAAGAACATAAAATGATGTAAGACATCCAAAGTTAACTGGAAAATGAAAAAAATAAGAGAAAGAGAAAGAGAGAGAGCAGGAGAGAGAGAGAGAGAGAGAGAGAGAGAGAGAGAGAGAGAGAGAGAGATTGATTTTACCAATGGAAATGATTTAAGAATCCCATCCTCAAAAAGAACTAAATAGTATTTTAAATTCTGGTTCCTTATGAAACATATTTTTCAAAATCTCGATAATCTTTCCAACCACTTATCTCAGGATAGATCCTTTATTGTCAGCAGATACCTTGTCTCTATGTTAATGGCCTCAATTTTTTAAAAAAAGGAAGATTTTTGCAACAATCTTGAGAATCTTACCCAATATTTTACACAAATGGTTCCAAATTGACAATACTCTCCTTAAATAGGACAATTTAATTGTTCTTTTCTGACATATTTTTATTCTCTTCCTTTTTTCGGTATTTTCCTAAAAGCTGTGGTCGACTCAAAGATAAGATTAACATGTTCCTCAACCTCAAGTGATTTATTCTCAAACTGGAAATATCTGATGTGTAATAACATTTAAAATAATATAATAAAGGAAGTATAATTTTAGAGGTTGGAGAGATCAATTCTTCTGGACAAAATCAGATAACATTTCGTGGAGAAGGGAATATGTGATCTGAGTGTGACACATCCCCAATGAGAACAGCATATGGCAGGGCACCAAAGACCAAGGCAGACAGCACTGGAGTGCTTCCTTTTCAGAAGCATAAGGTACAGAGAGAAGTAGAAGAAAAATCATAATCTAGTATTTATGCCAGGAAAAGGAATTTGATATTTACTTGGTTGGCTCTAGGAAACCCTTGAACTTGCTCATTTTGGTTAAGGGACTCATAAACAGAATGTAGGTCTAAAACAATCTAAGGCCTCTATTATAAAGACAGAGCACAGAATTCTTTAGGAAGTAGCAGAGTATTTTGCCATCATTAAACCCAACATCTTTTGTGAGGCCCTTGAGGTGGTTGCCTGAAAAGGTTAATCACAAAGATTCTTTATGAACAAAAATGGACTGAAAGTAGTATATATATATATGTATATATATACTTTATATATTTTATAGCACAATATATCCAATATTGGGAATATACTTAATGTTCAGGAAGTTTTGCAGGACAGACTATTTAATTAGACTCTTGAAAGTATTATCCAAAACTGTCAATCAACTAAGCTTTCATCCCCATCTCTCTTTTTACCTCATGAACAGGAGATAGCTGAGGAAGGTCTAACCAACTCTCAGCATTCAATATACAATTGGGTATGGAGTTAAAGTGATGGAGATAAATGATCCATACCTGCAGGTTCTTCAACTTTAGAGGGTGAGCTCCTCACAGGTCTACCTACTACCTCATAAGCCTGAACTACATTCCATCCTTCTAATAGGACATTTCATCTCTGAATCAGTCTCAGGTCATGATGATGGAAATAACAGTGTTTATTGAAGGCTGCTACTCTCTTGAGATTCTTAGGCAGAGAAATCAAGATAAGATAGCTTGTTAAAGACAGAAAGGTTATTAGTCCTCAGATAAGCTATCTTATCTTCAGCACCTTCTCCTACTTCAATATTGAGGCTCTGTCAATTCAATGACAACTTGATAAAAATCAGCCAATTATTCATCTGCATGATACAAACATAAATAGAAAATATTATTATTTATTTCTATTTATTAAAATGTCATTAATATTAGCCATTGTTTTATTAATATTTTTTTATTTTAGTCAAGCATGCCCCTTTTTTGTTTCAGTGGGAAATAGATTTCTAGTTTCCACATTTATGTATATTGTATGCTGACTGTGAGTTTAAAAACGTTTTACTCCTTCAATCAGGGGACTACCATTTGTTTTCAGATTGACTGGATAATGGATTTTAAAACTCTGTTTTAATTTTATCCTTTTGGAACATGTCATTTCCTTTGGTCAAAGCTGTATTTTCCATTTTATTTTGATGACAGTTAAACATAGTACTTTCCTTTCTTGAGAAATCTGCCATGTCAGAGCTATACAAGAATATATGAAAGGTCCTGAATTTTTCAGTTGTTTATCAAATAGCTTTGGAGCATCCTTACTTCTGTGTGAGACTCTATGATGAGCCATGTTTAAAAGACTGGGTAGAATCAAATATAAATTTAGCCTTCAAGGAACAACTATAGTAATTCAGTCACAGGTAATTATACCAGAAAGGGGAAATTTCGGATACAGAACAAGCAAAGGGAGGTATCAGCTGTGAGGGGCAGTCTTGCCTATTGGTTAAGACAAAGTTTATAAATTAGACATCCATGACCAGGCTGTGGCACAATGGATAGAGCGTCGGACTGGGACGCGGAGGACCCAGGTTCAAGACCCCGAGGTCGCCAGCTTGAGTGCGGGCTCATCTGCTTTGAGCAAAAGCTCACCAGCTTGAACCCAAGGTCCCTGGCTCAAGCAAGGGGTTACTTGGTCTGCTATAGCCCCCCGGTCAAGGCACATATGAGAAAACAATCAATGAACAACTAAGGTGTCGCAATGCAAAACTAATGATTGATGCTTCTCATCTCTCTCCATTCCTGTCTATCTGTCCCTATCTATCTGACTCTCTCTCTGTCTCTGTAAAATAAAAAAAATAAAAATAAAACACATTATTTAGATATCCAGATTTAAAGCCACCCACTTGATCTTAGATAATTGTGGGCCCTCTCCAACAATTAATTCTTGGGTGAATTAAGAATAATAATAGGCCCTGGCCAGTTGGCTCAGCGGTAGAGCATTGGCCAGGCATGTGGAAGTCCTGGGTTCGATTCCCGCTTAGGGCACACAGGAGAAGTGCCCATCTGCTTCTCCACCCTTCCTCCTCTCCTTTATCTCTATCTTTCTCTTGCCCTCCTGCAGCCAAGGCTTCACTGGAGCAAGGTTGACCTGGGCACTGAGGATGGCTTCATGGCCTCTGTCTCAGGTGCTAGAATGGCTCTGGCTGCAATGGAGCAACTCCCCAGATGGGCAGAACATCACCCCATGGTGGGCGTGCTGGTAGATCCCGGTTGGGGGCATGTGGGAGTCGGTTTGACTGCCTCCCTGCTTCTAACTTCGGAAAAATACAAAAAAAAAACAACCCAGAAAAACAAACAAAAAAGAATAATAATAGCATCTGCATTATAAGGTTGTTTTGCAAACTAAATGAGATCATATACATACATAAGTTTTATATTATAGACAGCATTCAGTGTGAATCATTATCGTTGTTATTGGTGAAGTAGAAAAAAAGTATCACAAAATAAGATTTAAATAATGAGAGATTTTATAAATAAGAGTGTGGGGGGATGATAAGTCATGTCCAACTTACAAATCAGGAAATTCTTCAAAGGATTTTGACATTAGAGTTGGATACTCCAGGGTGGAAGGTCCCCTAGCTTATTTATCGTTAATCTTAAATATTTTGCTGAAAGATATCTTTTTCCTTAATGACTATCAGCCCTCACCCTCAAATCCCCTATTTAGTCCTACCTATTAGAGAACCGGGGTCTGCTCTCTCTTATGAGACAGCCCTGTAGGTTTCCTTTCATTAAAGCCTGTTACACTGATCTTTTGGACTCCGATTGATTCTATCATTTGGTGCCGAAACCCCGGGACAGGGCTCCCCGGTTACCTGGACGATCCCCCAGCTCTCACCCAATCTTACTACCAGGGAAGCAGCGGACAGCGGCAGCTCATTCAGGGCTTACTCCCTTATTCTGCTTGGTTCTGGGAGCTGAGGTAGATTGGCCGGCTCCGTGACCCTGTTCTGAACCCCTGCCGGACCAGTATTAGGGATCCTTATTTACCTTCTCTTCTTCCAGTAGGCGCTCTTCCAAATTTTTCACCCTAAAGATCTGGGGAGGTAGACCTTGGGGTTTCTTGTCTACTCGGACTATGTTTTTTGGAAGCCCAGGCACTTGGCTAAGAAACCTCCTACTGACTGGGACTGAATTCTCGTGGATGATGACCCTGACAATTCTTCCCCTTCCTTTCTATGGTTGGAAGAGGAAGAAGAGGGATGCTCCTCCTTCCTTTCCAACTCCTGTCTGCCTCCTTTACCTACCATGGGGACCTACCGCGTGGCCCCAATATAAACTACTTTTGATTATAATACAAAGATCTCAATAATTTTTGCCATAGGACAGGGAAGGCCTCAGAAATTCCCTATGTATAGGCTTTCTTCTTTCTCTGATCTCAATCCTCCCTCTGTTCCTCTTGCTTAACCTACCAAGTACTTTTAGCAAGAACCCCTTCTCCCCCTTCCTCCTCCAGCTCTCTTCTAAGCTCTGATCTTTTTGATCCCTCTGACCACGTGGCACCACCACCAGCACCTCAGCCTCCTCCTGCAGATTCTGACCCTCCTTATTTTCATCCAGCTGATCGCACTGTCTGTCCGTCTGCTTTCTCTCTTCCTCCTCTGTATGCTGACAACTCCCTGCTATCTAGAGATCATACAAGTCAAGAGTCAGACACTGATGATCCCCAAAACCTCTTCCTCCCCCTCCAGGAGGTAGCAGGTGCCAAGGGAATTGTGAGAATCCATTGTCCCATTCTCCCCCGCAGACCTGTCCTAAACAGAAAAGAAACTACGCTCCTTCTCTATGGACCCAGACACTTACATAAAGAAATTCAGATATCTAACCCAGGCATACAATCTGACCTGGCAGAGGGTTGCCTGTTTAATAGCGGACTCCAAAAGGCTGCTCACAAGGCAGTTAATTATGAAAAACTGAGAAATTTCACAACACATGGACAAAAATCTGGCTCAATTCCTGTCCTGCCTACCAGAGGCACTCCAAAAATATACTAAAATTAACCCCAATTCAGTCGAGGGACCCATAGTCCTTAACACTCATTTCATCTCCCAATCAGCTCCAATATATGGAAAAAGCTTAAAAAGACAGTGGAGGACCCTCACACCCCTCACCGAGATCTCCTGAGCACAGCTTTTAAGGTTTATAATAACCGAGAGGAACAGGAGAAGGCAGACAGAGCCCAAAGAGATCAGGCAAAATACCAGCTATTGGTGGCTGCCCTTAAAGGTTCCAACACCCCTAAGGGGCCTCGTCAGACTCCATTGGGGCCCTGATTAAAGTGTGGAAAAGAAGGTCACTGGGCAAAAATCCTGTCTGGCTCCTTGGCCCCTGCCAGGGTCTTGCTCTCGCTGTGGGAAAAAAGGACACTGGAAGGTAGACTGCCCCCTCGCTCCTCCAAGGGAGGGTTCCGTCTCTTCCACCCCTACTAACCGCCTCCAACCTAACTTTGCCTAGTCTACTGGGATTTGCCACTGAAGACTGCAGGTGCCCAGGGCCATTGACCCTATCTCACATCACCATCAAAAAGCCTAGGGTAGCCATCCAAGTAGCAGGTAAGGTGATTTCATTTCTTATAGACACCAGGGTCGCTTACTCTGCCTTGCCCGAATATTTGGGTCCTGCTCATCCCTTGAAGATCTCTGTTGTGGGTGTTGATGGTCTTATTTCCTCCCATCTGCCATGGATCCACTGCCTTGTCTAATACATGGTGTCTCATTTGCACACTCTTTTCTCCTCCTACCTCAATGCCCTATGCCTATTATAGGCCGGGACCTACTCTCCAAACTGAGAGCCTCTCTCTCCTTTCACCTCCCATCCTCGGAGTCAGCCTTGTTACTGCTTCTCAGCCAACCAGATTTGCCCAATTCTGTTATAAATTTACCTCTACCACCCAGCATAGTGAATCCCAAGGTTCTCCTCACCACCCTCATGGCTGCAAAACTCCAGGAAAAGGCCCCCTGGTTTCATCTCTCCAAATTAATTCTGTCTCCACATATGCCAACAGATGGCCCTTCCAGTCAACCTGAATCACCGCCCAGATACGCCTGCTCCCCCTTAGGGCCCACCAAGATCAGTCTGACTAAAATCCCAGAAGAATAAGAACAGCCTGAGCCATGAGTAACTATGATTACCCCCTGACAACAGACAGGACGGTGATTCCAGCTTGCTCTATTTTTTCTTATCCCCTTACCCTTAAAAGCACACTCTGTCCCCATACCCTCCCTCTTAGAATCTCTCACATCTAGAAAGCTCTCTTAATCTTATTTATAAATCTTGTAATCAAGACTAAGTCCTCTTATGCAGCCGATTGCTGGATATGTCTGTCCATGTCATCTTCAGCTTACTCAGCTCTCCCTATTCCTCTTAATAATACTCATCTCCTTCACATCACTCTTATGGACAAGATTCAGAAAGGGGCCACCTTCTTTGAGAAAGCCCACACTCTCATAGGAGATTACCCCACCTCAGCTGCAAACCGAGCAAACAAGCTATATCAAACCTATTATCCTTAGCTTGAAAAATTAAAACTCCAAACCGCTCCTGCTCAAGGATCAGTCACTTTAAATACCCCTCTCCTTTCACCTGCTCCCCTATGCTTCAAGGCTCAGGGTGATATCCCAGTTTGTCACCTCCCCTCTAACCTCTGCAACACCACAATAACTATTCAATTTTCCAAAGACCATCAGAACCATTGACTTAACTATCAAGTCTTTCCAGAAGTGAACGGACTATTTTCTAACTCTGTTCGATTCGCAGGACCCCCTACTCTTAGAGCTTCACAACATAAATGCTCCTATCCCACCATACGACTCTATCCCTGCCTCACTACCCCTTCCACATGGTTGCAATGTTCAAAGAAGGCCTCTGACCATGTCTCCCCCCTGGTTGGGGCTGTACTTTCCTCCACCTTGACCGTCTGGAGTTCAGAGACAAATGGACGAAACCAATCCCTGTCCATCTATTCTCTATTCAATTCTCAGCCTGCCTCACCCAATCACCCAATCAGGCGCTTTCTATATGTGTGGGACCAACACCTGTATGTGCCTTCCAACTAATTGGACGGGAACCTGTACCCTAGTTTATCTCACCCCGAATATCAACATACTCCGGGTCTTGGGATCAGTGGATCTGCACAAGCTGGGTGTCCTGGCTACTACCATTTCTTGGTGCATTCACTCTCATATTTGTCATTTTAGCTTTTCGGCCTGTCTCCTACACTTATTCTCTAGCTTCTTACAGAACTTCATGCAGGCCTTCACCAACCAGAAAATTGGAGAAATCTACCTAGCTCTACACACCAACTCTGAAACTTACACTTGCCGGGCAGAAAAATCTGAGCCCCTATGACTACGCCCCTAAACAGCAGGAAGAAGTTACAGAGGAGAGACTACCGCCCTTATAACCCTACCTGCCTCCTGCCTTCTTAGCATGTGGTCTGTCTCCTGTGCCTTTTCTCTAATTTCCTCCAGAACTGCCTAAAGGCCTTCACTAACTGGACTGTCCATGAACTCCTGTTACTCCAAGCCACCTTCCAGAAGGTCCCTACTTCTCCACCGCAACCCGAGGCCAGCCATCCCTTCCCCTGACTCACCGACCCTTACCAGCAGGAAGTAGCCATAGAAAAATGATCATCATCCTTCAACCATATAACAAAAGGCTGGAATGATAGGGTTGCAGGTGGAGGCCATGACCCCCTCCTCCCTTAAGTGGACAAAGGGACACTGACAAACTAGATGTGCCAGATCACCTTCCCCTAGGCATCCGGGTGACTAACCCGGGTATGGAAGGCCCCCTAGCTATTTACAGTTAATCTTACATAAATCACTAAGGATACATTTTTCCTTAATGACTACCAGCCCCCACCCTCAAATCCCCTATGTAACCCTACCTGTTAGAGAACTGGGGGCTGTTTTCCCTTACGAGACAGCCCGGCAGGTTTCCTTTCATTAAAGCCTGTTACACTGGTCTTCGGGACTTCGATTGATTCTATCACAAGGAAGATAAATATAAACACATGGAAATGAGTGAAAAGAGCACTTTATTTAGAAGGAAGAGGGTGTACTGAGAGAGGCAAGAAAGCATCAGGAATCCATGGGAACAGAGGCTGCTCGGCTTGACAGCTGGGCAAGGTGTGTGAAGAGAGAAGTCAAGGGGGACTGCTAATATTCATCCAACATAGGACCCGGACCTTGATTCTGTAGAAGATGTAGAGCACTTTAAAAGTTTTGATGATGGATGAATGTTATTATAGAACCAAAGTAATTTAAGTCATAGATGGGATATGATGCCAGCTCCTACCTGGGACAGAAAACCTTATATACAGAATGCCTGTCTGTATAAAATATAAGATAAATAACTTACTGTCTTTAAAATTTATATTTACACTAAAGTACAGTTTGCATCTACAACTTCTGTCCTGAGCTCTATAACAATAACCAAAACAACTATAGTTTATATTTTTAAATATTGTCCACATCTTTTTAGATATTTTAATAAAAATGCAAACACAGCTTTGCCATTATTAATTATAAAGATGAACACAAGCTTTGTATATGGATTTTCATCTTTTCTCCCTAACCCCTACCACATTTTATGGAAGTGATACGGAAAAGCAAACACTAAAAGTTGTGTTTACGTGGAAGGGTCACATCTCTGGAGACAGCTGGTGGAAAAGGACAGAGAAATAACTCAGGGGCTGTGGTTTGTTGCTGTCATTTGAAACATTGAAGTCACACAGAAATGAACCCTGCTAACAGAATACTTTGATTCCAAAGATATTCAAAATTTTTACACCATTTTCAAGTTTACTGTTTGAAATTCCATGTTCCAACATTTATTTAGTAAATGCTATATGTATAATGTACATATATTTAAGAATCCATCAAACTTAAATAATAGCATATATAAACCCCTATTATTGGCTTAGTTTCTTCCCTAATGACTGCTTTGGTTTAGGTGTCCAGAGCAAAGCTTTATAACAATGAAGGACTATCTTATTGAAAGCCTACTATTACTAATCTCCAGTCATTGTTTTTGATACTTATCCTATGAGATTATATTATTTTTTTATGAAGATAAATTAAATTATAAGCCTGGTTTGTGATAAAGAGATATGACTGGGTAATTATAAAAGATAATTTTATAAAAACACACATACACACACAAATTTCCTTAAGGCTGTTGAAAGAATAAAATGCTTTCTATTGCACTGACTTCTAAAATGAGTAAACTGCTCTGAAGCTGACATGAAATCATTCTCTAACAATAGACCCTCCCTACTTCATTAATTTGTTGTGATTGTGTTGCACATTGTACAGTAATGGTACAAAACCGTCAAGGATTACTTCATTTTCCATGGATGAGAAGTATATCTCCAAGGAGCAATAACCAAGATCATGCCAGTATTTTATTCTTGAATATATTCGATAACATTAGCATTGAGACCAAATTTCAATTTACTCCAGGCAGTTACCAAAATTTGTTTTTATATTAGGTCTTATCTCTAGATCCATATATATTTTTTAATAATGATCTCAATTCTACCTTCTTTCCTGCATTTTTGGTAGTTTGCAACCCCTGTTTAGATGCAGTTAAAATTCATTGTGACACCTTATTTGTACTACAGCCCCACACAATAACTTTAATGAAAATAGTATTCACATTTGAAAACAATCAGACAAAGGCCTTTTGAGCAGAAAGCCACTGGATAATGTTTCCCCATCATTACATTCAAAACAGCTTGGTACACTGATATAGTGTGGGGCTTAATCCTGCGAATGTCTCTTCTGTGGGCTTATCCAGATGCATTGACATGCCCTGCAGAGTCATGAAGGGTGAGCAAAGAAAAAAAAATGTCTCTGCCTCATAGAGATGTTGGCTGCACCTGCAAAATCTCAAATGACATCGCTTGATGAGGGAATCAAATCAAATGCACACAGAAAAAGTGCCTGTGCGTTTCAGAAGAAGGTCATTATCAATATGCTTAAGAGTATTGCTCATAAGGAATATGATTTTCTTCTGTGTGAGGGAAGCAGGCTTAGATAAATGACTATAGGCTGAACTATTTTGCATTCATACAAGAGAGAGAAAAATGGAGAGGAGTGTTTCACCCAGAATCTGTTCTGGGATTGCTGGAAAGAATGGAGCTTGGTAGATTCTGCCATTAGATGCCCTGGTCCTTTTTCCCATCTGTCCTATCCCATATTCTTGAAGAACAGAGGTATTGGGTAGGCACAGTACCTGCTTGGCTTAGAACAAGACCAGCCATCCAAAGGTTCTAATTTTTGTAATTCTGTTGTTTCCTTCATCACAAATGCTTCTTCTTTCATTCTCTCCTGATAACTCTCATTCTTCCTTCAAGACTCTGTCTAAACATTGCCTTCTCTGTAAGGTTTCCCTGAATCCTTCCATAGAATTAGTTACTGATGGTATGGTATAGCAGCAAAGAATTATGTGTGTGTGTGTGTGTACATGCGCACGCTCCTGAGTCACAGAGGCCTGGCTTTGAATACTGACATAGGCTATTCCCAGCTGAATGATCTTGGGCACATGGTTTAAAAAACTCAGAAATTCTGTTCTCTTATCTATAAAATTACGCTTTTTCAAAAATATTGCTTTGAAATATAATGAGGTTACATATTGAATGGACTCAATGTTTGTGTTTTTCCCTCCCCCAAATTTCCTATTTTGAAATCCTAATCCCTGGTGCAAAGCTATTTGGAGGTAAGGTCTATGAGAAGTGATTCAGTCATAAAGGTGGAGCCTTCATGAATGAGTTAGTGCCCTTATAGGAAGAGACAGCAGTAGAAATAGTAACTGCTCATATGTAATAATTCTCATGCATGTGGTGCTATTCTAAGAGGTTTTATATATTAAATCATTACTCTATACCAGCTCTATGATGAAGCACCAATAGAAAAATAGAGATGTTAGATAGCTTTTCTAAAGTCTCACTGTTAGTAACCAATACAGGCTCTATTTAAATCCAGACAGTCTGACCGGAAAGCTCAGGGTGTGTGATATGTATTTTTTTAAACGAAGTCAGAGAAGAGCAAATAAACAGCTTTATACCTAAATATGTGTGTTAGGTGTGTCCTTTACAATGCAAAATTTAAAATTATTTTAATTAGAAAGATTACTAAACTACATCAAAACTAAACTTCAATAAAAAATAAAAGGAGAGCAAAGAACTGAGACTGCCAAGAAATAGCGCATCGAAGTTATGTATGCAGCAAGATGGGAGAGCCTCAGAGACTCTCCTGTCCCGAAGCATGTTCCCCACATCATCACAGGTTTGGTTTCTATCACAGAGGCGTGGCTGAATTTCTGGAAATAACACACACGATCATTGAAACAAAATATCAGTGATTTACTAGGTATAGTAGATCCAATTTCTTTAGAGAAATACAGGGAATGTGTGGCCACTGATTTTCCAAGGACAAATTTGGTGAAGGGGGAAAGAGATTAGAGAAGAACTGAAATGATGTAGATGAAGACTCTATCTTCTCTCTAGCTTTTCAGATTTGGCAAGCATCCACCCTGCTGGAAGAAGGAGCAGATTTCTCTCACTGACTGTGTCAAAGAAAACACATAGAGCGAAGCACTGTTACTTTGGACACTCTTATTGTTGCCTATAAATGTTTAAGTATCTCTAGTTAGTTCTAGCTCCCTAGTGCCTGCACGGTGACTGGATGCCTAGCGGGTCACTGAAAACAAGTGTGTAGTCTGAAACGACCAGAAATTTTGATCAATATTCTCAGTTGTTATTTAAAGGGAAAAAGCTACTTTCTGTCAGAAGAGCCTGCTTCATTTCAACACTGGCTGTAACTAGGTCTTCATTTGTTGGAAGAAATACTGATTATGTTGGGTTCGGTTTTAATTTAGGTTTTAATTTTTACCAGTTACTCTAAAGCTGTCTCTAACATTCCAGGGTAAATTGGCTTTATGTTAAGAAAGATGTTTTAGTGGAATCCTGAAAGTTATGGCAGGATTGCAGGTTGTCATCAATTATATATCAGTTCTGCTAGAGTTAGGTAGGACTCTGACAGTGTTAACTTCTTTTTTAATGTTGTAAGAAAAAAAAAATACAAAAGTTAACTGAAGACAGAAACCTGGCATTTTTCCTAGTTGAGAAGATTGTACTTTTTAAGCTATTTTTATAAAAATTGAGAAAGGAATTAGCAAATCTTACTATGTCACCATAGAATATCACAATAATTATTTAGTTTCTAAATGTAACTAGACTTTCTTTGATTTTTATTTAAAGTCATATACCTTTTTTCTTCCTACCTTGTACTATCATCTGGTGATTGAACTTCCAATCACCTCAGCCTTCCTGAACACAGCTACAACCTGGAGGCAAAGGACAGTAGTGAAAGAACTTTTAAGGATTAAATTCAAGCGCCTTGTTTTCTATATGTGGCCCAGAGACATCAGCGACTTTCTCTGATACACAGAACAAGTGGAGGCCAGGATCCAGGTGACGCTAAGCCAAAACCCTGGTGTCCTGAAGCTATTCCATTTCCTTCCAAAACTCCACTTTGCCTTTGAAAGGAAAACCCTAAGCAACACAAAACACACTTCTACTGTATTTATTAGGAGACACAGACACACCTGACAACCAGAACTCACTAAAGCAATATGCTTAGCAAAACTTAAATTACTAAACTAAGTGTTCTATCCTCCCTTTGAGAACCTTATCTTTTTTTTTTATAAATTTTTATTAATTTTAATGGGGTGACATTAATAAGTCAGGGTAAATATGTTAAAAAAAAACATCTCCAGGTTATCTTGTCATTCAATTATGTTGTATACCCGTCACCCAAAGTCAAATTGTCCTCTATCACCTTCTATTTGGTTTTCTTTGTGCCCCTCCCCTCCCCCTCTCCTTCCCTCACCCCCCCCCCCCGTAACCACCACACTCTTGTCCTTGTCTCTTAGTCTCCTTTTTATGTCCTACCTATGTATGGAATCATGCAGTTCTTAGTTTTTTTCTGATTTACTTATTTCACTCCGTATAATGTTATCAAGGTCCATCCATTTTGTTGTAAGTGATCCTATGTCATCATTTCTAATGGCTGAGTAGTATTCCATAGTGTATATGTGCCACATCTTCTTTTATCCAGTCATCTATTGAAGGGCTTTTTGGTTGTTTATAAGTCTTGGCCACTGTAAACAATGCTGCAATGAACATGGGGCTGCATGTGTCTTTATGTACCAATGTTCTTGAGTTTTGGGGTATATACCCAGTAGAGGGATTGCTGGGTCAAATGGTAGCATTGTTAAGGGAAATCAAAAAAACAATGAAATGGAAAAATATTTCTTGTTCTTGGATAGGAAGAATAAATATAATCAAAATGCCATATTACCCAAAACAATATACAAATTTAATGCAATTCCCATCAATATTCCAATGACATTTTTTAAAGAAATGGAACAAAAAATCATCAAATTTATATGGAACTATAAAAAACCCCAAATAGCCAAAGCAATCCTAAGAGAAAAGAATGAAGCTGGAGGCATTACAATACCTGACTTCAAACTATATTATAGGGCCACGACAATCAAAACAGCATGCTATTGGCAGAAAAATAGACACTCAGACCAATGAAACAGAAAAGAATGTCCAGAAATAAAACCATATATATATGGTCAAATAATTTTTGATAAAGGGGCCAACAACACACAATGGAGAAAAGAAAGCCTCTTCAACACATGGTGCTGGGAAAACTGGAAAGCCACATGCAAAAGAATGAAACTTAACTACAGTTTGTCCCCTTGTACTAAAATTAATTCAAAATGTATCAAAGACCTAAATATAAGACCTGAAACAATAAAATACATAGAAGAAAACATAGGTACTAAACTCATGAACCTTGGTTATAAAGAGCTTTTTATGAATTTGACTCCAAAGACAAGAGAAGTGAAGGCAAAGAAAAATGAATGGGACCACATCAGACTAAGAAGTTTTTGCACAGCAAGAGAAACTGACAACAAAATAAACAGACAGCCAGCTAAATGGGAGATGATATTTTCAAACAATAGCTCAGATAAGGGCCTAATATCCAAAACATGCAAAGAACTCATAAAACTCAACAACAAACAAACAATCCAATAAAAAAATGGGAAGAGGACATGAACAGACACTTCTCCCAGGAAAATACAAATGGCTAGCAGATATATGAAAAGATGCTCATCTTCATTAGTTATTAGAGAAATGCAAATCAAAACTGCAATGAGATACCACCTCACACCTGTTAGATTAGCTGTTATCAACAAGACAGGTAATAGCAAATGTTAGAGAGGCTGTGGAGAAAAAGGAACACTCATCCACTGTTGGTGGGAATGTAAAGTAATACAACCATTATGGAAGAAAGTATGGTTGTTCCTCAAAAAACTAAAAATAAAGAACCTTAACTTCTGACATAAGTAGCACCAGGGTTACCTGATGATAGCACATACAAGATGACTTTGGGTGACAATGAACCAACATATTTTAATGGTTATATATTTAATATTGTTAATAGTTGCATAAGATATAATAATGCACATAACAAAGTACCCATATTTCCAGTGTACTAATGGATAAGTTTAGACACACACACACATACACACCTGTGCAACTGTCACCATAATCAATGTAAAACACAAATATATCTTGTCATTCTCAAAAGTTTTTTTTATGTCATTTCTACTTCCTCCAACCTTTCTATCCCCAGGTAACTACTGATTCATTTTCTGTTCCAAGAGATTAGTTTGTATTTCCTACAAATTTTTTAAGTATAATAATAAAATATGGCCTGACCTGTGGTGGCGCAGTGGATAAAGCGTCGACCTGGAAATGCTGAGGTCGCCGGTTCGAAACCCTGGGCTTGCCTGGTCAAGGCACATATGGGAGTTGATGCTTCCAGCTCCTCCCCCCTTCTCTCTCTCTGTCTCTCTCTCTCTCCTCTCTCTCCCTCTCTCTCCTCTCTAAAAATGAATTAAAAATAAATAAATAAATAATAAAATATGAATTTTTAGGGAATGTGGCTTCTTTAACTCAGCTTTATTGTTTTGTGCTTCATCCATGCTTCTTTATGTGTCAATGATGCATTTTTTTTTTTTTTTTTACAATTGAAGGATAGCACTCCATTTTATGAAGGTATTATGTGAGTTTGTTCCTTCACTTGATGGGTATCTGAGTCATTTCTAGTTTGGAGCTATTATAAATAAAGCTGATAAGAACATTCATGTACAATTATCTGTATGAACATACCATATCATTTCTCTTTGACAAACATCTAGGTATAGAATGACTGTGTATTTAACTTTTTAAAAGGTGACAAATCAGATTTTCAAGTGGTTGTACCATTTTACATTCCCACAAGGAAAATATGGAAGTTCCAGTTTTCCAACAATATGGAGGTTCTGCAAAAAATTAAAAACAGAACTGTCTTATAACCCAGCAGTTCCACTTAATATATATTCAAAAGAATCCAAAATACTAAGTCAAAAGAAAATGTGCACCCTTATGTTTATCATACCATTATTTACAATAAACAAGCTATGGAAACAACTCAAGTGCCCATCGATAGACAAGTGGATAGAAAAGTTGTGGTACATATAGACAATAAAATATTATTCAACCATAAAAAAGAATGAAATCTTATAATTTGTGAAAGCATAGATAGACCTAGAGGGGATTATGCTAAGTGAAATAAATCAGTTAAAAAAAGAGACAAATACCATATGATTTAACTTATATGTGGAATCTAAAGAAAAATGTAAATGAACAAAGGAAACAGAAACAGACTCATAGATACACAGAACAGACTTATGGTGTCCAGAGGTGAGAGGTTTTAGAGACTAGGTGAAAAGGTGAATGAATTGAGAAGTACACACTGGTACTTAAAAATAATTATGAGGGAAAAAAAATAATTATGAGAATGTAAAGTGCAGTCATTACTATGTATGGTACCAGTTGGGTATTGGAAATATCAGGGGGGAACACTGTGTAAAGTATATGACTATCTAACCACTAAGCTGTACACCTGAGACTAATACAAATATTAAATTTAAACTGTAACTAATAAAAATAAGTTTTTTACAATTAAAAAATTTTAATGTAAAAAAAAAAGATTTTTTTAAAAAAGAAAGTTTCAGTTTTTCAAATGCTTATCAACACATGGCATGATGAGTCTTTCAGTTGTAGTCATCCTAAAAGGTGTGTAGTGCTATCTCACCATAATTATAATTTGCATTTCTCTAATGACTAATGATGTTGAACATCTTTTATGCACTTATTTCTGAACTTGTGTACCTTTTTTGATGAAGCATCTGTTCAAATCTTTAGAACAAACTTTGAAATGTTTGTTTTCTTATAATTGAGTTTAAGAGTTCTTTTAATTTCTGAATGTATGATCTTTATCAGGCAGATAAATGCCTTATCTGTGTCTTTTCATTCCCATGGTAGAATGAAAGATTGAAGAATACTGAAGATTGAAGCTTCAATAAAACATACTTTATTGATTATTTCTTTTACGGATCTTAGTTCTGGTTTCATATCTAAGAAATTTTGCCTAACCAAAAAAAAACAAAGGTTTTCTCTTATGCTTTTTTTATTTTTACATTTTGTATTGTTAGGTCTTACATTTGGAGAACAAGTTAATTTTCTTGTATATGGATTAGTATTAATTTTTTGTGTAAAGCATAAGGTATGGATCAAAAGTCTTATTTTCCTTTCTTTTTTTTTTTTTGCATATGACTATCCATTTGTTCTAGCATCACTTGCTGAAAACGCTATACTTTCTCTGTGAAATTGCGTTTTATCCTGTGTTGAATATTGTGTCCATATACGAGAGGATCTGGTTCCACACTCACTATTCTGTCCTACTGACCTATTTGTCTACCTTCAATCCAATACCCAAGTACTGCAGCGTTATAACTCTCACAATCTTGTAGTGGTATCCCTTAATGTTTTTTTTTTCAAAGTTATTTTGGCATTTCAGGTCATTTGCATTGCCATATGAACTTTAGAATCAGTTTTAAATTTCTATAAAAATATTTGCTGCAAGTTGATTTAAAACTGTATCTATAGAACGATATGGAAAGAATTGACATCCCAACAATACCATGTCTTAACCCATAAATGCAATATAACAATCCATTTATTTAGGCCTTCTTTAATTTCCTTTAGTGATCCTATATAGTTTTCAGTGTATAGACCGTGCATATTCTTTCTTTGGATTTATCCCTAAGTACTTCATACTTTTGATGCTATGCTAAATGGCTTTGATATTTCATTCTATTAACAAATATTCACTGCTAATATATAAAAATACAATTGATTTTTGTATATTGATCTTATGTTCTATAACCTTGCTAAATTCACTTCTTAGTTTAAGTAGTTTTTTTTGTTGTTGTTGTTTTGGGGGTAGATTCCACTGGAGTTTGTTCATTGGCATTCATGTTATCTGCAAAAAAAAAAGGTTTACTTCATTTTCTAAATAGATGACTTTTTTTTTCCTGCCATACTTTGCTGCCTGGAATTTCCACTGCAATATTGCACTGATTGGTATTCATTGAATCCTCAAGAGGGACTCTGATCTCCAGAGTTCTCTGTGCAATTCTCTCTTCTCAGAATCTCTGTCCTGAGAACTATAGCCACCTTGATCTCTGCACACTCTCAGCTGTACCTCAACTTGGCAAGTGTACCATGCTCCTCCTGGGTTTCTCCTCCTTGTACTGTGGCCTGGAAAGTCTCCAAAAGGAGTGCACTGGGGGGTCCTACTTGGTTGTCTCCCATCTCTCAAGAATCACTCTTTCATTGCCTGACATACAGTGTCTGAAAGTTGTTATATATGTTGTCCATTTTGTTGTTGTTTCAAGCAGGAGTGAAAATGCATTCTTTGTTATTTCATCTTGGTTGGAAGTGGATGTCCTTATATATTTTTTTAATTTACCCTAAAATATAACTGACAGTTACACTGGTAATAAAGTATCAATATAATTCCGTTTTAAAATATCTTAAGTAAAAACAGAAACTAGTCTACTTACATATTTTGAAAAGCATTAAGTGTAGAAGAATGCAGGTGGAACTGACATGGTAAGAAACCGGAAGGCAGTGCCAGGAGGGCTGCCTTTCTGGAGCACCACAATAGGGAGCAGAAGCGGAGGTGGGTGAGGGTCTACACTGAAAGGAGAGCAACCGGGGAAACACAGGTGACTCTAAGCAAAGAAGCAAAAAATCTGAATGCCTTAAGAGTCATCTGGGCCTATTTAGGGTAAGGGTAAGAGGGGTGTACTCAGCGAAAGTTATTTCAGTCATCACTGTACTAAAGAACACTATACCTTTAACTCCTGATGATAATTTTAGATCAATAGGAGATTCAACTGTGTTAAAAAATATTATGCTCAGTTAAGTACTCACAATACATTTTAAGAAGAATTCAACAAACATTTGCTAAAAGTTCTTGCTTAAAGAGGTAAGACTTGGAGATTTCTAGAACTTATTTATGTGAACACCGTAATAATGTTTCCTGAAAACTACAGAAGAACAAGATGTAACCATGCCTTACTTTTCAGATGATTGAGGGTAAAGCAATGTGATGTTCTAGGGAAAACAAGGAACATTTTTATTGAATTGAAAGCTTTGAGCTGGAACACACCAAAAGTGTCCACGCAGTGCCATGATCTCACTAATCTGCAGGTGGAAGAAGGGTGGGAAAGGAGCAAAGCATGAGGGACACTTAGCTTCCCTGCTGTCACAATTAGTCTGAGCTTAAAAAGCAGTGCCCTCTGAAATTCCATAACAATTCATTTGAATTTGTGTAACTACTTCTGGAATAACAAGTGCCTCATTCACATTGAGCATGAGAATCACCTACGGGTGATTATTTAAGTTCTTCAGAACTGTTTAAATCATAGAAATAAATATCTTTTTTTATTCATTTTTAGAGAGGAGAGAGAGAGGGAGAGAGAGGAGAGAGAGACAGAGAGACAGAAGGGGGGAGGAGCTGGAAGCATCAACTCCCATATGTGCCTTGACCAGGCAAGCCCAGGGTTTTGAACCAGCGACCTCAGCATTTCCAGGTAGATGCTTTATCCACTGTGCCACCACAGATCAGGCTTTTTTTTTATATATATAATTTTAGAAACTACTTTATCATATTTTATCTCAACACTCAGGAAAATATATAGAGTTATAATTACTGCCACAATGTTGATGAGAAGGTTCCAAGAATGTGACCCATCTAAAGTCATGCAGTTACTCAGTGGCAACACTGGAGATGAACACAGACCTTTCAGTCCCAAACTGGTGATATTTTCAACATGCAGAAATAAGTTTGGGTCTCCTTTCTAATTCTAATGTTGATTCTCTAGTAGGGCTAAAAACTTAATCTAAATCCACTGGTTGAAAGGCCTCTGAATCTCCTGAAATGATTTTGTAAAGGACTTTTTTTTTTTTTTTTTTTTAATAAGTGAAAGGTCCTAGACCTTAAGATCTAAAATGGGTTAAAAAGTTCTGCTTGCTCTAGATAGTTTTGAAATGATCATTTAAGCTGAAGTGATAAATTTCTTAGCTTTCAACACTCCCAATTGCTCCTCCCATTCTAATAGCAGGACAAGATGTTGGGTATTTCCTCAGTAAACACCAGGAACCTAAGGGAGGAGACAATGGTGTTTCCATTTCTATTTAAATTCGTGCTTTCTTACTGCCCACTTCACTTTTGCTATGGACAGTTTATTTTATGCCTGGGGCTACAGCCCTAACAACATGATTTCACTCCGTATCCTTACATCAGTACAAGTTTCTATCAGCCAACCGAAACTAACTCGAGGGATTCAGCCAGCAGTTGGATTCAGGCGGTTCACACCAGTCTGGGAGAACGGATACCTAAGTTTTTGATGAGTTCAGTGAACCGGTTGTTAAAATGGCAGTTGTAATCAGGGTTCTTTCTAAGGTGGGTGCCTGAGCAGCTGCTCAATGTGGAAATCACAAATTTACATTCCTTACTCTTTTTAACGTTCATCTGAGCAACAGTGTATTCTAAGTGCCTGTAGTTAATGTTCATCCTGTCCATAGGTAAAGAAATGGGATCTTACTCCCACAGTAAAAAGATGATTAAAGATAAATCACACAGCTGATGATGCTCGGATAAAAGCAAAGCAAATTGCAAGTGAGGACGCCAATCAAGAAGCAATATAGAAGAACTATCTTAACAGTTTTATTGTTTTTTTTTTCCTCAGGTATTATTTAATATTATTACACTAATATTTTAAAACTCTTTCTTATAACATAATCTAGTTTGTGTACCTCTTTTATTGTTCTTATTTAAGTGTTAAATGCATGAAATAATAAGTTACCTTTCAGTATATCGGGTTTTTTATACTTAAAACAGTCATTAGGGCAGAGAACGGGTCATTAAGTTATTTGAATGCCATCACTGGATCCAGCTGATGGCTTCCAGAGGGACAGCCTTCCCTCACCATATCATGGTTCACTTTTCGTGGTCTGTCTGTATTGCAGATCTTTATATTGTATATATCTAATTTTGTATTGTGGATTTTTTGCTATATATCACAGGATTTTGCAGTATATAGGTATTTTTATATATTTATTATTTTAATTATTTTTGTGGTAAAATAAACATTTTCAAGCCTAAAAATTGAAAACAATATAAAAATATTAAAACATATTAAAAGAATATTAAATCGTCATCTTCATAATTAAAGTTGTAGTATATTCACTGGTGAGTACCCATATAGAATTTTATATGTTGTTAAAATTAAGTAGGTTTAACCCTTTGAGTAGTGAGTTTTTTTCATGCTTGTTGACCCCCAGGAGTGAGGTTTTTTTCAAAAAATGAAATCAGTTTCAGTTACAGTTTTATTAACTTAAAAATCATATTTGTTTGATAACAGATTTATGAAAACAAGAAGAACATACATTTACCTTTTTCTAATGTTGCTCCATCTCAAAGTTTAAAGACGTACATGTATGATCGTACTCTGGATGGCCAGGAGGCACAAGGATATACATGAACATTTGTACTTCTCAAAGGGTTAAGAGTATAGAAAGTGTTTAAGAGCAGAGGAAGTGTTTATAAGAGTGTGGGAAAGGTTAATAACAGTGTGGGAAAGGTTTGTAAGAGTGTGGGGGAGGGTTTATAAAGCCTCAAGATATACATAAATAATAAAATAATAAAATAAATATAAGGTCGCTACTCTGTGGATTTTCACCTATCGCGGGGTGTTCTGGAAACTAACCCCCGCGATAGAGGGGGGACCACTGTGTAAATATTTTCTAGAAAGAATGATATTGACTAGAAATAGACATCCACTGATATATATTATCTTCTATCGACTGCCTGGTGAGTTTACCTTTTTCCTAACAGGGAACCAGCAAGTAGATAGTAGTAATCCAGGACTAAGTGGAAAGGACCCAGGGGCCTCCCTCCCCCCTAGACAAGGCTGTGATGGAATGATCACTTCAGCTGTGCATTCCTGCAAGCAAATTTCTCTTAGACTTTTCTTTCTTTCTTTTTTTTTCTTTTTAAATTAGTACTTGAGTAGGTTGCTTTGCCTGATTCACAGATAAAGCTGGTTCTGAGGTACGACTGCCTTGGCTCATGTGCCCTCTTCTCCAGCACTCTCCCCTCTCTCTAATTTTCAGGCAATTACTTCTCCAACCACGGCTTGTCACTCCTCAGCTGGCTCCCACTAAAACTCCGTGACCACAGCTCCTATGACTCTTTCCTTGGCCCCTCCGCCCCATCCACATATCCTCATCTTCTTCAAAACAGCCAAGCCTTTGGCAACTCGGGACCTTTGTACCATGAGGTACAAAAACTTTCACATAACTGCCTTTTCATTTTATTTAGGTCTTTGCTCAAAGGTCACCTTATTAAAGTCCACCTGGTAAAAAAGCGTGACCTCCCTCATCCCAGCCCTATCTCACTTATCCTGCTTCATTTTCCTCTAGAGCACTTCACAATGTTGCAATGTTATACATTTTCTTATTTGTTTGTTTATTATCTGCCTTTCTCCAGTTAGAAGGTAATTTCTATGACAGCAGGTTTCTGTCTTTTTTTTGCAATGATCTCCAGCAACTAGAATAAAATCTGGGAAAAACGAGGCATTCAATAAATCTTTGCTGACTGACTGACTGAATGAATGAATGATGTGTGCCATCAAATTAACTTCCTAATTTTCCATTGCATATTATAACACTTGCCATCAAATTTTAGGTAGTACTTCTGGGTTCAATACTAGTGAGACTGCTGACATCTGGATTCTTGGATAAACTGCTACAAAGTAGACAGTGAAGTTTTATCTACAGCTTTGTGATCTATTCTACTAGGCCAGAACTATGTGTTACTAGAAGGGAAATATATCAGCATGTGCCTCAGCTCTCACTTATGGTTTATAAATTATTTCTTAAGGTTTTCTACCCTTTTCCTTCAAGTTTTGATGAATTACTCTATTTTGTATTATGACACACATTTAACAGTGATATGAACTACTAAAAACACAAATATTTACTCACTAAATCTTATGTAACAATAGATTAATATAACTGGAATTAAGCCCTGTAGATTTGAATAGAGCTTATTTTAAACTCATGAACATTAAGATGCATAAGGAGAAATCACTAAACCTAGTCTGCCATCCCACTTAAGAATTCCTTCCAATAAAAATACTAAACAATGACCACAAAAGTGGCAGCTTCCATGTATAGAATTGCTATCTTACTATTATCTAATTATCTTAGGTTACAATAAATGTTGTTTGAATTTGTGACTTTCACTGGTTCCTTCTAGTAACACCGCTGAACAGATGGACAATAGTCATTGGAGTGGCAGCACAGTGGAAATGACCGGTAACTTCTGTGTGTGGCTGATTGGTGCCTAGGTTTAGGGCAGGGGTCCCCAAACTTTTTACACGAGGGGCCAGTTCACTGTCCCTCAGACCATTGGAGGGCCGGACTATAAAAAAAACTATGAACAAATCCCTATGCACACTGCACATATCTTGTTTTAAAGTAAAAAAACAAAACAGGAACAAATACAATATTTAAAATAAAGAACAAGTAAGTTTAAATCAATAAACTGACCAGTATTTCAATGGGAACTGTGCTCCTCTCACTGACCACCAATGAAAGGGGTGCCCCTTCCGGAAGTGCGGCTGGGGCCAGATAAATGGCCTCAGGGGGCCACATGCGACCCACAGGCCGTAATTTGGGGACCCCTGGTTTAGGGTATTCTATTGTGCATGTAGATCTGTTTTGTGATTCCGGACCCATCCCACATAGGACTTTATTCTGCTCCCACAATCTTTCATCCAACAAGCATGATTATCTCATGGACATCTCTGGGTCATAACCTGGCAGACTGAGGCTTTTAAAACTGTATAGGCATGTCTCTCTCACCCACACCACTTCTTAGGAATGAACGACTCCACAGCCACAGCTAGATTCCAGACAGAGAGCTCTGCTCTTGATTTAAAGCTTAAGTGGACTAAAAAAAAATCATCTTGAGTTGAATCCCACAGAAAGAGAAACACAACTTGAGTGGTAAAAGAAAAACTGCCATCTTGACTTTTTTTGTGTGCCACCCAGGGGCATGCTCCCAAGTTCCTTCCTGGTTACGTTTAACCATAGCAGCAATGTCAACAACAGACAATTAAGTGAAAGCCTTGAGCTTAAAAATAAGCTGTCCAGGCAAGGGGCCTATTTCCTTCACGGACTCACTGCTTAGACTCAGTTTGTCAGGGGCCTGTCTTGCCAGTGGTGCCCTTCCTGGGCTGACGTGGCCAAAGCTGGGGAAGGAACCTGGAGTTTCTTCAGTCTCATAAGTGTTTACTTGATCTCCAGCCATATTTGTGTAAATATGCACAAATCAATTAAAGATCAGTAATTATGTAAACAAAGGGGTAATGTTTGATGACTCTGCAGCTTGCTGTAGTGCATTAGTTAAGGAAAAGTAGAATTACCAAAGATTTGTTAGGTGCATAATGCCATGTATACTCATTCCTCAGATAAGTAAGATAATCAGAAACAGACTCGAGCTTTAACACTTCTCATTCAGAACCCTAAAGTATTGGGAGAATGATAATAAAGGGGAAGAGAGGTAAGTTTCTTTCCAAAGTTGTGCTCTATTTTTAGGGCGAAAGCCTGACTGGAACTGATTCGGTAATCACCACCTCAGGCTGCTACTGCTGCAATATGAGAATAGGAAATGTATTAAGTGCCTGAAAACAGAGCTTTATTGCAGTTAATGTGCGTTCTTAATTTTTGTCTCTTCTCAGAATGGTTGGGGACAGAAACATTTATTTGCTCCAGGTCTATATTTGGCATCTGTTTTTATTTACCACTCCTTTTACTTTTAAATACCATTTTAATTACAAATAATCCTGCATTGAATATCATTAATATTTTGGCACACATTAAATTATTTTCTTCTAGCTTGTGTTTATAAAGCACAGAAAAGTTTTGATCATTGATAAGGTCAATGCTCATGAGTGTTAGCTCAAGGAAATTAAAATGCAAAAATAATATGGCCAAGGGTTGGACTATTCCGTGAGACCTCCTGATTTTGCTGTGGTGGTGAAATTTTCTCCCTGTGGCCTCGAACCTGGGTAGAGTGTATTATGATATTAAAGGCAACCAGAATTTGTCATTGAAATTGGGATTGAATCAGAAATTAATCTTACGATTTGTACTATTCTGATCCTAATGCTCTTGCCACAGGTAAGGGCTGAAGTCGGGCAACATAAACAAGGCTGTGCAACATGAAAGAGGGGCCACAGGTCTAAGCATGACACAGTCCTTTCACATCCAGAATTAAGTATGCATTCTTGTTATCTTGATACACATTCCCTTGCATGTCCCCGCATCCCATGTCCTCTAAACAGAAACTCTTTCTCGCTCTTTTATACCTGGAATTTTACAAAACACCTATCACAGCCTACATTTAAACTCATGTCTTCTAAGAAGCCTTCCCTGACCTTTCCAGAAAACTGGCTAACTCCAAAATCCCATAACATTTTGTATTGACAAAGAATTATTTGGTTGTATATGCAGGTTACTTTCATACAATAATACTCCATGAAGATAGAGACTGTATCTTAGTTATCTTTTTATTCTGGTATATAGTAGGGATTTGATAAATGTTGACTGAATTAAGGCATAGTGATAGGGACTGATATTAACACCATAAACTATGGCTTACTCACCTGTATACAACCCTCCAGTCTCCTCAGCCAACTTTAGAACATGGAATATATTAAAACAGAGATTGCCATTTTAGTGCCTGACCTCTCAGTCTTGCTAGTCTAATCCATCCACCAGTGACAATGGTCACAATCACTATGGCCAGATAAATTCTTAGGTCTCTGACCTACTTGATCCTTTTCATGAGAGAGTACTTTTATCTGAATGCCATTTGCCAGGCAGAAAAAACAATGAAGTGACTGTTTACCAATGGACTGTAGGTCGTCTACATCATGTACACATATACACATATACAAACGTGGATATATGTGGACACTCACAGATACACAGTGTCATCACTCATTTCTGTAGCTGAATGCAAAATACACATGTCCAGTCCCAGGCAAGGTCAAAAGAAAAAAAAAGGAAGAATAAAATGGGAAAAACATAAAGAAAAGTGAAATGCATAACAAGAAATGGTGAATGTTTTCTGTTTGAGAGATGGGAGTCTGGGTGGAACAGAGGGTAAGGAAATGTTTGATTAGCTCAGGGATCACAGGTTGCTAATGTAAACAGAGTCAGCATAGGAGAAGCAGCTTAGCTCTATTTTCTTTTAATCTGTCACCTTACCAAGTAGGCAACCTGGAGGCATAAAGTTGGTCACAAAAGCAGTGTGCAGTTCTTAAACAGCATCTTTATCAGCTGACTGAGGCAATGATGACTGCATTTATGAGACAACAGTAGAAAAATACAACTCTAAGTCACTGTTTCTCAGTCTTCATTGTGCAGGAGAAATGTCTTGAATCTTGTTAAAAATGCAGACATTTCCTACACTAAACAGTTTTGTATACCTGTGGAAGAGGCCAAGAAACTGCATTTTTACCAACCTCTCAAGTGGATTCTGAGGTAGGTCTGAAGGCCATTCGTAAAGGAAACACCTCTGTAAAGGGAATGAAAAGAGATACAGATGGAGGGAAGAGACAGAAAGATCAATTAAATAAAGTCACCAAACAATGCACACTTTTGTATATCACAGTCTTTAGAATGCATCAGAGTGATTTAACTCTACTTCAGCTAAACTATTCTGACATTAATTTTACTTCATGGGCTAAAAGTTTCCAAACCTGTTTATTTTGTCATATACACTGTACATTCCTTATATATGTAATTACACACACATACATATATTTTTAGGTATTAGTACATATAGTGCTACCATGAAAACCATGTCTTTGTTATAACTTCATGCTGTTAGCTCTATGGTTTATTAATAAGGAGATTAAGAAAATAATAATATGATATTTTTCAATTCATTTAAACACTCTTTCACCGAATTTCCCCTGACCACTTAGTTTGTTCTACCACACAAAAATTCCCTGTCGTTATTTTTTTTTTTTTGTATTTTTCTGAAGTTGGAAACGGGGAGGCAGTCAGACAGACTCCCACATGCGCCCGGCCAGGATCCACCCGCACGCCCACCAGGGAGCGATGCTCTGCCCATCCGGGGCGTCACTCTGTTGCAACCAGAGCCACTCTAGCACCTGAGGCAGAGGCCACAGAGCCATCCTCAGTGTCCGGACCATCTTTACTCCAATGGAGCCTTGGCTGTGAGAGAGGAAGAGAGAGACAGAGAGAAAGGAGAGGGGGAGGGGGTGGAGAAGCAGATGGGCGCTTCTCCTGTGTGCCCTGGTCAGGGATCGAACCCGGGACTCCCACACGCCAAGCCGACACTCTACCACTGAGCCAACCGGCCAGGGCCCATTCCTTTTTCTAGTGTTTGTAATACATGAAATTACTTAGGCCCACTTGTCTTGCTCACTGTTCGGGAGGCTCCGTGAGAATAGAACTTCATCTGTCTTGTTCAACAGTGTATGGCCAGCACTAAGAATAGTGCTTGGCACATTTTAGGTTCTCAACTATTTTGCTGAAAGAATGAATAAGCTTTACCTGGAGTGATGAAAATCTACTCTAAGATAATTTGACTGAAAGGAGAATCATGAAATAAAAACTTTAAATTTCTGAAAGAATGACTGAACTATATCTTGATTGATAAAAATGTACTCGAATGACTTCACCAGAGAATAATTAAATGACAAGATACCAGCGACTGAAATGACAAAACAGGCGTAGGAATCTTTCCCCTGATATAGACTCTATAGTCACCTCTTCACGAGGCTACTAATTTTCTTTTTATTTGGCACTGAGCTGGTGAGAGGATAAGGATCCCAACAAGTGAGGGGGGTATCACATCTTCTGGCTGGAGGAAGACAGAGGCTGGCCATCAGCATCAAGGTGGATCATATACACAGGTAGGTTCTGAGCTGAAGGTCTGACCAGAGGAGCCACACATCAAACTTTGGTTACCTACCTGTATACTAGCTGATGTTCTGATGATGATCAAAAGCTGCCTCACCAGGCGGTGGCACAGTGGCTAGAGCGTCGGACTGGGATGCGGAGGACCCAGGTTCAAGACCCCGAGGTCGCCAGCTTGAGTGCGGGCTCATCTGGTTTGAGCAAAGCTCACCAGCTTGGACCCAAGGTCGCTGGCTTGAGCAAGGGGTCACTCAGTCTGCTGTAGCCCCACGGTCAAGGCACATATGAGAAAGCAATCAATGAACAACTAAAGTGTTGCAACGAAAAACTAATGATTGATGCTTCTCATCTCTCTCCGTTCCTGTCTGTCTGTATCTATCCCTCTCTTTGACTCTCTCTCTGTCTCTGAAAAAAAAAAATAAAGCAATTGCTGTCCTTTAACCATAGCAGATTGGGTATTCTCCATGGTTTCTGCCTTGAAGTGAACCTTGTGTGCCTTCAGGGCTCGATCAGAACCTGGATCTGCATTGAAGAGACTTCCTCCTCTCAGGAATCTTTGGGTTGATGCTGTGTCTTCTGGGTGGGAAAAATCAGGATTTTCGAATAGAGTTTAGCTTTTAGTGCTTTGAAGCAACATCCCCCAGTAGCGTGACATGCTCTCTCGGTTAGGAGTTTAGACTTCATGTCTGCTTGGCATTGAAGCAGAGCCTTCATGCTCTTCCTAGTTATGGAGCTACCTTGAGAAAAATTATGTTTCCTACCTTCTTTGTTCCATCTAAGTAATACAGAATCAAAAGTTGAGGCTAGCCTTGTCTTTGCTCCAGAATTATCAGATTTTAACAAATTGTTCCTTAGCTTCCCTCAGATCTGTGAGCTTGAAGGAGTATGCACTTGAAACTAGCACACATGCATCCAAATCCCGGCTCTGCCAGTCACATGCAACATATCCATGAGCAAATTACTCAGCCTCGTTTTCCACATTTGTAAAATAGGGATAATGATCACCGATATCACAGGAATAATTCTGTAAAATTAAGTGAGGAAAGGATTCAAAGTATCTTGGTTCTGGCATTTAGTAAATGCTCAGTAAATATTACTTCCCTCCCCTACGCGGTCTCTCAGAAAAGGTCTTAGTTTGCCTGCAAAAGCCCTCTAAGCACTAAGAATCGTGCATCCCCTCTCTCACCAGCAGAAGCCCTCGCCCGGCATTTCCCAGTGCAACATGCCATACTTTCTCTTTTCCTCATAAGGAAAGAATTCTTCAGTGAAGTGAATAATTTCCTTTATTGTAGCTTGCATCTTATTTAATATTTACCTTGTACTCATGTTTTCTACTTCTACATCACAAGTTAAGGGACAAAATGTATTATCTGGACAGGCTTGTATATAAATACAAACGTGGACTTTTCATTAATATACCTTATAAAAAAACTGAAATATTTAAACAGAAACATAAAGCAATTTTACCACAACCTTCAATTCAAACACAAATGTGTCTCTTCATAATTGAATATGGTTAACAGAGTAGAGTGGTCTTTCATTCATAGATTTTTTTTTTTTTTTCATTTTTCTGAAGCTGGAAACAGGGAGAGACAGTCAGACAGACTCCCGCATGCGCCCGACCGGGATCCACCCGGCACGCCCACCATGGGGCAACGCTCTGCCCACCAGGGGGCGATGCTCTGCCCATCCTGGGCGTCGCCATGTTGCGACCAGAGCCACTCTAGCGCCTGAGGCAGAGGCCACAGAGCCATCCCCAGCGCCCGGGCCATCTCTGCTCCAACGGAGCCTTGGCTGCGGGAGGGGAAGAGAGAGACAGAGAGGAAGGCGCGGCGGAGGGGTGGAGAAGCAAATGGGCGCTTCTCCTGTGTGCCCTGGCCGGAATCGAACCCGGGTCCTCCGCACGCTAGGCTGACGCTCTACCGCTGAGCCAACCGGCCAGGGCCCATAGATTTTTTTTTAAAAAAGGTTAAAAATATAAGTACAGGGCTATTTAAGTAATGAGAATTACTACTATTTATATTGTACATATCATGTGCCTGGCCTGAGCTGAGTGGTTTACACTTATTATCTGATTTGCTTCTTATAATAATGCTGTGAATCATATGTGGTTATCAGTATTTTACAGGTGAGGAAACTTCAGAAAAAGAGCTAGTAAGTGGGGTGCCAGAATAAAAAGCCAGTACCAATGGACACCAACAAATATACACAGTATCTATGCAGAATCTGCCTCCCAAAGGCGGAAGCATCCCTAATATAAAGAACACTTCATCACCCAACAGGCATGGTCTCATCACCGACAGCAAGAATCTGACTCTGGGGTGACTCTCATGGTCGTGGGATGGATTAACATAGAACTCCTGCTATTAGAGCCTCTCTCTTAGAAATAGCACCTTTAAATATCCAAGGCATAGGACCAGAATCTGAGATACATGTTTAGAATTTTCCAGAGAGGTGATGGCGGCCTAACCACTATAGCTATGTGAATAACCAGTAGGGCTGGGTGGAGTGGGCCAGAGAATTATTAGTCTGTCATGGGGCAAACCTCTTTCTCACCTGATAAATGACAAACCTCAAACAAAACAAAACACAAACACATTCTGAGCAAGTCACTGACTGTCCTTCCACAACCCGTGCCTAACAGCCAATATGTTACAAACTCAATTCCCGCATTCTGAGCTTCAGTTTGGCACTTTAACAACTCCGTCAGATTGGTGATTTTCAAGGTTCACACGGCAACACAGCCTCAACTCAGCCCTGACTAACAAAAATGTAAATATAAGCCAGGCCGCAACCTGACTACTGTTAACACATTTTAAGAATGGGGAAGAGAAGACATACTTCTCATCTGACCTGTTTGCAATTCTGATCTTCACATACTAAGTGAATGCATTAGAAAAAACAACACTGTTTGAACAAGAATGGCCAGAGCAAATGCTTTTAACAGGCCAGGCCAGATGGGATGAAATGATCCCTTTTTCTTTCTGATTGGGAGTACTGCTGCACTGGTTAATAGCAGCGCGACTGTCATAAGAAAAATGAAATAGCGTTTATTACAACATTTCTGTACCGCCCTGTCAATTGCTCTGATTTGAGATTTTAAGCATGATTGTGAGAGAATTTAGCTCCTGTTGTTTTCGTGCCCTGCAGTAAAGAACTTAATGAAAGCTGCATTAGCAAATCTGTTTCTATAATGGTTTCTCACTGTCCTCCAAGGCAGCAAAGCTTAGAGAGGTCTCCACAAAGAAGAGTGGACAGCAGCTTAACTTTGGACTCCTAACGTTAAAAGTGATTTCATAGCAGCCATTTTGCTGGAAAAAAATCTTCTGAATTTGCTGTAAATCTAAATCCAATTGCCTGTGCTGGCTCTGATAACTAGTTACATGAAGAGATTTGTTTATTTATTTATTTTTAGGTCTGACTTTTGTTTGTTTTTCTGGTACCTGGGCGATGACTTGAGGAAGCAAATTCATGTCTCTTATAAGTAACTTTTAGATTTTATTTCTGGCTATACAAGAAGCCCTAAGATAACAATTGCAAATGAAATACCAAGATGTAAATCAGTTCTTTCATTAATGACTTGGCAACGCCTGGAGGTGCAGGGAAGGAAACAACATGGTGACTGGGGCATGGAACTTTTAGTTGTATCCTAAGACCACGAAATAAAACAGGTACACTAAGAAATGAACTGCTCGAGCCTGACCAGATGGTGGTGCAGTGGATACAGCATCGGACTGGGATGTGGAGGACCCAGGTTTGAGATCCCGAGGTTGCCAGTTTGAGCGCGGGCTCATCTGGTTTGAGCAAAGCTCACCATCTTGAGCCCAAGGTCGCTGCCTTGAGCAAGGGGCCACTTGGTCTGCTGTAGCCCCCTGGTCAAGGCACATATAAGAAATCAATCAATGAACAACTAAAGAGCTGCAATGAAGAATTGATGTTTCTCATCTCTCTCCCTTCCTGTCTATCTGTCCCTCTCTCTGACTCTCTGTCTCTGCCACAAAAAAAAAAAAAAAAAAAAAAAAGAAATGGACTGCTTGAAATAAAGCAGGTACACTAAGAAATGAACTGCTGGCCAGGGCAGTGTCATAAAGGCTGTTTAAGTGGGAAAAAGGGCTTAAGGTTGTTTTCACCTTTGGGGGAGAGGCCTTGGTAGATAATCCATTTTAAAGGGTTAGGCATTAGTGGTTGGATTCAACTAATTCAATATCTAGTTTTCTGACCTAATGATCGTTTTAGTATAAAAAAAGATACACTAAAAGGCAGTTTATTATTTTATGCATTTAATACTTAAATAAGAATAAAAGAGGTATACAATATTAGATTATGAGTTTTAAAATATTAATGAAAAATATTAAATAATACCTGACAGAAAACAATAAAACTGTTATTTAAAATATTTCCACATTGCTTCTTGATTGGTGTCCTCACTTGCCATTTTTTTCACCTATAGACAGAATGAACATTACAATGGGCACTTAGAATACATTGTTGTGCAGATGAACATTACAAAAGGGTAAGGAATGTAAATTTGTGATTTCCACATTGGGTGGCTGCCCTGGTGCGCACCTTAGAGAGAACCCTGATTACAAGTGCTATTTTAACAATTGGTTTAATGAGCTCAACAAAAATTAAGTATTGGTTCTACTGATTCAGTGTGAATTGGCTGAATCCCACCACTGGTAGGATTCAGTTCATTGGAATTAGTCAAAGAAATAATACTTTTTCAGATCTTGGATCTGAAAAACTCTATCCTGACCTCCTATATTGAAAGGGCATGTAATATTTAAGAATAATGGATGATTGAATGTTGCTTATTCTAGATAAAAACCGTGAATTGAATATAATTTGAGGAAATGATACAAGGTTGAGTTTAAAGTTTCTCTGAAAAGAAAAACTTATGACAAAGATCAATTTAGAAAATAAAGACTTTTCCTCTGCAGAATTATGATGATAAATTGAGCAAAAGAATTCAGAGAAGTACAAAAAAATAGCCATGGAACGTAGAGAAAATACTCAAACACACTAGACAGCAGAAATAAAGAAAAATTAGGCTTTTTTTTTTTTCTCACAAAAAAGACTAAAACAAATGATGACACCAGTATTTGGAGATGGTGAGGCATGTCTAACTGGCTGGAGAGTAAATTAGTACCAACTTTCTAGAGTGTAATTTAGAAATTTGTATAAAAATGAATACATCCTCTTTTTTTTTCCTCCCGAGTGAGAAGCAGGGGAGAAGCAGACAGAGTTTCATATGCGCTGGACCGAGATCCACGTGGCATGCCCAACAGGGGGTGATGCTCGGCCTCTGTGGGGCGTTGCTCCGCTGCAATTCTGGCACCTGAGGAGGAGCACATCAGGCATCCTGAGCAACCGGGCCAACTTTGCTCCAATGTATAGCCTTCTGAGGGAGGGGAAGCAGATGGCACTTCTCCTGTGTGCCCTGGCCGGAAATCGAACCCGAGACTTCCCCATGCTGGGCCAATGCTCTACTGCTGAGCCAACCCACCAGGGCCAAAATTAATACATCCCTTGACGCAACAGCTCCACAAAGATACATTCATCAAAAGATTGTCTGTAATAGCAAACCTTACAGTCAAAAATTAAGTGCTAATAAATAGAATGTTTTAAGTAAATTAATAAACTTCATTACAATGGCATAATAACAACCTTTAAAATTAAGTTTCAATTATATTAACTGGCATGGGAGGATGCACATAATGTATTTCTAAGTGAAAAGAGGAGATTAAAAAATATATATATATAGCTTACACTTACTATATCAATTTAGTAATATATATGTAATATATATACACATAATACCCTAAACTTACTATGTATATATATATATACATACTTACGCATATTTATTATAACTATATGATATATAGCATATAATTTAAATAGCATGTATTTATAAAATATAATACCATATATATAATATATTATATACCACTTGGCTTCCCCATGTTTCTATAACAAAATCATTCAGCACTCTTAAATAAATAAATCTTTGCTGCTACCCATCTTAGAAATGAGTAATATACTCTATATAGATAGAAGCCAACTATAAAGTTTTAAAGTCTGGAATTTTGAAGATCTGATTCTAAGTTATTTTTATTTGCTGATTATATTTGAAACCAGTATGCTTCTCCACCTAGGCTTCTTAATACATATGTACCTCTAAGTTAGATAAACACAGGTTAAGTAATATTTTTCATGAGGTGTAAAAGGCAACAGTGAACAGTTTTATTTTTATAGACTTATAAATTTATATTTATGAAAAAAAAATAGGTAAATATCTAGACAGAAAAAGTATTAATATCTTTATCTCAGGATTATGGAAACTGGTGTGATCTTATATATTTATGAATTGATTGACTTTTGTTTACCTTGATGTTTAAATTTGTTTCTAACAAAAGAAGAAAGGACACAAAGGATAATCCAAGTAAATATCTGTAACTTTAGATGTGTGCTTTCTACTTGGCTGACCCGGGGTACCAAAATAAACCAGGAGGACTCCTGCTCTTCCCTGAGAAATGTCTTTTCTTTTGGTCACTTATAGAAGTTCTTTGCTCCTAAAACATGTTGATCATCTCTCCTTTCCACATGCCAGTTTCTTTCATCAGTAGCATTTATTAACCAGATAGCAGTTTGAAGGTAAAACTTCCAGTTATAAAATGAATGAGTACTAGGAACATAATGAACAACATGATGACTATAATTAACACTGATGTGTGATATACTTGAAAGTTATTATGAGAGTAAAACCTAAGAGTTCTTATCATAAGGATCGTTTTTTTCCACTCTTCTTTCTTCTCATTTTATTGGCTCTATATGAGATGATGGATGTTAGCTGAATCTATTGTGGTAATTATTTCAATGTACATGTGTATCAAAGCATCATGCTTTTATACCTTAAACTAGTACAATGACATATATCAATTATTTCTCAGTGAAACTAGGTCAAAAAAGGAGTTTGGCTCTTCAGATAACAAAATGGGAGGGTGATGATTTTAGAGGACAAAAAAGAAGATTGACTTAATTTCCTTCTTTTCTTTTCTTTTTCTCTTTGTATTGACTTTAAAGACTTTGACTGGCTTTAAGGTACAAATATATGCTACATCTTATCCAGACAATATGGAAAGATGAGAAAAATATACTTACTATATATAATATTTGGCTAAGTAAATAAAACATGGTTTGAATAATTATTCAGTAATTTAACCTTCCATATCATGAGTTAATTATATGAATGAATAAATTGAGGGATAGACAGATGAATAGATAGATTTATAGTTGGATGAATAGATGAACAGATGGATGGGTATTAGGTAGAGAGATAGATAGACAGACGAAGACTAACACAAACTAATTATAAGCAGGTCTAAAAAATTCAGTGTACTAACCAATTCTGTAAATATAGTAACTTTATTTTAATTCTGAAATATAAAGCTCTTTTTAAATTAAAGTATAGTTGACATACATAATATTAATTTCAAGTGTCAAAATAATGAAATTTCTCATTTATATACCTTACAAAGTGATCAACACCAAATGTCCACTAGCTGTCACCGTGCAAAATTCTTGTGATACTGACTTCATTCTCTATGTGCTACTTTACATCTCCATGACTTGTGTTACAACTGTAAGTTTGTACATCTTAATCTCCTTCACCTTTTTGTCCATTCCCCAGCCACTCAATCCTCTAGAAACTATCAATTTTCTGTATCTGTGAACTTGTTTTTTGATTTGTTTCATTTTTTTTTAGATTTCACACATAAGTGAAATGATAGTGTTTGTCTTTTTCTTATTCCACTTAGCACAATACCCTCTGGGTTTATCCTTATTGTCAAAAATAGCAAGGTTTAATTCTTTTTCATGACTGAGTAATGTTCTGGTGTTGGTATGTGTGTGTGTATCCACTTCTTTATTCATCTATTGATGAAAACTTAGGTTGCTTCCATATCCTGTCTATTGTAAATAATGCAGCAGTGAATATGCGTGCATAATATCTTTTTAAATTAGTGTGTTGTTTTCTTTAGATAAATGTCCAGAAGTGGAATTGCTGGGTCCTTCTTTGTCTCTTATAGCCTTTGTTTTAAAGTCTACTTTGTCTAATACAAGTATTGTTATCCCAGCTTCTCTTTTTCATTTCCATTTTCAAAAATATCTTTTCCATTGTGTTTTTTGGGCAGCATATGTAAAGGCCTTGTTTTTTTTTATCCATTCATTCATCCTATGTTTTTCATTGGAGCATTTAGTCAATTTACATTTAAGTAATTGTTGATAGGTATGTACTTATTGCCATTTTAATTGTTTTCATACAAGATTTATGAGTGGTTGTTCTACTCTCTTTACTATGTTTGCCTTTAAAAGTGAGATTTTTTTCTTTCACATATTTTCTTATTTCTAGTTTTAGCCTTTCCTTTCCCACTTAAATTATTTTCTTTAACATTTCTTATAATGCTGGTTTACTGGTGATGAACTTCTTTAGTTTTTGCTTGTCTGGGGCAATCTTGATCTCTTGTTCAATTCTGAATGATAACTTTGCTGAGTCAAGTATTCTTGGTTGTAGGTTTTTTCCTTTTATCATGTTGAATACATTGTGCCACTCCCTTCTGGTTTGCCAAGTTTCTGTTGAAAAGTCAGCTGATAGTCTTATGGGCATTCCTTTGTATGTAACTAGTTGTTTTTCTCTTGCTGTTTTTAAGATTCTCTCTTTATCTTTAACTTTCAACAATTTAATTATAATCTGTCTTAGTATGGGTCTTTTTAGTTTCATCTTATTTGGGACTCTTTCTGCTTCCTAGACTTGGATGTATGTTTTGTTCACCAGGTTAGAGAAGTTATCAGCCATTATTTCTTCAAATAGGTTTTATGTCCCTTTTTCTCTTTCTTCTCCTTCTGAGACTCCTATTATTCAACTGTTAGTATGCTTGATATTGTCCCAAAGGGACCTTATGTTATCCTTAATCTTTTTTAATTTATTTTTCTTTTTGATCTTCCAATTGAGTATTTTCTACTATCCTGTTTTCCTGATTGCTGTTCCATTCTTCTGTGTCATATGATTAATAGTGATTTCCTTAAGTGTATTTTTCATATCAGTTATTAAATTCTTCAGTTCTGATAGGTCCTTTATCATTTTTATCTCTTTGAAGTTCTCATTGAGTTTATCCATTTGTTTACAGAATTCAATGAGCATCATTATGACTATTGTTTTGAACATGTCATCTAGTAGACAGTTACTTCAGTTTCATTCAGTTCTATTTCTGAAGTTTTGTCCTGTTTTTTTTTGTTTGGAACATATTCTTTGCTCTCATTTTACCTGTTTATTTCTAGGTATTAAGTAGGTAGGCTAAATCTCCTGGTCTTGAAAAAGTTGCCTTATTTAGAAAGTGTCCTGTGGGAGTCAGTGGTGGAATCCTCCTTGTCACCAGAGCCAGGTGCTCCAGATGTATTGCCTGGGTGGACTAGTGTGGTATATTGTTGTATTTGGGTCACAATTTCTATGGATACACTGGCAGGTGAGGCTGGTCACTTGCCTGCTGGCTGTGAGGCCTACATGCAACTGTTACAGGCTCACTGATATGCAGAGCAGGCTTTTTATGTGGCTGGTTGTGAGGCTCAGCCACACTGTTGCAGACACCCTGGTATATGCTATGACTGACAAAGGTCACACACTGGGTGTGGCAAAGCAAGAGTCATTTTGGAGGGGTGCTAGGCTGAGTGGGTCCTCAGGTAAATGCCAGGGTGGGGTGAACAATGTTAGCAAAGTTAATAGAGAATGTCAGAAACCAGCCTGCCAGTGTCAGACAAGCTAGGTTACAGACAGAGGGGAAAAAATGGCACACACCAGCACCTCTCAGGAGAAAGTTCTAACAAATCCTGTCCCTCCAGCACATACCTTAAAATAGGTCAATGTATCACCTTCACATATGACATAGGTACTTTTCAAATTGCTGCCCCTGTCCCAGAGCTCAGAAAAAATACAGCCTAAGTTTCCTACAGCCTTTTGGCTCGCCCAGACATAAATTCTTCTGGTTTTCAAAGCCAGATGACATGGGCACTCATCTTCCTGGTGCAGGCCTCAGGCTATGGCTCAGAACCCTCATGCTTCAAGGATGACCTCCACAGTTGTGATATCCCTCCCACTGTGAGTCACTGCTTAGGGAGTGTGGGGTAGGGTAAGTACTGAATAGACTTAGTCTCTACTCCTCCTACCCATTTCAATGTGGTTTTTTTCCTTATATCCAGTTGTAGAAAATCTGTTTGGCTAGTAGCCAGGTTGTTCTCAAAGATAGCTGTTCTATATATAGTTGTAGTTTTAGTGTCAACAAGTGGAGGTAAGCTCAGGATCTTCCCACTTTGCCATCTTGAACTCGAAGCCAGTGCCTTGCTCTTGAATGTCAATTTAGCTTGCTCGTGCAACATCACTCTTCGAGGTTGGTGCATGGCCCCTGCAAAAACATGTCTCAGGATAAGACTGCTGAGTCACTGCCCCACTCAGGTGCATGGCTTTCACCTCAAGTTTTAAATTAAATTATTCTCCAAGATCCCAGGTGCATGCAGAAATATGTTATCTTAGAGAAGAAAGATAGAAAAATAATTGCTGTCTGAGAGAAAAGCAAGATCACCATTAGGCAAACACCACAGTGACAGGCAACATACACCAATGGATGCTAAAATTAAGTACAAATGTTTGAGAAGAAACAGAATGTTAGCATTTTACTAAAAATATTTCTTTCAAGACAGTTATCAATTAGAAAGAGAAAAGTAGTCATTCTGCAGTGAAGATATCCAAGAAGTATTATCTTAAGCAATTGATCGAGGTTAATACCATCAGTAATACAGACATCATGTACCCCTGATAAAATGTACTGAAAAGGGTATAATATTATTTCTGTAGTATTCTTTCCAAAAGTATATAATCTCAATTGAATTATAAAGAAACATCTGAAAAACTTAAGTGGAGAGAAATTGTACAAAATAACTGGTCAGGTCTCATTCAAGAGGTCAAGGTCATGAAAGACAAAGGAAGAATGAGGAACTGTCACAACTGGAATAGACTAAGGTGACACCATAACTAATTGCAATGTAAGATCTTGGATTAGAACCTAGAACATAAAAATACCATGAGGAGAAAAAAAAAAACCCAATGAATTTTAATCAGGTCTAAAGTTTAGTTGTTTGGGTTTTTTTTCAATATTAATTTTCTAGATTTAGGGGAACCTCAGTTAAGGGTATAATTAGTGAACTCTCTGCATTGATTTTTCAACTTCTTAGAAAGTATTAAGTTATTTGAAAATAAAAATCTTTTTAATGAGGAAAATTGTCATGTCTTCCTTCTGGGTTTGATTCTTGTTCCACAGATATGAAAGAAACATTAAAGTCTCCACATAGAGTTTTTTTATTTTTTGTAAGCATAAACTTATCATGAGATTTAACAATACAGTTGAAAGAGAATTTTCACAATCCATAATGTTAAATTGATAAACCACTTTTATGGTGCCCTCCAATCAGGAAAAGGCTTTCTTGTTCTGGATAGTATCATAGTGGGAAAATAAATTGTTTAATTAAGCATTTAAATACAATTTCATTAATAAGTAAATCAGAAAAAACCAAAAACTACATGATTCCATACATTGGTGGGACATAAAAATGAGACTAAGAGACATGGACAAGAGTGTGGTGGTTACCAGGGGTGGGGGGGGGGGGCGTGGGAGGAAAGGAGGGAGAGGGGAAGGGGGAGGGGGAGGGGAACAAAGAAAATTAGATAGAGGGTGACGGCGGACAATCTGACTTTGGGTGATGGGTATGCAACATAATTGAATGACAAGATAACCTGGACATGTTTTCTTTGAATACATGCACCCTGATTTATTGATATCACCCCATTAACATAAAAAAAAAATTAGTTCTAAATACAATTTCATTAAGTAAGATTGAAAATGTTGACCTTCAGAAAAATACAAAAAATAAAAAATAAAAAATAAAATAAAATAAAATAAAGGCCCTGGCCGGTTGGCTCAGCGGTAGAGCATCGGCCTGGCGTGCGGGGGACCCAGGTTCGATTCCCGGCCAGGAAACATAGGAGAAGCGCCCATTTGCTTCTCCACCCCCCCCCTCCTTCCTCTCTGTCTCTCTCTTCCCCTCCCGCAGTTGAAGCTCCATTGGAGCAAAGATGGCCCGGGTGCTGGGGATGGCTCCTTGACCTCGGCCCCAGGCGCTAGAGTGGCCCTGGTCACGGCAAAGTGACGCCCCGGAGGGGCAGAGCATCGCCCCCTGGTGAACAGAGTGTCGCCCCCTGGTGGGCGTGCCGGGTGGATCCCGGTTGGGCGCATGCGGGAGTCTGTCTGACTGTCTCTCCCCGTTTCCAGCTTCAGAAAATTACAGACAAAATAATAATAATAATAATAATAATAAAAATAAAAATAAAAAAAAAGAAAATGTTTACCTAATCATCTTCTGGAACTATCAATCACAATATAAATGGCCAGTACCTAAAGAAATGCCAGATACATAAATTTGTGTTTTGACTGATAAATAAGGAACATTAAACAACTATAGTCATGTACCCATAACAAAGTTTTGGTCAACAATAAACTACATATGATGGTTCCATAAGATTATAATGGAGTTGAAAATTTTCCATTGCCTAAAGATATCATAGCCATCATAAGATAGCACAATATATTAATCATGTGCTTGTGGTGATGCTGCTGTAAACATACCTATGGCACTTTTGGACATGTGAAAGTATTGCATATATGTTATGTACAATCCATAATACATGACAATGGCAGCAGACAATTATTGCTGATTTATGTATTTACTATATTATACTTTTGGTAGTTACTTAAGATTGTACACTTTATACTTATTTTTTAAAAGTTTGCTATAAAACTGTATGCTGTGTTGTGCCTCATACATTTGTTTACCACGTCTTTTGATTGCATCATTTGCTCTTCTGTTTGATTTAATCTCATGTTGATTTGTACAGTAAGATCCTAGACAGGCTTGTAGCTCAGAAGCAACAGGCTATCCCAGTAGTTGGCAAACCACAGCTCGCGAGCCACATGCGGCTCTTTGGCCCCTTGAGAGTGGCTCTTCCAAAAAATACCACATGTAGACAGCAGGTATGTGCAGGGGTGTCAGTCCCTCGGGTGACTGGGAGACATGGCGTAGGTGGGCTGCAGGATACACAGAGCTGGGGAGGCGCGCACAATTCATGCACGAGTTGAATGAGCTAGTCAGTCAGCAGTCTCATTGTGCAGTGGTTTGTGCTAGTTGTGTCACAAGTTGTGCACAGGTGACAAAAGTACCCACTCAAAGCATAAAGTTACCTGTATTTTTCGAACCAGCTGCAAATCCTACAAGTATTTTGTCATCAATTTAACAATTATAATTATTTTGTGTTGATGGCTTTATTATTATAAATGAAATATTTTTTTAATAATTTTATTTTTTAATGGGGCGACATCAATAAATCAGGATACATATATTCAAAGATAACATATCCAGGTTATCTTGTCATTCAATTATGTTGCATACCCATCACCCAAAGTCAGATTGTCCTCTGTCACCTTCTATCTAGTTTTCTTTGTGCCCCTCCACCTCCCCCTTTCCTTCTCCCTCTCTCCCCTCCCCCCATAACCACCACACTCTTATCAATGTCTCTTAGTCACACTTTTATGTCCCACCTACATATGGAATAATGCAGTTCCTGTTTTTTTCTGATTTACTTATTTCACTTTGTATAATGTTATCAAGATCCCACCATTTTGCTGTAAATGATCCAATGTCATCATTTCTTATGGCTGAGTAGTATTCCATAGTGTATATGTGCCACATCTTCTTTATCCAGTCATCTATTGACGGGCTTTTTGGTTGTTTCCATGTCCTGGCCACTGTGAACAATGCTGCAATAAACATGGGGTTGCATGTGTCTCTACGTATCAATGTTTCTGAGTTTTTGGGGTATATATATACCCAGTAGAGGGATTGCTGGGTCATAAGGTAGTTCTATTTTCAGTTTTTTGAGGAACCACCATACTTTCTTCCATAATGGTTGTACTACTTTACATTCCCACCAACAGTGTATGAGGGTTCCTTTTTCTCCACAGCCTCTCCAACATTTGCTATTATTAACCTGTCTTGTTAATAATAGTTAATCTAACAGGTGTGCGGTGGTATCTCATTGCAGTTTTGATTTGCATTTCTCTAATAACTAAAGAAAATGAACATCTTTTCATATATCTGTTGGGCATTTGTATTTCTTCCTGGGAGAAGTGTCTGTTTCATGTCCTCTTCCCATTTTTTTATTGGATTGTTTGTTTGTTTGTTGTTGAGTTTTATGAGTTCTTTGTATATTTTGGATATTATTAGGCCCTTATCTGAGCGGTTGTTTAAAAATATCATTTCCCATTTAGTTGGCTGTCTGTTTATTTTGTTATCAGTTTCTCTTGCTGAGCAAAAACTTCTTAGTCTGATGTAGTCCTATTCATTAATTTTTGCCTTCACTTCTCTTGCCTTTGGAGTCAAATTCATAAAATGCTCTTTAAAACCCAGGTCCATGAGTTTAGTTCCTATGTCTTCTTCTATGTACTTAATTGTTTCAGATCTTATGTTTAGATCTTTGATCCATTTTGAGTTAATTTTAGTACAGGGGGACAGACTGTAGTCCAGTTTCATTCTTTTGCATGTGGCTTTCCAGTTTTCCCAGCACCATTTATTGAGAGGCTTTCTTTTCTCCATTGTGTGTTGTTGGCCCCTTTATCAAAAATTATTTGACTATATATATGTGGTATTATTTCTGGGTTTTCTATTCTGTTCCATTGGTCTGAGTGTCTATTTTTCTGCCAATACCATGCTGTTTTGATTGTCGTGGCCCTATAATATAGTTTGAAGTCAGGTATTGTAATGCCCCCCAGCTTCATTCTTTTTCTTTAGGATTGCTTTGGCTATTCGGGGTTTTTTATAGTTCCATATAAATCTGATGATTTTTTGCTGCATTTCTTTAAAAAATGTCATTGGAATTTTGATGAGAATTGCATTAAATTTGTATATTGCTTTGGGTAATATGGCCATCTTGATTATATTTATTCTTCCTAACCAAGAACAAGGAATATTCTTCCATCTCATTATATCTTTTTTGATTTCCCTTAACAATGGTTTATAGTTTTCATTATATAAGTCCTTTACATTCTTTGTTATGTTTATTCCTAAGTATTTTATTTTTTTGTTGCAATCGTGAAGGGGATTATTCTTTTGAGTTCGTTCTCAAATGTTTCATTGTTGGCATATAGAAAGCCTATTGACTTCTGTATGTTAATTTTGTATCCTGTGACCTTACTGTATTGGCTTGCTTATTGATTCTAGTAGTCTTTTTGTAGATTCTTTGGGGTTTTCCATGTATAGGATCATATCATCTGCAAAAAGTGATACCTTTACTTCTTCTTTTCCGATATGGATGCCTTTTATTTCTTTGTCTTGTCTGATTGCTCTAGCTAGAACCTCTAGTACCATATTAAATAAGAGTGGAGAGAGTGGACAACCCTGTCTTGTTCCTGATTTAAGGGGGAAAGCCTTCAGTTTTGTGCCATTTAATATGTTGTTAGCTGAATGGTTTATCATATATGGCCTTTATCATGTTGAGATATTTTCCTTCTATACCCATTTTGTTGAGAATCTTAAACATAAAATTGTGTTGTATTTTATCGAAAGCCTTTTCTACATCTATTGATAAGATCATGTGGTTTTTGTTCTTTGTTGTGTTGATATGGTGTATTACGTTAACTGTTTTACGTATGTTGAACCATCCTTGAGATTCTGGGATGAATCCCACTTGATCATGATGTATTATTTTTTTAATATGTTGTTGTATTCAATTTGCTAGTATTTTGTTTAGTATTTTAGCATCTGTATTCATTAGAGATATTGGTCTGTAGTTTTTTTTGTGTGTGTGTGCCATCCTTGCCTGGTTTTGGTATGAGGGTTATGTTGGCCTCATAAAATGTGTTTGGAAGTATTGCTTCTTCTTCAATTTTTTGGAAGACTTTGAGTAGAATAGGAACCAAGTCTTCTTTGAATTTTGATAAAATTCGCTGGTATAGCCGTCTGGGCCTGGACTTTTATTTTTGGGGAGGTTTTTAATGTTTTTTTCTATTTCTTCTCTACTGATAGGTCTGTTTAGGCTTTCTGCTTCTTCTTGACTCAGTCTAGGAGGGTTGTGTTGTTCTAGGAATTTATCCATTTCTTCTTGGTTGTTGAATTTAGTGGCATAAAGTTTTTCATAGTATTCTACAATAATTCTTTGTATATCTACAGTGTCCGTGGTGATGTCTCCTCTTTCATTTTGGATTTTGTTTATATGAGTTCTTTCTCTTTTTTCCTTGGTAAGTCTTGCCAAGAGTTTGTCAATTTTGTTGATCTTTTCAAAGAACCAGCTCCTTGTTCTATTAATTTTTTCTATAGTTTTTCTGTTCTCTATTTCATTTATTTCTGCTCTGATTTTTATTATCTCCTTTTTTTTGGCTGGTTTTGGGTTGTCTTTATTCTTCTTTTTCTAGTTCCTTAGGTGTGAAGTTAAGTGGTTCACTTGGGCTCTCTCTTGTTTGTTCACATATGCCTGAAGTGATATGAACTTCCCTCTTATCACTGCTTTTGCTGCAATGAAATATTTTTTTTAGGTGCCCTGTCTGACATGACTACAAAGAAGAAGCAAAGAAAAACGGAAGATGAAAACTGTGAATTTAAAGTTGAATGGACTGAGACTTTCACGTTAATTCAAAAACTTCAATGGCCTTCTGACCTCTCTTATTTGTCAGGAGAGGTGCATAACAAAAAATAAAATTTGGAGAGACACTTTACAACTAAACGTGTCATTTAGTACTAAATATCCTGTCAGTGATACAAGGAAGAAAGCAGTTGAGGAACTTCAGAAGAGTAAAAAAAAATCAAGTTCTGTATTTAATTACTGGATGCAATCTTCCAACAATGTTAATATTGCAAGTTTTGTGTTTCGTCAAGAGATTGCTAAGAGAGAAAAACCATATACAGATGGTGAATACATAAAAAGTTGTTTTATAAATGCATCCAAAGAGCTATTTTGAGATTTTAAGAACAAAGCAGATATTCTAAAATAAAATTAAAGCCTGACCAGGCGGTGGCGCAGCAGATAGAGCGTCGGACTGGGATGCAGAGGACCCAGGTTCAAGACCCCGAGGTCACTAACTTCAGCACAGGCTCATCCGGTTTGAGCAAAATCCCACTAGCTTGAACCCAAGGTCGCTGGCTCCAGCAAGGGGTTACTCGCTCTGCTGAAGGCCCGCGGTCAAGGCACATATGAGAAAGCAATCAATGAACAACTAAGGTGTTGCAACGCGCAGTGAAAAACTAATGATTGATGCTTCTCATCTCTCTCCGTTCCTGTCTGTCTGTCCCTGTCTATTCCTTTCTCTGACTCTCTCACTGTCTCTGTCAAAAATAAAAATAAAATAAAAATCAATAAAATAAAATTAAAGAGTTACCATTGTCTACTGAAACAGTGAAAGATAGAACAGTGAAAATGTCTTCGAATATAACCAATCAGCAAGTCGAAGATCTTAAATTGATTTCAGCTTTATCAATAGCAGTTGAAGAGTCTTGTGACATAAATGATACAGCGTAAGTTTCACTTTCACTTTTTGTATGATTTATTTCATCTACAGGTCCTAAAGAAGAACTTTTAGGATTATTGCCACTCAAAGGTCAAACACATGGAGAGGATATAGCAAATGCTGTAATTGACTGCATGGAAAAACATCATATTCCACTCAATAAAATTGTTTCAATTTCAACAGATGGGGCAAAAGGTATGACCAGCATAAGAAACAAGTTTGTTGCTATTTTGAAAGAAAAAATTAATCACGAGATACTTACTTACCATTGCTTCATTCATCAAGAAGCACTTTGTGTGCAGATATTTCCAGAAGAAATTTGCAAAGTTATAGAATTTGTGATTAAGATTATAAACTCCATTATAGCTAAAGTTCTTAATCATTGCCAATTTAAAGAATTTTTAGTTGAAATGGAGAGTGAGTACACAGATCTTCTGCTGCATAACAAGGTACACTGGTTATCAAGAGGAAACGTTTTGAAATGTTTTGCTTCCTTATTAATAGAAATTAAAACATTTCTCCTTGAGAAGGGTGTTCACTATCCAGGACTAATGAACTATCAGTGGATTCAAAAATTTTATTTCATGGTACACGTTACGTCTCATCTAAATCAGCTTAATTGTAAACTGCAGGGGAAAAGAAACACAATTTTTTGAAGTTAGAAGTTATTTCATTCGAAAACAAATGTCTTTTTGCTCGAGATTTTGAAAGAGAAACTTTGATTCACTTTCCAAGCCTGTTGAAATATTTCCAAGAAAATAATTCTGATATTGACATTTGCTATTTCAAAACAACACTTTTAAATATAAGGGAAGCTTTTCTGAACAGGTTTCAGAAATTCAGAAACAGCAAAGCAACATTAGCCTTTGTTAAAAAACCTCTTAATGCTACTGTAACAGAATTAAATATTTCTCCCTTTAATATCGACATTGGCAACTTTGAAATGCAATTGTTGGGTTTAAAATACAAAGAATTGTGGAGTTGGAAATCTGAACGTCTTTGTGCTGATATAGAAATATGGAGAAAAACAAATGTGAACTTAGTTCACAGCACAAGTGGTCTGCTTTGAAAGATCTAGAGAAGGAAGATATGTTGATTTTTAACACCTGGAATAGTATTCCTGACTCATATAATCAGCTGAAAAAACTAGCATTTCCTATTCTTTCCTTATTTGGGTCTATATATTCATGTGAACAATCATTTTCAAGCATGAACCATATCAAGAGTAAATTGAGAGATGAGAACCTGGAATCGTGCCTAAAATGAAAAACAACATACAACCCTGACTTACCCAAACTTTCCAAGGAGATGCAAGGCCATAGTTCACATTAGTGTTTGTCAGTCATTGTCATGGTTTAATTTTATGGATACTTTACAATTTAATTTTATCAATAAGTAATATTGTTATTAAGTATGATATCAAGCTTTATTTAACATACCTATAGTTTAACTAAGACTTAAAACTTTAAGTAAAGTTTATTAAGTTAATTTTAGGGAGCGTTGTGGAATGAAAGAAGATGTAGTGTTGAGGATTGAGAAAGGTATGTTGAGATGGTTTGGGCGTATAGAAGGATGAACGAAAGGAGATAGGTGAAATAAGTACACAAGATAAGTGTGGATGGGAGAGTTGGAAGGGGTGGACCTCAGCGAACGTACCTCAATGAGATTGACGACGTTTTTAGCAAAGACAGCTTAGGAGTACCCTAATTAAGTTAATAACAATATAACTACCTATATAGTTTAAGTTTAAAAAATTTGGCTCTCAAAAGAAATTTCAATCGTTGTACTGTTGATATTTGGCTCTGTTGACTAATGAGTTTGCCAACCACTGGGTTATACCATAAAGCCTAGGTGTGTTGCAGGCTGTGCCATCCAGATTTATGTAAGCACACTCTGTGATGTTTGCAAACAACAAAATGATCTAACAATGAGCTTCTCAAACATATCCCCACCATTAAACTTTGCATAACTGTAAGTACTTCTCTTTATGAAAAGGTAAAATGTATTTTTCTCATAAAGAACTAATACTTCATATGCATTTACATTATACTATGGGATCATTTCTTATGAGGAACATACATATTCTAATAAGAATGATGAAAATAACACAACTTATAATATAAAGAGGTTGTATGTGGAGGGTGAAGGATTAAAACAGACATAGACATCTTATTTTTGACTCTGAGATTCTGGTTAATGACCACATTTTTTTCATTCAATAAGTGCTGTTGAATGATGACTAATGAAAAATATGTATTCCATTATTTATCCCTAAAGTGTCTAGACAAAACTCTTGGCTATTATTCTCTGCGTCCCCTTCTTGGGCAGCTCCAAAGTCTTCAATTTGGATAATACCAGTTCTATCTTAAGTGACCTAGTGAGAGAAAACCCATAAGATGGGAATGAATCCTTGAGACTATATAAGACACTCCTTACCAGGAAGAAAGACTTACCCCGATTAAACTAAATGAATGAGACCTAGGATATATATATATATATATATATATATATACACATATACATATACATATACATATACACACACACATACATATATACACACACATACATATATACACACACACATACACACACTTACGCAGCTATCTTTCTATACTTTCCTGTGTATATATCTATATCATCTATATCTATCTATATCTATATCTATCTTTTTTCCTCAAATTAAATTTTACTTGGAAAATGTTGTATGAGTAATAAAATATAGGACATTTGTTTTCAAGTAGTTTATGATTCAGCATAGAGGACAAAACTAATATTAAAAACATACAGAAGGTCAACAGACATATGAAAGGATGTTCAACATCAATCATCAAAGACATACAAATTAAAACTACAATGAGATACCACCTCACACCTGTCAGAATGATTATCATCAATAAGTCAACAGACAACAACTGTTGGCAAGGAAGTGGAGACAAGGAAACCCTTGTACAATGTTAGTGAGAATGGAGATTGGAACTGTCACTGTGAAAAGCAATATGGAGTTATCTCAAAAAATTAACAAGAAAATAGCCTTATGACCCAGTGACTCCACTTCTGGGAATTTATCTAAAAAATCCAAACACAATTTTGAAAGAATATATGCACCCCTATGTTCATTTTGGTGTTATTTACAATAGCCAAGACTTGAAAGCTGTCCAAGTGCCCATCAATAGATGAGTGGATAAAAAAGCTATGGTACATTTACACAATGGACTACTCCTCAGCTCTAAAAAAGAAGAATCTTACTTTTTGCAACAACATGGATGGATGTGGAGATTATTATGCTAACTCAAATAAAACAATTGGAGAAAGACAAGTATCATATGGTTTTACATATATGTGGAATCTAATAAACAAAATAAACTAACAAACAAAATAGAAACAGATTCATAGTTCAGAGAACAGACTGAAAGGTGTCGGAGGGGATGGGGTTTGGGGACTGAATGAAAAGGTAAAGGGACTAAGCAAAGAAGAAAACCTTATAGACACAGATAAGAGTGTGGGGATTGCAGGAGGACAGGGGGGATAAGGGGAGGTGCAGGAAGGTAGAGCGAAGATAGATGATGATGAAGGGAGACTTGACTTGGGGTGGTAAATACACAATGCAACACAGATGATATACTGTAGAATTGCTCATCCGAAATCTGTATAGTTCGATTAACAAATGTCATCCCAACAAATTCAATAAAAAAATTAAAAAATAAAATAATCACAGAGTATGTAAGTGTCAGGCCATACAGTGTGCAGTGTGGTAAATATGGCATTCAAGATGTCAGCAAACATTCACATATTGAACCACTGTGCTCTATGTCACCGGCACTGCTTGGTGTTAGGGATATAAAAATAAACACACACGTACTCTACTCTCAAAGAATTCACAAGTCTAATGGAAAAATAAGATAATTAAAAAATATAATAAAGTAGTACAGGTGGTGAAGTTTAAAACACAGAGAGGCATTTAAACTCTTCCTGGAAGAAAGAAGTCTCTAAAGAGGAAGTGATGTTTCAGCTGATGCTTTTAACAGATGAAAGGAATTTTTTTTTTTTTTTCATTTTTCTGAAGCTGGAAACAGGGAGAGACAGTCAGACAGACTTCCGCATGTGCCCGACCAGGATCCACCCGGCATGCCCACCAGGGGCGACGCTCTGCCCACCAGGGGGCGATGCTCTGCCCATCCTGGGCGTCGCCATGTTGCGACCAGAGCCACTCTAGTGCCTGAGGCAGAGGCCACAGAGCCATCCCCAGCGCCTGGGCCATCTTTGCTCCAATGGAGCCTTGGCTGCAGGAGGGGAAGAGAGAGACAGAGAGGAAAGCGCGGTGGAGGGGTGGAGAAGCAAATGGGCGCTTCTCCTGTGTGCCCTGGCCAGGAATCGAACCCGGGTCCTCCGCATGCTAGGCCAACGCTCTACCGCTGAGCCAACCGGCCAGGGCGAAAGGAAATTTTTTTTTTTCAGTTTTTTTTTTTTTTATTAAATTTAATGCAGTGACATTGATAAATCAGGGTACATATGTTGAGAGAAAATATCTCTAGATTATTTTGACATTTGATTGTGCTGTATACCCCTCCCCCAAAGATAAATTGTCTTCTGTCATCTTCTATCTGGTTTCTTTGTGCCCCTCCCCTCCCCTAACCCCTCTCTCCTTCTTCACCCCCTCCCCCTCCCCCAACCTCCTGCCCCTGTTGCCATCACATTCTTGTTCATGTCTCTGAGTCTCATTTTTATGTCCCTTCTATGTATGGATTCATCTTAGTATTTTTTTTTTTTCTGATTTACTTATTTCACTCCATATAATGTTGTCAAGGTCCATCCATGTTATTGTAAATGATCCGATGTCATCATTTCTTATGGCTGAGTAGTATTCCATAGTATATATGTACCAAAGCTTTTTAATCCACTCGTCCTCTGACGGACACTTGGGCTGTTTCCAGATCTTCGCTATTGTGAACAATGCTGCCACAAACATGCGGGTGCATTTCTCCTTTTCGAGCCGTTTTATGGTGTCCTTGGGGTATATTCCTAAAAGTGGGATAGCTGGGTCAAAAGGCAGTACGATTTTCAGATTTTTGAGGAATCTCCATACTGTTTTCCACAGTGGCTGCACCAGTCTGCATTCCCACCAGCAGTGCAGGAGGGTTCCCTTTTCTCCACATCCTCGCCAGCACTTATTCTGTGTTGTTTTGTTGATAAGCGCCATTCTGACTGGTGTGAGGTGATATCTCATTGTGGTTTTAATTTGCATTTCTCTAATGATTAGTGATGTTGAGCATTTTTTCATATGCCTATTGGCCATCTGTATGTCCTCTTTGGAGAAGTGTCTATTCATCTCTTTTGCCCATTTTTGGATTGGGTTGTTTGTCTTCCTGGTGTTGAGTTTTACAAGTTCTTTATAAATTTTGGTTATTAACCCCTTATCAGATGTATTGTCAAATATATTCTCCCATTGTGTAGTTTGTCTTTTTATTCTGTTCTTGTTGTCTTTAGCTGTGCAAAAGCTTTTTAGTTTGATATAGTCTCATTTGTTTATCCTGTCTTTTATTTCACTTCCCCGTGGAGATAAATCAGCAAATATATTGCTCTGAGAGATGTCGGAGAGCTTACTGCCTATGTTTTCTTCTAAGATGCTTATGGTTTCACGGCCTACATTTAAGTCTTTTATCCATTTTGAGTTTATTTTGTGAGTGGTGTAAGCTGGTGATCTAGTTTCATTTTTTTGCAGGTAGCTGTCCAATTTTCCAACACCATTTGTTAAAGAGGCTGTCTTTACTCCATTGTATTTCCTTACCTCCTTTGTCAAATATCAGTTGTCCATAGAACTGTGGGTTTATTTCTGGGTTCTCTGTTCTGTTCCATTGATCTATATGCCTGTTCTTATGCCAGTACCAGGCTGTTTTGAGTACAACGGCCTTGTAGTATAACTTGATATCAGGAAGTGTGATACCTCCCACTTTATTCTTCTTTTTTTAAGATTGCTGAGGCTATTCGTGTCCTCTTTTGGTTCCATATAAATTTTTGGAATATGTGTTCTATATCTTTGAAGTATGTCATTGGTATTTTAATTGGTATTGCATTAAATTTATAGATTGCTTTGGGTAATATAGACATTTTTAATGATGTTTATTCTTCCTAACCATGAGCACGGTATATGCTTCCACTTGTTTGTATCTTCCTTGATTTCTTTTATCAATGCTTTGTAATTTTCCGAGTACAAGTCTTTAGTCTCCTTGGTTAAGTTTACTCCTAGGTACTTTATTTTTTTGGTTGTACTTGTGAAGGGGATTGTTTCCTTAATTTCTCTTTCTGACTGTTCATTGTTGGTGTATAAAAATGCCTCTGATTTCTGAGTATTGATTTTATATCCTGCCACTTTGCTGAATTTATTTATCAGGTCCAGTAGTTTTTTGACTGAGACTTTAGGGTTTTCTATATACAATATCATATCATCTGCAAATAATGATAGTTTTACTTCTTCTTTTCCAACTTGAATGCCTTTTATTTCTTCTTCTTGTCTGATTGCTGTGGCTAGAACTTCCAGGACTATGTTAAATAAGAGTGGTGAAAGGGGGCACCCCTGCCTTGTTCCTGATCTTAAGGGTATTGCTTTTAATTTTTGCTCATTGAGTATGATGTTGGCTGTGGGTTTCTCATAGATGGCTTTTATCATGTTGAGGTATGTTCCCTGTATTCCCACTTTGCTGAGAGTTTTGATCATGAATGGGTGCTGGATTTTATCAAATGCTTTTTCTGCATCTATTGAAATTATCATATGGTTTTTCTCCTTCTTTTTGTTTATGTGATGAATCACATTGATTGATTTACAAATATTGTACCAGCCTTGCCTCCCCAGAATAAATCCCACTTGATCATGGTGTATGATTTTTTCCATATATTGTTGGATCCGGTTTGCTAATATTTTGATGAGGATTTTAGCATCTATATTCATCAGAGATATTGGCCTATAATTTTCTTTCTTTGTGTTGTCTTTGCCTGGTTTTGGAATCAGAATTATGCTCGCCTCATAAAAGGAGCTTGGAAGTCTTCCTTCCTCTTGAATTTTTTGAAATAGTTTGAGAAGGATAGGAGTTAGTTCTTCTTTGAATATTTGGTAGAATTCCGTTGTGAAGCCATCGGGCCCCGGACTTTTCTTTGTTGGGAGTTTTTTGATAACTGTTTCGATCTCCTTTGGTGTAATTGGTCTGTTTAAGTTTTCTGATTCTTCCAGATTGATTTTTGGAAGATTGTACGTTTCAAGGAATTTGTCCATTTCATCTAGGTTGTCTAGTTTTTTGGCATACAGTTCTTCATAGTATTTTCTTACAATATTTTGTATTTCTGTTGTGTCAGTTGTTATTTCTCCTCTCTCATTTCTAATTTTATTTATTTGAGTCCTCTCTCTCTTTTTCTTGGTGAGTCTACTTAAAGGTTCATCAATCTTGTTTACCTTTTCAAAGAACCAGCTCCTAGTTTCATTGATCCTCTGCATTGTTTCTTTAGCCTCTATGTCATTTATTTCTGCTTTGATCTTTATTATTTCCTTCCTTCTACTACATTTGGGCTTTACTTGCTATTCTTTTTCTAATTCTTTTAGATGCAGGGTTAAGTTGTTTATTTGAGCTTTTTCTAGCTTCTGAAAGTGTGCCTGTAGTGCTATGAACTTCCCTCTCAGGACTGCTTTTGCTGTGTCCCATAAATTTTGAGTTGTTGTATGTTCATTGTCATTCGTTTCTAGGAATTTTTTTATTTCTTCTTTGATCTCATTCTTAATCCATTCATTATTTAGCACCCTGCTATTTAGTTTCCATGTGTTTGAGAATTTCTGAGCTTTTCTGCTGTGATTCATTTTTAGTTTCATGCCGTTGTGATCGGAGAAGGTGCTTGATATGATTTCAGTCTTCTTAAATTTGTTGAGAGCACTTTTGTGCCCTAACATGTGGTCTATCCTAGAGAATGTACCATGAGCGCTTGAAGGGAATGTATATTCTGCTGCTTTAGGGTGAAAGGATGTGAAGATATCTATTAAATCGAGTTGATCTATTGTTTCCAATAAGTCTGCTGTTTCTTTGTTAATTTTCTTTCTTGAGGATCTATCTAGTGATGTTAGTGGGGTATTGAAATCCCCTACTATTATAGTATTGCTGTTGATCTCGCCCTTTAAATCCATCAAAGTCTGTTTTATATATTTGGGTGATCCTATATTAGGTGCATAGATATTTATAATAGTTATATCTTCCTGTTGGATTACTCCCTTTATCATTATGTAGTGGTCTTCTTTATCTCTTACTATATCCTTTGTTTTAAAGTCCAATTTGTCTGATATAAGTATTGCTACCCCAGCTTTTTTTTCATTTCTGTTTGCATGAAATGTTTTTTTTCCATCCTTTGACCTTCAATCTATGTGTATCTTTTGTTCTAAGGTGTGTCTCTTGTAGACAGCATATGTATGGGTCCTGTTTTCTTATCCACGCAGCTACCCTATGTCTTTTGATTGGATCATTTAATCCATTTACATTTAAGGTTATTATTGATATGTAGTTGTTTATTGCCATTTTCTTCTTTAAAGGTGTATTCCTTTTTTTGCTATATTCTTTTCCAACTTTGATCTGTTTACAACAGGCCCCTTAACATTTCCTGCAGCATTGGTTTGGTTGTAATGAATTCCTTGAGTTGTTTTTTGTCTGGGAAGCTTTTTATTTCTCCTTCGATTTTAAACGATAGCCTTGCTGGATAAATTAGTCTTGGTTGTAGGTTCTTGTTCTGCATTACTTTGAATATTTCTTGCCATTCCCTTCTGGCCTCAAGTGTTTCTGTTGAGAAGTCGGATGTCATCCTAATGGGGGCTCCTTTGTACGTGATAACTTTTTTTTCTCTTGCTTTTAATATTTTCTCTTTATCGCTTAGCTTTGGTATTTTAATTATGATGTGTCTTGGTGTAGGTTTCTTTGGGTTTCTCTTTAATGGAGTTCTCTGTGCTTCTTGGACTTGTGAGAGTTTCTCTTGCATTAATTTAGGGAAGTTTTCAGTTATGATATGATTGAACAAAGTCTCTATCCCTTGTTCTTTTTCTTCTTCTTCAGGAACCCCTATATGCAGAAGTTATTTCTCTTCATGTTGTCACAGAGCTCTCTAAGTGTTTCCTCTGACTTTTTGAGTCTCTTTTCTCTTTTCTTTTCTGCTTTCATGACTTCATTCCAGTTTTCCTCCAACTCACTGATTCGATCCTCTGCTGTATCCATCCTGTTTTTAATTCCTTCCATTGTGGTCTTCATTTCTGATATTGTATTTGTCATCTCTGACTGATTCTTTTTTAATATTTCAATATCCTTTTTTATACTTGCTATTTCTTTATTTAGGTTTTCAAACTGCCCCTCCATTGTTGTTCTAAGATCCCTAAGCATCCTTACAATCATTATTTTGAACTCCGCATCTGGAAATTTGATTATTTCCATATCACTCAGCTCATCTCTCAAGGGTGTCTCTTGTGGTTTCATTTGGGTTGCACTCCTTTGTCTTCTCATAATGGTGTTTTATTTGTAGAGTTGCTTGAGTCTAGGCTTGGTGTTTTCTGCCTCCTGTTTTCAGTTGTGTTATTTCTAGGTCTTCTTGGATTGGTATCAGCTATTATTTGTAATCCATTTTCGGATTTGGGCAGCTTTGAAGTCTTGATTTGTTTGTTTTCTTAACAGGTGATAGTCTTGTTAACTGATCTCAGCAGGGGGCTTCCTTGAAACTGTAACCAGGAATGCTGTGGGTGTAACCTGAGACGCTGAAGGTCTGTTCCACCAACTAATCTCACTGGGGGCAGGGTTTTTTCTCAGCTTCAGTAGGGGGAGGTGTATTGCAGATCTCCATGGAGACCTGAGTTACTGCCCCTCCTCCCCACTTCTTGTTTTCAGCTGTGTCTTGTTGTGCTGATTGGAGCTGGATAGATGTCTGGAGATCTCTGATCTCGAAGCACTTCAGCTCTGTTTTGTGAAAGGTTCAGTCCCTCCCCCAGCTATGGCCGCCTCCAGCACGAATGAGTCAGCTTTTTTATTTTGTTTCTTGCATACCTTAGCCCCTCACAGTCTGTCCCTCTCCTTGTCCTTTCCACTTGGGAGATAAGCTGGTCTTTTAAACCCACCTTGCACCCTGGTCGCCAGGTGTTGGGCAGATAAAATGTATTATGCTCACTTTGTTAAAGATAACAGGAGGAGGCCGTCGCCCAGGTGATATTAATGTGTGTTGGGGTGGGCTAAAGGCAGGCAGAATCCTTTAGCTTGGGGCTTGGTTTTGGGATTAAGCCTTTCCTACCCTTTTTGATGTAGGGCGGTACAATCCTATCATGCCTCAGAGGGTGACTTTGTATTAGAGACTTCCCTGTTTTGTATATTGGATTAAGGGTTTGGATTTCTACACTATAAAATGGGGATGGAATGAGAGTTTGGTTTTTGGTTCCTGAGATTAGAAGAGAGAGCAGAGGAGAGCAGAGTAAGGCCACGTGGAGGAGGCCAGGAGAAGCAGCCAAGATGGCGGAGTGCTGAGTGAGATGCCAGTTTGTGTAGAGTTTGTATCTGGGATAAGGAAAGGAGGTGGGGAACAGAGGTGAATAAGTCTGGTGAGCTAGAAACCTTTGATTCTAGGAAACTCGGATAAGTCAGTAGCTTTGTGAGCACTGAATGTGACTGGGTTTTGGAGCCCAGTGTGTATTTTTACTTGCCCGCCGGGTGCAAAGCTAGAATTAAAGACTATGGCCCACCAGTTTTTGGCTCCGCTGTTTCTTTGCCGACTGTCCGAATCCAATGCGAACCTGCATGAGCCAGGCAGCTCTGATGCTGGCCATGGCCCTGCCTCCTGGCTTTACACCAGGTAAGTGGCTGTGAGCAGTAGTTTCTGCTCTTTTTCCTCTGTGAAATCCTCTCTGGGCTCTCAGCCTCACACCCCCCTGCTGTTCCTGTAAGCAGAGAAGATTCAGGCACTCCTTACCAGGTTTATTGTGGCTTCCTCTTTGCTCCTTGGTTTTTGAGAGCTGTTCTTGCAGTTCAGTGTTGGTTTTTCATGCTGATTTTTCCTAAATTGATTTGTATTCCAGTTTGGTGTTGAGAGCTGGGCGTCTGTGTGTCCGCCTACTCCGCTGCCATCTTCCGTGAAAGGAAATTTTTAAGGTAAAAAATATAAGTTAGGAGAAAGGGCCTCTTAGGAATAAAAATGGCAGTTATTAAGTCAGGAAGGCATACAATGAGGTAAGGTGTGAGGAGTTATAAAACTGTGGATAACTGTAGCATACGGTACAAAGGGAGCAGGCAGACTAGAGCCAGGGCAGAAAGGGCCTTTATAAGTGGGGAGCACAGGCTTGATAAGGTAGATAATGAAGAATCACTGCATATTAAGTGAAATTGACTGATATAATTTTTACTGCTGCAAAGATAAAATATGAAACGGGCAATATAGAAAAGGAGACAAGTCAGAACACTATCATATATTATTAACAACAGATCCCTTGGGCAAAAAAAGAGAATTTCAACAATGACTGAAAGGTTCCTGGCCAAGACTTTTGTGTAGATGGTGCTGGAGGAAGAAAGAGAGAAGAGTTTATGAAGTCTCCTTGGATGTCAGGAGCTGGAGGAGCTGGAGAACATCCTTGCAGACATAGCCAGTGGTAGTCAGAAACAGAGGCAACCAAGAAGTAGAGAAAAAAGAAAAAGGTATGGCCTAAAATAGTGTAAAGCTGTGCTCCCCAATGTAATAGCCACTGATCCCCTAAACAGTGGTCAGCAAACTCATTAGTCAACAGAGCCAAATATCAACAGTACAACAGTTGAAATTTCTTTTGAGAGCCAAATTTTTTAAATTTAAACTATATAGGTAGGTATATTTTTTATTAAGGTAGGGCCTGCACATGGTATTTTGTGGAAGAGCCACACTCAAGGGGCCAAAGATCTGCATGTGGCTTGTGAGCTGCAGATTGCCAACCAGGGTTCTAGGGCAACTGAACATCTGAAATGTGGCTAATCTGAATAAGATGTACTGATTCCAAAGATTTGATTTACAAAAGTAAAATATCTCATTAATAATTTGTAAATTAAATATACATTAAAATAATAATATTTTTAATATAAATTTAAATTTATTAAATTTTGTTCCTGCTTATATTTACCATCTTTAATATAGCCATTAAAAAGTTAAAATAACATATGTAGCTTGCGCTGTAGTTCTACTGGACAGTGTTGGTCTAAAGGCTCTGACCTTAACATTGTGATAAGGTTTAAGGATGTTAAGGAGAAAAGCAAGAGCAGTCCAGGCACATGTTTGAGGTAGAGGCTGACAGGAAAAATGAAAGCACTCATGACATGATCAATTATTATTCTGGGACCAGGCTCATTTGCTAAGTGGTAGAGAGTTGGCCCAGTGTGTGGATGTCTCAAGTTCGATTATTGGTCAGGGCACACAGGAGAAGTGACCATCTGATTCTCCACCCTTCTCTCTTCTCTCCCTCTCTCTCTCTCTCTCTTCTCCTCCTGAAGCCATGGCTTGAATGATTAGAGCAAGTTGACCCCAGGAGCTGAGGATGGCACCATGGCCTCACCTCAAGCCCTAAAATAGCTCAGTTGCCGAGCAATGGAGCAGCAGCTGCAGATGGGCAGAGCATCGCCTGGTAGGGGGCTTGCCAGGTGGATCCTGGTCAGGGGGCATACAGAACCTGTCTGTCTGCCTCCTGGCCTGCCACTTAATAAAAAAAAAGCAAAGACAATTATTATTATTCTGACAGATCATCATGAGGACAATAGACTGGCTGGAACAGATGTACAATGTAGGTGAACATGTAAAAAGAAAGAAGTTTGTTTAAAGTAGAGAGCAACTGGAAAGGGTAGCATCATAATGAGAACATTATTTTAGGAAGAACATGAGTCATTGGTCCATTTGATGAAGCAGAAACAAGGAAAGATTGAAGACAATAATGCAGAGGGAGCTATAGCTGTTCTCTAGCATGAAGTGATGTGTTTTTAGATAAAACTGAAGATAAGGGGAAGAGGAAAAGGAAATCATTAGAAAAATCCCTAAACAACAATGAATACTGTCCACTGAAACGGTAAATTAAACCTTAGCCCATCATTGGATGGTCAAGCCAACATCACATTTAGAGTTGTTATAGTAAACATAAAACCAAATGAATATAAAATGTAAAAGGAAACTAAGAGTCACTTAGGTGTAACCAGTTTACACCCTTTTGAAATAACTCCATATGTTTGAAATGTGTGCCAAAACTTAGAGTGTCAAAATTGATAATGAGTGTATTAATACAATTAGCTATACCCGTGTGTGAATTCTTAAAATAACTATGTATGCAAGACCGTGATTAAGATTGAAATTCCTCCAAGCATGTCAACCTGGAGATAACTTATGTATTGAACTGTGATTATCAATGGAATTTCACCAAGTGTATTATTACCCTGTGATATGACAAGTGGCTAAAACGTATATAAGTAGCTGGGGTGAAGATCAAGTCAGTTGCCTGAGACCCCAAAGCAGACTCCACATCACCCACCATGACCGTTTGACAACCACTGCAAAGCACTCAGCCTCTCCAAGCAAGTTTGTCTGGGGTCCCACCAAGGCGAGGACCTAGACTCAGCTGACCACTCGTCTTAACCAGGAGTGAATTAAAGTCTATATAGCTTGCTACGAATGTCTTTGCCTATTCAATTGACTCCTAATTACTTTTATTTTACGTCATGAACTACCTAAAGAACCCAGCTATAACTTAATAACTGATTAAATAGTTTATCATGACAGAGTTGAAACACCAGAGATGTGAGGCCACACCAGCTTTCCTGCTCAGCAAACAACCGGGAGGTATTCTCTTTATTGGATCAAAACAGCTGAAGATGGCCAATTGGAATGTTTCCTTATGAGAGCTTCAGGAAATGGCAAGGTCACAGAAGATAGCTCCATAATTATAATCCAGTGCCAGGACTGTCTCCTGAGATTTGTAGCTGCTGCAGACATGTGCTCTGCCTCATGTAGACAGACACAGGATAGAACTCACCAAAAGATATTTTCATAGCAAGCAACAAACACAAACAGCTTAGAGTTCGTACTTCTTAACTTTTGTTGCTAACTGCTGTGTGAAAGAAAGAGCTAAATATAGATTTTTTAATTCCTGTTTCTCAAATTTTAATGAGACCCAAAGTTAAAGTAAAAAGATTAAAATTTTCAAATCCAAAAGATAACTTTTAATTTTTTAAAAAATGGAAATACATACTTTATTTCAGGGTAAATATCACTGTGCTGATCTGCAAAACACACTGCTTCTGTAACTGACTACATAAAAAAATATAAAAAAATTTCACACAACTCCTCCTGCAGATTACATTTAATGTCCTCACATGATCCTCTGTTGGCTCCAAAGTAAATTATATTCAAGAATCAAGAGGTGAAAACACTCAACAAATAGGGATATTAAAATGACTGCTGTGTTTCTGAGATAGCAATTACATTAATAACTTCTCCTGAATCTTTAAAAAAGATTAAGTTAGCTCTCGCAAAGGGTGTCAAAGTGAGTGCATGGGCAACTAAATCCTACTTTACTTTTATAAACTTCTTATATGAAATAGAACATAGAATGTATGCTTCTTGTTGCCTGAATCAACAGATCAAGTCACAGCATAAAGGAAAAAGTGGGTAGATAGTACAAAAAAAGTCAAGCTCTTTGGGTCAATTCTTCCCATGTTATATGGATAGAAAGTCTAAAACAGGTAGCAGTAAGACACTGTGGTCTTTAATAATTGGTCCTAACTTGAAATTTCAAGTCAAATTGTTATCACATTTTGGAATTTTACCTCCCAAATATGCATTGTATTGTACCTTTGTTCAGAGTTTCAGCCAAGAAATTAGGCAATATGTGTTATAATTAACCTCAATTAATCAAGAAATTTTGTGCACAATTATGGCTATAAACCTGTGGTAAAGACACTAACATGAATTTTTAAAGAAAAGCGATAGAGGAACTAATTTTCAACTTCTACAGATTATACTCAGGTATTTCTTTCTCTCTGATTTTATCTTAGTTCTCCAATAGACTGTGATACAGTGTCACGTTTGGAAAGTAGCCAAGTGATCTTAGACCTGTTTCCTCATAGATGATAGGTGAAAAATGCCATTGCCTTTCATGTGGTTGACATGAAAGACATGTGTTATAAAGAGTGAGATAAAAGTGTTCAGTACACAATAGATTCTCCATATCAATAGTAACTACTATTATTATTCAAAGGACATATAAGTTTAGGTTTAAAAAAAATCATGAACTATATTTGTATACTTAACTTTGCCCCTAAGCAATACCTTCAGAACTTTATACACTCCTCCCAAGTATGGCCCTGGCTGGTTGGCTCCGTGTTAGAGTGTCAGCCCGGTATGTGTATGTCTGAGGTTCAATGCTCAGCCAAAGCACACAGGAGAAGCAGCCATCTACTTCTCCACCCCTCCCCCCTCCGCCTCTTCTTCTCCTGCAACCATGGCTCAATTAGTTGGAGGGCATCAGCCCTGGTTGTTGAGGAGGGCTCCCTGGACCTTCTGCCTCACGTGCTAAAATAGCTTTTTTGCGAGCATGGCCCAAGATGAGCAGAATGTTGGCCCCAGGAGGGGTTGCTGGGTGGATCACAGTTGGCTGCATGTGGGAGTCTATCTCCCTTCCTCTTACTTGGAAAAGGGAAAAAGAAAGAAAGAGAGAGAGAAAGAGAGAGAGAGAGGAAGGGAGGGAAGGAGGGAGGGAGGGAGGAAAGAAAAAGAAGGAAGGAAGGAAGGAAGGAAGGAAGGAAGGAAGGAAGGAAGGAAGGAAGGAAGGAGGGAGGGAGGGAGGGAGGGAGGGAGGGAGGGAGGGAGGGAGGGAGGGAGGAAGGAAGGAAGGAAGGAAGGAAGGAAGGAAGGAAGGAAGGAAGGAAGGAAGGAAGGTCCTTCCAAGTAGTGTACACTTTGGGTAGACTGTGAGAAAAAGTGTGAAAGGAGCAGTTGGCCCATTTCTAATAAGTAATGTACTTCATTTAAAAATAGAGACATCCCTACTTCACTGAATATAGACACCAGATTAAATACAACCCAGACCAAGAATTAACATCCTTTCCATCATCAGCCCCCATAGCCTTTGCCCCACCCCACACCTCACATCCCACTGTGACTGGAAGACTTTTTCTCATCTTCCAATTTATAATTATGATGCAGTGTATGGTTTGTAAATGTAAGCTGAGCTTGTAGCCCCTCCTTCTCTAAATCAGTTTTGGGCATATGGTTTTGTCAGCACTGAGCAAACACTTGTCACATAAAAAGACACACTGCATCTCTCTTTTCTACTTGACATAGACCAGAAAGGACGTGTTACCCTAGCTCTCTTCAACACCACACACGTACCAGAAATTTCAAAGTGTAGGGTAAAAAAGCTGAAAATGAACATAAAGATAAACCATGTCCTCTTTTACAGTACATTCAGTAGTTCTTCTGAGAAACATGACCTTATATTATATTGTAATTTATGGTGTAATTTGCAATTTTATAAATGAATATCTTAAAGTTAATGGGAAGCCTGTAGTCAAGCCAGAGGGCCAACATAAATGCTGTGCTTGAAAGATATTAGGGGATTTGGCAGATAAATGTGCGTTTTAACTTCAGCCAAATCCATACCATGCCATACCAATAAATAACAGAAAGAAAATAAAAATTTTCAAATGGGTTTGCTGTAGACTTTATGAACAACTAGAGTAGACTTAATTGTATGATTTCAGTGTCTGTCCAAAATAGTTCCAATCAAATGAAGATTTAGCACTTACATCATTTTTACCCCCATGAAACTCTTTCTGGAGTTCTAGAGAGAGAAAAAAGAAAAAACTTAACTCAATTTCCTGTCAATGATCATGGTGGTTTTCTTACAGAGATGCATGAAGAGCCCACCCCAATATTCTGATGCCATTGCCAATATTGTTATGTAGGAGTATCTGGGTCATTGTACTAAGGTCAACATGAAAGATGATTACAGAACAGATCTGCTGATGAGCCTCTGTGTCTCAGTCAGCAGGTAGGTTTAAAGATTTCAAGGAGATTTTCTTGGCGTGTTTAATTAAAAAGACAGGCTTACTCAAATCTTCATTTATTTTAGAGATTGCAGGTAAAGAACAATGACTTAAGACTCAACAGACAAGGAGACATAAAGCTTTAATATATATTTAAGTGTCTACTATAATGCCAGGTGCCATAAACATTATTCTCATTTAACCCCAATTTGGCACACAAAAACACTAAGGTCTGAAAAGAATGGTAATTTATCCAACAGTATATGGCCACTATGTGGCAGGGTTGGGATTTGAACACAGGGTTTTCTCAACTGTGTAGAAAATACACACAAGGGAGAAAATATTACAATTAGACCAGTACTTGAATACTTTTTCCTTTTGGATTCTTACTTTTTTAAGAACTGTGCCCTAAGATCAATAAGCTCAATGTCAAGTTGTTTACTTCTTAACCAACTTGAAAAAAATTAGCCAGGTCAAAATCTGATAGATTTTTGCAGGCAGCAATATGCAAAAATTCATCAGAACTTTTCTCCTCATCAAAAGATTCCTGGTTAAACAGGTAAACAAAATATGCTTCTATCAGACAAGTATGTAATTGCATACAGATCTCTGTTAGTTCTTGTAAATCATCTTTGAGAAGATGGTTTTAAATAATGAAGCATAATTAATATAATTGCCACTTTGTAATAAAAAGTCAGTCATTGCCTTTTACTTGGAAAAATATGAAAAACAGTTTGGAGATGAACAGGAGATATAAAAACCATTACAATTGCCTTATTTTCCTTATTGCACCCCTTTACTTAACTGATAGGTGTATATCAAACAGCTAAGCTTGACTGAACATTCTGTTCATAGTGACAGCCACCATCTTGCTTGCTTTGCCTTCTGGAGTTTTAGCCATTTAAAGTTCTAGGTTTAAACTCTGCAAATTTCCTGGAGAACTCAGGGGAAAACCTTATGGTAATTGAGCTGAAAAAGTTCACAATACTTTTCCCTTGACCTGGGATAAAGCAGGAGTTGGCAGAGAAAATTGTGAGGAAAAATACTGATACTTCCCACAGATATTATCACCACCCATCTTTCCAATGTGTATTCCATCCTTTATTTTTTTCTAGGTTCCTTGATACTTGGTCTTCAGTGCCTAACAAAAAAAGGAACTTCATAAAAGACTAATTCTAAGAGGTTGAATTGCTCAAATTATATCATGCATTTCCAATTAACAAACTCCTTTAATTTAAATGTGAAATAACAAAGAATTAATTAATAACAACAGCTAACATTTACGGACTATTCCCTATGTGTAGAGCACTATTCTAAGTACTTAACATATAATTTTCTCATTAATCCTCACAATAGTCCAAATGAGATAGATGCTATTATTAAGTATCCCCATTATACAGATGAGGAAATGAAAACACAGGGATTTTAAATTACTACTTTAGGTCACATAGCTATTTAGAAGTAAAATCCAATTTAAATGCAAAAAACTTGGCTCAAGTGCTTGTGTTATTAAATACCACAATGTACTGCCACCAGCAAATATGCTCATATACAAGTGGTTTTGTCAAAAAATATCCACCTGTTATTGAAGTTGCAGATACATCTATTTATATTGAGTTGAAGAATCACATATCTTCTATAAATTACACTATAGAAGGTTATGTATATAATTTATTAGAAAGGAAAATGTTAGTGACTGCCTCTACTTGGGGGAATTATGATTAATCTCTATTTTTATTTGTATATACTTATGTTTATTTTTTTTAAAGATTTTATTTATTCATTATAGAGAGGGGAAAGAGAGCGAGAGAGAAGGGGGAGGAGCAGGAAGCATTAACTCCCATATGTGCCTTGACCAGGCAAGCACAGGGTTTTGAACCGGCAACCTCAGCATTTCCAGGTTGACGCTTTATCCACTGCACCACCATAGGTCAGGCCTTATGTTTATTTTTAATTGTAGTCTCTATTTCTTCTCACAATAAATATGCATTGCTTTCATTACTAAAACAATTAAAAAAAGGAAAAGCAGAATTTTTCCCACTAATGCTAGAGCCAGTTAGAAGATGAATTACCACTGAACCTTGACTCACTTCTTATTGGAAGTCAAAAACCTACCTTTCATTTGACATAGCACTTCAGAGTCTATGGAAAGTTTGCAAATGTTATCTAAGAATAATCCATCAGAAATGGAACTAAAGTTCAATTTAGTCTTCTTTCTGAGACAGGGAAGAGAAAAAGGCCAAGAGCAAGTGCTAGTACAAAGAACGTTGAGGAATGTGTGATGGCATTGACAGGAGCAGGCTGCGGTCTACAGGGAAATGACCTCTTTTAGGTGAACAGCTCATCATGGCTGTGTTGGTGTAAACTTAACTCTCATAGTGAAATCTGGGCCTCTGATCCAAAACCCAAAGCTTCTGTGTAGTCAGAAAAGGTCAGAGCATGCAAAACTTTCTTCACAGCAGGATTGTTATGATGGTGGCAGCAAAACTGGCAAGTTAGGAACATTTTTCAACAAAATGTTCTTTATAAAAAAAATTAGCATTGAATGACAACATGCTATAACATAAAATCTTTACCATTAGTTAATATAATTGAGTAACTGAAGAAAGGAGTGTTCTCCCCCCCTTTTTTTTACCAGTTAATGCAGATGACCAGTGAGGTATCATGGCTTCTTTCATAATGTAGCTCTGGTACAACCCAAAGAAGCTAAGAAATCAGTGTTATGTCTGCCTACAGATATTTTCAATAACTTTGCTCTCATCAGGTCATCCATGGGCAACACCATGAAAATTAACATGGCAGCACCACATCAATCTATCTACTCACTGGTTATCAACCCAACTAGAGTGATTACAGTGGAAAGGTTGTACTGTATTCTAATCCAGTGGACCAAACTTTTAAACATAATTATCATCTATGAAGCTTTTAAAAATACAGATAAGTTTTGCTCTTCTAAACTTGATTGGTGATATGGGAAGTGGCCCACAAATGAAAAATAAGGATTAATATAACAAAACAGAGTACATTCTTGTTTCTTTTATATATTTATACATAGATTCTCATCTAAGTATGAATAGAGATGGTTAGAAAAAATGTTTCAGCTTTACTTCATTAATAATTCAGCAAGACTAAATATTGCTGTTGAATATATTTGAGCGATTGCAAATTTGGCAGGTCTTGTAGACAAATCTCCTCCTATATTTCACATCATCAGAACAGCCTTAGTCGTCGGCACTACAGCAGACTGTACATTTATTCAAGGGTGATGAGGTGTGAGGTGGTAGTTCAGATAAAAATTGTGTCCCACACTTTCAACTCAAATGCAACTGAGAAAAGAAAAATATGCATTCATTCTCAGAGCAGGAGAATATATAGCAACTTGAGATTTACAAATAATAGATAAGCTGTGTAGTAGAAATTTAAGGTAAACTTTGAACATTTGGACTATTTTGGGAGAATGCCTGATATGATCAAGACCTGGAGGAAATAGGTCAAAGTCAGTGTATTATTGACCAAGTTTTTCCATTTGTTTGTCTCTGGTTTTTCGTTCCTTTTCATGGAAGAAGGCTATGTGCCTCTACATTGAGCAGAACAGTTCAGATGTGGTATCCTCAGTTTAAATCAAGATAAGAATAACTACTAGGCAACCCTACAGGCTCTAACAGAAGTTTTTATAAACAGAATTCTCAAAGGTGTTACTTATAGTATAACCAAGATAATATGACAACCTCATTCTGGAGAAAGAATGTAATTTATACGTAATGGTATAAAACTGGTGTTAAACTATTGTAACTAGTCTGAATCCTTCAGGAGGTATGTTTAATGTGAGAGCCTCCTCACTCAATCAAACTTGCATCTTATTAATGTTCCATGTGATCTGACCAGTCAGAGAGTGATGTGCAGGTAAGGGATAGATGGGAATGGGTGGGAAAGTTTATTTTGACATCAAAGGAGGTGGCAAAACCTAGTCTGAGCTCTCCAATGTAAAAAGTTCAGAATCCCTTCATTTGGTTGATCATTCCTAGAATTGAAAAAAACAATGCTATCACCAACACTGGGCTTGGACTGTGTAGGGAGTGACATAATCCAGAGAGAAAGGCTTATGCCTCATCAACAACCTGCCACACATAAAAATCTAATTATTTATTTACTCAAATATTGAATGATATCTACTGAGTGTCAGACAATGCTGGGAATGCATAGATAAACAAAACAAATAAAAATCCTACCCCTATGAAGCATGTATTTTAATGGGAGGAGAGAAAAAGTCAAGAAAATAAAAGTCAGATATAGCATATCAGGTAGTAATAAGGGCCATGGAAAAATATGAATGACAAAGGGGTAGAGAGTCTAAGAGAGGAGAGATAGAGACATAATTTTAAATAAATTGGCTAAGAGAGAATCTCATTAAAGTGACATTTAGGGAAAAAAATGAAATGAGGAAATAAATCTTGCAGAAGTCATCTGGGAGAAATTTCCAGGAAATTGGAATAGCAAGCTAAAGGGACACAGTAATCACAAGAGTTTCCAGTATTTGAATCAGTGGTGTGGATTCACCTATCCTGAACAAATCTGTGCATATCAGGTGGCTGAGAAGGGTGTTTTCAGTAATTCCAAAGGTTCATCAGTTGCCTTAGACTTTTGGAAGGCAAGAAGGTGGAGAAGCCTCGTCTGTGTATACCTTTGGGAATTTTGTTATGTGTACTTTTGTTTCATCTTTCTGTTTTCTCCAAGAAAGGACTCCTTTTTACATAAATCTGAAGAAGTAAGATAAATTAAATAAAAATCTTTAGTTTGCCACCAAACCACTAGCATAGACACAGAACTAGCTCGATTTCCAGAGTCGGCACCATGAATCCTTGCAATGAATAGTTCTAATTCATTTGCATTACTTACTACTGGTTTGTGCATTTGTTTCTCACAGTTGTTGTAACAAATTATTACTAAATTTGTGGCTTAGATCACCACAAATTTATTATCTTACAGTTCAGTAGGTTAGCAGTCGGACGTGGGACTCTCCAGGCTGGACTCAAGATACTGATGAGATTGCATTCTTTTTTCTTTTTTAAATTTTTAAAGAAAAATTATTTAGAAAATTAAATTTAATGAGGTGACATTGATCAATAAGAGCATATAGCTTTCAGGTAAACATTTCTATAGCATTGAAACCGTTGATTATATTGTGTACCCATCACCCACATTCAAAGCATTTTCCGTCACCATTACGTACTTGTCCTTCTTTACTCCCTTCCCCCTACACCCTTACCCACATCCCCCCTCATTCTTTTATGTAGACTCGGAAGATCCATATCTTTGCCTTTACCCTTTACTAGATGCTGCCCATTCCTTGGTTCACAGCTCTCTTCTTCTCTCTTCAAAGCTAACAAAGGTGAGTTGAGTCCTATTCATATTACTCTCATTATTTCTAGCAGAGTCCCTCTTGCCATGTAAAACAGTGTATTTGTAGGTCCCAAGGATTAAGACGTGGACATATTTGGGGGCCATTATTCTTTTTTTTTTTTTTGTTATTGCTTCTATGGTTCCCACAACATTCCTCTCTTTTTTTTTTTTAATGAATTTTTATTAATGGTAATGGGATGACATTAATAAATCAGGGTACATATATTCAAAGAAAACATGTCTAGGTTATTTTGTCATCAAATTATGTTGCAAACCCCTCGCCCAAAGTCAGATTGTCCTCCGTCACCCTCTATCTAGTTCTCTGTGCCCCTGCCCCTCCCCCTAACTCTCTCCCTCCCTCCCTCCCATGTCCTCCCTCCCCCCCCCACCCTTGGTAACCACCACACTCTTGTCCATGTCTCTTAGTCTCATTTTTATGTTCCACCAATGTATGGAATCATGTAGTTCTTGTTTTTTTCTGATTTGCTTATTTCACTCCTTATAATGTTATCAAGATCCCACCATTTTGCTGTAAATGATCTGATGTCATCATTTCTTATGGCTGAGTAGTATTCCATAGTGTATATGTGCCACATCTTCTTTATCCAGTCTTCTATTGAAGGGCTTTTTGGTTGTTTCCATGTCTTGGCCACTGTGAACAGTGCTGCAATGAACATGGGGCTACATGTGTCTTCACGTATCAATGTTTCTGAGGTTTTGGGGTATATACCCAGTAGAGGGATTGCTGGGTCATAAGGTAGTTCTATTTGCAGTTTTTTGAGGAACCACCATACTTTCCTCCATAATGGTTGTACTACTTTACAGTCCCACCAACAGTGAATAAGGGTTCCTTTTTCTCCACAGCCTCTCCAACATTTGCTATTACCCGTCTGGTTGATAATAGCTAATCTAACAGGAGTGAGGTGGTATCTCATTGTAGTTTTGATTTGCATTTCTCTAATAACTAATGAAGCTGAGCATCTTTTCATATATCTGTTGGCCATTTGTATCTCTTCCTGGGAGAAATGTCTGTTCATGTCCTCTTCCCATTTTTTTATTGGATTGTTTGTTTGTTTGTTGTTGAGTTTTATGAGTTCTTTGTAAATTTTGGATATTAGGCCCTTATCTGAGCTGTCGTTTGAAAATATCATTTCCCATATAGTTGGCTGTCTGTTTATTTTGATATCAGTTTCTCTTGCTGAGCAAAAACTTTTAATTCTGATGTAGTCCCATTCATTTATCTTTGCCTTCACTTCTCTTGCCATTGGAGTCAAGTTCATAAAATGTTCTTTAAAACCCAGGTCCATGATTTTAGTACCTATGTCTTCTTCTATGTACTTTATTGTTTCAGGTCTTATATTTAGGTCTTTGATCCATTTTGAATTAATTTTAGTACACGGGGACAGGCTGTAGTCGAGTTTCATTCTTTTGCATGTGGCTTTCCAGTTTTCCCAACACCATTTGTTGAAGAGGCTTTCTTTTCTCCATTGTGTGTTGTTGGCCCCTTTATCAAAGATTATTTGACCATATATATGTGGTTTTATTTCTGGGCTTTCTATTCTGTTCCATTGGTCTGAGTGTCTATTTTTTTGCCAATACCATGCTGTTTTGATTATCGTGGCCCTATAATATAGTTTAAAGTCAGGTATTGTAATGCCCCCAGCTTCAATCTTTTTCCTTAGGATTGTTTTGGCTAATCGGGGTTTTTTATAGTTCCATATAAATCTGATGATTTTTTGTTCCATTTCTTTAAAAAATCTCATAGGAATTTTGATGGGAATTGCATTAAATTTGTATATTGCTTTGGGTAATATGGCCATTTTGATTATATTTATTCTTCCTATCCAAGAACAAGGAATATTTTTCCATCTCATTGTATCTTTTTCGATTTCCCTTAACAATGCTTTGTAATTTTCATTATATAGGTCCTTTACGTTCTTTGTTATGTTTATTCCTAGGTATTTTATTTTTTTTGCTGCAATCGTGAAGGGGATTATTTTTTTGAGTTCGTTTTCTAATATTTCATTGTTGGCATATAGAAAGGCTATGGACTTTTGTATGTTAATTTTGTATCCTGCGACCTTACTGTATTGGTTTATTGTTTCTAAAAATCTTTTTGTGCAGTCCTTCGGGTTTTCGATGTATAGGATCATATCATCAGCAAAAAGTGATAGCTTTACTTCTTCTTTTCCGATATGGATGCCTTTTATTTCTTTGTCTTGTCTGATTGCTCTGGCCAGAACTTCTAGCACCACGTTGAATAAGAGTGGAGAGAGTGGACAACCCTGTCTTGTTCCAGATTGAAGGTAGAAAGTCCTCAGTTTTATGCCGTTTAATAGGATGTTGGCTGATGGTTTATCATATATGGCCTTTATCATGTTGAGATATTTTCCTTCTATACCCATTTTGTTGAGAGTCTTAAACATAAAATTGTGTTGTATTTTATCAAAAGCCTTTTCTGCATCTATTGATAAGATCATGTGGTTTTTGTTCTTTGTTTTGTTGATATGGTGTATTACGTTAACCGTTTTGCATATGTTGAACCATCCTTGAGATTCTGGGATGAATCCCACTTGATCATGATGTATTATTTTTTTAATATGTTGTTGTATTCGGTTTGCCAGTATTTTGTTTAGTATTTTAGCATCTGTATTCATTAGAGATATTGGTCTGTAGTTTTCTTTCTTTGTGCCATCCTTGCCAGGTTTTGGTATGAGGGTTATGTTGGCCTCATAAAATGTGTTTGGAAGTATTGCTTCTTCTTCAATTTTTTGGAAGACTTTGAGTAGAATAGGAACCAAGTCTTCTTTGAATGTTTGATAGAATTCACTAGTATAACCGTCTGGGCCTGGACTTTTATTTTTGGGGAGATTTTTAATAGTTTTTTCTATTTCCTCCCTGCTGATTGGTCTGTTTAGGCTTTCTGCTTCTTCATGACTCAGTCTAGGAAGGTTGTATTGTTCTAGGAATTTATCCATTTCTTCTAGATTGTTGTATTTGGTGGCATATAATTTTTCATAGTATTCTACAATAATTCTTTGTATTTCTATGATGTCTGTGGTGATCTCTCCTCTTTCATTTTGGATTTTATTTATTTGAGTCCTGTGTCTTTTTTCCTTGGTGAGTCTTGCCAAGGGTTTGTCAATTTTGTTGATCTTTTCAAAGAACCAGCTCCTTGTTTTATTGATTTTTTCTATAGTTTTTCTGTTCTCTATTTCATTTATTTCTGCTCTGATTTTTATTATCTCCTTTCTTCGGCTGGTTTTGGGTTGTCTTTGTTCTTCTTTTTCTAGTTCCTTAAGGTGTGAAGTTAAGTGGTTTACTTCGGCTCTCTCTTGTTTGTTCATATAGGCCTGAAGTGATATGAACTTTCCTCTTATTACTGCTTTTGCTGCATCCCAGAGATTCTGATATGTCGTATTTTCATTTTCATTTGTCTGTATATATCTTTTGATTTCTACGCTTATTTCTTCTTTGACCCATTCATTTTTTAGAAGTATGTTGTTTAGTTTCCACATTTTTGTGGGTTTTTCCCCCTCTTTTTTGCAGTTGAATTCTAGTTTCAAGGCTTTATGATCAGAAAATATGCTTGGTAGAATTTCAATTTTTCTAAATTTGCTGATATTGTCTTTGTGGCCCAACATATGGTCAATTCTTGAGAATGTTCCATGTACACTAGAGAAAAATGTATAGTCTGTCACTTTGGGATGAAGTGTCCTGTAGATGTCTATCATATCCAGGTGTTCTAGTATTTCGTTTAAGGCCACTATATCTTTATTGATTCTCTGTTTGGATGACCGATCTAGAGCCGTCAGCGGTGTATTGAGGTCTCCAAGTATGATTGTATTTTTGTTAGTTTTTGTTTTAAGGTCAATAAGTAGGTGTCATATATTTTGGTGCTCCTTGGTTTGGTGCATATATATTAAGGATTGTTATGTCTTCTTGATTCAACTTCCCCTTAATCATTATGAAATGACCATTTTTGTCTCTGAGTACTTTTTCTGTCTTGTAGTCAGCATTATTAGATATGAGTATTGCTACGCCTGCTTTTTTTTGGGTGTTGTTTGCTTGGAGTATTGTTTTCCAGCCTTTCACTTTGAATTTGTTTTTATCCTTGTTGCTTAGATGTGTTTCTTCTAGGCAGCATATAGTTGGATTTTCTTTTTTAATCCATTCTGCTACTCTGTGTCTTTTTATTGGTACGTTTAATCCATTTACATTTAGTGTAATTATTGACACTTGTGGGTTCCCTACTGCCATTTTATAAATTGCTTTCTGTTAGTTTTGTATCTAGTTTGATTCTTCTCTTTTGTTTTTCTATCATTTGTTTTTGTTTGTTTGTGTTCCATACTTCTTTCCTCTGTTGCTACCTTTTTTAAGTCAAGTGTTTTTGTGGTGGTTTTTTCAAGGGTGGTTACCATTAAGTAATGAAAAGGGTACCTACCATATTCATTGTAGTACCCTATCTTATAAGTATTTCTGAACTTTATCATCCTTTGCTACTGTTAATCTCCATCCTCTCCCCCCTTTTTTTCCTTTGTTGTCACAGTTTAAGTTTGGTTTTATTGTGTTCTTGGTGGAGCTGTTACTTGTGGTGTTGTTTTCTTTTGTTCTTTGAATCTGGTTGGAAAACCCCCCTTAGTATTTCCTGGAGTGGGGGCTTTCTGTTGATAAATTCTCTCATCTTTTCTGTATTTGTGAATGTTTTTATATCTCCTTCATACTTGAAGGATAGCTTTGATGGGTATAGTATTCTTGGCTGAAAGTTCCTCTCTTTCAGGGCTTTAAATATTGGGGTCCACTCTCTTCTAGCTTGTAGAGTTTCTGCTGAGAAATCTGATGATAATCTAATAGGCCTTCCTTTATATGTTGTACTCTTCTTTTCCCTGGCTGCCTTGAGAATTTTTTCTTTGTCATTGGTTTGTGTCATCTTTATTATGATGTGCCTTGGAGTGGGTTTGTTGGGGTTAAGAAAACTTGGTGTTCTGTTTGCTTCTTGAATTTGAGGCTTTAGTTCCTTCCACAGGCTTGGGAAGTTCTCGTCTATTATTTGTTTGAGTATATTCTCCATTCCATTTTCTTTCTCTTCTCCCTCTGATATACCTATTATTCTTATGTTATTCTTTCTGATGGAGTCAGACAATTCCTGTAGGGCTTTCTCATTTTTTATTATTTTTGAGTCTCTTTCTTCTTCTCTCTGTTGTGCCTCAAGTTGTTTGTCTTCTATTTCACTAATCCTATCTTCAATCTGGGCTGTTCTGTTAGCTAAGCTTGTTACCTCGTTTTTCAGCTTGTGAATTGAGTTTTTCATTTCTGTTTGATTTGTTTTTATAGTTTCAATTTCCTTGGTAATATATTCTTTGTGTTCATTGAGTTGTTTTCTGATCTCCCTATATTGCCTTTCTGTGTTTTCTTGTATATCTCTGAGTATTTTTAAGATTTCTAGTTTAAATTCTCTGTCATTTAGCTCCAAGGCTTCCAATATGTTAAGTCTTTTCTCCATAGATTTTTCCACATCTATTTGTGTTACCTCTCTTTCTTTTGTATCCATAATATTCGATTTCCTCTTTCTTATCGGCATCTGAGGGTGGTCTTATTGATAGCACGCAGGCGCACTCCCTCGCGGCTTGAATGAGCGTCGCTGCTGCGGTAGCTTCCTCCACACCCTCGTCTCTCAGATTCAAGTGATAACAGTCCTTTTGCTTTCAGTTTGTGTGGAACTCCGGAATGCTCCGAGGATAAATTTTTCTGTTTCTAGTTGATAAATTTGTTGTGATTTAGGGGAGAGCTGTCGGATGCGCTTCTCACGGCGCCATTTCCATGACGTCACCTGGGGGCCATTATTCTGTCTGCTGCATTTAATTATGACTGGCTCTTTGTTGCCCTTTTTTTACATTTCCCATTTATAGAAAATGTTTGCAGTAGTCATTGCAAAACTAGCAAGGAACAGAAAGGCCTCTTACCTATAGACAGTTATTTGAACAAAAACTATGTTCTGGGATATTTTCTAAACTGAAAAATATGTCTATAGGTTAGTAAAAGAAGGAAAATATAATAAATAAAAAATTAAGGGAATCATTGCCTCTTTGGATATTATAACAATGTGTAAATAGGAGAAAATTAATTGAATATTCTGAACCTTAGTTTCCTTAATGCAACCTTTCAGGATTATGAGAATTAAAGAAAGTAAACTGTATACCATATGTACTAACATAGCTCTAGACCACATTAGCCACTTATTCTGTTATTACTATTTTGTTATTACCATTGGCATTCACATTTTATTCTTTCATTTGCTTCCTCAATTCTCTAACCTAATCTCTCTAAAAAAAACCCTAGATTTTAAAATATTTTCTATGTAAACTAGTCTTAGATATTGCCTTTGACCTAAATAAATATTGCTGCTTTTGTCTCCTTTAGATATCCGGGGACTCTTGAGCTAACTATGCAAATTAAATTCACCCAAAGGCCAAATCAGTATGCTGCGGCACGAAGCCTGAAGCTATTTTTAAGAGCACGGCCCTGTGGTCACTGCCCCTCTCTTTTCTTCTCTCTTACAGCTGTTGCTGAGAGAAACAGTCACCTGGCAGAGAGTGGCAGCAGCAGCTGTCCATGCAGAGAAAGGATTAGGTCCAGCTGCCACATTCCCACCTCCTGCTGAAGGCTGCTAGCAAGCCCGGATCAGGTAAGCAGTGACATTGAAGATCAGAGTGCCCGTGGGGCAGCTGAACATCTGCCTGGTGACCTTCAGGGCCACCTGCCTCTTCAGAGATAGCCTGGGTGGAGGGAGGAGCAGCAGCTACCTGTTGTTTCTTCTGCTCTATTTCTGATGAGTCTCAGTTTCATCTCTTATGTTGGTATAAAACCCCAGATACCTTAACACATGATATCTAGTATGTCCAGTATCTGACATATTAAAGTTTGGATGATACGGACCATGGAGCTCCGTCTGGAGGAAACCCATGTCTAGACCCAGGTTAGTACTGGGGTTGATGGAACTCTGTCACTGTTTACACCAATTTAACTCTCTCTGACATTTCATCTTTGCTGGATGAATGACAGAGTTACTAAGTGTTCAATGTGTGCTGTACGATATCATGAAGTCCAACCACCTAATGAGGGATAAGTAAATGGAGACCTAGAAAGGAAATAGTTATCTCAAAGACACAAGTAGAACAGTGTTTGATCTGGCCCCCAATTCACTTCTCTTTATCTGATATGTCCCTCACCCACACTTTGAGTCTATGCTGCTTATTCTTGCTGTCTTTAGATATGCTTTTTTGCATGCAGGAAGCAGGTGAGTAGCCATGTTAATATAATAATTTAATATTAAATATTCTGTCCTTGCAGATGAATAGACTGTAGGCAATAAAATGCAGTAACCCTCGCCTGACCAGGAGGTGGCACAGGGGATAGAGCATCAGACTGGGATGTGGAGGACCCAGGTTTGAGATCCCGAAGTTGCCAGTTTGAGCACGGGCTTATCTGGTTTGAGCAAAGCTCACCACCTTGGACCCAAGGTCGCTGGTTCAAGCAAGGGGTTACTCAGTCTGCTGTAGCCCCATGGTCAAGGCACATATGAGAAAGCAATCAATGAACAAGTGAGGTGTCGCAACGAAAAACTAATAATTGATACTTCTCATCTCTCTCCGTTCCTGTCTGTCTGACCCTATCTAGCCCTCTCTCTGACTCTGGCTCTGTTAAAAAAAAAATGCAGTAGCCCTCTTTGGGTCGTTTAGAGACATGGCAAGTATGGTCAAGGACAGTAATGCATTGAGGATGCAGCACCACCGACTGGTCTTGGGGGCTATATTACACACCCCAGCCATGTTGGCTGAACCAGCCTTTGGGAACTGAGCAGGAGGCAGATAGGTGGCAGAAGGAAATGTTGGAGAGGGATCGGGGGAAGGTATATAAACACGTTCCTCAAATGTCTCTAAAAAAAAAGTGGATTCACAATTCCCTTGGTCCCAACACTCACTTATTACTGATTAATAAAGTGAAACTTACATGTATCAGGATGAGAGCCTCAAAGGAAATAATCTCAAATGTAAAAATCTGTCTATTCTATTTAATAAAAATCCACCTAGCTATAAATACAGAAAAACATGAGTTGGAGGACATAAACTTGTGTGTGATTCAATGACGAGGACTATGTTGAAAACAGGGCTTTTTTCCCCCCTTCTGATCATCACCATCCCTCTTCATGTTCCCTCAAGACTCAACACTGTGCAGTACAAATAATAGACACAAATATTTTAACTTGATGGTACATTTTTTTCGTTCACTTAAAATAGGCAAAATTGTCGATTTTCCTTTTTCATGATTTTTCAAGTGGCCCGGGTTCAGTTGGCACTGCAGACAGTACAATAGCAATCAGCCAACAACGAAATGCCCTAAGAGTAAAAAAGCAGGCATTAAAAACACTCGCTGGAGAAAGTCCTCAGCACGAGAGGGAAGCAAGCACTCAACCAAGCCACGGAGGGCACAGACCAAGCAGAACACATCTGCTCTTGGAGATCTCATGGTCCCATTGTTTCCCACATTTGCTCAGATTAATCAGAATCTCCAAGTCTTCTGAGGCTCTCTACCACCCAAATAATAGCTACATCACGGGCAAATGCATGCCAGTCTGTTGATGTGTACACCCCGTAGTCATTCGCTGAGGAGACTGGCTCCTTTATGCAATGGCTACGGGTTTCTTCAATAGAGAACTAGTGGAAATGTCTTTAGTAATTCTCCACCTAACTCTGTATTGTTTTTAGTGCTCACACACATGCGCCTGCATTTTTTTTTAATTGAGTCCACAGAATCTTACGATTTTGTTAGATGGCTTCTGGTAGACGGTAGCTTCTCAGGGAGAAACAGCTCTATGAAACATGTAGGTTACTCGAGTGCATTTAACAAATTCCATTGAGGGCAATTTGTCATCAAGAATAAGAATATAAATATTTTGATTTATGTCAGACTCATTAATTATATCCTTCCCAGTCTATATTTTGGAGTTGCTCCATATACTAAATTTACTTGTTATTTTCATTTTTGTTTAACTGAGAGCCCTTCTGCCATTCTGACTGGAACAACTGTTGTTTATTGGCCTTGCAGATCAGCTTTACTCTTTCTGCCAAAGGTATATACCCTAAAGGAAGCCAAAATTACACTGAATGAAAATTTGGATGAGCACCATTTGTGCTTTAATTTGAGTAAAAACAGTCTTCAAAGATTATGTTCTGTGAGGGAGGGTTGGCTTAGTAGGTAGGCCTGAGGTTTCTAAATAATTGAAGTTATCCCAAAGCAGACTGGAATTTATCTCAACCCGGTTATTTTGTATGGACCTACACCAGGAAATAATTAGCTTGAGAACAATGGTGTGTCTGGTTGATCTCTCAGGACCACATGATTCATTTATGTACTAAGTGTCAATGTGGCTGAACTGGCTCATGTGCTCACCTGCATCTACCCGGCAAGCAATCACTTCAGTGTCTCCCACCCCAGCCTTCCCTCCACACTGCCCATGCCCATCCCTGTCTCTTCCCCAGGCTCCTTGGCTTCCTTACCTATTTCACTGGTCTGCCATGGCCTGGAGCAAGTCATAGTTTCCATGATATTCAGTTTTAATGTGAAAATGGGAATAATTTGTACCTTTCAAATTTAAAGATACATTCAGGAATAAATAAGACAATGTAGGTAAAGCACCAAAGTGTCTGCACCACAGTAAATATTTAAGTAATGAAGTGATCATCATCACCACCACCATCCTCATCATCCTCTTCACCAGCTGACTCAAAGTAAGGGGCAGGGTAATAGCAGGGTGATGAAGAAGTAAGGCACACCGCTGGGTCAGGAGGGTCTTTGCAATGGGGAAAGGGATCTGGGATTGAGAACTGAACCATTACCGTACCTGAACTCTCAGCAACCCTTTAGCCTGCTGGAGGGCACATGTGAAAATAGAGCTGATACAGTATTAGGCTGACATAATGGGCCATTTCATCACAGGGCAAATAAGAACGCGATGACTACAGGACAGGCTGGGGGTGAATGTTCCATCCAGTGGATACAGTTCACTCCTTAAATCAAACTGCTGGAAACACTAGATCCCATCTCATTCCACATCCAATAGTTACTTCCTGTTGGTAATTTATGCTGCAAACTGTCCTAAATGCTTTTGGTTCTTTTTACTTCCCTTTTATTAATTTAGAATAAAGATATGTGTACCCAGTGAGAAAAAAAATTTTTTTGCCATGTGATGGCAGTCGATGCCCAGTCTTCTTCCCAGTGCCCACTCTGCCCCTCACACTCTGAGTCCTGGACCAGTCTGCTGTGAGCCCTTCTCATCACCTATTCCCATTACCGATACCGTCTTGTTTATAAAGAGCACTCTTTGAAAGTGACCTTGTTAGAGCACAAATCAGATTATGTCACTTCACCTACATAAAACCACTACATTTTAGAATGAAATCCAAAGCTCCTACCACAGGTTTTTAGGACCAGCAAGCTCTGGCTCTGCCTTTCAGCACGTTCACCGCTTTCCTACCTCTTTTGAGTCTGCTTTCCTCTCCGTGGGAAAATCTTCCTCACTGCCCCCTCCTGGCTACTTGTATTCATGTCAAATGCCATCTTCCCAGGTGGCTTCCCTGATCAACATTGTTACTACCTTCAGGGCCTTTTTCACAATGGTTAGTCATTTTGTGCACTTGCTTGTTTACTTGTTTAGTAAGAGCGGTAGTCCTTGTGGGGAGGAGCCTCTAACACCTGCTGTCACCACAATAACCAGGCCATTGCCTGTGATAGAGCAGATGCAGGTTAAGGATGTAATGAATGAACAAATGAATGATTTCTTCAAGGCTATCCCATTTTATGCAAAACAGCATGATTCTTTATAATTATGCTCACCATTTCTTTATATCGTATAAAAGTTGTGTGTGTGTGTGTGGGGGGGGTAGACATGGGATCACACAGAACTGAGTGAAAGAAAAATAGTAATAGGTTCTATAAAAAGGCCAGAGAATTGCTGATGAGAGTTATATCACCTGACAACAGTTTTTTGAAAGAGAGTTTCTAGAATCTTGTACAAGAAGCAAAACTGAGAACTAATACATATATAGGTGAAATGTCTCCTTTATATAGCCATTGAGAAATAAAAAAAATGTACCTTCAGGGCCTAAATATTTCTAAGACTATATATATATATATATATATATATATATATATATACACACACACACACACACACACACACACACACACACATATTTCTTATTCCTTTTACAAGAACCTGATTCTGCATTTCACCGTGCATCAACACTGCTAACCTATTCACCAACTGGCTTGCAACAAAAATTTTGACTGAGGTCTGTGTGCCCTTGAACAAGGGAAAATACCTCCACCCTGATGATTCATTTTGAAGAGTTGGAAGAAACGTTCAGAAAGACCTGGATAACTGTTTGGTAGGAGGACAGGGCTGTGTTATAACTGCAGTTATTTTGTTTTCTTTTATACAGACAAAAATGTAAAGATGATTTTTAGAATTCTTCCTTTCCCACCCAACCATGTGCCTACCAATTCCTCTTACTGAACAGTAAGCTTTGAAGGGATGCAGGTGTTAAAGCATATTCATATGGAAAGTGTTCTTCAAATGGCCCTAAATTTTATTTTTGGTGACCAACTGTGTGAATATTTATGGCAGAGTTTGCTCATCCATTAAAGGAGAGCGTTTTCTTCTAAGTTTGCTCATCCATTAAAGGAGAGCGTTTTCTTCTATTATAGTTCTCTTATCTTGATAAAACACTCACTGTATTATATTCCGCCTTTCTAAAGAAATCCTCTGTTAAAATAATATACACAGTTCTTTACTTTAACATTGTTATAAAATATGTTCAGGCACATGAATTGTCTTTCAGTTAGTATTCCTTCTTGCCTTATTTTTTTTTCACTTATAGAGACTTCAATTAATGTATAAATGTCAGCTGGTTACCTGGACAGATCATAGGTTTTTGTGACTGTTTAATTTTCAACTTGCTAGACTAACGTATCTATTTTTCATGTTACAAAGCAACTATTATGGAAAAGGGGGCATTATGGTAGCAACTCTTATTTCTAAAGGCAGTCATACTTCGGTGGAGTTAGGCTAATTGCTGTATATACATAAATATACACACACACACACACACACACACACTCACATGCCACTTTTTCATCTCTCCAAAAATTGTCACTAGGCTCTTCTGGTCTGTAGCTTTGTGACCTCCTATATTGGATAACAAGTCTTCTATACAGAAACAATTAGTCAAGTAAAACACGGTGGAGTGGAGAGGTGTAGGAGAAAGTTGAATTTGAAATGCCAGTCCTTAATTAAACTAGAAACTGGACACATGGACTCTAACACATTAACATAAATACTTTGTTAAACCAGCAAACTGATACCTGGGACATTGAGTTGTTTAGTGATACCAGCCCAAGAAAAAACACCACCAAATTTCAGTTCTGCAGGCTAGTAGGAGGGTGGCAGACTAGTCAAGAAGGTAATCTGGGGTCTTACATAAATACATATATAATGGGAGACTCTTTCAGGGGTGAAGCTAAAAATGCAATAGATTTGTTATAGGTATCTGAAAGGCTAAGAAAAATCTGTTAGCTAATATCAGAAGAAACAATATCTTCCAACATTTGTTTTGGCTCAAACTCAATCACTTTAAACTGTAGGACCAAAGATATAACAAACCAAAATTTTAATTTAACCCTGATAGATCTGCACCTCATTTAACTCTGTGCTTAATGCTCACATTTGACTTCTCACATTATAATTGCATGGCCCACAACATTCAGTGCTTATTATGGATTACAATTCCTAAATCATTGTTCAGAGATCTCCAGCTCTCTGCCATAGAGCTCTCCTTGTTTGTGCAACAGAGGTTATTTAAATGAATAGGTCCTGAATACTCTCACAAAAAATCTACCAATAATTCTTTCAGGAGTCGGGATCTACAGCAAATTCATAGTGCTATCTGGCCTTGAAAAGGACCAAACCATTGGTGCCAAGCCTATTTAAAGAGAAGAGTATCAGAGTAGAAGGGAAAAGAGCATCTTCATTCTTCAAACTGTGCAATACTGGCTCCCACTAAAGTTAGAAAAATAAGGTCAATAATTTATATTTAGCTAACCTATCTATTTTTAAAAAGAATTTTTCATACACGATCTCAATTGATATGCTCAGAAATGCAAATAAATATAAGAAATAACTTTTAAAAACCTTATAAGATAAATAATTAGCTATATTTGACTTTGTTGCAGTTGGTAAAACTGCTGCACAGAATATATATAGGTCTTTTCTGCTGGTGCCTGACTCCAACATCCCCACTTTGCAGCCCTGTTGTCTTTTCGGCTTCTCTTGGCTCCCCCTGCTCTGTTAACAGCCGGGAGCTATGCTAAGGCTGAAAAGTGACTTAATGAATCCTTTGAAAATGGAAGCAGCAGAGACAAAGGAAATATTGCACAAGAGAATTAAATGTTTCAGAATTTCTTCCACCTTAGACAGAGAATAAGAGACATAGACATTCTTAAATATTGACATTGTGTTTCCCATCTCTGTCTTTGTCAATTGCTGGCAATAGCTGAAAAGAAAAGACTAAAAATTGAGGCAATATACACATTCCACCTCACATCTAGCCTTTCAGTTAGAAGTAGGGGGAAAAAAATGAAGGTCTCTGCAAAGAACAGAGGTAAAACCCTGCAGGAAAAAATGCACAGGCACTTTGCCAAAGGAGCACATTGGGTTGTTTGAGTATTTTTCTGCACAAGACAGAATCGACTCATTATTTACAAGGAGAGTTGACTTCTCCCTACCTCAAGAAGGAAGCAAATGAGAAACAACACAGAAACTCTTTTAGTAACATTTTAAACTTTATATTTCAGTTTTGAAAAAGAGATTTCAAATGAACTAGCATTGTCACTAAGTATGAGAAGAAAGAGAAACTCCCACAGTCTTTTTCCTCCTGAAAACTATAAGGTTCTTAACTTCTCCCCTAGTACAGAGCTCTCAAAAGTACTTTCAGAACACAGTTCCAACATTTCTTTTCAGGCAGTTTTATGAATGTTGGAATGTGAACAGCAACAACAACAAAAAATGTTGCTTCAACTGCAGTCTTCCCTCTGCTTTTGGCCCACAAGCACTTGCTGATGTTGCAGAATAAATACCAGCAACACCACAAGCAACTTGAAAAAAAATTTTTTTTTTAATAAAGTGCATGTTATGCAAGACTTAATTGAATACACTTTTCTACAGGGAGTGAAACAGCACAATGGTCACAGGGAAAAATCCAGTCAATTGAATATGCCAGGCATTTTAATTATAGAAAATTGGGCATCCTAACTATAAATGTTTATAATAACCATATCTGTGTGTATCAAAATCAAACCAGTTCTCATTTGAGGACTTAAGCAAACTGGATCCAAACACATAGACTGATTTCCAACTCCCTGTTGCCACTGTAGACTAAACAACTATTGGTCATTAATAAAACATCAAAGAAAAATATGAATATACACATCACCCCTCTCAAAGTTATCATGACAAAGGCCTTTACACAAAATGTAACAGCTTAGTGCATTTCTTCTGGAAAAATACAGAGTGCAACCACCTGTGCCCATGTTGGATCTAAAAATCTAGCTTTTATTAAGCCAATATTTAGGCCATGAAGTCACCTCTCATCATAAGAGAAGAGTGGTGAACTTAGGTCATTCTCATCAAAAAGGCATAAATGCACAATTGCAAAGGCAGACAGTCCCATAAGGATTTGTCAGGGTGCATAAGGAATAAGACCAAGAAAGCTCAGTTACTACTTAGACCTTAGAGAAAGAGAGTGAAAAACTACATCAGAGAAGGATGCTTCCTAGCAGGTGAAGAGGGGACTCCGAGCCTGGGGGCAGGAAGAGCATTGCTGGGGGAGGCTGGTTGGTTGTGAGGCGGAGGACCCAGTGGGCCTGGAGACGCCTCCTCTGCCTCTGTGACTGGCGTGCCCACAGTCAGCTTTAATGCTGTGACTGGAAAAAAACAACCACCAGCTCCCACATTAGACATTTGCCCAAGAATTGAGTTATTCTACTCCAAGATTAGATTCAGTAATATCAGAAAGAGATGCAAGAAAATCAATTTCCTGATAAGAAAAAATAGCTACCAAGAGCACTCTTGGGGAGACGGACAGGAAGCAAAGGCTGCTGAGCAACATGAAACGAATAGCAAATATTTAAATTGGTATATCCATCCACTCAGGAAATGGGATTTCAATGAAAAAGCTATCAAAACTAATAATAAGTATTTCCTCCATCTAAGTCTCGTCACCCTCATTGCTCGCCCTGTGCACAGGACCCAGACTCTGGATTAACATGCCAGTCTTCACGGAGCTAAAAAATATATCCTGTGATTTGCTCGTCCAATGGTGCAAGGCTAATGGTTGCCCTTATCATGTTTGTTTGTGCGCCTGGAAGTACCAGACCTTTTAAATCCTGCCATGGATGCACCCAGCTAGCTCACAGTTCAGATCTCAAGACCTAACTCACCAAATCCATGGTTTACAAGCTTGCTTGAAGGTTCTAAATGCAATCATTGTTCTAAAAACTCATCTGCTTAAAATAAAAAGAAAGCATTGCTGGGAACTGCTGAAAGGAAAACAGAAAGGTCATTTAATTTTTGTTTAACTTTGCCCATCAGTTGCCAAGTAAACTTATTAAGTCTTTGTTTTATGAGAAATCACGAAACATGTCTAAAAGCAATTTTATATAGCCAGTGGGTATCAGTCAAATACACTGCCACTCACCTTTACAGTTTTGTTTTTTCTTCCTGCATCCCACTATAAACCTCTCAAAATGAGGGTACTACATCTTTTGTACACTCCTTTATTTTCTGTCACAGTTTCCTGGACACAATGGCATCTCAATCAATGTTCACAGTGGCCTTACAATCAATGCCCAATGTTCAATCAGTGTTTCAAGGAGTGAGACAGTGCAACTTCCAATCACACATTTTTTTCTGTTTCCTAAAACTAACATAGATTATTTATTTATTTTAATGTGTTCTTCCAACATCGAAGAAAAGATTTCCTAAGAAATAAAGAGTAAAATTTCTGGATGGCGTTTGTAGACACACAAGATTTCTTTTACATAAAAGATTAAGAGATGGAACGTGTTATCTTGATTTCTTAATTAGACTTAAGACCATGGGCATGGGTCCAGGTACCCTCTCTGGTTGAAATATATGAAGACAAAGGCAATGTATGATCTGTCATCTGATATAAAGAAGAAGTGCCTTCTGGCCTTTTAGCACTCAGGAGCTCCAAAACAGAAACAGAATTATTCAAATGTTCATGGTCCTTCAAACAGTCTCCGTCCTAGGTTTGGGGGTTTTCTCCCCATTTATTTGCCTGCCATTAAAAATACCATGTTGGATATTTCATCTGGAAAATACTTTACTTCAGCCCACTCTTCATGGATACCTTCTGTTTAGCAAGAGTGGAAACTACACTTAAGCCAGACATCCTCAGGGACAATAATACTGGTTTTCAGGGTTATTTTAAATTTTATTTTTTAGCCAACTGTTATTCTTTAGTATCAGCCTTATAGCCCCCTCCTCCCAAAAACTCTCCAGATCTCCTGGTAGAATTTCCCTTTTGTATGTATTCATAAGTCTAGTCTCCACAGTATAAACTTTGCTGGTTAGTGAGCAGTGACATTTAAGCAGAAACCTGGAGGAAGAGAAGAAGCAGCTCATTCAGGTATGTAGGGAAAGAGCCTGCTAAGAAGAAGGAACAGAACTGAGAAGTCCTTGTGGTGGAGAATACCTGGAGTGTGCCAGAGCAATGCAGAGGTGAGCACGGGTAGAGTAGGTGGGCAGGGAAATCGCACGGGAAGGTTTCAGGGCAGAGGTAGTTGTGCAGGTGGGGAGACATGGAAGACCTGGTAGGCAATTGAGAGACTTTGGCTTTCTTTTGATTGAAACAGGGAGCTGATTGAAGGCTCTGAACACAGGAGTAGCATGATTTAACTCATGCTTGAAAAAATTCCCCACTAACCACTTTATGGAAATTAGCTTTTTTGTGCAGTGGGGAAGGGCAGGTAAGACTGGAGGCAGAAAGGTCATTGAGGAGGCACTTCTAATAGTTTAAGTAAGAGATATTTTAGCTTGAACCAGAATGGTAGCAGTGGAGATGGTGACAGGTGATCAGATTCTGGATAGCTGTTGAAGCTAGTGTGAATAAGATTTTTTAAAGGATTAGGTGTGGTATACGAGAGAAAAGAGTTGAGGGGAGAGGCTGGTCAAGAGTTAGAGTAAGTAGTCTGTGGGTCAGTTTGGGCAAATTTCTTTTATTTGTGAAGCTTGAAAGAATAAGAAAGGATGGGTGAAGAATAAGAAAGGATTAATGAGGCACCAAGACACATTGGTGCATGAACAAATGGACTGTCAAAATTGTATTATTATTTTGACTGGCCTTCCTCTCCATGAAGACAAGCACTTTGTCTTATCTGTTCTGTATCTACAATACTTGACTTAAAAAAAGTGTTCAATCATTTAAATAATTTATTTCAGTTCATTAATTTGTTTACATTATTGTGACCAGAAGCCTCTGAATCACAAGAAATATACCCTGTTAAAGTGGTTGATACAATTTTGGAAATAAAGCCAATAGAATATAAGCAAAATATACTTAAATGTGAATAATATCAAGGCTTCCTGTACTCTCTGGCTACTTTAGGGAAGAGTTAAAGGGCAGATACTTTGAGGTAAATATCTGTATTAGTCAGCTTTGCTTTCCTAACAAATTCCACATCAAGGTGACTTACTAAAATACAGGTTTATATCTCATTCATGTTACAAATTGAACACAAGTTAGCTATAGCTGTATTCTACTTCCACTTCCTCATTCTAGAACTGAAAAAGTAACCCATATTCTGAAACATGTAGGAAAGGGAAAAAGTGGTGAGAAAAACTTACAATGCTTCTAAAAGCTTCTGCACAGAAGTGGTGTGGGTTACATATATTCACATTCCATTGACTAAACCAAGTAATTTTTCCAACCCTAAATTCAATAAAGGTGGGAATAATTCTCTTTCAGGAAACCAGAGAATAAATTGTTGCAACTAGTAATATATCTACTACAAGACTTGAACAATACATAAAAAAAAACAAAAACAAAAAACTAGGAGGTTCCTCTAGCCTCCTGGGTCTCAAGTGAGATCATAATCAGGATTGGAGAATCTACTACTGTAGCCATCTGTGTCCATAAAGTTTGGAGCTGAATGCCATATTTGACTGTTGGCAGATCAACAGCAGTCACTGGGGACTATACTGCCCTCCTTCTTCTTCTTTTATTTATTTATGTATTTTTTGAATCAACAAAGAATGATCATTAAGTAAATTCAAGTGTCTCTGGCTTCAGAAAATGCTGCAGGTCACCATTTCACAGTGCTTAACCTGGTAAAATGTCCTTTAATTAGCTTCTCAAGTATTGATTAATCCCTGTGGGGATTTTGTTCTGAATGTGAAAACGGGGAAAACATAGGGTGTATAAATTTTTTATTTCCAGAAATCAGTTCCTTCCAAACTTCTTCTTCCAACATTGAGTGTAAATACTACCTCAGTGGAGAAACTGCTTCAGCTTATAACAAATCAAAGGCAATTGACCAATTTTGTGTTTAGAGGTCCGATGTATATATTAATAATCACTCATAATACCATGACATCTAAGCATGGCATGTTTACAAGGATATAGGCAGATAATGAATCAAAGCTCCAACATTCAATGATTATATAACTTGTGATGTATTTTGATCTAAAGTTTTATGGAACACCTCTTTTTATTTTTTTAATTTTATTTCTTAAAGGTTTTACTTTAGTAAAATATACATAATATAAATTGTGTCATTTTAAACAACTGTTAAGTGTAGAATTCACTGGCAATAAACTATATCCTCAATGTTATACAACCATCACTATCATTTGTTTCCAGAAATTTTTCATCTTTCCCAACAGAAACTTGTACCCCCTAGACAATAACTACCGGCCCCTGGTAACCTCTATTCTACTTTCTGTCTCTGAATTTGCCTATTCTAAGTACCTCATATAGGAGGAACCATACAATATTTGTCCTTTTATTTTTGTAGCATAATGTATTTCATTTTGTAGCATAACTTGTTTCACTTAGCATAATGTTTTTAACTTTCATCCATGTTGTAGTATGAAAATATCATTCCTTTTTTTTAATATCATTCCTTTTTTAAGCTGAATAATATTTCATTATATGTCTATACCACATGTATCATCTATTCATGAACACTTAGGTTGTTTCCACCTTTTGGTTATTGTAAATAATACCACTGTAAACACTGCTGTGTAAGTATCTGTTTGAGTTTTTGCTTTTGATTCTTTTGTGTGTATATATACTGCTCACAACAATTAGGCAGTGGTTTTCAACCTTTCTAATGTCGTGACCCCGCAATACAGTTCCTCATGTTGCGGTGACCCCAAACCAAAAACTAATTTTGGTGGCGACTTCATAACTTTAATTTTGCTACAGTTATGATTCGGAATGTAAATACCTGATATGCATTATGTATTTTCCAATGGCTGTAGGCTACCCCGCCGGGGTCGTGGCCCACAGGTTGAGAACCGCTGAATTAGAGGATATTTCAAAATGAATACGAAGCAATAAAAAAAGCATTTAATTTTCTTTTTATTAAGCAAGAACATCAGAAAAGCAAACAAGTCAAAGAAAGTTGTTCGATTATGCAAATAAGATACAAAACCAACTTTTATTTCGTTGGTAAAAATGCACTATACAAAAGGTTTAAAGTACTGGAGTATCTGCATATTTTCTGATCCCCTATTTTTTGTAAGCAATGTATATGCAACTAGAAGTGGAGTTATTAGGTCACATGATAATTCTGTATTAACTTTCTGTGGAATCACTAAACTGTTTTTCACAGCAGCTGCATCCTTTTATATTTCCACCACTAATGCATTAGTTTCAAATTTCTCCATATCCTGGTCAACTCTTATTATTTTCTTTTTTTTTATTATAGTCGTCCTAATTTGTGTGAAATGATGCCACATCATGGTTTTGATTTCCTTCTTTTTAATGATTAATGATATTTAGTATATTTTCATGTACTTGTTGGTCATTTGTATATTTTGTTTGGAGAAACATCTATTCAAGTTCTTTGCCCATTTTGTAATTTAAATTTTACTTTTGTTTAAATTTTTATTTAACTTTTTAAAAATATATTTTCAACTTGAATTGAGAAGTCAGTGTTTGTGTTTTTAAACATATTTTTTTTTATTTTTCAGTTACACTTTATATTGTCCAGTGATTAGACATTTATATACTGTAACTTACAAAGTGATCACCTTGATAAACCTCTTATCCACATGGCACCATATATAGTTATAATATTATTGACTATATTCCCTAGGCTGTACTTTATATCCCAATGACTATTCTGTAACAATCAATTTATACTTCTTAATTTCTTCCCCTTTTTCGCCTACTCCCCCAAACTTCCTCCCATATGGTAACCATCAAAATGTTCTCTGCATCTGTGAGTCTGTTTCTATTCTGATTGTTCATTTTTGCTTTTTAGATTCCACATATAAGTGAAATCATATGGCATTTATATTTCTCTATCTGACTTATTTCACTCCACACAATACCTTGTAGATCCATCCATGTTTTTGCAGATGACAAGATTTCATTCGTTTTTCATGGCTGAGTCAGACTTCATCATATATATGCACTACTTCTTTACCCATTCATCTATTGATGAACACTTAAGTTGCCTCCATATCTTGACTATTATAAATAATACTGCAATTAGCATATGGATATATATCTCTTTTCAATTTAGTGTTTTGAGGGAACTCCTGTTTTTAATGTGGCACCAAATATTTTTGATGGTGAATAATTGCATGTTTAGAACTATTTTTTATATGAAGAATATTATATTGTGATCCTTTCCCCCAAGGCTCTGAGTGAAAATGTGAAAGCCAATGGAACACCTAGGTTAGCTGGGTGTACATTGAAACTGAGAAACTCATTATAGGAAATGCCATTGCATAAATGGTTCTATGTCAGAGATCTATATTCACATCTGTACAGAGGGTCCTAAATAATAAAACCCTGTCAATTTGGCTGGAAATTCCTTATGGCAAATCTGCAACAAAATTTTTTTACTCTATATTCTAGTGTGAGTGTGAGTGTAGGGGTTTGTTTTTCTGGTCCCACATATTGTCTATATGTATTAGAAAGAAGAGAACTAATGAAAAGTTGTAATTCATAAAGCTGTGGTAATTTGTATTGCCTTATCTTGATGTCTAAGTTATTTGTTCAGATATGTGAATTGAAACTACAATGAAAGAGTATTCATTCTAAATTTAAGTGTATCATTAAATCTGTATTACATTACATATTTATATTTACTAAATATAAATGACTTCTGGTGACATATAAATATAATTTATATTTATTTAATTTAACCTTATATATTAAAGTACTTTAATTATTATTAATTATAAGACATATAGTTATTTATATTTCAATCAATAAACTCTTCTATTTACATAGATTTGGAAAACTTTCTGTCTCTTAGTTTGCCAGTCTTCCTCCTATCATTTCAGTTAAATTACCATGGAATTGGTAGAAGTAATTGCTTTTTTAGAATATGGAACTGGAAATTAAATGAATTATTTTCATTTTTTTTTTTTTAGGAAAAATGATTGTTGCATTGTTTTCAAATCTAGATTAGCACTTGTCATGCCAAAAGTGACATATCGACCTTGGTCAGCTTTGGAATTCTAGCTTTAGTTGAAATCTTTGTAGCAATTCCTGCAATATCTGTTATGTATAGACTTTAACCAGAGATGTGAATGTTCCCTGGTTTTCTCAGATGAAAAATGCATCTGTCAAATAGGTATCATATGTAGTATAGTATGTAGACATACTGCAGAGGCTAGAAAAAGAGATGAAAGAAAGGAAAGGAAAGGAAAGGAAAGGAAAGGAAAGGAAAGGAAAGGAAAGGAAAGGAAAGGAAAGGAAAGGAAAGGAAAGGAAAGGAAAGGAAAGGAAAAGAAAAGAAAGGAAAGGAAAGGAAAGGAAAGGAAAGGAAAGGAGGAAGGAAGGAAGGAAGGAAGGAAGGAAGGAAGGAAGGAAGGAAGGAAGGAAGGAAGGAAGGAAAGGAGGGAGGGAGGGAGGGAGGGAGGGAGGGAGGGAGGGAGGGAGGAAGGAAGGAAGGAAGGAAGGAAGGAAGGAAGGAAGGAAGGAAGGAAGGAAGGAAGGTGGGAGGGAGGGAGGGAGGGAGGGAAGGAGGGAGGGAGGGAGGGAGGGAGGGAGGGAGGGAGAGAATGAGGAAGGAAGAAAGGAAAGAAGGGAAGGAGGCAGGAGGTAGGGAGGGAAGGAGGGAGGGAGAGAGAAAGGAAGGAAGGAAGGAAGGAAGGAAGGAAGGAAGGAAGGAAGGAAGGAAGGAAGGGAGGAAGGGAGGAAGGGGAAAGGGAAGGAAAGGAAAGGAGGGAGGGAGGAAAGGAGGGAGGGAGGGAGGAAGAAAGGAAAGAGAGAAGGAAAGAAAAAAAGAGGGACAGATAGAAAGAAAGGAAGACATTCCTTATCCAGATTACTAGAAGATTTTTCTTTATTTTTAGTTTATTGCACTTCCCTTCCCCTTTATACCATCTTATAGAAAATATTGGTATTTTATATAAAATCTCGCCTCCTGCTTTGTGCTTCCGAAGTTTGTGCAGGATTAACCACACTCTGCACTTCAATCCACTTCTATAGAAACAACACAGTCATCCCAGAAGAGCAGTGCCATTTCACGACCACTCTTGCTGTCTCCAAAACCACACTTTTTCCTTTTCATTCAAAATCTAACCTCCTTGGCTGTTTGTTGCCACACTGCTTCAGAAGAAAAATTAGATTATGCTAAGAATATAAATACTGAAAAACAAATGTTCTGTACTGAATTTAGTTCACCTTTTCAATGTTCACTTTGCAACGATCTGTTTGCTCCCTAAAATAAATCCTCTCTGACATTTGATTCTCACTTAATATTCACCTTGGTTGAAGCTTCTGAGTCTCCATTCTCTCCCCAACCTCCCTCCCTTCATCTCTTGGTTACCCAGCAACCTCAAATGGCTGGTTGCCCAAACAGGAAAAGTAAATGGGATTAACTCTGGAGGAAACTAATTGAAGGAAGCATTAATACATTCTCAATCAGAACTCTTTCAATACTTGCTTATTAAGTTGCACTTTGCTGTCCTAAGGCAGAATATGGACTGTGGAGCGTACAGGTGGAAGAACTGTTTCAGACTAGATGACTGAATATTCACAGCAGTGGTGAAAGCAGCTACCACATAATAGCACTTAACAGACCATAGTCCTCTACTTGCAAAAGAACATACAATTTTATTACTCGTCTTTCAGCCCTACTCCTCTCATTCATGTATTCATGTGTAAATTCATACATTCATTTACTCACTCCCTTATTTATCCATTCTCTTAAGTATTACTGAAAAACAGCATGCTATTGTACAAATTCTATAAAATCTGGGATGAACCAGATACTGGTTTTCATCTTAGTTCCACCACTTTCTAGCTCTGTGATACTGAAGTAATTTTCTCAAACTTTCTAGGCCTTTATTTGAACATTGGTAAAGTTATCAATACCTCCCTTAAAGAGATAATGTGAGGATTAAGTAAAATCAACTTTGCAAGACAATTACCACGGTTATTGCCCAAATTAGACCGCCCACTAATCACTTCCTCTTCTAATATACAGCACTGCAGTGTGGGAGAAGAACTGGAAGTGTGCTAGCTATGGTAGACTTGTGGCTGTGGAGGAGTGACTTGATCGAGCATAAAGTCAAGACAAGAATGGAATTTTGGCAGTTGTAATTGAGATGGATGGACAGATATGAGACTTCTTTTTTATTAATATTATTAAGTGAGAGGTGGGGAGGCAGAGACAGACTCCTGCATGAGCCTGACCAAGATCTACCCCGCATGCCCCATACCAGGCAATGCTCTGTCCCACTGGGTTGCTGCTCTGTTGCTTGGCAACTGAGCTATTTTAGTGCCTGAGGCAAGTCATTGAGCCATCCTCAATGCAGGGAGCCAACTTTGCTGGATCCATTTGAGTCCTGGTGCTGCAGGAGGGGAAGAGAGAGAAGAAAAAGAGGGGAGTAGAGGGAGAGGGGAGAAGCAGATGAGTGCTTCTACTGTGTGCCCTGACCAGAAATAGAACCCAGGGCTTCAACATGCCAGGCCAACACTCTACCACTGAGCTAACTGGCCAGGGCAGAGATCTTTTAAATGAATTTATGTGGTGATTGATATCTCCAGTGAAAATTATCAAAGGTACCTTTGATGTTTTGACACTACATAATCTCAAACAGGTGGTGTCATTGAAGGTAGGAACCAAGAAAGGAAAATTAGTTTGTCAAATAACTTAGGTTTAAGTATTCGGGACAGAACTGGACCTGGGGTACAAAAATGAAGGCCATCACCTTGACTTCTATTATCTCAGGCCTGGCTAGCTAGGATAATGGATACAGTATGGGCAGGGGAAGAAATTAGTATAGTTAACAGCAGTCAAAAGAACCTCAGCTGCTTGTAGGAGCTAGAACTCTGCCATCCAAAGATGTAGCATCAGCCTCTTAGACTTTTCCAGATTTATCTTCCTTCAAAGCAAAACTTTTGACAACTACTTTCTAAACCAATTCATGTTGTTCACAGATAGGCCTCTCAAAACTTCTGTGTGCTGGAAAAGTTCACTCAGGGGATGGGGCTCCAGAACGCTGTGGACTGGAAGAGCCGACTCAGAACCCATGTTCTCATACTTTCCTCAGCTCAGACAAGTGCACTGACTCATGGAGGGGAGAGATAAGGAACCATGAACGCTAGACTGTTCTATCCTGGAGTTCCAAAGTCCAGACGAGTCTTGTCAGGGACATGCATTTTGAAGGAGGCGCAGAACTGCCATATTAGGTGGGATGGAATGATTCAGCTGTGAACAAGCCTAGCTGGGCTCTTCTTTGTTTACTATCACTCATAAAGTGATCCTAAAAACTGCTTCCTTTTGAAAATGGTCATTTAATATGCTATGAAATGTTAGTAAAAGTTAAAGAGGTAGTTAACAGGGAAAGGATAACTTGATGTATAAAGATATGATAGAAATGAGACTTTACAGAAAGACAGGAACCTGTACCATAATTTTCCCATTTGTAAATCTGAAGATTTTTGGAGGACTTTCAGTAGAGTGATAAGGTGGTACAGGGTGGCTGCCTGGCAATTTTATTCTTCAAGATGAGTGATACTTTTATCAAGTCTTCTCTTTATTTACTCTTTCAGAATACACTTGTTCAGTTTACTCACCTTTTATCTGCATAATAATAATATAAAATTTTTATGAGAGAAGAAATGGATATAATATACAACACAGGCTTCAGCAGATCTTCACAGTTCTGAGGTCTGTCCTTGTGGTAGAATATCTTGGTACCTTCTCTTTCCTTTTCCTTTCCTTTCCTTTCCTTTCCTTTCCTTTCCTTTCCTTTCCTTTCCTTTCCTTTCCTTTCCTTTCCTTTCCCTTCCCTTCCCTTCCCTTCCCTTCCCTTCCCTTCCCTTCCCTTCCCTTCCCTTCCCTTCCCTTCCCTTCCCTTCCCTTCCCTTCCTTCCTTCTTTTTTCTTCCTTCCTTCCTTCCTTCCTTCCTTCCTTCCTTCCTTCCTCCCTCCCTCCCTCCCTCCCTCCCTCCCTTTCTCCCTTCTTTTCCTTTTTCAAGCATCTATATTCTCCCAATTGTTTTCTTGTAGAAAGAAAGGGAATAAAAAGAAGAAGTGAACTCCTCTCCAATAAAATAAGAAACAAGATGTTTTATTTGGGTTTTTTTTCTTCTGTCAAAGACAGAAGCCATCTTTATAATGCGTCCTTGTTGGAGATTATATATTTCTCCCACTGACAATCAGTCACTAGAAAGGTTAGAAAAAAAGGCAGGGAGTAGGGATGTTTAAACTATACAGAACAAATAAATAATTCAGTGATATTAACCTCTCAACTGCCTGCGACGCATTTTTTGTAGCTCAAATGGTAAGCTGGCCTTGTGAGAGAAGTGATGTTTATCATTTATTTAATACACATGGCAGCAGCCTAAGGAAGAAGAGTTTAAAAGTAATGTCAACAGGCAAAGGATCACTCTAGTAGGAATCATCTAGCTCACCTGGAGTTTCTCCTGAGGCAGAGCTGATGTGAATTCATTCAGGGCCATTCTATTATTCATGCAAAGAACTGTCTATCACAAATGCAATATGAAAAGGAGGTGCACCCCATGTGAGGCATGAAATATCATCTCTAATAACTGGCAGTTTAATTTTAAGATTTCAGGTCTTCTCATTTAGAAATACCTGAAGCAAAAGTTCTAATATAAAACACAGTACCTGAAGCCAAAATTCTAAAGCACAGAATGATAAAGGAAATCATTGCTGTTACACTTGAAAAAACTGTGTCCTATTTATACCAGAAAATATTTTTTTAAATAGATTACAAAGAAGATATAGAAAATAATGCAAAACCTGACAGCAGAATGTCAAGCCAGCTAGTGCCTCAGAGTAAGAACTTTTCATAATTCTGAAGAACACTCACAAGTATATAGTCTTTGTAATTACCTTAAAAAATGGTATTTTTTTTAATTCTAGGAAAATTGAGAAAAGAATTCACAAAATTTACTGTATAATCTAGAATGTACAGGAGAACCTAGATCTTGAAGCACAATCACTTTTGTCAGCTGATAGACTCTAAGAATTTCTAATTTGAATACTTAAAAAGATGTAAGGAATAACCTGTTCTAATAAATTTATGTGAGTGGTTAAGAAACTGAGGTCCAGTGGCAGACATAAGACCAGAACTGTAGACTCAACATCACCTAGTATTCTTTATCTATGTATCTATATCTATAACTTTTAAAAAACTATCTTTAAAAAATAATACAATGTTAATGATAAGTACAGTGTATTTAAATGTCACATAATGGGTTCAAGTACATCTTCTGTCACATGCTCAAACCACTTCACATCTATGATGCTATATGTTCTGTGTAATAGATGCCTCTTGTTCTTTCATTAAAGAAGGAGGACTACCGTCTAAGATCCAGAATTAGAGATTGTGCAGATAGGTGCTGGTTTTGGTGGCAACAGCTAGGCTTGTGGGATTCCTAAGGTCAGGCTCAATAGGAGAACCGAAATTAGAGCAGCAAATAGAGATGATAAAAGAAGAAGCCAAAGCCCACTCTGCCAAGAAGGAAAGTTAAAAATAGGAGGTCAAAGAAACTGTGGCTATGGACTCAGGACTTCCCGTCCTAGGGAGGCAAGTGCAAGAGCAGCATCAGATGTAGTCAGGGCCATGTCCGGGCAATGGCCTGGGGCAGATGCTCTCTGTGACTGGTTTGCATGTGCCGGCTGTGGTCAGGTGGTGGGTGGCTGGCTGTGGTTCATTCAGTACAGGGTTGAGAGAGGCTCACACATATGGGAAGTGTTTACTTGCTGTTTTTCTGGTCTAGTTCCAAATTTTCTCCAGCTGGACATTTCTCTGAGAATAGTGAGAGTGCATAAGAAACAACCAGAGCCTCAGCCCACCCACTATTGATGAGGCTGGGTTCTCTTCTTGGGGTCAACTAGACCCAAGTGTACCTCTGGCCATTTCCAGTAGAATGTGAAAGACATCAAAGTAATGGATTTGTAGGCAATGAAGCTCAGTGTAGCGGAAGAAGAGAAGCAAGAACTGATTGAGAGAAGACAGATGTTAGCCATAAGTATAAAATACTAAAGCCACCAACTGAAAGTCATGGATAATTCAACCAATTCAACTATCTCTACCTATATAGTTCATGATGCCAAGTAGTTTGTGTTGTGACAGACATTTTAGGTGTTAAGATTTTGTAATTCAGGACAGGGCACTTGCTTATGTGCAAATACACACACACACTTTTTCTCCTATTGATTTTGTTCAGTGTGTCTTCCAAACAACCACACTGCAGGTCCTGCCACTTTGAGGTTTAGAGAGTTTAGGGATTCAGGAAAGAAAGGAAGTTGGAGATGGCACAGAATATGGGGTGCTGCTGTTCTTTAAACAAGAGAAAAGGAACTGCTGTGGAGAATTTTCTAGCAACTAGAACTAAAAGTCACTCTGGACTCTAAAATTGTCAGACCATTCTGCTGAATATCATAGAATCATAGTGACTATACAGGAAGAGTAAAGAATAAGAATTTGAAAGGAGCTAAAGACAATAGGGAAGACAAATAGGAATCAGATAGACCAGAGAAATATCTTGAAGAAAGGGTTTAGGATAGCAATCACATAAAAAGTGTAGTTCCCTACCCAACAATGTTCCTGAGTCCACCTAGAAACAAACAAACAAAAATTGTTTGAACCTTGGAGCAGACTTTTGGAGCAGTAGTATAAGAAACATATAGGCAAGGGTCCATAGCATGTTTTACTTTAAAGTTGCCAGGAAAACATCTGCACAGTGTTTGGCATATAATAGACTCTTTTTTATTCAGTGAGAGGAGGGGAGGCAGAGACAGTCCTACATGTGCCCTGACCAGGATCCACCCCACAAGCACACTAGGGGGTGATAGCTCCTGAGGCAGAGGCCATGTAGCCATCCTTAGCTCCCGGGCCAACTCGCTCTAATCAAGCCATGGCTGCAGGAAGGGGGCAGAGAGAGAAAGAGAGAGAAGCCATAGGGAGTGGGGTGGAGAAGCAGATGGGTGCTTCACCTGCGTGCCCAGACTGGGAGTCAAACCTAGGACATCCACATTCTGGACCAATGTTCTACCACTGAAGCAACTGGCCAGGGCCAAAATAGCCTCTTAAAACATGTTAGCACCTTTCTTTTCCACAACATTTCTTGAATGACATTGACATGATAATCTTCTCTCCACAGTTCACAAGACATTTAAAATACTACAAGACTGAATATATGTATAGTCTATGTCTATGCCACTCCCATGTTGATATCCAACAGAAATGTGTGCATACATTTACCAAAATACATTTATTAAAGGGTTTGTAGAAGCAATGCTCACAATAGCCAAAACCTGAAAGCTACCAAAATACTCAACAGCAGAATGGAGAAATAAATTGTAGTAAAACATAATAGAATCCATGATCATTTACTCTATTATATAGTATTTTATATTGTAAAAATAGTAAGTTTCACAAGCATAATGTTAAGCAAAACAAGCCAGACATAAGAGTATATACTATATAACCCCATTTACATAAAGTTCAAGAACAGGTTAAAAACATCCATACTATTAGAAGTCTATGTAATTATTATTCTTGGTGGTGATGGTGGTGGTGTGGTGACAAAGAGAGTTTCTGGAGAGTTGATAATGTTCTTAACAATGATAGTTAATGTCAAAATTAGTCAATGTCCTGCTTTTAGAGAGATCATACACATGCATATACACACATGAATTCTTCGTTTTTAAAGAGCAGGATGCTAAGCACATTATTATCATGAATTTATAGTAATAAGGATAGATGTAACTCTTCCCAGGCAGGCAGCATTGTATTGTGGTAGAGAAACATTAGGTTCTAGTATTAAACAAAAGTCAATTAAACCATTATTCAACTGTTCATTAGTGCTGCAATTGGGTCAAACTTCAACAGGTTTTAATTTCCTTGTTTGGAAAGTGGGGATAAAAATATCTGCATCATAAGAGTGTTGTAAAAATTTTAAAAGATGATAATATATACTGAGGGTGTCTATTAATAGTAATGTTAATTTCATTCTTCACACTTGCTCAGTCAGCACATGTATAGTTACCTTTGTGATATGATTGTAAGTGCACTTTTCAAGGCTACTGTATTACTTGGTAGCAAAAAATGCAGGCAACCTTTAAGCCAAATGTGACACCCTGTCTCTGCAACACGCAATTTGTCAATGTTTATTCTTTCTGGACAATCACCACCTTAGTTTCTGAGGTTGGATGCCAATGAGTTATGTTAATGTTTCTTGGCCTATTTTGCTTATAATTAGTCAATTGTGTTCAGCATAGGTAGCCTGCTTTACTCTCACTCTGAAGACTACAGCCCCCTTCTCAATAGATCTAAACTATCGCTTCAGTGGACAGGATGTATCCACAGGCCTGTTTGGGGAACCTGCTCATCTGTTAGAACATAGGTGCAGTTCAGGTAACGAGTAATTCTCCATCTTCCACCTGGGGAAACTCAAACATCTTTGAACCTCCTGACTGACATGAATGGTTCAGGGAGCAGACAGAGATGAGAAAACCGCTGCAGTGTTTACAGAGCTGAGAGGGAGAGGTGGAAGAGGTGAGAGGCAGGTAATGGTCACTTCTCTGATACCTTCTCTTCCGCACATGTTTTATATACAACTTCTGAAACTCTTCATAGCAGTCTCCTTCCCTAATTTATCATCCTATTTTTTTTCACACATCTTATTCTCCCTTCCGAATTCTCTGATTCATTTTGAGTATTCTTAGCTGTATGTTTTTATTTCTCTATCAATCCAGATTTGGTAGTATGTATTTCTTGAGTTCGTAAATAGAACACATGCCCTAGAGGCACATCCTGATAAATTAAAAACATTCTATTCAATTTATTTTAAAATAAACGTGACAGCAAGTGAACCAACATTTCATTTCTTTATATACAGGTTAATGAACCCACATTTTGGCAGACATGAAGGCTTCTTTCAGGGCTTTTCCTTTCGCTTCTTTTAAGGTCTTTTCACAAGCTTTGGTAAGGGAGTGAGGATGGACGTTTGATACTACAAACCTTCCATTTTCTCTCAGATCTGAAGCTTCCCTTCTTTTGCTGAGCATCTTAAACAAGCAGGCGGATGTTTTCCCTCTTTTATTTTTTAATTGCTTATGTTGATGTGCTAGACAACATTTTCAATGAGATGCAAACGGAATTGCCCACACAGTAATAATAGGGGCTTTGTGGGCCACTCAGCATGGGCTATGTTTCTCTGAAGCCTTTGGGTCCACATCCCAGCCCTACAAAAGGGTCAGTCCAGTCAGTCCATTTCAGCTTCTCTCCCTCCCATACCAAAGAGATGCTCTGACTGTGAGAAAAACAGCAGGTAGAATAGCCACTGACAGAAGTTCCCCTTTCCCCCCACAGTGCATAGCACTTCTTTTCCACTAACAGTCAATTACTACATTTCAAATAACCAGTTGCACTTTCTGAGAATTTAATGAACTACTGCCATGATATGGTAAACCAGGGCTGACGAAAACAGCTATTTCACTCAAAGATTTTTTTTTGCTATTCAATAAACTTTTCCTGTTAATACATCATGATAGCAACTGTGATTAGAAAAAAAAAAATAACATTCACTAATTTATACTTGAATGACATACAAAAGGTTGCTAAGTGCTTTGAAAGTACAACAGGATTAATTTTTGATTTGGGGAGTAATATATTTTCTGGCTAAGGATAGGCTTTTCCCTAAAATCTACAAATGCACAAATACAAATTGTCTATCTTGATTCAGTGTTATTCTCAATGCTGTCATGTAAGAGTTTTGGCCCTCTGTTTAGCTATCAGCACTTTGGAAGACTTTTATTTAACATGGGCAATACAGACTATTGATACTGATTCTTTCTCGGGCTCTCTTACCATGTTATAAGTACCTACACCCAGGAAATCTCTATTAAAATTAATGTTATGGGGGAAGGGTACAGATGTCGTCTGGGTAACAGGCTTGGGCACTGCAAATACTAGAGAGAGATTTCTGTGGGCCTTTTTTTTTAAGCGGGACAAAAGACCCTACTTCAGAAGGGTTAGCTCACTCTTGAGACAATAAAATAGGAAATGAAGAGTGAAAGTAAGGGCACAGAATCCCTTAAAATTCACTATAAGACTCACAGTGAATGGTTCTTCCGCAAACTAGTAAAGAAACAATGGTAAAATAAGAATAAACTTATAAGCTTCCCAACCTCAGACGGGAAATAAGGAAGGTCATGTCTTGGCAAATTCAAAAATCTTAGGATATTCTGGGGACCTTGAGAGGAGAGGCATTCACCTAAATTTACAGGTATAATAAGTAAAGTCAGGTGACCGTTCTTTGCTTGGCCTGCTATCTTTCAGAGGCTTTTAAAAGTCCAGTATGAGATTCCTTATAAAAATTTCCAGCAAAGCAAATTTAGGTCTATATGGTAAATTACCATTTTTGTTGCATATAGGTAAGAAACCAGGCAAAATCTAATGTGACCGCCTTATTTTGTGATCAAGCATAATTTTTAAGATTATTTTTGATCAAAAGAAGGGTGACTGTAGAGAAGTATTGTGTTCCACTAGAAAACAATTCTTCATCTGTAACATACTCTTGAGGTTATCAGAGTCTAATGCTGTTCAATGTCTTTGAACTATTTTGCAACTCTGTAAATTACAGATTACTGATAACTATTTAAGCTCTGTGTTTTCTGGTAGAGATTTAACTGATTTCCTCTCCAGCTATAGAAAAAAAAAATTGGCACTTAGATGTAAACAGGGCTAGATTTTCTTACTTGTCCAAATGAACAATTCTTACCAAATTTTCAATATCTGGCTATAATTCTTCAAACTAACTTTTCAGTTTTTCTCTCTCCTGCCTGACTTGTCATCACTGAGACCTAAAATCTAAGTGTGCAGATCTCTTACAGGGTGCTGGAGTGCCTTGCCACCAGCCCTTTCACCCCAGACCTGATGGAGCCTGGTGAGCGGGAGACAGGTAACCTGGCATATGGCCCAAAATTCTCACTGAAAATCATGCATGGGCAACATGCTCTTTGGAAGATTCAAAAGAAACATACTATACATCAATAGTATGTCTGGAAAAATACTTAGGTCATACATGCCTCTGTATAAGAATGTGGCTAACATCACTAAATGCATCAACAATGACTGGTGCTACATAGCCAACGGTTTTACTTCCCTCTCCGCTTAGAATCCCCTGGACTGATAACCCTCAAGATTCCATTCCTGGCTCTGTAATTTAATACAACTTTTTGTATTACTATTTTCTCCTTTTTATTTCAGGCATGTTCTCTTTTAAAATACCTGATCACTAAGACTCTAAATAAAACAACTAACCTTTGCTACCAAGCTAACTGATTATACAGAAAAGGCAGCAACAAGAATCCTTGAGGGACCATTTCTTAAACACTTCTTTGCCCTACTCAGGATACTTATTTACCTTTTCTGTGTTTATAGTAACACATATCATTCTTCTCAAATGAAAATGGAGACTGACGATGTTGAATTTTACTTGAGTCCTGTGCTCCCTCTAAACAAAGATGATTAAGAATTTCCCCTTCACTTTGTTTACCTGGCAAGTTATCTGCCATTGACCACCTCACCCTCTTATATTCCTAGATCAGACATCTCTGTCCTTCCTCATGACTCCCATATGACTTATGTATGATTCCTTTGTTTACCTGCCTATGTAAATGCCTAGGCCCACATCATTTTCTTTGAGATATTCTTCACTAATGAATGTTTTCCCTATTACAACAGCCTGAATAAAATCATCTCCTTAATCATCAGTGCATTTTGTCTTCCATAAGTGCATGCAGGTGCATGTATTTGTCAAAAAAAAAATAAAACAATACAATTCATATTTGTATATTTTATTAAATATAAATGTTACCTCAGAAGAAAAGAAAAGATGAATATAAATAAGCAATGAGCCATAGTTAATGATATGCACATCAGTTTATAGGTGAGGTGAATAGATGTCTACAACTCACTTTCGAATATATATTTAAAAAAAAAGAGGACGATGCATACTTAGAAGGATGTTTTGTTCATAGATTGTAATTAAGCAAATATAATAAAAAGCTAATTACTGAGTCTAGGTGGTAAGTTATTTAGTGTTCACATTAAGCTGGATTATTTTTCTGTATGATTGGGAAGAAGCCAAAGATACCCTCACTCACCAAGTGTATTCAAATTTGTGCCACAGAACTTCGTGCAATAAAGAAAGAAATAAAAGGTGTAGAAATTGAGAAAAAAAACTATTTTTAAATGGCATTATTGTTTACATAAAACATTCTTAAAAATCGGCCCTGGCCGGTTGGCTCAGTGGTAGAGCGTTGGTCTGGCATGCAGAAGTCCCGAGTTCGATTCCCGGCCAGGCACACAGGAGAAGTGCCCATCTGCTTCTCCACCCCTCCCCCTCTCCTTCCTCTCTGTCTCTCTTCCCCTCCTGCAGCGAGGCTCCATTGGAGCAAAGATGGCCCGGGCGCTGGGGATGGCTCCTTGGCCTCTGCCCCAGGTGCTGGAGTGGCTGTGGTTGCAACAGAGCTACGCCCCGGATGAGCAGGGCATCGCCCCCTGATGGGCAGAGCATCGCCCCCTGGTGGGCGTGCCGGGTGGATCCCGGTCGGGCGCATGAGGGAGTCTGTCTGATTGTCTCTCCCCGTTTCCAGCTTCAGAAAAATAAATACAAAAAAAAAATTCTTAAAAATCTACAAAAATTACTTGGCTTAGTAAGTGAACTTAGGCCATAAGATAGAATGCTAATAAACAGATATTAATTATAATTTATATAATAGTGCAAATAACTAGAAAACAAATACTTAAAATAGCATTTATCACAGTATCAAGAAAATCAAATACTTAGGAATAAATGTAATGAAAGATATTCAGAATTTTTATTTTGTAAACTATGAAACATTTCTGAGAGTAATAAGGTCTAAATAAATAGTTATACAAAGTTCTTGAATTAGAAGACTCCATATTTTTATGATGTTAATTCTCCCAAAATTAATGAAAAGTTTCAAGTAAATTCTAAGTGACCTCATACTTATGATGGTAAAATAAAATAATAAATAAATTAAAATGTATAAGTGAACAGGCCCTGGCCAGTTGGCTCAGCAGTAGAGCATCGGCCTGGCGTGTAGAAGTTCCAGGTTCAATTCCTGGTCAGGGTATACAGGAGAAGCACCCATATGCTTCTCCACCCTTCCCCCTTTCCTTCCTCTCTCTCTCACTCTTCTCTTCCTTCAGCCAAGGCTCCACTGGAGCAAAGTTGGCCTGGGCGCTGAGGACGGCTCCATGGCCTCTGCCTCAGGTACTAGAATGGCTCTGGCCTCAACAGAGTAATGCTCCAGATGGGCAGAGCATCACCCCCTGGTAGGTATGCTGGTGGATCCTGGTCAGGCGCACATGGGAGTCTCTCTGCCTCCCCATATCTAACTTAGGAAAAATACCAAAAAAAAAATGTATATATGAACTATTCAAATTTTGATGAACTCTGGAGACTTTTAATGGAAATAATGATATTTTTTTATGGCCTGGCCTCTAGGCTGAATGGTAAAATGTCAGCCCAATGTGTAGATGTCCCAGGTTCAATTCCCAGTCAGGGCACACAGGAGAAGTGCCCATCTACTTCTCTACCTCTACTCCTCTTACTTCTCTCTCTCTCTCTCTCTCTCACCCCCTCCTGCAGCCATGGCTCAACTGGAGCGAGTTGACCATGAATGCTGAAGATGGCTCTAGGGCCTCAGCCTCAGGCGCTAATAGCTCATTGCTGAGCAATAGAGCGACACCCCACTTGGGAAGAGCATTGCCCCTTAGTGGGCTTGCCAGGTAGATCCCAGCCTGGGTGCATGCGGGAGTTTGTCTCTCTGCTTTCCATCCTTTCACTGAACAACAACAACAAAAAAATAGTTTTTAATTAACAGAGATGCCTTTAATTTGTTGCTCTTGCAAAAAAACATTAAAACAAGGTGCCTATTTAAAAGAGAATGAAATGAGTGAAGTAACTCATATTTCAGTGTCATCTATGTCTCCAAATCTTTTTTTTTTTAATTTTTATTTATTCATTTTAGAGAGAAGAGAGAGAGGGAGAGAGAGACAGAGAGAGAGAGAGAGAGGGAGAGAGAGAGGAGAGAGAGACAGGGGGGAGGAGCTGGAAGCATCAACTCCCATATGTGCCTTGACCAGGCAAGCCCAGGGTTTCGAACCGGCGACCTCAGCATATCCAGGTCGACACTTTATCCACTGCGCCACCACAGGTCAGGCCATGTCTCCAAATCTTATCAGTAACCTTGAACATATTACTGAACATTTATTACTCAGATGTTCATTTGGTAGACCCTTGTTAACCCAGAAAAACTTCACTGAAAGCTGATAACTCAATCAATAAAATATTACATTTATATAATCAAAAAATAAAGAAAAGGAGAGCTTTTGCACAGCTAAAGACAATATGAACATAATAAAAAGACAAACCACACAATGGGAGAACATATTTGACAATATGTCTGATAAGGGGTTAATAACCAAAATTTATAAAGAACTTGTAAAACTCAACACCAGGAAGACAAACAATCCAATCAAAAACTGAGCAAAAGAGGCCCTGGCTGGTTGGCTCAGCGGTAGAGCGTCGGCCTGGCGTGCGGGGGACCCGGGTTCGATTCCCGGCCAGGGCACATAGGAGAAGCGCCCATTTGCTTCTCCACCCTGCCCCCTCCTTCCTTTCTGTCTCTCTCTTCCCCTCCTGCAGCCAAGGCTCCATTGGAGCCAAGATGGCCTGGGCGCTGGGGATGGCTCCTTGGCCTCTGCCCCAGGCGCTAGAGTGGCTCTGGTCGCGGCAGAGCGATGCCCTGGAGGGGCAGAGCATGGTCCCCTGGTGGGCAGAGCGTCACCCCTGGTGGCCATGCCGGGTGGATCCCAGTCGGGCGCATGTGGGAGTCTGTCTGACTGTCTCTCCCCGTTTCTAGCTTCAAAAAAATACAAAAAAAAAAAAACTGAGCAAAAGAAATGAATAGACACTTCTGCCAAGAGGACATACAGATGGCCAGTAGACAGATGAAAAAATGTTCAACATCACTAATAATTAGAGAAAAGCAAATTAAAACCACAATGAGATACTACTTCATACCAGTCAGAATGGTGCTCATTAACAAAACAACACATGATAGGTGCTGGCGAGGATGTGGAGAAAAGAGAACCTTCCTGCACTGCTGGTGGGAATGCAGACTGGTGCAGCCACTGTGGAAAACAGTATGGAGACTCCTCAAAAAATTAAAAATGAAACTGCCTTTTGACCCAGCCATCTCACTTTTAGGAATATATCCCAAGAACACCATATCACTGACTCAAAAAAGGAAATGCACCCCCATGTTTATGGCAACATTGTTCACAATAGCAAAGATCAGGAAACAGCCCAAGTGTCCATCAGTGGACAAATGAATTAAAAAGCAGTGGTACATATATATATTGGAATACTATAGGGCCATGAAAAAGAAGGAAATATTACCTCTTGCAACAACATGGATGGACCTGGAAACTATTATATTAAGTGAAATAAGCCAGGCAGAGAAAGAAAAATGTCATATGACCTCACTCATTTGAGGAATCCAAGAAACAATGTGAACTGAGGAATGGAATTGAGACAGAGGAGGGATGAAAGGGACCATGGGAAAAGAGTACAGAGGGAAAGGGGATAATAGGAGGGGATAAACCTGAAGGGAAGGGGAGAAGGAGATGTTGAGAAGGGGGCAAGGGAGATGTTGAGGGGAATACAGGGAGGGGGGATTCATTTGGGCTAACACTATAATCTATGTAAACACATAAATTAAATAAAAAAAGAGATTTAAAATAAACTTGAAAAAGCTCTTGATAGTCCTGGCCAGTGGTTCAGCAGTAGAGCATCGACCCAGCGTGTGGATGTTCTGGGTTCAATTCCCAGTCAGGGCACACAGGAGGAGTGACCATCTGCTTCCCTACCCCTCCCCTTCTTCCTTCTCTCTCTCTATCTCTTCTCCTCCCATAGCCATGGCTTGGTTGGAGCAAGTTGGCCCCAGATGCTGAGGATAGCTCCATGGCCTCACCTCAAGTGCTAAGATAGCTTGGTTGCCCTATAATGGAGCAAGGGCCCCAGATGGGCAGAGCATTGTTCTTTAGTGGGCTTGCTGGCTGGATCCCAGTCGGGGCACATGCAGGAGTCTGTCTCTCTGCCTCTTTGCTTCTCAATTAAGAAAAATAAAAATTTTAAAAAGGCTAAAAACCTGTTGAATTAACATACCATAAGTTAAAACTATTTAACTTATTATATACTAATATATTAACTGAAATTCTAATAAGGTTCATTGTTTGTTTTTAAGAGTATGGATATTAAGGTATTTTACATTAAATTGAGATCTCTGTTTGACTGTTAATGTTTTTTTTTTCTTTTTTTCTTCTGAAGCTGGAAACGGGGAGAGACAGTCAGACAGACTCCCACATGCGCCCGACCGGGATCCACCTGGCACGCCCACCAGGGGGCGACGCTCTGCCCACCAGGGGGCGATGCTCTGCCCCTCCAGGGCATCGCTCTGCCGCGACCAGAGCCACTCTAGCGCCTGGGGCAGAGGCCAAGGAGCCATCCCCAGCGCCCGGGCCATCTTTGCTCCAATGGAGCCTCCACTGCGGGAGGGGAAGAGAGAGACAGAGAGGAAAGGGGGGGGGTGGAGAAGCAAATGGGCGCTTCTCCTATGTGCCCTGGCCGGGAATCGAACCCGGGTCCCCCGCACACCAGGTCGACGCTCTACCGCTGAGCCAACTGGCCAGGGCCAATGTTTTTTTTTAATGAGCTACTTTTAAATCAGACATAGTTATGCTTGGATAGATCTCATCTGTTGCATTCACCAAAGTATTAATATGAATACTCCTTAATATGTAGGTACTCCTATTTGCAAGACAAATCATTTTTATATATGTGTTATATAGTGCATACACATAGTTTTACAATATTTATAAGATTGAGAAATAGGCCCACATTGCTTGAATAAGCTAACAATGAGTTTTTAAATTAAAACATAGATAATAAAAAAATATATAGAAAACTTCTAAAATCAAATATAAAATTGCTGAGATTTTAAGAAATTCTGATTAGAGACTACAGTTTACAACTTAATATATGCCAAAAAATGTCAAGTATATTTGCTTAGAATACAAATGCAAATTCAGATTGCATGAATAGCCACACAGCATCTAGATTAGTGGCAAAATTAATCAGGGCCTCTCTAGTCAATTATCTAATAAAATGAAAGAACAAAAGACTAAAAAATTCACCAGCAGTCAAAGAATTCAGTGGTGGAAAACCTTAATTCTAAAATATTAAAAAAATGAAACTAAAAATTCTGTTATGATAAGGCTTAATATAACTCCTAATCCTACCATCAATCCACCAAAGTAGTACTAAGAAAAGATGTTAACAAATATTAAGAAGTATTCACTAACTTTCTATAATATAGGGAGAAAAAAGTCTATAAGATGCATCGGTGGTCCTAAGATTAGTCCAGGACTCTAAATTCTTAAGAGTGAAAGCTTCAGTATTCCAATAGAATGGTCATTAAGTCCTTGCTATTTTCAAAGATGACATACATAAGCATTGAGACCATCCCTGATTGGTGAAATTACACATTTAATGGGATCTCAGAATAAAGAACTGAACCCATGTTCACTATATATTATTGAACTACCCCTCTTTCTCTTCCATCTCCATCCTTTTAATACTCACTCTCAAGATTTACAAAATAAATAGAAAGCAGTATACAGTTAGTTGAGTGTGTACAGAGAAAAGAAGGATGAGAAGGACTAATGACAAACTAAATAAGTTGAGAAAAATAACAAAAATAAGTAACTACATAATAACAGAAATATGGTTATTATAATTTAGTGCATTTAAAAATAACTCTCATGTCTAGGCCATATTCAACATTGATTAAAACATAATCTCAGTCATTAGTGCTATTTATTTATTTATTTATTATTTTAATTGAGAGGAAGGGAAATACAGGGACAGACTCTCGCATGTGCCCCAACCAGGATCCAACCGGTCTGTAGCCGATTCTCTCAAATCAGCCTAGCCATATTCAGTGCCTGAGGCCAACTCTCAGACCAACTGAGCCACTGGCTGTAAGAGGAGAAGAGAGAGAAGAGCGGGAAAGGAAAAGAAGAGAAGCAAATGGTCGCTTCTCAAATGAGCCCTGACGAGGAATCAAACTCCCGAGATCCGCACACAAAGCCAATGTTCTATCCACCGAACCAACAGGCCACATTAGTGCTCGTTAAATCTCCCAATGTTGTTTCAATATGTATTGAAGTTTGAGTAGTACCTTTCAAACATTAATGTACATAGGCATCACCTGAGGATCTTGTTAAAACGCATACTCTGGGTTCTGGCCAGTTGGCTCAGCGGTAGAACGTCAGCCCGGCATGTGGAAATCCTGGGTTCAATTCCCGGTCAGGGCACACAGGAGAAATGCCCATCTGCTTCTCCACTCTTCCCCCTCTCCTTCCTCTTTGTCTCTCTCTTCCCCTCCTGCAGCCAAGGGTCAATTGAAGCAAAGTGGGCCCAGGAGCTGAGGACGGCTCTATGGCCTCTCTACCTCAGGCACTAGAATGTCTCCAATTGCAATGGGGCAATGCTCCAAATGGGCAGAGCACTGCCCCCTGGTGGGCATACCGAGTGGATCCTGGTCAGGTTCATGCAGGAGTCTGTCTGACTGCCTCCCCGCTTCTAACTTTGAAAAAATACCCCCCAAAAAAACCAACAAAAAAAACAATGCAGACTGTTTCAGTAGGTCCTGCGTGCGGTTTTTGATTTTTCATTTCTAATAAGACTTCAGATGATACTGATGTCTCTGGCTTGAAGAACACACTGTGAGTAGCAAGAGTCTAAATAACTGTTAGTATAAAGTTGAGAAAAACGAAAGCATTAAGGCATAAAAATTACGCATTTTTTTAAAAAATGAAGAAACCAACAAAGGAAGATAAGGAACAGAAAATCAAAGGCAGCCAAAGAATCCAATTGGAAAACAAATACAATCAAAGAAAGAGCAGCCAAATCTTGGAAGTTGATTGTGCTACAGAACTCAGTAAAGACTGTAAATGAGTAAAACATCAGTTTCAAAAATAAGACAACAGTTTTTTTTTGTTTGTTTGTTTGTTTTCTTTTGGTTTTTAGTGGATATGGAGAATGCTAAGTTAGGGAAAAGGGTAGTGAATCAAAACACTATCAGATATCAAAAATTGAGGAAAAAAAGAAGATTAGAGTTTTGAAATAACCAGGGTGAACCACAAAAAATGAAAGTCAAATTGATTCAAACAAATATTGAAAAACTGATTGATTAAAGAATATAGATCAATATGGATAACTGTTATCTCCTAATTAAATGATATTATAAGTAGATCAAAAATATATTCCTAAATATATTGAAAATGTTCTCTTAAATAAGGGAGAAAACATGAATATTCTAGCATAAAAGGATACAACATACACCAAGTTATAATATAGTTAAAATTTAAATATATTCTCAATAAGTTACTTAGTTTCCAGAATAAAGAAAAGTTTTCAGGAGAAAATTTTAACTTCAAAGTACAAAGAAGAAAATACAAGTTTCAGGCTTTTTCATAACATCTTTCAAAGTCAAAATACAATAGAAGAAAGTCTATAAATTTCTAAGGAAAACAAAAGTAAACACCTAGAACATTTTAAGTGTCTAATGTTATTCAAGTCTAAATACAAAAGAGAGATAGTCTTTTTTTTTTTTTTTTTTTTTTTTGTATTTTTCTGAAGTGAGAAGCAAGAAGGCAGAGAGACAGATTCCTGCATGCACCCAACCAAAGCCCACTAGGGGGCAATGCTCTGCCCATCTGGGACATTGCTCAGTTCAACCAGAGCCATTCTAGCACCTGCCTGAGGTGGAGGCCATGGAGGTTTCCTCAGCACCCGAGCCTACTTTGCTCCAATGGAGCCTTGATTGTGGGAAGGGAAGAGAAAGATAGAGGAAAAGGAGAGGGGGAAGGGTGGAGAAGCAGATGAATGCTTCTCCTGTGTGCCCTGGCCGGGAATTGAACCCGGGACTTCCACACGCAGGGCCGACACTCTACCAAAAAGGCAGATATTTCTTTTTTTTGTGTGTGTGTGACAGAGTCAGACAGAGGGACAGATAGGGACAGACAGATAGTAAGGGAGAGAGATGAGAAGCATCAATTCTTTGTTGCAGCACCTTAGTTGTTCATTGATTGTTTTCTTATATGTGCCTTGACTGGGGGGCCACAGCAGACCGAGTGACCCCTTGCTCAAGCCAGCGACCTTGGGCTCAAGCTGGTGAGCCTTGCTCAAACCAGATGAGCCTGCGCTCAAGTTGGCGACCTTGGGGTCTCAAACCTGGGTCTTCCAGGTCCCAGTCCAACATTCTATTCACTGCGCCACTGCCTGGTCAGGCAAGGCAAATATTCTTGACCATGAAAACTCTTAAAGAAAACACATGAACTCTTTTTGAAAAAACAAGTAATTTAGTTATTACATGTAGTCAACCAAAGCATAAAGCAAAATGAAGAAGTCAGAAATGAAGAAAGCCATGTTAAAACTACTGAAGCTGGATTTGCCTCTGGGATGTAACCCAGAAGAACATTGTGGACCTGCTCCTTAAAGAAACTGGTAAAAATTATTTAAAAATATAACTTACATTCTCTGAAAATGGTCTAAATTGTATATAATATATGAAGAAACATTATTTCAAGAAAATCTACTACAATTTGGTAAGTACAGCCAAACTCTGTGGTAATGAAACCTTTCTTCTTCTTGCTCAGCAACATGAAAACACCAATGCAGACTTGCTGATGCCAAGAATACAAGGGTCCTTCTCATCTCATCTCTCAGGTAGAGGGTAATAGTTCATAAGGCAGGTGGGGCAGGGGGCAGAACATTAGTATTTCTCATCCTGTACCAGACTACCTGATACTGAAGCTAAGTTCTGAACAAATGTAGATGAGAAAGGGGTTTCCTTCTTCTGCCCAGCTTCAACTTGTGGAATGGTGGCTCTCTATGGAGTTCGGTGCTGTTGAGACTACTGGAGCCCTGCAGCCTTCACTCCAGCTTGCAAGGCAATGGTTTCATGTTGTGAGAGGAAGCCATAAAGACTTAGGGCTACTGCCCATTCCACCACCACCAGGCACTCAGCTCTAACAGCAGGACTATCACTCAGAGAAAAGTAGGCCACTGTTCTACCACTTACAGTTCCAGAGCTAAAGCTCAGAGATTTTGCTCAGGAGAAAAATGCCTAAAACACATTCACACTAATGTCTCCTTAAAGACACTGACTTTATTTGCAAGAGTGTGGAGAAATTTATCCCTAAAGGGGCTCTGGACAACAGTAGTGTTGTGGTGAAAAGTAACTGAAAGGAAATTAGTAGATTAATTGCATATTAAATAGGCTGTATTGTTTGCCAGAGAGAACAGCAGAAAGAGACAGGTGAGAGGAAGACTTCTGCAGTCAGAACCAATCTCATAGGCTGAACTCAGGAACTACCCCCTTAAGGAGCTAAAATTTAATTTGATTATTTGTAGAAAAATTGGTGCCTTGGACATTAATGAAAACATTAGAAGAAATAGCCAGCAATTGGTAGAGCCTCACAACTGGATGTATTTAGAGGTTGAGACACTGACAGAAAGCCCTGCCAAAACCACTGTCACCTCAGAGTGATTGTGGTCACACTTAAGGCCTTACATGTTGAGTAGCATCATCAGAGACCAAACTCTGGGTGAGGAATATAAACTTCACTGAAAAAATGCAGCCAGTCACTAAATAAATAAACTAGCAAGCCCCAGACTGGGGGACTAGTATCTAGACTGACTATAATATATCATCTAGAACATTGGCAGTCAACCCAGTCCCTACCGCCCACTAGTGGGCATTCCAGTTTTCATGGTGGGCAATATCAGAGCAACCAAAGTATAAATAAAAAGATAGATTTAACTATAGTAAGTTGTTTTATAAAGATTTATTCTGCCAAACAACGAAAATAGGACATAAAGTACTTGGTAAGTAATTATTATTATAAGCTTTAACTTGCAGTAACTCTGCTTTATTAATTTTATAAAGTAAAGTTACTTCCCTACTTTATAAATCACAATTACTGTGGAACTGGTGGGTGGCTAGAAAATTTTACTACTAACAGAGATACAAAAGTGGACGGTAGTTATAAAAAGGTTGACTACCCCTGGAGAAGACAAGATGGCGCTGGAGTAGGCAGATGTACCAACATCCACCTCCTAGAACCAAAGTGGATTAGAAACTATTTTTAAGAAGTATCATCTGGAAAAACCAACTTTGGACTAAACTAAGAGGACTCTTCAACCAAGGAACACTGCAGAAGCCACACCAAGACTAGTAGGAAAAGCGGAAACACGGAGAGGGCTGCTGAGCTCCCCAGAGTGAACGGCATCCGGGAGAGACTCATGTGGCAGGAAGTGAGTTTAACAGAGAGGGGAGGGTCCTGAGCCCCAGGAACAAAGGCCCAGCCTGCAGCCACAGAGCCTAGAAGAGGCGTATGGACAGTATTTAGCTGGAAACAAGTCAGGATACTGTTTGTGAGAAAGAGACTGATTTCTCAGACTCAGGATTCTTCTTAAAGGGACCACGCAGAACACTTCTCTTAAAACCACTCACCCAGGGCTCCGGGGGATGGGGAGAGTGGAGAGTACCAGAGTAGCAGGAAGAGAGTGTAATCTAGGAGGCACAGGGAGAAACATTTTGGGAGACAGCCACCCTAATCCCTGGGATGAGTCACTCCCCAAATCTGAAGTGAATATTTCCCCTGGAAACAGCATTACCAGCAAAGGGAAGCAGGACACCAGCCAAACAAGCTCTCCCATGGCACTCAGAGCAGAGTCGCTTAGAAGGAGAGAGCTTTCAGGACTACAGTAGTGAGTGTTAGGGTCTGAGTTGCAGTGCCCCCACCCACATGGCTGAGGGCTTGCCGGAGGGTGGGCGGCGGTGGGACATGGAAGTGTGGTGCAGTCGGCAAGGGCGGAAGCTGGCTGGCCACCACTGGGCCCAGGTGTGAGCTCACTTGCCCAGCTGGAGAGGAGGGGGCGTGCAAAAGCAGTCAAGCCCAGCTGTGGGCAGCCTGTAATCCAGCCTGCAGAAGAAGGGGTGGAGACCAGCCCTTGAGCAAGGGTGCAGGAGCAAAGCCTTGCCCCACCCACAGAACCAAGACTTGTGGCTTGACTTGGGAGCTGGCTCCTCCTGCGGGGGTGGAACCAAAAACCCAGAACAAAGCAGAGTCCCACTACTGAGCAAGGGCATGCAGTCTCGCCTGGCCTGTGCAGCCAAGGCTTGCAGCCATCCCACGAGTGGGTTTCTCCTGCAAGGGAAGGGCAAAACCCCAGAAACAGGCTGAGACCCGCAGGTGAGCAAAAGTGCTTGCCACTGCCCTCAGGGCCAAGCATAACACCACCCATGGGGGCAGGGCAAAGGCCAAGGCCACCAAGGCTTGTACACCCAAGCACGTGATCACAGCCACTCCCGGGAAGGAGAGGTAGAAACTACAGCAACAGATCCAGTGCGCAGGCACCGGCAAAGCCCAGACCCAAACACCCTAGGCAGCAACAGCAGAGAGGATGGCAGGCCTGCAGACAGACCATACCTAGGGAACAGAGGCCACACCCAGTGAACTCCAGTGGCCAAAACCTTCCTTTACACAGAGAAAATGTGAAGGCAAAGAAATGCAACACAAATGAATCAAAAGAATTCCCCAGAAAAGGACCTGAATGAATCATATATAACCAAATTACCAGATGCAGAGTTTAAAATAATGGTTGTTAGGATGCTTAAAGATATAAGAACAACAATAGATGGTCATTACAAACACCTAAATAAAGAGATAGCAAATATAAAAAAGGGCATTGAAATAATAAAAAAGAATCAGTCAGAAATGACAAATACAATATCAGAAATGAAGAACAAAATGAAAGGAATTAAAAGTAGGATGGATAAAGCTGAGAATCAAATCAGCGAGTTAGAGGACACAATAAAAAAAAGTCATGGAAGCAAAGCAGAAAAAAGAAAAAAGACTCAAAAAGTCTGAGGAAACTCTAAGAGAGCTCTGTGACAACATGAAGAGAAATAACATCCGCATCATAGGGGTTCCTGAAGAAGAAGAGAAAGAACAAGGGATAGAGACTTTGTTAGAGCATATCATAGGTGAAAACTTCCCTCAATTAAGGCAGGAAAACATCTCACATGTTCAAGAAGCCCAGAGAACTCCATTAAAGAGAAACCCAAAGAAATCAACACCAAGACACATCATAATTAAAATACCAAAGCTAAGTGATAAAGAGAAAATATTAAAAGCTGTTAGAGAAAAAAAGATTTTCACCTACAAAGGAGCCCCCATAAGGAAGACTTCCAACTTCTCAACAGAAACACTTGAGGCCAGAAGGGAATGGCAGGAAATATTCAAAGTAATGCAGAACAAGAGCCTACAACCAAGACTACTTTATCCAGCAAGGGTATCATTTAAAATTGAAGGAGAAATAAAAAGCTTTCCAGACCAAAAAAAACTCAAGGAATTCACTATAACCAAACTAAGGCTGCAAGAAATGCTAAGGGGCCTGTTGTAAACAGATCAAAGGAGAAAAAGAATATAGCAAAAGAGGAATACAGTTTAAAAGAATAAAATGGCAATAAACAATTACATATCAATAATAACCTTAAATGTAAATGGATTAAATGATCCAATCAAAAGACATAAGGTAGCTGCATGGATAAGAAAACAGGACCCATACTTATGCTGTATACAAGAGACACACATTAAAACAAAAGATGCACATAAACTGAAGGTAAAAGGATGGAAAAAAAATATTTCACGTGAATGGAAATGAAAAAAAAGCTGGGGTAGCAATACTTATATCAGACAAATTGGACTTTAAAACAAAGACTATAGTTAGAGATAAAGAAGGTCACTACATAATGATAAAGGAAGCAATCCAACAGGAAGACATAATCGTTATAAATATCTATGCACCCAATATAGGAGCACCTAAATATATGAAGCAGACTTTGATGGATTTAAAGGGCAAGATCAATGGCAATACTATAATAGTAGGGGATTTCAATACCCCATAACATCACTAGATTGATCCTCAAGAAAGAAAATTAACAAAGAAACTGCAGACTTAAAGGACATACTAGATCAACTCGATTTAATAAATATCTTCAGAACCTTTCACCCTAAAACAACAGAATATACATTCTTTTCAAGTGTTCATAGTACATTCTCTAGAATAGACCACATGTTAGGCACAGAAGTAGTCTCAACAAATTTAAGAAGATTGAAACCATATCGAGCACTTTCTCCGATCACAATGGCATGAAACTAGAAATCAACCACAACAGAAAAACTAAAAAAATCTCAAACACTTGGAAACTAAATAGTATATTATTAAATAACAAATGGGTAAACAATGAGATAAAAAATGAAATTAAAAAATCCTAGAAATGAATGATAATGAGCATACATCAACTCAAAATTTATGGGACACAGCAAAAGCAGTACTGAGAGGGAAGTTCATAGCAGTACAGGCATACCTCAAGAAGCTAGAAAAAGCTCAAATAAACAACTTGACCCTACATCTAAAAGAAATAGAAAAAGAGCAGCAAGTAAAGCCCAAAGCTAATAGAAGGAAGGAAATAATAAAGATCAGAGCAGAAATAAATGACATAGAGGCTGAAGAAACAATACAGAGAATCAATGAAACCAGGAGCTGGTTCTTTGAAAAGGGAAACAAGATCGATGAACGTTTAACCAGACTCACCAAGAAAAAAAGAAAGAGAACTCAAATAAATAAAATTAGAAACAATAGTGGAGAAATAAACAACTGACACAACAGAAATACAAAATATTGTAAGAAAATACTATGAAGAACTGTATGCCAAAAACTAGACAACCTAGATGAAATGGACAAATTCCTTAAAACATATAATCTTCCAAAATTAATCTGGAAGAATTAGAAAACCTAAACAGACCAATTACAACAAATGAGATTAAAACAGTTATCAAAAAACTCCCAAAAAAGAAAAATCCTGGGCCTGATGGCTTCACAAGTGAATTCTACCAATTATTCAAAGAATAACTAAAGCTTATCCTTCTCAAGCTATTTCAAAAAATTCAAGAGGAAGGAAGACTTCCAAGCTCCTTTTATGAGGCAAGCATAATTCTGATTCCAAAACCAAGCAAAGACAACACAAAGAAAGAAAATTATAGGAAAATATCCCTGATGAATTTAAATGCTAAAATCCTCAACAAAATATTAGCAAACCGGATCCAGCAATATATGAAAAAAATCATACACCATGATCAATTGGGATTTATTCTTGGGAGGCAAGGCTGGTAAAATATTCACAAATCAATCAATGTGATTCATCACATAAACAAAAGGAAGGAGAAAAACCACATGATAATTTCAATAGATGCAGAAAAAGCATTTGATAAAATCCAGCACCCATTCATGATGAAAACTCTCAGCAAAGTGGGAATACAGGGAACATACCTCAACATGATAAAAGCCATCTATGACAGGCCCACAGCCAACATCATACTCAATGGGCAAAAATTAAAAGAAATCCCCTTAAGATCAGGAACAAGGCAGAGGTGCCCCCTTTCACTACTCTTATTCAACATAGTTCTGGAAGTTCTAGCCACAGCAATCAGACAAGGAAAAGAAATAAAAGGTATCCAAATTGGAAAAAAAAAGAAGTAAAACTATCATTATTTGCAGATGATATGATATTGTATATAGAAAACCCTAAAGTTGCAGTAAAAAAACTACTAGTCCTGATAAATGAATTCAGCAAGGTGGCAGGATATAAAATTAATACTCCGAAATCAGAGGCACTTTTATACACGAAAAATGAAATCTCAGAAAGAGAAATTAAGGAATCAATCCCCTTTACCATTGCAACCAAAAAAATAAAGTACCTAGGAATAAATTTAACCAGGGAGATTAAAGACTTGTACTCGAAAAATTATAAAACATTGATAAAAGAAATCAGGGAAGATACAAACAAGTGGAAGCATATATCGTGCTCATGGTTAGGAAGAATAAACATCATTAAAATGTCTATATTACCCAAAGCAATTTATAAATTCAACGCAATACCAATTAAAATACCAATGACTTACTTCAAAGATATAGAACACATATTCCAAATATTTATATGGAACCAAAGGAGAACACGAATAGCCTCAGCAATCTTGAAAAGGAAGAATAAAGTGGGAGGTATCACATTTCCGAATATCGAGTTATACTACAAGTCCATTGTACTCAAAACAGCCTGGTACTGGCATAAGAACAGGCATATAGATTAATGGAACAGAACTGAGAACCCAGAAATAAACGCACACTTTTATGGACAACTGATATTTGACAAAGGAGGTAAGAGCATATATTGGAGTAAAGACAGCCTCTGCAAAAAAATGGTGTTGGGAAAATTGGACGGCTACCTGCAAAAAAATGAAACTAGACCACCAACTTCCACCATTCACAAAAATCAACTCAAAATGGATAAAAGACTTAAATGTAAGCCGTAAAACCATAAGCATCTTAGAAGAAAACATAGGCAGTAAGCTCTGTGACATCTCTCGCAGCAATATATTTGCCGATTTGTCTCCACAGGCAAGTGAAATAAAAGACAGGTAAACAAATGGAACTTTATCAAACTAAAAAGCTTCTGCACAGCTAAAGACAATAAGAACAGAATAAAAAGAGAAACTACACAATGGGAGAATATATTTGACAATGCATCTGTTAAGGGGTTAATAACCAAAATTTATAAAGAACTTGTAAAACTTAGTACCAGGAAGACAAACAATCCAATCGAAAAATGGGCAAAAGAAATGAATAGACACTTCTCCAAAGAGGACATACAGATGGACAATAGGCATATGAAAAAATGCTCAACATCACTAATCATTGGAGAAATGCAAATTAAATCCACAATGAGATATCACTTCACACCAGTCAGAATGGCACTCATCAACAAAACAACACAGAATAAGTGCTGGCGAGGATGTGGAGAAAAGGGAACCCTCCTGCACTGCTGGTGGGAATGCAGACTGGTGCAGCCACTGTGGAAAACAGTGTGGAGATTCCTCAAAAAATTAAAAATTGAACTACCTTTTGACCCAGCTACCCCACTGTTAGGAATAACCCCAAGAACACTACAGCACTGTTTCAAAAGGAGAAATGCACCCCCATGTTTATAGCAGCATTGTTCACAATAGCAAAGATCTGGAAACAGCCCAGGTGTCCATCAGTAGATGAGTGGATTAAAAAGCTTTGGTACATATATACTATGGAATACTACTCAGCCATAAGAAATGATGGCATTGGATCATTTACAACAACATGGATGGACCTTGATAACATTATACTGAGCAAAATAAGTAAATCAGAAAAAACTAAGAACTATATGATTCCATACATGGGTGGGACATAAAAATGAGACTCAGAGACATGGACAAGAGCGTGGGGGTTACAGGGTGGGGGGGAGGAGAGGGAGGGTGTTGGGGGAGGGGAGGAGCACAAAGAAAATCAGTTAGAAGGTGAAGGAAGACAATTGGACTTTGGGCGATGGGAATGCAGCATAATCAAAAGTCAAAATAACCTAGAGATGTTTTCTCTGAACATATGTACCCTGATTTACCATTGTCACTCCATTAAAATTCATTAAAAAAATGAATTATCTCACGGCTAATTCAGGCAGTTAGAAGAATAGTATAAGGATGCTAATACTGCTTCTCAGGCCACATCCTGCAAAAGGGGTCCCAAGAAAATTGGTGATTTGGCTCCTATGATTTTGCCAATTGGATTTAAAAAAATAGGTCAGGAACGCCCTGAAATGGTACTAATGATACATGGGCATAAATTTAAAGGACTTTTAGATGCTGGAGCTGATGTAGCTGTTATTGCTAAGCTACATCTGGCTCCTTCCTGACCCACTCATTCAGCAGCCACAGAATTACAAGTTATAGGGCAGAGTAAATCCCCTCAACAAAGTTCTAGTTTTTTACATTGGGAAGATTAAGAAGGTCATTCTGGGTTTTTTAAGCCTTATGTGCTCCCTGGATGGCCAATTAATTTTGGGGTAGAGATGTTTTGAAAAATACGGGACATTGCTTGTCAGTCCTAATGGTCTAGTCAGTACTCAGATGCTTGATTGGGAGTTTTTGCCCACTAAGGGACTAGGGAAAGATCAGCGAGGAATTCTCACCCCCATAGAAGTGGCACCCAATACCAGAAGGCGTGGAATAGGATATCAAAATTTAGCATAGGTGCCTTGGTAGCTCCTGCTATCCCAATAATGCATTGTGCAGACCCAATTACTTGGAAATCAGATAATCCTGTATGGGTAGACCAATGGCCCCTTCCTCAGGAGAAACTTAGGGCAGCTGATCAATAGGTACAAGAGCAGATACAGCTTGGGCACATTGAACCATCTAATAGCCCATAGAATACACTTCCATATTTTGATCTTGTCACCTCCTGGATTATCAAGGGGCATAGGCGACACTTACTGCTTATAGGTTTTGAGCCTCAAAATTATTGTTGTTCCTTTTTTCAAAGGATCAACAACAATGGCTCTGGGAAACTTCTACTAAATGGCAAATCACTTTTGCAAATCAACGAACAACTTCATACTGAAACAGTCAGCTTAAAATCAGCTCAAAGACTAGAATTATATGCCATTATCATAGCATTTCAGCATATGCCATATTCCTCCTTTAATCTATATACAGACAGCAAATATTCACTTATGGTTGTTTCCACTATAAAGACTGCTGTCTTAGGGACAACTGCTGATGAACTAGTTCAGCAGTTCCTCCTCCTTCGAAGACTTGTATGTCAACATAGAGATCCATGTTTTATAGGACATACTCGAGCTCACTCCATGCTCCCTGGAGCTTTAGCACAAGGGAATGTCCTTGTTGATCAAGCTACCCAAAAGAAAATTATTTGCAGCAACCATGACAAATCAAGCAATTCAGTCTCCTACTATTCATCACAGGGCTGCAGCCCTGTGGAAACAGTTTCAACTTTCTTGGGAAGCAGCTCGGCAGATGGGTAAATCCAGTCCAAGTGGTCCTATACTACAATTTGTCCCTTCATTTGGAGTTAACCCTCAAGGACTCCTACCAGGACAACTTTGGCAAATGGATGTTACTCATGTACCTTCATTTGGCAAACAGTCCTATGTCCATGTTACAGTGGATACCTATTCTGGATTTCGAGTAACCTCTGTCAGAATAGGAGAGGCTGCTAAGCATGTTATAGCTCATTGTCTGTATGCCTTTTTCTATTATTGGATTTCCTAAACTGGTTAAACTGACAATGCTCCTGCATATAGAGCAAAAGTATTTACTGTATTTTGTCAAACCTTTTGAATTATGGGTATTTCTTACAATCGTTAAAGTCAAGGTATTATTAATGTGTACCCAGAAAATATTTTAAGGTCAATTTAAAAAATTTTAAAAGGGGGGAGTTCTAGGAGTCGTATCCTAGAACTCCTATGGTCTACCATATCATGCTTTTTACTTAAAAAATTTTAAATTTCTTTTGAATACTGAAGAACAGGAGACGCCAAATCTTTTTCTCCTGCAAACTTCTACCTTCTTTTATTTGATCCAGCTAATAACACTGTCTTTCTTTTTCCAAATAGCTCCAGATATACGGAAAAGGTTTATATAGGCGGATGGGGATCCTCAACCCCTCAGCGAGATCTTCTGAGCATGGCTTTTAAGATACCAAGAGGCAGAAAAAGCCCAATAGAGATCAGGGGAACTACCAGCTTTTAGGATATGCCCTTAAAGGCTCCAACGCCCCAAAGGGGTCTCATAGAATTCCATCTGGGTCCTGCTTCAATAGTGAATAGGAAGGTCATTGAGCTAAAGCTTGCCAGGCTTACATGCCTTTGCTGTGAGGAAAAAGGGACACTGGAAGGTAGGCTTCCCCCTCACTCCTCTAAGGGAGGATTCAGTCTCTTTCAGCCCTGCTCCAGCCACCTATGACCTAACCCTGCCCAGAATGCTGGGGTTTGCCACTGAAGGCTGAAGGTGCCCAGGGCCGTCGGCCCCATCTATGACATTGTGGATGAGCCTAGGGTATTTCTTCCAAGAAGCAGGTAAACTGATCTCACTTGCACAAGGGCCATTTAACTATGTCTTGCCTGAATAGTCAGGTTTTTTATTCTTCCCTCAAAGATCTCTGTTGTGGGTGTTAATAGTCCTATTTTCTGCTGCTTTGTTTAATATATAGTGTTTCCTTTATTCCTCCTACCTCAATGCCCCACTCATATTTCAGGCTAGGACCTACTCCTAATTTAAAGCTCTCTTTCCCCCTTTTGCCAACTTGTATTATGAATTTACCTTTGCCACCCAGCTTAGTGTATCCCAAGGTTCTCTTTACCACGCCACAGTTGCAGAGCTCCAGGGAAAAACAGCCTGGTCTCATCTCTCCAGGCAGAGGAGAACAGAAGCTCCATCTCCACACATACTGCAGATGGCTTTTCCAGTCTACCTCAATCATTACCAGCTAGAATCAGCGGTCATTGGGACTTTGACGTGAGCTACAAAGTATAGAATTGTGACAACAATTCCAGTGCCAGGTGGACTTTTCCTGGATGTGGACTTTTTCTGGATTCCTGCTCCTTGTGACAGCTCCTAACGGACTGAACTGGGGTTGGGTTGCATTTTTCAGGGATTTGGAATGGTGTTGGTGCCAACTTGGACTTGGTGAACATGTTAAGGACACTATTCTTTTATGGATTCTTGCTGTATTGGCCAAGAGTTTGCTTAAAGGCCTTAATCACTGTAAAAAAAAATAGAAGACTGGATAAAGAAGATGTGGCACATATACACTATGGTATACTACTCAGCCATAAGAAATGATGACATTGGATTTTTTACAACAAAATGGTGGGATCTTGGTAACATTATACGAAGTGAAATAAGTAAATCAGAAAAAAACAAGAACTGCATAATTTCATACATTGGTGAGACATAAAAATGAGACCAAGAGACATGGACAAGAGTGTGGTGGTAATGGGGTGGGGAGGGAAGGAGGGATAGGGGGAAAAGGAGGGGGAGGGGCACAAAGAAAACTAGATAGAAGGTGACAGAGGACAATCTGACTTTGGGCGATGGGTATGCAACACAATTGAATGACAAGATAACCTGGACATGTTTTTTTTGAATATGTGTACCCTGATTTACTGATGTCACCCCATTAAAATTAATAAATATTTATTTATATATAAAAAAAGGTTGACTACCCCCAGTTTAAAATGATCCGTTTCCAACAAAAAAATTAGGGAGTATGTAAAGAAACAGGAAGATATGATGCATAGGTCATAAAATAAAAAGAAAGAAGGAAAAGGAAGTCACCAGAAACTTCCTATAAGAATAATCAATTGCCTGACCAGGTCATGGTGCAGTGGATAGAGTGTCGGACTGGGATGCGGAGGACCCAGGTTTAAAACTCCAAGGTTGCCAGCTTGAGCCCAAGGTCACTGCTTGAGCAATGGGTCACTCGGTCTGCTGTAGTTCCCCAGTCAAGGCACATATGAAAAAGCAATCAATGAACAACTAAGGGCCAAAGTGAAGAATTGATGCTTCTCATCCCTCTCTCTTCCTGTCTGTCTGTCCCTATCTGTTCCTCTCTCTGTCTCTCTCTGTCTCTGTCACAAAAAAAAGATAATAATTAATTGTCAGATTTAACACATAAGTCTTAAAAGTATCCATAATAGGTACATGCAAAGTACTAAAGGGAACCATGATTAAAAGTAAAGTGTGAAGACACCATCACAGCAAACAGAGAACATCAATAAGGAGTTAAAATTATTTTTAAAAAGAGAAGAAGTACATGGACATTGTGAAGTCATAAATTACAATAAATAAAATAAAAAAATTCTCAAGAGGGGTTTCAGAGTAGATTTGAACTAGAAAAAAAATTAGTAAATTTAATGATAAGTCAATAGAGATTATGTAACCTGAAGAACAGAGAGGGGAAAAAAAGAATTAACAAAAATGGACAGAGAGCCACAGAAAATGTAGGACTGAATTAAGAGCATAAACATATGTCACATGAAAGCTGGAAGGAGAAAGAGATAAGGGAAGACAAAATAGTCAAAGAAATAATGGCTTAAAATTTTCAAAATTTGTTGAAAGTCATTAAGCTACACAGTCAGGAAACTCAAGAATTTAAAGAAGGAAATATGCAAAGAAATCTACAAATAGACCCATCATAGCAAAAATGTTGAAAGAAAAAACAGGAATAAATTTTGAAACAGCAAGAGAAAAAGGACTCATGACTTGCATGGGAATCCCAATAAGATTAAAAGCTGACTTTATCAGAATAATGGAGTCCAGAAGGCCAGAAGGCAGTGGTATAACATATTCTAAGTGCTCAAAGAAAACACTGTCAAGCAAATATTCTATATGGAAAAAAGTTAACTTGCAAAAAAGAAAGTGAAATAAACACATTCTCACATAAAAACTGAGAAAATTTGTTGTTAGCTGATAATACACAAGAAATATATTTTTTCAATTATTTTGTATTAGTTTTAGGCATACAGCATAGTAGTTAGATAATCATATACTTTACACAATGTCCTCCACCCGATATTTCCAAGTACACAACTAGCACCATACATAGTTATTACAATATTACTGATTATATTTCTTATGCTGTACCTCACATCCCCATGACTATTTTGTAACTACAAATCTGTACTTCTCAAACCCTTCATCCTTCCCAAACTCCCTTCCCTCTGGCAACCATCAGTCTGTTCTCTGTATCTATTAGTCTCTTTCTATTGTTTATTTTATTGTTTTATATTGTTCTTTAGACTATAATTTTGTATTTGTCTTTTTCTGGTTGATTATTTCATTTGGCATAATACCCTCTAGGTTCATCCATGCTGATAAGAAATAGTAAAGAAAGTTCTTAAGGCTAAAAGCTAGTGATCCCAGACAGTATCTGAATTCAGATGAAAAAGCAAAGAAATTGGTAAAGGTGATTATGTAATTATTAAAAAGAGTATAAATGCATATTTTTCTCATTTCCTCTTAATTGATTTGAAAATGAAGACATCATAAACAGAGAACAGGGTATCAGCTATTGGGGGTGGAGCTGGGTGAGAGGGGTAGAAAGATGGAGCAAAAAAGTTCAAAAAAAAATCTCACAGACATGAACAACAGTGTGGTGACTGCAGTAGGGGGAGGCAGAGAAAGGCATAGGGGGTAAATGGTAATGCAAGAATAATTGACTTAAGGGCAGAACACACAATATGGTATACAGAGATGTGTTGTATATTTCAGGCACCTGAAACCTGTATAATTATGTTTACCAGTGTCACTCCAATAAATTCAATTAAAATAATAAAGTAAAATCAACTGCACAAAACAATATGGACATAGTATGTAATTTAACCCATAAAATATAGAAATGTAACATATTTGACAATATGCCAAAAGCTATAAATATATACTTGCTCTTTATTTTTCTTTTGGCTTTATTTTAAGACATTCAATTATATAAATACTTATAGCATGGTATGTTGGGTTTGTAACATTTACAGATATATATAATATGTATACAATAATGCCACACAATGGGGGATGAATCAATCTACATTGTAGTAATATTTCTGTAGCTCACCAGAATTAAATTAATATATATCTAAAACTAATTCTGAAAAGTTAAGATGTATATGGTAAGCACTAAAGCAACCACCAAGAAAATAACAACAACAACAACAAAAAACACTAAAAAAAAATCACTAAGTTAATTAAAATGTTACAGTAAAAAGTATTTATACAATGCAAAAGGAAGCAATACAAGATAGTGGTACAAAAACTATATATATAAATACGAATTTAAAATGGCATAGGTAAATACAACTATCTCAATAACAACATTAAATGTGAATGCGTCAAACAATCCAATCAGAAGGCACAGACCATCAGACTGGATTAAAAAAACAACAACAAGACTTGACTCAATGCTGTCTATAAAAGATTCACTTTGGACTCAAAGATACAAAAACTTAAAAGTAGAAAATGAAGAAAAATATACCACATTTTTCGCTCCATAAGACACACCTGACCATAAGACACACCTAGGGTTTTAAGGAGGAAAATAAGAAAAAAACCATTTTGAACCAAATGGTGTATTAAAATATTTAATAAAATACCATATTTTTCACTCCATAAGACACATGGGCATTTTCCCCTCCACTTTTGGGGGAAAAAAAGTGCGTCTTATGGAGCGAAAAATATGATCTATCATGAAAACAGCAATTATAAGAAAGAGATAGTGACTATAACAATATCAGGGTGAGCAGACTTTAACACCACAAATGCTGAATGCTAAAGAAGTATATTTTATAATGATAAAAAATAAATAAATCAGAAAAGTATAACAATTATAAACATTTGTGCACCTAATAGTAGTACATCAATTTATGTTGCAAAACTGACAGAAATAAAAGAGAGAAATAGATAAATAAATAATAATAGTTAGAGGTTCAATACCCTACTCTTAAAAATATATCAATTAGACAAAAATTAATAAAGTAGAAGTCTGGAATAATACAACAAAGTAACTCAATCTAACAGACATCTATAGAACACTCCACTCAAGAATAACAGATTATATATCCTTCTCAAGTACACATGGAACATTCTCCAGAATATAGAACTTTCTCTATATGCTAGGTCATAAAGCAAACCTCAGTATGTTTAAAAGGGTAGGTATAATACAATTGTGTTCTCAAACAGCAATGGAACAAAATTAGAAATTTGTACCAGAAAGAAACTTGGAAACTACAAATATATGAAAATTTAAAAAACATTCCTAAATCACCAAATGAGTCAAAGAAGAAATCAAAATGGAAACTAGAAAATATTTTGAGGTAAGAGAAAACAAAGATACAACAAACCAAAAGTTATGGGATGCAGTTAACTTAGGGTTTATAGAGAAATGTATAGCTATAAATGCCTACATTAAAAAAAAAAAAGAAATCTCAAGTCATTCACATAACCTACCATTAGGCATTGACAACTTTTGTGGTAGCTGAAAAATCACTCTTCACCCCCTGATACCCATCGTCAACCTCTGAAACTTGCAATTGATACTTTACATAGTAAGCTAGAGTTTATGCTAAATTATCCAAGGTGTGGCCAAATGATATCAAGAGTGTCCTTAAGAAATACAGGCAGAGGGAAATTTGACACAGATACAGAGAAAGGGGGCAATGTAAGAGGAAGCAAAAGGAGTGCCAAGGATTGCTGCTGTACCGGAATCCAGGACTGAAGTCTGGAAGGAACTTTCTCAGAGACTCCAGAGGGAGCTGGGCCCTAACAACACCCTAATTTCAGACTTCTGGCTTCCATAACTATAATGGAATAAATTCCTGTTGTTTTAGGCCATGCACTTGTGGTGATATTATCGCAGCTAGTGAAAACTAATATGTCTTTGGCTATATTTACCAAAAGAAGAAAGACTACAATTACTGAATAAAAAAATGAAAGAGGTTATTACTACTGACATTACATATATAAAAAAGTATTATAATACAATGCTATGAATAATGTGTAACAACAAATTAGATAATAGAAATGAAATGGATAAATTCCTAGAAAGACACAAACTGCTAAAAAGTTCCCACTCTTCACTTTAAGTGGTAAAATGTTACCTTTTGTAGAGTGGAGTAAGTCACATATGTATAGTGTAATACCCAGAATCACGACTGTAAAAACTATATAAAGAAATATACTCAAAAACAGTAAAAATAAAAATAAAATTCCAAAAAAAAAATTCCACTAACACACAGGAAGTGGAAAAGAGAAAAACAAAGGGAAAAGAATGAGAGGAAATAAGCAGAAGACAAATAATAAAATGGTTCTAAACATATATTATATTTGGTACTAGCATATCAATGATTATCTTAAATATAAATCTAAATATAAAGCAAACAAACAAAGAAAAAAGATTGGCATTGTAAATTTAAGTAAATTGACCAACTACAGTTATATACTATCATATTAACAAGAGACCCAAATTCAAAATATACCACTTTGAATAAAAAGTTAGAAACACACTTTAAAATGAAAGTAAAAAGATATATAAACATTAATAAAAAGTATGCAAATGGCCATGTTACTATATAATAATATAGACTTTATTTTTTTATTCTTTCTGTGACAGAGTGACAGAGAGAGGGACAGATGGGAACAGACAGACAGGAAGGGGGAGAGATGAGAGGCGTCAATTATTCATTGCGGCACCTTAATTGTTCATTGATTGCTTTCTCATATGTGCCTAATGGGGGGAGGGGTAGGCTTCAGCAGACCAAGTTACCCTTTGCTCAAGCCAGTGACCTTGAGCTCAAGATGGTAAGCCTTACTTAAACCAGATGAGCCCGCACACAAGCTGGCGATCCTGGGGTTTCAAACCTGAGTCCTTCATGTCCCAGTTCGACACTCTATCCACTGTGCCACTGCCTGGTCGGGCGATGATACAGACTTTAGAACAAAGAAAATCAGTAGAGACAAATACAATAATAAAATAACCAACCAAAAAGATATAATGGTCCTAATGTGTGTGCATTGAATGACTGAGTATCCAAATACATAAAGCACAAACTAAAGAAGCTCAGATGGAAAAGAGATGAATCCTCAATTACTGTTGGAGACTACTACACTCCCCCCATCTCCAGCAAAGATCTGAACAATGCAAGCAACAACACTATCTAAATGACATTATGTTTTTGAAAAATCCATCCAATACAGCAGACTACACGTATTTTTTCACAAGCACTCACATTATATTCACCAAGACAGATTATATATTGGCACATAAAACACACTTCACAAATTTAAAGAATTGAAATCACCAAGGCTGTGCTAGCTTGTCTTAATGAAATCAAACTAGAAGCAAATTACAGAAAGACAACAGGAGGACTTCTAAACAAGACACTTCAATATAACTCATGGATGGCTCAACAAAGAAGTCTACCAAAAACAAATATAACTGAGTAAAAATGAAAATACAACATATCAAAATATGTGAAGTGTAGCTTAAGCAATATCAAGAGGGGAATTTATAACACTAAATATTTACATTAGAAATGAAGAAGTGTCTCAAAACAGTAATTTAAGTTCTTAGATAAAGAAATTAGAAAAAGAGGCCCAGCAGGTTAGCGCATCGTTCTTATACACCTAGGTTGCGGGTTTGATCCCTGGTCAGAACATACACAAGTCAATCAGTGAATGCATAAATAAGTGAAACAACAAATCAATGTTTCTCTCTCTCTCTCTAAAATAATCAAATAACAATTTAAAACAATAAATTAGAAAAACAAGAAGACCTCAAAACATGAAGAAAAGGAAAGTAAAAAGAGAAGTTAATGACATTGAAAGGAGAAAAGAAACAGAGAAAAATAAATGAAACCAAAAGCAGGGTTTTTTTGAAAAAAATTTAAAAACCTCTAGCAAGTTTAACAAAAATTAAAAAAAAAAGAAGACACAGATCATCAATATCAGAAATGACACGGGATATTATCACAGATCCTGCAGCCATAAAAGGATAATAAAATAATGATACAAACAATTTTACACACATAAATTTGACAACTTAATAGAAATAGATTTCCTCAAAAAAACACAAACTACCAAAACTCAACCAAGATAAAGATAAACAAAACAGATGACCTGAAAAGTACTATAACCATTAAAAAATATAATTCATAATTAACATTCCTACAGAAAGAAATTTTCACACTCAGTTTCACTGCACACTTTTGTAAAACTTTTAATGGAGAATTAACACCAATTTTACATAATCTCTTCCAGAAAGTAGATGAGGGATTACTACCTGATTCATTTTATGAAGTCAGTATTACTCTGATAGTAAAACTAAACAAAGGCAAAATAAAAATAATAAACTACAGAACAATATCTCTCAAAAACTTTGACACAAAAATTCTCAGCAAAATAACAGCAAACCAAAATCACCAATGTATAAAAAAATTATATACCATTATCAAATAGAATATATTCCAGATATTCAAGGTTAATTCAATTAGAAAATTAGTATAATTCATTATATCAACAGGCTAAATAACAATAATTAAATTATATTAATTAACATTAAAAATTACCTGACAAAATCCAATACTCACTGATGATAAAAGTTGGAAATAGAGGGAATTACTTTCACTTGATAAAGAACATGCAAAAATAACTCACAACTAACATTATACTTAATATTAAAAAAAAAAACCCAAAATATTTTCCCCTAAGATAAGAAATAGGGTAAGAATTCCTGTTGTTACAACTATTATTCAAGATGGTACTAGAAGTATTAGCTAGCATAAAAAGGGGGAAAAAATAAAAACAAACATCATACAAATTAGAAAGAAAGAAATAAAGCTCTTCTCATTTGCAGATGACATGATTTTGTACATAGGAAATCCAAAGGAATCTACATAAGAATCTAGATTTATTAAATGCTTCTAGTAATGTCACAGAATATTAGACCAACACATAAATATCAATCACATTTCCATGTATTAGTACTGTGCTTGTGCATACAGAAGAAAATGCAATACTTGTGTATATATTTACAAAACCGTTGTGAAATGTGCATGCTTTAAATATAAAAATGGTGATAAAAATTTTAAAAAATAAATGGAAAGGCATACCATATTCATGGAATGGAAGACTTAACTTACTATGGATATTAATTTCCCTCAACTTTCTATATAGACTTAATGCAATTCCTTTCAAAATATCAGCAATTTTCTTTCTTTCTTTTTTTTTTTTTTAGAATTTACACAGGGTTATTTTAAAACTCATATGGTAAGTAAGACATAAGCCCCAAAATTGCTAAAATAATCTTGACAAAGAAAAACAAAATGGAAAAAATCACTCTACTTGCTATTAAGGTTTACTATATAGCTATATTAATCAAACTCTGTGGTATTAATGAAGGAACAAACACACAGATCAATGGAAAAGAATGTAGAATTTAGAAATAAACATACACAAATAATGTTCAACTGATTTTTGAAAAAGGTGAAATAACAATTCCATGGAAGAAAGATAATTATTTCAATAAACACACTGGATATCCACAGACAATGAAAATAAACCTCAATCTAAATCTCATACCTCACACTAAAATTAACTCAAAACAGACCATGGACTTAAAGGTAAAACACGCAAGTGAAAAACTTTTTGAAATAACCATAGAAGAAATCTTGATTTAGAACTAGGGAAACAGTACTTAGACTTAACATCTAAAGGTTGATCCATGAAAAGAAAAAACCAGTAAAATTAAAATTTTAAATTGATAAAATTTAAAACTTTTGCTCTATGACATACCATGTGAAGAGAATAAAAAGATAAGACACAGAGGGGAGAAAATATTTACAAAGCACATAAACTAAAAAGGACATATCTAAAGTATAAGATATTCTAAACCTCAAAAGTAAATTTCTAAAAAATTGATTAAAATATAAACAAAATACATTAACAGAGATTTCTGAAGAGCATATTCACTGAAGCAGATATACAGATGGCAAACACACACACAAAAAGAAGTTCATCATCTTTAACCATCAGGGAAATACAAATATAAACCAAATGAAGTATAACTAGCACTTATCAGAATGGCTATTATAAAAAAATAGAGAAAAAAAGAAGTAAAAATATTTGATATATAATGTATAGATACAGTTAATTGCATATATGCATGGAGAGATGTCTAAAATGGCCATCAAATGTAAAACTAGTTATTTCTGGGTGGATAAAATTTGGTTGAGTTATGACTATTTTCTTTGTATTAATTTGTATCAATTGAACTTTTATGATATATTGTTTAAAACAACTTATAATTTGGAAATAAAAATAAAGTATGAAATGAGTAAAATTCTACTCTAATAACCTAGTCAGATTATACCTTGAGTCCTGTTGGTCAAATAAGTTTGTAAATATTTATATGATATATAAGTTTGCTCACTTAATAGTTTGCATTGGGTGTGGGGGACAGGCTGTAAGCAGGCAGGGTTGTTATACCCTAAGACTTAGTTTTAAGACTAAGTCTTGCCCACCCTAAGTGACTTTGTATTAAAGACTTCCTTGTTTGTATATTGGATTAAAGGTTTTGATTTCTACACTATAAAATGGGGCAGACCAGGAGCTTGCTTTCTCTCGGTTCCTGAGATTAGCATTAGGGAGGAGAGCAGAGAAAGGCCATGTGGAGGAGAGGAGAAGCAGCCAAAATGGCAGAGTGCTGAAGGAGAAGCCAGTTTGTGCAGAGTTAGTGCAGAGAGAAGGAGATGGGGAACAGAGGTGAATAAGGCTGGTGAGGTAGAAAACTTTGATTCTAGGAAACTTGGATAAGTCAGTGGTTTTGGGAGCCCTGAATGGAAAGGAAAGTGTTTTCCCACTGTGTGTATTTTTTGCCCACTGGATGCAAGCTAGGATTAAAGCTAATGGCCCACCAGTTCTTGGCTCAGTTGTTTCATTACCGTCTGTCTGAATGGAATGTGAACCTGTACGGGTCAGGAGGCTATGATGGTGGCCGTGACTACTGGCTTTACAAGTCCCTTACACAAAAGTTAGGAAGACAATTGGAAAAACAGTAGCACATCCCTCAAAAAAGAAGCAGAATGACATGTTTGAAGAAATCTGAACTAAAGTGCTTCTGGGGAAAGAGTTGGTCATAGTCATCTTTAAACTATTTGAGGGTTGCCATACAGAAGTGGAAGTAGATACTATGCATTATGTTCTAGAAACAAGAGTTATGAGTAGAACTTCCATAGCAACGTATTTCCTGATAATCTGTCTCAAAATACAGGATGAGTTCAGAGGCAGGATAAATTTATGCAGGTACAAAGACCACCTGCAGTTCAGAGATAGACTGGAATTGTAGATCATTAAGGTCTATTTAAATAGAATTCTGCTTTTTAAAAAGAGAAGGCCTCTGGCTACTTTTAATTCCTATTTATCTCATATATGAGGTTTCTGGCACTTTCTGGCTTATCCTTTTGATTCTCTTCCCTTTGGGAGATGTTCTGGTAGCTTTGATCTCATGCTTCAAGATGAAAAACAGTATGTAAATGTAAATCAAGGTGCCTGTACCTTTTAATGCATCTGTGTTATAAACTAGTAGGATTCTCTCCAACTCCTCTCTCCACCTTTTTGAAAATGTAACTGGAAAATTCTTTTTATTTACTTATTTATTTATTAAATGTATTGGGGTGGCATTGGTTAATAATGTCATAGAGCTCTTGAGTGTACATTCCTTTGATACATGATTTGTATATTGCATTATGTGCCTATCATCCAAAGTTAAATAATTTTCTATCACCATATATTTGGCCCCCTTTGCTCATTATATCTCCTCACCATCTTCCTCTGGTAACCACCATACTGTTGTCTGTGTGTATGAGTTTCAGTTTTATATCCCACATAAGAGTGAAATCATATGGTTTTCATCTTTTTCTGACTGACTTATTTTGCTTAGCATTGTTGCAGTAATTTAAGGTTATAGTAATTAAATATATAGGAATATAGAAAAATATGAAAGATATATAGAAATAATTTGTATATAATATTAAAATCAATTAAGGAAATTAAATAAAGTTATGCTGTCTGGATAGTAATTAATATAATGTGTACAGATATGATAAACAGACTCTGCCTTTCATGCAGGCCTAGTTAGTGTGTGTGTGAAGTCATACATAGATAAGAAGTGGCTTGATGTCATAACTCTGTAGTTTAACATAAACAAGAAGCTTCCCTAGGGACACCTTAAAAATGGCTTAAATGTGACATTTCAGTATATTAACATAAAAAGGGCTCCCTAGGAGGAACTCCCAAAAAGGTAGTTTGAGGTGATAATCCTGTAGATTGACATCTGTTAAAAATCAGGCCAGAAAAGGTACTAAAGTTAAGGGGTCCCCACTGCTGCAGTAGTCACCCAGACTCTAACGCTGAACTTGGACTGTCTCCACACCACTCTGACCAAGGACAGCCAAGAAGAACATGCCAACGGGCCCCCCTAAGCTGTACCCAGGTATGCCAAAAGGATTTTTGAGGGCCGTGGCCAGTTGGCTCAGTGGTCGAGTGTTGGTCCAGCATGTGGAAATTCCAGGTTTGATTCCTGGCCAGGGCACACAGAGGAAGCATCCATCTGCTTCTCCACTTTTCCCCCTCTCCTTTCTCTCTGACTCACTCTCTTCCACTCCCACAACCAAGGCTCCACTGGAGCAAAGTTGGTCCGGGTGCTGAAGATGGCTCCATGGCCTCCACCTCAGTCGCTAGAATGGCTCTGGTTGCAATGGAGCAACGCCCCAGGTGGGCAAAGCATTATCCCCTAGTGGGCATGCCGGGTAGATCTCGTGTCTTTCCTTCAGTGGCAGTTGGTCTCGGCACTGATAAGTAGAATCCTCAGAGCCACCCAAAGAGTAGTCTCGAAGAGGCTATCAGCCCTGCTGTTAAGCAGGAGTGTCCCACTGTGCGGGGAAGTTGAATCGGGGATGCCTGATCGAAGTAGAGCTTGGGCTCTACTGGGACAAGCATACTATTCTCAAGGTTCATCTATGTTGTCACAAATGGCAGTATTTCATCTTTTCTTATGGCGGAGTAAAATTCCTAGTATATATCAATATGTACCCATCTTCTTTATCCAATCTTCCATTGATAGACATTTTAGTTGTTTCCATTTTTTGGACCCCTAAATAATGCTGCAATGAACATAGGGATGCATATATCTGTGCAAATAAATATTTTTTAGTTTTTCAGGTAGATACCCAGAAGAGTTGCTGAATCAAATAATCATTCTATTCTTATTTCTTTGAGAAACTACCATACTGCTTTCCATAGTGGCTGTACAAATTTACATTCCCACCAGCAATGAATGAGGGCCACTTTTTCTTCACAACCTCTTCAGCACTTGTTATCACCTGTCTTGTTAGTAGCCATTCTAAAAGGTGTGAGGTGGTATCTCATTGTAGTTTTGATTTGCATTTCGCTAACAGCTGATGATGAAGTTAAACATCTTTTCCTATAGTTGGCTGATTGTATATTTTCCTGGGAGAGGGGTCTATTCAGGTCATCTGCTCATTTTTATCTTTTTTTGTATTTTTTTGAAGTTAGAATCGAGGAGGCTGTCAGATAGACTCCTGCATGTGCCCAACCAGGATCCACCTGGCTTGCCCACCAGGGGGCGATGCTCTGCCCATCTGGGACATTGCTCCATTGTGGCTGGAGCCATTCTCATGCCTGAGGCGGATGCCATGAAGTCATCCTCAGTGCCCCGGGGCCAACTTTGCCCCAGTGGAGCCTTGGCTGCGGGAGGGGAAGAGAGAGACAGAGAGTAAGGAAAGGGGGAAGAGTGAAGAAGCAGATGGGCGCTTCTACTGTCTGCCCTGACCAGGAATCAAACCCAGGACTTCCACACACCAGGCCAATGCTCTACCGCTGAGCCAACTGACCACAGCCCCTTTACCCATTTTTAAATTGGATTGTTTGGTGTTGAGTTATTTATATACTTTGGATGTTAACCTTTTGTCAGAGCTGTTGTTTACAAACATCATTTCTCATATAGTTGATTGCCTTTTTGTTTTGATGTCAGTTTCTTTTGCTGTGCATAAGGTTTTTAGTTTAATATAGTACCATTTATTTATTTTTGCCTTTTTGTTTCTTCTTTTTCAAGTGAGAGGAGAAGAGATAGAGAGAAAAACTCCCACATGTGCCCCAACCAGGATTCACTGGACAATGCCCATCTGGGGCAATGCTTGCAACTGAGTTATTTTAAGCACCTGAGGAGGAGACTCCATGGAGCCATCCTCAGCACCCAGAGCTGATGTGCTCAAACCAGTTGAGCCATGGCTGTTTGAGATGGAGGGGGGGGGAGAGAGAGAGAGAGAGAGAGAGAGAGAGAGAAGGAAATAGAGAGAGATGGTGGGAGGGGGAGGTATGGACAAGAAGATAGTTGTTTCTCCTTTGTACCCTGGCCAAGAATTGAACCCAGGACATCCAACTGGCCAGGACTTGTTTTTGCCTTTACTTTCCTTCTCTTGCCTTTGGGGTCAGATTCATAACATGTTCTTTCTCTAAGACCAAGGTCCATAAATTTAGAACTATGTTTTATTCTATGCAATTTTTGGGGGGAGGGAGGGTCTTATACTTAGGTCTTTGAACCAATTTGAGTTAATTTTTGTACATGGGAACAAACCGTAATCTAGTTTCATTCTTATGCATGTGGCTTTCCAGTTTTACCAGCACTATTTATTGAGGAGGCTTTCTTTTCTGCATTGCATGTTTTTGGCTCCTTTGTTAAAAGTTATGTGCCCATATACATTGCTTTTATTTTAGGGCTTTAAATTCTGTTCTCTTGGTCTGTGTGTCTGCTTTTCTGTCAATAGCATGCTGTTGCTTTTTTTTATTATTATTACAAATGCAGAGAGTCAGAGAGAGAGGGATAGACAGACAGACAGAAATGGAGAGATGAAAAGCATCAACCATTAGTTTTTGTTGAGCATTGCGACACCTTAGTTGTTCATTGATTGCTTTATCATATGTGCCTTGACCATGGGCCTTCAGCAGACCGTGTAACCCCTTGCTCGAGCCAGCAACCTTGGGTCCAAGCTAGTGAGCTTTTGCTTAAACCAGATGAGCCCACGCTCAAGCTGGTGACCTCAGGGTCTCAAACCTGGGTCCTCTGCATCCCAGTCCAATGCTCTATCCACTGCACCACAACCTGGTCAGGCTGTTGTTGTTTTTTAAGTAAGGGAAGAGGAGATAGACTCTCACATGCGACCTGACTAGGATCCACCTGACAACCCTTGTCTGGGGCTGATGCTCAAACTAACCAACTATTTTTAGCACCTAAGCTGATGCACTCAGACCAGTGGAGTTATCTTTAGTGCCCAGGGCCAAATGCTCAAACCAATCAAGCCACTGGTTGTGGGAGGAGAAGAGGAAGTGAAAGGGGAGAGGGAGGGGGAGAGAAACAGATGGTTGCTTTGCTTGTGTGCCCTGACTGGAATTGAACTTGAGTGTAAGCACTGATGCTCTATCCACAGGGCCAACTGGCCAGAGTCCATGATGTTTTGATTATAGTCACTCTGTAGTATAATCTGAAATCAGGTAGAGTGATACCTCTGGCTTGGTTCTTTTTATCTCAGGAATGCTTTCGCTATTTGGGGTCTTTTGTGATTCTATAAATCTTATGATTTCTTATTCTAGTTCTTTAAAAAATGACATTGAAATTTTAATGAGATTGCCTTAAACCTATATATTGCTTTGGGTAATATGGCCATTTTAACTATGTTGATTCTTCCAATCCATGACCATGGAATATCTTTTCATTGTGTCTTTTTCAATCTCTTTTAATAATGCTTTGCAGTTTTCAGTATATAGGTCTTCCATGTCTTTTGTTAAGTTTATTCTTAGGTATTTTATTCTTTTGGTTGCAACTGCAAAAGGCATTTTTATTTTCATTTCTCTATCTGAAATTTTATTTTTAGAATACAGGAAAGAAGTGAATTTTTGTACATTGATTTTGTATTCTGCATCTTTACTGTATTTGTTTATTCTTTTTAATAGTTTTTGGAAGAGTCTTCAGGGTTTCTATATTCATAATCATATCATCTGCAAAAAGTGACACTTTACCTTCTTCAATCCCAATCTGAATGCCTTTTTTTTTTTTCTTTGTCTTGTCTAAATGCTCTGGCTAGGACTTCCAGAACTACATTGAATAAGAGTAGTGAGAGTGGGCTTCCTTGTCTGGCCTGATTTTACAGGGAAAGCTTTCAGTTGTTCACCATTGAGTAAGATATTAGCTGAGCGTTTGTCATACATGGCCTTTATTATGTTGAGGTACTTTTCTTCTATATCTATTTTATTGGCTATCTTAATCATAAATGGATGTTGTATCTTACTGAATGCCTTTTCTGAATTTATGGATAGGATCATATGATTTTTATCCTTTTTTTGTTACTGTGGTATATTATATTGATCAATTTGCATATATGGAACTCTATGCTTCTGTTGAAACCTCACTTGATTGTGATGTATTATTTTAACAAGCATTGTTTCATTGACTTTGTTAGTATTTTGTTTAGGATTTTTGCATCTATATTCAGCAGAGATATCAGTCTGTAGTTTTCTTTTTTTGCATTATTCTTGCCAGGTTTTGGTATTGGGGTTATGTTGACCTCATAAAATGTGACAGGAAATATTGTTTCTTCTTTAATGTTGGGGGGGAGAGATTGAGAAGAAAAGATATTAAATCTTCTTTAAATGTAGCATTCACTAGTGAAGTTGTCTGGTCCTGGAATTTTTTTGGGGAGGTTGGCGGTTGATGGTTGTTTCAATTTCCTCACTATTGATTAGTCTATTCAGATTTTCCAGTTCTTTATGATAGAGTCTAAAAAGATTATATATTTCTAGGAACTTATCAGTTTCTTTTAGATTATTGAATTTGGTGGCATTCTTTCATCATATTCTATGATCTTTTGTATATCTGTGATGTTTGTTTTTAGTTTTTTGAGCTAGTTGTTGAAGAGCTTATTTTTTTAACTTTTTTTTTTCTTTATTAACATCAGGATTCAAGACTTTAACTTGTCCTCTGAGCTTTATCTCTAATCTGTTTGGGCTAAAGTTTTGATTTTTTATTTTAATTAAGTTTATTGGCATAATATTGGTTAGTAACATTATATAAGTTTCAGATGTACAACTTTAGAATACAGTATGCATGTACTCCACCGTATGTTCAATATCCAAAGGCTAGTCTCCTTCTGTCCCTATATATTTGATCTCCTTTACCCTCTTCATTCTCCCCCTGCCCCTTCCCCACTGCTAAACACCATTCTGTTGTCTGTATCTTTGAATTTGTTTTGCTTGTTACTTTTTGTTTTATACCTCAAATATGAGTGAAATCATATATTCTTGTCACTTTCCAGCTGACTTATTTCCCTTAGCATGATACTCTCAAGCTCTATCTATATTGTCACAAAAGGCCATATTTCATTAATGTGATTTATGGCTGAGCTTATTAAGCAAATTCAAGTGGTCTTACTAAAGACAAAAACACTCTGCCCACAGAACCCCTTCTCATGTCTCATTTGGCCAAGGAGCTTTAGTCACCATGTTTCTGAAGATTAGCAGCTCTTCTATGCCACTTTTTCCCATGCCCTTTCTTCGGTCTTCCAACTCTTGGGACATAGATTCAGCCACTTCTTGTTTCCTGGTCCACAGCCTAACCCTTTATCTCTCTGAATATAGGTCTTCTAAATCACAAGTCTTTGAACTTGTTTCCAGAAGACAAAACATAAGAAAGCCTGCCATCCTCTTACCTTCTTGAAATGTTTGTGGGCAGGTGGATGTGAAATAGAGTTTATAATAAACCCACAGAAAAATATTTTTTTCAACTTATCCTGACATTCACTTTTGTGTCCCCAGTGCCTAGCACAAGCCTAACACTCTCTGCCTGGCACAGAGTAAGGCACTTGTGAATATTTAATAAACGTGCAAGTGAACCACAGACAACACAGGTGTGAACTCTCGTAAGGCAGGCCCTCTCTAAGACCCTAGAACACAGCTATCCCACGGTTCAACTGTTATCAAGCACACATGTCATAAATCTGTGCAACTCCTAGGTTATGCCATTGAAAGTTCCAAATCATAAAGCCAAGTTTAGTCAAACTTCTTAAAGTGACTAGGAGGCTTCCTCAAGTTACTTTATACTCAACTCCGTAAAAATACACCTCTTCGAAAGCCAGACAAATGACTGATTGTTGTGTCTAACAACTTTGGCTTTTGGGAGCTATTTCCAAATAAGTCTTTAAGCCTCCTAATATCATTAAAATTTTAACCATTTTAAATTAGTATCTTTCTAGAATACATTATGTATGTATATCCCTTCTGTCTTAAGTAAATATAATGTAACCTTTCTGTGATAATTCAATGTAATCATTACAAACATTCATTACTCCAGTCCATGTAAACAAGAGATAGCCTCTGGGTACTTTGGAGTAAATTGCACTTTTTGCATGGCAGGAAATGACCCTGACTGCTAGAATTCTCTAAACACAAAGAAATCTGTTTTTCATTACTTTTGAGTGTTTTTTCTATAAGCATTTTTCTCACTCCTTGTGTGATAATGGAATATGATACTTTGTTGGATGATAGCAGTTCTTCCTTTATAATTGTTCATATTTTTTTGCTTCTGAGTTGCTAAAGATTAAAATATGAGAAATCAAGCTTCTTTTTTGATTTAAGAATAAATAAGAACAAATAGTCTCTGATTTTTGTTGGGCTTGTATCTGTCACTTATTTTTGCTAAAAAGGTTGTTTAATTTGGGTTCACAGCTCTGTGAAGACCATGATGCAAATATTTATGTGGTATTCTGTTTTTTTTTTCAGAACAATGTCATAGCTTTGAACCTTTTGCTTCTCATATCAATTCTGTGAGTTACTATTTTATATATTTTACAGATGAGAATTTGAAGTTTAGACAGTCCACACAACCATAGTCAGTGAAGGGGATTAAAACTTCATCCCTTGCCACTTGACCTCAAAGTCTGACACAATTCACAGTACACTACACACTGCAAATGTTCTGGTCTATCAAAAACTAATTGACCCGACAGGGTCTGATAATCTCATAAATGAGGAAATGGCTGATAGAATTTTTAAATTTAGACTATTTCTTCTCATATATTTATAATAAAATCTTAACTATTATTCCAGCTACACATAGGCACATTGACTAGAACTTTGCAAACTAGAATAAATTAGGCAATGTCTAATGAGACCAAGAAGTAAACAAATATTAGATGGATAGATAGAGATGTAAATAGACAAGGAAGTATGTTTATAGGGATGATTACTACATTTTTTCCATCAATAGTTCCTATATCAGTGGTCATGATCATGATAACAATGGTTCCCCACTGGTTGTTAGTTTCTGGGAGTGTCTCTAACCTTTGTGTATTTAACCCTGCCCACAATTCTGCTAGTGGTACCCATTATTCATTTTTATTTGAATAGTCTGGGGTGAATATGTTTCCTTCTAGGACACCATCTGGGGCACCCTTGTTCCCTTAAAGTATTATGAGACTGCTGAAAGTTTATGTGGACTTGGAGCAGAACATACAGCAGAGAATGGGGGAAGGATGCAGCTTCTATTCATACCTCTCCACTATGTTGGTTTATACACAAATATTTTTTTCTTGATGGATATTTACTCTCTGTGTTTGTAATTTTTTTACACTTAGAATATTCTTTCACCTTTTTTATTTAATGTTCAGAACACAAACACATCTGTGAAAACAAGATCAAGTTCTCAGGCTAAGAATCACAAAGATCATCAATTCATCTACGCCAAGTTACATTCTATATTCGGAATGTGTAAAGTTGGCACACTCATGAGAGAAAAACTGTGAGAAATAAGATGGGCATATAACAGCAGAGCACCTTTCTTATCAGTACAGACATTCAGGTACTTTGGATCATTCTGAACTGGGGCTAGAAGCTGAGGTTTCTGAACATCTGGCCCTATCCAGATGTCCTGGCCTTACTTCCCAGATAAAATGTACTTCACTGTGCTCATAGATCATAATAAAATAATAGATTGTGCAGAGAAACTATCTACTCCAGTTTCTTCATTTCATAGATGAGGAAAGTAAAGCCTTAAAATGCTGTGGTGGGTAGGTGCGTGCAGTGCTGAAGGGCCTGAGTCACTGAGTCAGGCTTCCTGAAAGTCTGAAATAGGTTGCCTCACTTACTGTGCAAACTATGCAAGTCCTTTAACTTGACTCTGCCTCAGTTTTCTCATCTATCTAATGAGGGAAATAATACATAGTATTCACAAGGTTGTTGTGAGCATTAAATAATGTAATATCTATAAAAATCTTTAAAACACACAACTATAATCAATAAATGAATTAAGGATATTTAAAGGAAAATTAAGTCACACATAATTAACCCTTAACAACCCAGCTGATGATGAAACTAAAGCTCATAAAGTTTAAGTAATTTGGCCAAAGTCACAAAGTTCTTGCTCAATGAAAAGAGTGAAACTCAGATCTCCATGAGCCTAAAACCCATGCAGCTCACTAATGCTCTCCTATGCTCTGACCTTTTTATTCTGAAGTTAAGTTTATCAGTTTCTCCCATGGCCCTTCCCATTGTTCAGTCAACAACCCCAGGTTCATTTCTCTGAAGGTACTGTTGGCTTTTCTCTCCTATTTCAAATATTGTATTTAAACTAGTAAACCACATACTTTCTAACGCTTTCCTTGGCTTATTTTTCTTCATATCAATTCATCCCTGGCATCATATTATATATTCATTTGCTTATTTTCCAGCTTACTCACTGAGATTATAAACTTCATGCAGGTAAAGACTTTTGTCAGTTTTGTCCACTGTTTCATCCACGTATCCATACCATGTAAAATGCAGCCTAGACTATTAAAGGCGTTCAAAAATATTTTTGATAAAATTTAATGAATGAATAAACAACTAAATGGATGAATGAAATTCTGTCTCTCAACCAGTATTGTACAATAAATAAACTCAACAAGAACAATCCACATATTTATTGGTTTCTTTTCCAGGCTCATAGTCACAACTTAACAGGGCATAAAGCACACACACAAAGGTATCCCCTTTACTGCTTTCTGCCATTTAAATTCATTTTCCATATCGAGCCATTGTATACAGAGCAGTAAAACTTTCTGCCATTTTATTATGCTCCATTTTTACTTAAAAACTTACTGCATTTTTCATTTGCAACCACCTCAAATCTAACCTGTTAATCATATTACTGTCTATTTTTTTCTTTTTTAAAAAGTTTTATTAAATTTAATTTATTGTGTTCACATGGGTTCAAGTGTCTCACTCAATATAACACCCTCACCCCCACCCCGTGTCCTTCATTACACCCCCTTTGCCCTCCTCTCCCTAACTCCTCTCCCCCCTCCCTCTGGGATTTCCTGTCCTGCTATCTATATCTATGTGTTATGTATATATAATCTCACTAATCCCTTCAACTTCTCTGACCCCATCCCTCATCCCCCTTCCCTCTGACAGCTGTCCCTCTGCTCCCTGTGACCCCACCTCTGTCTCTATTCCGTTCCTCAATTCACCGTGTTCATTAGATTCCACATAAAAATGAGGCCATATGATATTTGTCTTTCTCTGCCTGGTTTATTTCACTTAGCATAACAACCTCCTGGTCCATCCATGCCATTGCAAAAGGTTAGATTTCCTTCTTTTTCATGGCCATGTAGTATTTCATTATGTATAAGTATCACAGATTTTTAATCCACTTGTCCACTGACAGACATTAGGGCTGTTTCCAGAACTTGGCTACTGTAAACAATGCTGCATATCTTCTTTTGAATCCATGTTTTGATATTCTTAGGTTATATTCCTAAAAGTGGAATAGCTGGATCAAAAGGCAGTTCCATTTTTAATTTTTTGAGGGAACTCCATACAGTTCTCCATAGCGGCTGCACAGGTTTGCATTCCCAACAGCAGTGCAGGGGGGTTCCCTTTTCTCTTCACCCTCTCCAGCACTTATTCTGTGTTAATTTGTTAATGAGCACCATTCTGACAGGTGTGAGGTGATATCTCACTGTGGTTTTAATTTGCATTTTTCTGATGATTAATGACATTAAACATTTTTTCATATGCTTATTAGCCATCTGTATGTCCTCTTTAGAGAAGTGTCTACTCAGTTCTTTTGTCCATTGTTTAATTGGATTCTTTACCTTCTTGGTGTTGAATTTTAGAAGTTCTTTATAAATTTTGATTATTAACCCTTTATCAGACATGTTGGCTAATATGTTCTCCCATTGTATGGGTTGTCTTTTTGTTAATGGTGTCTTTTACTGTGCAAAAGCTTTTTAGTTTGATATAGTCCCATTTGTTTATCTTGTCCTTTATTTCATTTGGCCGTAGAGATAAATTGGCAAAAATATTTTGGTGAGAGGCATTGGAGTTTACCGCCTATATTTTCTTCCAAGATGTTTATGGTTTCGTGACTTACATTTTAGTCTTTTATCCATTTTGCATTTATTCTTTTGAATGGCATAATTTGGTGGTCTAGTTTCATTTTTTTGCATGTACCTGTCCAATTTTTCCAACACCATTTATTAAAGAGACTATCTTTACTATATTGTATTCTCTTACCTCCTTTGTCAAATATCAATTGACCATAAAGGTATGGGTTTATTTCTGGGTTCTCTTTTCTGTTCCATTGATCTGTATGCCTGTTCTTATGCCAGTACCAAGCTATTTGGATTACAATGGCCTTGTAGTATAACTTGATATCAGAAAGTGTGATACCTCCCAATTTATTCTTCATTTTCAAGATTGCTGAGGATATTTGTGTTCTTTTTTGGTTCTGTATAATTTTTTGGAATATTTGTTCTATATATTTGAAGTATGCCATTGGTATTTTATGTATTATAAATTGCATTGAATTGATAATTGCTTTGGGTAATATAAACTTTTTAATGACTTTTGTTCTTTCTATCCATGAACACAGTATATGCTTCCACTTGTTTATATTTTTATTGATTTCTTTTTTCAGTGTCTTATAATTTTCTAAGTACAAGTCTTTTACCTCCTTGGTTAAATTTATTCCTAGGTGCTTTACTTTTTTGTTGCAATACTGAAGGGGATTGTTTCCTTAATTCTCTTTCAGACAGTTTATTGTTGGTGTACAAAAATGCCACTGATTTCTGAATATTAATTTTATACCCTGCAACCTTGCCAAATTAATTTATCAGGTCATGTAGATTTTTTTTATTTTTTATTTTTCTGAAGTGAGAAGTGGGGAGGCAGAGAGACAGACTCCTGCATGTGCACAACTGAGATCCACCAGGCATGCCCACTAGGGAGCGATGCTCTTCCCATCAGGGGCATTGCTCTGTTGCAACTGGAGCCTTTCTAGTGCCTGAGGCAGAGGCCATGGAGCCATCCTCAGTGCCCAGGTCAACTTTGCTCCAATGGAGCCTTGGCCGCGGGAGGGGAAGAGAGAGATACAAAGGAGAGGGGGAGGGGTGGAGAAGCAGATGGGCACTTCTCCTGTGTGCCCTGGCCAGGAATCAAACCTGGAACATCTACATGCTGGGCCAATTGCTCTACCACTAAGCCAACCTGTCACTGACTCTAGTAGTTTTTTTGACTGAGTCTTTAGGGTTTTCTGATAGTTTTACTTCTTGTTTTCCAATTTGGATGCCTTTTATTTCTTCTTCTTGTCTCATTCCTGTGGCTAGGACTTCCAGATCTATGTTGAATAAGAGTGTTGAAATGGAGCACCCCTGTCTTGTTCCAGATCTTAAGAAGATTGCTCTTAATTTTTGCCCATTAAGTATGATGTTGGAGGTGGGTGTGTCATAGAGAGCCTTTATTATATTGAGGTATGTTCCCTGTATTCCAATTTTGCTGAGAATTTTGATCCTAAATGGGTGCTGGATATTATCAAATGCTTTTTCTGCATCTATTGATAAAATCTTGTGATTTTTATCCTTCCTTTTGTTTATGTGATGAATCACCTTTATTGTTTGCAAGTGCTGTACCAGGCTTGCCTTCCTGGAATAAATCCTACTTGATCATGAAGTATGATTTTTTAATGTGTTGCTGTATTAGGTTTGCTAATATTCTGTTGAGAAATTTAGCATCTATGTTCATCAGGGATATTGGTCTATATTTTTCTTTCCTTCTAGTGTCTTTAACTGCTTTTGAAATGAGAATAATGCTTGCCTCATAAAAGAAGCTTGAACATCTTCCCTCCTCTTGAATTTTTTGAAATAGCTTGATAAGGATAGATGTTAGGTCTTCTTTGAATATTTGGTAAAAATTCGTCTAGAAGCCATCTGGTCTAGGACTTTCGTTTGCTGGGAGTTTTTTTTATAACTATTTTAATTTAATTGTTATAATCAGACTGTTTAGTTTTCTTATTCTTCCAGATTGAGTTTTGGAAGATTGTATGTTTCAAAGAATTTATCCATTTTACCTAGGTAGTCTAATTTTTTTTGGCATATCAATCTTCATATTATTTTCTTACAACACTTTGTATTTCTGCAGCATCAGTCATTATTTCTCCATTTTCATTTCCAATTTTATTTTTTTGAGTCCTCTCTCTCTCTTTTTTTTTATTAGTCAGGTTAAAAGTTCATCAATCTTGTTTACCTTTTCCAAAAACACCGCTCTTAGTTTCATTGATCTTTTTTAGCCTTTCTGTCATTTATTTCAACTTTCATCTTTATTATTTCCTTTCTTTACTTCCTCTGGGCTTTATTTGTTGTTCTTTTTCTAGTTCTTTAAGATGCAGAGTTAAGTTATTTATTTGAGCTTTTCTGGCTTCTTAAGGTATGCCAATAATGCTATGAACTTTCCTCTCAGGACTGCCTTTGCTGTGTCTCATAGATTTTGAGTTGTTGTATGTTTATTTTCATTTGTTTCAAGGAAATTTTTTATTTCTTCCTTGATACCATTGTTGACTCATTTGTTATTTAATAACATGCTACTTAGCCTCCAAGTGTTTGAATGTTTTTCAGTTTTTCTATTTTAGTTGATTTCTAGTTTATGATGTTACTATCTTGACTGGCTTCCCTTTGTTGTTTTAAAATGACCTCTTCTTATTTTCTGCTATGTTTCAAATTCTATTATTGCCTATTTTATCTTAAACAGAATTATACTGGTTTGACTTTGCCTAACAAAAATTTCAGTTTCTTTCTATCATATAGCTATTCAAGTTCAAATCAATTTGTCCTAAAGAACTAGGTTCCCATAAGATCATTATAAATCATTTTTTAAAATTTCTGCATGATATTATTAAAAAAATTAAACTGTTCCAGTTCTTTCTTTCCATGTTCTTAAATTTTTTAACACCAATAGTGAGGATGTAGGAAATTAGTTATATTGAGACACAAAACACAAACAAATAACCAGTTCATGACTTGATGCCATGAGAGGTAAGTGGAGTTTGAGCATGGAGTCAAACCATCCTGTCTACCAGCTGATGTATGCAACTACGAGATATCCCAATCTGGATTTTACTGTTCTACTTTGATTCCCCTCCCACTTTTTGTATTACTATTGCATTTCTCCCCAGATGGCTTCCCAAATTCCAAACTCCCCTCAGGTTTGGAGATTTTCATTTTTCCAGCAGCTCAAAAAACAAAGGTGTTCAGTATAGCTTTGTAAGTGTGTATTAGGGTTTGCTTGTGTGTGATTCCGAGGTGTTGGAAGCTACATTAGGAAGAATCAAGAAAGTAATATATAACTACTACATCCTCAAACAACTTATGATCAAGAGATTATATACCTTCTTGGTAATGATGATTACTTCCACTTGTCTAAATTTTTTATAATAATTAGGGTTCATTTTTTTTAATCGAAAGCAATATTATTTTAAAAGAACTGTTATTCTAACAGATCACATAGTTGACCATAATGATATCTTTTCTCTGTGTATTTTTTTCCCTTCGGACCCATAAGCAAATTGCCACTAGTTTGTAACTTCACTCAAGTTCTGCTTTCTGCAGATTTAACAAAACTTCAATCCCGACCCCGAAGTTTGTATTTATATGCATATGCCTTATGGCTCCTTCTTCCTCACATACCAATTCTAAGTTATTAGTATGAAGACTTAGTTGATTGAGCCTGACCAAAGTTTATAAAGCATTATGCAAAATACCAAGGAACAATTAGGAGGAAAATTCTGTTTAGGCAGTTCAGATTTGAGAACCTTAAAAACTTGGAAAGGCAACCACAGAAAGTAAACCTAAATCATGAGGCAAAATTAGGTTGATACCTTAAAATACCTACATCTGTGTTATTTATTATAATTATGTCTTCTGATTAATACTTGATCCGGGCTAGCCCCTGAGTCAGCTTGTGGTAACAACATTGTGATGACAATGTTGTGAAATAGGTACTATTGTTATGCCCTTTGTAAGGGTAGGTTTAGGATTCCTGATGGATTAAGTGAGTTGGCCAAACTCACACAAATAGTAAATAGCAAACTTGGAATTCACACCCTTGTATCCCTGACTCCAGACCCCAATTATTTTCTTTACAGTCCACATTGAGCAATCTTGCCCTGACAGGAAATTCAGAGGAGCGGGGCCAGGAATGCAAGGAAGGAAGCTAATGTGTTACTTCTGTAAGGCCAGAGAATTTTGTATCCACAAATATGGCTTTTTGGTATACTGACTATCTTAAAATAAAGACATTTGAGAAAATGGCAGAACAAGAAGATTTCTAATTTATGATGTTACTATCTTGACTGGCTTCCCTTTGTTGTTTTAAAATGACCTCTTCTTATTTTCTGCTATGTTTCAAATTCTATTATTGCCTGTTTTATCTTAAACAGAATTATACTGGTTTGACTTTGCCTAACAAAAAAATTCAGTTTCTTTCTATCATATAGCTATTCAAGTTCAAATCAATTTGTCCTAAAGAACTAGGTTCCCATAGTTCCCAATCTAACCTCCCCACCCTGCTCTTCTTCCTGGAAAGCAGGAGATAAATCTCCCACATGAAAGGAGCCTTCCTGTACCAGAAGGAAGGGAGACATCCTTATCATCAAAGACAGGGAATTTGGGGCTGAGAAGTCTGTACAAACAAACTTTGTTAATGTAACCCTCATCTTCTTAGTTATTCTTTTACCACATCATTACCTCTGACCCAAACCACTCTGTTCAGTTAGTTCTTCATAAATTTATTTTTTCTTTGTTTAAAAGGTATAAAAGCGTTTAAAGAATATTTTTCTTTGTTCTGTCCAAAGTGAAAGGAGAGGAGATAGAGAGAAAGACTCTTTCATGAACCCTGACCGGGATCTACCCAGCAACCCTCATCTGGGGCCAATACTCGGCCTATCTGGACCATGCTTGCAACTGAGCTATTTTTAGCACCTGAGGCAGAGGTTCCATGGAGCCATCCTCAGGGTCTGGGGTCCGTGCACTTTGAGCCATGGCTGTGGGAGGAGAAAAGAGAGAGAGAGAGTAAGAGAGAAGGGAGAAGGGGAGGGGTGGAGAAGCAGATGGCCATTTCTTCTGTGTGCCCTGACTGGGAATCGAACCCAGGACATACACACACTGGGCCAATGCTCTACCACTGAGTCAACTGGGCAGGGCTAAAAGCTTTCTTCTCTGAACACTTCTTTGGGTCTTCATATTCTTGTGAAACTTCCTGTATACACATAAAAATTCAATAATATTAGTATGTTTTTTTCTTGTTAACCTGTCTTTCTGAGTTTAATTCTGAAACCCAGGCAGGAATCCTAATATCAAAGAAAAGCTTATCCTCTCCTCTACCAACTCACCCCTATATCCACCCAGGTAAATTCTTTTAGATTAGGGAAACTAATGAGAATATGTGCAATGAAGTGAAACTAGTGGGTCCTCAAGAGCCAAATACACATTTGGTACAGTGCTTTGGGACAGAGGTTGATTTTCAAGAGGTTTTTTATTTTTAACATTTTCTTCTTCCTTCCCTCCCTCCTTTACTTCTGTAAGGCCAGAGGACGAAGCCGTGGCCATGTAGGTTCCCATTAGATCAAGCAGATGGTAAAAGAACAGTGGAGCCAGAAAATGGTGAACCAGTTCATTTATTAAAGTCTCGGAACGGTGGACAAACAAAAAGTTTTACCTAGAGCCCTGGCTGGTTGGCTCAGTGGTACAGCTTCGGCCTGGCGTGCAGGAGTCTCGGGTTTGATTCCCAGCCAGGGCACACAGGAGAAGCGCCCATCTGCTTCTCCACCCCTCCCCTTCTCCTTCCTCTCTGTCTCTCTTTTCCCCTCCTGCAGCCAAGGCTCCACTGGAGCAAGTTGTCCTGGGCGCTGAGGATGGCTCTATGGCCTCTGCCTCAGGCACTAGAATGGCGCTGGTTGCAACAGAGCAACGCCCCAGATGGGCAGAGCATCGCCCCCTGGTGGGCGTACCGGGTGGATCCCGGTAGGGCACATGCGGGAGTCTGTCTGACTGCCTCCCTGTTTCCAACTTCAGAAAAACACACACACACACACACAAAAAGTTTTCCCTAAAACCGCTCCCTTTTCTCCCAGGGCTCCTAAGCCCAACTCTCTCTCTCTCTCTGCCCCCCTGCCCTCTCCAGCAAAAGAGCTGGGGGAAAAAAACCTTTTCCAGAAACAATAGCAAACAATGGCTCCTCCCAAGCAGGAAGGCAGTCCACAATTTCCAATCTGCCACCCTGAGGGCAAGCACCTCAGCCCTCCTTAGCTTATCCATACATGGTGCTGCCCTGCGCCAATGCAACAATTAGGCAAAATATAGTGAGCAAACCTGTTACAAACTTGTTTTCTCGACTCCTTCCTTCCTTTCATCCCTGCCTCTTCTCTAGCCTAGTGGTCTGTCATCTGTCAAGCTCAATTCTAAGTCATGTCTACAATATTTCTTCTCAGTATGCTTGGCCTTAGAATATGTTTGGAACTAGAATTAAAAAAAAAAAGAAAAGAAAAGAAAGAAAAAAACACACACACATATGGACTTTTTACCCTGTAGGTGGTAACCACTTATGCACACCCTAGTCATGTGGACAACTATCCCTTTCTTTTTCTTCCTTAGTCATTTCCTTTTTGAAATCCGGGAGGTAGATTTCGATTCTTAAGGCTTCTTATATGTTTGACATTCTGTGGTTCTTAGAGTGCCTATCGGAGCTAACTAGGAATAGATTATTGAAGTGTAAGAGGGGAAATACACTCCAACAGAACCATTTAACAGTAGGAATGTTCTTTTAAATAAACATTTTGGGTTGCACAATGCTTTGCATAATTCTGGATAACAGTGCCATTTGCATTCTAATCCCGGCTCTGTGCCTGCCATGCTAGGAGAGAGATGAATCTCCCATTCTTCTGGCGCTTTGATTTCCTCAGTGGTTAAGCAAGGATGATGCATCCAATGCAATTTTCAGAATTTCTGATTGGATTATAACAAAACCTTTCATAATGTTTTTGGCTTGAAAGATTTCTCTCTGAGCCACATTTATGTTTTCATATTCTATTTTCCCCAAATAGTCATCAATACAATTCACAGAGGAAATATATCCATATAATTGAATTAATTTCCTTAAATCCTTGGATGATCCCAAAATGTTTGGCTGTGACTAATGAAGGAATTTGAATTTTTGGCAAACAGCGATCATTATGTACATGTTTCAAATATCTGCCCTTTTCTCCATAGTTAGAACAATCTGGTTTAACTAATTTCAAGAATATAAATGACAATATTCAACAGCATTATAATATTATTTTGTTTAACTAAAACTCCTCCACTGACATAAGAAATCAAGATGCAAAAATTCCATTTTCATGCCAAAGCATGAAGTATACCAATCCTACAATACTAGAGTGAGATCAAATGCTGACATTAGAAATGATCTTTAAAAAAAACAACTTACTGAAAAGGCTTGATGTTACAGATAAGGAAAGGAAGGAAGTAAAACTTCCTGAACAACCAGAGGTTACATTACTGTACTGATGTGTTTGGTCTTCACCATAATGCCATCATAGCCTCATTTTACCTAAGACTAATCTGAAAGCCAGGTATGTAAAGCAACTTACCAAAATTCAGTGCTATGGCTGTAATCAAACTCCAGATTTTCTATTAAAGTTCCTGGTTCAGCGATCGAGCCAAAAACCTATTAATTCTACTTCAGCAGCAAAATACCAACAAGCTAACCAAAATACTTTCTCTTTGGGAGAAATCTTTTATGGCAGAATACTCGTCCAGAGACAATGGGAGAATAATGGAACAACCTCTGCACTCCTTTTGGATGTGCAAATCACTCCTTATGTAGAACATCAGTCAGGCTTATTCCAACCACATATCATATAACTAGGATCAGAACTCAAAATAATGTTATAAATATAACAGCTTTAATTTAATAAACATTTGTGACATGTCATGGATTTCAAAATACTATCTGAAAGTCTCATGTAACCTTTTAAAGTAAATAAAACAAATGAAACTAGGTGGAACAAGTTGATGCTCTCGCTCTCTCTCTCTCCCTTCCCTTTTCTCTCTATCAATCCAGTGGAAAAAAATTTTTAAAAGTAAATATAACAACCTCATGTTAAAGGTGAAATAACTGACAATTAAATAGGTGAATAATAACAATAATAATAGAAAATATTTGTATAAGGTTGACAATGGGTCAGGTACTAAGCACTTACTTGTATATTATTTATATCGCATATATATAACACTTAATGTTCATGATATAACTCTCTGAGTTAAGTAATAATATTACACCCATTTATCACATAGAATACTGATATATAGAGAGGCTAAATAACTTCTACAAACCCAGAAAGTCTGACTCCAACAGCCATGTTCTTAAGCATTGCTTCCTACTCAATATCATAGAACAGCAATTTTCAACCTTTATCATCTCATGGGATACATGAACTAATTACTAAAATTCTTCAGCACACCAAAAAATAAATTTTTTGCCAATCTGACCCCCCCAAAAAAAGTATTTATATAATTTTGATTCATTCACACCAGCTGGCTGTTGTGCTGGCTGTTGGTTTTTGTTTGACAACTAAGAGAAGAGAGGTCAGTGACCCTGACTAAATGGTCAGGTATTTCATGTTTTAAAAATTCATATGGCCTGACCAGGCAGCGGTGCAGTGGATAGAGCGCCCGACTGGGACTTGGAGGACCCAGGTTCGAGGCCTGGAGGTCGCCAGCTTAAGCACAGGTTCATCTGGTTTGAGCAAAGCTCACCAGCTTGGTCCCAAGGTTACTGGCTTGAGCAAGGGTCACTCGCTCTGCTGTAGCCCCCCACCCCACATCAAGGTACGTATGAGAAAGCAATCAATGAACAACTAAGGTGCCTCAATGAAAAATTGATGCTTCTCATCTCTCTCCCTTCCTGCCTGTCTGTCCCTATCTGTCCCTCTCTCTCTCTGTCTCTGTCAAAAAAAAAAGAAAGAAAAGAAAATCATGTGGTACACCCATTGAAAATCACTGTCATAGAGAGTAAGTAGCCACAGAATGATTTCAGCTTTGGACTTGGATCCCAAAGCCAGTATTCTTTCTAAGTCTTCATTTTTCTCAACCCTGGCTGCTTATTAAAATAATCTGGGGAGCATTTGAGGGTACGACTTCCATTAAAGGGATGTAATCATTTTGTCATGTGTGTAAACTGAAGGAGTTTCATTTGAGATGCATGCTTTATCAAAACTGTTAGTGAATCCAAAAAAAAGTGGATGAGTACCTTCCCTGTTCTCATCAGTTCTCAACTGATTCATTTGAACTGTGGGTACGCACTGAGGCAAGGCCCGGGCACATTTCAACTGGCCCCACCCAACCTAATAACCAGGGCCAGAAAGTCTGCCTGGGTTGTGCAGAAATGCTTTTATACCTTAAGATGTAGTTTTCATCTATACCTCCCTCAACTTTTCACTCTGACAAAATTGCACTGAGTTCCAAATATGGGAAAAATGCTAAGAAATACTATGATGGACACTGTGGAGAACTCGGATTTCTTCTCTTCAAGAAAATCACAATCTAGTGGTGGAAATATAAATATTGGCAGCTAAATATAATTAATATTATAGTACTAAGGAGCCCTTTTGGCTCTGTACCCAAGTTCAAGTTTCTGCTATGTGTGAAAAAATTTGAATGGGTTCTGGTATACTGCTGGGTTCAAACTGAGACACATAAAGGTGAGATATGGGGCCTTACAATGTGTTTTACTCCCATAAATGAGTTTAGACGACCTTGTGTGTTTTTAATGTACCCTGGAGAATTAGGTAGATCATTGTTATTGTAGTTGCTATTTTATTCTCCAACTACAAATTTACAGCATCTTCTCTTCAGTGGTTTGTGTCCCTGAGAACAAAATAAACTCAACATATTCCTCCTCCAACCGCTCATGAATATTAATGTTGTCTTCATTTACTGTTTGGCAAAATATGACAAAAATAAAAATGCACGACAGCAAAAAAGAGCACGCATACACCAAAAATATCTAGCTACTGTCAGAATACTTGTGTCATCATCATTATCAATAAAGGCACACTTGACAAGCACGCTCCATAAATTGCTCAGCCTACAATTCCTTCTAACCACTGACCTTTCTTAAAGGGTGCTGCTGCTTCTTTGGTTACTACTTGTAGAACTCCCATTAATTTTAAAGTTGTACAGTTTTCTCATGCTGGAACTAGAAACATAGAGTTCAGTAACAATGAGCTAAGAAGATTTATAAAAGCAATCATCCAGAAACAGACTTTCAGAGCCTTATAATCTCCCCTCAAAGAGCTTCATATCCAAAAGCTCAAGTATAGAAAACAAACAAAAGAAGAACAGTTCTGGCTGGAGGGAGGACAGAAATGGAGTCTCACCTAGAGGACAGTTCAGGTCTCTCCTCACAACCTAGAACAGCCTGAAGCAACTGAATAGAGCCCTGTGAGTTCTGGACATCGCAAGTGAATAGCCACTAGTCCAATGCATTTTATAGATGCAGGACTAAAGTACCAAGCTAAATGAAGTGGCTAAGGCCACAGAATTAGTTAGCAGTGAAGCTGGGACTAACATTCCTATACCTTCTGTCCTCATACAGTGATCTTTTTACACTACTTCTTCTTCCTTCCATAGTTCAATTAGAACAAAGGACAAGTGGGACAATTATTAGAAAAATTATCATGACAGTTTGTTTTCCAGTGTTATCAAGTTAGAATTCCTATGAGGTTTGTCAGATACTCCTGGGATAACTATTGCATGTTGGACTAATAAGTAAAGCAGAGAGCCTCAAGATGTTTATCCTGTGTTCTTAGACATGAACAGCACATTTGAAAATCTTAGTAACCTAGATATCTAGCAGCCAAACAGAAGTTTGGCCACACTAAAAACTTGACCAGGATTCGAGATAGAATGGCTAGACCCTTCTTTAGTTTAATCATATTCCTAAGAGTGGTATTGAATTATACAACCTGGCCAATTCCATTATAACATTCTAATAAAACTCTGTTCAAAGACACAAAAAATTCTAAAGGCCGGTGGTATTTTATTGCAAATATACTTATTTGATCAAACAAAAGACAAACATTATCCAGGAGAACAGATTCAATGTCACTGTCACCAGTTTGCAGTTTGGGTCTATTCAAACCCCTTCAGTAACTATATAATAAACTAAACTTTATAGAGTATGAGAGGCTATATGATAAACTAGTGGCACGGTCATGATTCAAAACTATATTCTGATTCTCAGTCAGTGTTGTTTGCCCAAGCTGCTTTGTAAACTATGTTCTTCTTTTTCCTATAGAAGATGTTAGATGATACTCAAGATATACAAAACATTTCTAAGACTTTTCTTACTCCCTTTTACTAAGAAGAATAGATTCTTAGCTTAATTAACCAAGGTAGGATTTTCTCTCTATAAAATGCTCTTGAGTAATTACTCTTCCTGATAACCTTCAGCATTAGAAGAATTTCTTTTAAGGTAGTCAGTTATTTTCTAATAAATATCTTTTTATCCTTTATGTTAGAAGGTCAAAATATGTAGCTACTTTACACAGTTTAAAAATAAACATACTAGGCCCTGGCTGGTTGGTTCAGTGGATAGAGCACTGGCTCCTTGTGCGGATGTCCTGGGTTCCATTCTCCGTCAGAACACACATGCTCTCACAGCCAGTGGCTCGGTTGGTTTGAGCATCAGCCCCACGAACATTGGCCTGGTGAGCATCGGCCCCAGATGGGGGTTGCCGGGTGGATCTGGGTTGGGGTGTATGCAGGGGTCTATCTCTCTATCTCTCCTCCTCTCATAAAAAATAAATAAGTGAACATAATACATAGTACTGTTATTAGAATTTTAAAAGGTTGTATGTATTTATGATTTGGTCATTAATTGCATGATTACTGATATTGGTCATATAGAATGTTGTTAACCATAATACTCAGTATTTAGAATTTGATTACATTTAATACTAGATAAATATGAAGACATGGAGCAGAGAGAACCCTACATGAATCCTCTTTCTTCTGGTAAGACAAAACATACTTGAGAGGTGTAATTCACTTTTCAAGTTAGCCAAGAAAGGGGGGAATCTCATCTTCTTTCAAGTATCAATTCTCAAATGTTATAAAAAATGGTTAAAATGGTGGATTTTATCTAATGTAAATTTTATGTTTAAAAATAACAGTTGCCAAAGAGGGGTTCTATTTTCTGTCTATTCTATGGTTTACCCTTCGACAAATTTTTTGGGGGTTTTTTTGGGGTTGTTTTTTTTTGGAAACAATGAACACAGAATAAGAATTGGGAAATATTTCTTGTTTTAATTGACATCTCCTGAAGGGATAAACTGCTGGGGCACAGTTTCATGTAATAAGGAATAGAAGAATTGTTCTATGTAAGAAACAAAGTAATTACAAATTAGATATATAGAGGCTTAGTGAATGGCCAAATCGGTAAAATATAAGCGACAAGTTTCATTTTCTGAAATATGTGTTTGAATGTAATAGTATCCTTGCCTGGAAAAAGTGGGAGTATGAGTAATGAAAAGTGGATTTTAGTGATGGTAATGCTATATTATGTGGGGATTTTTTGTTGGGTGGTGATTTGCTAGAATAGCAAGTACTAGCAGAGATGTGAAAGACGAAGACAAAGCAATATGATAGAGATGTGTCTGGAAGATAGAGAGCTAGAAAGGAAGACAAGAAAAGCTGGTTAAGAGGAGCCAATTTACGTGAGCTGAGAAGGTTTCAGTATCAGCAGAGACGATGTTGGTCCAGGGTCATTTATGAAAGACAGGGGTGGGAGAATCGCCTGCTTAAAGAATTTCAATGACTAAACTGAACATTTAAACCAAATAAGATAAAGAGAAGAGAATAAGGGAGAAAAGAGAGAAGAAGAGGTGGAAGGGAATGACTAAGAGAAGGAGGCAGGGGAGGAAAGGAAAAATGACCAGATCTTTTTTTTTTTTCAACAAAGAAGCAAGGCTTACTTTGTGAGGAAGAAAATAACAGGGAGGCCCTGGCCGGTTGGCTTAGTGGTAGAGCGTCGGCCTGGCGTGCACAAGTCCCGGGTTCGATTCCCGGCTAGGGCACACAGGAGAAGCGCCCATCTGCTTCTCTACCCTTCCCCCTCTCCTTCCTCTCTGTCTCTCTCTTCCCCTCCCGCAGCCAAGGCTCCATTGGAGCAAAAGATGGCCCGGGCCCTGGGGATGGCTCCTTGGCCTCTGCCCCAGGTGCTAGAGTGGCTCTGGTCGCAACAGAGCAACGCCCCGGATAGGCAGAGCATTGCCCCCTGGTGGGCGTGCCGGGTGGATCCCGGTCAGGCACATGCGGGAGTCTGTCTGACTGTCTCCCCATTTCCAGCTTCAGAAAAATACAAAAATAAATAAATAAATAAAAATTTTAAAAAAAAGAAAATAACAGGGAAGGCGAGAAAGTAAAACAGAGGGAAAATCTATTATAGTCTAAAACATGACCTAGATTTCTTTGTATCAAGTATATTTAAACAGTGAGATAATTACCCACATGGCAGTTACCTGTACTCTATACCAAAACAGAGGAAACTTTTGTTGTCCAAGTGTTTCTTTAACGAGAGCATCCGAATCACCTGGAGGGTTGTTAAGACCCAGATTTTGGGTCCACCCTTACAGTTTCTCATGCAGTAGGAGGCGGATGGGGCCCAAGAATGTGCATACCTACCAAGTTTCCAGATATGACTAAAATTTGCTGGTCATGGAACCACACATTGAGAACTACTGATTTAGAAAAGCAAGGGTTGGCTCAGAGGTAGAGCGTCAGCCTGGTGTGTGGAAGTTCTACATTTGATTCCTGGTCAAGGAACACAAGAGAAGTGATGATCTGCCTCTCTACCCCTCCCCCCTCCTTCTTCTTCTTTCTCTCTCTCTTTCTTTTCCCCTCCTGCAACCATAGCTTAAATGGTTTGAGCAAGTTGGTTCTGGGACACTGAAGATGGCTCCACGACCTCACCTCAGGTGCTAAAATAGTTTGGTTGATGAGGAATAAAGCAATGGCCCCAGATGGGTAAAGCATTGCCCTGTAGGAGGCTTGTTGGGTGGATCCTAGTAGAGGTGCATATAAGAATCTGTCTCTCTGCCTCCCTTCCTGCCTGCCTCTCAATAATAAAAAAAAGAAAAAAGAAAAGCAAGGGTACAAAGCAAGAAATCTTGATGGCCTGTGACTCTAAAATCTACAGAAGGATGGACGAAATTTTCAAAGGCAGAGGGTGAGGCAGTGGTTTTATAGAGCACTTGCCATCTGTTCTAGATCTTGGAGAAGAGAAACAGAGGAGAGCAACTTAGCCTAATCTTTATTTTCATACAGCTGACAGAATACTGATATTAACAAATTTATATTTTAATTGTTGGCCAAGGATTTTTTGGTGTAATTTTTACATAGTAATTGTTCTTATTCATAACCATGGAAATTCAAGATTAGTAAAACATATTATGAATTTCAGTCCTATGTATACAATTTTGCATACATCACGTTCTATACAAAAAGAATACATGTGTTATAATATATTCAATTATATGAGAATATGAGAATTAGTGTAAGCCAAAGCAGATAAATCAAAAAATCCAGCAGACTTGTGCTCCAAGGGTTAAAAGATAAATGTTGAGTTATTTACTTAAGCCCAAATAGTGTTTACCCCAAGGATAAATTTCTATAAAAGAAGCCTGAAGTAAAAACACCTTCAAGTAAGAGTTTTCAGAATCAGCAAATAAATTATAAGGCACTCAGTTAAATTTGAATTTCAGATAAACAAAAATTTTTAAAAAATATATAAAATTCATATACTATTTGGGATAAATTTATACTAAAAAGTTTGTCATTGTTTAATCTGAAATAAAAATGTAACTGAGTGTCTTGTATTTTGACAACTCAAATCCAAGTAGACTTTGACCAAACATTCATTCAATGAATGCTTAATATGTCATCAGCCTTATAAGGAAGAGAGAAGCATAGAGCTCTTCTGTGCCACACATAAGACAACAAAGAATAAAAGGATAGTCACACTCAGAGGTTTTAAGGGTGCAGTGAAGAGGAAGACCAATATGACTGGAATAGTCAAGGAAATGGAGCTTCAACAGCAAATATGACTTCAGCTAGTCCTGAATGTGGATAGAATTTGATTAGCTAAAAGCTGGTTCCAAGACTATGCAGATTCGAAATGAACATCATTACTATGAAGTGTAGAGTTGGACCAAGGACAGCAAGAAAATGGGGAATGAACAGAATACTTCTGACTTGAGGGTGGGGTGAACACAAAATACAGCATACAGAGATGTGCTGTATAATTGGGCACCTGAAACCTGTATAATTATGTTAACTAGTGTCACCCTAATAAATTCAATAAAAATGGAAATAATATCACTTATGACAGACTGAGCCAATGAGGCCACTCTTCTCACCAACTGTAGAGCACAAGGTCTCTTAGAGCACAATTACTGACCCTCATCAATATTTCAATGTACATCTATGACCGTCAAACCCATTCCCTCCCTTTTTTCAGCTTCACAAGAACCACATGGAGAGATCTGAATACAAAACACATGGCAGAGTATCTAGATATTCTGAACCCTTAAGATAAAAATAGAATCTAATGCTTGGGGTGTTTTCAATCAGAAAATAAGTAAAACTTTGGTCCCAATATGAAGGGGAAACAACTGTGTTAGGCTTGCTCACTTGCACTTTGCATAATCAGTGCATGAGGACATGGCAGGGCCACATGTGGATAGCCTCGGTAAGGCTAGGACTGCTTGGGCAGATTGCGGATTGCTTGCCTGCACCGTGAAAAGTTGTTTCGCTGTTTGTTCACCTGATGCCTGAGAAGTGGTTTTCCCCTGCCTGTTTGCACGTCCGCCATTGCGAGAATCTATTAAACAGGAATGGGCCAATACTTTTCTGGCTCTGCAGTTTCTCTACTGTCTGCCTGAATCCAATGTGAACCTGCCTGGCCTCAACCACCAGCATTATACAATACATTTTCTGATTCTAGTTTAAATAACCGGGTTGTGTTGCAGGGTCCAGTCTCAGTCTTGGAGTCAGAAAGTGTGGGTCTTAGTCTCTGGAAAACGCTCGCAAGTGAGACAGTCTCTGGGCCTTGATGCTCCAGCTGTAATGTCACAGTTTGGGATTTTATGATCTCTCTGGGCTCTTCCAATTTAGCATTCCCAGTGATTAATTGAATAAATCATCCATTCATTAAACATTTACTGAGAGCCTGCCATATGCAAGGTAATTTGCTAGGAGCTGTGATGGATACAAAGAGAGTTATTTATTCATAGTTATTTATTCATCACTAGGCAAAACTATGAAGCAAGCAGTTTGCCTCTTTTTCCATTCTTAGACTGAGAGTCCCACTTGGACACTCCATAGAGGCTGGCCTCTGGCTTACTGAACTCAGGCTGCCAGAATTTCTTCTGCTGCCTCTCTTTTTTATCTTTATTTTACTCCCTCCCTTATATGATATTTCCTCAAGGAAATTCCACCTGTTGGCATTTTATTCCCTGCAGGGTCCTAGTCTCAACCTTTCAGAATGAGAATTAATTCATCTAACAAACTCAAAAGTGTCAAAGCCCCAAACAAACAAAGGGGGGTTACATCTGAGCAACCTGAAGATAAAGCTAGACTTTAATCTTTTTATTTTTCCTTCTACATATTAGTATCTTCATTCAAAAATTCCTTCAGATTAAACAAATAAAATAAAACGAAAGAAACATTTTTTAGGGTTCACTAGTGCTATTGTATATAATTTTATCTTGCAAAACCATCTTATGAAAACAGTTTATTATCTTCACAGATAAACCTGAGGCAAAGAGTAGGCAGCAAATTTGCCCCATGTCAAAATCTCCAGGGCCAGGAGTAATCCAGATTTGTTTTAAAATTAAATCAATGTTTTTTTAATCCATAGATGTGGTTCCAGGCTGCCAGTATGTTTCAAATAGTTATGTGGTATGTCAACTCATGACAGGTGAAGTAACAAAAAGGTGTTTTTGTAAAAAAAAAAATAAAGTAGATTCAACTTATTTGTAGTAACAGCAACTTCAGTGACCTCATTCCAACATTTTTGTTGTTGCTGTTTGGGGTAGAAGATTTACAACCCAAGTTAAGGGGTTACACATAATTCTTGCCACAGGAATATTTGCTCACATAACACCATGTCTCATTTGTATTACAGTCGAGAAAAAAAGTCAGAAATTACTAAATGATAATCAGATGACTATGGGGATTCTTTTGGGTAGATTTGTTCCAGTCTTATGCATATGTAGTGCTGGCCCTGCACCTTTAAACAGTGTGTGTGTGTGTGTTTGCGTGTGTGTGTGTGTGTGTGTGTGTGTGTGCATGCGTGCGTGCGCGCACCAGAGGAACAGGGAAAAGAAATGGGAGGGGGTAAGGAGATAGAACACAAAACTAAGAGGCAGAAACAGCTCTTTAATACCCATAGTAGTTAATTTGGACCACCATGACATTAAGGTACCTGAGCTTTTAATGATTTATACAACAAAATTAAAAGCTTTTGAGTTTCTATTATTATGTAGGTAGCTATTGAATATCTTTTTAATATCTTTATGACCCAGGGTCACTATGATAATCATACAGTATGCTACAAAATACAATGATACCCTTGAGGATCATGTGTTAAGTATGCATGGTTCTACCCAAATGAGCTCCTGATCACTTGCTTTTTGTGGTCTTGGGCATTTTAACAAATGATTCCTATTTCCCTTGGCTGGCAGAAAAGGACTTCTAAGCAAAACCTGTTTGGGTATGAGACATACATTGAACCAATGGACTTACTAAGTTAAAAATTCAGAATAGAGCCCTGGCTAGGTGACTCAGTGGATAAAGTGTCACCCTGGTACACTGAGGTGATGGGTTAAATCCCCAGTCAGGGCATGTAGGAGAAGCAATCAGTGAATACACAACTAAATAGAACTAAGTGGAACACTGAATTGATGCATTTCTCTATCAATTTTTTTTAAACCATTAGGATGGTGAGCATGGTTAAGCTTGGAAGGGTAATTAAAAAAATATGAAACCAAAGTAAACCAGCACAATACTTGGTGCAAACTGAAGCAAAAATGTGGATGAAGGAATGGGTTCCAAGAAATTACAGGGAGATACCAAGCACAATCTAGGGACAATGAGCCAGGACCCATGTTGCTTCCTTATAAAGCAACTATGTTTCTTGGTTGTCTCTGATATTGTTCATTATTCATGGGTTCTCTGACTCCTTAGTAGTGTATATTGCTACCTTCCACTGTCATTGTCTATGTGGAAATTCCTGTTGGCCCTTTGCACCATCTGTTGAAGCTATGGATTTGAAAAGCAGGAAGACAGTTAATAAAATTATTAAGAAGGAATAAGCAAGTTCTGAATAGCAGAATACTTGTGTTTGGGTCTGCCTCTGACATCTATTGTGATTTTCTGGATAACTTCATAGTTTATTACTGGTTTTCATTTGTGCTTTAGACAGGGAGATAGCCAGATATCGATAGATGATTGCATTCGTTTTTTTAGACTTCCATATCAAAGTCCTACAAACTGAATGAGTTAAACAATAGAAATGTACTGTCTCACAGTTGTGGAGGCTAGAAGTCTGAGATAAGGGTATTGGCCATGTTAAGTAGTTCTGGGGCAGGGAAAATCTGCTCCATGATTTTCCCACAGGCTCTGGTGGTTTACTGGCAATCTTTGCTGTTCCTCAATTTAGTTCTCTGCCTTCATTCTCACGTAGCATTTTCCATGTGTGTCTTTGTGTTCAAAGGTCCCCTTTTTATAAGGACACAGTCATATAAGATTAGGGTCCACCCTAATAACTTCATCTTAGCTAGATCATATGCAAAGATCTTATTTCCAAATAAGGTCACATTTAAAGATACTTGGGGTTAGGACTTCCAATATCTTTTGGCGTGTTTTGGGGGGCACACAATCTAGCCCATAATAAATGTTACTCTGTGTGTGTGTGTACTGTAAGGGAAAAGGAACTATATTTAGGCTTCTATACGAGTTGATTTGTGTGTGGTGGAACTTCTTTTAGTAAAGTCTCCAGAGGTGGTGGAGTTCCCAGTTATACAGACAGACCCACCAATTCTGAGTAGATAGCACCTACTGAGTAGACTACACCACTTGGGGGCATGGCGCTCTACTCTACCAAAGTCTGGAAGATGTCAGGAGCTCCCTAGCCAGGTGTGATGGGAAAGGGGAGAAGGCACTCAGGACCCCAAAAATCAGAACAAAGATCTGTGATGACACAACCAAGCACAATCTCTGCCATCTCCATATTGTCATTGAGCAGTAAGAGGGGAGAAAGCACCTAAGAAGAAGTTAGAAAAGATAAAACTACTGCTTTGGAGTGACAAAAAGTAGGAGATCAAGATGAAACTAAATAAAGATAAAATAACAATTTTTTTGATGAGCTGTGGTTGTTAGTAGGTCCCAGATTTACACTTGTAAGTTCAACAGAATAATTTTCATTAATGTGAAGAATTATTTCCATACTCATTCAACATATATTCTCTGAGAATAAACCATGTGACAAAAATTTTGATGACTGGGAATAAAATGGTGAAATAACCACAATCATTCCATTGAGGTAACAGTCCTGAATGGCTGGCTAAGTTTTTGAGGTTAAAGAGATCAAATCTCATTTGCACAGTCTGTCTGCACTTCCATTTTCTTGTGTGTAGAGATAATAATACTTAATTCAGTGTTATTGTTAAAATTAATTTAGCTCTATATTGAAATTGCTTAGCACAATGCCTGGAAAACATTAAGTTCTAATGAACACAATTGTCATTATAAATAATATATTACTATTATGATAACTATATATGTAGAACAGAGGAAGGAGGAATTAATTTTGATGAGAAAAGTGTAAGAAAGATTCACCGAGGAGTTGATATTCAACCTGGTCCTTGAAGGCAGTGTTAGGATGAGAGTTAAAGCAATGGAAATTTAATAACACTTAATAGTTATCTAACTTCCCTGCTGTGGACACTGAGTTTGTTCAGAATCACAATGAACTTGGCATTTAATCACAAACTTATAACAAATACTTAAAAAAAAATAAATTATGGTTATTGCTGAGATATGTAAATTATAGATATTAGTTGAAAAGGTAAAGAAGAGAGTAGGGGACTGTAACTGGAGATATAAAAAGAGTAGTTCAAATAAATCTATGTACCATTTGTAAATCCAAGTATTATATATTGCAGGACAATATGCTCTACCATCTACAGTTTTACTTACCAGACAGAATTTGGGATTCACAATACAGTTAGTGACCACGATAAAAAGCAAGACAGAGGCACAGGATCACTTTATTTATCAGTAGTTAAAAGGCACACAAGAGTACAGTCTTTGATCCTCCTCCTTCAAAGCTGAAGGGTAACTTTGAGATAGGAGGTGACAATACACAAGCCTGATGTCAGAAAACTGACCACGTGAAGCACAGTTCAAAATACAGACTTCAGTGTAAAATTTTTTAAGGAGTGCTACCTCAAATGATAAAAAAATAAAATAAAATAATAAGAAAGAAAGAAACTTAAAGAGTGAGAACTTGGAGAGTTCTCAAACTTCAGTAAGAGCTTTAAAGAGCTCTGGGGTAAAAGAGTCTACAAATATCTTTAGGATAAAAGTTAAAGACAGAAAACAGAATGGATGAAAAGTAGAAAACATTCTTCAAAAAGTAAGTGTGGTAGAAAAATTAATTTGAAAAGATATAAATAATTCACAAATTGAAATATTATGTATGATTCCTAATACTTTAATAAGAAAAATTTAAAAACAAATTTTTTATATTTTGAACCAAAAGTTTGGTTAAAAAGATGGGTGTGGCCTGACCAGGCAGTGGCTCATTGAATAGAACGTCGAACTGGGATGCAGAGGACCCAGGTTCAAGACCCTGAGGTCGCCAGCTTGAGTGCGGGCTCATCTGGTTTGAGCAAAGCTCACCAGCTTGGACCCAAGGACGCTGGCTCAAGCAAGGGGATACTCGGTCTGCTGAAGGCCCGCAGTCAAGTACATATGAGAAAGCAAGCAATGAACAACTAAGGTGTCGCAATGAAAAACTAATGATTGATGCTTCTCATCTCTCTCCGTTCCTGTCTGTCTGTCCCTATCTATCCCTCTCTCTGACTCTCTCCCTCTCTGTCTCTGTAAAAAAAGAAAAAGAAAAGATAGGTGTGAAAATTCAGACAGGATGGTTAACCAATAGGAAAAACTTTGTAATATTGATATATAATATAATATGGTGAATATATTATGATATTTTAACAAATAGGCATTAAAAGAATGAAATGGCTTTACACTAGTTCTTAAAGAAGATAACAATTATTATTTGGAAGTGTGGTCATAGTATAAAAATGCTTTAGTGTTAATCTGTATGGGACCAAAAACACAAAGCTAAGAGTACAACCCTTGTAAAGATTTTGTGAATATCTGCAAAGAAATAAAGTATTCAGGGAGAGTGGTCAATGTAGTACCTTTCTAGAGGTTAATATGTTAACTCAGGCTCTGTCTTTGAGAAATACAGATGGAACCTGAAATCATGGTCTAGTCAATAAGCATCCAAAGCTATATGCATGGTCCTTAGTGGGTCTGATGATGAATAAAATATAAATGTTGTTCTTAGAGTTCCTTTACTATAGTTCTTTAGTTACTAAATCTGTTGACAAAGCAAACTCTCATTGCTCTGGCTTAAATTTGCATCTAATTTATTTATTCAATAATCATTATTGAACTCCTGGTATTAAAACCCGAGAATACTAAAGTAAAAGGAAAGTGTTGTTTGTAAAGAGCAGCATTTTCCCTGGCCAGTTGGCTCAGTGGTAGAGCATCAGCCCTCTGTGTGGATGTCCCAAGTTCAATTCCCAGTTGGGCACACTGGAGAAGCACCCATCTGCTTCTCCATCCTTCCCCTTTTCACTTCTCTCTCTCTCTTCTCCTCTTGCAGCCATGGCTCAATTGGAAAGAGTTGGCTCTGGGCACTGAGGATGGCTCCATTGCCTCTGCCTCAGGCACTAAGAAGAGCTTGGTGGCTGAGCAACAGAGCAATGCCCCACATGAGCAGAGCATCACCCCCTAGTGTGCTTGCTGGGTGAATCCCAGTCAGGGCACATGTGGAAGTCTGTCTCTACTTCCTCTCCTCTCACTGAATAAATAATAATAATAATAATAAGCACCGTTAATGAAGACCAGGCATATGTAATACCACCATAGTGGTTATCTCTAGCTCTTCATGGTTAATTAGTAGAGAGCCAGAGATAAAGAAGAAAAAACTGAGATTGTTTATCTTGACAAGACTAAATTATGTTTTTACTGACAAAGGCAGAGTAGCTAACAAATTTGTTCCATGTTAGAAATGAATATTGGACCTTTTGCTTGTTGTTGGGTCACTGCTTTGTTTTTGGTGTAATGGGCTGTAGCCAATATTATAATTCATGAGTGTGTTCTCACCATGGGAATGAAACTAGAATGTTTGGGAAACAGGATTTAGGACATAAGAGCAAGTCTAAGCAGACTACGGAGGAAAAGGTGGTGAGTGGCAAGAGCATGGGACCAAAGAGGAAAGTATGCAGCATCTGGGAAGGAAATAAATTGGGGCAAAGAAAAAGCGACAGAAAAAGTCTGTGAAGCCTGAGTCCTGTACCCAGAGGGACTTGAGGAACAATAGCTCTTTTCTGACCAGACTTCTCCACAACTGATTGCTCCTATTTTTGGAAATCACATAGAATGGGTCATTCCAGTAGGCTATCTTTTCCTAAGTGTGCTTTGTGAAAGACCGGTTGCATGAAATACTAATGCATGAATATGAACAATGAGTTCTCTGGTCAAATAAATTGGGAAACTCATGTGGTATCAGCCATGGACCCTTAGATAGTTTAGAAGTTCTTAATCTCATATGTGTTGGGGGTTGGGAGAAGGGTTCAATGAAACTTTTGAGAAGTCAGAGGAAGTCTAGAAAATCATTTCAGAAAACACAATAAATACAAAGATTACAAAAAGATACCAATTAAATTAAAATTCAGTTAAAATATTTTAAGAAACAAATATTTAGTATAGGAATAAGTAAGTGTGAGTCTCTCTTAATCCATTTAAATAATATGTTATAGCATTTGTTTTCATAACTAATGTCATTTTGACACAGTAATAATAATAAATACTATTTCAAGATATCAACCAAACTGGCAATGTAATATAAAATATCTGTGATACCTAATGATGAGAAAGTTAAAGGCACTAAAAAGACTAAAGCCTTTTTCACATATTTGTAACTGAAGGAAATGGTAAATATCTTTTAGGGTTAGTGAAAAATAAAGGGGCAAATTTTTTATTAAGCAAGTGGATAATTGGTTTTTCTTCCCATCCAAGTTCAACAGTCTTGTTTTCTATCTAATGTTATCACTGGGGTCCTTGGACCCCAAATTAAGAACCCCTAGGAACAGACTTTAATGAGGAGACTGCTAAAAGAAGTATAGGCAGTTATTCAAGGGATGCAGAAGCAATAATAGGAAGGCCTGGACCTAAATCAGGGGAGGAGAAATAGTGTTTCTAGACCTTAGAGAGCGCTGGAGCATGCAGACAACCTGCCCTACAAGATCTGTAGTCATACAGGAAGCCAGCCACTGCCAGAGAATTGGCACCAAAGCAGCAAAAATAAAACCCAAAAAAACAAAAAAACAAAAAACTGGGAAGAAAAATCCATTTCTTCTTGCCTCTTTATCTTCTACAGCAATCTTCTATCAGCCAGACCCAAAACAAGCTCAGCTGCCACAAAGCTCAAGTCATCCTTTTACAGGGGTTGGGCTCCAGGGTAAAAGGAGAGAGAAAGGTACCCTTACAGAGAAGGGTAGAGAAGGGTAGAAAACAGGGTGGTATGGGGTGGAACATGAAAAGACCTAGATAGTTATGTTTCTTTAAGGTAGATGTTTTTCCAGATACTTCAATATACTAACATGCATTATGGTTATTCAGTACATTATTTATTGTTTATAAAAACTTTTACTCAGGATCCATTTTTCAAGAAACATCATAGAGGCTAAAGATTCTTTATAACCAAAGTTTGAACATGCCAGTTAGCTAGCGGTCTAGCCAGGGTGGCATACTAGTTAGCAATCACCTGAGAGAGACCAGAAAGACCAGCTATAATTATATAGAACAACTATAATTATTTGGCAGCAGTGATAGTTGAGAATGGAGCATTGTTGAAAGAAAATGTCTATACAACTTTGATACTTTGTCTTGATTTTTTATTAGAGATAGTTAACAAAGTGTCTGTAAAGCCAGTAGCTAAGGCCACCATCACAGCCACCTGGCCCGTGCAGGTTCGCATTTGAGTCGGACAGACGGTAATGAAACAACAGAGCCACGAACTTGTGGGCCATTACCTTTAATCCTAGCTTGCAAGTAAAAACACACACTGGGCTCCCAAACCCACTCATTCAGTGCTCACAAAGCTACTGACTTATCTGAGTTTTCTAGTGTAAAGCCAGTAGCCATGGCCATCATCACAGCCGCCTGGCCAGTGCAGATTCGCATTAGATTCGGACAGTCCGTAAGGAAACAACGGAGACAAGAACTGGTGGGCCATCAGCTTTAATCCTAGCTTGCACCCGGTGGGCAAGCAATACACACAGTGGGAAAACATTTCCCTTTCCATTCAGAGATCCCAAAGCCACTGTCTTATTCGAGTTTCCTAGAATCAAAGGTTTCTAGCTCACCAGCCTTATTCACCTCTGTTCCCCATCTCCTTCTCTCTGCATAAACTCTGCACAAACTGGCTTCTCCTTCAGCATTCCGCCATCTTGGCTGCTTCTCTTCTCCTCCATGTGGCCTTTATCTGCTTTCCTCTCTGCTCTCCTCCTAAAACATAATCCCTCTTTTTTTGCGAAAGCCCTCCCTCAATACATATTAACATAATCATGTCCATCCCAAGCAAGAAGGACAACTAACATTATCACCTGGGCGACGGGCTTCTATGTGGACAGCACCATCTTTAACAAAGTGAGCATAATATATTTTATCTGCCTAACATCTAGAATCAAAGGTTTCTACCTCACTAGCCTTATTCACCTCTGTTCCCCATCTCCTTCTCTCTGCACAAACTTGCTTCTCATCAGCATTCTGCCATCTTGGCTGCTTCCCCTATCCTTCACATGGCTTTTCTCTGCTTTCCTCTCTAATGCTAATCTCCTAATCTCAGGAACCGAGAGAGAGCAAGCTCCCAGTTTGCCTCACTTTACAGTGTAGAAATTCAAACCTTTAATCCAATATACAAATAAGGAAGTCTCCAATACAAAATCACTCATCTGAGGCATAATGAGATTACTCATGAGAGTGCACCAACCCTTTACATGCAATAGTCAGGGTGAGGGGAAAAGCTTAGTTTTAAAACTAAGCTTTAGGCTATAAGAATCCTGCCTGCCCATAGCCTGTCCCCCAAACCCAATGCAAACTATAAGCGAGCAAACACATACATCATATTTGTAAACTTATTTGACCCACAGTGACCATACCATTATAGCCATTTGGGGTGCCCATTCTCTCCTACCTCAATCAGCAACTTTAAACGTCTTCATATCCCATGTGGTCAGCTTGTTCCTGGGCAAATGAGAGTGTTCTACATCTTTTCCAATGAGAACATTAGTTTGAGGTAACCATACTAATCAAGATATATTTTTTAAACGTTACAAATAAACCATTGCATATCTTCGACTACTTCAGTTACCTAGCTCACTAGGACAGCATCTTGGCACAGATCAGCAAAGACTTAAAAATTACTTCATTGAGAGGTAGAGAAGAGTAATAAATAAGTTTTAGTTAATTGCTTGCAAAATTGAGAGCCCCAATTCTTCACTTATTTTTGCATCTATACCATTTGCAATGCAGCTTTGCAGCTCCTCCCTTTAAGGGGTGGAGTTTATTTCTCACTCCCTGTGTCAGGGTTCCCATACAACTTGCTTTTGGCCATTAAAATATTGTGGAGATGACAGTGTGCTCATTCTAAGACTAGGCATTATAAGACCTGTCCTGCATCTGCTTGTTCTTTTGGAACTCTTCCCAGCTGCTATGTGAATGAGCCTGAGCTAGCTGGTTGGAGGATGAGAGACCAAAGGGATAAGAATCAAATCAGATCATTTGTTTAAGCAAAGGCCTCAGACATGTGAGAGCCAACCCAAGATCAGTTAAGATGGTCCATGGCTGGCATAAGTCGACCACAAATTTATAAAGAAGTCCATCCAAGACTAGAAAGTACCAAACAGATCCCAGCTTATAATTCTGACATGAAAAATCATGAGCAAAATAAATGAATATTGTTTTCAGCCACTGCATTTTAGTGTCATTTGTTATGCACCAGTAGCTAACTGATATAGTCAAGAACAGAATATAACTCTATCTGGCCCAGTGTAGTACACGATATTGAAACAAATGTGGGGAGCATAAAAACATCAGGTTTCTTGTGCTTGAAAACTAAATGGGAGAGTCTGACAGAAAACACAGAATTGGGGTATCACAAACATTCAGCTCTGAAGACCTTACATTTGTGTGTAGGACTAATACTAAAGGAAACAGTTACAGATCCAGGTGTTGTAGAGGAGGGTAGTAACCATAGTCCATAAAGAGAAAGGGCAATAAGAAACACATTCATAAGTACTTCTGTATTACGTTTCCTAAAATCTTGAATTTTGGCATGATGGAGCAACAGTGCTTATAACTTGGCAACCTCTATCTTCCTCATGGAATCTTAGTGAATGTGTTTGTGTGGTCAGGAGTCTTAGGTCACTGCTGGCAGCTGTGGAGAAGTGTGGTGAGCATGCTAACATAATATATTTATAGGAAATTCTTGCCAAATTCTTTAGTAAGTTCACGGGTAACATCCAAACAATAATGGCTCCTGCCAACCAAAAAAGTGTTCTTCTATAAGATAGTCTTGAAAAGTTACTCTACCAACATTAAAAAATTCTATTTCTTCAAATAGGAAGTTGAAAGCTGTACAGGAAAACTATACATACGTTAAATGTTGTAATGCTGACAAAATAAAATAAACACCTTTGGATATAAGATTTAAAAATCATAGGAGTGGGCAAATTTTAATCAGTAACAACCACTAATAAAAGCATGGGCTTTGGCACTAGATGAACCTGGATCTGAACTCTGATTCTGCCCATTACAAGCTATATGACCTTGTCCATATTGCTTAACTTATCTAAGTTTATTTCCTATTTTAGTATATAATTAAAATAATATTGTCTTCATAGGATTACTGTGAAGATTAAATGAGATAACATACCAAACAACTGATACAGTGTCTTGTATACCGCAAGTGCTCAATAAATTGACACGGCCAGTTCCCTATGTTGAAGGTAATGTATAATCTCCACGAAGAATCTGTTGTGGCTATCATAGTGTTCAAATTGAAAGAGTTTTATCAAGAGCTCAATCACACTCCTTGAGGCCGTGAAAAGCATGACTGAGTTGCAGATAATAAGCAAAATGGAGAAAGAATGCATTTTTGTTTGACGCTGTTAGTCACAGTCCAGGTGCTATCCAATTTCCAAAAGATTGTGTACCAAACTTAATTTGAGAGTTACTTTCTGGAAACAATTTCATACATGATGGTTAGGCTCTCAAGCTACCTCAGAAGAATATATCTGACCCATAATATTGTTGGCTAAAGTACTTTTAACTTGGTCCCAGGAGCAGAATCTCATGTGGTAGAAAAGAAAACCATAGTAAAGGAGAGAAAGGTATTATAAAGAGGGGGCATTAATAAGTGAGAAAAAAAAACTAATATTTATGATGTACCCTTTAGGTTCCAGCTTTGAACAATGGGCATAGAAGTTTTATTATTAATCTTTATAGAATCTCCTTGACAGGCATTTCCCTCATGCTACCAGTACACACACATGAACCACAATAACAGCAATAGTTTAGAAGTTTAGAGAGATTAATTTGTTTAAAGTTATATAACAGTCAAATAATGAACAAAGAGCATTTTGAATGCAGTTAAGTCAGTAACTAATCAGAGTGATCAAAAAAAATTTCAGCTAATAGACTCCAGGTCATGTCATTTGTATGGGGGGGGGGGGGAAATCCTTTTAAGTTATCCAGCTATAAAATACTTTTAAAAAGGTTGTGTACATAATTGAATGACAAGATAACCTGGACTTGTTATCTTTGAATATATGTATCCTGATTTATTGATGTCACCCCATTAAAAAAATAAAATTATTAAAATAAATAAATAAATAAAAATAATAAAAAAAAGGTTGTGTGCTTGCATGTGTTTAAGTGTGTGTATGTGTGCGTGTAATATGTTATTTAAATATATATTTGACTGTAATTAAGTAAAATCTAGGCAAATTATATAAAAATTTTCAAGTAATACAGAAAGGTATAAAATAAAAACGAAACATCTCTCATCACCTAGAGTTTTACTGTATTGTTCTAATAAAATACATATGACTATTACATATACCTACATAAAGGAGAACATACAATGAATACTTTGTACATCACTTAATAATATACCTTAAAGCACTTTCTACATCATTGTCAATAGATATAGCTCACTATTTTTCATAGTTGAAGGATATTCTGTTCAACACATTAAGTCAATTTACTGGCAGTCCCTTGTTGAAGGGAAATTTTTTCAGGTATTTGCTATCACAATGTACATCTTGTTCAGATATCTTATCACACTGTAGCAAAAGCATAATACTAGAGTAAATCCTGAGCTGTGGAGGTGCTAGGTCAAAGTTCATGTAAATTAAAAATTTTGATTAATAATGACCAATATCCTTTAAGAAATGTTGCATCAGTTTTTAGCTCCAGTATTATTGTCTAAAATGCCTTCTTTCTTTATATCCTCATCAATGCTAAATATTATTGGATTTTTTAATTTATGCCAAACTTATAGGATAAAAATTCTTATTTTGATTCTCATTTTCTTAATTATGTATGACATTTATCATTTCTATGTTTACTTGTCATTTATTTAATTTTGTGAATTGTTTTCACTTATTAGGTATTTATCTTTTCTAAAATTGACATTAATTTTTATTATTATTATTATTGATTTAAACAGGTTATTTGAAACCAAGAAACTGGCTTTTTTTTTTTTCAGGTAGCCAGCATATTTTTTAGTAAGGAATATTTTTTACCAATAAGCCGCTTCTTTGACTTCAATTTTACCTTTGTAAATGTAGTTGTGGTCATGCAGGTTCACCCTGGATTCGAGCAGATGGTAAAGGAACTGTGCAGCCAGAGGATGGTGGCTCATTCTGTTTTATTAGAGTCTTGCAACAGCCAATGAGCAAGCAGGCAGGGAAAACTACTTCTCTTTCTCTCAGGGCTGATGAGCAAACAGGCAGTGGGGGAACCCCTTCTTCAGCAAACAACAGCAAAAAATGGCCCCTCCCAATGGCAGCAGGCAATCCACAATCTACAATCTGCCACCCTGAGGGCAAGCACTCGCAGCCTTACATAGACTATATACACACATGGTGCTGCCCGTGCTCATGCACCAATCAAGCAAAGTACAAGCAAGCAAGCCTAACACACTTGTTTGTCCAACAGTAAACAAATTTGATTATGATTTGACCTTATCTTAAATTGGCTTATAAGAGAATGTTCTGGTTATGCTTTTAGGAGTATTCTGGCAAGTGTAACAGTTATATTTCCTTTTACTAAATCATAAATTAGCAATCTGGTTTTAAATATACTATTCAAGAATGTGTGTGTTTGTGCATACCTGTTTGGTTTTTAATCTTTGTTCATTTGAGGCTTGAGAGACAGATCCAATTTTGGTGGATAAAGAAATCATTTTCTAGCCCTGGCCTGTTGGATCAATGGTAGAGCATTGGCCTGTCATGTGGATGTCTCGGGTTCGATTTCCAGTAAGGGCACACAGAAGAGACAACCAGCTGCTTTTCCTCTCTCTCTCCCTCCCACTTCCGTCTCTCTCTCTCTTCCCCTCTGCAGCCATGGCTTGACTGGCTCGAGTGCATCAGCCCTGGACACTGAGGATGGCTCCATGGAGACTCTGCTTCAGGCACTAAAAATAGCTTGGCTGCCAGCCTGGCCCCAGATGGGCAGAGCATCAGCCCCAGATGAGGGTTGCTTGGTATATCCTGGTCAGGGCACATGTGGGAGTCTGTCTATTTCCACTCCTCTCACTTGGAAAATAAGAAAAAAATCATTTTCTGATCCTACAACACTGAGAATAATACATGAGGTCGTTGTTATGCCAAGTCCATGCTGCTCTGCAAGATGCCTTGGTGTGTCCCATGTGCCAAGTCAGTAGGCTTCTTCTGACAATTTCCCAACCCTGACTTTTATGGGACATCCTCGGCATCAATGGGAAAAAAATGTAGAGATAGGGCTTAGGTCATTGCTGCTCTTTGTTAACCAGGAAGCATTGTGGCGAGATGGATTGTTAGGAGGCAGGAGACGTTAACATTTAAAGAGAAGATTAGATGCTGCACAGGGAAGATTCAAGGGATTGGGAACACCAAACCTCTGAACCCTGTGCCCCTCCTGAGAACCTTGTAAAGGTTCACATTTGCTCATCTCAGTTCAAGATTGTCAATGATTAACATGGGCTACAATTTTGTGTCTTCAAGACCACAGTTTGTCAAACAAATAATCAGGAAATAAATAATTTGAAGACCTTGATGTGTTATATTCAAGCTCATGTTCATGCAAAATATGTTGTATTTTAAAGAATTTTATGCTGATTTCCATTAAAATCTTCTCAAATAATAAAGTAAATCATCTAGGGCTAACTTTAAAAATAAAAATGGTTACTGAACAGGATCAGCTACTTCTTCAGCATTTTAAATTACATGACAGGATTAATTTTAGATAGAGGTATCATACTATGAGAACTTCTAGTCATTTTGTAAATTGCCAAATTAATTTTAAGAAAATTGCCAATTATACAATTCTATAATTTAAAAAAATACTGGTAATACATAAGTGATTATATATGTCTTTGCCCACAGCTCTGCAGTAATCATTGAGCATTGATTCTTTCTTCTTCTGTTTCATTATACTTTACGTGCTTCTCACGGGAAAAGCACTGACATTCTTCAAGCATTTGGCAACAAGTGAACACTCAGCTCCTATATTACCGTGTCATCTGTAAGTGAATGAGAGTTGTCTGCAGGAAAGTAAAACACCCAAAACTATGAGCTGCAGCTAATTATTTTCAGTTTTGAAACACTGAGATATTGATTTATTATAGATAGATATATATACCTATCAATCTATCTATATATCTACCTACTTATAAATTAATATTACCACTTACATTATGTGATTCAAATATATAAAGTATAGCTATAAATGAATTTATGGATAGCTATAGACAGAATATATGTATGGATTGAAATGTAATTATGAATTTATATAAACTAAATTCTTAAGGTAATATCTGCACAAAAATATATAAATAACATAATGTGTGTTATTCACTCAAAACACAGGTATTATTTGAAAAATGCTCAACATTTTTAACAGTTTCCTTTGTAGCAAAATGCATATGTGCTTATTTGCACTACCCCCTTTATTATATTTGTGGACAAAATAAGCATTCTTGATTTTGAAGGACAATGACAATCCGGTTCCAATAATGAGGGTTTAGAAAAATGCTCTTTTATCTTTCTGACTCTTCAGAGAACCAAGACTCTCTAGGCACAGATCTTTAATAGCTCCTGTTTAGATTCAGGTAGATTGCACAATATAAAATATAAATAGCAGATGTTACTTTCAATTTAAATGCAATTAAATTATCCAACCAAAGGAAAAGCATTCCAATTTATAATTAGCCTCCAAATAAATAAAAACCTATTCCTGTCTAAAATGAAAGCTTAGGTCTGTTATAGAACAATCATTAGATCATGTTCTTCTACTGCTCACAGACACCATAAGTTGTTCCTTAAATCTACGTACTTATCAGAAAAAAAAAAGGAAGGAGGAAGGGAGGAAGGGAGGAAGGGAAAAAGGGAGAGAGGGAGGGAGGGAGGGAGGGAGGGAGAAATAAAGAAGACCTAAATGGGCAGATGATACTATGTTAGCCAAACTTCCTACTTCCTCCAGAAGTCAGAAAGTTTGATATGGTTTTTGTGTCCTCCTGCCATTTTACAGAATGAACTCAGACTCTATCCTGGGAACACTGAAAAATATAAATTTTCTGATGCAGTTTACCTTAATAACACTATATATTAGATGTGATCAGAGTTTTGTTTAGTATGAAACTTTTTTGTAGATAGTCATTTTATTTCTATCTAGGCTGAAAGATTATAGTCCAACGAGAATTTCTAACATGTTATCTTTTCTATAACAATTTGTTCTGCCCATAAGTAAAATAATGGAACCAGACAAGAACAGATGCCAAATTCCCTCATTATGTGTATAGTAAACACGTGTCTTCAGAATCCACAAACAAAAATCTGAACAAAGTTAGGGAATCAGTTAAATAATCATTCTGCATGCTGCTAGCAATATTCGATTACTTCCTGACCTTCAGTCACGTCTTCGTGTAACCTTTTCCTCCTTTTCCATTAAATGTTTAAACCTCTCTTTGCTTGTGAAGATTTCCAGACTCTGTGCTTTTCAACTTTGTTCTAATCCCCTCCTAAAAGCTCTTGCACCTTTCATTCTCTCTGTCAACAAGATGAATCCTAGAACCCGTTTCACCTTAAAAAATGCATTTATTTAAGTCAATTTACTCTTAAAACAATCTAATTACTAAATATCTGCCATCTAATATTTTAAAAACAAGATTCAAGCAATGAGAGAAAACTGATTAGTTCACATGACTAGGCATCCATATAAAGTATTCCTTGACATCCTATTGCTTACGGTGCTTTCAAACGTTTTCTCCATGGCAACACACATGAATGACATTCTGATCAATGACCGAATCCCATATGTGAATCCAGGTATGGGAGCAACCACCAGCAGTCAGATGCAACTCCACAACACCTTTCTTTCCCACTCAAGTAAGCATAACAGAATGTAAATAAGTAAGACTAACATCATCACACTAGTGATCAAGACTGTTTAATTTTTTTAAACCAAAAGCGGAGTAATTTGCAAATGTGGACAGTTTATTAACAATAACAAATTGCTCACCACACACCTTCTAAATGATCACAACTCATCAGTGTGTGGTGTCTTTGTGGTTAAGACCTCCTGTTACAGGCTGTCATTTTTCTCATATACTTTTTCTAAACCTTGTTATTCATTAAACAATGTTAGGCATACAAAAAAGTCCTTTATTGATTTTATAGCAAGGTTCAAAAATATGTGAGATCAGTAAAATCCAATAAGGTACAGGAGTGTCTGAATTAAAAAGTTGCTCCTATATGAGAACATCAGATGTAGACTGAGTTTAGTCTAGTCACAGTGGTGAAGAGAAAATCAAAACACATTACAAACACTTGGAGCTGACGGATTAATCAACCTACACTTCAGAATCATTGGCTTCATATAAAAATCTCAAAATTCCAATTAAAATCCGTAAAGCTGTTTACCAGTGCTTGTTCTATAATTGTATTGCTTAAAGTAGTGGCCAGTAGTCATCTGTGGCCATTTAAGATGAAAGCAAATTAAAAATGGTCATGGAAGGAGACTTGACCTGGGGTGATGAATGCATGATGCAGTATATAAATGATGCGTTGTAGAACTGTACGCTTAAAACCTGTATAATTTTACTGATCAATATCACCCCAATAAATCCAATAAAAAATATGGTAATATTCATATGGTCAATATAAATTTATTAGGGAAAAGAGATTAAAGAATGAGGTGTCATTTCATTAGGGCATGTAAAAAAATGAAAATGCTACTTTATATATTGGGCAGCAAATATGTGACATCTGTTGAGAGATGATACAGACTTAAAAGGAAATAGAATTATGGGAAATAAGTGATTGATAGTTTCATTATTAAGAAAAACTAGAAAGTGTAAGATACCAAAACTAGAATTTTGTAACAGTGATCATCACAACAATAGCTATCACTTATTGAATCCTTGCTGTGCTCAATATTTCATGCTCATAACCACCCACCCTCTGAAGCGATGGTGAAGATGTCACTGTCAGAGATAAAATAGCAGTCTGGAAAGCAGTAAGGTCTGACTGATTTACCTCTTTCTTACTTTCTTAAGTGAAATTTTTTCAAAGCCTCTCACAGGTACACACAACAAAGTGATGAGAGAATAGATAATGTCTAATATCAGTCAGTGAAGACATACATTGCCAATGTGAAAAGTCCTCATTTAAGTTTTAATTTGCCTATTTCTTAATTATCCTTGTTATGTCCTAATTTTTTCCACTAAGTTTTGTATCTGGTATTCACAATCATTTTCAAGGCCGACATTAAAATCTGCTATGTTGGTAGGTTTGGGTGAATAACTTAATTTTCATGTACCTCTTAAGTTTTTGTCAGATTATTGTTGATATTAGAAAAAAAATCTCAGTCCATCTTAGTCTTCTTAATATTATACCTCTTTAAGTGTTTTTATCACCATTCATAGAAGCAGAACTGTTATAAATGAGTATACATTTCAGGAAAGAATCAACACTTGATTGCCTGCAGTATCCATCTCACAGTGTCTGGAAAAACCTTTGGGAAAGCTAATTATTAAATAATCAATAATAATAATCACTTAATTAAAGATAGCATATGTGTGAACAACTAACCCAATCCCTGGCACATAAAACTAACTCAACAATTGTTTCTTTTTCTCACTTTTCTACTCTTACTTCCTTAATTGTCAGATTATAATATAAATTGTGATTACAAGTAAATTTGGCTAAGTGTCTTCCTCTTTAATTCAAGATAGTCATGGGGAAACAAAATTTATATTTCAAATCTATACATATGGCTTTAAGAGAATGACTGCTGATTCTGACTTTCAAATCTCTAATAATTACTGTTTATGCTAATAGATACTTAGTCTACATGTATTTCAAAAGATTGTCAATTTAGGATCATGCAGCTAAAGATTACATATGTATCTTAACAAGAAAATATATTCATGGAAATATATTCAAGGTTCCTCTAAAATCTGGATATAGTAAAAGTTAGTGAAATCTTTATGTTAAGAAAGTGTTATAGAATTTAAGAAGCTGACTATATTAAAAACATATTAAAATTTGAAACATAAAGAATAGTTCATGAGCCTGACCTGTGGTGGCACAGTGGATAAAGCGTCGACCTGGAAATGCTGAGGTCGCCAGTTCGAAACCCTGGGCTTGCCTGGTCAAGGCACATATAGGAGTTGATGCTTCTAGCTCCTCCCCCTTCTCTCTCTCTGTCTCTCTCTCCTCTCTCTCCCTCTCTCTCTCTCTGCTCTCTAAAAATGAATAAATAAAATAAAAAATTTAAAAAAAAAGAATAGTTCATGCAAGAAAGATCTAGAACCCTTCCTGAAACAGGACACCTATCGCAAGTAAATACTTCTGTATTTCCCAGTGTATAAGACGCTCCCATGTATAAGACTCACCTTCATTTTGGGGATCGAAACTTGAAAAAAATGTATTAAATAAAGTTACTGAATTCAAGTTTTATTCATCATAAAATTCATACAACTCCTCAGCACTGTCAAAACTCCCAACCATTAGCTTGTCCTCATCTGTGTCTGATGACGAATCACTGTCTTCATGTATTGCCTCATCCTTAGTTCCATCAATGGCATTTGAAATGCCACAATCACTGTATAAGATGCACCAAGTTTTTAACCTCAAATTTTTCAAAAAAAAGGTGCATCTTATACATGGGGAAATAAAATATCTAATTTTCTTTATCTCCTTTTTTTTTAAAGAAAAGAATTATAGTGTTTTCTTTTATTCAGGACAGAAACCTAACATCCACCCTGGGACAAGAACCACCAGCCACCCCACTTTAAGGATTGATGGACTCTTGGCAATTGGTTCTTTGGCCCAATAAGTCAAGTATGAGTAATCATTTTTTAAATTAACTTATTTAGAAATTAAATTTAATGGGGTGACACTGATCAATAAGAGTACATAAGTTTTTTTAAAATTAATTTGAATGGGGTGACATTAATAAACCAGGGTACATATGTTCAGAGAAAATATCTTCTGGTTATTTTGACATTTAATTATGTTGCATACCCATCATGCAGAGTCAAATTGTCTTCTGTCACATTCTATTCGGTTTTCTTTGTGCCCCTCACCGCCCCCTTCCTTCTCCTCCCCCCCCTAACCACCACACTCTTGTCTCCTAGTCTTGTTTTTATGTCCCACCTATGTATGGAATCATGCAGTTCTTAGTTTTTTCTGATTTACTTATTTCACTCCATATAATGTTATGAAGATCGATCCATTTTGTTGTAAATGATCCGACGTCATCATTTCTTATGGCTGAGTAGTATTCCATAGTATATATATATATATGTACCACATCTTCTTTATCCAGTCATTTATTGAAGGGCTTTTTGGTTGTTTCCATGTCTTGGCCACTGTGAACAAAGCTGCAATGAACATGGGGCTGCATGTGTGTTTACAGACCAATGTTTTTGAGTTTTGCTGGGTCATATGGTAGTTCTATTTTTAGTTTTTGGAGGAACCACCATACTTTCTTCCATAATGGTTGTATTACTTTACATTTCCACCAACAGTGGATGAGGGTTCCTTTTTCTCCACAGCCTGTCCAACACTTGTTGTTACTTGTCCTGTTGATAATAGCTAATCTAACAGGTGTGAGGTGGTATCTCATTGTAGTTTTGATTTCCATTTCTCTAATAACTAATGAAGATAAGCACCTTTTCATCTATCTGTTGGCCATTTGTATTTCTTCCTGGGAGAAGTGTCTGTTCATGTCCTCTTCCCATTTTTTTAATTGGATTGTTTGTTTGTTTGTTGTTGAGTTTTATGAGTTCTTTTTATATTTTGGATATTAGGCCCTTATCTGAGTTTTTTGAAAATATCATCTCCCATTTAGTTGGCTGTCTGTTTTGTTGTCAGTTTCTCTTGCTGTGCAAAAAGTTTTTAGTCTGCTGTGATCCAATTCATTCACCTTTGCCTTCACTTCTCTTGCCTTTGGAGTCAAATTCATAAACTGCTCTTTATGGACAAGGTCCATGACTTTAGTACCTATATTTTCTCCTATGTACTTTATTGTTTCAGGTCTTATATTTAGGTCTTTGATCCATTTTGAATTAATTTTAATACAAGGGGACAAACTGTAGTCGAGTTTCATTCTTTTGCATGTGGCTTTCCAGTTTTCCCAGCACCATTTGTTGAAGAGGTTTTCTTTTCTCCATTGTGTGCTGTTGGCCCCTTTATTGAAAATTGTTTGACCATATATATGTGGTTTTATTTCTGGGCTTTTATTCTGTTCCATTTGTCTGAGTGCCTATTTTTCTGCCAATGCCATGCTGTTTTGATTGTCATGGTTCTAGAATATAATTTGAAGTCAGCTATTTTAATGCCCCAGCTTCATTCTTTTTCCTTAGAATTGCTTTGGCTATTCAGGGTTTTTTATAGTTCCATATAAATCTGATGAGTTTTTGTTCCATTTTTTTAAAAAATGTCATTGGAATTTTGATGGTAATTGCATTGAATTTGTATATTGTATATTTGTATATTGCATTTGGTAATATGGTCATTTTGATTATATTTATTCTTCCTATCCACGAACAAGGAATAGTTTTCCATTTCATTGTATCTTTTTCAATTTCCATTAACAGTGCTTTGTAGTTTTCATTATATAGGTTTACATTCTTTGTTATGTTTATTCCTAGGTTTTATTTTTGTTTTTTTTTTGCTGCCACCATGAAGGGGATTTTTTTTTAGTTCGTTTTCTGATGTTTTGTTGTTGGCATATAGAAAGGCAATGGACTTTTGTATATTAATTTTGTATCCTGTGACCTTATCGTATTGGTTTATTGTTTCTAGTAGTCTTTTTGTGGAGTCTTTGGGGTTTTCGATGTATAGGATCATATCATCTGCAAAAAGTGAAACCTTTACTTCTTCTTTTCCAATATGAATGCCTTTTATTTCTTTATCCTGTCTGATTGCTCTGGCTAAAACTTCTAGCACCACGTTAAATAAGAGTGGAGAGAGTGGACAACCCTGTCTTGTTCCTGATTTAAGGGGAAAAGTCTTCAGTTTTATGCCATTTAATATGATGTTAGCTGATGGTTTATCATATATGACCTTTATCATGTTGAGATATTTTCCTTCTATACCCATTTTGTCAGTGTCTTAAACATAAAGTTGTATTTTATTGAATGCCTTTTCTGCATCTATTGATAAGATCCTGTGGTTTTTGTTCTTTGTTCTGTTGATATGCTGTATTATGTTAACTGTCTTACTTATGTTGAACCATCCTTGAGATTCTGGGATGAATCCCACTTGATCATGATGTATTATTTTTTAATATGTTGTTGTATTCAATTTGCTAGTATTGTGATCAGTATTTTAGCATCTGTATTCAAGAGATATTGATCTGTAGTTTTCTTTTTTTATGCCGTCCTTGCCAGGTTTCAGTATGAGGGTTATGTTGACCTTATAAAATGTGTTTGGAAGTATTGCTTCTTCTTCAATGTTTTGGAAAACTTTGAGTAGAACAGGAACCAAGACTTCTTTGAATGTTTGATAGAATTCACTAGTATAGCTGTCTGGCCCTGGACTTATTTTTGGGGAGGTTTTTAATAGTTTTTTCTGTATCCTCCCTGCTTATTGGTCTGTTTAGGCTTTCTGCTTCTTCATGACTCAGTCTAGGAAGATTGTATTGTTCTAGGAATTTATCCATTACTTTTAGATTGTTGAATTTGGTGGCATATAGTTTTTTGTAGTATTCTACAATAACACTTTGTATATCTATAATATCTGTGGTGATTTCTCCTCTTTCATTTTGGATTTTGTTTATATGAGTTCTTTCTTTTTTTTCCTTGGTGAATCTTGCCAAGGGTTTGTCAATTTTGTTGATCTTTTCAAAGAACCAGTTCCTTGTTCTATTAATTTTTCCTCTAGTTTTTCTGTTCTCTATTTCACTTATTTCTGCTCTGATTTTTATTATTTCCTTTCTTCAGCTGGTTTTGGGTTGTCTTTGTTCCTCTTTCTCTAGTTACTTACGATGTAAAGTTAAGTGGTTACTTGGGCTCTCTCTTGTTTGTTCATATAGGCCTGTAGTGATATGAACTTCCCTCTTATTACTTCTTTTGCTGCATACCAGAGATTCTTATTTGTCGTATTATTATTTTCATTTGTCTGTATGTATCTTTTGATCTCTGTGCTCATTTCTTCTTTGACACACTCATTTTTTAAAAGTATGTTGTTTAGTTTCTACATTTTTTGTGGGATTTTTTTCCTCTTTTTTGCAGTTGAATTCTAGTTTCAAGGCTTTATGATCAGAAAATATGCTTGTATAATTTCAATTTTTCTGAATTTGCTAATGTTAGTTTTGTGGCCCAATATATGGTCAATTCTTGAGAATGTTCCAAGTACACTAGAGAAAAATGTATACTCTGGTACTTTGAAATTAAATGTCCTGTAGATGTCCATAATATCTAATTGTTCTAGTGTTTTGTTTAAGGCCAATATTTCTTTATTGATTTTCTGTTTGGATGAGTGATCTAGAGCCATCAGTAGTGTATTGAGGTCTCCAATTATGATTGTATTTTTGTCAGTTTTTGTTTTTAGATCAGTCAGTAGCTGTCTCATATATTTGGTGCTCCTTGGTTTGATGCATATATATTAAGAAGTGTTATGTCTTCTTGATTCAGTGTTCCTTTAACCATTATGAAATGACCATTTTTGTCTCTGGTTACTTTTGCTGTCTTATAATCAGCATTGTTAGATATAAATATTGCTACACCTGCTTTTTTTTGGATGTTATTTGCTTGGGGTATTGTTTTCCAGCCTTTCATTTTAAATTTGTTTTTATCCTTGCTGCTTAGATGTGTTTCTTGTAGGCAGCATACAGTTGGATTTTCTTTTTTAATCCATTCTGCTACTCTGTGTCTTTTTATTGGTGAGTTCAATCCATTTACATTTAGTGTAATTACTGACACTTTAGGATTTCCTATTGCCATTTCATATATTGCTTTCTGTTAGTTTTGTATCTTGTTTGATTCTTCTCTTTTGTTTTCTTTTTTTTTTCTGAAGCTGGAAACAAGGAGGCAGTCAGACAGACTCCTGCATGCACCCGACCAGGATCCACCCGGCATGCCCACTAGGGGGCAATGCTCTGCCCATCCGGGGCATCGCTCTGTTGCGACCAGAGCAAGTCTAGCACCTGAGGCAGAGGTCATAGAGCCATCCCCAGTGCCTGGGCCATCCCTGCTCCAATGGAGCCTTGGCTGCAGGAGGAGAAGAGAGAGACAGAGAGGAAGGAGTGGGGAAGGGGTGGAGAAGCAGATGGGCGCTTCTCCTGTGTGCCCTGGCCGGGAATCGAACCCGGGACTTCCGCACACCAGGCCAATGCTCTACCACTGAGCCAACTGGCCAGGGCCTCTTTTGTTTTCTATCATTTGTTTTTGTTTGGTTGTAATCCATACTTCTTTCCTCTGTTACTTCGTTTTTCAAGTCATGTGCTTCTGTGGTCGTTTTTTCAGGGGTGGTTCCCATTAAGCAATGGAAAGGGTACCTTCCATGTTTATTGTAGTATAATATCTTATGAGTGCTTCTGCATTCCATTATCTTTTGCTACTGTTAATCTTCATCCTCTCCCCTTTTTTGTTTTTGTTGTCACAGTTTAAATTTGATTTTATTGTGTTCTTGGTGAAGATTTTACTTGTGGTTTTGTTTTGTTTTGTTCTTTGTATCTGGTTGGAAAACCCCTTTCAGTATTTCCTGAAGTGGGGGTTTTCTGATGATAAATTCCCTCATCTTTTCTGTATCTGTGAATGTTCTTATTTCTCCTTTGTATTTGAAGGATAGCTTTGATGGGTATAGTATTCTTGACTAGAAGTTCCTCTCTTTCAGAACTTTAAATATTGGGGTCTACTCTCTTCTAGCTTGTAGAGTTTCTGCTGAGAAATCTGATGATAATCTAATAGGCCTTTCTTTATATGTTGTATTTTTCTTTTCCCTGGCTGCCTTGAGAATTTTTTCTTTGTCATTGGTTTGTGCCAATTTCATTATGATGTGCCTTGGAGTAGGTTTGTTGGGGTTACAACAACTTGGTGTTTTGTTTGCTTCTTGAATTTGTGGCTTTATTTCTTTCCATAGGCTTGGCAAGTTCTCGTCTATTAGTTTGAATATGTTCTCCATTCCATTTTTGCTCTCTTCTCCTTCTGACATACCTATTATTCTTATATTACTCTTTTTGATGGAACCAGACAATTCCTATAGGGTTTTTTCATTTTTTTTAAATTCATGAGTCTCTCTCCTCTTCTCTCTTTTGTGCCTCAAGTTGCCCGTCTTCTATGTCAATAATTCTCTCTTCTATCTGGCCTGTTCTATTAGCTAAGCTTGGTACCTTGTTTTTCAGTTTATGAACTGAATTTTTCATCTTTGTTTGATTTGTTTCCATAGTTTCAATTTCCTTGGTATTATACTCTTTCTGTTCATTGAGTTGTTTTTTGAGCTCCTTAAATTACCTTTCTGTGTATTCTTGTATATCTCTGAGTATTTTTAGGATTTCTATTTTAAATTCTCTGTAATTTTACTCCAAGGTTTCCAATCTATTAAAATTTTTTCTACAGATTTTCTTCATCTATCTGTGCTACATCTTTGTCTTTTGTATCCATAATATTCGATTTCCTTTTCCTTAATGGCATCTGAGGGTGGTTTAAGTTAATAACACTAACGAGAATTAATAAAGAATAAAAAGTAAAAAAAAAATTAAAAATTTTAAAAATTCTTTTTTTTTTTTTTTTTTTAGAAAATACCTTGAAAAACTGAGAATTATATTGTGCTAAATGGAACAGAAACTACCTAAATGGTGGGCCTGAGTTGGGGAGAAGTGACAAAGGGGCAAAAAACGAGGTAAGGACCCACAAATTGCAAAAAATGAAAATTTTGGGTCAAGAATGAAATAATTTGCTTTCAAATGATGGTTGAATGAGAGATATAGTGAAAGAGATAATAATAAAACAAGAAAAAAAACCCACTATTGTATTTAGTGGAACAAAAACTACATAGAATGGAGAGCCAGGTTTGGAAGGAATGCTAATGAGTTAAAAAGTGAAGTAAAAAGCACATAAAATGCCACAAAGAAAAAATTTGAATCCAAAAAAAATAATAATTTGTTTATGAATGAGGATCAAATGAGAGGAAAAGTGAAAGAGAAAAGAAGGAACTAAGAGAGAGGGATAAAAAAGAAAAAGAAAAAGAAAAAAGGAAGAGAGTTAAGGTTTCTGGAGTATAACTCTCATAGAGAGAAAGACAAAAGAAAGGGAAAAAATGGGAAATGTAACACCTATCGGTAATGTAGTTCAAGATGAAGAGAAAAGAATAAGACGGAAAGAAGATAAAATGACCAAGGTAGAAGAAAAGAAAAAAAGATAAGAAAATGAAAGAAACAAGAAAAAGTGGCCTGACCTGGTGGTGGCGCAGTGGATAGAGCGTCAGACTGGGATGTGGAAGGACCCAGGTTCAAGACCCTGAGGTCGCCAGCTTGAGTGTGGGCTCATCTGGTTTGATCGAGGCTCACCAGCTTGGACCCAAGGTTGCTGGCTCCAGCAAGGGGTTGCTTGGTCTGCTGAAGGCCCGCGGTCAAGGTACATGTGAGAAAGCAATCAATGAACAACTACGGTGTTGCAACGTGCAATGAAAAACTAATGATTGATGCTTCTCATCTCTCTCTGTTCCTGTCTGTCTGTCCCTGTCTATCCCTCTCTCTGACTCACTCTCTGTCTCTGTAAAAAATAAATTAATTAATTTAAAAAAAAGAAAAAGAAAAAGTGGAAAAAGTTATAAAGACTGGATTATTCTTGATTTTGAGAGGTTATCTTCTTCCTTTTTCTTTCTTCTCTCTCTTTCTGGTCGGTGGCATTGTACCCCAGGCTCTGCCCCTGTGGCACACTTAGGCAGAGATTTGCAGTTGATGTGCCGCTCTGGCGATTTTATGCACTAGGCCTCTGTCTTGTTGGTAGTCAGGGCTTGTTAGCATTTGCAGGCTCCAACAATGGGAGAGTCTGTTTCCCCAGAGCCTCTCTCTAAGTCTCTCCTTCCTGAATTAGCAGTCTGGTGATCCAGCTATGAAGTTGCCACTGCCTGGAGAGTAAGAGGCCCTAAGTGCTGGCAAATCCCTACTCTATTCCCACTCAGTGCAGGGCTCTGGATAAGACTCTGCCAGTCAGAGCCTCCAGCGTAATCAGGCAGGGCTGGGAGCCAATTGCTCTCAAGGTGTCTTTCTATGAGCCTCCAGGCATGTCTAGTATGCCTCAGTACTCTGTGGGACCACTCTCCCAAGGCTTTTTGCACTTTGTAACCTGTATTGGCTGGCAGGAAGATGCCCTAGTCACTGCTTGCAGAACAAGAGGTCTTAAAAGCTGCCAAGTCCCTCCTGTTAGAGCACAGTTCTGAGTATGAAAGCTCTGCTGATCAGAGCCACCAGCTTAAGCAGGTAGGGAGACGTGTTGTCTTCTGTTCAGGCTCCTTTCTAAGGTTTCCCAGGTATATCTAGTTGAATTTGTCTTAACATTCTGTAGAATTGCTCTCTGCAGGCTTCTCCCTTGTTCAAAAGCCTACAGCCTACCCTGCCCAACTTCTGCAGTGTTCTCTGAGGTCTGTTCTGTAGGAATGTGTTTTTCACCTTGTATCAGCTGGCATGAAGTTGCCCCAGCTACTGAAAGAAGAGCAAGAGGCCCTAAAAATTATCATGTACTTTCTCTTAGATCACTGACCTGAGAAAGAAGACCTTGTCAGCGAGAGCCGCTGCCAGTGTAAGCCAGCTGGGCAGTGAGCAGACTGTGGGTTAAGCTAATTTTAGTGTTTGGATCCCTGAATCTGCTCCAGAGACTGTCTGCAAGCTGCCTGCGCACCTCTCCCCCTAGCACTTCCATAGTTTTTCTTCCCTGGGAATGTGCTTTATTAAAACCTGTATGGCTGGCAGAGGTGCCCCACCTACCCGGAGAGGTCTGGGCACAGGGAAGTCGGCTTTTGTGCACTCCCTGCGTGCTGTTGTTCGGGGAGCAGGGATTACACCAAGATTCTGGCTGTAGCCCATGCAGAAGGCTACTGCTAACAGTGTCTGACCCTGTCCCTCTGTCCGGGAATGTGGGCACCCACGCCCAGGGCACTAGGAGGAACCACTCGCACACTGTCCACGCTCACCAACCAGGATATTGGGAGTAATGAGGGCAACCGCTTGCCCGCCTCTGTGGGGTCTGCCGCCGGCTTTAGCTCATGTGGGCTGAGCCACTGCTGGCACATTCTTTCCTCGGCTTGAATGTCTCTGCCCCAGCCCAGCTCTTTCCACACCCCCAGCCCTCACTTTCTCTCAGTTCCAAGTGAAAGCAGCCCTTGCTCAGGTCAGTGAGGAAGGCGGAGTGTTCTGTTCTCCGTCTTATTTCCTTCAGGGTCGATTATATATTTTGCCACCTTTTTGCCTAATCATACCTTTGTTCAGTGTGTGGGTCTTACAGATGCTCCTGGGATTGTTTTTCTGTCTCTAGTTGTCGAACTTGTTGAAATTTTGGAGAGAGGTATCGGGAGCCCTCCTCACGGCGCCATTTCTCTGACCAAAAGTATATAAGTTTTAGGTAAACATTTCTATAGCATTTGGACTCTTGGATTGTGCTATGTGCCCATCACACAAAGTCAAATTATTTTCCATCACGGTATATTTGTTCTTCGTTACTTTCCTTCCCCAGTAACCACATCTTTTTTATCTATGTCTATGATTCTCATTTTTATATCCCACCTATGTGTGAAATCATATTGTTCTTAGTTTTTTCTGATTTACTCATTTCACTTAGTACAACAATTTCAAACTTTTCCTTTTCATACAAAAAGACTAAGACAGAATTGGCAGCCTTTTAGAAACTGGATGCCAGGAAGATAAGATTCATTTTTTATTTGGCATATGAACATTACTGAGGACCAGCACAAAAGACCCGCGCAGGTGGTAGAGACCAAAAAATGACATGCATGGCCTTAAGACCTCTTCCACATATCCCATATTTTTATACATTCTTAAATAAAATAATCAGAAAATTTATAATGTTTCAGAGATCTTTAAACTGAAGTAAGAGAAAGTGATATAGTGTACTTCTGGGTAAATATATAAATTTTCCATTTTCAATGAATGTGTCTTTGAGTAAGTTCCTTTTTCTCATAGAACCTCAGATAGAACACTTGGTTTTATACAGTTAACACATGTTTAGAAAGCCAAAACTGGTAAACACTCTTCCAACATTTTTAAAAGTATACTCCATGGGATATTATTTCTCAATTTTTATCATGAAAGTATTTTCCTCAATACTTATTAATATTTTATTGAATTAATATTCTATATAGAGTACAGATTGGAAAACAGCAGATAATCCTCCCTGTTGGTGATAATAAAATGTCTTTGGGCCCAGCCAGCATAGATGAGAGTATCTCAAAAGGAAACAACGTTAATAAAATAAAATAAAGAGGGACCTAGAAATCTACATTTTAAGTCTTTTGTCCAATAAGCATCCTGAAATTGGACCACTTAGACTTTTTATTAGTGGATATTTTTGTATTGTGACTCAAATTTACACAAGAGGCAGAGTGAGATAAACCACTGAGAGAGAGAGATGCTCTTTGGTTGTTCCTACAGACCAACTCAATCTCATTAATATATGAAAGCAATAAGCCCAGGGATATTAGATGACATGCCCAAGACCACTCTGGTGATCAGGAGCAGCTCTGGAATGAGAACTCGGTCTTCTGAATCTGCTGCCAGGGTACTTCTTAATAGCCCACCCCAACCTCTGACCAGTGATGAGTATAAAAATTATTGATTGAGACAAATACAACTAGACATTAATAGTACTTTTGGGCCCACCTAACGCCATGATGAGATATAGGGTTTCTAAATCTCTGAACTGAAGAATTTTAGAAAGCTGATAGAATGTACAGCAGTATAGTACAGTGATGACTGTAGAAGCTCGTTATCACCCATCTGCTGTGCACAGAAAATACAAAACAGCTGACAATCCTCTAAAATACCACAAGTTAAAAATCACCTATTCTATTCCGTGATGAATTTAGAGGGTCACATGTTCCAGTGGTTTTTTGCTTTATTTACTCTGACACTTTAAATAGAGAAAAACTCTTACCCCTTATCTGTATTTCTGTAAGACCTGAAGCATACATTTCATCATCATCATAATAATAACAGGAAGAGGAGGAATTAGCAAAAGTAGTAATATTGTACTTACTGGGGTATTTTCTATGTTTCTGGAAATATTCTAAGTGCTTTAAATATATTAACTCATTTAATCCCTATAATAATCCTTGAGGTAGGTAATCTTTTTTTTTTCTCATTTTACAAAATGTGGAAACTAAAGACCAGCCAGATTTTAAAACTTGCCTAAATCTAAGTGGCAGAGACAAAACATAAATCCAGTCAGTCAGATTCAACTGGCAATAGTTTTTAACTATATATTATGTATATTGTCTCCATATGAGTCTAGTGGTGGTTATTTACCTTATCCATTTCCTCAGTCACTCCCTCTGGTTTATTGTGGATTCCACCATTGTTGATTTCCAATCCTGATGAAGTATCTGAATCACTGAGAGAGTAGCTTTAAAATAGATATCTCAGTCCTCTCCCCAAGATACGAGATCCATAGTAGATTAAGCAGTTTTAAAAAGCGTAACCTATTAATCTGGAGGTATAGATTCAAAGACCTTTGTTTGAAGCCATTGTTTTAAAGGGCTTCTATCTTGAATGGTTGCCTGATTCACAAAGACACTGTCTAGATTCACAGAAGCCATGAGAAGAGGAAGCACATAAAGCGTCCAGATGAATTGGCTAATCAGCACCTTATCCCAGGAAGTCTTCACATCCCTTTCTCATACTATGAAATCCTTGAGGACAAGGACAAAGCATTAGTCAGGTGTGGACCTTCTGTTGGTTAGTCTGGTGCCTGACTCATAAAAGGTGCTTAATTAACATGCACTGTCTAGGTTTCTGAGTAAATATTATTTGGCAAAAGAAAGTAATAAAATAGTGGTTTTCAAAAGAGGGAAAGAGGGATTTTCTGAAAAATAATTTCCTATTTCTCTGATTATAAAAGAATCACAAATTTCCCCACAACATTGTAAATGGGAGGTACAGCAAAAGGGCTTATTCGCCATATTGACACAAATGGAGGAATAAGAAGGGCAAGTATCAGTGGAGGCAAAGGAAGAAGCCATGTTTAAATGATGCCTGATTGGACAATCTGGATATCAATGTGGAGAGTAAATGTAATTATCTATGTTCATTTTACCACATTCATTTAATCAAGTGAATGTATTTTAAAAAATTCTTTCAAGGATGGCTCCATAAGACCCTCAAATAAATGTATCCACTTATCCTCCTTTCACTGTATTCTAATTGGTCCACAACAGGCTAATGGATAAACAGTCCTCAGCAACCATTTATCTTTTTTGAAGTCTTCTACTAGAGCCCCCTGTAAGAATAGCAGTAGGTTTCCCTGGAGGCTATTTTGTTTGTTTTTCAAGCATTATGGAGAGGTTTTTTTGCTGTTTGTTTCTAAAGCAAATCAGGAACACTAATTTGTTCTTTGTGGATTTTTGGAAACTATCCCAGGGGGAGCAACTTGCTGTGACCAGGATTTCTGCCTGTGGATGGTGAGGAGTGCGTGTGCTGGAAGGCTGTTGAGAAAGATAGTAATGCTACAGCTAGTTGAGCAAGTTAATGCTATAGAGATGACAAGAAGAACTGATTTTGGGGGAAATGCAACCAATGAGAACATGTACCCAAGACTACCAAAAAGCCATGCATTTACTCCTGTGCGATTACCGGCAAAGTAGCAATTTCTGACTGAGATGAAAACATTTATTTTCCTTATACATGAGAAAATAGTGCAGATGTGAAACTGCAAGTAGGGAAACTCTTCATGGGCTCTGATGCTGGAAGGAAGCTGACAGCTCATTTCATGGAGATGGAGAAAGCATTCTGAATGAAGGGTGGGTGTAAATGTTCTCAACTCACTCAGAACATATACATTTTAATCCTAGCCCTGCCATTATATTCCAGCCCAATTCATTTATCTTCCCACCTTCCAGGCTTTCTCTCTCTCTCTCTCTCTCTCTCTCTCTCTCACACACACACACACACACACACACACACAAACACACAAACCTTGGTCTGTAAAATCAAGGGACCCAACCTGTGGGCCAAGAGTTCCTTTCTATTATAATGTGCTGTCCCTAGATTAACAAAGGTGCCTTTGACCTTTTTACCTTAAGCGATTTTCAAGGAAAACAAACAATAAAAATGAATGTATATTGATTATTTATTTTTTAAAAAACACAGTTATGTCTATAATATCTATTTTGACAAAAGAAAATTAGACATTTTCAGAAGTGTATTGAAAGGTAATTTAAGATGAATAAAGTCTTTAAAATACTAAATCACATCTTATTATCATTATACCACTACTCATTTTATTTATTTATATTACCTGCACACATGTATTTATTTTATTAAAATAATTGTATGCATTATATTTCACTATTTTCATTTATAATGTATCAAACATCACTTAAAGTTTCTACATAATTATCATTTTAATGGCTCATAATATTAAATTGTGTTGGTGGACCATAATCTATAAAATCATTACCTTGCTGGACTTTTGTCTCCAAATATCAGTTACTAAAATTGATTGCAATAAATTTTTATTGGTTTAGCCTCTTTTGTTTCTGTTCAAATGTTTCCATCAGAAGAATTTCTAAAGTAATAAGTGTGAATGTATTTGTGACTTAGGCTACAAATGTTGTTATTTTATAAAGGAATTATTAATTGATAATGTAATCAGCAAAGAATATACACAGCAATTTTACCAAAATTTCACCAACTTTGATGGTGGTTATTTTTATAATGTAATATTTATACATTTCAGAACTGATAGAGTAACAATGATGCATCTGACAAAGAGTCATCAATATATATGTTTTACCTTGTTCATAAAAACCCGAACTTAAGCCTGACCTGTGGTGGCGCAGTGGATAAAGCGTCAACCTAGAAACACTGAGGTTGCCGGTTCAAAACCCTGGGCTTCCCTGGTCAAGGCACATACGGGAGTTGATGCTTCCTGCTCCTCCCCCTTCTCTCTCTCTCTCTCTCAATCTCTCTCTCTCTATCTATCTCCCCCCTCCTCTCTAAAATGAATAAATAAATAAAAAAAAAATTTAAAAAAAAAAAAAAAAAAAAAAACCCGAACTTAACTTGGAGATTCACTTATTCACACATTCACTAGAAGTCATTCATTCATTCAAAAATTTTTCACTCAGCACAATTATGTAATGGCAATATATTAGGACCTGGTATAGAAAGTTATACATTCCCTTTATGGTTTATTTTCTGAGGAGAGAAATCAATGTGAGCGTTTATGTGGTCATTTCCTTAATCACAACACATTCCAGGATGCATAAGGACACAGCAGAAAAGACAAAAAATGGCTCATTTTTTTTCTTAATAGTATACTTTAACAAAATATACTTAGGTATTTTCAACAATCAAACTAGTTTTTTAATCCATGCCATGAATGAGAAAACTAGTCCCAAAAATGAAACCCAAATTATTTTCAGAGGCAGAAAGTTTTGTGAAGGTATTAGTAAGAACTGTAACTGGGTAAATGTTAATTTTGATGTTCTCCTACTTCTTTTTATTTTTTTACATGTGCCTACTGCAGTGTCCAAAACATAGTAAGTGCTTAATAAATTGTGACTTTTATATGACCTTTTCTCCTTCATCCCTAAGCCTGTATACCACCTTTTTTTAGGTTAAAATCCTTCACCTGCAAAAATTCTACCTAGGCCCATATCCCAACAAATTTAACTATTTCCCAACATTAGTCTTCTCTCAAAACAACAAGAAATGTTATTAATTGAGACTAAAATGTGTCATGTGTTATAGATGTTTAGATATATATATTATTTCATTTAACTCATATAATATGCTTGATACCTTATTTATTAAAGACATTATATAATTTGACCAAAGACACAGAGGTGAAAAGTGAGAGTTGGGATTTCCATCTAGATGATCTCTAAACTCCTCTTTGATTCTGTATTGCATCACTGTAATGTTTCAGCTTTGGAAAAAAACCAATACTTATACCAAGTCTCCCTGTGTTGTATTACCTATCCACATGAAATCTACCAGATAGTATTTAGGGGAACCAAAACGGGAGAAAAAATAACCCAGATAAATGTGTTGTTAGGCAGACATTCCTGTAATAAAATAAGTGCTCTAACATGCCAATTCAATCCACATCTTAAGTAAGTGACTTAGAATGGTCATTATTAGTCATCAGTTCCACAATGGATAACTTAATTGGATGTTGTAAAGATATGACCTCAATCTTATTATAAACAATAACCTTTGGCTCCATATTTTACTTGGCTCATTAATGATTCCTCACACATATGAACTGTCTTCTGAGAGAGAGTATATTTCTTTGCCTCACAGAGAAAGTACCAAGTCTCTGTGTACTGCATTTGGGAAATACAGTGCCACAGTGGGTTAAATTTTGCACTGAATTTGGCCTTACTGCTCATAAATATCTTACATGATCATTTCTGAGCCACAGCCAAAATTAAATAATGCTGACAACTGAATTGAAATTTCCTCACAAATCACCTTGTATGACCATTCATAAAAATAGAACCTGAATTTTATAACTATTTGACCCTTACATCTCTGAAGTCTCATCAAGTTTCAATGGACTTATGGAGAGTGCCATGCTATTCTCTTAAGTTGAAAGTTCACTAATTGCTACTAATGTCTTATGGCTACTATCAAATTCTGTATTACCAAAATCTTTTGTGTTTACTCCACAAATATTTTATTTTTAAAGTAATTACATTTTGTGCAAAATATTAATAATACATGACATTAACATAATATTTTCAGAGTCACATTATTATTGTTTTAGAGGGATTTAGAATCAAATTGAACAAATAGAAATATGTGAATTCTCAAAATATTCACAAAACAATGAGATTTATTTAATAACTTAAAATGTACAAGGTGTTTTAGTAGTAAAGGTGTCATCAATTGAGTGAGTTGAAATAGTTTGATCAAGAATATGTTGTAGATACAAGTGTCCACATTCTTTTTTGAAAAGAACTTTAAAAAATATCCAAGCATCTAATTACATAAACATTTCTCACTCAGTTTTCATTGAAATGAGATGGCCAATCTTGTTGAGGGAAAATGTGTCTAACCTGTATTATATATATGGTTCATAGAATCTACTTCTTAGAAATGCTTTGGTTGCACCAATCTGCATTCCCACCAACAGTGCAGGAGGGTTCCCTTTTCTCCACATCCTCGCCAGCACTTATTCTGTGTTGTTTTGTTGATGAGCACCATTCTGACTGGTGTGAGATGATATCTCATTGTGGTTTTAATTTGCATCTCTCTAATGATTAGTGATGTTGAGCATTTTTTCATATGCCTATTGGCCATCTGTATGTCCTCTTTGGAGAAGTGTCTATTCATGGAGATTCCTCAAAAAATTAAAAATCGAACTGCCTTTTGACCCAGCTATACCACTTTTAGGAATATACCCCAAGAACATTATAGCACTGTTTGAAAAGAAAAAATGCACCCCCATGTTTATGGCAGCATTGTTCATAATAGTGAAGATCTGGAAACAGCCCAAGTGTCCATCAGTGGACGAGTGGATTAAAAAGCTTTGATACATATATACTATGGAATACTACTCAGCCATAAGAAATGATGACATAGGATCACTTACAACAACATGGATGGACCTTATAGCATTATACAAAGCGAAATAAGTAAATCAGAATAAAACTAAGAACTATATAATTCCATACATAGGTGGGACACAAAAATGAGACTCAGAGACATGAACAAAAGTGTGGGAGATGGGGGAGGGGAGGGGCACAAAGAAAACCAGTTAGAAGGTGACAGAAGACAATTGGACTTTGGGTGATGGGAATGCAGCACAATCAAATGTCAAAATAACCTAGAGATGTTTGCTCTGATGTACCCTGATTTATTAATGTCACCCCATTAAAATTAATTTTAAAAAAAAGAAATGCTTTGGTTACAGAATTCCTTACAGTTTGGTTACATTTCTTTCTCTTTCCAGCATAAATTTATTGGAAGTTCTCCCATCCTCCAAAACACCTATTCCAGGAATTGATATTGCCAAAGTTCTAGTAAGTCTGAAAAACTTCTATATCATTAAAACAGTCCTTCTGGTATAAATCTTAATATATAATCTAAAGAAAAGATCAAAATCAGGGTCACAGGAAAGATTACTAATGTATCTTTAATGTTTAATACATTTTAATTTTTTTCTTTGGTCTTAAAGCATTATTACTCTATTTCTTAGATAAATTAGTGCCTATGAATTTTGTAAATAAGCTTGGTTACAACAGACCATTACAAACATATGGTAGAGATTTCTGTAATGCATGCCATTCATCCTTAATGGTTTTATTTTGAAATTCTCTTTGTAGAGTGCAGTGTTAGTTTATCTTATTTCATGAAACACTTGTGTAGTATTGTTCTCTACAAACAAAGCAGCCTAATGTAGAAACTAATTATTTAGAAGTAAATTAAAATACCTGAACATTCCAAAATACAAATAACATAAGCTTTCTACCTAGACAGATAAATAAAATGAGGCAAAAATTTATTTTTCTTAGTTCTACAAAGTCATAGACCACCCTGAGTGCAGCTCACATTTTGACTCCTCATATCTTCCCTCCCTTTTCTTCTGCCTTTAAACATACTCAAGAGAAACCACCCAGCTCTGGTATAAGAAGAAATCATTAAGTCATCACATTGTTCTGGTTGATTTATTTTTCAAAAAAAAATTATATTAAGTTTAAAAATCAGAAAACATAGGGCAGCATTTTAAGTTAATTTTAGAAAATATCTTCTTTTACTTATAGTTGTGTTAACATGGTGTTTATACGGCAGTTTAAGAAAATCTGCTTTATATTTTTAACTCACCTTCAAAATGCCAGGGAAACAGCAAAATTACAGGAGCAATTTTATTCCAATACTGGTTGAAAGTTGTAATGACTTTACTCTAGAAACTTTAGCTGGTCAGAATAGTTCATAATTATTTTTTATTGTACCCATTCACTAGAGTAAAATAGTTAACAATAATTAATATTGACTAAGATGCTAAGGAATATAAGTTAAAAGTAACATTTTGAATTTTCTCCAGGCTTATTTTATGCTTTTTGGTAAACACTTTGTATCCATTAAATACCTAAATTAGATGTCAGAGTAATGGGCTCATGAGAAATACTCCAGATCTCTCCCCTTGAAATTTCAACAAATTGAACAACTATAACAGCACAGAAAACCCAGCTGGCCTCACAGGAGTGCCTGAAAGATCCATGTACCCAATCAAATAAAGTTGGGAAGGACTGAAAAGGGAAGTGGAACATAAAATGCACTCACGATTTGTTCCTGGAGTGATGGGGTTTTTTTCTCTGCTGAGACTAAGGGGAGAAAGGAAGCTCAGCTGTCTGGGTTTTGTCTGCTGGGATATGGAGAGAGAAGCCTAGAGTAACTGGATCTCCTTCTGCCAGGATGAGCTGAGAGATTAAGGGGCAGATGGGGAGATACTAAATCAAAGCTGAGGAAGAAGGAGGGATCATGGCCAGTGTTTCCACAGTCTACCTGCAGCCCACACACAGCACAGAAACAGAGGAAACCAAAATAGTACAAAAAAACCCCCTTAGCTTTATTCCTGTGATTGGCTTGCACACTAGAAGGGGCACTGCAAGGTGGGAGAGAGTGACCTATTGGGAGGAAAAAGCCAGAGAAGTAGGAAAACCTGAAGAAGGTGCTAGAGATACTGGGTCAGGTGAATCAGGACTGTCTAAAGAACATGCAGGAGATGCTGAAGATGATTCTACCTGTACTAAAGGTGTTTCTTCTTGAGAAGCAGCTGATATAGAGGACACAGGATCTGTCACAAGCCTCTCTATCTTTTTAAAGAATTGTTCTAGATCATTCTGGAAGATTGATGACTTTCTCTAACCAAACTAGTTCGCCCATGTAGTTTGTAAGTATGACTCTAACAGCATAAGCTGAAACACTTATGTCCCAAATTTTTTAAATTTTTTATGGGAGTGAGTGTTATAAACTTGAAATATCGTATGTCAAGATTGTCATAACCCTAGGACCCCATTTAGTTCAGAAATAAAGTGAAAAATCTCCAGAAAACAATCTCCATCACATGGAAACCTGGGAGTTATATGATACAGAATTCAAAATGGAAGTTCTGAAAATACTCAATGAGATACAAGAAAACATTGATAGGCAATTTAATGAGCTCAAAAAGCAAATTAATAAACAAAATAAGTTCTTCACCAGGGAGATGGAAACTTTAAAAAGAACCAGAGATGAAGAATTCAATGCATGAATTGAAAAGTGAGTTAGTGACCCAGATTGGTTGGCTCAGTGGTAGAGCATTGGTCTGGCATGTGAATGTGTCAGGGTCAATTCCTGGTCAAGGCACACAGGAAAGGCAACCACCTGCTTCTCCACTCCTGTTGTTTCTCTCTATATCTCTTCCTCTCCCACAGCATAGCTCAAGTAGCTCAAGCAAGTTGGCCTTGGGCACTAAGGATGGCTCCATGGCCTTTGTCTCAGGCTCAAAAAATGGCTCCGGTTGCAATGGAGCAATGGCCCTAGATGGGCAGAGCATTGCTCCCCCTAGTGGGGGCTTGCCAGCTGAATCCCAATCAGGGCACATGAAGAAGTTTGTCTTTTTGCCACCCCACCTCTCACTAAAAATGTAAAAGAAGGAAATGAAACTCGAGGTAGCAAGTTTAGCTAAGAGAATAGACCAAATAGAAAAGAAAAACAGAGACATCAAAGACAGGCAACTAAAAATGCTACTAAGAGAAGAAGAGAGAGATTCACAAGTTTAAAACAGTGATAGAGCTCTACAAGAACTGTCTGACTCCATCAGAAAAAGCAAGAATGAACATATCAGAAGAAGAAGAGAGGGTGAAGGAAATGGAGAGCCTATTCAAACAAATAATTGATGAGAACTCTCCAAGCCTATGGAAAGAGTTGGAGCTTTAAATCTAAGAAGCAAACAGAAAGCTGAGTTACCTCAATTCAAACAGACCTACTCTAAAGCACATAATAATAAAATTGTTTAAAATTAATAACAAAGAAAGAATCCTCAAGGCAACTAGGAAAAAAACAACATAACCTATAAAGGAAGGTTTATTAGGTTATTATCAGACTTGTCAGCAGAAACTCTATAAGCCAGACATTCAAACATTCAAAATACTGAAAAGGAAGAATTACTAGCAAAGAATACTGTATCCATCAAAACTATTCTTTAAATATAACAGAGAAATAAAAACTTTTGCAGTCATACAGAAGATGAATTTATCACTAGAAAACCTCCACTGCAGGAAATACTTAGGGGGTATTTGATCAGATACAAAGATCAAAACTAGAAGTAAAAGTTCCAACAGGAACAGAAGTTCCAATAGAAACAAGGATAATTTGTGACAATAATAACGTAAAAAGGGAGAGGATAAAGATCTGCAGTAGCAAAGAAGGATTGAGTGCAGAAGTACTAATAAGACAAAGGATTCTTGTACATTTGACAATATTTCTCTTAATAGCCTCATAGTAATCACCCACAAAAAAAGTTATTACTGAAATACACAGTTAAAAAAAAAAAAAAGAAATAGGGGAAAGAAGTATGGAATACCACCAAACAAAAACAACTGACAGAAACAAAAGAGAGAAGAAACAAACAAAATGCAGAGCTACCAGAAAATAAAACATAACCATTTTCATAGAAAATGGGCATTTATGTAGTGGCCAAATTCAAAATTATCCATAACATAGAAAACCCTCAAGTGTCAATAATTACCGTAAATATATATAAATCAACTGAATTCACCAATAAAGAGGCATAGAGTAGCAGATTGGATCAAAAAGCAAAACTCAATTATAAGCTGCCTTCAAGAGGCACACTGAAGCTGCAAGGACAAAAGTAGAAGCAGATTGAAAGGTTAAAAAACAATTCTCCAACCAAAAATACCCAAAGAAAAGCAGGTGCAGCCATATTCATATCTGCCAATGCTGACTTCAAGACAAGAAAAGTAATCAGAGTCCAAGATGAACATTTCAAAATGATAAAGGAGACGTTGTATGAAGAAGACATAACACTTCTTAATATCTATACACCAAACCAAGGAGCACCAAAATATATAAGACATCTACTAACTGTTTCTAAAAACAGAAACAAAGACAAAACCATACATTTTTTATGGCTTTAGATAGATCGTCCAAACAGAAAATTAATAAAGAAATATCGGCCTTAAATGACATTCTAAAGGAAAATAAACCTAATAAACATTTACAGGTCATTTCACCCCAAAATATCACATGATACATTCTTTTCCAGTGTGCATGAAACATTCTCCAGAATAGACCATATATTACCACAAAACTAACTTAAACAAATTCAGGAAGCATTATATCATCAAATTATATCAAGCAAATTTTCTGATCTTATAAGGCTTTGAAATTAAAATTAGAATTCAACAGCAAAAAGGAAGTAAAGAAACCCACAAAAATGTGGAAATTAAACAACATATTTCTAAAAAGTGATGGGTCAAAGAAGAAATAAAAGCAGAGATGAAAAGATATATATATATATATATATATATTTCATATATATATATATATGAAAATGACAAAACAACATATAAAAATTTTTAGGATACAGTGAAAGCAGTAATAAGAGGGACATTTAAATCATTACAGGCTTATATCAAGAGATGAGAGATCCCAAATAAACAACCTAACATCACATCTTAGAGAAGTAGGAAAAGAAAAACCAAAGCCACCCAAAGTCAGTAGAAGAAAGAAAACAGTAAAAATTAGAGCAGAACTAAGTAAAATAGAAAACAAAAAAAAATACTGTAGAAAATGTTAATACAACAAAGAGCTGACTCTTTAAAAACATCAGTAAAGTTGACAAACCCCTGGTTAGACCCACTTAAAAAAAAAAGAAAGAAAGAAAGTACCTAGGAGTAAATTTAACCAAGGAGGTTAAAGACTTGTACTTGGAAAATTATAAAACATTGATAAAAGAAATCAAGAAAGATACAAACAAGTGTAAGCATATACCATGTTCATGGATAGTAAGACTAAACATCATTAAACTGTCTATATTACCCAAAGCAATCTATAATTCAATGCAATTCCTATTAAAATACCAATGGCATACTTTAAGGATATACAACAAATTTTCCAAAAATTTATATGGAACCAGAAAAGAACAAGGATAACCTCAGCAATCTTGAAAAAGAAGAATAAAGTGGGTGGTATCACACTTCCTGATATCAAGCTTTATTACAAGGCCATTATACTCAAAACAGCTTGGTACTGGCATAAGAATAGGCATACAGATCAATGGAACAGAACAGAGAACCCAGAAATAAACCCACACCTTTATGGCCAATTGATATTTGACAAAGGAGGTAAGAGTGTACAATGGAGTAATGACAGTCTGTTTAACAAATGGTGTTGGAAAAAATTGGACAGGTACTTGCAAAAAAGAATGACACTAGACACTAATTTACACCATTCAGAAAAATAAACTCAAAATGGATAAAAGACTTAAATGTGAGTCATGAAACTATAAGCATCCTAGAGGAAAACATAAGCAGTAAGCTCTCCGACATCTCTCACAGCAATATATTTGCTGATTTATCTCCATGGGCAAGTGAAATAAAGGACAGAATGAAATGCTTCTTGCTCCCTTCCCCCCGCCTTCCCATGTCTCTCCTCTTTAAAATGGGTAAATAACATCTTTAAAAAAAAGATTTCAAAAAACAAAAATCATATGATCCTATCAATAGATGCAGAAAAGGCCCTGGCCGGTTGGCTCAGTGGTAGAGCGTCGGCCTTGCGTGCAGAAGTCCCGAGTTCGATTCCTGGCCAGGGCACACAGGAGAAGCGCCCATCTGCTTCTCCACCCCTCCCCCTCTCCTTCCTCTCTGTCTCTCTCTTCCCCTCCCGCAGCCGAGGCTCCATTGGAGCAAAGATGGCCGGGGCGCTGGGGATGGCTCCTTGGCCTCTGCCCCAGGCGCTAGAGTGGCTCTGGTCACAACAGAGCGACGCCCCGGAGGGGAGAGCATCGCCCCCTGGTGGGCAGAGCATCGCCCCCTGGTGGGCATGCCGGGTGGATCCCGGTCAGGCTCATGCAGGAGTCTGTCTGTCTCTCCCCGTTTCCAGCTTCAGAAAAATACAAAAAAAAAAAAAAAAATAGATGCAGAAAAGGCATTCAATAAGATACATCGCTTTATGTTTAAAACAGTCAATAAAATCGAAAGAGAAGGAAAGTACCTCAACATAATAAAGGCCATACAGTATCTCTCGTCTGTAGCGGAAATTAGGTTCCAGAACTACTCGCTATAGGTGAAAATCTGCATAGTAGTGATCTTATATTTATTTTATTATTTATATATATATTTTTAAGGCTTTATAATCCTTCCCCACACTCTTATAAATCTTTCCCACAGTGTTATTAACCTTCCCTACACTTATTTTGCTTATTTTACTGCAAAAATAATTAAAATAATAAGTATATAAAAATAGCTATATACTGCAAAATCTCACGATATAGCAAAAAATCCACATTACAAAATTAGATATATACAATTTTAAAACCTGCAATACAGTGAGACTGCGAAAAGTAAATGGTGATACGGTGAGGGATGACTGTATATAACAAACCATCAGCTAATATCATACTAACTGGTGAAAAAATAAAGACTTTTCCTCTAATATCAGGAACAAAACAAGGCTGTCCACTCTCTCTACTCTAATCAACATAGTTCTAAAAGTTTTAGCCAGAACAATCAAGCAAGAGAAAGAAATAATAGGCATCCATATCATGAAAGAAAAACAAAGATATAACTTTTTGTAGATGACATGATCCTCTATCTAGAAAACCCCAAAGACTCCACCAACAAACTATTAGAAACAATAAACCAATACAGTAAAGAAGCAAGATACAAAAGCAATATACAAATCTGCTTTCTTATATGCCAAAGATGAAACTTTAGAAAATGAATTAAAAACCAACAATTCTTTTAACAATTGCAACAACAAAAATACCTAGGAATAAACCTAACAAAGGAAGTGAAGTACATATATGATGAAAACTACAAAGCAATATTGAAAAAAATTGAAAAAGACACAATGAAATGGAAAAATATCCCATGTTCATGGATTGAAAGAATCAACTTAGTTAAAATGGCCATATTATCCAAAGGAATTTGCAAATTTAAAGCAATCTACATCAAAATCCCAATGTAATTCTTTAAGAAAATTTTTTTAAAAATTGCCAGGTTTTTATGGCATCATAAAAAATTCTGAATTGCCAAACAATCCTGAGGAAAAAGAATAAAGCCTGAGGTTATCTGACTACCTGACTTCAAATTATATATACTATAGTGCCACAATGATCAAAATAGCATGGTACTGGCAGAAAAACAGACATACACACCAGTGGACCAGAATCGACAGCCCAGAAATAAAACCACATATATAGGACAAATCATCTTCAGCAAAGGAGGCAAAAACACAAATTGAAGCCTCTTCAATAAACAGTGCTGGGAAAATTGGAAAGGTACATGCAAAAGAATGAAACCTCTGGATTAGGCCCGGAAATGTCTAGCATCAGTGAGACACTTAAGAAAGGAGGCTAACTGAAATAACTTGCAATCTCCTGCATGTTTTTTGAACACGTGACAAGTAAGAGGTCTAAACAGAAGAAACTGCTGTATCAGAACAGTGAGAAACAGACGTTTTGCCACACAATTAAGTAGCCAAATTAAAGTCTTTATTTTAAAGCCGGCAACCTACTGGAGATCTGTCATTCATATCATGTGGCCCTAAACACAGTTTGAAGTCAGCTTTTAAGGACAAAATTACACACTGATTGGGGTATGGGGAGGAGGGGAAGTCTAGTAGTAAAACAAAGCAGTGAAACAAGCTCATTTACAATGCTGATCTATAGGATTAATTCAGGAAGAAACATTCTGGGGCACCTGCAATTTTGCAGAATCAGCCCAAAGCCATAATCTGTAAAACCAGCCTCAAGGCCAGGGGTAGGGAGTCTTTTAGAAAAAGTAAGTTCTGCTAAAAGTTACTTATGTTAAGAGCCTTTTTTTTCTACATTTCATTCTCTACTGGTTTTAATTAACTTTTAATCAAATCATTGATTCATTTTTGTTGCTATTTTCTTGTATAGGTGTATATTGACTTCTGATTACTATTAATTTGATAGAGTTTCTAAAACAAACCTTGTTATAAAATTGATTAAACATGATCCTAATATTAGACAAGATAAAATTAAAGTAAGAGGACCGATTGCAGTAGACAATAGGGTACTTAACCATGATGACCAATTAACATTCTTTGGAACCAATTCTCCAATAGTACAAATTTTTTTCTATATTTGCCCTAACTAAAGATAAACTTTTTAAAATTACATCAGAATTATTAGTGTAGAAACAAGTTACTCCTAATGCAGCACATAAACCACCTTGCTGAAGGAAAAGTAAGTCTAAGCCTCTTCTATTTTGTAAAACCATTTCAGCTAAGGAATCTACTTGGGCTTCTAACTTGGAGATAGATTGTTCTAAATTTTCTAAATTATTATTGTTTATTTAATTGCCCTATTTGTATTTTTCCTTTTACTAAGGCCATAGTCCCAATTGCAGCTGTTTCTGCTAATCCTAATCCTACTAGTAAGGGGTCAAGAACTGGGACCTGTTTCTAATGAGACAATGTGCTAGGAGGTTGTATTAATAGCCTTCCTTCGTTGTTGTTTTTACATAAACTTGAAGCATAACATAAACTAGAATACACAATAGAAGCCTATTCTCTTTTTTAAACTCGTTCTTTTTTCCTTTGTATAAACCTCCTAATTTATAGGAAATTATATATGAAAAGTAAAGTAAAACAATTAGACACAGGTTAATCTTAATTTTAAAGGGTCCTTGGTAGCTGTGATGGTCTATCCTAAATCGGCCTTTTTGATTTGTGAGTGATGAATTTACGCCAGGATGCCGTTAACTTTTACTGCAATTGGAGTAATCAGGATGACGTAGTAAGGTCTCTTCTAGGTCGGAGTCCTTCTTTGATGAACTTCTTGACAAGGACATGGTCACTGGGCTGGAATGGGTGAGCAGGCTCAGAGCTGGGTGAAGGGAGAGTCTCTCGCACCTGCTTATGAATTTGCTCCTGTGTTTTCTGCAGTTCCTGTAATGACTTAATGAGTTCTTGGTTTCTTAATTCTGCTAACATTTCAGCTTTAAGCTTGGGGAGCAATGGTGGTGGTCTCCTAAGTACAATTTTATAAGGTGTGAACCTAACTTTATAGGAATATATTGTGTTTTCAAAATAGCAAAGGAAAGGAGTTTGACCCAGTTTTCACTTGTCTCTGAAATGAATTTAGTCAAGACTTCTTTCAGAGTTAGGTTTATTCTTTCAACTTGTCTCAAACTGTGAGGTCTGTAAGCACAGTGTAACTTCTAATTAATGTTGAGTACCTTTCTTACTAGCTTTGAGACCTCAGATACTAACACAGGCCATTAGACCCAATATTAATGGGCAAGCCAAATCTGGGAATAATTTTATACAGCAATTTTTTAACGATTGTTACTGCGGTCTCATTTCTAGTAGGGAAAGCTTCTGACTATTCTGAAAAGGTGTCAATAAAACTAATAGGTACTTATATCCCTGTCTTGGTGGCTTTATTTTAGTAAAGTCTATTTCCCAATGTTCACCTGGGAAAGCTTCTCTGTCCCTATTTCTTTTTATGACTTCTCTATTTTGTTTAGTGTTTATTTGAGCACAGACTAAATACTTGGACACTGCTTTCTATAATAGATTCTAAGCCTGGAAAACAGTAATTTTTCTTAAATAATTCTATTAGCTTAGTTTGGCCTAGATGAGTAGCTTATGTAGCTGGCTGATAACCTCTCTGCCTAGGGCTTCAGGTAAGAAGGGTCTTTTTTCTGGCAACTCTAACCACCCTACTTTATTTCTAGGCATTTCTTTTCTTTTGGCAAAATCCTCCTCCAGTTGGTTATAAAAAGGTATCTCTGGCAACAAGGTTCTGGTAAAGTTACTAAAATTTCTAAAGGCCCTACTGGTTTTAGGGCTACTTTTTTGTCCACTTGATCAACTGCCGATTTCCTCTAGTGAGTCCCCTTTCTGGTGTCCTCATCAATGAATAAAGGCTACAGTCTCTGGTAACTAAATGGTTTCTAGTAAAGCTAAAATTTCTTCTTTGATTTTAATGTCCTTACCAGCAGATTTCAGAAATCCTCTCTCCTTATAGATTGCTACATAAACACAGGCAGTAGCAAAAGTATACCTACTGTTAGTGTAAATACTGACTTTTTTTTCCCACCTTAATGCCTGGGTGAGAGTGATAAGTTCCGTTGAGCCGAGGTTCCATGGGGCAAGGCTTGGGCCCATATCATCTCATCAGGAGTCACTACAACCGCTCCAGCATGTTGAACCCCATCTAGGACAAAACTGCTGCCATCAGTGAATAGCTGTTCTTCTGCATTAGGTGGGGGTACATCAGTAAGGTCTGGTCATGGAGTTTGAACAAAGTCTAGCACTTCAGAGCAGTCATGCAAGGGGATGCTTGGATCCTTGTCAGGCATCAGGCTTACTGGGTTGATAGCCTGTGTCTGGACAAACTTAATGCGAGGCTGATCTATGAGCAGAGCTTGATACTATATGATCCTAGCATTAGACATCCACCTTTCTGGAGTTCCATTAAACCAAGTTTCTGCTGCATGTGGGGCTGTCAGGAACAGTTCTTGCACCATGATCAATTTATCTGTCTTTCTTACTAGTAAGGCAGTGGCTGCTATGGCTGGCTCTGAGACAGCTGGGCCATCCAGATGCAACAGGGTCTAGCCACTTAGAGAAATAAACAATAGGCCTGCGCCACAGCCCTAGTGTTTGGGTCAAAACCCCTTTCGCTATTCCCTTGCTCTCATGAACAAAGAGCTGGAAAGGCTTTGTAATGTCTGGCAAAGCTAGGGTAGGGGCCTCCGTGAGGGCCTTTCTGAGGGTTCCAAAGGTTCTAGTTCCTTATCTGTTCAGATTAATTCTTGGGTTCCTGCTGTACAGGAGTATAAAGGCTTGGCTATCTCTGCAAACCTAGGGATCCACAGCCTGTAGTATCCAACTGTCCCGAGAAATTCTCAGACTTGTCTTTTGCTAGAGGGGGTTGGGATTCAAAGGATTGCCTCTATATGACTAGAGGAGAGAGTATGCTTCCCTGCCTCAACGTGGTAGCCTAGAGAGGTCACCTTGGAGGTGCAGAGTTGTGCCTTTTTAGCTGACACTTGGTACCCCAGAGTCTGCAGTGTTTGTAAAAGACCCGCAGTGGCTGCCCGGCAGCTTACCTCCGTTTCCGCAGTTAGAAGCAAATCATCTACGTCAGCGGTTCTCAACCTGTGGGTCGCGACCCCAGCGGGGGTTGAGCGACCAAAACACAGGGGTCACCTAAAGCCCATATTTGTATTTTCCGATGGCTTTAGGCGACCCCTGTGTTTTGGTCGTTCGACCCCTACCGGGGTCGCTACCCACAGGTTGAGAACCGCTGATCTATGTACTGTAGCAGCGTGTATTCTGGATGTTCTTGGTGGAAGGCGAGCAGGTCCTGATGTAGTGCCTCATCAAGAAGGCTTGGTGAATTCTTGAAGTCCTGTGGTAATCTGGTCCAGGTTAGTTGTCCTGAAATACCTGCCTCTGGGTCATTCTACTACAAGGCAAAGATGGGCTGACTTACTGGAACCAGGAAAATACTGAAGAAAGCATCTTTCAAATCTAAGATTGTTTAAAATTTCAACTTCAGTGATAACAGGCTTAAGAGAGTATAGGGGTTAGGCATAGTTGAGTGTATTATCTTACTTCCCGTAAGTCCTAAACTAGACGATAGTCCTTGGAACCTGGCTTCTGAACAGGCAGTAAAGGGTTATTCCATTGGGATAGGCAAGGAATAAGAATACCAGCTTCTAATAGTCTCTTAATACGGGGGTTATTCCCTTTTTAGCTTCCCTTGATATATTGTTTCACCTGTATAGAAACGGCACTTGCAGTAAGCTGAACAACTACTGGGGCTTGATGCTTTGCAAGCCCAGATGGGTTGTTTTCCACCCAAACTGAAGGGAATCTATGCTGTAAGTCTGTTAAATAGTCATTTGAAACTTCTCGTTCTTCCTTAGTATCTAGATTTAATAGATATTCCCCTGACAAAGGGCAAGTGAACATAAGCTGCACCTAGCAATTAGCCTCAGCATGGAATTCAGCAGAGTTATGACTAAAAGAGATGGTAGCCTTAAGTTTTCTTAACAAGTCTTTTCTAAGTAAAGGATAAGGACAGTCCAGAGTAACCAAAAAGGAATGGGTGACAGTATTATTTCCTAAATTGACAGTCCACTATGAAGACTGTGGACAAAAAAATTGAATTTCCAGTAGCACCTTGTATGGGTATTTGCTCCCCTGAGAGAGATCCAAGAGTGGCAGTGAGAACAGAGTGAGAAGCTCTGGTGTCGCTGAGGAACTCTACGTGTAATGTTATACTGGGCTCCTGGGGGTTAACAGGTATGGAGCCCTGGCCCTGTTAGTCCTCCTTTAGATTAAGGACTTTTGGGGTCTGCTGTTACTTTCTATTTTTGGATAGTCTTTCTTCTAATGTCCTTTCTTTTCACAATAAGCACACTGATTTCAACTTAACTCAGGCTTTCTTCCTTTTCAGATTACTGACTTTATTATACTCAACAGTAGTTTAGTGTTATCTAGAACTAATACTGAAAACTATATGCATATCCCTGTTTATATTTAATTATTTAACTGCAATAATGCTGGTAAAATGGAAGGCTTAAATCTTATATCAGAAACATTTTTTGACAAATATGCACAAACAAAGTATAGAGAAAAAACCGATCAAGAAAAAAATTCTATAAAATATCTGGTAAAATACATATTATTTACATATACACAATGTCAACATAGTCACATTCATTTGCATAATTATATATTAATAACAGAAAAACTTTATTTCTGCCAAGTACAGTATATCCTTTTTGAAAATGGGGTAAAGGAGGGGTTATAAAGTGCAGTGGTTACCAGGGGGAGGGGAAGGGAGGAGAGTGAGGGCTGGTGGGAGGGGAGGGGCATAAAGAAAACCAAATGAAGGGGAAGGAGGATGATTTGACTTTGGGTGATGGGTAAACAACATAATCGAATGTCAAAATGATCTGGAGATGTTTTCTCTAAATCTATGTGCTCTAGTTGAACAATGTCACCCCATTAAAATTAATTGTCTAAATAAAACTATAAAAAATTATTTATAATATTTATAATTATTTTCATCTGTCTATTGGCCATCTGTATGTCTTCTTTGGAAAAGTGTCTATTCATTTCTTTTGCCCATTTTTAATTTTAATTTTTTTTTTTGTATTTTTATGAAGTTGGAAACAGGGAGGCAGTCAGACAGACTTCCACATGCGCCTGACCGGGATCCACCTGGCATGCCCACTAGAGAGAGATGCTCTGCCCATCTGGGGCATTGCTCTGTTGCAACCAGAGCCATTCTAGTGCCTGAGGCAGAGACCACAGAGCCATCCTCAGTGCCCGGGCCAACTTTGCTCCAATGAAGCCTTGGCTGTGGGAGGGGAAGAGAGAGACAGAGAGGAAGGAGAGGGGGAGGGGTGGAGAAGCAGATGGGTGCTTCTCCTGTGTGCCCTGGCAGGGAATTGAACCTGGGACTCCTGCACGCCAGGCCGACACTCTATTACTGAGCCAACTGGCCAGGGCCTGCCCATTTTTTGATTGGATTGTTTGTCTTCCTGGTGTTGAGTTTTACAAGTTCTTTATAAATTTTGGTTATTAACCCCTTATCAGATGTATTGTTGAATATGTTCTCCCATTGTGTGGTTAGTCTTTTTATTCTGTTCATGTTGTTTATAGCTGTACAAAAGCCTTTTAGTTTGATATAGTCCCATTTGTTTATCCTGTCTTTTATTACACTTGCCCATGAAGATAAATCAGCAAATATATTGCTGCAAGAGATGTCGAAGAGCTTACTGCATATTTTCTTCTAAGATGTTTATGGTTTCATGACTTATATTTAAGTCTTTTAACCATTTTGAGTTTATTTTTGTGACTGGTTTATGTTGGTGGTCTATTTTTATTTTTTTGCAGGTAGCTGTCCAATTTTCCTAACACCATTTGTTAAAGAGACTGTCTTTACACCATTGTATGCTCTTACCTCCTTTGTCAAATATCACTTGTCCATAAAGATGTGTATTTGTTTCTGGGTTCTCTGCTCTGTTCCATTGATCTATATGCCTGTTCTTATGCCAGTACCAAGCTGTTTTGAGTACAATGGCCTTGTAGTATAATTTGATATCAGGAAGTGTGATACCACCCACTTTATTCTTCATTTACAAGATTGCTGAGGCTGTTCGTGTTCTTTTTTGGTTCCATATAAATTTTTGGAATATGTGTTTTATATCTTTGAAGTATGTCATTGATATTTTAATTGGTATTGCATTAAATTTATAAATTGCTTTGGGTAGTATAGACATTTTGATGATATTTATTCTTCCTATCCATGAGCATGGTATATGCTTCCATTTGTTTGTATCTTCCTTGATTGCTTTTATCAATGTTTTGTAATTTTCTGAGTACAAGTCTTTAACCTCCTTGGTTAAATTTACTCCTCGGTACTTTACTTTTTTGTTGCAATAGTGAAGGGGATTTTTTCCTTAATTTCTCTTTCTGACAGTTCATTGTTGGTGTATAAAAATGTCTCTGATATCTGTGTATTAATTTTATATCCTGCCACCTTGCTGAATTCATTTATCAGGTCCAGTAGTTTTTTGACTGAGACTTTAGGGTTTTCTATATACAGTATCATATCATCTGCAAATAATGATAGTTTTACTTCTTCTTTTCCAATTTGTATGCCTTTTATTTCTAGTGTTTGTCAGTGGACAAGTGGATTAAAAAGCTATGGTACATATGATATATACAATGGAATACTATGGAGCCATGAAAAAGAAGGAAATATTACCTTTTGCAACAACATGGATGGACTTGGAAACTATTATGTTAAGTGAAATAAGCCAGGCAGAGAAAGAAAAATATCATATTACCTCACTCATTTGTGGAATCCAAGGAACAATGTGAACTGAGCAACGGAATTAAGCCTGAAGGGAAGCGGGGAAGGAGCTGTTGGGAGGGGGGGCAAGGGAGATGTTGAGGGGATTACTGGGGAGGGGGGATGCAATCGGGGCAACACTAGAATCTATGTAAACACAATAAATTAAATAAAAAAATTATTTATCTTGCTTAGAAAATAAACAAAACAAAGCAAAAAACAATCTGATGATGTATAATTGGAGTACTCAAACTACTTTCTGAGGATTAGCAGCCTGGATTCCTTGGGGGTGGTTTGGAAAACAGGCTGTTTGGAAATGCAAATGCCCCTAACTGACCGTGCTACTAAAACCTTTTGTTCTAATCACCTGGCTCAGCCCTTGAGCCAAGAAGCCTTCTTTATTAAAGCATGCTGCTGGTCAATATAGGGGAATTTTGGGGGGTGCCTAGGATTTCCAGTGCCCGAGGGGGAGGCAGTAGGCACCAGAGTCAGGTGAGGAGCCACTGCATGGCGTGAGCCCTGCCAGGCCCAAACACTATGGAGGTAGCACCACCTTGGCTGTTGCTTTTACTTTCTCTGCTGCTGCTGCTGCTGCCAGGGCCTGGCCACGCCCTGCAGGCAGGTGTGCATGGGCCACAGGGACAATGGCCCAGTGATAGTATTCTATCTAAAATGTCTGCACTTTTTCTGGGTCTAGCAATTCTTGACTTGGCCAGTCTGCTCTAAAAGTTGGCTAATTTATAGAGTTTTCAGTGTACCTTTAGACAATTTTTATATTATAATTATTAGAAAATTTAATTCTGAAATTCTTAAGCATACACTCAACAGGAGTTTTACTCTTGCTTTGCCCTTCCCCTATTGTTACAATCAATATTAGCACAAATGAGCTTCTCTAGATCATGAAAGGGATCAAGAACCGATGCTTGTGTCAGTTTTCTATAATGTCCCCGTGGGGTCATGCTCTGTAGAACTAAAGGACAGAGAGCTTGCAGATGAAGTCTGACATACAGGGGAAGGGAGTGCCCTTGTGAGGAGCCACAGACTGGAAACTCAGGCACTAGCACCTGAGCTTCTCATTTACACACCATTCACTTAGGGATTTTCGGTATAGAGACAGAATAGCAAAGCAAAAGCGAAGAACGAGATCCCGGCAGGAGCAAAATCAGAGAGGGACCCTCGAAAGTAAAGGTCCTCTATCCAGTGAGGAATGCAGGAAGGAAACACTGAAGAGGAACTAAACCAGGAGATGTCCTCTAGGAGAGCTTGTAAAAATAAACAAAAGCTACAAAACAAGCAGAGGGTAAACATATGAGAGAGCAAATCTAAACATGTACTGGGACTCTTCGGCCAAAACAAACTTCAGATTACTCTCCGCCAACATCTTGGACCTAGATAGCCTATTGTGTGAGTGCGACTTCCTCTGATCCTCAATCACAATAGTTCAGATTGGCTAGCCCAGACAGATTACACATTGAGCAAATTGAAAATTTGCTCTACTCACCTCCAGAGGCTTTCCTGATGACTCCAAATAGGTGGATGGGTATGCTGATTATTCTCAGCTGACTGTCGGCCAGACAGAAAAGGCCAGTGGGGTCCTGGAACGTCTCAGGTGGTGCCTCCTCTGCTGGATTTGTTCCTGGCAGTCAGACCGAATTGGCCAGCAGCCCATGTGTGGCAGAATTAAATGTATCCAGAGGACATGATCTCGCTGAGGCCTCCAAATATTGTATCAGAACAGCAAGAGAAGACGTTTTGCCGCACAGATAAGTAGCCAAATTAAGGAGTCTGTATTTTAAAGCTAGTGACTGCATGGAGACTCAAGTCATTCAAATCATGCGGCCCTGACCACAGTTTGAAGTCAGCTTTTAAAGACAAAATTACACACTGATTGGGGTGTGGGGAGGAGGAGAAGCCTAGCAGTAAAACAAAGCAGTGAAACAAGCTCATTTACAAAGCTGATTTATAGGATTAATTCAGGAAGAAACATTCTGAGAACACCTGCAACCTTGCAAATCAGCCCAAGGCCACAGCCTGAGAAACCAGCCTCAAGGCCAGGGGTAGGGCATCTTTTAGAAAAAGTTCTGCTAAAAAGTCTCTTTGTTTTAGAGAAAGTAAGTTCTGCTAAAAGTTACTTATGCTAAGAGCCTTTCTTTTCTACATTTCAAAATCAGAAGTCAGTTGGGCCATAGTTCCAAAATACTCAGCAGGAGTATGTAGGAGGTGTGTGGAAATTTACTTATTCTAGTCCGAGACGTGAAAAGAACATACAATTTCTTTATTTCTCTAGTATGATTCTTCTTTAAGTTGTTCTATCTCACTAAGACTACTTTACAATATTTTCTTTTTTTTTCTAGTTTGAACTGGCTCAGTAAATTTAAACATTGAATCTATTCAAAGTTCAGTTCTTAGTAGAGTTGTTTTGGGGGTTTTTGTCTTCTTAGTAGAGTTTTTTATATAGTCATTTTCAGGAGACTTTTTATAGTAAATGCTCAGTCTTTCAGCTCCTTTCTTCTTCCTTTCTTCCTTAAAATAATTCCTAGCTTGACCATGCATTTATGACAGCGAATGAAAGGACGCTCCAATCCACACCAGTGAACTTTAGACGCTCTCAGGTCCCTGATATGGAGCAGTAGAACTATTCTACTCCTTATGTAAATAATCTGAAGTAGTATTCAAAATATTTAACAATAGGTATGGCATGGCATGAACCAATCTGAATGCATGCCAGTATAAGAAAACCTATTAGAATAGACACTGATGTAAATAAATGATGTAAGCATGCCATTGCATAGTAGCTAAATATAAGCCCTGTGGGTAACTAATGAAATTTGTCATATCTAGTCATTTGGAACAACCTGCTGATGCTCCTCACTGGTGTCCAGACACACAGCCATTTCTCCTAGTCCTTAAGACTCCATCTGGGGCAGGCAGCTCTCATTGAAAGCACAGCTCTCTATTAGTCTACTGGGTACAGCATGATCTCTAACTGTCCTCATTGGGGCATAGCTTTGGAATCCCTCTCTGGAGTTTCATTAGTGAAGCTGACTGCCATCACCACTGCTCTGCTCTTGCCCATGCCATATTGGGGCTCCTCATAAAATCTTACTGTTTCCTCTAAAAAATCTTAATCTGGGAAGCATATTGCTGGCACTTACTGAATTTTACTCTTTCTCTGGTCTTGAACTCAAAGAAGTATAGTAAGGATCTTAAATAACTCACCACCTGGTTTCCTAATTCCATAACTTTTTTTTCTTGCCACAATTTCTTAAGGCCAAAGGAGTTGGCTTTCATTTCCTCCTCTCATCTTTAGTTGGCTCTACCCCCTGGAATGCACTAAAACTCTCTGATCTATTCCACCAGTCTTGATTCTTGATTTGCTGAAAGCTAATGGATTTAGAAAATCCCTTTCTCTTCAACAATACCTGACTTTCAAGAACAGTATTGTGCTTAAGAAGTCAAGAAGTTAAGCTTTGAAGTGCAAAATTGATCAGGGGGCCTTCTGTTTTAAGTGGTACCAACCCTGTCTTTTTCTAGGGCAAAAGCCTCTTGGGTCTGCAAGGAAACTATTTAAATGCATCAAAAAACTGTTCCTTTAAAAAATATGAATTAAATACTGACAAAAAATTGTAATCTATTTTTGAAAAATTAGAAAATATATAGGAAACATAAATGATAATACTTAGAACACTACTGTGTTTATATATATATATATATATATATATATATAGCAGTTAATTAGAAGTAGCATGGAAATACAGATCTCTACATCAAATAATAAAATCAAGGCATTTTTGAGAAATTAACCAGAGCAGCCAAAGAAATAGAAACCAGTAGCCTGGAAATATCCCTTCAGTGGGTCATGGATCATTAAGCAGGCTTTTAAGCTATGTTAGGATTCTTTCCCTACTAATTTTGTTGTTGTTGGAGTTAAATTAGGAGCTATGAATAAACCATTGTAGACCTATATCAATTAATTTCCCAATTTCACCCCTTGCTTTCAATCTTTAAACTAGGTCTTCATCCCAAACATACTATTGCAAGTTCAACCTCTGAAATAAATTTAACAAAGCAAAGGAAGACGGAAAAGCACTCTGTAAAATACCTGCATCTAGCCAAAAAATAGAATTGGAGGGGCCATCCTAATTGTTCTTTCGATTTTCTACTCTATTCCAAGAGTTTACAGTCTAACTTTACAGTCTGCTAAAACTTAACAGTGTCAGCACACAGAGACCAGTTAAGTTTGGCTCTCTAAACAACTAGAAGATAACCTCTTACACAGAATATAACTTTAAATCATTATGGGTTATCATGGGAGAATCTTCTGGGATGAGAGTAAAATCTCAGTTTTGGAGGAAGAACAATTGTTCTCAAAACTATCAAAGTGATATAAAAAGAATTCACTGAAGAAATTACAAACCACTGCTTACAACCCATCACCAGAGGTATGTAAATTCAAACTACAGAAAGGTAGATGTTTAGATTCCCCATTTAGTTGTATAGACAAAAATTTTCTGAATTCATTTTTTTCCTAACAGTGCCGAGATCTACTAGTATTTTCTATTCATGACACTATATCCCAGTATTCAGAATCTGGCATTTTCCCCAGTTACTAAAAATTTTAATGAAAAGCAGTCACACAAACCCAATCTGACAAGCTTAAGATTTTGTGTTGGTTGTCATCTTTAATTGATATTTCATGTATATTTAGAATGAATGGACGTTATACCCTTTCTTATGTTGTTAATTCTAACACGTTTTTCACATTCTCTTGCACTGTGTGAAACTTTAGAAATTTCCAATCATATTTTTAAATACCTCAGCTTATAATACAAAAGGCTTTAACGCTTATTTAAATAAAGATATTATACATAGCTCTGACTGCAGACTTTCAAAATACTCAGTCAATTAACATAAGCTACCTTTCACAGGATTTGGTTTAAGTCAGGTGGAAAAGAATATCATCTAAGAATCAAAGAAATTAAAAGGAATATGTAATACACAGCAAACCAAACACTGAAAAAACATTAAGACAATTTCCTCATATTTTTTGGATCTTGGTGATAGTCTTTTTTTCCCTTTAAAACCTAGCCATAGAATGCATTTTGGGCTAAATAAAAAGGCATCCAGGATGTCTCAAAAGGATACAAATGTCCAAAATTTTGCACCCCCTTCCATCAGACAGAGGCTCTGGCAGTCGCTCTGCAGCCTCCAAAATACTGCAGGCTCAATTACCATCGCGGGACAGTGAACTGGCAGCACCATTCATCATTCCCAGGGCATTTAATGCCCTGAAAACAGTTCTGAGGTTGCAGCTTTAGGAGTATCAAGGAACTGAGCTGGTCTCTGACAGCTGGGCCATGCTGCCACCTGGGGGTCAGCAGAACACACAGCTCCTGTGAGGCCAGTCTTTTTCCTCCACTTCTAGAGGAGCTAGGAGGTGGATTGTGCTAAATATCCTCCTCCTTCTTGGACACTAACCCCTGTTCTTCCTCTGCCCAAAAATGTTGGGACTTTTCTCTTCATTATTCAGTCACTAGTGGAGCAAATGAGGCCAACAGCAGTGAGCAAGGGCAGGCAGTTCAATGACCCCTTGTCTTCCATATTTTTCTCATTTATACCTTCACACACCTTGGAGTCCTACCTTTGAGTGCACCTCTTCTCTTTTTCACCCATCTAGCTAATCAACTCTAGGGGTCACATGTCTGTCCTAGAGATAGGACACTGTATCCACCCTCAAAGAGCTCCAACTGCAGGTGAAGAGGGAGAGAAGAAAATAGAGGGCTGTGGCCCAGTCATAACGAGTGTTCACACTGGGTGAACACCAGATATTGCAGGACCTAGAGTAAGGATACTTAAATTTGTCAGGGGAGAAGCAGGTTAAGAAAGTCTCCAGTGGGAGGGACGCTTGGAGACATCAGAAAAGACCAATGGTGTGCTTTTGAAATCTGATAAGCCTGTGGTCAAATCATAGCTACAAATACAAACCATGCAACTTCCTAATTTTCATTTTCTTCATCTGAAAAGTTTTTTACGAATGATACCTATTTCATAATGTTATCATATAGGATACATATTATATGTGTCAGAGATCTGGGAAGGTATATTAACTCAACACCAGAGAGTCTTTTTTGTTTTAATTATAACTGTTCTGGCAGAACAAGCTACACATATCTGGGCAGAGAAGAGAGACATGGCAAGGACAATCCATGCCAAGTCAGACGAGTGAGAGAATACAGCATGCAGGGATTTCAAAGAAACCTGTTATCATCGGGAACTTTTCTGTTTCACTCATCTTTTCATGCTTCTGTCTGTCTCTGTCTCCTCCTTTATCTTGCTCTTTAGTTCTTCACCCTCCAGTGCCCCCATCCAACAAAGGAAAATAATTCTGTTTGTTTCCAGAATATTAAACAAGTTTTTAAGTTTGCAACTAGTTCACAGTAAAGATATTTATTTGGAAGAAAAATAGGGACCCAGAAAGAATTCTATTTTCATCAAATTTCCTTTGGGCAACTTAATAGAGAATTTGGTGGGTACTGACATTCTAATAAAATGCAAACACTAGTTTGTCCTTGCAGAATGTGCTTGTGAGTTTGAGTGAGCTGCAGTGACACCTCCTGGTAAGAGGAAGGGAGTATCAGTTCATATAAAACTTCCCATGTGTTTACAATTTTATGATCAAAAGCAATACATGAAACTATCTTTTTCAGAAGTGTTTTTCTATCTAAAATAATTGAAGAGATACACACTCCCACGTACTACACATACTCTGGTTTGACTAACTTCCATTTTTAAAACGAGTTGAATCAAAGAAAGAAAACAGTTTTGGTTGTTATTTCTTCCCATGGCATCAAATAACTAATTTGACTTTTTAAAAAGTCTTTAATCCACACATTTTGACAGAGTCATGTTCAACATTCTCTGAAGCCAGAAGAAAAAAAATTCAATTGAAATTACTTTCTGAAGTATTTTTAACCTAGTTCTTTGTGAAATGCTGGTCCGGTATTTCCTCTTGAATGCCTGAACTGCAACACTCCAGATACCTCACTCCAAGCTCACCCAGCACCCCCACAGCTGAAGTTCTCACTTAGGTTGCCCCTGGCCTGAGCCATGTGCAGGTATAGAGATCCACTTATCACTTCCCGCTATACTCTCAAACTCTCTACCTCTTTCAAAGTACACTTGTGTTTTGATAGGCATTTTTAAAGTCCTGTGGACCCTGAAAATACAAAGTTAGCCCTTCTATAAATGCAATTCCACGATTATAATGGTTAGACTCTCATCCATCCATTCAATATTTATTTGTCTAGTACGATATGCTGGACCTTCTGCTAGGTGTTGGGGGAAACAAATGTAATCATGAGAGATATTATCCTTATTTCACAGAATATAAATTCTAGTGGTAAAGGAAAGGAAAAACAGAATGCACAACTAAGCGAAGCAACAAATGAATGCTTTACTATCTCTCTCTCTCCTTCTCTAAAAAAATAGAGAAAAATAATTAACCGACAAACAAAACATTCAAACAGTAAGATCTATTAGGAAGTAAGGTGTAAAGAGTGAAAAATAAAGAATAGTAGGAAGTGTCTTTCAGATGAGGATAAGTCAGGAAAAGGCTCTTAGAAGACATGGCAGAAGCTGAGACCTGAATGACAAGAAGCTGAGAGCCCAGCAGAAGAAACAGCAGGTGCAAAAGCCCTGTGACAGAATGGATTTGGTATACTCACAGAAATAGTGAGGAAGCCGAAAGTGGCAAGAGTTGAAGTTGATGCAAGTGATCATAAAGATTTAAATCAAAGTGCAATGAGTAGTCCTTGTACTACTTATTTTAAATAAGTAAAGTATAACTTTATTTAGGTATTGACAACTACCTTAATACCTAATAGTACTTAACTTTATGCCAGTCATGTTTAATCCGCCTACCAACTTTATATAAGATAGGTATTAATATACTCAATTTTAATGATAGGAAAATGGAAGTAAACAGAAGTCAAATAATTTGTTGCCAGTCTCACAACTAGTAAATGGCAGTGCTGGGATTCATACTTAGGCAGCCCATGCATGGGGTCCATTCTTCAAACACTATGCAATATTGACTCTCAATATTCTCAGTTCTTTCAGAGCAAGAGTGGGAAAATGCTGGGCACTAAGGCTCTGATCCAGACTAGAAGTTACGGTGTCCTACTCCAGAAAAACAGCAGGGAGATAGTAAAATTAAATAGATTTATGATCTATTTTACCCATTAAATCCTATGAGTTTCGATGGCTTGTATATGACAGGCAATGGGAATACCCAGTGGGGACAAACTTTTCAATGACGGTTGAATCACATTGCAGAGATGGCTTTCACTATTGTGTTTAGTCAGTAGACATTTTCAATGTTACCAGGCGTGCTCATCAAAAAGTTTTCTCTGCCAAGATGAGCGGCATATTTTTAAAAGATTTGCTACACAGAACAATTTTCATCTCATTGTTCAATGAGACAACTTTTTAGCATGGTTCACGTATTTTTCTGATCTTTTCTATATACATATGCAAAATTGTATCATATCCTATGTACAGTTTTGAAATTTTTTACATTATATTTATTTTTACCTTGTCAATATTTTTTAAAATATTTTTAAAAGATGCTTGCTGTACTTTATTGTTTGTTTTTGCTATTGTGAGACAAGTATATTGTTTATGATTTTTTCACTACTCTAAGTAACATGCTTTACATAAATCTTTGCCTCCAACACTCATTATTTTCCAGTGCTAAAACAACTAAACATGGAAGTTCAAGATCTACAGGAATAGTTCTATTCATTGATAACTTTTATTTATATATTTCTACATTGTATTCCACTCAAATGTAACAGTTAAAATATAAATAAGTAGATAAATATGGCAGTGGTCTGTAAAAATTTTTCTGATTGCTTCAGTTACATCAGTGAACAGGCCTTTATTGGAGGGTGTAGACAGAGATATTAAGTGTTGAAGTAAAGGAGGAAGTATGATACTGTCTTCCAGGAGAGTGAATGCAGTAGGCTAGTACAATAAGATTACCTGATAATCTCAAGAACCCATTTGATTAATGAATATGAAATGATACCATGGTTGTATACTTTACCTCAGCTGTGTTCAGCTAAGGTTCAGTTGTGTTAGTGTAGGCATAGAGTATAAAAGAATTGAGTTTAATCAGGATTAAATTTCCAAATCTTGATCTCTGGACTGCTGTGCTGGTCTTGAGTCTAGTGTGGGGTACTTCCTTGTTGGACTCTCTGGATTTTCTATGTGTACCTCACTTTTTTCTTTTTTTCCAGAAGCTCTGTGCCAGAGACCCCTGTCCACAGCTTCTTTACCTCTAGCTTTGTTCTTTTTGCTTCAAATCCCCTATTAAACTTTCCCAGCACACTGTCCACCCACCCAAACTGAAACATACACCTTTCCTCATACCTCCTCAAATATCCCACAATAAACTGTATAATTTCATTCACCGCATTTACTCAGTATCTCTAGTCTCCATTTGATTCTAAATTTCTTCAAAGTAGGGATCTTCTTTACTGTTTGCTATTTTTTTAATGTTCATTTCCCACCTCAATACCTAGTGCATAGTAAATTAAGGGATAAATTTCTTAATAAACCTTCGCCAGCAAGAAATCAAATTGCCTTGATCATTCCCATACCTTACCATGCACAAGTAATGAAGACATTTCTCAATAAAAAGTAACAGGCCTGAGAAGATTTTTAACTACTAGTCAAAAGTGTTAGAAATAAGAAAAGTATTCACTTCCTCATGTAGGTTGATTCCAATATTTAGTTTATCTCTTTAACTTTACAATGACAGTAATAATTATAATAAAAACTGTATTTAATGTATATATAGAATTCTTTAGACTTTCTAAACAGTTTCATTTTTAAGACAACTGTAAAACACACACACACACACACATATATATACACATGCACACACACTCTTTCAAAAATTGCCAAGTTCCAATTCAGCTATGAGAATTTCTTCAAAAAGAAAATATCTTTTAATTAAATCTTTAAAGAAGTTTTTTTGTATGTTTGTTTTTTTACAGAGACAGAGAGAAAGTCAGAGAGAGGGATAGATAGGGACAAACAGGAACGGAGAGAGATGAGAAGCATCAATCATCAGTTTTTCGTTGCAACACCTTAATTGTTCATTGATTGCTTTCTCATACGTGCCTTGACGGGGGTGGGGGGGCGCTACAGCAGACTGAGTAATCCCTTGCTCAAGCCAGCGACCTTGGGTCCAAGCTGGTGAGCTTTGCTCAAACCTAATGAGCCTGCGCTCAAGCTGGTGACCTCGGGGTCTCGAACCTGGGTCCTCTGCATCCCAGTCCGACACTCTATCCACTGCGCCACCGCCTGGTCAGGCTAAATCTTTAAAGAAAGACAAGAATTTCTCTAGTATGCTCAGGAAAGTAGAACATTCCAGACTGTATATAGCATACAGAAAATATCTAAAGGTAAATAAATTGTAAACTTCCGTAATAAGTTTTATGTTTGTAGGTGAAATTCATAGCTTCTATATCTTTGACTTGTGAGAAGATTTACAAAATCCACACTGAACATAAAATGTGCAGAATAAAGGAAGGACTTAATTTTTTAATGTTTTACTTGACTGTTCTACCTTTAGGCAGACACAAACATGGAAGAAAGAAAAAAAAAGACCAAATTTCGACCTAATAACCTAGCATGGGAATTGCAGATACATTATAATTCTTTCATTGCAATCTTCATGCACAAAACGTAATGGAAAGTGGAGATAAAAGAAACTACGTTGTCATTAGAAAATAAAATAGAATTTCCACTTAGATCTTTAGAGGCATCTATACTTAAAAATTAATTCACTTGAAAAGTGTTTCTTTTTTTCTTCCTCACTTTTTCTATGTGAACATTTATCCTATGTGCTCTGGATGGAAATAGATGTTATCAATTCTTTGAGTTCAAATTCACAGCCAAAAAAGTTAGTCATACCTGAACAAGCTGGCAAGGGATAATTAACCGGTCTCCAATCTCTTCAGAATAATTTGAAGACAAATTCTCTGCCCAAATGTTATTAATTATATATTTAGCACCTTAGGTATCTTATTTCTCTGAGGTTTTAGAGATCAAAAGGGATGTGAAAAAAAATGAGGAGAATCAAAGCTAAAACGTCAATTTGAATCGAGCTGCACAATGAGAATTTACTCCAGCACTTTGTTGCAATGTAATCTATAAATAACCCTCTGAGATTCACTTGCCAATTAGAAAGCATCACATGACATGCACCTTACATGTCAGTAGTTAATTTGCATGTCAGTGAAACATTAACTGGATGAAAATTTTAAAGCTTTATGTACTACTTACACCATAATTGGAAGCAAAGTAAGTGTACTAACACAGAGATTTTCATTATATCATCCAATAGCTTTTTAAAAGACCACGTTTAAACAGTCAGTATTTATCATTGTCTTAAAGTTCGCTTCAGTTCAGGACAACAGATTGCATTTAGACTTTAAATTATTTTTAACACTTACTGTAATTGAGATGTCTGGAAAAAAAGAAGTGTATGTGGTAGACAGAGAAGATGAGAATGAGATTTATATGCAGAGGTAGCAGGTTAGATCTTAAGATTAATTCAGAGTTTGTGGCTTTAGTCATAAATCTGTCACTCTACATCAAAAATTTAGTTCTCTTTTTTTTTTCAGATTTTTACTCCCCTTCCCCAAGTTTTTCTACAGTCAAAAAGAACAGTTTTATGGGTGGTCCCTTCTGAAAGCTGAAAATGGATGTTTTGATTTAAATATGAGGGGAAACCACCACTGGGCACTTGAACTTAACTACTATATTTAAGTGCAATACTTAGAACAAATATTGTATCTACATATCCTGAAATATCATAAGCTGCCATGCTGGTGGGGTTTAGTTTGCCATCAGAACTGCCACTGCTTGGCCTTGGCCGGTTGGCTCAGTGGTAGAGCGTCGGCCTGGCGTGCGGAAGTCCCGGGTTCAATTACCGGCCAGGGCACACAGGAGAGGCGCCCATCTGCTTCTCCACCCCTCCCCCTCTCCTTCCTCTCTGTCTCTCTCTTCCCCTCCCGCAGCCAAGCTCCATTGGAGCAAAGATGGCCCGGGCGCTGGGGATGGCTCCTTGGCCTCTGCCCCAGGCGCTAGAGTGGCTCTGGTTGCGACAGAGCGAGGCCCCAGATGGGCAGAGCTTCGCCCCTGGTGGGCGTGCCGGGTGGATCCCGGTCGGCGCATGCAGGAGTCTGTCTGACTGCCTCCCCGTTTCCAGCTTCAGAAAAGTACAAAAAAAAAAAAGAACTGCCACTGCTATCAATCAGGTCCAGCCACTGGCTGATTGGATAGCAAGCAAATCAAGTCAATGAATGACGAAAAGAGAAAGAGAAGGAAAGAGAAAAATAAAGGGGAGAAATGTCTGGTAGTCTTCAGTACCACGGAATCACAATGATGCTTCCAAAATTTATTTTCATCATGACATCCTCAGACTATTTGGAGTTTACTATACCCAGAGGGTATATATCTAATGAAAAGATATGGTTACTTTGCTTTACTAGTTGGAACTTAAGTATTTTTCTAGAAAGTGGAAGCTGATCATCGTTAAAGGTAAGGTCTGTCAAATTAATACAACAGATGTGTGTATGTATGTTGACTCATTTATTAGCTAATTTATCTGTTTGTCTTTATCTAGCTAGAATATGAGTATCTTTAGATCAAAAATTATGTCTCAGATTGCCTAACACCTCCTCAGCATTTTCATTCCCTTTAATATTTGCAGACTTGATTGTATTTCTAAACATTCACTCATATTAATTTTGATGGTCTGTCTTTTTACACACACAGACACACAGACACACACACACACAAAGGCTTTTTGATAAAGTAAGTACAATAAGTACAATAATATAAGGTCATTGAGAACAACATGCATATGCAATTCACAGATCCTTATATGATTAATAAATTAGATTTGGATTGGCTCTGAGTTTTCCAGTGGCCAAAGCAAAACAGAAAATGTGATCAGTTTAAAAATTCACATTAATCTTAAGATTAAAAATACTAATTTATAAATATATATACCAAAAGTATACAAAATAATTAATTTGCATAGTCTTATATCATTTTACAATTGTTTACATTTTTATTATTCAATCACTTTATTATTTTTTTTTCTGAAGTTGGAAACAGGACTCCCGCATGCGCCCGACCAGGATCCACCCGGCATGCCCACCAGGGAGCGATGCTCTGCCGATCTGGGGCGTCGCTCTGTTGTGACCAGAGCCATTCTAGCGCCTGAGACAGAGGCCATGGAGCTATCCTCAGCGCCCGGGCCATCTTTGCTCCAATGGAGCCTTGGCTGCGGGAGGGAAGAGAGAGACAGAGAGGAAGGAGAGGGGGAGGGGTGGAGAAGCAGATGGGTGCTTCTCCTGTGTGCCCTGGCCAGGAATCGAACCCAGGACTCCTGCACACCAGGCCGACGCTCTACCACTGAACCAACCGGCCAGGGCCAATCACTTTAATTTTTATTTTCAAGGAAATCTAAACAAATATTGGTTATTAAAAATGAGACCTAACTTAATATTTTTTATTCATATTAGTTTATGGGAAGAAAAACTAAATTTAACAGTTAATGCATTAATTTAGATCACTTAACCAATTTGTTTTGGTTGTAACTGGTTATGAAAGTTGAGTGTCAAACTTTATCTCAGTAAACACTTAATAAGCACTAATAGAGGAAACTAAACTTAAATAAAATGTTTTCAAAATGAGCATGACAGGTTTAATTTTTACATAAATAGAACAGTGTTTCCTTCTCGTCCACCCTGGCACCTACTCCCCATCCCTGGCAAAAAGGAAAAAAAAAATAGCATGAAAAAACAGTGGATAGTTTTCATTACTTAGTATGAGGAAAGGTAAAGAGAATTAAAGTCACCATTCAAATGTAACAAAGCAAAGATACTATGATACTCTATTGCTTTGCTTATGATATGCAAAGTTAGTGCCTGAATTACTCAAATGTATATTATATGCTACACAGCTTAGGCTTTTAAAGGTCAAAGAAGTATTCCTCAATGAATTTTATTCACTGAAACCTACTGTTCTTTTTCTATGTTAAGCTCTGACTTTTTCCCTGTTCAATAAAAGTTATTCTCTCTCTCCAACCTTCCCCCACTAATTCCCACATGTTTTCAACAGGAAGTCCCCTAACAGGACAATGTTGAAGATATTTACACATAAATATAGGACATGGGAAAAAATAAGCAAAGATTTAGAGCCAATAGAGTATTAATTTAAAAGGCAGTTAATTTTGAAGAAGAAAAGGGAATGAATATACACTCAGCAAGGGTCTGAATGATAGTATATAGTACAAATAATTCTCTATTTGGGGGTCCTGAGAAATTTCAGCAAGTGGTTGTGGAGTAATGAATGTTTGTAATTCATTAGCTACTATTTTAAAATGCAAAGCACACCATGACATCAATGATGTTCTTTTTAATCTCAACAAATAGGCTATTACAATTAAAGCACTTGCAGAAAGATAGTATATTTAAATATTGATTTTGATGGGATTTCAGTGTTTAATAACAATAATTTAATAAAATTTTATAATTCTATAGAAAGAAGAAAATATGTTATGAGGTTGGTTCAAAAACACACGTGTTTGTATACACCAGCCTTTTATGAGTATTTAGTAACAGCTAGCATTTCTATCCTGAAATTTTATTTTTCTCTGGATCCTTTACTAAGGTTTAGTGTATCTTTAACAAAATAATGACTATTTACTTAAAAAAAAATAGTTTTCCTAAGTAGAGAAAATAATAGCATTCTAAAGTGCTTGATTTTCTTTTCTCACTTTCCATCTTCCTTCAGCTCCTAGACAACAAAACAATGGTTCTTTCTTCATGTGGAACAGTAAACTTAATAAACACAAATGGCTAGGGGGCCTCACAGCAGTGAAATTATGGCCTCAGACGAACTTCTTTTTCTTTATGAAGAAACAAGTTTAAAAGGACTTTTTCCAACATACTTTAAAGTCATTCATATTTCAATGATATAATTAAATTAGCAACACTAAAACATTGCTGACTGATAAATGAGACCAAAATAATTAAGTTCTGTTCTTTGTACAATCAAGATTTAGTACAGTAATCAATCTGGGCAAGTATCTGGAGTCTGGAGACTGCAGAAGATGAACAAGCAACTAGCTAAAATTATTCACGTGGGAAGGTGCTTAAATGAGTACACAGTTTATTCATAGTTATGGATACCTTGCATGCCTTACTCTTCATCAGAATCTGGTTGATTCATTGCCTGCCCTAGGTGGTCCCACACTAAGTTGAGCATGGTATGCAAGTAGACACACAAAAGAACAGTTTGAAAGATAATTTTACCTATTCAACGAACACTACTGATACTGAAAATGTAAAATATAATAGACTGAAAATATAAAAGTTTTTTTATCCAAAGCCAAATTACAAAAAACACAAATACTGTAATAAAAAACATTAAAGATATATATATAAACATTAAAGTAATAAATAACAAAGAGAGAGAAAACACTATGTGCTTTCCATATGTATTTATATTTGTGGAATTGTATGATTTTGGTGCCTATTCAGCTTTCATTTTTATTTATCTTCTACCCAACACCCTCTCCCCACCTTAGAATATATCTCACAGTTTTCCATACCCTAAACAACACTCTTACTGCATGGCTTTTCCCTGTGGAATCAGACTGTGGTCAGAGAGAGGTTTTCATACTATTTCTCCTGGGGGCTGGAACTCCAGGCTTCAGCACACTGATGCACTTGGCAAGTCCATCAGAAAAGTCAAAATAAATATAACCAGTTCAGTACAGGGTGTTAGTAACTACTAGGGTTTACAACTACACACACATGTGCGCGCGCACACATATACACACACACGGAAATATATATACATGGAAATACAACCATATGTTATATAATTTATATATAAAATTTAAAAAGTCCTTTTGTCAAATGCTTATTCTGATTATTACCCATGCACCTCCTTAGGAAAATGCAACCTCCTTTATAGTGGGTGTGAAAGCATTGTTATTCATGAAAATGAAAAAAAAAAAACTCATAAAAGAGTGTCCTTCTACCCTCCAACAAAATGATCATGTACTGGTTGTATTTTGAGGTCTCCAACTAGGGATAACAGGCTCCCTTTGACCCCCGGTCCACATGTCTGCCTCCATGAACGTTAGTTAGCATGCGGCTAGGGCTAGGGCGGAAGAGCCATGGATGTCTACGCCAGCACTTGGCAGTTTGTAGAGTGGAAATTACACTTTGTTTTTAAAAACGGATTCTTCTCCCAGAACCATGCAATTCGACTGGCTGAAGGCACAAATGGCATAAACACTCATTCGAAAAAAGAGAGGTGGGGCTAAAGAACAAACCCCACACCCAGGAACCTTTAAGAGAAACAGGTGCTAGCAAGAGAAGCACCCAGCTGACAATAACACTTAAAACTCTTGTTTTCATTACTCTGAAAACAATTTCAACGGGGAAACACCGCGCCCTGTTTCTGATGGTTTAATTCACCAGGCTGTCTCCGTGAATGAGTCAAATCTAAGTTTCACACTCAAGATTGGTTTTCGCTGCCGGCCACTATTGCCCTTCAAGCCCTGAGAAGTCCGTTTCCAAACTGGACAAGCCCTTTCCTCCTGGCGGCCTTGCCCCTCAGTCCTCCAAGTCGTCACTTTTATTTATGGCCCCTGAACGGTGTCTGGGTGGCTCGGCCCGGCCCCAAGATCAGTCACCGCGAACAATGAGCCAGACAAGGGACCCACCCAGCGAAAGCCTGCTCGCCGGCCACGCTCAAGCCCGCTGGCGCGGGACGCTCCGGCGCCGGGGCTCTCGGGGCCCTTCCCCTTTCCCCTCCAGAACCCGAGGAAAGCGAGGGCGGGTCGTTCTTGACTACCAGACACCGGTATCACCCCGCCAGCCCTCCTCACCCGCCAGTTAAAGATGCTGTGTCTAAAAAGAAAATCCGAAGAGGGGGTGGCGTGGCGGTCCCGCCGGCTGCGCCCCATCCCACTAGCCCAGCGGGGCGGTTGGGGGGGGGCATTCATTTGCGCCCGAGTCCGCGGGTTACTGAAATCCCCAAAGATGTGGGGTGGAGGCAAGAGGTGGGGCCAGGAGCCATAAAGTGGCTTCTGCTTACCCAGCCCCCCCCCCCCCCCAAACGCGCCCCGCCGCCGGCCTGGCACGGCTCTGGGTCCGGGCAAGACACAAAAGACGGGTAGTATCGCTGTCAACAACTCTGCCGCCGCCACTGTCTGCGGTGAGCGGGGCGGCGGGGCCTCGGGGCCGGTCCCCGCGCCGCCGGGGCGCGCGGAGGCTGAAGCATCCCCGGACGCCGCCGCTCCCCGGCGCGCTCTGCGCGCAGCTCCTCAACAGGAGCTCGAAGCTCCGCACGCGCGGAGGCTGGGGCGCCGAGCAGAAATGGAGAGAAAAAGCAAGACTTACTTGAGGGCCGAAGGCTCAGCGGGACTCCGGCGCCGGACGCCGGACTCCGGACTCGGCAGGTGTCTGGCACCGCGGGCCCTGGCGGAAGGCGCTGGTGCAGCTTCGAGCTGGCTCCACTTCGCGAGGGCGGACAACTCCCCTTGTCACCGGCCCCGCGCCCCGCTCTCCGCTGTCACCGCACCAAGCGACGCAGGCACGCGCCTCACCGTCTCCTCTGTCCCGGTGGGTCTCTCTGCCCTCCTCTCGCGGTTCGCCTGCTCCCCCACAGACCACACCCTGTCACCTCAGCACCCTCCACTCCTTCCTCTTTGACACTTCCACTGGTTACTCCGCCGTCAGCATCCTCCCACCCCCCTCAGCCCACGTGCTTCTGCCTCTCCCTCCACTCTGAACTTCGCCTGCGTAGCCCCCTCCTCTGCTCGGAAACCCCACGCTCTCCAGGCAGAGGCCAGGTCAGGGAAAGAATGGCCGCTGACTGACCTTTCAGGTCCTCACCGGCATGCCCCTTGATTACACAGAACCCATTTATTTTGATTTTGTTAATGCTATGGTTTAGGTACTGTGTACCATATATTAGGATTTTGTTTGTTTGTTTGTTTGTTTACTCTGCCATATATCACTTTAATAGAGAAATATATTATACAATGTTACTTAGTAATCATTAGCAGCTATCCACGGGCCTTTGGGGCTAGACTTTCAGTCCCGTTTTCTCCATATGCAAAAAGCCCAGAACACCCTCCTTTGCTCACTTTAGAGCAAGAATGCCATTTTATACTGAGCCTCACTCTGTGTTTGTTTGTTTTTCCTGTTCTTACAGAAGTATTTTGATATTCCCTAGTCTTGAAAAGTTAAGATTACTTTATTAAGGTTCCCTTCAGCACTCTGATCATAGTTTCATGATAATTCTTACCACTTATAGGGGTCTTCTTTCTTCATATGACTGCCTGTACTATATATAGTCTGTAAGTTCTCCAGGCACAACTTTGTCATACTAATAATTTCATCAGCAGCTCCTAGTACAGTTCCCAGTACATATTATATGCTCAAAAAAACTGTTCAAGGAATGAATGCCATTTTAATGTAATGCAAACATTAGTGGTTTTATATCATATGTAAAGGAATAAAGCCTTCAATCTCATACCTGACTGTATCCCAACTAATAGGTCATATAGAAAAATAAAACTTTTTGCATTTGTTTGCGTGATTTCTCCTATATTCCTTAGACATAATCCTTAAAACAAGTCTTCACTGTAGGCATTACTCACTTTTTCTAACTTGGTGAAAGTCACTAGTTTGAAGCTAAGTGTTGGTGCTGGGCTCCATGTTTGTTCAGACTCACACTAGCTGATGTTCTTATTACACTACCATCCTGCCCTGACTGTTCAAAGCTTCATGCGAAAGCTACCTACAGCTCTAGAGAGCCTGCCTAACTGGTTATTCTCCAAAAACTAAATTTTCCCTTTCCTTGTCCAATTCTGCAACCATTTGACGCTCTTAAGTAAAAAAAGGTGCTACATCTTGTAGCACTTACTGTCTTAACTCTTACACTTAAAAAAATAAATTGCACATATCCTGCCTCAGCTATTCTTGCATCTTACATGGGTCTCTTTATTTCTTATTTTCTCCACTGAAATAAACAGCAGCTAACGTTTATTAAGCTAGACCGATCATACAACGGCCAGTCATTGCTCCAAGCACGTTGATAATCTATTAGCTCATTTAACTCTCATCAACCTTATAAAATAAATACTATTCTATAGGTGGAAAACTGGGGCACAGAGATGTGATCACATACCCAGTATTAGTGAACCAAGATCTGGATTCCTTATAACCTGCGTCATGGGCTCCTCTCTAATCATCTTGCTACATGACTTGCTACAATCTCATGCACCTAAGGAATATTAACAAATACATTTAAATAATGAATATCTATTCATCTATATTTAGCTTCATAGCAGGAAAAAGAGACAGTAAGTAATGAAATGGGCAAACTTCAGGTTATTGAGGACATATGATTGGCCCAACATCACCAGATGCTGTCTTTGGTGAGATCATGGACCCCACCTGTAACCTGTATTTGAAACCTGAGGGGGACACGGTTCAAGTTCCTTCACAACTGGATAAAGACATCCTTAGAAAAATGGATTCTTGGCTAAATCCACCAATAAGCTCATTTGTATTCCTCAGGGACACTACTTTGAGCAAGGTGTTCCCTCGGTCCTTATGGCAGGCTGAATATTGACCTGCAAAAAAAACCCAAAACATCCCTGCTCTAATCCTTGGACCTGTAAATGTTACCTTGTATGGCAAAAATGTACTTTGCAGATATGATTAAATTAAGAATCTCAAGATGGGGATATTACCCTGGATTATCAAGGTGGATCCTAAATGCAATCACATGTCCTTATAAGAGGGAAGCAGAAGAAGATTTGACACACAGAAGAAAGGAAGGCAATGTGGCCACAGAGGCAAAGACTGGAGTGACACAGCCACAGACTTAGGAATGCTGGCAGCCACCAGAAGCTGGAAGAGGCAAGGGTGGGGGTTCCCCGTGAACCTGGTGAAGGAACACAATACTGCCTACATGTTGACTTTGGTCTAGGGAAAGTGATTTTGACTTCTGGCTTCAAGAATTGTATGAAAATATATGAGTTTGTTTTAAGCTACCAAGTTTGTGTTAATTATTATAGAAACCAAAGGGCATGATATACAGCCCCTAAATCTGGAAGATGACTTTCTTTACTTGGAAATGAAACAGAAGGAAGGTGTTCCAAGCAATTGGTCAGTTCCCTCTGGTCAGAGCCAATAAATTGGGAAAGAAAAAGGAAAATTTGACAGCCAGCATAATATTATATAAAAAACCTCCAATTTAGACTTGTCATTATCTCCAAATAATAAATACATACAATAACTGGGATACACTTATACAATTTAAAGCGAACTTGAAATTTTAAATTTGTTTTCCACCATCTTATTATAATGCTTAAAGTGTGTGATGGTTTAATTTTAAAATACACATTCTGTAAATTTTTAGTGAATAGAAAATATTTTTTCATTGAATTATGTGTTAATTTGTAAAATAAAAAAATATATATGTCTTCATAAACTTTGTAATCACTTCTGGAAATTTTCTAAAATTTTGCTGTACAGTAACACCTCAGTTTTCGTCAGTTGCATCTGATTTTGTCAGCATGCCCACGTGACCTCACTGCTAATTTTGCAAAAACAAAGGGCGACCCACACGTTCTCCTCCTCAGTGTGGCGTTGTTTTTTGTTGTGTGAGCATCACCCAGTGCATATAGCCAAACAATTCCATTGCTTTTTAGTGTTTCTTGCTTTTTTTTATTGATTGTGAGTGTTAATACTACAATTACATGTAAGTAATTACTGTGTATTCGTAGCTGCACCTATCTCTTCCCTCCTCACCATCTTCTATAGGCCAAGAAATGTCTTCAGAAAGATAAATGCCATGTTAAATGTTCATGTATTCTTTACATTAGTTTTTTATATTCACTTTATATTAATTTTTTATTATTTTTAGTATTTTTTAAAAACTTTATTCACTTTTTTTAGAGAGAGGAGAGAGAGAAAGAAAGAGAGAGAAGTGGGAGGAGCAAGAGTCATTAACTCCCATATGTGCCTTGACCAGTCAAGCCCAAGGTTTTGAACCAGCGACCTCAGTATTCCAGGTCGACGCTTTATCCTCAGCACCACCACAGGTCAGGCTATTGTTTTTAATTATAAACAATACATTTATTCTCTTTCTAATGTGTTTTTGGTATGTATTTTGGAGTGTCTAGAACAAATTAATTAAATTTACATTGATTTATATGGAAATAATTGCCTCTGGTTTTGGCACTTTCAGATTTTGCTGATTGTTTTCGGATGGATTATCAACGAAAACTGAGGCATCACTATATCTGGAACCTTAAAACAATTGAACAAAAAATGTGGCACAGGCTCTCTTGACCTTTGAGAGGCCATGGTAGCTGAAATCAAGATCCTTGATAATGATACTAGATTTTTCTTTTCTTTCTTCCTCCCTTTACTCTTTCTCTTCTCTTCTCTTTTTTCTATCCTTCCTTCCTTCCTTCCTTCCTTCCTTCCTTCCTTCCTTCCTTCCTTCCTTCCTTCCTTCCTTCCTTCTTTCCTTCCTTCCTTCCTTCCTTTCCTTTTTTCTTTTTTTCTTTTTTTTTTTATTTATTTATTCATTTTTAGAGAGGAGAGAGACAGAGAGAAGGGGGGAGGAGCTGGAAGCATCAACTCCCATATGTGCCTTGACCAGGCAAGCCCAGGGTTTCGAACCGGCGACCTCAGCATTTCCAGGTCGACGCTTTATCCACTGCGCCACCACAGGTCAGGCTCCTTTTTTCTTATCTACTAGATAAAATATAGGATACCTAGTAAATCTTTAACTATACATAAACAGCTAATAATTTATTTTAGCATGAATCCACGTATCATGCAGTATTTGAGACAAGAACTTGTCTCTATTTTTCAACCTATTGTGAACTATGCACTATTTGGAAATTATTATGCTAAACTCTATTCATTGTCAATCTGAAATTGAAATTTAACTGGGTACCCTGTATTTTTATCTGCTCATTCTGACAATCCTGTTTATCACTCTTCAGTTGCTTATGCATTTTCCCATTCTTCTCCCTTCCGCCCAAACTTTGTCTCTGTTTTCACTGGACTAACAAATTGATGTTCACTTTAAAGCAACACTAAGATAATATGTGATCCCTTGCTGCTGGCCTAGGGATAGTCTTTTGCTCTACACCAGTGTTTCCCAACCTTTTTTGTGCCATGCCCCACCTTAACCTTTCTAAAATTTTTATGTCCCCCCCTATGTAACATACATAATTTTTAACATTGAAAAATTGATTTGTTCACTTAATAAACATAAATGATAGGTTCTTGGAAGAATCACTATGAAATTGTTAACAAAACACAGTAAGTAAAATTTCAAAACATATAATGAAAAACAGAAATTTAAATTTCAAATAATTTTAATACAGATTTTTCTATATTAATTTATTATTTTAATTTAGTGTGATCCTTGCACTTGATGCTTTCTGCACAGAGATTTTATATTAGGTTCCAATTTGGTTAGCTTTAGTCTCAAGTCTCCACATTGTGTTATATTCAGCCGATTTCTTTTTTTTTTACCAGTAAATCATTTACAGCACTAAATCCACATTCAGCTAAAAAAGAAGATGGAAACGGTAGCAATAGTTTTCTTGCACATTGGGTTGAATTTGGGTATTTGATTTCTGTTTCCTCACAAAGCCATGCCATCGCTCCTTTGATATGAAATAAAGCTTTAACTGACTCATCATTTTGCAACTCTGCGAGTTCTTCTTGATACTGCATATTTGATATATCAGACAAATCCACTAACATTGGCTGCATCATCTATGTTGGGAAATCAATTTGTTTTAAATCAGAAAATCTTTCTTTTAAATCAGCCGATAGAATATTCAAATGATTGACAATAACAAGTAAAGTGGTATCAGTTACTTCACCTTTTTGGAGCCAATGAAACTGTTTAAAGTTTTTGTTATTATGTTTCTGACATAAGTCAATATTGGTAATGAAACCAAATATCTTTGCTTTTGCATCAACAAGAGTTTTATTTGTTCCTTGAAGTTGCTTATTTAATATATTTAGTTTTTCAAAGATATCGGCTAAATAACTCACAAATGCTTTACCATCTATTGTTAACAGATACTTCATTTCAAGTTTGTCGCTTAAAAAATCACTAAGAGTATCATACAGTTCCATAAACAGTTTCCTTTAGATAGCCATCTGACTTCAGTATGAAGTAAAAGTCTCACATGGTCTTCATTTTGTTCTTCACAAAATAGCTTGAAAAGACACTCACATTTGGCACTAGCTTTAATAGCATTAACACACTTTATTACTGTATGTAATACTTCATTCAGAACAGGCGAGACGTTTTTAGCTACCAAGTTTTCCCTATGAATAACACAATGCACAAGAATCATTTCTGGATTCGCATCTTTCATCAATTTTAAGCAGCCATTTTTCTTGCCCATCATATTGGGAGCACCATCTGCAGCACAAGATGTTATATTTTTCATTAGTATATCATTGACATCTAAGTAGTTTTTTAGCTTATTATATATATCTTTGGAGGTAGTGGTGCTTTCTAATCTTTTACAGAACAACATTTCTTCAGCAAAATGTCCTTTATCAATATATCTTACGTAAGTTATCAATACTGCCTCACTGTCTCTCAAAGTTGATTCATCCATTTGCAAGGAGAATTTTCTTGTTTTCAGCTTTTTTTTTTAATTTTCTTTTATTTTATTTATTCATTTTAGAGAGGAGAGAGAGAGAGGAGAGAGAGAGACAGAGAGAGAGAAGAGGGGAGGAGCTGGAAACATCAACTCCCATATGTGCCTTGACCAGGCAAGCCCAGGGTTTCAAACTGGCGACCTCAGCATTTCCAGGTCGATGCTTTATCCACTGTGCCACCACAGGTCAGGCGTTTTCAGCTTTTCAATAAGTTGTTTTTCAATATCCTCACTCATTTCGTCTATTCTTCTGCTAACAGAATTGTTACTGAGTGGCATAGCTTTTACATCTTTGTCATCTTTTTCAAGAACCATTTTAAGAAATGCTGATATTGATGGTTTTATTAAATTCTCTCTTATAGTGTGATTTTCTCCAGTTTTAGCGATGAATAAAGAAATTTGATACTAGCCTTGAGAACATGATTATTAGTTGAAGTATGAGCAGTAAATAGAGACTTTAATGTTGTTCTTTTTTCAAAATTTTTCTTTAAAGTTTTAAAGTAACTCAAATCTGAATTAATATGAGCACTATGTTTCGCCTTCAAATGCGCCTCAAGATGATCTCGTTTCATTGATTTGTTGGTCAAGCATTTCTGGCATAAAAGACAAAAAGGAATCCGCTCATCGTGAACAGAGGGTATGAACCCAAATTTTAAATATTCCTCCGAATATTGACGAGTTTTTTTCTTGCTTGCACCACTCATTTTACTATGGGCTATAATAAATAAAAATAAGATCAATTAAAAACTAATATTAAAATATGTATTAAAATATATTCAATGTGACATAGAGTAAACATATACTAAAAATTCATATTTATTTAAATGTATATAACACATTTACTACAGTACCACCTCAAATCAAAAGGTATCTATATTTTTTCCACTTGACAAAATTTTCTGGAAAGTTATGCTTCTAAAATTAAAATTGTTGTGCATGCACTATTATAGCCCCAATAATATTTATAAAATATTATTGCTTTCTAGCCCCGATGCAAGAAGTACTTAATAAAGAGTTTAATATTGATAAAAATAAAATCAAATACCAATTATATCTATACAATATATATATGTATATTTATTAAATCAATGAGCTTTTACAACAGTTTTGACTGACACTTATTTCAAATTAACACCAACTGAATGATGTGAAACATTACAGAAGTTGCGATGGGCCAATTAGGTGAGAATAACTGCGTTGTTTAGCGAGTTTTTAAAACGTCCGGGGTTCCCCGTGGCAGAAGGCACGCTCTGCGGTGAACCCAGGACGAAGTTTACTTGACGATGCCAATCACCCAGTTGATATTTTGGTCTCGTCAGATGAAATTATACTTAATAATTATTTACCACAATTATTTAAGAATTGCATTTTTTGTTAAATTTGGTACCGATATCTAGCATTGCATTTAAATGGCCCGGGGCGAAAGAGTTAAAGTCGTGTCGAGTCCATTTTCAAATTGCCCCCCTTAACTATCGAATTGCCCCCCTGTGGGGCGTGGGCCCCACATTGGGAAACACCGCTCTACACAGAAGAAAAGAGAATGGCATGACTCTTCTAAGATTTGATCATAGAGCATAAATCTATTCCACCAGTTGGAGATTTCCCATTAGGTCACACAAAGTGTTTAGCAAGCTATTATTTATTATATAAATAATAAATTGAACTGACAAAAAGTCTTGTTTTTTACTTTATTTTGAACTGTTTCTCCATCATTTAAAGTCCTTTGGATTTAGTGCAATAATTCTGGCCAACAGTAAGTCAATATCATTGGCTCCTTTTGCATCATTTTCCCTATAATTTCTTGCAGCTAGATGTATATTGAGTGGTATCAAGGGCCTTGGCAGAAAGGATAATAATTTGTATGTCCTGTATTGGAAACATGAAGGGGACAAATAAGGCACATAACGTAAGTCACTAATTTATCTGAGACTTTCTTCTTCTGTAGAAATAGAACAAAACCCTGATTCTATGCATTTTATATCTCTAAACCCTTACTTGTTCCATTTTTACATATTTTAAAATCTCTCATAATCTCCATTTTGGATTATTTGGAGACATGAGAGTAAGACAGTTCTTGATTTGGATCCCAATATCTCTGCTCTCCAGCTGAGTGAACTTGGAAACTTTTTAATCTCTCTGAACTTCCTGATTCTCTACTTAACCTTGGGTTAACAATAATCACCTCATAAAGTTGTCATAAAATTAAATGAGAAAAGTATCTGTAAAATGTTTTACTTAGTGCCTCGTACAATGAATTTATCAATGAATACTAGCTAATTTTTTTGGCCTCACCTAATATGGTGATTCCACGCAGTGCTTTCTCCCCCAGACATGTCTACTGCAGTGATTTGTACTTAGTAAGTGCTCAGACCATATGAAAGTGTTGTGAAATTGACAAAGTTGTGGAATCTTAAAAGTTTAGTCCTAATAGTAATAATTAATAGTAACAGGTGACGCATCTGAGTCTTTGATTTTGGATAAGGTTTGGAGAACTGCTCTGCAAGAAATGTTTGATACCTTACCGTTTTCATCTAAAAATTCAATCGGGAGAGACACTGCCTGCAGAATAGCAACATCTACTGATCAATGGAAAAGTTTTCATTCATTTTGCTTTACTCAATAAAAGTTCCCATTTGTCCTTCAAAGACCTTTTACCACATTTCTTTCACTGCATCTATATCTTGGCTACATCTACAAGAGATTCTCCCCCTCTCCAGCAGAAGTGTCTTTTATTTGTTTCTTCTGCATCAGAATGCAGAGTTCAGCAGGCCACAACCTGCGTAGTGGCCCCATAGTCATCAGGGATGTGAACTTCAACATCCCTGCACTGCCTCTTCGCTGATAATGGCTGATGGAACTTCACTAGTCACTTCTTTATGTACTAGAAGGAGCAGGAGAAGGATAGAGGGCAAAAAGGGTAAAAAGTTAGCTCCTCCAGGTGAATCAATCTTCTTTAAAGAGATTTTCCAGTGTTCTATGCAATGAATTTCACATACTCGGTGTGAAAGGAGAAGCTAGGAAATGCCGCTCTCAGCCAGACTCATTGCTGCCTGAATTCCGTTAGGGTTCTGTTACGCGGAAGTAAAAGGAGAACGGGTATCAGGCAAGTAACTAACAGTGCCTGCCATTGACCTCTTCACTTCTCCTTTCTGTCTTCATTTTCTTCTAAGTCTTCATTCGGGAGCCAGTTGGCAACCTCTTGAATGTTTTATAATATGAGTAATTTCTCATTTCTTTCTGTTGGTCCTTGTTACTATTTCACAAACCCACTGCCTACTCTTTCATGTTATCCAGGCCATCTTTTTTCCTATTTTTATCTCAGTTACTTAATTATCCTAAAATTTTCTTATACTTTATTGTTATTCAATTCTAAAATGCTTACACTATCCACTATTTTCTCTCAATACTGTCCAGCTCTGCTCTTTGACTCTATGATCATTAACTTTATACATTTTTCCACATTTAATGCAGATGTTTTCAGGGTCTGTGATCTTTTTTGGATCTAGAGAACCTTAACCTGTGATATGATGTCTGGTGTTTTTTTCAAAATAATCTAGTGTTGGGAGAAAGGAAGAGTTCATGATGCACAAATGAAACAAGATTCACCATATGTTGAAATTATTGAAATTGGGTGGTAGATATGGGATATGGGATAGGGGATTCATTATATCATTACTTCTAGTCTTGTGTGTGTTTTAAATTTTATATAATAAGAAGTAAAGAAAAATGATTGCTTGAATTTCTAATTTGCGCAAAGTCTTTCCTACAATTTCTGAAGGAAACTCAGGGAGGCTTACGTTTTATTTGTCACATCTGCTTCTCGAATCATCTTTTACATTGCTTTCACTTTGCCACTCACATTTTCCCATATGTGATCCTGTCTTTTCACTAAATGATACAAAAAATACACACACACACACACACACACACATGCACATTCTTTTCACATAAAGTAATTTGAACAAGGTGGTCTTTATGAAGAGTTATCAGGCCCTGACCAGTTTGCTCAGTGGATAGAGCATCAGCTCAGTGTATGGACATTCTGGGTTCTATTCCCGGTCAGGGCACACTGGAAAAGAAACTATCAGTTTCTCTCTTCTCACTCTCCCTCTCCTCTCCCTTATCGCCTCCCACAGCTAGTGGCTCTATTGGTTCAAGTGTTGGTCCTGAACACTGAGGATTGCTCAGTTGGTCCGAGTGTGTCAGCCTCAGGTGCTAAAAATAGCTCCATTAATTTGAGCATTGGCCCCAGGCAGGGTTGCCAGGTGGATCCCAGTCAAGGTGCATTCGGGAATCTGTCTCACTATCTTCCCTCTTCTCACTTAAAAAAAAAAAAAGGTTATCAGCCCTGTGCAGTGCTCATAGCACAGATTGCAAGCAATATAAGATTATACATTTTTCTTCATTCTTGAGAGCTCTGTATGGCATTTTAATTTAGTTCTTCCTGAGATGTAAACAGAAGTTTAGCACAGTCTTTTCTTGTCCCTCCATTCTACCTTTTCTCCAACCTACTTATTGAAACACAGACCTGAATTGCAGAGCCTGACCAGCCATTATGGGCCATGAGACAATTCGTGTAGAGGAGCCTGGGTTCCTGAAAACCAGAGACTGCCATAGTAGCTCCAGACTCTTCTCCTTTGGTTTTGTTTACAATTGCAAGAGAAATAAAAATATGACTCTTTTTTTTTTCTTTTTTCCAAGTGAGAGGACGAACGATAGCAAGACAGACTTCTGCTTGTACCCCAACCAGGATCCACCCAGCAACATTCATCTGGGGCTGATGAGCTGCCCATCTGGGGCCATGTTCGCAACTACTTTTAGTGCCGAATGTGGAGGCTGCACTGAGCCATCCTTAGTGCCTGGGCTGACACACTTGAATCAATCAAGTTATGGCTGCAGGAGTGGAAGAGAAAGAGAGAGAGCGAGAGCAAGAGAGAATGGGAAGGGGAGATGAAGAAGCAGATGGTCATTTCTCCTGCGTGCCCTGACCAGGAATTGAATCCGGGACATCCATATGCCAGGCCAACACTCTATCATAAGCCACCAGCCAAGGCCAAGATCTATCTTATTTAAGCCATGGTTAGTGTGTTGTATATAATTTTTTTCTATCACATGTTGCTAAACTTAATCCCACTTGCTATACTTACAAAATAATTTTCTTTTTTTCAAACAAGTGCAATTCTGAGCTTAAGAGAAATTCTACTTCCATACATTAATAATTAATTTTTTCCTTTACCTCATTACAACTAATTTCTGATCCATTCTCAGGTAGAGTTACAGACCTATCTTCTCTCCTTGACTGGCTATTGTCTGAACCAGTATAATTTATTTCAAAGGTTAAATCTAAATGGTTTAAATATTACATTAAAAGAAGGATATACTGACTGTTTCAGTTATCCATTGCTGCTCATAAATCATGCCAAAACTTAGGAGTGAAAAGAGTGATATTTTATTATTTCTTATAATTCTGTGGGTTTACTGGGATCAGTTGAATGGTTCCTCTGTTCCATACAGTGTAGCTGTTGTGACTGGAATGTCACTACAGACTCTCACCTTTGGGTGTCCCCCCTCCACCTGGCCTTTCGTTATTTTGTTGTCTACCCTGAGTGTCTTTACAGCATGGTGACTGGCTTCCAAAAAGGGATGTTTCAAGAGGGACAGCCCTAAGGTGCAAGCACTTACTAAGCCTCCTGATGCATTATACTTGCTAATTGCCAATTGACCCAAGCTCAGAGATGAGGAAACTGAGCCTAGGGAGTTTTAGCAATTTACCCAGAGCCACGGATTTAGTAAGTGGTAGAGTCAGGATTTAAAACTAGTCAGGCTGACTCCACGCTGTGAGAATGTGACTGTGACTTGGGCTGCAGAGTTTGGAACTTGATTTTTATGTATTTTGCGTATGAATACTTTGGCTTTCCAATTATTCCCAATTAGCAAAACTAAAAGCAGCATATTGTGTAGCTTTTGGGGTGAAACCATGAGTGTGTTTTGAAATTGTTTAAAACATTATACCAAAGCTAGAAATGTGAGAGCTGCCTTATTTTAGTGTATCCTCCGCAGTGCTGGGCAGAAAGTCACTGTGCCACACAGAGCTGCACACAGTGTGGCTGGTTGCTGTGTCCTCTGGAGTTAGGCTGGAGCACAGGTATTAATGCGAGAGGAGATAGTGGGAAAGGGCTGGGTCCTCCTCCTGTCTGTTGAATTCCCAGGCATAGCTCTGTCTCTCTGAGAGCTGAGACTCACTCTCCTTGCAAGGAAAGCTAGGGATGTGTGAAGGTACAGGTTGCTTATTGAGTTTGTTTGAAATCATCACATCATTTCAATGCCACTGGAGAAGTCTGAAGGGTACTCACGAGGCACTTCAGCATTTTTTATTACAATTTCAGTTCACATCATTATGCTAAGGATGCAATGGACTCAAACCAATTGTTTTAGTTGGTAAATATTAGTCCAAAATACTCTGTAACATAATTTATTTTGCAGAAATATCACAAAATACTACTCAGGAAGTTATGTTTGATGCAAAAAAGCACAAATTCTGAATCTGAAAATCTGTTATGTAGGTTGCATTTAGAAAACTGGTAGGTAAGGTTAAGACAATTTGCGAACACTAAGGAAATAGAAATTTCACAAATAGGACTCTTAAAAAGAAAAAATGGGGAAAGTTTTTAAAAAAGATCTTTAAAGTGAGAAAGCACTCCTATAAGAAATCAGGTTTCCATTTTCTTTTGGTTTAAAATCTACTACATGTACTTAATTAAATTTAGTATCCTAATTACATTAACATATTTAATATCTATTGATCTTTTTCTTGTGTACTGTTTTCATTGTGCAAAGTATCTGCCCCTCTCGTCCTCTGCCACATCAAACAGTCGCTCTTTTTCTGGGTCCATCTGAGCCTTTGTGGTCCTCAAACACACCAGGCCCACTTCTTTCCCCTAGGCCTGGAACATATCTCCCTCAGTGGCATGCACACCTAGCTCTTTCACCTCTTTCAAATCTTTGCGTATATAAGGCCTTTTCTATAAGGCCTCAGTTATAATTGCCCTCCATCACCATTCTCAGTTTTCTCAATGTTTTTCACTGGCTCTGTGTTTTAGAGCAAAAATCACCTTCTCATATACAGCACTATGTATTATCTGTGAGGACAGTATTGTTTGTTTCTGTCTCTGCTGTGTTCAACTAGGAAGTTCCACAATGGCCTGAAATCTTTTCAATGTGTTAAGTGTCATATCACAAGAGCCTAATACATTGCCTAACATATGTGAGACAGTCAATCACTATTTTGGGAATAAAAATTAAAGCTCTTAATTGTGCACTCTCTATTCTTAAATAATTCTTCAGTGACTACATTGATGTTCAGCTTTTGCATTGCCCTGTGGTTATATAAGAGCATAATGCCTAACAGAAGGCAAAATGAAGGGTAAGGTATGTGAAAAAAACCAACGTACACAAAAATGTATCCAGGATCTGCACCAGAAGAAGGAAAGTGTTATTCTGACAAAATATAGTTGGGGATACAAATGCTCTAATGCCACAATTCTTGTTCAAGATCTTCAAATAACAGATGCAAAAATTGTCTTAGCTGGAGGTGTAAGCCTAAGAATGGGAATTATGACAGAGTACATTTTGATTTACTTTACTTTAAAATTAAATCCTGTTTGACCCTGGCCAGGTGGCCCAGCGGTAGAGCATCAGCCAGGCATGTGGAAGTCCCAGGTTAGTTTCTCAGTCAGGGCACACAGAAGAAGTGCCCATCTGCTTCCTCACCGCTCCCCCTCCCCTCTGTCTCTGTGTCTGTCTTCTCTCTCTTTCTCTTTCTCTCTCTTGTCCCCTCCTGCATCCATGACTCAAATGAATAAGTTGGCCCTGAGCTCTGAGGATGGCTCCATGGCCTGCCTCAAGTGCTAAAATAGCTTGGTTGCCGAACAATGGAGCAATGCTCCAGATGGGTAGAACATCAGCCACAGATGGCATTGCTGGGTGGATCCTGGTCAGGGTGCCTGCAAGAGTCTGTCTCTCTGCCACTCTGCTGCTCACTTAATAAAAAAAAATACTAAAATAAAATAAAGTAAAGCCCTGTTTGAAAATTCCAACTTAAAAAATTCTCATTTGAGGAGAATCTTTTAAATATAGACATAGCAATTATTTCATGTTTTTAAATTTAGCTAACAAATAGGCCTCATCTCAATTTCAAAATCTTCAGATGGTTTGTGTAAACTGGAATGCTATGATGAGAGCAATTGCTTGGCTATATCCAGCTTTGAAGTAAGTAGGCATCAAGATTAATAGACAATGTCTGTTACGGCTACAGGAGATGGGAGTGTGACATTGGTGCCTACATTTAACATCTTCGGTCTAAAAGATCTCAGGTCCCTGGTATCATTCTCTGTGAAAGATGAAGTATGAAGTATTGTTACCAAAAATTCTGGGACAGGAACATTTTGAATGAATATATTAAGGGTTAAAACTGACTGAAAGGCAAATAATGGAAATAAAGCCTAACTGAAAATAACATCTAAGGACCCTGGCTGGTTAGCTCAGTGGTAGAGCACCAGCCCAGCATGTGGAAGTACCAGGCTCAATTCCCAGTCAGGGCACACCGGAGAAGCATTCATCTGCTTCTCTACCCTTCTCCCATCTCCATTCTCTCTCTCTGTTCCCCTACTGCAGCCAAGGCTCCATTGGAACAAAGTTGGCCCAGGTGCTGAAGATGGCCCCATTGCCTCTGCCTCAGGCACTAGAATGGATCCAGTTGCAATGGAGCATTGCCTGCTAGTAGGCATGCCAGGTGGATCCCAGTTGGGCACATGTGGGAGTCTGTTTGTCTGCCTGCCTCCCCGATTCTCACTTCAGAAAAAATACAAAAAGAAAAAAAAAAGTAACATCTAAGTTGGAATTTTGATGTTTATATATGGGGTTTCACATATGTATGAGGTCTTTTTGCATCTTATTAGAGTGCATCTGAAAAATGGCAAAAAGACAGGAAGATGTGTGAATGTGTTTGTGTTCCTTTTTTACTTCTTTATTATCTGTCTCCTCAACTAAGCTGCATATTAATAATGGCAGGACTATATGATCTGTTCATAGTCCCTAGAACCTAAGAGAAAATCTTTAATTCATGAGTTGAAGTAAGGCAGGCACTGTTGCAGCATGATCCAAAGAGATGTCACAACAGTTTGTTGGAAAATAATGGCAAAAAAAAATCATGACTTTGATTCATTTACTTTGTTCCCTTTAAGAATTTTAGTATAGTTGCAATTATAAAAATATAATTATTAATGAACTATAAGCCTCTTTTTCTAATATTCACAGTTTTCAGTATTTTACTGAAGTATACCAGTCCTACATTATACTGTGCCCTACCTCAAATAGGTACATCATTTGAGTCTCAGTTTAAGTAAATTTGTTTTAAATTATATTTCTAAACAATTACTTTCAAAAATAAGAAATATATTTGACAAACTTAAGGACAAGTCCCAGTAAAACTAAAAATAGAATTTTACTAGGTAAAACAAACAAACAAACAAAAACATAAGCCTACTAAACAAAATAAATACAAAGTTGTTAGTAAGCAAAAAATATAGAAAAGATATAAAATAATAAGACTACTATTAAATATATTAATGCTGGCATTTCTGTGTGACATAAACTGCCCTGATAACAGCAAAAAAGAAAGAAAGAAAGAAAGAAAAAGAGAGAGAGAGAGAGAGAGAAAGAAAAAAAGAAAGAAAGAAAGAAAGAAAGAAAGAAAGAAAGAAAGAAAGAAAGAAAGAAAAGTTGGAAACAAAATTCTTAATATCACAATAATATCAAAGTGGAACTCAAGGAGTAAGGTCATGAGTTCATTTCTCACACTGGGCACCACTTGTCACAGAGATAATGACTACTCGGAGACCACACGGAGTGACCCAAGGGAACTAGGGAGATCACCTCACAATCCCTTATGCAGGTTTCATGAGATGGCCCCAACCCCTACTCTTTACTGGTATTTATTGATACACACAAAATAGAAGCAGGGGCAAGAATGAAGAAGTCAGGAAGCAGAGAAGAGAATGAGGAATTCAGGAAGGGGAACCTCTTTAGAGCAGATTAAAGGGCAAGCAAAGTAGCTCAAATGTCCCCACCTATTGATTAATCAGAATTGCTATTCTATCTCTATTTTGCTGTGTTCAGCACAGTACTGCGTTCAGTACTTTTGTCAGTAAAGCCACTGTGGTTTTGCCTCAGGGCTCTGAACTCTGTCCCTGTTCTATGTTCACATTCAGAGTAACAAAAGCATTTTATGGGACAGTGGGTAATTCTAGTCTCTTGATAAAATCCAATATGAAGGGGAAACAGTAATTTATCTTTGTGCACACAAAATATAGTAACAAGAATATCAGGAATAATTTAACATAATAACACATACAGTGAAATGCTTTAGTTTAGTACTGTCAGGCTATGGCAAATCAAGACATGAAATAAATAAGCACAGATACTTATGAACAATATAAATTTATATTCATAAAAATAAAACATACATACTTTGTCAAATGCTTGGAATGTTTATAAAATTTAATTATATTCAAAGTCATATAAAAATCTGAACTGTTTAAAAATGTGGAAATCAGATGGGCCATGTGGAGGCTTTCTAAGCTTGAAAGTAATATATGGAATTACAAAATAGAAGAGCTATTGGATTGCTCAATGATGATTTGAAAACCTCTGTATGGCAAGAAACTAAGCATATTAAAATGGAAAGTGCAAAAATGATCTGCATTCAATATAACAAGCAAAGGTTAATACCTTTAATTTTTAAGAAAGTGCTACACTTTATTAAGAAACTAGTAATACTCTACTACAAAAGTACCAAAGAAAATATGAAAACATTAGAAACAAAGACATGGAAATTAATGCAACAAAAGCAATCTATCACATCAATTTTATAGGTTTTAAAAATTACAGTTTAGTTTTAGTAAGGGGCATAATAAAATCTGTACTTTCTTAAAGTTTTGTTACTAAACTAAGTTAGTTGAAAATCGAAAACTTAATACAGATATTGAAGAAGAATGAAAGCATAAAAAACAATTGGGTGGAAATATAACTATGTACAACAAAACTCATCTCTTGGCTATATAAATTTAAGTTTTTAAATAGTTTTAATAAGTTTTTAATTGTAAAGAGTCTTTAATAAGTCTTTTAATGTTTTTAATTATAAATGCTCTTTATAATTCTTGACATTGTCCAAAATGTTTACATAAAGTTAACCCTATAATTAAACAAAATACATAATTAAAATATATATTTTATATATTAGTAAATAAAAAGGCAGCATTAAATAAATAGATAAATCATAGGACCTCATGTATATATGGAGAAAGTTATGAAAAAATAATGGAAAGTAAAACTAAAAATTTTAACGATTTCTTCTGGATTATTTGATTAAGTGAAATATTTTTCTCCTTTAAACTTTATATACCATATTTTTTATTCCATAGACGCACTCTCCCCCCAAAGTGGAGGGGGAAATGCCCGTGTGTCTTATGGAACGAATGTTTATTTTTTTAGCTGCTGTGGGGTGACATCTGTAGAATGAGCGCCAGCAGGAGCATAATCATACCCACCACCACAGCCTGCAGGACCTCAGCATCTGCTGAGTGATCTCCTGGTTCTGGTTTCCACAGTTGCATACAGCACAGGAGGGAAGGCCAGCAATGTTGTGTGGGTGCATTCATCTGGCATCATGGAGGGCAGACATGAAGGGCACGCTGCAGTGGTGGAGGGCTGCACTGCAGCTGCTGGAGCTCTGTGTGAAGTGCTGACCTCACATGTTGCCAGCCTAATAGCATTTCATTGGCTGGTTGGCTGGCAGATAGGGGAGGGGCCAAGGGTGTGAGGTAGGTGCAGTGAGCTGGGACACCAATGCCAGCACAGGCAAAGCAGCAGCAGATGGAGCAGGCTATGCTGCTCATCTCCATCAGTTTATTACAGCTGTAATCCATGTAGTTTACCTATGTTGGAACATTAGAGTAAAAAATAACTGGACTTTCCCTAGTGCAGCAGCAGGGGGGGTATCCTGAATTAAAGAAGAACAACAACCTGAATGGCTGGTCCTGGAGTCTAGAAGACTCTAGGGCCAGCAGATTTCCTATCCCTGAGATGCCCATAAACACTCACCTTTTCCCGGGGTTTCATGCCACATCTTCGCCAGGTGCAACCTCTCAATGTGTCCATCAACAAACCGTTTAAAGTCTTTATGCGAGAAGAGTGGAACTAATGGATGATTGCTGGTATCATAATCTGACACAAACTGGATGAATGAAGAGACCCACTATCACTCAAGTTTGTGAATGGGTGAAACCACCATGGCAGTCAGTGAAAAATGAAACCGTGGTATGGTCATTCAAAAAATGTGGCATTAGCAATGCCTTAGATGGCACTGAAGATGGTATCATATATAAAAATAGTGAAGAAAGTGATACCAGTGATGGTGAGCTTTTTAAATGCTGACACTAGCAATGATGAGTTCCTGGGATTCCCAAACAACTAGAAGAGATTTGAACATTAAAGTCTCTTCTCATTTGTTAATAACAGTGCTAATGGTTGTTAATACTGCTGCTGAGTTTAAATTGTTGAAATGTTATTCTGGTATATTTTATTATGTTTACCTGAAACCTATGTACTCTTATGGATCAACGTCATCCTGTTAAATGTATTTTTATTAATAAAATTTAAATAAAAGAAAATTACCTAGAAGTTCTTCCTTATAATTATGTAAGCATGAATGGCATTTAAGATGATTTAATAGCCATTACTTAAATGTATAATCAAACAGTAATTATTTTTTTTTTTTTTTTTTTTTTTTTTTTTTTAAATATTTTATTTATTGGTTTTTTAGAGAGAGAGGAGTGAGAGAGAGAGACAGAGAGAGAGGAAGGGGGAGGAGCAGGAAGCTTCGACTCCCATATGTGCCTTGACTGGGCAAGCCCAAGGTTTCGAACCAGCAACCTCAGTGTTCCAGGTTGACGCTTTATCCCACTGCGCCACCACAGGTCAGGCTATAATCAAACAGTAATTAAATAATTACATTCTAATTAGATTTAATCCTCAAATACAACAATATAATAATTATTTTATGTACATCTTTATTTCTTTATTTCAATAAAGAGATTACATTTTTAAGAGAGAATTTTTAAAGTTTATTAAGAGAGATTTTTAAAAGATTGCATTTAAAGAGACTAAAGTTTATTTGTTTAAGTCAATGTAAAATTCTTATCCCAGTTCTGATCTGAGATCAATATGCTATTCAATGGATAGCCATCGGAAAATCGCAGAATTGATGGAAGGGTATGAAGCACGAGGAGAGTTTAATTATGATGCTAGAAAGCTAATGGTAACTCTATAATGGTTTGGATATATGCAAAACCAGAATAGCCCATTAAAACCTTATCATCTTTATTTGTGGGTATATTTTGCTTCCACTCTAGTGGATTCTGCTTGGTTGTTATCACTGGGTTGTTAACTCCAAAAATAATTGTGATGAAAATTATGGGGTTCAAATTATGATGTTAATGTTAAAAGGAATAAAGTTTGTTTTTTGGAAATATTTTTTTTGTCTGTATTTGAGCTCCCATTTTTTATTAAATTTGCTTTTTATATTGAGGTTTAAGCATTCTTTATATGATTTGGATACAAACCTTTTGTCAGATACATGTACCACAAATATTTTCTCTCAGCCAATGGATCACCTTTTTATTTTCTTTTTAATGTCACTTCATGATAAAAAGATATTAATATTGTTGAAGATTGTTACCTTTTTTTTAAATTTCATGGTCATTGCTTTCTATATTGTATCCAAAAAGTCTTTGTTTATCTCAGGGTCATGAGTTTTCCTCCTGTGTTTTTTCCGAAAGGTTAGAGTTTTAACTTTTACACTGAGGTCTATAGTTCATTTCAAATTAAATTTTGTGTACAATGTGATACTGAGTTGAAGTTTTTAATTTCAATAGAGATCTCTAGTTATTTTAAGACATTTTTAAAAAAGACTTTTTCCTTCATTGAAATGAATTGATAACTTTGTTAAAAATAATACATTAAAAATATATTTAGGCCCTGGATGGTTGGCTCAGCAGTAGCGTATTGACCGAGCATGTGGAAGTCTCAGGTTTGATTCCTGGTCAGAGCGCACAGGAGAAGTGATCATCTGCTTCTCCACCCACTCCCTCTCCTTTCCTCCCCACTGCTATGGCTTGAACAGTTTGGGCAAGTTCACCCCGGTGACTGAAGAGGGCTCCATGGTCTTACCTCAAGTATTAAAATAGCTTGGTTGCTGAGCAACAGAGCAGTGGCCCCAGAAGGACAGAACATCACCCATTAGGGGGCTTGCCAGGTGGTTCCCAGTCAGGGTGCATGCTACATATGTGTGTGTATGTGTGTGTGTGTGTGTGTGTGTATTTTAAAACTTAGTCTATTTATGGAGTTTCTATTCTGTTCCATTGATCTGTAGGTTTATCTTTATAGCAATACAATGCATCCTGATTACTGTAGTTATATATAAAATCTTAAAATCTGGTAGTGTACATCCTCTAACTTTGTTTTTTTTAAGACTGTTTTAACTATTCAAATCTTTAGCTTCTTCATATAACTTTAAAAATAACTTAACAATAAGAATGAAGCCAGCTAAAATATGATTGAGATTTTTATTGAATAGATTGATCAATTAGGGAAAAAGAAAATTTCAACAGTTTTGAGTCTGCCAAATCTTAAAAATGACTTATCTCTATTTATTTAGTCTCTTAACATCTCTAACAATGCTCTTTAGTTTTAACTATAGAAGTCTTACACTTTTTCTTTATTAAATTTCTTGCTATATAGTTAATGTTTTGATACTATTGTAAATGACCTTAGTTTTAATTTCATTTTCTGATTGTTTGTTGCTAATATATAGAAATAAAAAATATAACTAATTTTAGTATATTGACCTTGTATCCTATAACCTTTTTAAATTCATTATTTTTCTTGTGTTATTTTTTTGTTACTCTTTAGTATTTTTTGCATAGATGTTCATGTAATTTATGGATAAGGAAAATTTTACTTCTATCCTTCTATATTTTGTCTTTAAGAAAAGAATACTTTTGTTTTTTCTTGCCTTAATATACTGGCCAAGAACAATATGGTACAATATGAATTAGAAATTTTGAGAGTAGACATTTTTGCCTTTATTTCTAATCTTAAAGGAAAAATATTTCATCTTTTACCATTAAGTATGTTAGCTTTTAATATTGAAGATATATATCAGACACATATACACACATATTTTAATGTTATGGAAAAACAAATATTTGGTCAGTAAAGTAAATGGTTTATGTATTTTAATTCTTATTAATATATTTAAATTACATTTAAAATATTAATATCTATGAATTTAAACATAATACTTTGAGTCTTTTAAAAATTAAGGCATATGATCGCTGTCTTGAGCCCAAAGATCACTGGCTTGAGCCCAAGATCACTGGCTTGAGCAAGGGGTCCCTGCCTCGGCTAGAGCTCCATGATCAAGGTTTGTATGAGAAGCAATCAATGAACAACTAAGGTACTGCAACTATGAGTTGGTGCTTCTTATCTCTCTCCCTTCCTGTATCTCTCTCTTTCTCGCTCTCAAAAAAAAAAAAAATTAAGCATTTGGATAGTATTTTGAAGAGGTATGGCAATAAAGGTACCAAAAAGAGGTTGTTTTCAAAATCTTTGCTTGTATTATTTTTAAGTTAAATAAAAACACATACAATAGTTTTCTAAAAGTTTAAATAAGAAAGAATAACAATTAATAAAGGTATTGAGTGATGATAGTATATTCCCATGAAACATTACTATTTTAAGAAACTTGATAAGTTTATATCTTCCAGCTAGCTACAAATACTCCTATGTGATTTTGATTATCTCATTTGCTCCAATCAAGAAAATCAAGACACTCATGACTTCTCAGTACCTTAAATTCCCACTCATTACAAAGAATCTTTTATACTATTACACAATTTCAGTGGCCCCATTAGTGTTCCCTACAGATTCAAGGACATTTAGTTCCACCATGAGCTTTGTCTGTCAATTCCCCAGCTCCAGTTCTGGGATGTCTGATTTGAACCCATGAGAGCTACTTAAATGATTCCTTTCCCTGTATACCCTTCAGTTTGTTTCCTGACACCAGGGTGAGGGTCAGAAGTTAAAATCACACTATTATTAAAAGCATTTGGAAATACAAATTCATTTCTTATATGTTTTTAAGTTCTTTTTATACACAACTTTAATTTTTTTTATTATAATTTTATTTTTTTAATGGGGTGACATCAATAAATCAGGATACATATATTCAAAGATAATAAGTCCAGGTTATCTTGTCGTTCAATTATGTTGCATACCCACCACCCAAAGTCAGATTGTCCTCTGTCACCTTCTATCTTGTTTTCTTTGTGCCCTTCCCCACCCCCTATCCCTCTCCCACTCCCCCCTCCCCCCCGTAACCACCACACTCTTATCAATGTCTCTTAGCACAACTTTAATTTTAAAAACAAAACATAAAAGAAAATAGTTCTAATGAGGAGTCAGAAGTGTATCAAGAAGAGCTTGATTTTGGTGGACTCCTGATATCCACAGACTTGGCAAGCTCAGGCACTAGTGTTGTATCTGAGAACAAGGAACACGAAAACATGTATCTTTTATAGATTTAAGAATCTCTTTGTTCACAAAATAACCACATCCTATTTTGTTTGTTTCGTAGGTTTAGATTTTTGTATTCTGGGTCTAGTTAAAACCAAGCACACCCAAGCTAAAAACAAAAGTATACTGCTTTGTTGCACAGTACTTTTAAGCCTGCGGTTTTATATGATCAAAATACAGAGCAGCATACAAATGCATACACTGTATGTGGAAACTCTTAAGGTGTTTTGAGAAGATGACTTTCTTTCCAGGCTCATTTCCTGCAAAGACACTCTCTCCTCCATCTGACATCACCACACACTCCGGTTTACTTTTTTCTCTAATTAAGTTTTTACTATAACAAAGCTTTCACCTTTCTTTGCATTGCTATCCTCTTTCATATAATTATGATATTGCAATACCTGTTTCTGCTGCGTAGAATGTCCTTTCTCTCCTCTGCACTGATTAAATATTGCCCAGTTCTTAAGATCTAATATAAATGCTTCTCATCTCTAAAGCCTTCTCTGAATTGCTAGCCATTATTAGGAGTTACAGCAATATCTGTACCCATTTTTATTAGGGCATTTTTTTTTATTTAGACAATTAATTTTAACAGGGTGACATTGATCAATTAGAGTACATAGATTCAGAGAAAACATCTCCAGGTCACTTTGACATTTGATTTTGTTGTATACCCATCACCCAAAGTCAAATTGGCTTCTGTCACCTTCTATTTGGTTTTCTTTGTGCCCCTCCACCCATTGTTAAGATGAGAGCTTAGCTCTTCTAGTTGCTCAAGTATGCCAACTAGACGGAGAGAGCAATAGTTTCCATTCTCTGAATGTTGAGGACAAAACAAATACTGGGGAACTGCTGGCTGAGAGGCTAAATGAAGGAATAAATGAATGAACAAATGAATTTTTAACTTTCTTTTGTTCTTGAACTTCTTTCTTGTAAATATTTTCTTGAAGATGACGTCAGAGTAATGGCGGGGTAGGAAGCGATACCGATAAATCTCCCCCAAAACTCAAGATCTTCAACCAGAAACAGAAAAACCTATACTTGGAGCTTCCAGATGCTTCGCAATACACCCAAAGGTATGATTGAGTAAAAAATTGGCTAAATATATAACCAAACCCCGAAGGAAATAGGGAGTAAGAAATGTTCCGCCTTCCTCACTAACCTAAACAGGGCGGCTTTCTCTGGTAACTGTGAATATAGAAACTGAGGCGGGCAAAGGGAGTGAATAGATCCAGACTGCGACACGAACGGCCGAACCAGGCTGTGGCACGGAGATCCAAGCCGAGGAAAATCTGATCCTGTGGCAAGCCGGGCAATACAAGCTAACACTCGCGCCAAACCCAAACAAAGAAAGACAAGCGGAGCGGCCATTTTACCCGGTCTCCTGGTCGGTGCGCAGTTAGTGGGCGAGAATTTCTTCCTAGGCCCCGAGAGTGGGTGCCCGTGTTGTCCCATGGAGAGGCAGGGTCAGAGGCCTTTCTGTGGGCCAAGGGCAGAGTCTCTGGGCAGCCCCAGCGCCCTGGGAAAGCCACGCATGGGAGGGAGTGAGAACTAATTCCAACAGTGGAGATTTTCCGTGTGGTTGGGGGTTTCGCTCAGAGCGTGAGACTGCTGGCCGGATATCCTGGTCGCAGACAGTGAGTGAGAGTTTCCTCCAAGTGCCCCGGAAGTGGGTGCCCGCTTGTGTTACTGGACAGAGTGGCAGAGCCAGAGGTCTTTGAGTGGGCGGAAAGCCCGCCTGATTATGCTAGCAGCTCTGACTGACTGAGCCTTACCCAGAGCTCTGTGCTGAGTGGGAATAGAGTGGGGAGTTGCCAGCTCTTTGAGCCTCTTACTATCCAGGCAGAGGCAGCAGCAACCCCATAGCTGGATTATCAGGCTACTAATTGAGGAAGGAAAGACTAGGAGAAAGGCTCCAGGAACACGGACTCTCTCACTGTCAGAGCCTATAAATGCTAATGAGCTTCGACTCCCAACGAGACTAAAGCACAATACATGACATTGCCATAGAGACTTATCAACTGCAAACCTCTACCTGAGCGTGCCAAAGGGGCAGAACCTGGGGTACAGAGTCACCGACCAGGAAGAGGGAGAGAAAAGAAAAAGCAAGAAGATAACCTCTCAAAATCAAGAATAATCTGCAGACTTTATAACCTATCCCATTTTATTATATTTGTTCATTTGTTTCTCTTATCTTCATTCTTGATACTTTTTTTTCCTCCTCCAATTTGGCCGATTAACTCTCTACCGGTCTTACTCTCTCCTCTCCTTGAACTACACTACCCATAAGTGTTACATCTCCCATTATCTTTTCTCTTCTCTTCCTTTCTCTCTATGAGGGTTGGACTCCAAAACCCTTAACTCTCTCTCTCTCTCTCTCTCTCCTTTCTTTTTTCTTCTTTTAGTGGTTCCCTCTATTTTTCTCTCTCTCTCTTTCTTTTCTCCCTCTATATTAGTTTCTTCCTTTCTCCTTTACATCTCCTCTCATTCAAACCTCAATAACAAACAAATTATCTTATCTGGGACTCAAACTTATGTTTGTGGCATTTTGGGGGGTTTTTACTTCACCTTTTTAACTCACTAGCAGTGCTCCCATCCCTGCTCTCCATATTATCTAGTTCTTGTTCCACTAAATACAATAGTAATTTTTTAATTTGTCCCCCCATTTTTCCCATTTTCCTCTTATTCCTCTCATCACAACTCTTAGACAACCAACACCTAAAAGCAAATCATTTTATTCTTGACCCAAATTTTTTCCTTATTTGCTTTTTGTGGGTCCATACGCTCTTTTTTTTTCTTTTTTCTTTTTTTTTTTTTTTTGCCCCCTTATTACTTTTCCCCAATTCAGGCCCTCCATCACAGGCATTGTTTGTTATAATTCACAGTCCACCACAAGATTTTCTCAAGAAAGAGGGGAGAGGAGAGGAGAGGAAAAAAGGAGGGGGGGGGAATAATTTCCTTTTTTTTAATTTCTTATTTTATTTTATTTTTCTTTATTTCATTATTAATTTTTTTAAAAAAACAACTCTTCGATTTTTTATTTTTTTTATTATTTTTTTCACTTTTTATTCTTTATTAAATCTCATTAATACTATCAACAAAACCACTCTCAGATGCCATTAAGGAAGAGAAAATCGAATATCATGGATACAAAAGAAAGAGAGGTAACACAGCTAGATGAGGAAAAATCTATGGAGAAAAAATTTAATATATTGGAAACCTTGGAGCTAAATGACAGAGAATTCAAGATAGAAATCCTAAAAATCCCCCGAGATATACAAGAAAACACAGAAAGGCAATTTAGGGAGCCCAGAAAACAACTCAATGAACACAAAGAATATATGTCCAAGGAAATTGAAACTATAAAAACAAATCAAACAGAGATGAAAAACTCAATTCACGAGCTGAAAAACGAAGTAACAAGCTTAGCTAATAGAACAGGTCAGATAGAAGAGAGGATTAGTGAAATAGAAGACAAGCAACTTGAGGCACAACAGAGAGAAGAAGAAAGAGACTCAAAAATTAAAAAAAATGAGATAGCCCTACAAGAATTATCTGACTCCATCAAAAAGAATAACATAAGAATAATAGGTATATCAGAGGGAGAAGAGAGAGAAAATGGAATGGAGAACATACTCAAACAAATAATAGATGAGAACTTCCCAAGCCTGTGGAAAGAACTAAAGCCTCAAGTTCAAGAAGCAAACAGAACTCCAAGTTTTCTTAACCCCAACAAACCTACTCCAAGGCATATCATAATGAAATTGACACAAACCAACAGCAAAGAAAAAATTCTCAAGGCAGCCAGGGAAAAGAAGAATACAACATATAAAGGAAGGCCCATTAGATTATCATCAGATTTCTCAGGAGAAACTCTACAAGCTAGAAGAGAGTGGATCCCAATATTTAAAGTCCTGAAAGAGAGGAACTTTCAGCCACGAATACTATACCCATCAAAGCTATCCTTCAAATACGAAGGAGAAATAAAAACATTCACAGATAAAGAAAAGATGAGGGAATTTATCATCAGAAAACCCCCACTCCAGAAATTACTAAAGGGGGTTCTCCAATCAGATACAAAGAACAAAAACAAAACAAAACAGAGCCACAAATAAAAGCTCCAAGAAGAACACAATAAAACCAAATTTAAACTGTGACAACAACAAAAAGAAAGAGGGGGAGAAGATGGAGATTAACAGTAGCAAAGGATGATGGAGTGCAAAAGTACTCACAAAATAGTTCGCTACAATGAACAGGGTTGGGACCCTTTTCATTACTCAAAGGTAACCACCATTGAAAAAACCACCACAGAAGCACATGAGATAAAAAAGATAGCAACAGAGGAAAGATGTATGGAATACAACCAAATAAAAACAAAAGATAGAAAAATGAAAGAGAAGGATCAAACAAGACACAAAACTAACAGAAAGCAAGATATACAATGGCAATAGGGAACTCACAAGTATCAATAATTACACTAAATGTAAACGGATTAAACTCACCAATAAAAAGGCACAGAGTAGCAGAATGGATTAAAAAAGAAAATCCAACTGTATGCTGCCTACAGGAAACTCATCTAAGTAACAAGGATAAAAACAAATTCAAAGTGAAAGGCTGGAAAACAATACTCCAAGCAAATAACATCCAAAAAAAAGCAGGTGTAGCAATACTCATATCGGATAATGCTGACTACAAGACAGGAAAAGTACTCAGAGACAAAAATGGCCATTTCATAATGGCTAAGGGGACACTGAATCAAGAAGACATAACAATTCTTAATATATATGCACCAAACCAAGGAGCACCAAAATATATAAGACAGCTACTTATTGATCTTAAAACAAAAACTGACAAAAATACAATCATACTTGGAGACCTCAATACACCGCTGACGACTCTAGATCGGTCATCCAAACAGAGAATCAACAAAGACATAGTGGCCTTAAACAAAACACTAGAGCACCTGGATATGATAGACATCTACAGGACATTTCATCCCAAAGTGACTGAGTATACATTTTTCTCCAGTGTACATGGATCATTCTCAAGAATTGACCATATGTTGGGCCACAAAAACAACATCAGCAAAGTCAGAAAAATTGAAGTTGTACCAAGCATATTTTCTGATCTTAAAGCCTTGAAACTAGAATTCAACTGCAAAAAAGAGGGAAAAAATCCCACAAAAATGTGGAAACTAAACAACATACTTTTAAAAAATGAATGGGTCAAAGAAGAAATAAGTGCAGAGATCAAAAGATATATACAGACTAATGAAAATGACAATACGACATATCAGAATCTATGAGATGCAACAAAAGCAGTGATAAGAGGGAAGTTCATATCACTTCAGGCATATATGAACAAACAAGAGAGAGCCCAAGTGAACCACTTAACTTCCCACCTTAAGAAACTAGAAAAAGAAGAACAAAGACAAGCCAAAACCAGCCGAAGAAAGGAGATAATAAAAATCAGAGCAGAAATAAATGAATTAGAGAACAGAAAAACTATAGAAAAAATTAATAGAACAAGGAGCTGGTTCTTTGAAAAGATCAACAAAATTGACAAACCCTTGGCAAGACTTACCAAGGAAAAAAAAAAAAGAGAAAGAACTCATATAAACAAAATCCAAAATGAAAGAGGAGAAATCACCACAGACACCGTAGATATACAAAGAATTATTGTAGAATACTATGAAAAACTTTATGCCACTAAATTCAACAACCAAGAAGAAATGGATAAATTCCTAGAAAAATACAACCTTTCTAGACTGAGTCAAGAAGAAGCAGAAAGCCTAAACAGACCTATCAGTAGAGAAGAAATAGAAAAAACCATTAAAAACCTCCCCAAAAATAAAAGTCCAGGCCCTGACGGCTATACCAGCGAATTTTATCAAACATTCAAAGAAGACTTGGTTCCTATTCTACTGAAAGTCTTCCAAAAAATTGAAGAAGAAGCAATACTTCCAAACACATTTTATGAGGCCAACATAACCCTCATACCAAAACCAGGCAAGGATGGCACAAAAAAAGAAAACTACAGACCAATATCTCTAATGAATACAGATGCTAAAATACTAAACAAAATACTAGCAAATCGAATACAACAACATATTAAAAAAATAATACATCATGATCAAGTGGGATTCATCCCAGAATCTCAAGGATGGTTCAACATACGTAAAACGGTTAATGTAATACACCATATCAACAAAACAAAGAACAAAAACCACATGATCTTATCAATAGATGCAGAAAAGGCTTTCGATAAAATACAACACAATTTTATGTTTAAGACTCTCAACAAAATGGGTATAGAAGGAAAATATCTCAACATGATAAAGGCCATATATGATAAACCATCAGCTAACATCATATTAAATGGCACTAAACTGAAGGCTTTCCCCCTTAAATCAGGAACAAGACAGGGTTGTCCACTCTCTCCACTCTTATTTAATGTAGTACTAGAGGTTCTAGCCAGAGCAATCAGACAAGACAAAGAAATAAAAGGCATCCATATCGGAAAAGAAGAAGTAAAGGTATCACTTTTTGCAGATGATATGATCCTATACATCGAAAACCCCAAAGAATCCACAAAAAGACTACTAGAAACAATAAGCCAATACAGTAAGGTCGCAGGATACAAAATTAACATACAGAAGTCAATAGCCTTTCTATATGCTAACAATGAAACAACTGAGAAGGAACTCAAAAGAATAATCCCCTTCACGATTGCAACAAAAAAAATAAAATACTTAGGAATAAACATAACAAAGAATATAAAGGACTTATATAATGAAAACTATAAACCATTGTTAAGGGAAATCGAAAAGATATAATGAGATGGAAGAATATACCTTGTTCTTGGCTAGGAAGAATAAATATAATCAAGATGGCTATATTACCCAAAGCAATATACAAATTTAATGCAATTCCCATCAAACTTCCAATGACATTTTTTAAAGAAATAGAGCAAAAAATCATCAGATTTATATGGAATTATAAAAAACCCCGAATAGCCAAAGCAATCCTAAAGAAAAAGAATGAAGCTGGAGGCATTACAATACCTGACTTCAAACTCTATTATAGGGCCACGACAATCAAAACAGCATGGTATTGGCAGAAAAATAGACACTCAGACCAATGGAACAGAATAGAAAGTCCAGAAATAAAACCACATATATATAGTCAAATAATTTTTGATAAAGGGGCCAACAACACACAATGGAGAAAAAAAAGCCTCTTCAATAAATGGTGCTGGGAAAACTTGAAAGCCACATGCAAAAGAATGAAACTGGACTACAGTCTCTCCCCCTGTACAAAAGTTAACTCAAAATGGATCAAAGATCTAAACATAAGACCTGAAACAATTAAGTACATAGAAGAAGACATAGGTACTCAACTCATGGACCTGGGTTTTAAAGAACATTTTATGAATTTGACTCCAATGGCAAGAGAAGTGAAGGCAAAAATTAATGAATGGGATTACATCAGACTAAGAAGTTTTTGCTCAGCAAGAGAAACTGATAACAAAATAAACAGAAAGCCAACTAAATGGGAAATGATTTTTTCAAAGAACAGCTCAGATAAGGGCCTAATATCCAAAATATACAAAGAACTCATAAAACTCAACAACAAACAAACAAACAATCCAATAAAAAAATGGGAAAAGGATATGAATAGACACTTCTCCCAGGAAGAAATACAAATGGCCAACAGATATATGAAAAGATGCTCATCTTCTTTAGCTATTAGAGAAATGCAAATCAAAACAGCAATGAGATACCACCTCACACCTGTTCGATTAGCTGTTATTAGCAAGTCAGGTAATAGCAAATGTTGGAGAGGCTGTGGAGAAAAAGGAACCCTCATCCACTGTTGGTGGGAATGTAAAGTAGTACAACCATTATGGAAGAAACTATGGTGGTTCCTCAAAAAACTGCAAATAGAACTACCTTATGACCCAGCAATCCCTCTACTGGGTATATATCCCCAAAACTCAGAAACATTGATACGTAAAGACACATGCAGCCCCATGTTTATTGCAGCATTGTTCACAGTGGCCAGGACATGGAAACAACCAAAAAGCCCATCAATAGATGACTGGATAAAGAAGATGTGGCACATATACACTATGAAATACTACTCAGCCATAAGAAATGATGACATCGGAACATTTACAGCAAAATGGTGGGATCTTGATAACATGATACGAAGCGAAATAAGTAAATCAGAAAAAAACAGGAACTGTATTATTCCATACGTAGGTGGGACATAATAGTGAAACTAAGAGACATTGATAAGAGTGTGGTGGTTACAGGGGGGAGGGGGGAATGGGAGAGGGAAAGGGGGTGGGGAGGGGCACAAAGAAAACAAGATAGAAGGTGACAGAGGACAATCTGACTTTGGGTGGTGGGTATGCAACATAATTGAATGACAAGATAACCTGGACTTGTTATCTTTGAATATATGTATCCTGATTTATTGATGTCACCCCATTAAAAAAATAAAATTATTTAAAAAATATAAATATTTTCTTATGGCTCTTAACACATTCTAACATATGACATAATTTTTTGTTATGTCTATTGTCAATGTTCTCCCATTAAGGCAGGGTGTCTGTCTTTAGTATGCGTTAGTACTTGGTTAAGTAAAGAAAAAAATAAATAAATCTTGCTACATACATTCTCTTTTAATCTCATGCCCTTGATTTTTGTGATTTAAGGGGTATGGTAAATTGAGTATTACCCTTATTCCCACTTTCCCTGTGGGCCTGGCACATTTGTCTGAAATTTCAATCTGCATAAGGTTCTTTGTGATAAGGCTTTGAGTGACTGTTATTTTTTTAACTATTAGCTAAACATTATCACCTTTTATCAGACTAAACAAGTTAACCCAAATAAGTTCATCTGATTGTTTTTTGGGGAGAACAAAGCAAGGGGAAAGCATTCCTTCTTCCAACTGCTTATGTGCCTTTGTTCACCAAGTTGGACATGGTCATTACCCTAATAGAGCTTATATGTACTACTAAGATCCTCAGACATTTGGTGTTTGAATCATGCTTATAAGTGCTATAATTTTTGGTAGATTAAAAAACTTTACAATGTTCACAATACAATCACTATCATAATGTAAGACTGCATGTCTACCAAAGTGTTCACAATTATTACAATTATCACATACTTTATTTGTCACTGTTTGAATACTATGCCTCTATTTTCTGAAAATTATTTACTGTCGAAACTAAACTCTATTGCACAATAAAGAGGCAAGTTTCTCACATGACCCAGTAAACATTTTGCCTTTGCATAATGTCAGCTTGCCTTTACAGTACAGTGCTTATTTCCTGTTCCCTTGCTTTACACACCTTTCACAAGCTGCTCAACAAACCACTCTATCTTTCATAAATCAATGAGAGAGAAGTTAAGCTATCAGAAAAAATTATATATTGTATAAAAGTTTGGGAGAATACTGACTGATAATATCTGGTTTTGGACAATATATAAGTTTACCGTGCAAAAGGAAAATTTCTGCCCAATGAAAAGATGTGTGGCTGGTTGGCAGGAATATAAGGATTCTGTGTGGCTGGCAGGCAGTGTGAAGGTGCTAATAATGAGAAGACACCAAAGATAGAAGGGTGGTGGTGTTGCCAGAGAACATTTCTCCTCACAAATAAGTCCAGGCCAGCTCAAATTCATGAAGTCCTGGAATATTCTGAGGAGCTATTGACTCATAGTTCTGATCAGTGTCACTCAACCTTTGGATTTAATATATTGGTAGCCTAGTGTATAACCATATGCCCATTGTCAAATTCTGTTCTTCTGGATACAAGAATTCTTCAAGGAAATCTCCCAGAACCAGTATAGTCTTTTCATACTGCATCTTTTCTTTATTCCTTCAGACAGGGTTCTAATTCCTCCCAGAAACCACTGCTTTTCAAGTCACATGCTTCAATTTTCTTATGTGCTACCTCTGTTTATATTCAGTTCCTTCCGGATGGCCCTTCTTTTGGATTATACATATTATGTCAATCAAGTTCTATTTTCCCCCCTAAATGTAGCATCTCATTTCATTCCTTTGCCTAATAGCCACTCTCCAATTCTACTTGATAGCAGTTTCTAAATATTTTTTCTCCCAAGAGTTAATTAAACTTGTTAATAGGCTATACAGCTATATCAGGGGTAGTCAACTTTTTTATACCTTTTGTATCTCTGTTAGGTTAGTAGTAAAATTTTCTAATCACCCACTGGTTCCACAGTAATGGTGATTTATAAAGTAGGAAAGTAACTTTACTTTATAAAATTTATAAAGCACAGTTACAGCAAGTTAAAGCATATAATAATAATTACTTACCAAGTACTTTATGTCGGATTTTCGCTAAGTTTGGCAGAATAAATCTTTATAAAACAACTTACTATAGTTAAATCTATCTTTTTATTTATACTTTGGTTGCCCCGCTACTGCCCATCATGAAAGCTGGAACGCCAACTAGTAGGCAGTAGGGACCAGGTTGACTACCACTGATCTATATGGACTCAGAATTACTATATAAGTACAGTTAACAAAAGATATTCTTAAAATATAAGGACTCTAAAATCTTTGAAAGTAAAAGAAGATAAAAGGATATAACAGAAAATTCTAAGCAAAAAGACAGCTGATTAATTATTTTCATGTACTATATGCATATAGAGACATGCCCAAGAATGCTCAAAGCATGGATGTTTATAATAAATCAGTCTATGAATGGATATGTTCATAAATGAATACTCTATATTAGAGACAAATATATATAGCACAGGTAGACATATCAACTTGAAAAATCCTCAAACTATGTTGCTTGGCAAAAGATAAAAATCACCAAGAAAACATAAGTAGGATTTAATTTACATGTAAAATGATCACTATTAATTAAGAATATGAGGATATTGATTAAACTGGAGAAGGTGGTAAGGAGATAATTAACTCCAAATAAACAAATTTGCAATCATCTAAGTGCAGGATGTGTGGAGAGAAGGTGATAATATCAGTGAGGGGCATACAGGGGCTTCCAAGTATTGGCTCTCTACCATTTTTAAAGCTGGATAGGGGAATATGCAGATCTTCATTTACTATTATTCTTTCCCTTGAATATATTATAAACATAATTTTTTATATATTTAATAATTTAAAACAATTAAAATTAAAAACAAAAATAAAAACAGTAATAATATAATAATGAAAAGAAATGGGAAAATATTAAATTGTACTCCTACTTAGCATAATGGCTAGACTAGAATTTCATATGTGCTTATTCTCAAGAAGTAAATAGACTCTGACAATTTTCTTGTGAAGTATAGAATTTGATATTAATCACAGATTTTCTGAATATTACTATGTGGCTTTCTTGCCTCATGTTCTATTAATAACAATAATTAAATATTAATAACATTCATAAATGGTTAAACACATTTAATGGTTCAATTTGCTTAGGAATTTCTAGTCCAATGTAAACACACAACATATTTTAAGAGGCATATTATCTTTGATGTGTTGTGTATCTGTTTGCATGTGTCTAAGTTATCAGTAAGACTAACACAGAAAGATATAGAAATACAGGAATCAATCATGACCTCTTTGTCTCCATTTTTTTTTTTCACTTTTCTTCCTAGATAACATTTAAATTCATCCTCTCTTTCACATTCTTATTGTCTCTACCTTGGCCAGGATCCTCATCTTCTCTTGTTTTTACTGTTTTAATAGCTTTGTAAGTGTTTTCCATGTCCCTTCTCTTTCTCTGCTAATTCAACTTTCACAGACTTTTAGCCAAGACTGATCTTTCTAAAACAAAAATCCTTCCCTAAATTCCTAATTCTATATAAAATAAAACATAAACTCTTTATGACATCAAAGTCTCTTAAAAATCCAGGTACAACCTATTTATGTAGTTTTATACATACCATATGCTTCAGCTTTACCAAACTATATCTACTTCTTTGATGTGTCATGCACTTTCATACAAGATCTTTGCATACGCTCTTCCCTCTTCTGAATTAATTGTCATTTGTACACTCTTACTGCACCTGTATCTATTCTCTAACTTGACTTCACTGTTACCTTCGTACCTTTGTCTCGTAATACCTTCTCTTATCCCCTTGCACATTTAGGCAATTTTTCTGCCATACTTCCTTAATATGCATGACATATTTCTGTGACAGATTTTTAGTAACGCAGGGGAATCATTATTCCTCTGTCTCTTCCTCTAGACTTTGTGCACCTTGAGAAAGGAGACTGAAATGCATTTCTCCTTGTATTCCTCGATCTAAAACATTATCTAGAAAATAGTTTTGCTGAATAATAGGAGAATAAGATGAAGCCAATTAAGATGGCAAATATAATGACAGAATTTGGGCTGAATAAGGGAAGAAAGACGCATCGTGATTTTCTAGCTGGGAAGGAAGGAAATTAATCAGAGAACAGTGAATGAACTTCATTCATTCTGTGTGAAATATTCCTTATCATGTTTCATGGACCTTAATTGAATAAAACACTAAGAAAAAAATTAAATAATAACAGTGAGTCTGGACAATTGATGGTTAAAAAAATAAATAGAAAAGAAAAAGTTTTCTTTTTTAGTGCTCTCAACTCATGTCCAGAAAATGCCAAGCAAATATTTTGGGAAGGAGAAAACCAGAGCACATAGGTGAAGAAGCTTCTTTGTGTGCAAACAGGATCTATGAGATGAAATGTTTGATTAAAATGTTTATTTGTAATGGTGGTGTTTCACTAGACTGAGGAAAGGTTTTCATCCCAAACATTTGCTTTTTGCTATTGTGAAAAGGATTCAGTGAATCCAATTAACTGAGCAGAAAAAAACTACCTAAGGCCAGATGCACTCCTTTGTTCCTTCCCAGAGGTTTGCTATGTTGTTTAAACTTACCTGAGCACTCCAGCGTTTGTATGAGTTTCTGAGAAGTCAGGTACTTTTCTGGGAGAAAAAGTAAATAACAGGAGCAGGTATGGACTCCTGTGGTCTGTGTAATCTATATGGGAGCCTAATGCAGAGACCTGCTGTCTGATAGCACCACTGGGTACTATATAAGTACCACCCAGTGCCAGGCCCTGTGCAAAGACTGTGCATACATAGATAGCCTCCTGTAACTGTCACAAGGCTAATGTAAGAAACATTGTTACACCCATTTTACAAGAAGAAAACCAAGTCTTAGGTTAAAAAACTTGCTTAAGGTCACTTAACACAGCCAGTTAAACACCTGAGCCAAGATATGAACACAGAGCTTTTTGAGTTCAGAATTGAGAAAAAAATTTCAGGGTGCCTAAATGTTGTAGGGTACATGCTTACACTAAGAAAAATTACCCGTTGTGTATCTTAAATTCAAATTCACTTGGGTATCTTATTATTTTATTTGGTAACCTTTTTTTTGAGTGAATCAAACCTCTCTAACATATTTCACCCAGTTGTTTGCTTTGGCAGATGATTCCAGGGATGTCTCTGGGTGAGCAAATTGACAAAGCACAGGCACAAAGCATATTGACAAGAGTTGCATGTCTTCCATGTGCCAGATAAAATCGCTTACACAGATCACTACTACCTGGGATGGCGGGGGTGGGGGTGGGGCGGAGGCGGAGGAAGATTTTTTTTTTTTTTTTGTGACAGAGACAGAGAGAGTCAAAGAGAGGGACAGATAGAGACAGACAGGAAGGGAGAGAGATGAGAAGCATTCATTCTTCCTTGCGGCACCTTAGTTGTTCATTGATTGCTTTCTTCTACACGCCTTGACTGGGGGGCTACAGCAGACCGAGTGACCCCTTGCTCAAGCCAGTGACCTTGACCTCAAGCTGGTAAGCCTTGCTCAAACCAGATGAGCCTGCACTCAAGCTGGGGACCTCGGGATCTCGAACCTGGGTCCTCTGCGTCCTAGTCCTATGTTCCATCCCCTGCGCCACTGCCTGGTCAGGCAAAGGAAGATCTGGAATTGAAGAAACTGCAGTGCAAGGTCATTACATCCAGCTACAGCAGAAGATGTCTACAAAAGTAGTGAAGCTAAAGCTTCAAGAATTCTCACTATCATGGACCAGCATTCCCAATTTTATATCCTTTCTCTTAGAGAGGACCCCATAAATTATACAAGCATCAAGCTCTGAAAATCTGAGTGCGTGTTTGACAAATGGATAAATGAACAAATGAATAAATGAGAAAATAAATTAGAAAATTTATTCCTTAAAACGAACTATTGGTTTTCTTTGTGTCCCTTGCCTCCCCCAACCACTTCCCTGTCCCCCTCCACCCTGTAACCCCAACACTGTTTGGAAGACAATTTTATCAATGTCACCCCATTAAAATTAATGGAAAAAAAAAGAATTTGTCTCACGGCTAATTCAGGCAGTTAGAAGAATAGTATAAGGATGCTAATTCTGCTTCTCAGGCCACATCCTGCAAAAGGCGCCCCAAGCAAATTGGTGATTTGGCTTCTCTGATTTTGCCAATTGGATTAAAAAAAAATAGGTCAGGAACGCCCTGAAATGGAACTAACAATACATAAACATAAATTTAAAGGACTTTTAGATACTGGAGCTGATGTATCTATTATTGCTAAGCTACATTGGCCTCCTTCCTGGCCCACTCATACAGCAGCCATAGAATTACAAGGTATAGGGCAGAGTAAATCCCCTTAACAAAGTTCTAGTTTTCTACATTAGGAAGATTAAGAGGTGATTCTGGATTTTTTAAGCCTATGTGCTTCCTGGATGGCCAGTTAATTTGTGGAGTAGAGATGTTTTGAAATATATGGGACCGTTGCTTGTCAGTCCTAATGGTCTAGTCAGTACTCAGATGCTTGATCGGGGATTTTTGCCCATCAAGGGACTAGGGAAAGAAGAGCGAGGAATTCTCACCCCCATAGAAGTGGCACCCAATACCAAAAGGTGTGTATTAGGATACCAAAATTTAACATAGGGCCTTGGTAGCTCCTGCTACCTCAATAATACATTGTGCAGACCCAATTACTTGGAAATCGAATAATCCTATATGGGTAGACCAATGGCCCCTTCCTTCCTCAGGAGAAACTTAGGGCAGCTGCTCAATTGGTACAAGAGCAGCTACAGCTTGGGTACATTGAACCATCTAATAGCCCATGAAATACACTTCCATATTTTGATCTTGTTGCCTCCTGGATTATCAAGGGGCATAGGCGACCCTTACAGTTTATAGGTTTTGAGCCTCAAAATTATTGTTCCTTTTTTCAAAGGATCAACAACAATCACTCTGGGAAACTTCCACTAAATGGCAAAAACACTCTTGCAAATCAATGGACAACTTTAAACTGAAACTGTCAACTTAAAATCAGCTCAAAGTCTAGAATTATATGCCATTATCATAGCTTTTCAGCATTGGCCATATTCCTCCTTTAATCTATATACAGACAGCAAATATTTACTTATGATGTTTCCACTATAAAGACTGCTGTCTTAGGGACAACTGCTGATGAACTATTTTAGCAGTTCCTCCTTCTTCAAAGACTTGTATGTCAACATAGAGCTCCATGTTTTAGAGGACATACTCGAGCTCACTCCATGCTCCCTGGTGCTTTAGCACAAGGGAATGCCCCCTCTTTTTTTTTATTTGTATTTTTCTGAAGTTGGAAATGGGGAGGCAGTCAGACAGACTCCCGCATGCGCCCGGCCGGGATCCACCCGGCACGCCTACCAGGAGGCGATGCTCTGCCCATCTAGGGTGTTGCTCTGTTGCAACCAGAGCCATTCTAGCACCTGAGACAGAGGCCACACAGCCATCCTCAGCACCCAGGCCAATTTTGCTCCAATGGAGCCTTGGCTACAGGAGAGGAAGAGAGAGACAGAGAGGAAGGAGAGGGGGAGGGGTGGTGAAGCAGATGGGCGCTTCTCCTGTGTGCCCTGGCCGGGAATCGAACCCAGGACTTCTGCACACCAGGCCGATGCTCTATCACTGAGCCAACCGGCCAGGGCCTAGTAATGCCCTTGTTGATCAAGCTACCCAAAAGAAAATTATTTGGAGCAACCATGACAGATCGAGCAATTCAGTCTCATACTATTCATCACCAGAACGCTGCAGCCCTACGTAAACAGTTTCAACTTTCTTAGAAAGCAGCACAGCAGAGTGGGAAATCCTGTCCAAGGGGTCCTATACGACAATCTGCCCCTTCATTTGGAGTTAACCCTCAAGGACCCCTACCAGGACAACTTTGGCAAATGGATGTTACTCATATACTTCCATTTGGCAAACAGTCCTATGTCCACGTTACAGTGGATACATATTCTGGATTTATACAATAGTAACCTCTGTCAGAACAGGAGAGGCTGCTAAGCATGTTATAGCTCATTGTCTGTATGCACTGTTCTATTATTGGTTTTCCTAAACTGGTTAATCTGACAATGCTCCTGCATATGGAGCAAAAGCATTTACTGTATTTTGTCAAACCTTTCAAATTATGTGTATTTCTTACAATCTTTAAAGTCAAGGTATTATTAAAGTGTACCCAGAAAATATTTTAAGGTCAATTTAAAAAAATTTAAAAGGAAAGAGTCATATCCTGGAACTTCTACGGGTTACCATATCATGCTTTCTACTTAAAAAAATTTTAAATTTCTTTTGAATGCTGATGAACAGGAGACGCCAAATCTTTTTTTCCTGCAAACTACTACCTTCTTTACTTGATCCAGCTAATAACACTGTTTTGTCTTTTTTCAAATAGCTCCAGATATATGGAAAAGATTTATATAGGCAGATGGGGATCCTCAAACCCCTCAGCGAGATCTTCTGAGCATGGCTTTTAAGATACCTAGAGGCAGAAAAAGCCCAATAGAGATCAGGGGGAACTACTAGCTTTTAGGATACACCCTTAAAGGCTTCAACGCCCCAAAGGGGTCTCATAGGATGCCATCTGTGTCCTGTTTCAATAGTTGAAAGGAAGGTCATTGAGCTAAAGTCTGCCAGGCTTACATGCCTCTGCTGTGAGGAAACAGGGACACTGGAAGGTAGGTTTCCCCCTCGCTCCTCTAAGGGGAGAGTTCAGTCTCTTCCAGCCCTGCTCCAGCCACCTATGACCTAACCTTGCCCAGAATGCTGGGGTTTGCCATTGAAGGCTGAAGGTGCCCAGGGCCGTCAGCCCCATCAACGACACTGTGGACGAGCCTAGGGTATTTCTTCCAAGAAGCAGGTAAATTGATCTCATTTGCACAAGAGCCACTTAACTATGTCTTGCCTGAATAATCAGGTTTTTTATTCTTCCCTCAAAGATCTCTGTTGTGGGTGTTGATAGTCCTATTTTCTGCTGCTTTGTTTAATATATAGTGTTTCCTTTATTCCTCCTACCTCAATGCCCCACTCATATTTCAGGCCGGGACCTACTCCTAATTTAGAGCTCTCTTTCCCCCTTTTGCCAACTTCTATTATGAATCTACCTTTGCCACCCAGCTTAGTGTATCCTAAGGTTCTCTTTACCAAGCCACAGTCACAGAGCTCTAGGGAAAAGCAACCTGGTCTTATCTCTCCAGGCAGAGGAGAACAGAAGCTCCATCTCCACACATGCTGCAGATGGCTTTTCTAGTCTACCTGTGCTATTACCAGCTAGAAGCAGCGGTCATTAGGACTTGGACGTGAGCTGCAAAGTATAGAATTGTGACAACAATTCCAGTGCCATGCAGACTTTTCCTGGATGTGGACTTTTCCTGGACTCCTGCTCCTTGTGACAGTTCCTAACAGACTGAACTGGGGTTGGGTTGCATTTTTCAGGGATTTGGCATGGAGTTGGAGCCAACTTGGACTTGGTGAACATGTTAAGGACACTACTCTTTTATGGATTCTTGCCGTATCGGCCAAGAGTTTGTTTAAAGGCTTTAATCACTGTAAAAAAAAAAATAGAAGACTGGATAAAGAAGATGTGGCACATATACACCATGGTATACTATTCAGCCATAAGAAATGATGACATCAGATCACTTACAACAAAATGGTGGGATCTTGATAAAATTATATGGAGTGAAATAAGTAAATCAGAAAAAAACAAAACTGCAGGATTCCATGCATAGGTGGGACATAAAAACGAGGCTAAGAGATATGGACAAGAGTGTCGTGGTTACGGGGGATGGGAGGAGGGCAGGAGGGAGGGGGGAGGGGCACAAAGAAAACTAGATAGAAGGTGACGGAGAACAATCTGCCTTTGGGTGATGGGTATGCAACAGAATTGAATGACAAGATAACCTGGACATGTTTTCTTTGAATATATGTACCCTGATTTATTGATGTCACCCCATTAAAATTAATATCACCCCAACAAAACAAAAAAAAAAAACCCTTTGCCTGTTGGTTAGGTTAAAATAAAAACAAAACCATAAATAAATAAATAAATAAAAACCAAAACAAAACAAGACAAAAAAACACACTATTGAGCACTTAATTATTCATATTGTTATACAAGTCATGACCAATTGACCTTTTTTTTTATTATTTGTCATCTTTTCTCTCTGGAGATAAATGTATTTACTTAGCAGTGTAACATCTGATACACAGGGCAGGGGTTAGGGACTAGACCCGCCTTCATTTCTCAAGCTGAGTGGAATTGGAAGGTGGTCCCAGAGCTTTTCTTTCTAGGGATACCCTCTGTATTATCTAAGCTGGAGAATTTTTGCATGGTTTTATTTAATTGTATTTATTATTATTTTGTTACAACGGGGTTGTCCCACCTGATTTTTGTTTGTTTTTACTTTATTAGTTTATTAGACTATTTGAAACCCATGCTTATCTTTTGCCTAGTTTCTCTTAACTAATTAAATACTTGGGATAAAAATGGACTCTGGGAATATTTCTCATCCAATTAATTACTTTCTTGCTTATTGGGATAATTGCATGTTTGGCCTGTCCTTGAGAAAGGACACCCAATTCAATAGCAGGAAGCCTAGAGGCAGGGGACAGGTTAGACATGGAATGTTTAATGTTATAAGTATTCAGTAATCATATAGCCCACTGCAGAAGTGAAACTCCACACTGAAGATCCTGAATGAATACACAGGCATCTCCCTTACAATGTACCTTCGCAATACTGCACCATGTCATTGTGATAAAGCATTATCTTGTAAGGATATATAGCTACAAATGGTATGGTTGGAAGTTAGACTGTATTCAATTCCAAGTCTTTGCCTTCCACAAACAAACTGTCAGAATCTTGTTACATTTTTATATTTATCTACTTATTCTGTGATATTAAAAATATTTATGTATACATTGTATATTGTAAAGAAAATAAAAATCATCTACTTTTCTGTTAGTGACTAACATTTTATATGTATATTCTTTCTAATATTTTCACATAAATATGTGCACACAAACATTTTTCAGAGTAGAATTGATATTATATACTTTATAGAGCTTACTATAATTTTTGAAGTAATCTTTTACACAATATGACTGACAGAATGCAAGAAATAAGCAGGACATTAGAGTGTAAATAGGCTGTAAGACAACTCATTAATTAACATTACCTTTATACCAGACTTTTCATTGCAATCCTTTGTTTGTTTGAACATAGGTCTCTAATGGTTTGTCATTCAGTGGTATCTATCAATAAAAGAAAACATTCATAAATTTCACATATATGTTTAAATGCAATGTTTTTAATTTTCTTAAAATAACCTAAATTGAAAATGTTTTTCCTCATAAATTTACATTCAGCAACTGTCTTTCATATTAGAGGTACAACTAGAACTATAATAAATGTGATAATTTTTGTTTTCCAATTAAGTTTATTACTAGTCATTCAGAAATCTGTTAATGCACTAAAAACTGTATAATGAGTGACTCAATTTAGCATGCCCCAAATGTCTGTTACCTAAAACACTAGTACTATGAATGGACTTTTAATTTGATATATGTAGCTTTTTTTTTTTAATGAGTCACAACCTACATCCTGGAATTTGAGAATTCATTGATCAGGTGGGTTTCTGTAATGGGCTAAAGGTTCTACCTTCAGCTTCTTACTTTCCAAAGTTATATAATTTTTAAACAATAGATACATCCTTAATGAAGGATAATGACTAAAACTATTTCTTCACATCTTGACACCCATATAAATTAAATAAAGGTTGCTGACTTTTTTTTTCTTTCAAATTTGGTAGAAAATAAGAGGCGAAGCAATAAGGTCTCTTATTGCTCTTCCAGCTATGGTTATTCTTGTTGTCATGAGTCCTATCAGAGTTCTGGTAGCTGCTCTAATCAGAGACCAATAGCTGTTTGCTACCATGTGTGGATATGATATTAAGTTCCAGGAAAATATCAATTCGTTTTCTTTTTTTTTATTTATCTATTTATTTTTCTGAAGCTGGAAACGGGGAGAGACAGTCAGAGAGACTCCCGCGTGCGCCCAACCGGGATCCACCCGGCATGCCCACCAGGGGCGACGCTCTGCCCATCAGGGGGCGATGCTCTGCACCTCCGGGGCGTCGCTCTGCCGTGACCAGAGCCACTCTAGCGCCTGGGGCAGAGGCCAAGGAGCCATCCCCAGCGCCCAGGCCATCTTTTGCTCCAATGGAGCCTTGGTTGCGGGAGGGGAAGAGAGAGACAGAGAGGAAGAAGGGGGGGGGTGGAGAAGCAAATGGGCGCTTCTCCTATGTGCCCTGGCCGGGAATCGAACCCTGGTCCCCTGCACGCCAGGCCGACGCTCTACCGCTGAGCCAACCGGCCAGGGCTCAATTCATTTTCTTTAAGTAAATGAGAGCAGGAGAGGTAAAGAAACAGACTCCTGCATGCACCTTGACCGGGATCCATCTGGCAAGCTCCCTACATGAGGGTGCCCTGCCTATCTTGGACATTGCTCAGCAACTGAGCTATTTTTAGTGCCTGAAGCAGATGCTAGGAAGTCATCCTCAGTGCCTAGGGGCCAACTCACTCCAGCCAATCAAACCATGGTTGTGGGAGGGTGGTGGGGTGGAAAAGCAGATGGTGCTTCTCCTGTGTGTCCTGACTGAGAATCGAACTGAGACATCCACACACTGGCCAACAATGTTCTACCACTGAGCCAACTGAAAGGTCCCAGACTGGCAGAAGTCACATCAAGAATGCAGAGCCCAGCGTCAAAAAGAGAGTTTACTGTAAGCCCCTGGGTGTGGGTGGACTGAGTTGATAAGGGAGTCAGCCTCAATCAGGGGTGAGAGGGTTAGTTTTATACTCTGCTGCCTCCTTCTGGCAGTTTCTGTTGATGCTGGTTACCAGGTATCTGGCCAGGGCTTGTGATATTCTTCTGTTTTGGATTCTGCCTCCATTGGTAACAGGCTCCTTCTGCTGTTTTGCCTCCTGCCTCTGTTGGTAATGGGTTCTTGTTTGGTCAGGAACCCAATAAGTACAGTTCATCATGTACTGACAGAGGAAGAGTTGGGAGGGGGAAGTTTTGAGCCCTGAGGATCCATTTTATATTAACACCAACCAGCCCAGGCAAAAACATCAATTCTGTAAATGAAATATATGCTAGAATAACCTCTTGTTTATCTGACAAACATTTAAAAGTTATAGATAATGATTTGACAATAAACTAGATAAGCTACTGGTTTTCCAAAAGATAGTATTTGTCATGAGAACAAATTTTATCCTCCCCAGCAACATAACTAGGCTCTGGCCAAAGGGCTCAGTGAGAGAGTACTGGTCTGGCGTGTGGATGTACCAGTTTGGTTCCTGGTCAGGGCACACAGGAAAAGTGACCATCTGCTTCTCCATCCCTTTTCCTCTCCCTTCTCTCTATATATTTCTCTCCCCCTCCCCCCACTGCAGCCACGGATGGGTTTGAACAAGTTGCCCTGGGCGCTAAGGATGGCTCCATGGCCACACCTCAGGTGTTAAAATAGCTCAGTTACTGAGCAACAGAGAAACAGCCCCAGATAGGCAGAGCATTGCCCCAAAAGGGGCTTGCCAGGTGGATCCCCATCAGTGTCATGTGGAAGTCTTGTCTCTCTGCCTTCTTGTTTCCCACTTAAAAAAAAATCAGGAATATGTTATATCTCAGTGAGGATGATTCTAGGGAAGCATGTAGCTTTCTGATGATGCAAAACAACAGAGGTCTAAAGAGCAACATAGAAAAAAATCTTTCATTGATAAAATTAGTCTTACATTTGTTATTTCAGTGGTCTTCATTCTGGAGTATGTTTTCCCCTGGGCTTCCATTAAGACTTTTCACCAGCCACTCAGGCATGTACTTTTAAAGAAATCCATTTTCAAATCTTCAACTGCTATATCTGTAGTTCCCTGAATTTGATGTGCCTGACAATTTGCTAGTGGCCAATATATCATGCTAAAAGATTACTGTTATTCTCCTTTTCTAATTTCTCTTTCATAATTGCTTTTATCTCACCTTACCAAGCAAAAGCTGTGGATTTCACACAAAGGGCATCTTTACCTCTGGGTGAGAGCCTAATCAAAGGGATAATTTAAATGATACCAATGACTGGGAAGTAATTTCTTTTGTCAATCGGTTTATTTTTAATTCTTTGCTTTCAGTAAAATTGAATGAGGACCTAATTTAGTAATTACATTATTACAGACATTTTTAATGAGCAGTCAATATGTGATTTTTGTCTTATACCTTAAAAAGAGTTCAATGAATTAAATTTCATTGCCATAACCTAACTTTTTTTATTCCTATCTATTTAAAGGAGAATAAATTATCTCAATAAATATGTCTATAAAAAATAAGAATAAAATTGATCTGAACCTGTTTTATTTTAAAAAGAGGCTATACAAACTAATTGAAACAAAACAAGAGCATCCATTGTCTGTGTCATTAAAAAATTGCATTTCTGCCCTGGCCGGTTGGCTCAGTGGTAGAGCGTCGGCCTGGCGTGCAGAAGTTCCGGGTTCGATTCCCAGCCAGAGCACACAGGAGAGGCGCCCATCTGCTTCTCCACCCCTCCCCCTCTCCTTCCTCTCTGTCTCTCTCTTCCCCTCCCGCAGCCAAGGCTCCATTGGAGCAAAGATGGCCCGGGCACTGGGGATGGCTCCATGGCCTCTGCCTCAGGTGCTAGAGTGGCTCTGGTCACAACAGAGCGATGCCCAGATGGGTAGAGCATCGCCCCCTGGTGGGTGTGCTGAGTGGATCCCGGTCGGGCGCATGTGGGAGTCTGCCTCCCCGTTTCCAGCTTCAGAAAAATACAAATAAAAAAAATGCATTTCTAATAACATCTTGCTTATTATCCTTAATGATTACTAAGATTTGTAACAAATACCCTGGCCGGTTGGCTCAATGGTAGAGCATCGGCTCAGTGTGTGGAAGTCCTACGTTCGATTCCTGGTCGGCACACAGGAGAAACACCATTCTACTTCTCCACAACCCCCTCACATCTCTCTCTCTCTTTTCTTCTCTTTCAGCCATAGCTCCATTGGTTTGAGTACGCTGGCTCTGGGTGCTAAAGATGGTTCCATAGAGCCTCTGCCTCAGGTGCTAAAAATATAGCTCAGGTCAGCATGGACCCAGATGGGCAGAGCATCAGCACCAGACAAGGGTTGCCAGTGGGTCCTGGTTGGGGAACTTGAGAGAGTCTGTCTCTCTATCTCCTCTCCTTTCACTTGGAAAAGAAGAAAAATAAAAAAAATTTAAAAAAGAAAATTATTTTAGGAGGTAAAAATAAAATGTTATTAAGCCACTATTTTTACCTTCTTTGTGTTGATATAATTAAAAAAAAATTTATCCTTGTTTTGGATTAAAGAAAGATGGTAAGAAGTGTAAGGTGTTTTCATCTCAAAATAAACAGCAGTGCAGGAATGCTGTGATTCTAACTGACATGCTCTACATCTATCTACAAGCCTAAAATGCCCTATTGTGGCAAGGATACAAGGTGACCATATCTTGGTGTGAAATAAGACAACATTTCTCCCAACAGAGAAACATCAGAGCCTCTTAAGAACAACAAAGAATATGATAAAAAACACACAATATTTGTATTTGTCTGATGGGTGGAGTCTTTCTTGTTTTTCCAATATAATGTTCTTTTTCTATAGCACACTAACTCCATCTTCAAATCTCATAACCTGTCTAATGTACATACTATTTTCCAGCAAATAAGTAATACTTGGGCTACACTGTTGAAATTCAGAATTCCAATGATAAAGAAAATTTTGTAGTTGCTTCTAGATGAAAAGAGCAGGCACTCTTTCTAAGTTTGCCTTCCAAAGAAGAGCTCCGTATGTTGTTCACTAGTCCTGGTTCTCGCCTCTGTACGGCTGCCTTTCTTTAGATAGCTCTGTATATTTAGGAGCCTTCCCCAGAACCTTGTGGTTCCCTGAAGCCAGTGTGGCAAAGCAGATGAAAACTGAGTGTAGAGGAAGGAGATTTGAGATGCTCAACAGACTTTAACACTACTAAAGTAAGGGAGCATAGATAATTTTCTGCACCTCATAGAACCTAGGTTTCCTCATCCATAAAATAAGAGAATTGTACTTGATGCCACAAACTTTTCTTCAAGTTTTATGTGTCTATGTGGTAACTTTTTAGGATAATGAAGTGTTCTATTTGTTACAGTTATGCTACTGTATAAATTGTAAAAACTCACCAGTGATTTTTGTAATCATAAAGCTGACAAAAATTTCTGAGTTTCAGATGTAATGATAACAGTACAACTTATTGAGTGTTGTGTGTCAGCTATTAATTTCTTTAGATGTATCATTTCATCAGTGTATATGTATTATAAGAATTTAATACAATTTTGATCCCTATGTCAGTGGGGGATAATGCTGAGATCTAAAGATGTTAGGTACTTGCTCAAAATCACACACTTTGTTAGAGGGAAAGCCAGAACACAAATATATTTCTGCCAATTCTAAAGTCTCTGTATCACTATCTCTTTACTATTAGAAGAGAAGCTGGATAATAAATCATATATACTAAGCTATTCTCTCCCAGATCTATACATCAGGAATAAAACAGGGGGATTCTTTTATCAAAGATTAGCGTGGGTTTCTAGGATCATCCTGTTTCCCACTACAGGCCTGGGAATCCCATACCTGTCATTGTAGACTGAAAAGCACCACTAATTACACGGAAAATGCAGAAAAAGGGGCATGCAAACTGAAAAAAAAAACCCTCAAGGATTTATGTTTTTGTTATTGATGTACAACTCATTGTAAATTATCATGTACACACCGGATCTTAAGGTAATGCTAAACTTTGCCATCTACGAAAACTGAATGTTGCCATATTGCCTTGTAAATCAATCCTGCACTATATGCTTTTGTCAGAAAATGTGCTATACCAGGTGGTTTTTAGAGAAAGAGAATTTCCTATTATCTAGAGGATTGTCTGTAATCTTACTTTAAGTAGCAGTAAAGAAACATGTCTAAAATAACCGAACCAAGCAGCCTTGGTTAACAAAACCATGTTACAAGAAAAAGTAAAATTCCTATAGCAGCCCCTATTGTTTTGAGAATAGTTAAATGCCTTTTTGAAGAAATATGTCACCATCATATGTATATTTTGATGCTATATGGCATGAAGTAATGGCTGTAATGCTCTCTCCAAATTAATGTGAAAGCTGGGACCGATTGGTAGTATCCAGAAGGAACTGAAATATGTCTACAAATTAAAGATTGATATTGTGAGATTTTAATCTTTCCCAGGAAAGTTTCAACTGCTTTTGAGGTCTGAAAGTCATACCCTCAGTAATTTTGCCTGAGAAATCATGATCAAATTTTTTTGGGTCATTTAGTCTTCTAATGAATGAGTAGTAGATGCTTGTCATAGAGACTTAATTATACTCATTCTTATGCATTAAAAGTATTTATTTTATGTCTGGAAATTTGTTAAATATGGTTTCATATTGGGATTTTCTAGAATATCTAAATGGTAACATTAAAATAAGTTTAGAATAAGTTATTTTTCTGGGGTAGTGGGAGAAGAAGCTGTCAGGATTAAGTAAAGCTTAATTTACAAAATGTGCTTTAAGAAAAAAATGCTTTTCATTCCTTTCTACAAAATTTTGTATCATCTGTGTTAAAACCACATAGTGAGATTTGTAAAGCTCATATCCTAACTTTGCATTGTGCTTTTGAATTGAGACTTATTTTTGTGTTTTGTGCAGAAGCAGAATGAATTATAAATGATTATAACATTTAAATTCTAGGTTTATTTTTCAAGTGTAGTTGATTTGACTTAAATGGGAATTCTGTAGTTATTTAGTAATTAGGATTGATAGTTTTCTGCAATTTATAATTGGGCCAAAAACAGGTGTTTTCTTTCTTTTGTTTTTTTAAAATTGGAAGTATTTTCAGCTTTTGCAGAATACATTTGCAAATGGCTATAAGCCAATAAAACAATTAGCTGAATATAAAAGACAGAAAGTTTGCATTTTTTGTTATATTTTTAGAAAGTATTTTTATTGATCAAATCAAAAGAACTTGCATTCCTAAGTAAATTTGTGTATCACTTCAAGGTTTAATAAAAAGTTAACTAGTTAGAGATTATAATTTAAATCGGCATTAAAAATAGTAATAAGAGCATTAAAAGTATGCAAAACCCATTATTTCAGAAGATATACACATGTGTGTGAAAAACCAAACTATCTATATTGTAAACTAACCATTAATTAATATAGAACAGAAGTTATATATTATTTCACCATTGGAATTAAAATAATGATGTTCATAGTTTATTTGGACCATTAGTGACCACATGGGTCTAAGGATTGTGTAATCCTAATTAAATCAGAAGGTATTAATAAATGGCCTACAGCAATTTTCCTATCTAAACTGTCAATTTAAAAATGGTTTGGATGGAGTATTTTCAATTACATTTCCAAAGCTGCATATGCTTAAAATGGTTTACAGACCACAAATCAGAATGAAGAGAAGGTTATCACAAACTAGACCTATCAAGAGGATTCTTCTGTCTCATTATGCTGAACTATCTTGGACTTACACCAGCTGGCTCATGTGGCTCTTCCTAAGACTGACTACAAAAGCAAAACAGATGCTCTGCAACAACACTACCAACTGAGAGAAAGATTTCCTTTTTTCAAAGGAATGTGAAGTAAGGCTCTGATTAACATTAATAATGAAGCCTGATATGAAACAATGACCTAAACTGAAGATGTTTACTGGAAGATTGCCATAGATCATTCCTCTGATTTTGCTCAATTATGTATCCAAATTGTCCTATGGAAGATGTATATGTCTGTTTATAAATTTCCCTTTAATTAGCTACTCTGCCAGGTTTATGTCTGGAAATTTAGTATATTAGAATTTACCCTATTTTTGGTCCTGGCCATTGGCTCAGTGGATAGAGCCTACACCCAACTTATGGACATCCCAGGTTTGATTCTGGTCAGGACACACAGAAGAAGTGAACATCTTCTTCACCCCCTCTCCTTCTCCCTTTCCTCCCTCTTTCTCTCTTTCCTCCCACAACCAGTGGCTCCATTGGTTCAAGTGTGGCCCTGAGCTGAGGATAGCTTGTTTGGTCCAAGCACATCATTCTCACATGCTAAAAATAGTTCAGTACTGGAACATCAGCCCCAGATTGGGTTGCCAGGTGGATCCTGGTTGGGGTGCCTGCAGGAGTCTGCCTCACTATCTCCCTTCCTCTCACCTAAAAAAATTACTCTGTTTTCAAGTTTACTTTTTTTATTTTTGAAAAATAAATACAGACTCATTAGAAATATTTTGAATATAGAACAAAGTAGAAGAAAATTCAACTAGGGTCATTTTCCTCAGTGATGAACAATTTGATGCTGTGTGGCCTGAATGACTACGTTGTATAAGAACAGACTTCAAAGTGGTTGAGTGTCCACATATTCAACATAAATGACCATAGGGTTGGGGAAATGTACAGGGGTTGTAGGTACCATGTGTACAGGAAATAGAAGGGACCACCCTGTTAGTCACCCCAGCATCTTTAATTAAAATGAAAATGCTAGGGCAAAATAGAATTTTTTGGACAATTTTGGGGCCTTCTTAAATACAACTACATCACTCTCCTAAGCAGGAGTGCTTTCTTAGCACTCTCCTTTACAATTTTTTTTTTATAATTCCTTCTTCACATGTTTGCCATTCAGATTCTAGATAAGTGAGGTCCTTGGGCTCTTTATAGGACTGTGTCATCATTCTGGTCAGTAATGCTAATCGTCAGTGATCTGAGTGAAGTTTCAAGGTGATAAGAAGACCCAAGAATTAACAGATTTTGTCACAGCTTTGTCATAAATTTATTAAAATTCTATCATGATAATCCATTGGGAAAAACTTTCTTCTCCTTTCAGTTGCCTTCTTATAAAAATGTCTATTATTTTTTAAGCATAAGAAATGTAGTAGCCTCAGAGGAACTCCTAACAATTTTTGCTAATACTGAATGTAACTAAGATAAGGTCATTGCAGAGCTCCAGAAAGTCCATTCTTTCCAGATGGACAGCAGATGAATACATTTAGTATTAAAGATAAGTCCTCCTGAGAGCACCCTTTAAAAATTGAAGTGCATTGTGCACAAATTTATTGATATTGGGCCTTTATCAGAGTAGATATCCTAGTCAATATCAGAATAATGAAAGAAATACTAAATATTGATTTTGAAGTCTTCTACTGAGACACTACAAATTTAAACTTTCTAATAATAGTTTCCATGTCAAAATTTCAGGAAGAAGAGAACAAATATCACTTTCATAACTTACATGATTAAATTACTTGACTAAATCCAGAATATATAAATATTTTGATAAATATTTTTCCATGATAGACAAAAATAATAATCCTCAGATCTATTTTGAAAAACAGGTCATCATTATATTTCAGCTCCTACCCAAAGAATCAGCCTATTAATACAATTTTTTTCTCTCAACATTTCTGCCTTCAATGCATTGAGCTTCTTCTATTCATATAGATTTGTGTCTGTTCTTTTACCAGCTATGTTATCTAGCAATCATGAACCTGATTTGATTTTTTTCAAAGATAGGATCTCAGATTTGTTATCCTCACAGCAGGCAATTTTTATGTAAAATACTGATACCAATGCTAATGGATCTGAAGACAGTTTAAAAAGTTTCTACATTAATGACCTTTCCATTGTATTTAAATGTCATGTCTCTTATGTGCTATGATGAATGTGACACTGCCATTATAATGTCCAAAGTAACCATTCTGAATGGGAAACTAGTCGTTCTTTAAAACTAGAATAGGCTAATGCAATATATTATTACAATTTATGACTTCCAAGGGGAAAATATTCTTTTAACTTAGATGGGTGTTTAGTTATAAATGTGTGATTATGTGGTTACTTTGCTTTTACAATATATTTAGAAAAGACAGGCCTTGGAGTAAAACTGGTCCTGATAGACTTATCAAAGTTCCATTTATTGATACCTATGTGAAATCGCCAAATTGTGTTTTGGGAAAAATATGTGGCAAGTGATAAAATGTTTATTAGTATATTATCAAATATCCAGAACTAATTTAGCACTACTAAAACAAACAAACTTCATTGAGTTATAATGGCCATTGAATAAACTGCAAGTATTTAAATTCCACAAATTGATCAGCATTGATCTATGTATATACCTATGAAATCCTCACCACAACCAAGATAGTAAACATATTCATCACTGCTGCAAGTTTACCTGTGCCCCTTTGTAAATCCTCCATTCTATTCCTCTCTGTCCTCCCATACCCCATATACTGACAACCAGTAATCTGCCACTAGAGATTAATTTACATTTTCTAGATTTCTAAATAAATAAAAACATACAGAACATACTATTTTTGGACTGGAAGCTTTCATTTAGCATGATTATTTTAAATAATATATTGTCATATGTATCAATAGTTTATTTATTTTTATTGATGAGTAGTATTCCGTGATATAAATGCTAAAATTTGTTCACCTATTGATAGGCACTTGAGCTGTTTGCATGTTTGGGTACTACAAATAAAGCTTTCTAATACTACAAGACACCATAAGAGAAACCAAATATTTACTACATGTGCCGTGACATACACTGTGGTCATGTACTGAAAAATAAAAATTAAGATGTCAATTCTTTCCAATTTAATCTATATATTTTACTACATCTCACTGAAAATCCCAGCAAGTATTTTTATAGATATTGACGAGGTGATTCTGAAAAGAAGATGGAACAGAAAATGAGTGAGAATAAACAAAACAATTTGGAAAAAAAAGTATAAAGTTGGAATACTCAAGCTACCCAATTTCAAGAGTAATCATAAGTTTTGGTAACTAAGACAGTGTGGAATTGATGAGATGATATAATGCATAGATAATAGAACAGATTATACAGTCCAGAGATAGTCCCACAATTATACGGTCAATTGATTATTGACAAAATTGCAAAGACTATTCAATAGAGAAATGGTTGGTTCTTAAACATATGGTGATAGAACAATTCAATATCTACATATGCAAAAAGGAAAAAAAAAGAAAAAAAAGGAACCTCAACACATATTGTACACTTTAAATGAAAATGAACTCCAAATGAAGCATATATCTATTTCATATATATTATTTATATATATACTTTTTTTTAAACACCCTTTATTAATTAAAGGAAGTTCTATTTGTAGTTTACTGGGAGTTTTTATTATAAATGGATGTTAAATTTTGCAATATTTTTTTGTTTTTTCTTGGTCAAATATGGAAAATTACATGTATTGATTATTGAATATTGAGCAAAACTTGCATTCTTGGATTGAATCCCACATAATGTGTTATCCTTATTTATGATGTTTTATTCTTTTTATATACTGCTATATTTGATAATATCTTTTCTTATACTGTTTTTGCTTGGTTAGGTATAGCAGAAATTTTGATGTCATAAAATTAATTCTGAAGTATTTATTTTTTTCTATTTTCTGGAGAAGACTATAAAGAATTGACATTATCCTCTAACTGTTTGGTACAATTTGCTAGTGAAATTACGGATATTCAATTTTTAAATTTTAGTGAATTTCAACTATAAATTCAATTTCTTTAGATATAGAACTACTTATATTTTTTATTTCTTCTAAAGTGAGTCTTGATGAACTAGTACAAGCATATGGAAGAAAGCATGGTGGTTCCTCAAAAAATTAAGAATAGAACAACCTTATGACTCAGCAATCCTTCTACTGGGTATTTACCCCAAAACTCAACAAAATTGGTTCTTAAAGATACATGCACCCCCATGTTCACCTCAGCATTATTCACAGTGAGCAAGACATGGAAACAATTAAAGTGCCATTTGGCCCTGGCCGGTTGGCTCAGCGGTAGATCGTCAGCCTGGCGTGCGGGGGACCCGGGTTCGATTCCCGGCCAGGGCACATAGGAGAAGCGCCCATTTGCTTCTCCACCCCCCCTCCTTCCTCTCTGTCTCTCTCTTCCCCCTCCCGCAGCCAAGTCTCCATTGGAGCAAAGATGGCCCCGGCGCTGGGGATGGCTCCTTGGCCTCTGCTCCAGGCGCTAGAGTGGCTCTGTTCGCGGCAGAGTGGCCCCCCGGAGGGGCAGAGCATCGCCCCCTGGAGGGCAGAGCGTCACCCCTGGTGGGCGTGCTGGGTGGATCCAGGTCGGGCGCATGCGGGAGTCTGTCTGACTGTCTCTCCCCGTTTCCAGCTTCAGAAAAATGCAATAAATAAATAAATAAATAAATAAAGTGTCATTTGATAGAGGATTAGATAAAAACGATGAGGTACACATATATAATGGATTACTACTCAACCATAAGAAATGATGACATATTGCCATTTATGACAACATGGATGGACCTTGAGAACATTATACTGAGTGAAATAAGTAAATAGGTAAAAGCTAAGAACTGTATGATTTCACACATAAGTGGGTTATAAAACTGAGACTCATGGACATAGATAAAAGTGAAGTGGTTATGAAGGGAGGGGTGGAGGAAAGGGAGTAGTGAGGAATGAATATACAGGGGCAGAAAGTGATTTGACTTTGGGTGATGGATATATAACATATTCAACAGTTCAAATGCTATAGAAATGTTCACCTAAAACCTATGTACTCTAACTGATCAATGTCATTCCATTAAATTTAATTTTTTAAATAAAAAATAACGTGATTCTTGGTAATTTGTGTTTTCAAAGAATTGGTTCATTTTATATAAGTTGTCATATTTATTGACATAGTGTTATTTATAGTACTTTCTTATTTTCCATTAGATTTCCATAGGAAGAATAGAATGTTCCCACTTATATTCTTGGCATTAGTAATTTGTGTCATCTTTCTCATCATCTGAGTAGAGGTTTATCAATTTTATTCATTTTCTTAAAGATATAGACTTTGGTTTCATTGAATTTCTTTGTTGTTTTTCTTTTGATTTCTCCTCCTTTTTAAATTTTTGGTTTTATTTCTCTTCTTTCTCAAGTATCTTAGGATGGAATGTTAGGTTACTTATTTTCTATTTTTCTTCTCTTTGAATATTAGCATTTAATGTTTTTTATTTGTCTTTTATTGCTGTTTTAGCTGCATTCCAAAAAATTTGATATGCTGAATGTTAATCTTTATTTAGTTTAAAATATTTTTAGGCCTGACCTGTGGTGGCGCAGTGGATAAAGCATCGACCTGGAAATGCTGAGGTCGCTGGTTCGAAACCCTGGGCTTGCCTGGTCAAGGCACATATGGGAGTTGATGCTTCCAGCTCCTCCCCCCTTCTCTCTCTCTGTCTCTCTCTCCTCTGTCTCTCTCCTCTCTAAAAATGAATAAATAAAATAAAAAAAATAAAAAAAAAAAGTTTAAAAAAAAATATTTTTAGACTTCCTTTTTGACCCATGGATAAATTAAGAGTGTATTTTTAATTTTATAAATGTGCAGGGATTTTTTTCATATTATTTTGTTCACAAAGTTTACTATTTTTATGGTCTGAGGACATATTTTGTATAATTTGAACCTTTTTAAATTTGTTGAGAATTGTTTTATTTGTTAGAATAAGGTGTACCTTGATAAAATATATTATCTTGAAAAAAATATTACATCTGTAACTGCATTTAAAAATAAGTCTTGTGGAAGTTTAAGTTACTTTATATATAAAAAGACAGATTAGAAAGGAAGGAAAAAAAGGAGAAAGTTAAATGTTCATAGATGATTCAAGCAGTAAATGAAGCTTAATGTAGAATATATAAATACATTATGTTACAGAACTTTGGAAAACAAAAGATAACTGAAACATTGCCTCTAACAAGCATGCCTTGCCATCCTACTTCCTAAACTCACTGAAGGTAACTTGACCCTTCATTTTTGCCATATAATTAATTGCATAGGCTTAAAATTTGAGGTAAATTTAACAGGTGTGGCATTTGCTTAATGATTGTTATTTTACTTATTATTTGTCAGCCAAACACAATTTTTAAATTATGCCACCCAGCAGAGTAATTTTAGAATGATAATAAATCGGGTCATAATTAACAGTTTTCATCAAAGACCATAATATATCTTTTTCCTCTCGTTAATTTCATGTAAAATTTGCTCAAGCATCTATTTCATTTCTCTAGTGAAGGCACATGCTAAAATGGTTGTTGGAAGTCTCAGTACAGTAGTTCATTCCCTCTCTCATGTCATCAGAAAGGTGTTGGGAAAACAGCTGTTAGGCTTGCTTGCTGGTTTACTGGCTACAAGCACTTTGCCTGATTAGTGTATGAGCATGTGGTAGCACCATGTGTATATAGTCTATGTATGGCTATGGGTGGTTGCCCTCGGGAGGATGGAGGATAACGGGTGGTAGAACACAGGTTATATCTTGCCTGCCCTGTGCCACTGAGGGGGCCATTTTGTTCTTTGTTTGCCAGAGAAGTAGTTTTCCCCTGCCTGTTTGCTCGTCTGCCATTGTGAGACTTTATTAAACAGTAACATCCCAATACTTTTCATCTCTAAAGTTTTTCTACTATCTCCCTGAATCCAATGTGGACCTGCCTGGTCTTGGCTGCTGGCATTACATCTGTCATAGTGAGCAGGATTTGGATCAGCTTGGTATGGAGCGGTGACACCTTGAAGGGTGGGATAGAGAAGTGGTCATTGTTCTCCAGCATACGATACCCTACGGCTGTCCTTTTGGGGGCTGTGGGCTGGATGTTTTTTACAGCCCCATAAGAAGAAACTGAGAGCTCTGTGCAAGAAACTTCCCAAGGTCAAATGGTCCAGGATGAGCTGTGGACGGAGCACCTACAGTGGCATGGACTGGAATGGTCATTGGAGAAAGAGTTGCTGATTTGAGAAATGCAGGTCAGGCTACAGGCTGAGAATCAGTAGAGGTGTGAACTGGAATGATTGATGGAGAAGGAGATTGTCTGGGTTTGAGAAATGCAGTGTGAGATGCAGACTGAGCAACAATAGCACCTGTAACTGGAACAATCTTTGGAGAAGGAATTACAGATTTGTGAGCTGCAATTTGCCCTGAAAGCTGAATGTTGGCAGCAACAGTTTCTGGATAAACAACTGTGGGTTTAAGAGCTCAAGCTTCAACTTCAGGCTAAAAGCCAGTCAGCCTCAGAAGCTGGAATGATCATAAAAGAAGGAGCAGCATTCATGCCAGCAAAGAGGCTCTGAGTCGGCAGCAGTAGGCATTTCTGACTCCTCCAAGGAAGAGATTCAGGCTGAATCTGCCATCCACAGACTCAGAGCCCAGCCAGTAGTCACCCAGAAGGTAAAAACCCAGCAACAAAGGATCCCTCAAGGGCAGCCAGAACCCCCTCCACATGAAGTGGAGCAGTCTGTGGCCTAGCCTGACACCCAGGCAGAGTGATGGAGTTGAGGGCACAATTCAGACAGAAATCCATTGAACCCCTGGCAGCATGGTTGTTGCAATTATGGGACATAGGAGTGGATGGCATCATGCTCTTCCGAACAGAGATGGAAAAATTGGCTGCCATTACCATGCACTCCTCCCTGAGGCAGCATCTTCAGAACTGCCATGACAACCCAGGAAACCACACCTTATTAGAATGGGTGATGGCTGCTATTCGTGCTGTCTGGTAGAAGGCTGGAGACTTGCTGGGAGCAGTGAGTCAGTGGCAGTCCTATAGTGAGTTGACCCCAGCCCTTTGGGAACTAGGTACAACCTGAGGTCCCATGGGCCAGATGAGGAAATGTTTACAGCAAGAGTGAGGGATCTTATTCTCTGTAGTGCCCTACCAGCTCTTTGCTGCACCCCGACTGACAGGAGAAATGGGCCTGTAAAGGCTGCCTGAATACAGATGTGGGTAGATTTAATTGTGGCTGAGACAGATAGAGAGAAATTAGATGACAGGTCTAATAAAGTCCTATTAGAACTTTGAGGGTAGCTTAAGCTGAACAGAGGTTCTAGCTGCTGAAAAAGCAGGGAAAGTGGGTGACTCTGGCAGCTGCCAAGAAAATGGCTGATGTTTTGGTTGCACAGTTGCAGAATTACTTGATGGAGACAGCTAAGGGAGAGGAGTATCCCCAAGATCCATTGTCCCAGTTTGAATAGGGGGAAAGCTGAAGGACCTGTCAAATGGGGACCAAAGAGGGGGCTGGAGTGCCCATGTGAAATTGGCAATCCACTAGTCCCTTTCTAATGTGCAACAGGTGTTGGTGTTAGAAGATAATAAGGGCTTTTTTGCAGCAGCAGCAGCGATGAAACTGTCAAGGTGGCACAGGCCTTTAATGTGTTTGACCCCTCCAAGCCCTGTAAGCTTGCTGAGGTGTTTGGATGGGACTTGTTGCAATGGACAGGCTCTGAGGTCCACTCATAAAGAGCTGTGTGGCTAGTTGCCTGATACAAACTGTGACCAGAGCGGGACACCAACTCCCTTGCTGGATGGACACGTTGCTTGTGGACAGTACTACAAGAGACGTTGATGGGGAGGGGGGGACACAGCTCTTGTGGAGGCCCTTCTGCACTGGGAAGCTGTTCCTATCCAGTTGCAGAAATGCACCAAGGAAACTTTCTTCAATGGACTTAGCCCTGGACTATTCAGGCCCTCCTAGTTACTGTAGGGTAGTGGGCTAGAGATGGGCTTCCTGTTTACACCCTGGGCAGAGTGTTCAGGGAGATATTGTGAAGGGCACCTTTGTAATTATTGTACAACTTATGCTGCTGCTGTAGTTTCTTTATGTAATACACTTTACTCCTCACACAGGGATCATCACGGAAGATACCTGTTGCAGAGATTGTGACGTAAGCAATACTAAAAGGGTGGAATGTTGGGAAAATAGCTGTTAGGCTTGCTCACTGGTTTATCAGCTGCAAGCACTCTGCTTGATTAGTGTGAGCATGTCACAGCACCACATGTATATAGTCTGTGTAAGGCTCTTGGTGCTTGTGCTGGCTTGGGAGAATGGAAGATGGAGGATTGTGGATGGTGGATGGTGGGTGGTGGATTATGAATTGCCTGCCTGCCCACTACTGTGAGTAGCCATTTTGTTGTTTGTCTGCTAGAGAAGCAGTTTTCCCCTGTCTGCTCCTCTATGTTGAGAGACTTTATTAAACGGTAATGACGCAATGCTTTTCACCTCTGCAAAATTTTTCTGCCGTCTGCCCTAATCCAATGTGGATCTGCCTGGCATTGGCCACTGGCATTACAAAAAGCTTCCTAGCAGTGCACCGAAAAGCATTTTAACTGAGGTTAAATATATCCAGGTTTTGGATATCAGAATTATTTGAGGAGAAATAGGTGATAAGCTATTTCAAAATAAGGGGTCCTGACCTATGTGACTTTTAAATTTCTTTCTAAAGAAAGTTGTTGCTTTCCTTCATAATGCATTACATTAGAATTTTATAAACAAAGAATGGTTTTCATCTTTGAAGAGCAACCTCCTAGAGTTGAAGATGAGCGTGTTCTATGGTCTATTAACTTTTCTGTTTGGTTTCTTTTATAGAAACTATTTGCACATTATCACATGTAGTAGGATTTCTTTCTTTGGCAATGTTTTGTAGAAAAAATGGCAAATCACTTGACTTTTTAATAAAATGATGTATATTTAATCAACTAAATATTACATTGAAATCAAAATGATTTAACTAGCAATACTAGCTGGTTTTTCTTGGAGTGGGGCCTGGCCTTGAAGCACGCCTACAGGGGGGAGTTGGGAGGGTAGGTTGGAGGGTATGCTCAGGGCAGAGCTCCAGGCAGCACACCTGTCCAGGTGCACTTGTGTGCTTATATTGGCACCACCTGTAACCTCCGGCACTGTTCAGGGAATGCAGTATGTGGCCTATTCTTCATGGACAATGAGCGCGTGCCATAGCAGGACACCAATGTCTTCTTACCTCCTTACCTCTCCTGATTTATCGGCCTCTGTTCTGCATCTGCACTGTGCATGTCTTCAGTGTTGGAGCTCTGGGCCAGGTGAGCTGGGTGAACCGGGGGCCAAGACAGTAACAGGGTGCAGTTTGTGGCAGGGCATGGGGGGTCAATCTGAACTCATCTCGCCCTTCGCTCTGGCAGGGCCCCTCCCCACTGCTCCCAGTCTGGCCTGGTGGGTTATGAGTTGTCTTCTTCTCAGGCTGGCCCTGACTCAGATGAGCCTCTTGTATTTAATTAATACAAATGAAATTCAAAAACATAATTTTCAATGAAAAAACTTTCAAAAAGAGAAATATCATTTATGTGATTAAAAACCCCACCACAAATGAATTATTTCAAGACTCCTATGTATTTAATAGAACTACAAAAACATGAATTAAAATTGTATTTCCCATCTTCAAGATAGTAATTCCCTGTAAGAAGGGAAATGAATCTGGGGAATGGGTTTAGCTATATCTACAGTACATTTTAATTTTTTTAAAAGTCGTCTGAAATAATTACAACAAACTTTAAGCGTGATTTAAATATGAACAGTACATTCAAAAATTTTTGTTATTTAATTATTTATTTGATGAAGTAGTCTATGCTTTAAAATAAAAAATAAATTAAACAATTTATTGACAACTTATCAATTTATTTGCATGCTTAATTAGAAATTTCCACAGGTATTCTGAAAGCACAATTCTAAGGTTTCTTTCTTCCAGTTTTTGTTTTCCTTTTTTTTTTAGTGTGGTAAAATACTGTAAAGCCAGTATCCAAGGCCACTATTACAGCAGCCTGACCCATGCAGGTTCGCATTGGATTCGGACAGTCGGTAAAGAAACAAAGGAGCCAAAAACTGATGGGCAATTATCTTTAATCCTAGCTTGCACCTGGTGGGCAAGTAAAAACACACACTGGGCTACAAAACCCACTCACATTCAGTGCTCACAAAGCCACTGACTTATCTGAGTTTCCTAGAATCAAAGGTTTCTAGCTCACCAGACTTATTCACCTCTGTTCCCCATCTCCTTCCTTCTCCCTGCACAAACTCTGCACAAACTGGCTTTTCCTTCAGCATTCTGCCATCTTGGCTGCTTCTCCTGGCCTCCTCCACAAGCCTCTCTGCTCTTCTCTGTGCTTTCTCCTCTAATGTTAATCTCAGGAACCAAGAGCTAGCAAGGTCCTAGTCTGCTTCACTTTATAGTGCAGAAATCAAAACCTTTAATCCAATATACAAAATAGGGAAGTCTCTATAAAAAGGGTGGGAAAGGCTTAGTCCTAAAACCAAGCCCCAGGCTACAAGGATCCTGCCTGCCCACAGCCTGCCCCCAACATACATTAATATCACCTGTGCAACGGGCCTCCACGTGGGCAGCACCATCTTTAAGAAAGTGAGCATACTATATTTTATCTGCCCAACAAATACACATAACAAAATTTATCTTAACCATTTTAAGTGTGCAGGTCAGTGGTATTAGGTGCATTCATATAATTGTGTAAGTATCACCACTGTCCATTTTGAGAGCTCTTTTCATCTCCCAAACTGTAGCTCTGTATCCATTAAACAATAACTCCCTATTCTCTCCTGTCCATAGACCTTATCAACTATCATTCTGTTGGGCGGATAAAATGTATTATGCTCACTTTGTTAAAAATGGCCGCTTCCCACGTGAGGCCATTGCCCAGGTGATATTAATGTGTGTTGAGAATCGTTGTGGCCTGGGGTTTGGTTTTGGGACTAAGCTTTTCCCCACACCCTTGACTGATTGTATGATCTGGGTGGTGCACTCTCATGAGGAATCCAATTATGCCTTGGATAAGTGACTTTGTATCGGAGACTTCCTTTTTTGTATATTGGATTAAGGGTTTTGAATCTACACTATAAAATAGGGGTAGAACGGGGGCTTGCGCTTTTGGTTCCTGAGATTATCATTAGAAGAGAGAGCAGAGGAGAGCAGAGAAAGGCCACGTGGAGTAGGCCAGGAGAAGCAGCCAAGATGGTGAAGTGCTGAGTGAGATGCCAGTTTGTGTAGAGTTTGTATTTGGGATAAGGAAGGAGATGGGGAACAGAGGTGAATAAGTCTGGTGAGCTAGAAACCTTTGATTCTAGGAAACTCGGATAAGTCAGTGGCTTTGTGAGCACTGAATGTGAGTGGGTTTTGGAGCCCAGTATGTATTTTTACTTGCCCGCCGGGTGCAAGCTAGAATTAAAGACTATGGCCCATCAGTTTTTGGCTCCGCTGTTTCTTTACCAACTGTCCGAATCCAATGCGAACCTGCATAGGCCAGAAGGCTGCTGTGATGGTGGCCCTGGCCCTGGCTTCTGGCTTTACACATTCCATTTTCTATCTCTACGACTTTGATTCTTTTAATTACCTTATATAAGTGTGTAGGGAATCACCTATCAGATCTTGGATCCTTTATAACTCAGATGAAGAAACTTTAGTTAAAAAGCTATGAGTGTGAATGGTGATATGAATGTGAACCCCTGCTGCAAACACAGGGAAGCAGGTTTCTTGGATGCAAACACCAAGAAACTATGTGAGTGACCCTTGTGCAAACACAAAAAATGCATATGAACGGGCTTTAGAAAATTAGCCTAGAGATTTATAGATTGCCCCTTCCTTTGTGCTTAATTAGCAAAAGAAAAAGAATGTACTAATCAAAATTAGCCCTTTTTCATATTAGCAAGAAGTCCATTAGTCATTCTTTCCCCTTATCACCTGATCTCCCTCCCCTACCCTCTTACAGCCTTTGTTTCTTGTACAAAAGTTTTTGCTTCTGATAAATAAAAGCTCTGGGAGAAGGAGACTCAGTAGGTTAGTCTCTCTTGACTGCTGTTGGTCAAATAAGTTTTAAAATATGATATATGTTTGCTCGCTTATACTTTGCATTGGGTGTCAGGGACAGGCTGTAAGCAGGCAGGGTGGTTATAGCCTAAGGCTTATTTTTAAGACTAAACTTTTCCCCACACCCTTGACTGATTGGTTCCTGAGATTAGCATTAGAAAGGAGAGCAGATAAAGGCCACTGGAGGAGGCCAGGAGAAGTAGCCAAGATGGTGGAGTGCTGAAGGAAAATCCAGTTTGTGCAGAGAGAAGGAGATAGGGAACAGAGGTGAATAAGGCTGGTGAGGTTAGAAACCTTTGACCCTAGTAATACTCAGATAAGTCAGTAGCTTTGTGAGCACTGAATGAGTGGATTTTGGAGCCCAGTGTGTGTTTTTGCTTGCCTACCAGGTGCAAGCTAGGACTAAAGCTGATGGCCCACCAGTTTTTGGCTCCATTCTTTCATTACCGTCTGTCATAATCCAATGGGAACCTGCATGTGAATGGCCATGATGGCCACTCCTGCCCTTACAACTGCCTCTTCCTCTTCTCTGGACAACAGTTTGTTTTAAGCAGTTTTTCCATACGACACTGGTAGTTCTCAGCAGGCTGGAGGACTACATAAGTAGATTTATACAGCATTTGGCTTTCTGTGACTGGCTGATTTTACTTAGTATAATGCCTTTAGTGACCATCCATGAAACATATGTTTTCCTTCTTTCTTTCTTTTTATTTTATTTTATTTTATTATTAAATTTAATGCAGTGACATTGATAAATCAGGGTACATATGTTGAGAGAAAATATCTCTAGATTATTTTTACATTTGATTGTGCTGTATACCCCTCCCCTAAGTTAAATTGTCTTCTGTCACCTTCTATCTGGTTTTCTTTGTGCCCCTCCCCTCCCCTAACCACTCTCTCCTTCTTCACCCCATCCCCCCTCCCCCAACCCCCCTGCCCTTGTTGCCATCACCTTCTTGTTCATGTCTCATTTTTATGTCCCTTCTATGTATGGATTCATCTTAGTTTTTTTTCTGATTTACTTATTTCACTCCGTATAATGTTGTCAAGGTCAATCCATGTTATTGTAAATGATCCGATGTCATCATTTCTTACGGCTGAGTAGTATTCCATAGTATATATGTACCAAAGCTTTTTAATCCACTCGTCCTCTGACGGACACTTGGGCTGTATCAAGATCTTCGCTATTGTGAACAATGCTGCCACAAACATGCGGGTGCATTTCTCCTTTTCGAGCCGTTCTATGGTGTCCTTGGGGTATATTCCTAAAAGTGGGATAGCTGGGTCAAAAGGCAGTTTGATTTTCAGTTTTTTGAGGAATCTCCATACTGTTTTCCACAGTGGCTGCACCAGTCTGCATTCCCACCAGCAGTGCAGGAGGGTTTCCTTTTCTCCACATCCTCACCAGCACTTATTCTGTGTTGTTTTGTTGGTAAGCGCCATTCTGACTGGTGTGAGGTGATATCTCATTATGGTTTTAATTTGAATTTCTCTAATGATTAGTGATGTTGAGCATTTTTTCATATGCCTATTGGCCATCTGTATGTCCTCTTTGGAGAAGTGTCTATTCATCTCTTTTGCCCATTTTTGGATTGGGTTGTTTGTCTTCCTGGTGTTGAGTTTTACAAGTTCTTTATAAATTTTGGTTATTAACCCTTTATCAGACGTATTATCAAATATGTTCTCCCATTGTGTAGTTTGTCTTTTTATTCTGTTCTTGTTGTCTTTAGCTGTGCAAAAGCTTTTTAGTTTGATATAGTCCGATTTGTTTATCCTGTCTTTTATTTCACTTCCCCATGGAGATAAATCAGCAAATATATTGCTCCGAGAGATGTCCGAGAGCTTACTGCCTATATTTTCTTCTAAGATGTTTATGGTTTCACGGCCTACATTTAAGTCTTTTATCCATTTTGAGTTTATTTTTGTGAGTGGTATAAGCTGGTGATCTAGTTTTATTTTTTTGCAGGTAGCTGTCCAATTTTCCCAACACCATTTGTTAAAGAGGCTGTCTTTACTCCATTGTATTTCCTTACCTCCTTTGTCAAATATCAGTTGTCCTTAGAACTGTGGGTTTATTTCTGGGTTCTCTGTTCTGTTCCATTGATCTATATGCCTGTTCTTATGCCAGTACCAGGCTGTTTTGAGTACAACGGCCTTGTAGTATAACTTGAGATCAGGAAGTGTGATACCTCCGACTTTATTCTTCTTTTTTAAGATTGCTGAGGCTATTCGTGTCCTCTTTTGGTTCCATATAAATTTTTGAAATATGTGTTCTATATCTTTGAAGTATGTCATTGGTATTTTAATTAATATTGCATTGAATTTATAGATTGCTTTGGGTAATATAGACATTTTGATAATGTTTATTCTTCCTAACCATGAGCACGGTATATGCTTCCACTTGTTTGTATCTTCCTTGATTTCTTTTATCAATGCTTTGTAATTTTCCGAGTACAAGTCTTTAGTCTCCTTGGTTAAGTTTACTCCTAGGTACTTTATTTTTTTGGTTGTAATTGTGAAGGGGATTGTTTCCTTAATTTCTCTTTCTGACTGTTCATTGTTGGCATATAAAAATGCCTCTGATTTCTGAGTATTGATTTTATATCCTGCCACTTTGCTGAATTTATTTATCAGGTCCAGTAGTTTTTTGACTGAGACTTTAGGGTTTTCTATATACAATATCATATCATCTGCAAATAATGATAGTTTTACTTCTTTTTTTCCAACTTGAATGCCTTTTATTTCTTCTTCTTGTCTGATTGCTGTGGCTAGGACTTCCAGGACTATGTTAAAAAGAGTGGTGAGAGGAGGCACCCCTGCCTTGTTCCTGATCTTAAGGGTATTGCTTTTAATTTTTTCCCATTGAGTATGATGTTGGCTGTGGGTTTCTCATAGATGGCTTTTATCATGTTGAGGTATATTCCCTGTATTCCCACTTTGCTGAGAGTTTTGATCATGAATGGGTGCTGGATTTTATCAAATGCTTTTTCTGCATCTATTGAAATTATCATATGGTTTTTCTCCTTCTTTTTGTTTATGTGATGAATCACATTGATTGATTTACGAATATTATACCAGCCTTGCCTCCCCAGAATAAATCCCACTTGATCATGGTGTATGATTTTTTCCATATATTGTTGGATCCGTTTTGCTAATATTTTGATGAGGATTTTAGCATCTATATTCATCAGAGATATTGGCCTATAATTTTCTTTCTTTGTGTTGTCTTTGCCTGGTTTTGGAATCAGAATTATGCTCGCCTCATAAAAGGAGCTTGGAAGTCTTCCTTCCTCTTGAATTTTTTGAAATAGTTTGAGAAGGATAGGAGTTAGTTCTTCTTTGAATATTTGGTAGAATTCCGTTGTGAAGCCATTGGGCCCTGGACTTTTCTTTGTTGGGAGTTTTTTGATAACTGTTTCGATCACCTTTGTTGTCATCGGTCTGTTTAGGTTTTCTGATTCTTCCAGATTGATTTTTGGAAGATTGTATGTTTCAAGGAATTTTTCCATTTCATCTAGGTTGTCTAGTTTTTTGGCATACAGTTCTTCATAGTATTTTCTTACAATATTTTGTATTTCTGTTGTGTCAGTTGTTATTTCTCCTCTCTCATTTCTAATTTTATTTATTTGAGTCCTCTCTCTCTTTTTCTTGGTGAGTCTACTTAAAGGTTCATCAATCTTGTTTACCTTTTCAAAGAACCAGCTCTTAGTTTCATTGATCCTCTGTATTGTTTCTTTAGCATCTATGTCATTTATTTCTGCTCTGATCTTTATTATTTCCTTCCTTCTACTACATTTGGGCTTTACTTGCTGTTCTTTTTCTAATTCTTTTAGATGCAGGGTTAAGTTGTTTATTTGAGCTTTTTCTAGCTTCTGAAAGTGTGCCTGTAGTGCTATGAACTTCCCTCTCAGGACTGCTTTTGCTGTGTCCCATAAATTTTGAGTTGTTGTATGCTCATTGTCATTCGTTTCTAGGAATTTTTTTATTTCTTCTTTGATCTCATTCTTAATCCATTCATTATTTAACACCCTGCTATTTAGTTTCCATGTGTTTGAGAATTTTTGAGCTTTTCTCTGATTCATTTCTAGTTTCATGCCGTTGTGATCGGAGAAAGTGCTTGCTATGATTTCAGTCTTCTTAAATTTGTTGAGAGCACTTTTGTGCCCTAACATGTGGTCTATCCTAGAGAATGTACCATGAGCACTTGAAAAGAATGTATATTCTGCTGCTTTAGGGTGAAAGGTTCTGAAGATATCTATTAAATCTAGTTGATCTAGTGTTTCCAATAAGTCTGCTTTTCTTTGTTAATTTTCTTTCTTGAGGATCTATCTAGTGATGTTAGTGGGGTATTGAAATCCCCTACTATTATAGTATTGCTGTTGATCTCGCCCTTTAAATCCATCAAAGTCTGTTTTATATATTTGGGTGCTCCTATATTAGGTGCATAGATATTTATAATAGTTATATCTTCCTGTTGGATTACTCCCTTTATCATTATGTAGTGGCCTTCTTTATCTCTTACTATATCCTTTGTTTTAAAGTCCAATTTGTCTGATATAAGTATTGCTACCCCAGCTTTTTTTTCATTTCTGTTTGCATGAAATGTTTTTTTCCATCCTTTTACCTTCAATCTATGTGTGTCTTTTGTTCTAAGGTGTGTCTCTTGTAGACAGCATATGTATGGGTCCTGTTTTCTTATCCACACAGGTACCCTATGTCTTTTGATTGGATCATTTAATCCATTTACATTTAAGGTTATTATTGATATGTAGTTGTTTATTGCCATTTTCTTCTTTAAAGGTGTATTCCTTTTTTTGCTATATTCTTTTCCCACTTTGATCTCTTTACAACAGGCCCCTTAACATTTCCTGCACCATTGGTTTTGTTGTAATGAATTCCTTGAGTTGTTTTTTGTCTGGGAAGCTTTTTATTTCTCCTTCAATTTTAAACGATAGCCTTGCTGGATAAAGTAGTCTTGATTGTAGGTTCTTGTTCTGCATTACTTTGAATATTTCTTGCCATTCCCTTCTGGCCTCAAGTGTTTCTGTTGAGAAGTCGGATGTCATCCTTATGGGGGCTCCTTTGTAGGTGATAACTTTTTTTTCTCTTGCTGCTTTTAATATTTTCTCTTTATCGCTTAGCTTTGGTATTTTAATTATGATGTATCTTGGTGTAGGTTTCTTTGGATTTCTCTTTAATGGAGTCCTCTGTGCTTCTTGGACTTGTGAGAGTTTCTCTTGCATTAATTTAGGGAAATTTTCAGCTATGATATGATTGAACAACATCTCTATTCCTTGTTCCTTTTCTTCTTCTTCAGGAACCCCTATGATGCGGATGTTATTTCTCTTCATGTTGTCACAGAGCTCTCTAAGTGTTTCCTCTGACTTTTTGAGTCTCTTTTCTCTTTTCTTCTCTGCTTTCATGGCTTCATTCCAGTTGTCCTCTAACTCGCTGATTCGATCTATCCTGTTTTTAATTCCTTCCATTGTGGTCTTTATTTCTGATATTGTATTTGTCATCTCCGACTGGTTCTTTTTTATACTTGCTATTTCTTTATTTAGGTTTTCAAACTGCCCCTCCATTGTTGTTCTAAGATCCCTAAGCATCCTTACAATCATTATTTTGAACTCCGCATCTGGAAGTTTGATTATTTCCATATCACTCAGCTCATCTCTCAAAGGTGTCTCTTGTGGTTTCATTTGGGTTGCACTCCTTTGTCTTCTCATCATGGTGTTTTATTTGTAGAGTTGGTTGAGTCTAGGCTTGGTGTTGTCTGCCTCCAGTTTTCAGTTGTGTTATTTCTAGGTCTTCTTGGGTTGGTATCAGCTATTATTTGTAATCCACTTTTGGATTTGGGCAGCTTTGAAGTCTTGATTTGTTTGTTTTTTTAACAGGTGATAGTCTTGTTAACTGATCTCAGCAGGGGGCTTCCTTGAAACTGTAACCAGGAATGCTGTGGGTGTAACATGAGACGCTGAAGGTCTCTTCCACCAACTAATCTCACTGGGGGAAGGGTTTTTTCTCAGCTTCAGTAGGGGGAGGTGTATCTTAGATCTCCATGGAGACCTGAGTTACTGCCCCTCCTCCCCACTTCTTGTTTTCAGCTGTGTCTTGTTGCACTGATTGGAGCTGGATAGATGTCCTGAGATCTCTGATCTGGAAGCACTTCAGCTCTGTTTTGTGAAAGGTTCAGTCCCTCCCCCAGCTATGGCCGCCTCCAGCACAAATGAGTTAGCTTTTTTATTTCGTTTCTTGCATACCGTAGCCCCTCACAGTCTATCCTTCTTCCTGTCCTTTCCACTTGGGAGATAAGCTGGTCTTTTCAACCCACCTTGCTCCCTGGTCGCCAGGTAAGTGGCTGTGAGCAGTAGTTTCTGCTCTTTTTCCTCTGTGAAATCCTCTCTGGGCTCTCAGCCTCACCCCCCCCCACTTCCGTTCCTGTAAGCAGAGGAGATTCAGGCACTCCTTACCAGGATTATTGTGGCTTCCTCTTTGCTCCTTGGTTTTTGAGAGCTGTTCTTGCAGTTCAGTGTTGGTTTTTCATGCTGATTTTTCCTAAATTGATTTGTATTCCAGTTTGGTGTTGAGAGCTGGGCATCTGTGCATCCGCCTACTCCGCTGCCATCTTGGAGCTGTTCCTTCTTTCTTATACCACATTTACTTATCCATTCATCAACCGATGAAGACTTCATTTGCTTCCACTTTTAGCTATTGTAAATGATGCTGTTATGGATATTATAATACAGATTTTTTTTTTGAGACCCTGCTTATATTCTTTTGAGTGAACACCTACAAGTGAAATTGGTGAAACATATGTTAATTCTACTTTTAATTATTTGAGGAACCACCATGCTGTTTCCCAAGTGGCTATACCTTTTTAGATTTCCACTAACAATGTATAAGGATTCTAATTTCTCCACATCCTTGCCAACATTTATTATTTTTTTACAGTAGTTATCCTAGTGGTATTACATTGTTGTTTTAGTTTCCATTTCCCTAAAGATGAATGTTCAGTATCTTTTCAAGTGCTTATCAGCTCTTTGTATTTATTTGAAGAATGGCTGTTCAAGTCTTATGCCCATGTTTGAATGCTTTTTTGTTTGTTTTTGAGTTTTAGAAGTTGTCTATATTTGCCTTGGCAGTTGGCTTAGTAGTAAAGTGTCGGTCTAGTATGTGGAAGTCTCAGGTTTGATTCCTAGTCAAGGCACAAAGGAGACAGTGACCATTTGCTTCCCCCCCACACTTCCTCTATCTCTCACTCTCTCTTTTCCCCTCTGTAAAGCCAGTAGCCATGGACACCATCACAGCCACCTGGCCCATGCAGGTTTGCATTTGATTCAGACAGATGGTAATGAAACAACAGAGCCAAGAACTGGTGGGCCATTATCTTTAATCCTAACTAACACTCGGTGGGCAAGAAATATACACAGTGGGAAAACACTTCCTTTTCCATTCAGGGCTCCCAAACCCACTGACTTATCCGAGTTTCCTAGAATCAAAGGTATCTACCTCATCAGCCTTATTCACCTCTGTTCCCCATCTCCTCTCTGCACAAACTCTACACAAATTGGCTTCTCCTTCAGAACTTCGCCATCTTGGCTGCTTCTCCTCTCCTCCATGTGGCCTTTCTCTGCTCTGTTTTATAGTGTAGAAATCCAAACCTTTAAGCCAATATACAAATAAGAACGTCTCTGATACAAAGTCACTTATCTGAGGCATAAACGGGATTCCTCATAAGAGAGCACCACCCCACATCATGCAACAGTCAAGGGTGTGGGGAAATGCTTAGCTTTGAAAAGATCTAGTATTAAAAGGGTGGGAAAGGCTTAGTCTTAAAACTAAGCCTTAGGCTATAATGACTTTGCCGTCTTACAGCCTGTCTCCCACACCCAATGCAAACTATAAGGGAGCAAACATATACATCATATTTGCAAACTTATTTGACCCACACCCTCCCACAGTTGTGGCTTGAATGGTTTGGGCAAAGTTGTCCCTGGGCACTCAGAATGACTCCTTGGCCTTGGCCTCAGGTGCTAAAATAGCTCAGTCGCTGAACAATGTAGCTATGGCCCAACTGGGCAGAGGATTGTCTGGAAGGGCTTGCCCAGGTGGATACTGATTGGGTTGCATGCAGAAGTTTATCTCTGCCTCCTGCCTTCTCACTTAATAAAAAAAAAAGGAGGAAGTTGTCTATATAGTTTATAATTAATATCTATAATCAATCCCCTAGATATATAGTACTCAGATAAATGATTTGCAAATATTTTCAACCATTCTCTAGCTTACATTTTACTCTGTTGATAGTTTTTTTATATACAATTTAAAAAATATATTTTTATGAATTTATCTATTTTTCCTCTTGTGTCATGTCCAAGAAATCATTGCTAATCCAGTGTCATGAAGCTTAGGCTATGGATCTATTTTGAATTAGTTTTTGTACATCATATTAGGTAAGGATACAACTTTACTATTATGCATGTGGATATCCAGTTTTCCCAGCACTATTTGCTGAAAAGATTTTCCTTTCCCTAATTGTTTTTTTGTGGGGTTTTTTTTTCTGAAGTTGGAAACAGGGAGGCAGTCAGACAGACTCCAGCATGCACCCGACTGGGATCCACCCAGCATACCCACCAGGGGGCGATGCTCTGCCCTTCTGGGGCATTGCTCTGCCATGACCAGAGTCATTCTAGCACCTGAGGCAGAGGTCATGGAGCCATCCTCAGCGCCTGGACAAACTTTGTTCCAATGGAGCCTTGGCTGCAATAGGGGAAGAGAGAGACAGAGAGGAAGGAGAGGGGGAGGGGTGGAAAAGCAGATGGGTGCTTCTTCTGTGTGCCCTGGCCAGGAATCGAACACGGGACTCCTGCACGCCAGGCTGACGCTCTACCACTGAGCCAACCTGCAAGGGCCCCTAATTGTTTTTCTTGTTGAAAATCATTTGAGAATATATGCAAGAATTTGTTTCTGGGCCCACTATTCTAATATGTTTATCTCTATGTCTGTATTTATACTAGTGCTATATTGTTTTGATTACTGTAACTTTGTAGTATATTTTGAAAACAGGACTGTTCTAGTTTTGTTATTCTGTTTCAGGATCCTTTTGTTTATTCATGATCCCCTGCTCCTGGTAACCACTGCACTGTATCTAGGCCCATGAGTCTCAGTTTTATGTCCCACCTATGTATGGAATCATACAGTTCTTAGCTTTTCCTGGTTTACTTATTTTACTCAGTATAATATATTATCAAGGTCCATCCATATTGTTGTAAATAATACTATGTCATCATTTTGTATGGCTGAGTAGTATTGCACTGTATATATGTACCACATCTTCTTTATCTAATCTTCTATTGTAGAGCATTTTGGTTGTTTCCATGTCTTGGCCATCGTTAACAATGCTGTGATAAACATGAGGGTGCATGTGTCTTTACAAATCAATGTTTTTGAGTTTTGGGGGTATATACCCAGTAGAGGGATTACTTAAGAGTATTTCTTTTCATTTCTATTAATTTTTGAATTTTACAGTTTTTTTCTCTCTCTCTCTCTCTCTTTCTCTCTCTCTGTCTCCTTCCTTCCTTCCTCCCTCCCTCCCTCCCTTCCTCCCTTCCTCCCTTCCTTTTTTCCTTACTTCCTCCTGCCCTCCCTCTCCCCCTCTCTTCCTCCCTTCCTTCCTTCCTTCCTCCCTTCCTTCCTTCCTTCCTTCCTTCCTTCCTTCCTTCCTTCCTCTCTCTCTCTCTCTCTTTCTCTCTCTCTTTTAGAGTAAGAGAGATACAGAGACAGGCTCTTGTATGCACCCAAACTGGGATCTACTGGGCAACCTGGTTTGGGGCTGACACTCTGCCCATCTAGGGCTGATGCTCTGCACATCTGGGACTGCTCATAACGGAGCTATATTTTTAGCACCTGAGGTGAGGCTCCATGAAGCCATCCTCAGCACCTGAGACTGACATGCTTAAATCAATCGAGCTATGGCTGCAGAAAGGGAAGAAAGAGTAAAGGGGGAGAGGATGGGGTGGAGAAGCAGATGGTTGCCTTTCCTGTGTGCCTTGCCTTGGACTAGAACCTGGGACTTCCATATGGTGGGTTGATGCTCTACCACAAAGCCAATTGGCCAGGACACAGTTTCTCTGTTATTGATTTCTCACTTTCTCCCATTGTGGTTGGAGAAGATACATTTTGTGATATATATCTTTTAAAACCTTTTTAGGCAATTTATGGCCTAACATATTGTCTATTCTGGAAAATGTTCAATGTGCACTTGAGAAGAATGTGTATACTGTTATTATTTGGTAGAGAGTTCTGTATATATCTGTTATATTTAGTTGATTTTTAAAATTTTTTTTTAAAAGAGAGAGAGTGTCAGAGAGAGGGATAGATAGGGACAGACAGAAATGGAGACAGATAAACATCAATTTTTCATTGTGGCACTTCAGTTGTTCATTGATTGTTTTTTCTCATATGTGCTTTTTTTCTCATGGGGCTACAGCAGACTGAGTAACCCCTTGCTAAAGCAAGCAACCTTGGGTCCAAGCTTCTGAGCTTTGCTCAAACTTAATGAGCCCGTGCTCAAGCTGGTGACCTTTAGGTCTCGAACCTGGGTCCTCTGCATCCCAGTCCGACGCTCTATGCACTGTGCCACTGCCTAGTCAGGCTAGTTGACTTATTATAGTGCTCAAGCCTTCTGCTTTCTCACTTATCTTGTATGGTTGCTCTACTCATTATTGCAAGAAAAGTATTGAAGTCTCCCAGTATCATTGTAGAATATTTTATTTCTTTTTTAAATTCTGTCAGTTTTTGCTTCATATGTTTTGATGGTCTGTTACTAGGTCTGTAAGTGTTCATAATTATATCTTCTTGACATACTGTTTGTTTTATTAACATATAATGACATTCTTTGTCACTTGAAACCTTTTTTGATTTTATAGCTTATTTTCTCTGATATTAAAATAGTCTTCCCTGATCACTACTGGTCACTATTTCAATGGCATATTGTTGTCTACTTCTCATGGTCAAAATATTTGTGTCCTTGAACACAAAATCAGTCTATAGTGGGAAGCATATAGTTAGATGATGCTTGCTAAAACTTTCTTCCAATCCCTTTCTTTTTTATTAGAGAGCTTAATAGATTTATATTTAATTAATAATAAAAAAGTTCCTAACTGCTGTCATTTTGTTGTTTGTTTTCTATGTAACATAACTCTTTTGATTCTCATTTGCTGCTAGTACTTTGTGATTAGTTTTTATTGTTGTTGTTTTGTAGTGAAATATTTAAATTACTTTCTTATTTCCTTTTGTCCATATACTTTAGCTATTTCTTATGGTTACTATATGCAGTACATTTAATATCCTACATTATAATAATCTAATATAAATTCATACTAATGTAACTTTAATATCATACAAAAAATTTTCTCTTTTAATGACTCCATCTTCACTCCTTTCAGTTATCTCACAAATTCACATTTTTGTTATATGTGTCCCAAAACATAAAACAATATAGTTTTTAATGCATTAAGCTCTTAAATTGTGTAGAAAACAAAATGTGAAGTTATAAACCAAAGTTACAATAATACTAGATTTTACATTAATAGTTTTTTTTTATGTTTATTTTATTGATTTAGAAAGAGAAAGGGAGGAATCATATGATTGACAAGAAAATCTGTTCCTGGATGTATTCTGACTGAGGATCAAACTAGAAACCTATACACTTTGGAACAATGCTCTAATTAACCAAGCTATCTAGCCAGGGCAGTAATAGTTGTTTTTTTTTTTTTTAATGTATTTTTAAAAAGGTATTACATTTCTAAAGTTTATTACATATACATTTTAACAAAAAATGTATTTTTAATTAATTAATTATTATTAAATTTAATGCAGTGACATTGATAAATCAGGGTACATATGTTGAGAGAAAACATCTCCACATTATTATGGCATTTGATTATGCTGTATACCCTACACCCAAAGTCAAATTGTCTTCCATCACCTTCTATCTGGTTTTCTATGTGCCCCTTCCCTCTCCCCACCCCCTCTCTCTCCCTCCTTGCCAGATTCACCCCCCCACCCCGTTACCACCACATTCTTATCCATTTCTGTGAGTCTCATTTTTATGTCCCATCTATGTATGGATTCATATAGTTCTTAGTTTTTTCTGATTTACTTCTTTCACTCCATATAATGTTATCAAGGTCTATCCATGTTATTGTAAATAATCTGATGTCATCATTTCTTATGGCTGAGTAGTATTCCATAGTATATATGTACCAAAACTTGTTTATCCACTCGTTCTCTGACAGACACTTGGGCTGTTTCCAGATCTTCGCAATTGTGAACAATGCTGCCACAAATATGGGGGTGCATTTCTCCTTTTGGAGCAGGTCTATGGTGTTCTTGGGGTATATTTCTAAAAGTCGGCTACCTGGGTCAAAAGGCAGTTCGATTTTCAATTTTTTGAGGAATCTCCATACTGTTTTCCAGAGGCTGCACCAGTCTGCATTCCCACCAGCAGTGCAGGAGGGTTTCCTTTTCTCCACATCCTCGCCAGCACTTATTCTGTGTTGTTTTGTTGACGAGCGCCATTCTGACTGGTGTGAGGTGATATCTTATTTGGGTTAATTTGCATTTCTCTAATGATTAGTGATGTTAAGCATTTTTTCATATGTCTGTTGGCCATCTGTATGTCTTCTTTGGAGAAGTGTCTATTCATTTCTTTTTCCCATTTTTTGATCGGATTCTTTGTCTTCCTGGTGTTGAGATTTACAAGTTCTTTATAGATTTTGGTTATTAACCCCTTATCAGACGTATTGTCAAATATATTCCCCCTTTGTGTAGTTTGTCTTTTTATTCTGTTCTTATTGTCTTTAGCTGTGCAAAAGCTTTTTAGTTTGATATATTCCCATTTGTTTATCCTGTCTTTTATTTCACTTCTCCGTGGAGATAAATCAGCAAATATGTTGCTCCGAGGAATGTCGGAGAGCTTACTGTCTATGTTTTCTTCTAAAACGATTATGGTTTCACGGCTTACATTTAAATCTTTTATCCATTTTGAGTTGATTTTTGTGAATGGTGTAAGCTGGTGATCTAGTTTCATGTTTTTGCAGGTAGCTGTCCAATTTTCCCATCACTATTTGATGCAGAGGCTGTCTTTACTCCATTGTATGCTCTTAACTCATTTGTCAAATATCAGTTGTCCATAGAGCTGTGGGTTTACTTCTGGGTTCTCTGTTCTGTTCCATTGATCTATATGCCTGTTCTTATGCCAGAACCAGGCTGCTTTGAGTACAATGGCCTTGTAGTATAACTTGAGATCAGGAAGTGTGATACCTCCGACTTTATTCTTCTTTTTTAAGATTGCTAAGGCTATTTGTGTTCTTTTTTGGTTCCATATAATTTTTGGAATATGTGATCTATATCTTTGAAGTATGTCATTGGTATTGCATTGAATTTACAAATTGCCTTGGGTAATATAGACATTTAATGATGTTTATTCTTCCTAACCATGAGCACGGTATATGCTTCCACTTGTTTGTATCTTCCTTGATTTCTTTTATCAATGTTTTATAATTTTCCGAGTACAAGTCTTTAGTCTCCTCAGTTAAATTTACTCCTAGGTACTTTATTTTTTTGGTTGTAATAGTGAAGAGGATTGTTTCTTTAATTTCTCTTTCTGACTGGTCATTGTTGGTATATAAAAATGCCTCTGATTTCTGAGTATTAATTTTATATCCTGCCACTTTGCTGAATTCATTTATCAGGTCCAGTAGTTTTTTGACTGAGACTTTAGGGTTTTCTATAGACAATATCATATCATCTGCAAATAATGACAGTTTTATTTCTTACTTTCCAACTTGAATGCCTTTTATTCCTTCTTCTTGTCTGATTGCTGTGGCTAGGACTTCCAGGACTATGTTGAATAAGAGTGGTGAAAGTGGGCACCCCTGCCTTGTTCCTGATCTTAAGGGAATTGTTTTTAATTTTTGCCCATTGAGTATAATGTTGGCTGTGGGTTTGTGGTAGATGGCTTTTATCATGTTGAGGTATGTTCCCTGTATTCCCACTTTGCTGAGAGTTTTGATCATGAATGGGTGCTGGACTTTATCAAATGCTTTTTCTGCATCTATTGAAATTATCATGTGGTTTTTCTCCTTCCTTTTGTTTATGTGATGAATCACATTGATTGATTTCCAAATATTGTACCAGCCTTGCCTCCCCAGAATAAATCCCACTTGATCATAATGTATGATGTTTTCCATATAGTGTTGGATCCAGTTTGCTAATATTTTGTTGAGGATTTTAGCATCTATATTCAGCAGGGATATTGGCCTATAATTTTCTTTCTTTGTGTTGTCTTTGCCTGGTTTTGGAATCAGAATTATACTTGCCTCATAAAAGGAGCTTGGAGTCTTCCTTCCTCTTGAATACATTGAAATAGTTTGAGAAGGATAGGAGTTAGTTCTTCTTTGAATATTTGGTAGAATTCACTTGTGAAGCCATAGGCCCCAGACTTTTCTTTGTTGGGAATTTTTTGATAACTGTTTCGACTCATTTGGTGCAATCAGTCTGTTTAGGTTTTCTGATTCTTCCAGATTGATTTTTGAAAAATTGTATGTTTCAAGGAATTTTTCCATTTCATCTAGGTTGTCTAGTTTTTTGGCATACAATTCTTCATAGTATTTTCTTACAGTATTTTGTATTTCTGTTGTGTCAGTTGTTATTTCTCCACTCTCATTTCTAATTTTATTTATTTGAGTCCTCTCTCTTTTTTTCTTGGTGAGTCTGGTTAAAGGTTCATCGATAGTGTTAACCTTTTCAAAGAACCAGCTCCTAGCTTCATTGATCCTCTGTATTGTTTCTTTAGCCTCTGTGTCATTTATTTCTCCTCTGATCTTTATTATTTCCTTCCTTCTACTATATTTGGGCTTTACTTGCTGTTCTTTTTCTAGTTTTTTTAGATGCAGGGTTAAGTTGTTTATTTGAGCTTTTTCTAGTTTCTTAATGTGTGCCTGTAGTGCTATGAACTTCCCTCTCAGGACTGCTTTTGCTGTGTCCCATAAATTTTCAGTTGTTGTATGCTCATTATGATTCATTTCTAGGAATTTTTTTATTTCTTCTTTGATCTCATTCTTAATTCATTTGTTATTTAACAACCTACTGTTTATTTTCCATGTGTTTGAGAGTTTTTTATATTTTCTGTTGTGGTTCTTTTCTAGTTTCATGCCATTGTGGTCAGAGAAAGTGCTTGATATGTTTTCATATCTTCTTAAATTTGTTGAGAGCACTTTTGTGCCCTAACATGTGGTCTATCCTAGAGAATGTACCATGAGCACTTGTAAAGAATGTATATTCTGCTGCTTTAAGGTGAAAGGTTCTGAAGATATCTATTAAATCGAGTTGATCTAGTGTGTACTTTAAGTCTGCTTTTCTTTGTTAATTTTCTTTCTTGAGGATCTATCTAGTGATGTTAGTGGGGTATTGAAATCCCCTACTATTATAGTATAGCTATTGATCTCGCCCTTTATATCCATCAAAGTCTGCTTTATATATTTAAGTGCTCCTATATTAGGTGCATAGATATTTATAATACTTATATCTTCCTGTTGGATTACACCCCTTATCATTATATAGTGGGTTTCTATATCTCTTACTATATCCTTTGTTTTTAAGTCCATTTTGTCTGATATCAGTATTGCTACCCCAGCTTTTTTTCATTTCCATTTGCATGAAATGTTTTTTTCCATCCTTTTACCTTCAATCTATGTGTATCTTTTGTTTTAAGGTGTGTCTCTTGTAGACAGCATATGTATGGGTCCTGTTTTCTTATTCATGCAGCTACCCTATGCCTTTTTATTGGATCACTTAATGCATTTACATTTAATTTAATTGTTGTAATGAATTCTTTGAGTATTTTTTGTCTGGGAAGCTTTTTATTTCTCCTTTGATTTTAAATTATAGCCTTGCTGGATAAAGTAGTATTGGTTATAGGTTCTTGTTCTGCATTACTTTGAATATTTCTTGCCATTCCATTCTGGCCTCAAGTGTTTCTGTTGAGAAGTCGAATGTCATATTTATGGGGGCTCCTTTGTAGGTGATAGCTTTTTATTCTCTTGCTGCTTTTAATATTTTCTCTTTATCGCTTAGCTTTGGTATTTTAATTATGGTGTGTCTTGGTGTAGGTTTCTTTGGGTTTCTCTTTAATGGAGTTCTCTGTGCTTCTTGAACTTGTGAGAGTTTCTCCTGCATAATTTAGGGAAGTTTTCATCTATGATATGTTTGAACCAAATCTTTATCCCTTGTTCTTTCTCTTCTTCTTCAGGAACCCCTATGATGAGGATGTTATTTCTCTTCATGTTGTCACAGAGCTCTCTAAGCATTTCCTCAGACTTTTTGAGTTTCTTTTCTTTTTTCTCTCTGCTTTCTTGTCTTTATTCAAGTTGTCCTCCAACTCGCTGATTTGATCCTCATCTCTATCCATACTATTTTTATTTCTTCAATTGTGTCTTCATTTTTGATATTGTATTTGTCATCTCCAACTGATTCTTTTTTAATATTTCAATATCCTTTTTTCTACTTGCTATTTTTTTATTTAGGTGTTTGTAATGACCATCCATTGTTGTTCTAAGATCCCTAAGCATCCTTACAATCATTATTTTGAACTCCGCATCCTGAAGTTTGATTATTTCCATATCACTCAGTCCATCTCCTGAAGGTTTCTCTTGTGGTTTCATTTGGATTGCACTTCTTTGTCTTCTAATTATGTCTGTGTTTGGGTGTTTTCTTTGTAGAGGTGGTTGAGTCTAAGCTTGGTGTTGTCTGTCTCCAGTTTTTTCAATTGTGTTATTTCGAGGTCTTCTTGGGTTGGCATCAGCTATTATTTGTAATCCACTTTAGGATTTGGGCTGCTTTGAAGTCTTGATTTGTTTGTTTTCTTAACATGTAATAGTCTTATTTACTGATCTCAGCAGGAGGCTTTCTTGAAACTATCCAGGAATGTGATGGGTGTAACCTGACACTCTGAAGGCCTCTTTTACCTTCTAGTTAATCTTTTTGGAAGCAGGGTGTTTTCTCAGCTTCAGTAGGGCGAGGTGTGTCTCAGATCTCCATGGAGATTGAGTTACTGCCCCTCCTTCCCACTTCTTGTTTTCAGGTGTGTCTTGTTGTGCTGACTGGAACTGGAGAGATGTCTGGAGATCTGTGATCCAGAAGTAATTTAGTCTTGTTTTGTGGAAGGATCAGTCCCTCCCCCAGCTATGGCCACCTCCAGCACTGGATGAGTCAGCTTTTTAGGTTGTTCTCTGCCTTTCTCTGCCCTTCACCATCTGTCCCTCTCTCTCCCCTTTCCACTTGAAATATAAACTGGTCCTTTCAACACACCTCACTCCCTGGTCGCCAGGCAAGTGGCTGTGAGCAGTATTTTCTGCTCTTTTCCCTGGAGTGAGAGCCCCTCTGGGCTCTCAGCTTCATCCTCCCTCCATTCCTGTAAGCAGGGGAGATTCAGGTTCTCCATACCAGGTTTGTTGTGGCTTCTTCTTTGCTCCATGGTTTTTGAGAGCTGTTCTTGTAGTCCAGAGTTAGTTTTTCACACTGATTGTTCCTAATTTGATTTGTATTCCAGTTTGGTTGTGAGAGCTGGGCATCTGTGCATCTGCCTGCTCTACTGCCATCTTCAGGTCCTCCTGAAATTTTCATTTTTCAACAAAAAATGTATTATATAAACATATTATATATACATTAATTTTAAATGTATAATTTCATATTTAAATGATTTAAATATCTTAAATCACACAGAAAATAAAAGACATATACACAGTTGTTATAATAATACTAGCTTTTATAATTGCCATATATTTACATTTACGGAAATTTTTATTTCTTTATACGCCTTCAGGTTACTTCAAGTTACTGTCCTTTCATTTCAATCTCCATGATCATATTAGCAGTTTTTGCAGGGTCAATCTAGTGGTAAAAACTCTCAGCCTTTGTTTATCTGGGAATGTCTTGATTTCTTTCTCACTTTTGAAGAATAGTTTGCTATATGTATGATTCTTGGTTGACAGAGTTATTATTTCTTTTAACACTTTGAATATATATCAGTTCACTTACTAGTGGACTCTGTTGAGCAGATAAGATATATTATGCTCACTTTGTTAAAGATGGCGCTGCTCACATGGAAGCCCATTTCCCAGGTGATGATATTAGTTGCCCTTATGCTTGGAATAGGCGTAATTATATTAATATGTGTTGGGGGCGGGCTGAGGGCAGGCAGGATTCTTGTAGCTTGGGGCTTGGTTTTGGGATTAAGCCTTTCCCACTCTTTTTGATGTGGGGTGGTGCACTCACATGAGGAATTCCATTATGCCTCAGATGAGTGACTTTGTACCAGAAACTTTCTCGTTTGTATATTGGATTAAAGGTTTTTTGTTTCTACACTATAAAGTGGAGCAGACCAGAAGCTTGCTCTCTCTTAGTTTCTGAGATTAGCATTAGAGAGCAGAGAGCCGAGAAAGGCCACATGGAGGAGGCCAGGAGAAGCAGCCAAGATGGTGGAGTGCTGAAAGAGAAGCCAGTTAGTGCAAAGTTTGTGCAGAGAGAAGGAGATGGGGAACAGAGGGGAATAAGTCTGGAAAGCTAGAAACTTTTGATTTTAGGAAACTCGGAAAAGTCAGTAGCTTTGTGAGCACTGAATGAGTAGGTTTTGGAGCCCAGTATGTGTTTTTACTTGCCTGCTGGTTGCCAAGCTAGGATTAAAGCTAATGGCCCACCAGTTCTTGGCTCTATTGTTTCATTACCATCTGTCTGAATCCTATGGGAACCTGCATAGGCCAGGTGCCTGTGATGGTAGCCTTGGCTACTGGCCTTACAGATTCCAAAGATTCTGCTGAGATATTTATACTTATTGAGGAGCTCTTGTATGTGATAAGTTGCTTCTCTCTTGTTACTTTCAGAACTGTCTTTATTTTTGTACTGTGATTATTAAAAATCTCAGTGTGGATCTTTGACTTCATCCTTTTTAAGGTTCATTGAGTTTCTTGGATAATTATATTTATCATATTTGAGAAGGTGTCAACCATTCTTTTTTCAAATCATCTTTTTGACACTTTTTCTCTTTTCTGGAATTCCTATAATGCATAAGTTCATCCACTTGTGATGGTGTTCCATAGGTTCACTTCTCTGCAATATTTATTTCTGTCTGTTCAATAATTTCCATAGTCCTATCATATCAAGTTTATTGATTCTTTCTTCTGCCTGCTCAACTATGCTGTTGGGCAGATAAAATATATTATGCTCACTTTGTTAAAGATTGTGCTGCCCACGTGGAAGCCCATCACCCAGGTGATATTAGTTGCCCTTCTTCTTGGGATGGGTGTGCTTATATTAATGTATGTTGGGGGCAGGCTGTAAGCAGGCAGGATCCTTGTAGCCTGAGGCTTGGTTTTAGGACTAAGCCTTTCCTACCCTTTTTGATGTAGGGTGGTGCACTCTCATGAGGAATCCCATTATGCCTCAGATAAGCGACTTTGTATCAGAGACTTCCTTGTTTGTATATTGGATTAAAGATTTTGGTTTCTACACTATAAAGTGGGGCAGACTGGGAGGTTGCTCTCTCTCAGTTCCTGAGATTAGCATTAGAGAGGAGAGCAGAGAAAGGCCACGTGGAGGAGAGGAGAAGCATCCAAGATGGTGGAGTGTTGAAGGAGAAGCCAGTTTGTGCAGAGAGGAAATGAGGAACAGAGGTGAATGAGACTGGTGAGGTTAGAATCCTTTGATTCTAGGAAACTCGGATAAGTCAGTGGTTTTGTGAGCACTGAGTGAGTGGGTTTTGGAGCCCAGTGTGTGTTTTTACTTGCCCGCCGGGTGCAAGCTAGGATTAAAGCTAATGGCCCACCAGTTCTTGGCTCCGTTGTTTCATCACCATCTGTCTGAATCTAATGCAAATCTGCATGGGCCAGGCAGCTGTGGTGGTGGCTGTAGCTACTAGCTTTACATATGCCATTGATTGTCCTCTAATAATTTTGTATTTCAGTTGTACTTTATTAGTTTCAGAATTTTTTTCCTTTATTTTTAGGTTATCTATCTATTGATATTTTTATTGTTTTCTTGATGTGCATGCATTGTTTTCTTGATTTTCTCCATGTATTCCTCTTGTTCCTTAAGCATTTTTAGGACAGTTTATGTAGCCTTTGTGTGGTGGAGTCACCATTAGGTCTTCGGGAACAGTTTATCATGTTTTTTTTAAATTTGAATTTGTTGTAGTCTTCTGTTTCTTTGTATGCCTTATACTTTTTTGTAGTTTAAATAGAATATTTTAATAGATAATGTGGTTACTCTGGATATCAGATTTTTCTTCTTCCCCAGGGTTCTTTGTTTTCTGTTCTTTCTTTCTCTTTGATTATAGGCTGTCTTTGTGTTAAGGGTCAGAATGAGATATAAACTTAAGGTCTCTTCACATCACTGTGAGCCCACACCTTCCCCTGAGCATGTGTGTTGACTCTTTAATTTCTCTCATATATGTAGTTGCTTTTGAATAGTCAATCTTTAGTCTCTAGCTCCCAAAAGGGGGGAAAGAGTAAAATAAAGGTGGTGGGGGAAGACTCTCTCTTTAAATCTCCTGGAAGTCACTTCAGCCTTAAGGGTAGGGGTTTACAGCAATGGGGAGTGGTGCAACAACAATGGCTTCACTCTTTGTTTACACTACTGAGATAAGAAGCAACAATCAGTAATCAAAGCACAGATCCTTGATATTCAGAGGACAGTGTCTTTTTTGTCCACCCTGGCTCCAGCAAGCCCTGTGTAAACCTTCTCTGGGAACATAGACACAGTTACCTGACATGAGATTGAGGGCAAGAAAGAGGTAGCTGCTACTATGCCAAGAACTAAAATAGACTAAACTTGTGTTTCATCATCCAACGGTTCCTCTTGAAGTTGCAAGCCTATTTAGGCCCCAGAGTTACAAATAGTTACATCAGATGGATTCTGCTAGTGCAATTGATTCCTGAGTGAGAAGACAGATTTCTGATGCTTCCTACTCTGACTTCTTTCCAGAATTTTCTACAATCAATTTTAACAGATACAGTACCCATAATTATGATAATTGCTCTGTGATCAGCTTTAGTATGAGAATGGCAGAGGCAATTAACCCTGATCAGCTGGGAGGAAACAACATTGCATTTGTAGGAAATTATATAATTTGGGTTTATTGTAAATGTAAACACATGTTAAAAAATTATTTCTTTATCTAAATGCTGGAACTTTGTTTTCCTTCCAGAAATGTATTTATAACCATGACTCCCATTTAGTGTAAGGTTTATATTGATATATTAGGGGGGAAGGGGGAGGTATCTCTTTAAGCTACTTAAACTAGCCCAAGATTCTGATAAAACTTCAACCTGGCCTCCTAAATTTCATAGCTATGAATAAATACTCAAAATTTGGATAAAAAGTTCCCAATTTTTAATACTTTTTAAAGCCTTATTTTATAATTTGATTAAATAAGATGATTTCTGTATTGAAATAGATCTTTAATGTTAAATTATATATCAAGCTAACAGTAAAAGAAAAAAGAAATGACCTTATTTTAAAGCTTACATTTCCAATATTTACTTTGCAATTTTTCAGCTTCCAGAAACCAACATTTCTATTAAGAAAAGAAAGGAATAGTTTTGTATATATGTATTTTTATCAATAATCCAAACTTTTGACACTTTTAGATGAACTCTGACAACTCAGTCATTTACTCTATAAAAGCTTAAAAACAGGAAATGCAGTATCTCTGGCTGTCAGTCATCAGAATTAGGATTCAAATCCATAAGTAGCTGCTGTGAGAACCTATAGACCAGGACACACTTTAAAGAGATAGGAGATAGGAATCATTATTCTACTTTAATTACCCTTAGGAGACTAAAGGCAGCAGCAGAACAATCCACTTAATTTGAATGCATAGATGTGAAGAGGAGAACATAGTATTTCTCCTGGCACTGAGAAAAAAATCTCTGGAAGGTCCAAGTCTAGATCTAATATAATAACCTTGGTTTAAAAATATGATAAATAAATAAAAGTTAATTACTATCTAATTTATCAGCAAACTTCAAAGTGTGGTCCATAGACTACCTTATTGGAGTGCCAAACAATATGAACCCATAGAGAACCTCACCAAGACATATTGTAATGAAAATGGATAAAATTAAGGGTAAAGAAATCATATTAAATGTTGTAAGAATAAAAAAAATAAGTTTCATACAAGGAAAATCCCACAAGGCTATCAGCAGATTTCTCAGAGCAACATTACAGGCCAGAATAAAGTGACAGGAGATATTTAAATTACTGAAAGAAAGGAATCTACAACCTAGAATACATTATCTAGCAAGGTTATCATTTTGAATTGAGGAAGAGATACAGTGTTTCCCAGACAAACAAAAACTAAAGGAGTTCACAACAGTACAAAAGAATTACAAGAAATGTTATAGGGCTTCTTTATGAGTACAAGAAATGGTCATAACCACAAATAAGAAAATATAGGAAAGACAAAAAATCTTACTGGTATACACAAATATTTATTAATCAGTGAATAAACTATTTAAAATGCTTATGGTAGGTCAAAATACAATAGTGACAACACTAACTATAACTAAAATGAAAAATAAAGAGACATACAAATAAAGTATAGAACATGACATCAAAAACAGCTGGGAGTAAAAATGCAGTGCTTTTGGAATGCAACTGAATTTAAATGGTCATCAGCTTAAAAGAGAGTGATATATATATATATATATATATATATATATATATATATATAGAGAGAGAGAGAGAGAGAGAGAGAGAGAGAGAGATGTCTGAACCTCATAATAACCATAAATCAAAAACATACAAAAATACCCAAAGAATTGAAGAAAAAATAATCTATTCAGAACACTAAAGAAAACCAACAAATCAAAGGGGCAAGAGAAGAAAGAAAACAGCAAAGAATAAGAAAAAAAAACAATTAAGAAAATGGTAATACACACATACCTATCAATAATTACTCTAAATGTAAATAGACTAAATGTTGCGATCAAAAGACATAGGTGGAAGAATGGATAATAACACGAGCCATCTATATACCTTAAATGAAATTTACTTTAGATTGAAAGAGACACACAAACTAAAAGTGAAGAGACAATAAATTATATTCCATGCAAATAGAAATGAAAAGAAAGCTGGGATAACAATACTCATATAAGACAAAATAGACTTCAAGACAAAGAATGTCAAAAGACACAAATTTTAAGGGAGTCACAAAAAAACAGACACATAGATCAATAGAACCAAATAGAGAGCCCAGAAATCAATCCTTGCTTGTATGGTCAATTAACCTACTACAAAAGAGGTAAAAATATATAATGACATAACCAACAATCTCTTCAACAATTGGTGGGGGGAAGCTGGACAGATACATGCAAATAAAAAAACTGGAGAAGTCTCTTATATTATATACAAAAATGAAGTCAAAATGGGTTAAATACTTAAATGTAAGGCCTGAAACTATAAAACTAGGAAAAAATAAAAGAAGTAAAGTACTTGATATTTCAGTAGTATCTTTATGGATGCATACTCATGAGCAAGGGAAATAAAAGGAAAAATAAACAAATAGGACTTCATGGAACTGACAAGCTTTGGCAGAGCAAAGAAAACCATTAACAAAATGAAAAAACTACCTACTGAAGGTGAGAATATATTTGCAAAAGATATATCTGATAAGGGACTGATATCTAAAATGAATAAAAATTTATACAAATAAATAACAAAAAAGTGAACAATTTAATTGAAAAATGTGAAAGAGCATGACCAGATGAAGGTGCAGTGGATAAAGCATCAGACTGGGAAGCAGAGCACTGAGGGTCGAAACCCTGAGGTTGCTGGCTTGAGTGTGAGCTCATACCAGTTTGAGCAAGGGTTCACTAGCTTGAAAATGGGATAATAGACATGACCCTATTGTCACTGGCTTGAGCCCAAAAGTCACTGGCTTGAGGTCCAAGGTTGCTGACTTGAGCCCAAGGTCGCTGGCTTGAACAAGAGGTCATTAGGTCTGCTGTAGCCCCCTGGTCAAGGCACATATGAGAAAGCAATCACTGAATGACTAAAAATTACAACAAAGATTGATGTTTTTTATCTCTTGTCCTTCCTGTCTGTCTGTCCCTATCTGTACCTCTCTCTGTCTCTCTCTCTTTCACAAAAAAAAAAGAAAAAGAAAAAGGAAAATTATTATGACATGATATACCAAACAACTCAGCAATTCTGTGATAAGGTGCTAAGGAACTGTAAAATTTAGCAGTAGCAATGCCATTTTAAAGAGGAAAAGTCAGTCCTCTTACCCCCTCATTTCTGTGGAGAAAGAAAAGAGAAGAATGAAGGAGGAAGGGCTTGCAAGGGCAATTGAATCATCTAGTCATAGTTTAGCTAATTCTGATAATTCTCTGAAAGGGTTCCTGGGGCCACTTGCCACACAGATGAAACTTATTTGAAAACGCTTTTCTCTTCTCCTTTCTTAAAATCCTTTAGAAAACAATGTTTCTGTACCTTAGTCAAGAAATCCTATACTCGGACTCACACTGAAGTCATGAAAGTGATGAATACCTCTGGATAAAGGGATCATGATACCCTCCTTACCCACCCCAATCAGTATGTGATTTTGTCTATAAAAGCAGGCCTCTGCACTTTAGGGGGGCTGCAGGATTTGGGTTTGTCTTACCCCCCTGTAGTCACCAGCCAATAAACTCCTCAAAAATTTATCTGGACTTGGTGTCTTTGCGGAACTCACTGGCCACTTTACAACATCTGGAGGCCCCACCCCAATCAGTATGTGATTTTGTCTATAAAAGCAGGTCTCTGAACTATAGGGGGGCTGCAGGATTTGGGTTTGTCTTACCCCCCTGTAGTCGCCAGCCAATAAACTCCTCAAAAATTTATCTGGACTTGGTGTCTTTGCGGAACTCACTGGCCACTTTACAACATCTGGAGGCCCCAGCGAGATGCTGGTGCTCCGTGTCACAGGTTGAGACACCCAGACCATTCGGCCTTTCTGGGAGGTTGCCTGTCCCCACCGGATCTCTAGGAGAGGTGCCCCCGGAGATGTTCCAGGGTTCCAGTTATTCTGTGGGCCTCAGACGTCTTGGCAGATACCACTGGTCCTTAAAATTCGGTGATTTGGCAGAGAAATTGAGGAGTGTAAATTCTAACCTCTAGAGGTAAGAAAAGCAGAACTTTTACTCTAATATATTCTGGTTTTCTGGGACTAGTCAATCTGGAACTGTTGTGACTGAGGATCAGATGTGATCAGACTCATGCAATGGTAAGATGACCAATCATCTTCCTTTAGGGAGGACAGTCTTTCTTTTGTAAGTTCTGTCCTCCCTCAAAAAGTGTCCTCCTTTTTGACTTTGAAACATGTAGGTTAAATAAGTTTATAAATATGATGTCTATGAATGCTTGCTTTTAGTTTGCATGGGGTGTGGAAGACAGATTGTAAACTGGCAAAGTCATTATAGCCTAAGGCTTAATTTTAAGACTAAGACTTTCCCACCCTTTTAATATTAAGATCTTCTCAACACTAAGCTTTTCCCCACACCTTGATTGTTGCATGATGTGGTTGGTGCACTATTGTGATGAATTTCATTTATGCCTCAGATAAGAGGCTTTGTATCGAGACTTCCTTATTTGTATACTGGCTTAAAAGATTCTGATTTCTACACTATAAAATGGGGCAGACTGGGGGCTTGCTGTTTCTCAGTTCCTGAAATTAACATTGCAGAGGAGAAGCAGCCAAGATGGTGGAGTGCTGAAGGAGAAGCCAGTTTGTGCAGAGAGAAGGAGATGGGCAACAGAGGTGAATAAGACTGATGAGGTAGATACCTTTGAATTCTAGGAAACTTGGATAAATCAGTGGCTTTGGGAGCCCTGAATGGAAACAGAAGTGTTTTCCCGCTGTGTGTATTTCTCGCTCACCGGGTGTGAGCTAGGATTAAAGTTAATGGCCCACCAGCTCTTGGCTCTATTGTTTTATTACCATCTGTCCGAATCAAATGTGAACCTGCACGGGCCAGGTGGCTGGGATGGTGGCTGTGGCTACTGGCTTTACAGAAGACTAATCTGTAAATGTCCATATTCAATTGATGCAGAGTCAATTCATTGCATGTGATGTGACGTATTTGTATGTAAATGAGTACTTCTTTGTTACAATTATTATTAAAAATTAATAGCCATGTAAGCATAGATACAATATAAAATATTATAAATGGTTTTAGTATGCATTTATCATATTATAGTATATTATTGTTGCAACAAATAAAATGTTTCTTTTATTTACAATATTATTTTCTTCAATTTATTTTTGTCTTCCTTTCATTGTAAAAAAGTTAGTCAACTTGGAGTGGGCTCTTCAGGGCTAAGATGTGTTAATGTGTTCTCAGGAAAGATATTAGTGGGTGTTGGTCAAATAAGTTTGTAAATATGATATATATGTTTGCTCGCTTGTGACTTATATTGGGTGTGGGGGACAGGCTATAAGCAGGCCAGGTCGTTGTAGCCTAAGGTTTGGTTTTAGGACTAAGCTTTTCCCCATACCCTTGACTGATTGTATGATCTGGGTGGTGCACTCTCATGAGGAATCCAATTATGCCTTGGATAAGTGACTTTGTATCAGAGACTTCCTTGTTTGTATATTGGATTAAGGGATTTTGGTTTTCTACACTATAAAGTGGGACAGACCAGGAGCTGGCTCACTCAGTTCCTGCTATCACGATTGCAGGGGCTTCCCTGATCCCTTGCCCTTCATGGGAAAAGCTGGTTTTCTGCTTTTCCCTTGTCTTCTTTTGTGGTTTGCCTGTCTTGGTGAGACACCAATAAATAGGATGGCCCCCCATCCTCCGACTCCGCCATTTCTTTATCGTCTGCCCGAATCCAATGGGAACCTACATGTGAATGGCCAAGATGGCGGCTCCTGGCCTTACAACGGGGATTGAGTAAGTCCTGCCTCGGGCTTCCCAGGACACATCTGTTTGTGTTCTCTGTCTATGCCAAGATCTCCTTCTTTGCTCTTATTATTTCTGACTAAAAACCCCTGAGTGATTGGTGAGTGAATGGGGATCTCTGGTGCCTGCACCTGAGTTTCCAGTTTGTGGATCCACCAATGCTGTGAGACACCTAAGCTCCCATGAAGGACGCTGCCAGGCAGGCACCTGAGTGGCTCCTCATGGGGCACTGCCTGTCCCTTGTTTGTCTTGTTTGTCAGACCATATTTAAAAGGTCTGGTGTTAATATACAATATACATGGTAAATTGTCTGTTTTGAAGTTTCTCTTTGTTCATCAGAGAAATCTCTCATGAAATTTTCTGGTTCCAGCCACCTTCCTTGGACTTGCTAGCTCTCTTTTCTTGGATCCACGACCTCTAGTCTCAAGTCTCTCTGTATGACTTTTCCCCAGAAGAAATTGTTTTTTCTGTTAGCTCCTATCTCTCCTCTTGTGTGAGGCACTGTAAGGCCAGTAGCCACGGCCACCATCCACAGCCGCCTGGCCAGTGCAGGTTCACGTTAGACTCAGACAGATAGTAATGAAACAACGGAGCCAAAAACTGGTGAGCCATCACCTTTAATCCTAGCTTGCACCCAGCGGGCAAGAAATACACATAGTGGCAAAACACTTCCCTTTCCATTCAGGACTCCCAAAGTCACTGATTTATCTAAGTGTCCTAGAATCAAAGGTATCTACCGCACCAGCCTTATTCACCTCTGTTTCCCATCTCCTTTTCTCTGCACAAACTCTGCACTAATTGGCTTCTCCTTCAGCACTCTGCCATCTTGGCTACTTCTCCTCTCCTCCATGCAGCCTTTCTCTGCTCTCCTCTAGCATGGCCTCCTCCTAGAACGTAATCACTCTTCTCCTGGAACAATGTGATCTCTCTTTCCTTTAAAACTTTTTGGTGCAGAAGCTCTCTCCCAACACATATTAACATAATCATGCCCATCCAAGCAAGAAGGGCAACTAATATTATCACCTGGGTGATGGGCTTCCACATGGGCAGCGCCATCTTTAACAAAGTGAGCATAATATATTTTATCTGCCCAACAACCCACCCCTATTCTCACTTTACTACCCACTATCTACACCACTGGTATCCCTGTGCAAGGAAATTAGAACATTACACAAATTACAACAGCACAAATCATACAATTTTAACAATTACAAAGGTACATTTCACCACTCTCTGAGCACTTTGCCAAAAGTGCAAAATGTCCTCAGCCTTCTTTCTAGCCATGGAAAAAGCTTCCTGGGGCAGGGGGTGTGCTTCCAACAAAGCCGCCTCCCACCCCCATTGGGGTATTTCACATTATCCAAAATCTGTAAATCCATTAAACAAAGGAGCCAGTGCCCACTCTGGTCGTAGTCCAGGAAATTAGTCCACGCACATGCGGCCTCAGACACCCCCCTCATCCCTGCCATCCTGGCAGGTCTTACACTGTCCCAAAGAGGAGCATGTGGCAATGGTAGTCAGCATTTCCATCTCTGCTTCAGAGAGCATAATGGCATTCACTCCTATGTCCCAAAATTGCAGACCTACCTGGGGAGTAGTAAGTACTCCTTACCGCTGGGCTGTCATCTTCTGGCGACTGTGGATTGCAACTCCAGTCCATTCTCCTCATCCTCCAAAGAGGAACTGAAACATCAGCTCCCGCTGCCGGGCTTGAGCCCCGGGCCGCTGCCGCCTTCTGCTCCACAGACCTTGAAGCCCCTACCCCAGCCTTAACCCAGGCCTCCTGCCACTGCTAGCTCTCCACAACATCCAGGGCAATCTGCAACTCACAAGCCTGTGATTCCTTCTCCAGAGGCTGCTCCATTTCCAAGTGAATTTCATGAACCTGGTTGGCCTCCTCTGGTGCTTGCTCCAGCTCCAGGGTCGGCATCTCTTTCTCCCGCATTTGTTCCAGCTCCTTCTACTGCTCGGTTTGCAGATCCTGGGCAGCCTCTTCCACAGAGCTCTTGATTTCCTTACGCATGGCTGTAAAAGTCAGCCAGCCTACGGCCCCTGAAAGGACAGCCATGGGGAACCATAATAGCAGATAGTCCTCTACTCCACCACTCAAAGGTGGTGGTGGCTCCATACTGATCTGTATCGAATCCTATCACAGACTATGCCAAATGCATGGCCAGTAGCTACAGCCACCATCACAGCCACCTGGCCAGTGCAGGTTCGCATTAGATTAGATGGACGGTAATGAAACAACAGAGCCAAAAACTGGTGAGCCATCACCTTTAATCCTAGCTTGCACCCAGTGGGCAAGAAATATACACAGTGGGAAAACACTTCCCTTTCCATTCCGGGCTCCCAAAGCCGCTGACTTATCCAAGTTTCCTAGAATCAAAGGTTTCTACCTCACCAGCCTCATTCACCCCTGTTTCTCATCTCCTTCTCTCTGTACTAACTCTATACAAACTGGCTTCTCCTTCAGCACTCTGCCATCTTGGCTACTTCTCCTGTCCTCCATGCAGCCTTCCTCTGCTCTTCTCTATCATGGGCTTCTCCTTAAACATAATCACTCTTCTCCCGGAACAATGTGATCTCTCTTCCCTTTAAAAACTTTTGGCGTGAAAGCCCTCCCCCAACAAATATTAACATAATCTCACCCATCCCAAGCAAGAAAGGCAACTAATATTATCACCTGGGCAACGGGCTTCCACTGGGCAGCGCCATCTTTAACCAAGTGAGCATAATATATTTTATCTGCCTAACAAGCACTTAGCCTTAAAGAGGCAATTTCAATTGGAAGTTTCTGGCTTAAAACCTGAGGGCAGAAGTGAAGGGAAATTCATAAACTTACGGTTTAGTGGCTGTCCACTGGAAGCTGAGGAAAATCTCTTCCATCTCCAGGTCTGATCTTTTCTGGGGTGTATACTGACTGGCCTATATTAAGGAGAGTGCATATCCCAAGGTGGACTCAGCACATGGTTGTCACTTTTGAAAAGCAACTCTGAGAAATTTGTTCTAAAGCCCACAAATTATAAAAAAGCAAACTAGTAAAGTAAAATTCATAGACATATTATATTACTTAAAGCTAAAACTAACTAAAGATCTAAGAGAGTGCTGTGGGAAGTATAGATTAGAACTTTTTAAAAGAAGAATCTTAAAGAAAGAAAAGGGAACAAGGTCAGACAGAAATGTTTGGAAAATAACAAACCATAGGTGTGGACCTTGCTGGTTATCAGTTCCTTGAAATGAACTGCAATCCAGGAAGAAGAATGAGTGATGAGATCATGAGTGATAGGATTATGGATGATAGGATTGTCAGGGAGAGACCCTCCAGTTTCCTCTCCCCTTCCCCTCCCTAAGACATGGAAGTCACATAGCCCTTCATATGTTAGGAGTAGTGATTTGTCACCCTCCACTGGTGTATGAGAAGTTACGTGAAAGAGAATGAGTGCAGAATGAATGAGACTGACACCAGGAGAGGGTTATGATTCTCTCCCACAGGGCTAAGGCATGTTTTGAGTCCCCTCTAAATTTCCCCTATCCTTCCCCAATTCCTTCATGTGGCTTAATTGTTGTCTGACATGAGAGGTATAGAAGGTTCACAGGGGAAACTCACTGCTTTAGCCATGATGGTCAAGGATTGTAAGAAAGTGTTCTCAGGAGATTACAGGGTTACTATGTCCCTGGGAAATTGAGGACCTCATGTGAACTAGAATAGCCTACTGTTGGAAAAATGAGTTTGTAAAATTTGTGTTTTTAGAGTTTGCTACATTTATTGTTAAAAATAGCGCTGGGCAGCCATGTGAGTGCTTGCTCTCAGAGCAGGGCAGTTGATTGCAAGTGGCAGATTGGATTACATTAATGCTTGGGAGAGGCCATTGTTTTGCTAATGTCATCTAGAGAAGAGGCAGAGAAAAAAGCCACGTTTGCAAAAAATAAAATAAAAGGAAAAAGTGGCAGCAGGGATAGTGCTGCCTCCATATTGTTCAAGGCCTCCGCTGCTCTGACTTATGCTCCAAGGAGCATTGCTGTGAAACCAGTGCCCACGGCCACCATCACAGCTGCATGGCCCATGCAGGTTCCCATTGGATTCAGACAGTGGGTAAGGAAACAATGGAGCCAAAACCTAGTGGGCCATCATCTTTAATCCTAGCTTGCACCCAGCAGGCAAGTAAAAACACACACTGGGCTCCAAAACCCACTCACTCATTGCTCACAAAGCTACTGACTTATCCAACTTTCCTAGAATCAAAGGTTTCCAGTTCACCAAACTTATTCACCTCTGTTCCCCATCTCCGTCCTTCTCCCTGCACAAACTCTGCACAAACTGGCTTCTCCCTCAGCACTCCGCCATCTCGGCTGCTTCTCCTGGCCTCCTCCACATGGCCTCTCTCTGCTCTCCTCTCTAATGTTAATCTCAGGAACCAAGAGAGAGCAAGCTCCTGGTCTGCCCACTTTATAGTGTAGAATTCCAAACCTTTAATCCAATATACAAATAGGGAAGTCTCTGATATAAAGTCACTTATCTGAGGCATAATGAGATTCCTCATGAGAGTTTACCACCACACATCAAAAAGGGTGGGAAAGGCTTAGTCCTAAAACCAAGCCCCAGGCTACAAGGATCCTGCCTGCCCAAAGCCTGCCCCCAACACACATTAATATAATCATGCCCATCCCAAGAAGGGCAACTAATATCACCTAGACGATGGGCTTCCACGTGGGCAGTGCCATCTTTAACAAAGTGAGCATAATATATTTTATCTGCCCAACAGTTGCAATGTGACAACTCCTCATGCAGCTCCTGGTGCCTGCTCCCCTTTAGGCACCAGGAATCCCAGGCACCCCGACTGTAAGGCCAGAAGCTGCGGCCATCATCACAGCTGCCTGGCCTATGCAGGTCCGCATTAGATTCGGACAGACGGTAATGAAACAACGGAGCCAGGAACTGGTGGGCCATTATCTTTAATCCTAGCTTGCACCCAGCAAGCAAGTAAAAACACAAACTGGGCTCCAAAACCCACTCATTCAGTGCTCACAAAGCTACTGACTTATCCGAGTTTCCTAGAATCAAAGGTGTTTACCTCACCAGCCTCATTCTCCATTGTTCCTGTTAGGCAGATAAAATGTATTATGCTCACTTTGTTAAAGATGGCGCTGCCCACGTGGAGGCTGTTGCCCAGGTGATATTAATGTGTGTTGAGGGTGGGCTGTGGGCAGGCAGAATCCTTGTAGCCTGGGCTTGGTTTTGGGATTAAGCCTTTCCTACCCTTTTTGATGTGGAGTGGTACAATCCCATTGTAAAGCCAGTGGCCAAGGCCAGGGGCACTATCACAGCAACCTTCCAGCCCATGCAGGTTCCCATTGTATTCGGACAGTCGGTAAAGAAACCATGGAGCCAAAAACTGGTGGGCCATAGTCTTTAATTCTAGCTTTGCACCCGGCGGGCAAGTAAAAATACACACTGGGCTCCAAAACCCAGTCACATTCAGTGCTCACAAAGCTACTGACTTATCCGAGTTTCCTAGAATCAAAGGTTTCTAGCTCACCAGACTTATTCACCTCTGTTCCCCATCTTCTTCCTTATCCCAGATACAAACTCTACACAAACTGGCATCTCACTCAGCACTCCGCCATCTTGGCTGCTTCTCCTGGCCTCCTCCACGTGGCCTCCTCCCGCTGCTGGCTCTATTCTCTCTGCTCTCTCATGCTAACCTCAGGAACCAAGAGCCCAAACTCTCATTCCGTCCCCATTTTATAGTGTAGAAATCCAAACCCTTAATCCAATATACAAAGTAGGGAAGTCTCTAATACAAAGTCACTTCTCTGAGGCATGATTGGATTGTACCACCCCTCATCAAAAAGGGTGGGAAAGGCTTAATCCCAAAACCAAGCCTCATGCTACAACGATTCTCAACACACATTAATATCACCTGGGCAACGGCCTCTTTAACAAAGTGAGCATAATACATTTTATCTGCCCAACACCCATCAAGCCCAGATAAGTGACTTTGTATTAGAGACTTCCCTATTTTGTATATTGGATTAAAGGTTTGGATTTCTACACTATAAAATAGGGGCAGAACGGGAGCTTGCTCTCTTGGTTCCTGGGATGATTAACATGAGAGAGCAGAGAGATCACATCAGAGAGCAGAGAGAGGCCACTTGGAGGAGGCCAGAAGAAGCAGCCAAGATGGCAGAGTGTTGAGTGAGAAGCCAGTTAGTGCAGAGTTTGTGCAGGGAGAAGGAAGGAGATGGGGAACAGAGGTGAATAAAGTCTGGTGAGCTAGAAACCTTTGATTCTAGGAAACTCAGATAAGTCAGTAGCTTTGTGAGCACTGAATGTGAGTGGGTTTTGGAGCCCAGTGTGTGTTTTTGCTTGCCCACCGGGTGCAAGCTAGGATTAAAGACTATGGCCCACCAGCTTTTGGCTCCGTTGTTTCTTTACCGACTGTCCGAATCCATTGCGAACCTGCATGGGCTGGGCTGCTGTGATGGTAGCCCTGGCCACTGGCTTTACAGTTCCCCATCTCCTTCTCTCTGCACAAACTCTGCACTAACTGGCTTCTCTTTCAGCATTGGCTGCTTCTCCTCTCCTCCACATGGACTTTATCTGCTCTTCTTTCTCTGCTCTTTACTCTAATGCTAATCTCAGGAATTGAGAGAGAGCAAGCTCCTGGTCTGCCCACTTTATAGTGTAAAAACCAAAACCTTTAATCCAATATACAAACAAGGAAGTCTCTGATACAAAGTCACTTATCTGAGGCATAATGAGATTCCTCATGAGAATTTACCATCACACATCAAAAAGGGTGGAAAAGGCTTAGTCCTAAAACCAAGCCCCAGGCTACAAGGATCCTGCCTGCCCACAGCCCACCCCCAACACACATTACTACAGTCATGCCCATCCCAAGCAAAAGGGCAACCAACATCATCACCTGGGCAATGGGCTTCCACATTGGCAGCACCATCTTTAACAAAGTGAGCATAATATATTTCTTCTGCCCAAAACCGACCCTTATATTGACTTGATGGTGTAAAGCACTATAAGTCAAAAGGAGGGTTAGCATCCCTTATGCCAGCTGGATAGCTATGAAATAGTGAGTGCATTTTGATGATTTCTTATTTTTCTCAGTAAATCAGTGGTTCATTGGAGGTAGTAGTGTACAATTCTCTTTTTGTAAGTTGTACTAAAATTTGTACTAATAATGAGACATATAAAATTATATAGTCTGTCAAATATGAAAACTTTCTTTTCTACCAAGGATTCATTGTTGTGGAAAAAATATTTCCTATGTTAGAAATATATATGTTATTTCAAGAGTCTTTTGTTAATTCTCCTTTTTATTTGCAATTTCATAGCCCTGTGGTGTTGAAATCTTGGTTTAAATATTAGGAGATATGTAATAATATCTTTTTTATTCAGTGTATAAGTGTTCAGCTTATTATCCTTTCTGAAGCAGTTAAAGGGGTAAGGTCCAGTCTGCTCATAAGTATGTTGACCATGGAAACAATATTGTTCAATATTAAGTCACCAAACCCAGAGTGACAAATATTACTATGGTTTAGCTTAATGGTAGTATTCTCAACATAGTAGGTGGAAATGAAAAAATAAATGCCTAATTGTGGTAGTAGGAAACATTTAAGTTTTGTGCCCTGATTAAAAGGGCTAAAGGATATGAACAGAAATCTGTTTCTCTTGAGCTTTTTAGATATTATCTGTTAGGGTGCATAAAGTTACAGCATAAATAAGGTATGTTTTCTTAGAATGTAAAAGAGATTTATGATTAAGTAGATTATAAGATTTATTTTATGAAGCATTGGTCATTTCAGTTGGTGCTTTTAACTAGATCATTAGAATTTGAGGCATGGTTGTTGTTGGGCAGATAAAATATATTATGCTCACTTTGTTAAAGATGGTGCTGCCCACATGGAAGCCCGTTGTCCAGGTGATTGCTTGGGATGAGCGTGATTATGTTAATATGTGTTGGGGGAGGGCTTTCACGCCAAAAGATTTTGAAAGGAAGAGAGATCATGTTGTTCCAGGAGAAGAATGATTATGTTCTAGGAGAAGCCCATGCTGTAGAAGAGTAGAAAAAGGCCACATGGAGGAAGCCAGGAGAAGCAGCCAAGATGGCAGAGTGCTAAGGGAGAAGCTAGTTTGTGTAGAGTTTGTGCAGAGAGAAGGAGATGGGAAACAGTGGTGAATAAGGCTGGTCAGGTAGAAACTTTTGATCCTAGAAAAACTCTGATAAATCAGTGGCTTTAGGAGCCTGAATGGAAAGGGAAGTGTTTTCCCACTGTGTGTATTTCTTACCCACTGGGTGCAAGCTAGGATTAAAGCAAATGGCCCACCAGTTCTTGGCTCTGTTGTTTCCTTACTGTCTGTCTGAATCCTATGCAAACCTGCATGGGCCAGGCTGCTGTGATGGTGGCCACGGCTACTGGCTTTTCAGATGTAATAGAACATACTTTAAATCCCTTTTTTCCTAAGTGACCTATAGAATTAGAAATTTTAGAATCCTCTTTCTAAGGGAAGCCTCAAGACCTAATAGGCCTGTTAGAATCTGTACTGTACATATACTACCCCTCTTAAGACAACCGAGACCACCTCAAGAAAATGTTTCTAGTTGCCTGGTTGAAGCAGGAGCCTAGCACCCAAGCATGAGAGGAAATTTGGACACTTTCCACCAATTTCTGTTAGCCAGGATCAAGGAAGATACTAAGAAAAAAACACCATACATTTGTCTAAGGTGACAGAAGTTATTTAAGATCCTCAAAAGACTCCCGCAGCTTTCTTAGACTATGGAAAGCTTACAGAGTCTATGCTCCTCTAGACCCAGTGGCACCAGAAAATACTAACACAGTCAACTTAGCCTCTACATAGCATTCAGCTCCAGAAATTAAAAAGGAAATGTACTACAAAAATTAGAAAACTTCCTCAAGATAAGTTTTTTTAAAAAAGATAGAAACATCAGCTGCTAAAAAACAAAGCATTTCAGAAGAGACATTACTCCTCCCTCCCTCATATAGCTCTGTTTGGCACCTAAGATGGCTAGTTATCCAAAGACGGGTAAGATTCCTGAAGGCAGGAAACCTAAGACAGGCGCAGTTGAAGAGGGGCCATCAGGAAAAGGCTTAAGAGCTAACAAAGGTGAAGCTCAAACCCTCACCCCAACAATGCAGGAGACTTCCTCCCTGAAATAGTGGCCTTCATCTACTGTCCAGGGAACCAAAAGAGGGGCAACTTTGTAGAAACTCAAGAAAAACCAAGCAGCTGATGATACCACCAATAAGGTAGCCCTAAAACCAATGCAGCCTCAGAAATTTTAGTAACTTTACTAGAACCTTTGTTGCCAAAGAGTTTTTTTTAAGCAACCAATTAGAAAAAGATTTTACCAGCAGGAAAGGGACAATTAAGAATAAGAAGAAATAATTAGAAAAGTCAGACTTAGAATCTATTGTGGGAGGCATAATGTTTGAGTGTTTAGTCTGTGCCCAAATAAATATGAAGCAAAGTAAAGAAATTATAAAGAGAAATAGGGAGAGAGGAATTTTCCCAGGTGAACATTTAGAAATAGATTTTACTAAAGTAATTGACACCTTTCTAGGATAGGTAGAAGCTTTTCGTACTAGAAATGAGACTGTAGTAACAGTTGTTAAGAAATTGCTATATAAAATTATTTCCAGATTTAGCTTGCCCATTAATATTGGGTCTAATAATGGGCCTGCATTTGTATCCAAGATCTCACAGCTTGTAGGAAAGGCACTCAATATTAAATGGAAATTACACTGTGCCTACAGGCCCCAAAGTTCAGGACAGGTAGAATGCATGAATCAGATCTTAAAGAAAACTTTAACCAAATTTGTTTTTGAAACCAGTGAAAAATGGCCCACCTTACTGCCCTTAGTCCTCCTTAGAGCAAGGTGTACCCCCCACAGGGAAGAATTCACTCCTTTTGAAATAATGTTTGGTAGCCCCCTCCCTTACTATCAAAACTCAAAGAAGATCTAAAAGCTGAGTTAAGTAACCACTCCTTCCTTAAGTACTTACAGGGTCTGCAGATTACTCAGCGGGCTATCCAAAAGACTGTCTGAAAGGTGCTTCCAGCACTGCCAGGAGATCCAGTACATCCTTCAAACCTGGGGACTCAGTCTGGGTAAATAAGTACACCACCCAAGGGCTGACTCCCACATGGACAGGTCCACACACTGTGATCCTGACCACTCCCACTGCTGCTGAGGTAGAAGGTATACCTGCCCGGATTCACCACAACTGGTTGAAGCCTGCAGTGCCAATGGAGATGCCCTCATGGACAGTGGAAACTGACCCCAGCTACCCTTGTAAGTTTACCCTGAGAAGGACAACATGACTTGCTCCAGCCAGAAACTGGAGCTGGCTGGTCCACACATGTCAGAACCCTAGGAACCTTGCCATGGGACTCCTTATGATTGGACTCTGGGGAGGGAGGGGAGCTAGGGCAGAGGACTGTGAACTGTGTACTCATATCACCAAGGAAGGCCAAAAGATCTCTACCACCTTGCTTTTCTATAGCTTCTATGAGTGCTAGGGAACTCAGAAAGGGACCTGTACCTATAATCGGACTCAATATTCAATATGTGACCCAGGGAATGACCAACTTTATATCTGTTATAACCCCACAGACCCTTCTACTGAAGTCATGTTTGAGATAAAAATAGCAAAGGGAGGAGAAGTTTGGGGATGGAAGGATGGGCCAAGCATGGTTCAAACTAGGCTCAAGAGAAAGACAGAATAAGTCACCTTATGTTTTGATGCATATGCTGCTATAAGTCATACAGAAAAAGGGTGTGGGTCTCTCAGTTGGGAGAGACGCTATAATGTAAACAAGAAGTATATATGTGTTCATAGCTACTTCCGTGGATTAAGTTGTTACTATTGGTTGTGTGCCTGATGGGGTACTTGGGAAAAGGACATCTCTAAAAGGAAAGAAGTATATTTTAAGAAAGGGGTACCTCTGTCAAACTGCACCACCCAGGTGTGTAATCCCTTAGAACTGATCCTAACAAATCTCCTAAACCCCCGTTGGAAGACTGGAGAAATGCTAACACTTGGCATTAATGTGACAGGGCTAGATCCCATTGTTCCAATTGTTATTAGAGGTCAGGCACTGGACCACCCCACACAAGCCTTCCAAGTATATAAGTCCTTTTATAAGGAAGCAACTGAACCCCTACCTCCACTCCCACACTCAACTAAGAACTTATTCCTTAGGATGGTTGAGAAAATAGCCCATTCCCTAAATGTCACCTCTTGCTATGTATGTGTGGGAACTCTAATGGGGGAAAAATGGCCATAGGAAGCCAAGGAACTAGTTCCGACTAGGGCTAGGCCAACTGTAACAACCCCCTGCACCTCTGATGACAGCCAATAGATTTTAAAACATGCTATCATAGGGCAATATTGCTTAGCCAGAGGAGGAGGAGATCTGACTGAATCAGTTGGAGAACTGACTTAGTTCAGATGGAGAGAAATCCGTTGGCTATATTCCATGAGCTAACTGGAGCCTGGCAGGACCCAGGCAGGGCCAGAGACTGGATAGCACCACATGGACTTTACTGAATCTGTGGGAACAGGGTTTATACCCGTCTCACCAATAATTGGGAAAGAAGCTGTATAATAGGTATGATAAAGCCCTCCTTTTTCCTCTTGCCTCTGAAAACAGGAGAATTGTTTGGCTATCCAGCTCCACAGCCCTTATAACAGGTAAAAAGAGAACTCCCAATAGGAGACTAGAAAGATAATAAGTTGTCCCCAGAGCGGATAATCCAACACTATGGACCTGCTACCTGGGCAGAGGATGGATCTTGTGGATACCACATCCCCATTTACATATTAAAAGTTATTATCTGATTTCAGGAAGTTTTGAAAATCATTACCAATGAGACTGGGAGAGTCCTAACCCTCTTTGCACATCAGCAAACTCAGGTGGGATATACCATTTACAAAAGCAGGTTGGCACTAGACTATCTGTTAGCAGCAGTAGGAAGAGTTTGTGGGAAATTCAATCTCACTAATTGTTGCCTGCAAATAGATGACCAGGGCCAGGCAGTTGAGGACCTTGTCAAGTAAATGACAAAACTGGCACATGTGCCTGTACAAGTCTGGCATGAATGGAACCCTGATAGCCTTTTTGGGGGATGGTTCTTAGTCTTTGGTGGGTTCAAAACCCTAATAGGAGCAGTCTTACTGCTCCTAGGGACTTGCCTAATAGGTCATGTCTGGTGCCACTGCTAATGAACAGCATAAAAAGCATGATCGAGATCACTGTGCAGTGAAGAACTACAGATTAATGATCCTCCAAGGTACTTACACTTCCCCCACCCTGCAGAGGAGAATGAATCAAGGATTTTACCCATGACATAAAACCAGTGGGGAATGTGATAAGGTGCCAAAGAACTGTAAAATTTATCATTAGAAATGCCATTTTAAAGAGGAAAAGTCAGGCCTCTTACCCCCTCTTTTCTGTTGAGAAAGAAAAGAGAAGAATGCAGGAGGAAGGTCTTGCAAGGGCAAGCCCTTGTAATTCCTATAATTCTCTGAAAGGGTGCTTGGGGCCACTTGCCACACAGAGCAAAGAAGATAGAACTTATCTGAAAAACTCTTCCTCCTCTCTTTTCTTAAAAGCCTTTAGAAAACAATGTTTTTGTACCTTAATCAAGAATTCCTATACTCAGACTCACCCTAAAGTTATGAGACTGATGAACACCTCTAGACAAAGGGATCATGAGCCCCTCTTTACCCAACCCAACTGGTCTGTGATTTTGTCTATAAAAGCAGGCCTCTGAACTGTAGGGGGGCTGCAGGATTTGAGTTTGTCTTACCCCCCTGTAGTCGCTGGCCAATAAACTCCTCAAAAATTCATTTAACTTGGTGTCTTTGGGGAACTTGCTGGTCACTTCACAACAATTCCACTTCTGGGCATTTATTCTAAGAAAGTATATATATATATATATATATATATATATATATATATATATATATATCACCTATGTTTATGGATACATTAATGGATAAAGATATTTTTATGCGCAATGGAAATTATACAGCAACAAAAACATGCATAGGTATAGAGGGTATAATGCTAAGTGAGATAAATCAGGCAAAGAGAGACAAACACCTACGGTCTAACTTATACATGGAATCAAAAGAAACAAAGCAAACAAACAAAACAAAAACTGATGCAAAGAAACTGAGTCACAGGGATGGTTACCAGGAGGAAGGGGGTTAGGGGATGGGAACAAAGTGAAGGGGAATATTATTTGTCCAATAACAGGTAATTATTAGAATTAGTGGGGTGATCATATTCTAAGGTAAGAAATCAAATCACTGTATTGTACACCTGAACTATTATAACTAATGTGCTATATTAAAGAAAAAAATCATATACTAATTTGTATATAAATGTTAAAGTGAGAATGGTTCATATTTCTGAATAATGAAGATAATCAACAGTGAATGAACAGATTCTCTGAATCAGGTTCTCAAAGGTTGAGTTTAAAGAAATTGCAATTCTATGCCAATAACCAGTAGATTACTTTTCAAACAATACTTTAAGAGATACAACTATGTGTAGTAAACTATATGTTATCACCACCTAGAACAAGATATAAAACATTTTCATTTCATTAAGTTTCTCTTACTTGTTTTTAGTCAATTCTCCTGAATACTCCAACTGTATTAAGCACAATTCTGACTTTTCTCAATGTACATTGGTTATATATATCTATATAAATAAAAATGTAAATGCTTGTTTGTTCAAAATCTTAAATCTCTGAAAGTTCTTCACTGATTGCTTTGAAATTTTGAAACAACGTTGCATTCATATATGCACTCTTTTTTTTTACATACCTACTATTATATAGATATACAGTGTGTCTGTAAAGTCATGGTGCACTTTTGACGGGTCAAAGAAAGCAACAAAAGACGATAGAAATGTGAAATCTGTACCAAATAAAAGGAAAACTCTCCCAGTTTCTGTAGGATGATGTGGCAGCATGTGCACATGTGCAGATGATAATGCAACACCATGTATACAGCGGAGCAGCCCACAGCCATGCCAGTTGAGATGTGGACAGTACAGAGAAAAGTTCAGTGTGTTCTGTGGCTCGCTAAATTAGAATTAGTGACCAAAGTGCAACGTGAATATCGGTGCATTTATAACGAAGCACCACCACATAGGAATAACATTACTCGGTGGGATAAGCAGTTGAAGGAAACCGGCAGTTTGGTGGAGAAGCCCCGTTCTGGTAGGCCATCAGTCAATGACAAGTCTGTAGAGGCTATATGGGATAGCTACATAAGGAGCCCTAAAAAATCTGTGTGTGAACCCACATCGAACTGCACTGAATGGTATGAAACTGGGAGAGTTTTCCTTTTATTTGGTACAGATTTCACATTTCTGTCATCTTTTGTTGCTTTCCTGTGACCGGTCAAAAGTGCACCATGACTTTATGAACACACTGTAGATGTCACACCTGTGAGAGGTAAAAACATGCTTATTTTGAAAAACAGTACCATCTGTTGGATGTAAAAGCAACACACGCTGTACTAAATATTTTACGATTCCATTTCAATGTTTCTGATTGACGATCCATTTACGTGCAGCCATACTTGAGGATGCATGGTTGCAAGCACGACGATTGTGTTCTGCAGCTTCAGATCTGCTTTGTTCTCAACAGAATGAATGCAACAGGCTGAGAGTGGCTGAAAGATGTCAACGAAAAACAGCAGATCAGCATCAAACACAACTCCATGCTCAGCAATCATGTGATTACAATCACCTTGCATTCTGGTACAACCCAGCTGATGACTATAGTTTGAGCTGGCATGTTCTCATTGTCACTATGACTGAAGTGTGTCTTTATTGCAAGGCTCTGAAATTTAATGGAGAAACGAAAGGAATGTGTTGTGCCCCCGGAAAAATTAAACTGCCTCAACTTGGAGAACCACCAGAGCCATTAAAAACTTTGCTTGCCGGATATACTGCTGAATCAAAGCATTTCCTATCTAACATCAGGAAATAGAACTCATGCTTCCAAATGATGTAGTTCGGCACAGAAATCATAACAGCTCATTTCATGCCAACTTTTAAAGTGAAAGGACAAATTTATCATAAAGCCGGCTCCCTACTTCCATTCCCAGATGGTCAACATAAATTCCTACAAATGTATTTCATCAGTGGTGGCAATGATGAATTGAATGCACGCTGCTGAGTTTCTACCGGCAAAAAAAAGTTCCATCGTTTCCCACTGCAAGAGCTTCTTCATGAAAAAAAAAACAATTTAGTGCGTTTGTTCAAAACAGCAATTGACATGATGCCATCTAATACACAAGATTGTTATTCATGCTGACAAAACAGCTGCTGGAGAACATGTGTGAAGATTCAATGCTCCAACTATAGATGAAGTGGCAATTGTTATAGTCGGAGATCAATTCCAACCTAGAGATATTGTTCTTCATTGAAGAAACAATTAATTGACAAAAGCTGCAGAAACTCATTGATTCTACAATGCCCTGCAAAATCCAATCATTTTTTGGGGTGGTGCCAATGGATATCACTGCAACATTAAGATGATCAATCCAGTCAGTGGTGAAGAAACAAGTATGAAATGCCACACAATGAACCGATTAATGATTCGAGAGCATGAAGACAATCACATTTTTAAATGCCATCAATTGTTTCACCAATACATCATAGATATGTATGTAAAAATCAAAACAGATTATTTGATATTCATCCATTTGAATCAGACCAAGCTTCGCTCTGAAGAATATGTTCATTTGTGAGATGCAGTTATAAATGACGGTAATACAACTAACATTGGAAGACTAACGATTTTGCCACCTTCATATACAGGCAGTCCACATCATATGCATGAGTATGCTCAAGATGCAATTGCGTATGTTCGTCACTATGGGTATCCAGACCTATTCATTACATTCACATACAATCCAGCTTGGGATGATATACAACAGCTCTTACTTCCTGGCCAATCGCTGGTGGATAGGCATGACATCACAGCACGTGTTTCCAGACAGATGCTGAAATCGCTGATGGATTTCATGGTAAAACATGAAGTGTTTGGGTCTGTGCGCTGTAAAAAAACAATGAGCAATGTCATAGAAACAACAATCTTGACAGGATCTTTCAAAGGTGAAGATGTCCTCATTCCTCACATTCCTATGATTCCAACGGATATGCCATTTCAATTTAAGAGACTGCAATTCCCAATTTGATTGGCGTTTGCAATCACTATCAACAAAGCTCAGGGCCAATCTTGAGAATTGTGCGCTTTAGATCTACACACGGATTGCTTCTCACATGGACAATTATATGTTGCGTGTTCTAAATTCTGCAAACCAGACAATTTGTGTATCTGCACAGACAATGGGACAACAAAAAATATTGTATACCCACAAGCATTGTGAAATTAAAACATATTAGAAACGTGTGCTTTCTCTTTTCTTTCTTTTCCATTTAACCAGACTGAGCCACAGCAATGCATGGCTGGGTACAGCTAATATTATATATATATTTAGCAAGAGAGGGACAGACAGGGGCAGACAGACAGGAAGGGAGAGAGATGAGAAACATCAGTTCTTTGTGGCACCTTAGTTGTTCATTGATTGCTTTCTCATATGTGCTTTGACCCAGAGACTCCAGTCGAGTCAGTGACCCCTTGCTCAAGCCAGTGTCCTTGGGCTCAAGTCAGTGACCATGGTGTCATGTCTTTAATCCCACACTCAAGCCAGTGACACTGCGATCAAGCTGGATGAGCCTGCTTAACCATGGAGTTCCAAACCTGGGTTCTCAGCATCCCAAGCCAATTCTCTATCCACTCACTGCACCACCACCTAGTCACATAGATATATTATATTTGTTCTTTAGCCTCATCAAAATGAAATGTACAGTAGGCCATCTTTTGCTTTTCTTTTCCTTCCCTCACCATACTATTTTTGAAGCAGATAATTTTTAGGCACACTGGAATTTGAGAACTGAAGCTCTCTAAAGAAGAAATGGCCATAGGGAAACTTGATGTTGAAACCACTTTCTCTGAGGGGATGGAATCTTTTCAAACTATCATCCCATTTTAAAGTCATCTTGCATTTGAGGCAGACCCATTACATGGCTGCCCAAGTCTATTAAATTGATATCTTCTACATTAATGATTTCACTCATGGAGACCAAACCAACGTTAGAAATCAAATGCTGATTTTTTGTCATTATACTTTCCTCACTTTTAAAGAAATACTTGTCTTTATTTTGAAATTATTTGAGGAGAATTTTATATTTTATTTATTCATTTTTAGAAGAGCGGAGAGAGAGAGAAGGGGAAGGAGCAGGAAGCATCAAATCTCATATGTTCCTTGACCAGGCAAGCCCAGGGTTTAAAACTGCCGACCTCAACATTCAAGGTCAATGCTCTATCCACTGTGTCACCACAGGTCAGGCCAAGGAGAATTTTAATAATACTGTAATGACAGCAAGTCAACATTCCAGCAATACCAGGCTTTACATCAAATAATCAGTAGTGGCTGAACTTAGTATTCACTATTTTTTTCTCAGTCCTTTCAGCTTGATTTCCAGAGACTTTCACTCAAGAATTTTAATTAGTTTCTCAAAATGGGGAGTGTTAAAAAAAAAGAGAGGGGAGTGTTGCAGAGACAATGATGACTCAGAGACCACATGGCGGGTACCAAGGAACCTAGGGGAGACCACCTCACAATCCCTTATACAGGTTTCATGAGATGGCCCTGATGCCCAGTCCTTAAAGGCACTTATTGATACACACAAAATAGAAGGAGGGGCAAGAATGAGGAAGTCAGGAAGCAGAGGAGAGAATGAGGAATTCAGGAAGGGGAACCTCTTTAGAGCAGATTAAAGGGCAAGCAAAGTAGCTCAAATGTCCCCACCTATTGATTAATCAGAATTGCTAATTCTATCCCTATTTTGCTGTGTTCAGCAAGGTACTGCCTTTAGTACTTTTGTCAGTAAAGCCACTGTGGCTTTTGCCTCAGGGCTCTGAACTCTGTCTCTGTTTTATGTTCCTATTTAGGGCCTCTACAGTAGTAAATAACAGAGCAAAAGGACAAAGTTATAATTATTAGAGATGCATAAAAATGAAGATAAAAAACATCTATTAGATCACCTAGTCTTTAGCCATGCCAGGGAGATGTTGGTCACTGTGGTAGGTTGCTGAGTATTTTGCTGAGTTCAGTGGTTTAAGCAATTTGGCTTCCGTTATTCTTTTGGTTAAGACTTCTGCAATCAAATAACTGCTGCAGAAACAAAACTTTACTGGAGATGTAAAGATTTTTTCTTTTAAGTTGGAGAAGCACACTTCTGTGTTTCTGCTATTTTCTCACATTACTACCATACTTTACTTCTGACACCAGATGAGTGGGTTTTCCATACATCAAGCACTTCTCAGACATCAGATGAATATTGTAAGGCCAGTAAGTACGACAACCATCACAGCCGCCTGGCCAATGCAGGTTCACATTTAATCCAGACAGATCATAAGGAAACTGCAAAGCCAAAAACTGGTGGACCATTTTCCTTTATTCTAGACTCATACTGGCCAATGAGTGAAAAACAAACACACGGGGCACCAAAACCCACTCACATATTCCTCCAGTTCCACAAGCAGGAGAATCTTTCCGGTTTTCCTGAATCAAAGGCCTAATAACCTCACTCAGTCCCCTCTACATGCTTCCATTTGGCTGCCTCCTTTCCTCCATGCGGCCTCTCTACCCTGGAACAATGTGGTCTCCTCCTCTCTCTACAAGAACGTGGTTTCTCTCCTGAAAATGGCCTAGTAGCTCTACCTTTTAAAACCTTTAGGTGCAAAGCCCTTCCTCCAGCACACATTAGCATAACCAAGCCCCTTCCCAAGCATGAGAAACGACTGGCTGTATCATGTGAGAGCATCACCACATGAGAGCAGTGCCCATCTTTAACAGAGTGGGCATAAAATAACCTATCTGCCCAACAAATACCCTATCATTTAATACACTTCTGACAATATGTTGGTCAAATAAGTTTGTAAATATGATATGTATGTTTGCTCGCTTATAGTTTGCATTGAGTGTGGGGGACAGGCTGTAAGCAGGCAGGGTTGTTATAGGCTAAGGCATAGTTTTAAGACTAAGCTTTAACCCACACCCTTGACTGTTGCATGATAGGGAGTGGTGCACTCTTATGAGGAATCCCCTTTATGCCTCAGATAAGTGACATTGTATCAGAGACTTCCTTATTTGTATATTGGCTTAAAGATTTGGATTTGTACACTATAAAATGGGGGAGAGGAGTCCATGCTGTAGGAGAGCAGAGAAAGGCCATGTGGAGGAGAGGAGAAGCAGCCAAAATGGTGGAGTGCTAAAGGAGAAGCCAGTTTGTGCAGAGTTTGTGAAGAGAGAAGGAGATGGGGAACAGAGGTGAATAAGGCTGGTGAGGTAGAAACCTTTGATTCTAGGAAACTCGGATAAGTCAGTGACTTTGGGAGCCCTGAATGGAAGAGAAGTGTTTTCTCACTGTGTGTATTTCTTGCCCACCAGATGCAAGCTAGGATTAAAAGGTAATGGCCCAGCAGTTCTTGGATTCGTTGTTTCATTACTGTCTGTCTGAATCTAATGCGAACCTGCATGGGTCAGGAGGCTGTGCTGGTGGCCACAGCTACTGGCCATACATTTGGTGTACTCAGCAGGATTAGATACAGTTTTGTATGGAGCCACCACCACCTTTGAGTGGTGGAGTAGAGGATTAGCTGCTGTTATGGTTTCCCATGGCTGTCTTTTTGGGGGCATTAGGCTGGCTGACTTTTACAGCTATGTGTGAAGAAACTGAGAGCTCTGTGGAAGAAGCTGCCCAGGACCTGCAAACTGAGCAGTGGAAGGAGCTGGAGCGAACATTGGAGAAAGAGATGCTGACCCTGGAGCTGGAGTAAGCACCGCAGGAAGCTGACCAGGTTCATGAGATTCGCTTGGAAATGGATCAGCCACTGGAGAAGGAATCACAGGTTCATGAGTTGCAGATTGCCCTGGATGTTGTGGAGAGCCAGCAACAGTGGGAGGCCAGGGCTGAGGCCGGAACTGGGGTTGCAAGGCCCACAGAGCAAAAGGCGGCAGTGGTCTGGGGCTCGAGCCTGGCGACAGGAGCTGGTGTTTTCAGTTTCTCTTTGGAGGATGAGAAGATTCAGGCTGGATTTGCAATTGGCTGTATCCAGAAGGTGAGAGCCCAGCAGCAAGGAGTACCTACTATGCCCCTGGTAGGTCTGCGACTTTGGGACATAGAGGTAAATGCCATCATGCTCTCTGGAACAGAGATGAAAATGCTGACTGCCATTGCCACATGCTCCTCCTTGGGACAGTATAAGACCTGCCAGGATGGCAGGGATGAGGGGGGTGGCTGAGGTCCCATGTGTGTGGACTGATTCCTAGACTATGATCAGAGTGGCACTGACTCCTTTGTTGGATAGACTTACAAATTTTGGACAATGTGAAATTCCCTGATGGTGGTGGAGGGCAGCTTTGCTGAAAGAACTCTCCTGCCCTGGGAAGCTTTTCCCATGGCTAGAAAGAAGGCCGAGGACATTTTTTGCTTTTGGCAAAGTGCTCAGAGACTGGTGAAATGTATCTTTGTAACTGTTGAAATTGTATGATTTGTCATGTTGTTGTAATTTGTGTAATGTGCCTAATTTCCTTGTGCAGGAATACTTGTGCCTTAGATTGTGAAGCGAGCAAAAAGGCTGGAATATTGGTGAAATAAGTTTGTAAATATAATACATATGTTTGCTCGCTTATAGTTTGCATTGGGTGTGGGGGACAGACTATGAGCAGGCAGGATCCTTATAGCCTAAGGCTTAGTTTTAAAACTAAGCTTTTCCCCACACCCTTGATTGTTTCATGGTGAGGGGTGGTGTACTCTCATGAGGAATTCCATTATGCCTCAGATATGTGACTTTGTGTCAGAGATTTCCTTTTTTGTATATTGGATTAAAGGTTTTGATTTATACACTATAAAGGAGAACAGAGAAAGGCCACATGGAGGAGAAGAGAAGCAGCCAAGATGGCAGAGTGCTGAAGGAGAAGCCAGTTTGTGTTGAGTTTGTACAGAGAGAAGGAGAGGAGATGGGGAACAGAGGTGAATAAGGCTGGTGAGGTACAAACCTTTGATTCTAGGAAAGTTGGATAAGTCAGTGGGTTTGGGAGCCCTGAATGGAAAGGGAAGTGTTTTCCCACTGTGTGTATTTCTTGCCCCCAGGTGCAAGCTAGGATTAAAAGGTTCTTGGCTCCGTTGTTTCATTACCATCTGTCTGAATCAAATGTGAACCTGCATGGGCCAGATGGCTGTGATGGTGGCCGTGGCTACTGGCCATACAGTCATATCCCACAAGTTAAGGACTCAGTCCCACAAGACAGCCCCCACTTCAGATTAAGTCCAGGTTATTCTTGTAGTTTCCTAACTGACAGGCTATACACTGAGGTTCCAATGACCTCTTCCTTGGTGTATGACCATTGGTCGCCACTGTTGTGGCCATGCAGGTTCTCATTGGATTTGGGCAGATGGCAAATGTAAAGCCAGTATCCAGGGCCACTATCACAGCCGCCTGGCCCATGCAGGTTTGCACTGGATTCGGACAGTTGGTAAAGAAACAACAGAGCCAAAAACTGATGGGCCATCATCTTTAATCCTAGCTTGGACCTGGCGGGCAAGTAAAACACACGGGACTCCAAAACCCACTCACATTCAGTGCTCACAAAGCTACTGACTTATCCGAGTTTCCTAGAATCAAAGGTTTCTAGCTCACCAGACTTATTCACCTCTGTTCCCCATCTCCTTCCTTCTCCCTGCACAAACTCTGCACAAACTGGTTTCTCACTCAACACTCCGCCATCTTGGCTGCTTCTTCTGGCCTCCTCCATGTGGCCTTTCTCTGCTCTCTGCTCTCTAATGCTAATTTCAGGAACCAAGAGAGCAAGCTCCCGTTCTGCCCTCATTTTATACTGTAGATTCATAACCTTTAATCCAATATACAAAACAGAGGAAGTCTCTAATACAAAGTCACTTATCTGAGGCATAATTGGATTGTACCACTCCACAGCAAAAAGGGCAGGAAAGGCTTAGTCCTAAAACCAAGCCTCAGGCTACAAGGATCCTGCCTGCCCACAGCCCGTCCCCAACACACATTAATATCACCTGGGCAACGGCTTCCACGTGGGCAGCGCCATCTTTAACAAAGTGAGCATAATACATTTTATCCACCCAACAGTAAAGAAACAGTGGAGCCAAAAAATAGTGGGTCATTCTGTTTATTCAAGTCTTGTACTGGCGGATAAGCAAACAGGCAAGGAAGAGTGCTTACCTCTCATTCAGAGCTCCCAAAGCCCTGATGAATTCTCCACATTCTCTGGTTCTACAACCTGGAAAATCTTCTCTGGTTCCTCCTGGAATCAAAGAGCTCCCAAAGCCCCTCAGCTCTAGTTCCACATCTGTACTCCTGCCTTTACTGCAAAACACAGGCTGAGGTAAAATAATCCCTTCTCCAGCAAACATTAACAATACAATGGCTCCTCCTAAACAGGAAGGTAATCTACAATTTGCAATGTACTGCCCTGAAAGCAAGCACCACAGTTTTTCACAGACTACATACACATGGCACTGCCCAGGCCTATGCAAAATATAAACAAGCAAACCTAAAAAACACATTTTACAAATTTTTTTGCTCAACACTTGGGTTTGATAATTAGTTAGAATGGCTCAGAGAACTCCTGAGAAACACTTATGTTTACCAGTTTATTATAAATTATATAATCAATGATACAGACAAACATCCAGATGAAGAGATTCCCAAGGTGTGAACTGGAAGGGTCCTGAGTACACGAACTTCTGTCTCTGTTCAGTTGAGGTGTATCACCTTTCCAGAATGTGGGTGTATTTATCCCAACCTGTACTTTTGGGATTTTTATGGAGGTGTCATCATATAGGCACAATTGATCATTAACTGAGTTTCCAGCCCCTCTCCCCTTCTCAGAGGAGGAAGGATGGGTTTTATAGTTCCAAGATTCTAATCTTGGCTTGGTCTCCAGGGCAAGGTCCAGGGCTTACACCAGTTTCTGTCCTGAAGCTATTTATGAGCCCAGCAAGAATTACTTTATTAAAACAAAAGGCATTACAATTACATAGGAAATTCCAAATTTAGGAGCTCTTTCTGAGGAACCAGGGGCAAAGAGACCACAAATTAGAATTCAAAATTCTTCTAGTGCTCTTAGGACATTGCAAGGGATTTAGAAACAATGTGCCAGAAATGGGGAGCAGAGACAAATAGACTTGTTTTTCTGTTATTTCACACCTTTTCTTCTGTGACCCTCTACGAACTTAAAATAATGTTATCTTACTTTTTATTAAATGTCAGAAGATTTGATGATAAAAGTTAGAAGTGAACTGACTCATTTTCTTGCTGCTATTGCACTGAAAGGCCTTTTTGAGGGGGTGCAGGCAAGCATATAAGATTCACTGAGAAGAGGAGTAGTCTCGACAGTGGGGACCTTTGCATGGTTGATGGACAGCATGGGAATACTCAGTGCAAGGCTAGCGAGAGAAGGCTACTGAAGGCAAGGTCAGTTAAAATTTGCCCCTTGAGGGGAATACGCTGAGGAAATTTGGAACCTGAAATATTTCCTTTTTCACTTCCATCATTAACACAATAGCATTTTATATTTATAACTTTTCCCTCAATTTGCATTTTATCCTGTTTTGTCTAATTACTCTCTTGAATTAACTATCAGGGCTCAGAAAAAAAAGTATAGACTATAATAGTTCAAGTCATAGAGCTGAAAAATTTTCTGTCCTAAAGCAACTATTTAGCTACATTGTATCTTTATTATATATAAAATATATTAAATTTCACTAAGAGATGAATCAACTTGTACTTGTGGGACTTTAACATGATCAGTAAAAGACTCACAAGTTATAGTCACAGTTCTGTTGGATGCTATGGTTTTGTTATAAAGTACCGCATCCCAGATTCTGAAAAACATTGTACCTCATTTCATTGAGTTCATGTAGAGACATCCAGTCCAGATGAATTTTGAAGAATTTTATTAGAGAAGGAAATTTAATATGCCGGCCACATATGGCTAACACAGGGAATCTGCTAGCCCAAATCGTGCAGTGCCAAAAATAGTTCAGAGGCTGTTTATATACCCTTGCTCACATACATAGGCAGGTGTAGGGGGGGGAGCATGACATCATGGCACGAGCTTGCAATATTTGTTTAGGGGATACACAGAAACATTAAGACTCTCAAGATAACACAGTCAAAGATGTTTACAAATCTTTCAGGGTTCATCTTCCCTTACTAGCCTAGAGGTATTTTACCCTCAAGATTCCAGGGAGAGGGAGGAACTACAATCAATGCAAGGTGGTATGTAAATTCTGTCTCCTACTGAAAGAGAAGAAGTTTCTAGGTTAACCTTTATTTTATATTTAAAACTGAATGACCCATTATTCTTGTAAGCCAGAAACTTCTACATTCTTCTCCCTCCTCTCCCTAAAGGAGAGACAGGACAGGAAAGCCTGATAGGAAAGCCTGACCTTTCCTCCCAGAGTATCAATATCAATTTTCAGCTTTTGGTATCTTACAACAGTTTCTAATCTTATTTATTCCAAGTGTCAAGGAATGAAAGCCACTCTAACTCTGGGTCACACAAGTGGTCTCATAGCCCCATTACCTTTTGCTTCAAAGGAGAATACATCATTGAAAATGCTACTATTTCTGGGCTGAGGTCTTTTCCATCTCTTTGACCTTTGATGCTTTCTCAATGATTTAGTATGACTTCTGTTTCATAGAGATGGAGATAAAATGCACATTTCCCCTCTATGTTTCATTCTGTACATCTGTCTCTATTGGAGAAACAGACATTTTATAACTTTGAAGTTCTGTGCTGAAAGATTAAGTATAAAAAAAATAGAGAAATATTTGATTCCCATGAAATCTCAAAATGGGTAAACTCTACAAAGTGTTATGTAAAAATAGACTATTTGAAATGGAAACAAAAAGATATGGTCAAAATCATAGATTCGCCACTGACTAGCTGCAAATCACATAATCCTAACATAATTTTTTTTTCACTTGTAAACTGGTGACTGTAATTCTTGGTTTACATGGTGGAGAAGTTTTGTTATTTTTGTGTTGATTTTCTGTGTGTGTGTGTGTGCGCGCGCGTGTGTGTAGATCAGATGAGATCATCTATGCACCTGTATACTAACAAGTACTATAGAAATATTGCTGCTGGTGTTGATGCTGAATCTACTGGCAAGCACTGTGGCAAATTCAAAGTCAGACAGATTTAAAAATTATTGATTATAAACAAACTCCTAAAAATATAACTATTTAAATAAAGTATATAGTAATTAATAGATATTAAACACATTAGAAATGACCAATAAATATTTTCTTTCTAATTCCTCTGCCTGTACACACATATACACACATTCCAAAACATACATTTGGGACTATGGAAAGTTGGTAACTTCCAGCCTGTGAGCTAAGCCTGGATCACCATATGTCTTAGTAAATAAAATTTTATCTGAATACAGCCACAGTCATTTGCTTATGTAGTATCTATACATGCTTCCCACCTATAATGGCACAATTGACTAGTTGCAAAAAAGAAAGTATAGCTTTACATTTCACAGGCCTACATGGTTCTTCATAGAATGTTTATTAATCTTTGGTCTAGAAAAAATCTAGATCTAGTATTAAAAACATAGGAAATGAATAGTCTTGTCATCTAGTGGTTACTTACTTAGATCACAGACACTTAAACTTGGGATATAAGTGAGATCTCAAACTTTTGGTGCCAGGACCACATTTATAAATAACCTTTGGCTTATGGAGGTTATCACTATAATTATCATATCCAAAATTGAAAACAATTTAAAAAATATTTGTATATTAATTTAAACATAGATAATATTTTTACATATCAAATAAATGACAATGAAATTAAAAATAAGTTTATTCTTCCAAAGAAAAAAATAGTACAATGATTAACATTGCTTTATGGTTTTGCAAATCTTTTTAATGTCTTGCTTAATTGAAGACTGTGTAAATCTCATATTTGTGTCTACATTCAATCTGTGTGAATATCACATGTATATACAGCTCCTGCAAAATTTCAATGTGCACTTATAATAGAATGATAGTTCAAAAAGAAAAGAATGCTCTAGCATTATAATGAAAATAGTGTTTAGTTTGGGGATCCCAATTATCCTAGATTATTCTTTGAGAGCCACATTTATAAGGTGGTATGTACATGAAATTATATTGGTTCAAAAACCTAAATCAAGATAATAACCTCAAATCGGGATAACAGTTTTTCCAAAAAAAAAAGCAACCCCAAAACTTTAACATACAATTTTAAGACCTTATCAGTTCTACTCTTTGCCTCAAAACAAAGAATTTACAAGATATGTGTATATACTATGTTAAGCAAAAACCTGTGATCTAAAGTGTAGGCCAAAATAAAAAATCCCCCATATATAAAATGATTTACCTTCTATTGATTTACATTTTTAAAAATAAAGATGAATTCATAATGTGCTATGCTTAAAATACTTTTATAGCTATAATCCTGTGTTTTTCTTACCGAGGAGGCAGAGCATACTACCCCAGAATCAGGGTTTTGTGAGAACCTATTTTAAATATAGTTGGCTCTACTATTTCTAAGTTCCCGTTGTATTAAGTCAGAAAAATACCAACTTAGCTGTAAATAAAGTGATCTTTAAGAATTACATCATAATATGTGCTCATTGTAGAAATACATATGAGCCAAACTGAAAACAATAGTATATTTTAAATACCACCAGGAATAATTACCTTTGAATTTTTCTAGTTTTGTTTTTTTATTGTTTTAATTAGACAACTGTGATCCCATGTACCCAAAACTAAAATACTGTGGTTGAATTAGTTTAGTTTTTATTAATATATTCACTTAAGTGAATAACCTGACATGCTGTCTTCAGAAAAATCTCATTACAATAAATAATCATTTGAAAATATTAAAAATATACCACCTCACAACTGTTAGATTGGCTATTATTAACAAGACAGGTAATAACAAGTGTTGGCAAGGCTGTGGAGAAAAAAGAACCCTCATTCACTGCTGATGGGAATGTAAATTAGTACAACAATTATGAAAGAAAGTATGGTGGCTCCTCAAAAAACTAAGAATATAGTTATCATATGACCCAGCAAAATTATATAGGTTTTAGTTGTATTATTCTGTTATATATCATCTGTATGTTATATTGTGTGTTCACCACCCTAAGTCTCCTTTCTTCACAATTTATTCTTCCTTTACTCTCTTCAACATTCTCCCACCCCACCTTTCCTTCTGGTAATCACCATACTGTTGTCTGTGTCTGTGGGTTTTTTGTTTTTGCTTAATCCCATTGCCATTCTCACTGAGTCCCCCAAACTTATCTTTTTATCTATGAATATGTTTCTATTTTTTTGGTCGTTCATTTTGTTCATTAGATTCCACAATTCCTCTACTGAGTATTTACCGCAAATACTCAAAAACATTGGTATATAAAGACACATGCACCCCCATGTTCATTGCAGTATTATTTACAGTGGCCAAGACATGGAAAAAACCAAAGGGTGCCTTGATAGAGGATTGGATAAAGAAGATGTGGTACATATATACAACAGAGTACTACTCAGCCATAAGAAATGACAACATAGTTGGTGACGTCACGGAAATGGCGCCGTGAGCAGCGCGTCCGACAGCTCTCCCCTAAATCACAACAAATTTATCAACTAGAAACAGAAAAATTTATCCTCGGAGCATTCCGGAGTTCCACACAAACTGATAGCGAAAGGACTGTTATCACTTGAATCTGAGAGACGAGGGTGTGGACGAATCGACCACAGGGACGTTCTTTCAAACCGCAAGGAAGTCCGCCTGTGTGCTATCAATAAGACCACCCTCAGATGCCGATAAGAAAGAGGAAATCGAATATTATGGATACAAAAGAAAGAGAGGTAACACAAATAGATGTGGAAAAATCTATGGAGAAAAGACTTAACATATTGGAAGCCTTGGAGCTAAATGACAGAGAATTTAAAATAGAAATCTTAAAAATACTCAGAGATATACAAGAAAACACAGAAAGGCAATATAGGGAGATCAGAAAACAACTCAATGAACACAAAGAATATATTACCAAGGAAATTGAAACTATAAAAACAAATCAAACAGAAATGAAAAACTCAATTCATGAGCTGAAAAATGAGGTAACAAGCTTAGCTAACAGAAGAGCCCAGATTGAAGATAGGATTAGTGAAATAGAAGACAAACAACTTGAGGCACAACAGAGAGAAGAAGAAAGAGACTCAAAAATAATAAAAATCGAGAAAGCCCTACAGGAATTGTCTGACTCCATCAGAAAGAATAACATAAGAATAATAGGTATATCAGAGGGAGAAGAGAAAGAAAATGGAATGGAGAATATACTCAAACAAATAATAGACGAGAACTTTTCAAGCCTGTGGAAGGAACTAAAGCCTCAAATTCAAGAAGCAAACAGAACACCAAGTTTTCTTAACCTCAACAAACCCACTCCAAGGCACATCATAATAAAGATGACACAAACCAATGACAAAGAAAAAATTCTCAAGGCAGCCAGGGAAAAGAAGAGTACAACATATAAAGGAAGGCCTATTAGATTATCATCAGATTTCTCAGCAGAAACTCTACAAGCTAGAAGAGAGTGGACCCCAATATTTAAAGCCCTGAAAGAGAGGAACTTTCAGCCAAGAATACTATACCCATTAAAGCTATCCTTCAAGTATGAAGGAGATATAAAAACATTCACAAATACAGAAAAGATGAGAGAATTTATCAACAGAAAGCCCCCACTCCAGGAAATACTAAAGGGGGTTTTCCAACCAGATTCAAAGAACAAAAGAAAACAACACCACAAGTAACAGCTCCACCAAGAACACAATAAAACCAAACTTAAACTGTGACAACAAAGGAAAAAAAGGGGGGAGAGGATGGAGATTAACAGTAGCAAAGGATGATGAAGTGCAGAAATACTTATAAGATAGGGTACTACAATGAATATGGGAGGTACCCTTTTCATTACTTAATGGTAACCACCCTTAAAAAAACCACCACAAAAACACTTGACTTAAAAAAGGTAGCAACAGAGGAAAGAAGTATGGAACACAAACAAACAAAAACAAATGATAGAAAAACAAAAGAGAAGAATCAAACTAGATACAAAACTAACAGAAAGCAATTTATAAAATGGCAGTAGGGAACCCAATAATTACACTAAATGTAAATGGATTAAACTTACCAATAAAAAGACACAGAGTAGCAGAATGGATTAAAAAAGAAAATCCAACTATATGCTGCCTACAAGAAACACATCTAAGCAACAAGGATAAAAACAAATTCAAAGTGAAAGGCTGGAAAACAATACTCCAAGCAAACAACACCCAAAAAAAAGCAGGCGTAGCAATACTCATATCTAATAATGCTGACTACAAGACAGAAAAAGTACTCAGAGACAAAAATGGTCATTTCATAATGATTAAGGGGAAGTTGAATCAAGAAGACATAACAATCCTTAATATATATGCACCAAACCAAGGAGCACCAAAATATATAAGACAGCTACTTATTGACCTTAAAACAAAAACTAACAAAAATACAATCATACTTGGAGACCTCAATACACCGCTGACGGCTCTAGATCGGTCATCCAAACAGAGAATCAATAAAGATATAGTGGCCTTAAACGAAATACTAGAACACCTGGATATGATAGACATCTACAGGACACTTCATCCCAAAGCGACAGAGTATACATTTTTCTCTAGTGTACATGGAACATTCTCAAGAATTGACCATATGTTGGGCCACAAAGACAATATCAGCAAATTTAGAAAAATTGAAATTGTACCAAGCATATTTTCTGATCATAAAGCCTTGAAACTAGAATTCAACTGCAAAAAAGAGGGGGAAAAACCCACAAAAATGTGGAAACTAAACAACATACTTCTAAAAAATGAATGGGTCAAAGAAGAAATAAGCGCAGAAATCAAAAGATATATACAGACAAATGAAAATGAAAATACGACATATCAGAATCTCTGGGATGCAGCAAAAGCAGTAATAAGAGGAAAGTTCATATCACTTCAGGCCTATATGAACAAACAAGAGAGAGCCGAAGTAAACCACTTAACTTCACACCTTAAGGAACTAGAAAAAGAAGAACAAAGACAACCCAAAACCAGCCGAAGAAAGGAGATAATAAAAATCAGAGCAGAAATAAATGAAATAGAGAACAGAAAAACTATAGAAAAAATCAATAAAACAAGGAGCTGGTTCTTTGAAAAGATCAACAAAATTGACAAACCCTTGGCAAGACTCACCAAGGAAAAAAGACACAGGACTCAAATAAATAAAATCCAAAATGAAAGAGGAGAGATCACCACAGACATCATAGAAATACAAAGAATTATTGTAGAATACTATGAAAAATTATATGCCACCAAATACAACAATCTAGAAGAAATGGATAAATTCCTAGAACAATACAACCTTCCTAGACTGAGGCATGAAGAAGCAGAAAGCCTAAACAGACCAATAAGCAGGGAGGAAATAGAAAAAACTATTAAAAATCTCCCCAAAAATAAAAGTCCAGGCCCAGACGGTTATACTAGTGAATTCTATCAAACATTCAAAGAAGACTTGGTTCCTATTCTACTCAAAGTCTTCCAAAAAATTGAAGAAGAAGCAATACTTCCAAACACATTTTATGAGGCCAACATAACCCTCATACCAAAACCTGGCAAGGATGGCACAAAGAAAGAAAACTACAGACCAATATCTCTAATGAATACAGATGCTAAAATACTAAACAAAATACTGGCAAACCGAATACAACAACATATTAAAAAAATAATACATCCTGATCAAGTGGGATTCATCCCAGAATCTCAAGGATGGTTCAACATACGCAAAACGGTTAACGTAATACACCATATCAACAAAACAAAGAACAAAAACCACATGATCTTATCAATAGATGCAGAAAAGGCTTTTGATAAAATACAACACAATTTTATGTTTAAGACTCTCAACAAAATGGGTATAGAAGGAAAATATCTCAACATGATAAAGGCCATATATGATAAACCATCAGCCAACATCCTATTAAACGGCATAAAACTGAGGACTTTCTACCTTAAATCAGGAACAAGACAGGGTTGTCCACTCTCTCCACTCTTATTCAACGTGGTGCTAGAAGTTCTGGCCAGAGCAATCAGACAAGACAAAGAAATAAAAGGCATCCATATCGGAAAAGAAGAAGTAAAGCTATCACTTTTTGCTGATGATATGATCCTATATATCGAAAACCCGAAGGACTCCACAAAAAGATTATTAGAAACAATAAACCAATACAGTAAGGTCGCAGGATACAAAATTAACATACAAAAGTCCATAGCCTTTCTATATGCCAACAATGAAATATTAGAAAACGAACACAAAAAAATAATCCCCTTCACGATTGCAACAAAAAAAATAAAATACCTAGGAATAAACATAACAAAGAACGTAAAGGACCTATATAATGAAAATTACAAAGCATTGTTAAGGGAAATCGAAAAAGATACAATGAGATGGAAAAATATTCCTTGTTCTTGGATAGGAAGAATAAATATAATCAAAATGGCCATATTACCCAAAGCAATATACAAATTTAATGCAATTCCCATCAAAATCCCTATGAGATTTTTTAAAGAAATGGAACAAAAAATCATCAGATTTATATGGAACTATAAAAAACCCCGAATAGCCAAAACAATCCTAAGGAAAAAGAATGAAGCTGGGGGCATTACAATACCTGACTTTAAACTATATTATAGGGCCACGATAATCAAAACAGCATGGTATTGGCAAAAAAATAGACACTCAGACCAATGGAACAGAATAGAAAGCCCAGAAATAAAACCACATATATATGGTCAAATAATCTTTGATAAAGGGGCCAACAACACACAATGGAGAAAAGAAAGCCTCTTCAACAAATGGTGTTGGGAAAACTGGAAAGCCACATGCAAAAGAATGAAACTCGACTACAGCCTGTCCCCGTGTACTAAAATTAATTCAAAATGGATCAAAGACCTAAATATAAGACCTGAAACAATAAAGTACATAGAAGAAGACATAGGTACTAAAATCATGGACCTGGGTTTTAAAGAACATTTTATGAACTTGACTCCAATGGCAAGAGAAGTGAAGGCAAAGATAAATGAATGGGACTACATCAGAATTAAAAGTTTTTGCTCAGCAAGAGAAACTGATATCAAAATAAACAGACAGCCAACTATATGGGAACTGATATTTTCAAACGACAGCTCAGATAAGGGCCTAATATCCAAAATTTACAAAGACCTCATAAAACTCAACAACAAACAAACAAGCAATCCAATAAAAAAATGGGAAGAGGACATGAACAGACACTTCTCCCAGGAAGAGATACAAATGGCCAACAGATATATGAAAAGATGCTCAGCTTCATTAGTTATTAGAGAAATGCAAATCAAAACTACAATGAGATACCACCTCACTCCTGTTAGATTAGCTACTATCAACAAGACGGGTAATAGCAAATGTTGGAGAGGCTGTGGAGAAAAAGGAACCCTCATTCACTGTTGGTGGGACTGTAAAGTAGTACAACCATTATGGAGGAAAGTATGGTGGTTCCTCAAAAAACTGCAAATAGAACTACCTTATGACCCAGCAATCCCTCTACTGGGTATATACCCCAAAACCTCAGAAACATTGATACGTGAAGACACATGTAGCCCCATGTTCATTGCAGCACTGTTCACAGTGGCCAAGACATGGAAACAACCAAAAAGCCCTTCAATAGAAGACTGGATAAAGAAGATGTGGCACATATACACTATGGAATACTACTCAGCCATAAGAAATGATGACATCGGATCATTTACAGCAAAATGGTGGGATCTTGATAACATTATAAGGAGTGAAATAAGTAAATCAGAAAAAAACAAGAACTACATGATTCCATACATTGGTGGAACATAAAAATGAGACTAAGAGACATGGACAAGAGTGTGGTGGTTACCAAGGGTGGGGGGGGGAGGGAGGACATGGGAGGGAGGGAGAGAGAGAGTTAGGGGGAGGGGGAGGGGCACAGAGCACTAGATAGAGGGTGATGGAGGACAATCTGACTTTGGGCGAGGGGTTTGCAAAATAATTTGATGACAAAATAACCTAGACATGTTTTCTTTGAATATATGTACCCTGATTTATTAATGTCATCCCATTACCATTAATAAAAATTTATTAAAAAAAAAAAAGAAATGACAACATAGGGTTCCTTATGACAACATAAATGGATCTTAAAAACATTATACTGAGTAAAATAAGTAAATCAGAAAAAGCTTAGAACTGTATGATTTCACACATAGGTGTGATTTAAAACTGAGACTCAAGGACATAGATAAAAGTGAAGTGGTTACCATGGAAAGAGGAGCATAAGGGAAGGGCTCGGGAAAGGACGTGGAGGGAAGAGTGTAAAGAAGGACAAATATAAGGTGACAGAAAATGATTTGACTTTGGGTGATGAGTATACACACACATAATCAACAGTTCAAATGCTATAGAAATGTTTACCTAAAATCTATGTACTCTTATCAATGTCACCCTGTTAAATTAAATTTTCTGAATAAAGTTAAATATATATATTATCTTTTAGAAATATTTTACTTAAAAGTTATTTTGCTTGTTATCTAAAAAAATTACTTAGGAAATAAAATATTTTGCATATAAAGACAAAGTACTCAATTCTTTTTTATTAGACTCTAATAATTAGAGGATAGAAAAAATAAGTGAAATACTCTGTGAGATTTAAATATGGTCAAATATCTGGTATAAAAATACATAATTGCAATGAATTGAATGTGACATTACTTCAGGCAAAAAGATTGAACAAAGAATTGAACAATATTGGAATCCTGATTAGCTGAACAGTGAAATTTAATTTTTCAAAAATAAAGTGACTAACATTAAAAAGAAATAGAAAAAAAGATTTGACTTATGAAACCATAAGATCCCTTAGTCATCATATTTAGGATAATTAAGTTTAAAAATTACCATGAACTCAGGAATTTTACAAGCTGCTAGGACTTATAGGATATATGACTATACTTCATATGAACAATTTCAGTATTTGTAAGCCTCCACAGCTTCATAGGCTTTCTAATTTTATCAATATAGTCGGTGCTCAGTAAAGAATTTTAGTAGCACCATGAGAAAAAAATTTCATGAAGACATGTTTACTGAACAAGTATTTTTCAGGAAAAATACAGACTTATTCCCCTCCCAAAAAGAAGTCTTATATGAGTGTATGGCATAAAACATTTTCTTTCAAGTATATATGTTTTTACAAAATATATATATAATAACAGTGGTGAATTAATAGACCATTCTTAAAGACATATAAATTTATACAAATTCCTCAGTAAAGCTTTACAGACTATTTTTTGGCTTAAAACACCAAGTTTTGTGCTTATATTGAGTATTTGAGTTATAGACATGACAAAGAATAGACTAGCATACACAAGTTGTGTGGAAGAGAGTTTCTTTTCATTTTTGGATCTATTTGTATGGGCAAGTTTCCATCAAAGGCGATTTCTTTTAATTTTTTAAATTATTATTAAGTGAGAGGAGGAGAGGCAGAAAAACAGACTTCTGCAGGCTCCCAGAGCCAGGATTCACCCAGCACGTCCCTTATGTGACAATGCTCTGCTCATCTAGGGCTGTCACTTAGTGACTTGGCAACAGAGCTACTTTTACTGCCTAAGGCAGAGGCTCCATGGAGCCATCCTCAGTGCCTTGAGCCAACTTGCTCAAACCAATTGAGCCGTGGCTACAGTGGGGGTGGAGGTAGAAAGAGAGAGAGAGAGAAAGGGAAGGAGGAAAGGTGGAGAAGCAGATGCTCACTTTCCTGTATGCCCTGACTGGGAATTTAACTAGGGACATTCACACCCTAGGCCCAAGCTCTACCAACTGAGGCAACAGGCCAGGGCCATGATGTTCTTTTAGATGTGTCAGGTGACATAAACCTTGTCATTTTTCTCTTCTTGTCCTATAGATAAACTTTTCCTCCAAAGTTTCCTTTTTCTGGAGTAGCAAAGTCCAAAAAAGAAATTCATAATTGTTATAATCATTAAAGTTGAGCTCATTTGCTAGGCTGCAGCCATGGTGGGCGAGAGAAATTCCAACTATAGAAATACTTTCTCGAACTTTTCTTTCTCTCTGAAGAAAGCAAATAAGAGTGAAAGTGAATGGTGTTATTCTGGGGAAAATTTGAATCTTTTTTAATTCATGAATGAATAAATTATTCATAATTATGAGACTATTATAAGTAACACATTACTTGTGACACTTTTTTATCAGTGTGTCTCAACTCTGAAGATTGAGACTTTCTGCTAAAACTTATACCATATTATTCCCATTCACTGAGCTTCATAACCCTCATACGTCATCTGTGGTTGCTCATTCTTCCATGCCTTCCAGAACTAACTGTCAATTCCAACCAGTTTTTATTCTTTTGCAATATATAATATTTAGTATCACTTTGTTATTGTTTCCATTGCCACATCTCAATACAGATTTCTGTTAAGTGTCATCTGAAAAATCAAAGCTTCCAAACTATGACACATTGGGAGCTAAGAATATCTGTATAAATATTTTCTATTTCTTCTGCACTCTTATTGTTAGATTCTGTGACCATATCAGTTCCCTGGCCAAAGCCACCAATGGCCATTCATTGCTTACCTAAAATCGTCCCCAAGTAGCCTGGTTGAATACCAACATATCCTATATTATGATTACATAAAGATTATGTTGCAACACGGGCCTTATATTAAAGGAATGTAATATAGAGTTGGAATAAATATTATACAGTTATTTAAAAACATTCAAGATTGATTTTTGATTAAAAACAAAACAAAACAAAATAAAATAAAAACAATCACTGGAAATAGAACTACCAGTATTCTTAATGAACATGTCAAACATGACAACAAAATTTATAAACCACATCATATTTAGTAAATCCATTACTATTAAGTGACTGTGAATCAAAGAATGAATAACTAGTATTTAACAAATTTCTGAGAATCCTGATCAACGTAATAAGATATGAAACAGAATTAAGAAGTTATAAAGAAGTGGTGAATTTTATTACTTACAGCTATTACAGATATAAGGAACCTTAAAATAAGCCTGACCTGTGTTTAACTATATTAAAATTCTTGGCATCTACCTAAAGAAAAGAATATCCAGGAAAAAACTATCAACAAAAATATTTGAAGTTATTTACATTAACAAAAATTTGGAAAAACTTAAGTGTTTAGCTATAAAAAATGGTTTGTGAATGTGGTACATTTACTTAGACTGGTGTTAATCTTAATTTTTGAAGCATCTGTGTCAATCAAACTGTGCACAAAGAAACTGCTGGGCCATAAAAAAAAAGTATTAATGCCAAATGTGTAATATTCTGGTAGCCATGTAGAAAGTATTAGAGAATAACATGGAAAGAAAAGAATGGAAGATGGATAGTGATTATCTTTGGATAGTACATTCTTAATTTATTTTAGTAGTAATTTGAAATTTGCAAATTTATTACCATGAGAATACATTACTTTTATAATTAGAAAACATAAAATGAGTGTTAAATGCACAAATATAACAAATTCAGTTTAGACTTCTCTTTCCCTAAGAAACCTTCCTTGATTAGTCCCTCCGGTATTGGTCATTGCTTTATACTGGCCTCCATACTTATGTATTCAGTTTGTACCATATTAATTTGCATTTAAAAAATCAATTTATAAGCATAATTATGGTATTTCCACATGGATGTAGTGCAGTCTTCACACTGAATTCTAAACTTGAGAATATGAGAACCACAGTACATTTCCTACAACATTTCTATAATAATTCATGTGGTACTTTCCACAGAGTGAATATTAACATATTGAACACCTGATGAACCACTGGAAATGTGGTAATGCTTGACAAGAGAAATAAACTTGAAATGCACTTTGATGTTCTCTACAGTTTTTATTGCCATTAAACCCTAGTTATTAAGTTAAAAAAAACATATACACAAAAAGTTGAATAATATACTTTTTAATTGTATATTATTATTTGAAATCAAACTTCTATAAATGTTGTTCAACAATGCTGTCCTAAAAAATTCAAGCTCTAATTTTCTGCCATTATTATAGTACCTTTATTTTAATATGTGCTATAATTCTGAGTTTTCATCAGAATTCAGCTAAATTATTTTCCTGTAAAATAAGATAGTAAAGAGAAAATGGATAACTGCTTCTAGTAGGTAGAAGTCATTACCACTGCATTGCCTATTAAGATATGCATATCGTTTCTTTGTACCCCAGATGTTCAGGCATATGGGAATGAAAAAAACCCAATGAATTGGAACTTCTTGAATCAGTTATTCTGGTGACAAACAATCTGTATAGCTCATTGATGATTGTTTTACCCTTGACAAAGTGGCTGCAATTGTTGCTAGCAGATGTAGCCACACTTAATTTCTTTTCTCCACCCCAATGTACATGCTATTCTGGACCAGAAAAATAAGTTAAGAAACATGTCATTAATTGTATGTGCTCCCTACACTTAAGGATTAGCTAATGAACATCATTAGTAATTCCTCTTAACCAGATAGAAAGTTTGACACATTAAGTGCAGTAATTTAGTGAAGATCTTTATTCATTTTGAGGCACATAACTTTGATCAACAATATCAAGAGTTTAAATGCTATAGAAATCTATGTACTCTTATTGATCAATGTCATCCCATTAAATTTAATTTTCTAAATAAAATTTAAAAAAGAATTTTGAAGAACTCTTTTTTTTATTTTTTTTTAAATTTTTTTAAATTTTATTTTATTTTTTAATTTTTTATTTATTTTAGAAAGGAGAGAGAAAGAGAAGGGGGGAGGAGCAGGAAGCATCAACTCCCATATGTGCCTTGACCAGGCAAGCCCAGGGTTTTGAACCAGTGACCTCAGCACTTCCAGGTCGACGCTTTATCCACTGTGCCACCACAGGTCAGGCCTTGAAGAACTCTTGAAGAAGAATAAGCAAATGATTTCTAATAAAAGTATATAATAGGCCCTGGCCAGTTTGCTCAGTGGTAGAGCGTCGGCCTGGCGTGCAGGAGTCCTGGGTTTGATTCCCGGCCAGGGCACACAGGAGAAGTGCCCATCTGCTTCTCCACACCTCCCCCTCTCCTTCCTGTCTGTCTTTCTCTTCCCCTCCCGCAGCCAAGGCTCCATTGGTGCAAAGTTGGCCTGGGCACTGAGGATGGCTCTATGGCCTCTGCCTCAGGTGCTAGAATGGCTCTGGTTGTAACAGAGTGGCACCTCAGATGGGCAGAACATCGCCCCTGGTGGGCATGCCGGGTGGATCCTGGTCGGGCGCATGTGGGAGTCTGTCTGACAGCCTCCCTGTTTCCAACTTCAGAAAAAAAAAAGTATATAATAATTTTCCAAAAACAGAGGAAAAATATAGATGTATAAATTCAAATAGTATTTTTAATTAGGCAAAATTAATATAAAATTATTGTGAGTCATATATGGATTGCTGTGAAAGTAAACAGTGACTCAGAAAATTCAGAAAAATAAAAGGAAAATGAAGTAGGTGAGTAATTGTTGCAAGTCTAATTAAATAATATGATTAGAAGCTAGTTTAATTCAGGCTTAGAAGAAATAGAGCATTGATAACCCTATGTTTAATATATAGGTGACAGTATGATAGCAAATGCTTAAATATAGTTTTAAAAAGAAGAAACTAGTAAAAACAGAGTGAAAAGACAATTGAACTAGTTTGTTTTTTTAAATAATTATTTATTCTCTCTAACACATCTCCTAAACAGCAAAATATTGGGAATAGAGAACGAGTCTTGGTCGATTTAAATGTCAGCTATTAATTCTTTGGTTTTACGCTATATTTCTACCACCAATTTTTTTTTTTTTTTTTGGTATTTTTCTGAAGCTGGAAACGGGGAGGCAGTTGGACAGACTCCCGCATGCGCCGGACCGGGATCCACCTGGCACGCCCACCAGGGGGGGTTGCTCTGCCCATCCGGGGCGTAGCTCTGTCGTGACCAGAGCCACTTTAGCGCCTGGGGCAAAGGCCAAGGAGCCATCCCCAGTGCACGGGCCATCTTTTGCTCCAATGGAGCCTCGGCTGCGGGAGGGGAAGAGAGAGACAGAGAGGAAGGAGATGGGGAGGGGTGGAGAAGCAGATGGGCGCCTCTCCTGTGTGCCGTGGCCGGGAATTGAACCTGGGACTTCTGCACACCAGGCCGACGCTCTACCACTGAGCCAACCAGCCAGGGCCTCTACCACCAATTTTTTATGAAAATATGTGACTCAATCCAAATACTAACTTAAAAAAAAATGTTTATAGTCCAAAGTTTGAAAGTTTGAAGTACCTATCAAAAGTACACATTAGAAAACAGCAAAAAGCTTAGAATGCTAAATGATTTACTTTATCAGAGGCAGATTATAACAACAAAATGAAAAAGAATGGGAACATGGAGAATCATATATAGAAACATTTAATCATGTATATAGAAAACCCAAAGACTCTAAGAAAAACTATTAGAAATAATAAACCAATACAGTAAGGCTGCAGGATACAAAATTAATATACAGAAGTCTATTGCTTTCATATACACCAACAATAAAACTTTGGAAAATTAACTAAAAAAAAAAAGCCTTTTACAGTTGCAACAAATAAGAATAAATACCTAGGAATAAACATAAGAAAAAATGTAAAAAAAATCTATATACTGAAAACTATGAAGCAGTATTAAAGGAAATAAAAAAAGACACAATAAAATGGAAAAATATCTCATGTTCTTGGATAGAAAGAATAAATATAGTTAAAATGGTCATATTACCCAATGTAATACACAAATTTAATGCAATTTCCATCAACATTCCAATGTCATTTTTTTAAAGAAATGGAACAAAAAATCACCAGGTTTGTATAGACCATAAAAAAACCTCAAATAGCCAAAGCAACCCAGAGGAAAATAAACAAAACTGAAGGCATTACAGTATCTGACTTCAAATTATACTACAGAGCCACGATAATCAAAACAGCATGTTATTGTCAGAAAAATAAAAACACAGACCAATGGAAAAGAATTAAGAGCCTAGAAATAAAACCACATATATTTGGGAAAATTATCTTTCACAAAGGAGCCAAAAACACACAATGGAGAAAAGAAAGCCTCTTCAATAAATGGTGCTGAAAAAATTTGGAAAGCCACATGCAAAAGAATGAAACTTGACAATAGTTTGTCTCCTTGTAGAATAATTAATTCAAAATGAATCAAATACCTAAATATAAGATTTGAAACAATAAGTTATAGAAGAAAACATAGGTGCTAAACTTATGGACTGTGGCCTTAGAGACAAATTTATGAATTTGACCGAAAAGGCAAGGGAAGTTTAAGCAAAAATAAATGAATAGGACTGTATCAAACTAAAAAGCTTCTGTACAGAAAAATAAGCTGACAATAAAACAAGTGGACAGCCAACTAAACAGGAGGTGATATTTGCAAACAACAGCTCTGATAAGGGGTTAATATCCAAAATATACAAAGAACTCACAAAGCTCAGCAACAAACAAGCAAACAATTCAATTAAAAAATGGGGAGAGGACATGAATAAACATTTCTTCCAAATGGACATACAAATGGCCAATAGATATATGAAAAGATGCTCATCTTCACTAGCTATTTGAGAAATTCAAAGCAAAACTACAATAAGATACCACCTAACAACTGTTAGATTGGCTATTATAAACAAGACAGGTAATAACAAGTGTTGGAGAGGCTGTGAAGAAAAAGGAACCCTCATTCACTGTTCCTGGGAATGCAAATTAGTACAACCGTTATGGAAGAAAGTACAGTGGTTCCTCAAAAAATTAAGAATAGAACTATCATATGATCCAGCAATCCCTCTACTGAGTATCTCCCCCGAAAATTCAAAAACATTGGTTTGTAAAGACACATGCAGCCCCATGTCATGGCAGCATTATTCACAGTGGCCAGGATATGGAAACAACCAAAGTGTCTTTGATAGAGGATTGGATAAAGAAGACGTGCTTCATATATATTAATACAATGGAATACTATTCAGCCATAAGAAATGATGATATAGTATCATTTACAACAACATGGATAGACCTTGATAATATTATACTGAATGAAATAAGTAAATCAGAAAAAGCTAAGAACTGTATGATTCCATACAGAGATGGGATACAAAATTGAGACTCATGCACATAGATAAAAGTGCAGTGGTTATCAGGGGAAGTGGAGATGGGGTGGGGGGCAGAGTTGGGGAAGGTTATAAAGAAGAACAAATATAATATGATGGAGGGTGATTTGACTTTGGGTGATGGTTATACATTATAATCAACTGTCCAAATTATGTGGAGATGTTTATCCAGAATCTATGTGCTCTTGTTGATCAATGTCATCTTGTTAAATTTAATTTCCTAAATAAAAAATAATTTATATAATTGAGAAAAAACTTTGAACATGGGTGCTATTCAATTGCACAATACTAGTTCAATAAACAGAGTACACATTTTCTTTTTTTGGGAGGAGGAAAAAAAATCTCTTTTATTTTAATGTAATGCCAAAAGAAGGTTTAATGTTTTGGAGGGATTACAATAAGTTAAAGCATTTATTTTGCTCTGTTTGCACTTGACATGTGCTGTTTTCAAGATATATAGATCTTATAGCAATTGTTACCAATATATATACCCTGGCAGAAAAATAAAATGTCTTCCACTGTCCTGGATGAGCATGCATATGTGGTGTTTATGCAAATTAGGGAATTTGGGGCATTTATATATTCAGTTCAATTTAATGAGCAGATATTGACAATTTGCTAATCTTGGGGAGGAGTGAAAATAAGGTGGAAGATAGAGGTAGATTTAAGTTGGAAAGCCATACTGCTACTAACTCTCTAAGAGTTGACAATACATACATGTCAGAAACACATACAGTCACTGATATATATACAATGTACATGGCTATAAATGCTATACTCTATCCAAATCAAATGCTATTTATATAATCCTTCGAGTGGATAAATAAAAAAGAGATTAATTCTGACTGTAATGGATGAAGTCATCTACAAAAACTTCTTGGACAATTTGCTCCAATTTTATTGGTACACAGGGAGAGACAGATTATTCTAGGAAGAAGAGATAGCTAAAGCAGGGCATATGGTAATTTTCCTCTTGTGCAATATCAGGAAACCCAACAGTGTTATCAACAAAAGCTCCTTTTTAATTTCTTTGGGTCCTTGAAATCATCTGGGACAGTGGTGGTGCTAGGTAAGGCTGCTGCGGAAGAATTTGGTCTTGCATTTGAAGTGGGAAGAATATTAACTCCAGCTCAAGTGTTCCAAGGGTAGAATCCAGCTTCTCCTTGTTTAGTTCAGCTCCAGGCAGATACCTGCATGTTCAGCTACTTTCAATATTAAGCCTGTCCCTACCAAAGGCTGGAAGCATTTGAGACAACTGAACCATACCTGAGGCCAGAATTAGAATTGATGCTGTAAGTCCTTAAATAAGGTGCAAAGTGAATCACAGATTTCTCATGAACCAAGTCTAGTAGATTTTTCCATTAGTTATAATTCTGCCTTTATTACATATTACTGTTCCAAATATTTTTCATTGATATACTGATAAATTATCTTTCTGGTTTCATATTTCAGTAGCTGGAATCTGCTCTAAAATAAAATGATCGCACACAGGGTCATCTTTGTCTGCTACTATCTCCACCTATCAAATAAATGTTTCAGTATCAATATCAGTTTCATTCAAACTTGAATTAGTTTTGCTCTGGGTGACAGATCTGTAAGTTGAATTTACCTTCCCCAGTCTGGCCCAATGCTGTCTTCTTTCTCTTAAACTATAAATAGCTATCAGGATGCCAGTTTTCCTTGAGGCAAAGTTTTTTTAGTTATTACAATTGAAAACCCTATAAGCTATATCTTACTTGCCCCATTCATAGTATTTTTCACTTTGGAAAAAATACATTCTAAACATTATTCTCAATCTAAGAACTTCAGCTGTGTCTTTGTAACAGAAATGAAGGAAAATTTGCCACGTGCTGTGGAAGTAAAAGAAGGTAAAATCATTGCTCTGAATTATTCATAAAATCACAGAATTTGGGGACACTAAACAAGGAGGCATTACTCAGTGACCTGAAACTGAGAGATTTTCTTTAGCTTCTCATGCAATCTGAAATATATTACAATTCATACTCTTACTGTTATAAACATGGATGGTTCTCTTTTAGTGAAAAACACCCAATAGAATTGTTGGACAAATAAGATGAGCTTTTCTCCTCTTCTCATCTCTAAAAGCAATTTTCACACAGACATGTCTACAAATGCATGTTTTAATAGACCTAATATCTTTATGATATGATGTTTCCCCTGAATACAAGAATATATATTTATTCCTCTAGAATTATTTAGCTCTCAGGTGCCGAGTTACTATTTCCCTGGAGTTTCATTGCCCAAAATAATGTGGACATTTTTCTCATTTTAAATGTCACCTCATATGGACCCTTGGTTTTGTAGCATTTTGCAGCTGTTTTGATATTTTTTCCCTCTCTCATGGAGATTCTTGGTAAATCAGAATAAAATGTTGACTTTTTTTCTTATTAAAAAATTATGGTGAATGAAAACAAAATCTGATCAGGTGACTCCATTGTAGCCTGTCCCAACTGTGTATTAAGAAAAAGCATGAGGGCACTAAAAAGATGAATGCTCAGGCCCTGAACCTGTAGAATGTAAGACATTATGCCCCAATTTGAGGAAAAGCATCAATAATTTAGTGAAAGGCAGTGGTGAATTTGTAACATGTAACAATTAAAAGCAAAAATATCTTGGCTTCTTTTTATGACAAAGAATAGACATCCTGAAAATAGAGAAACCCTTTATAAATCCCTTATAACTGTTTTCTATAGCATACGAGATACTATGCAAACAGGAAAACTATAAAAATGTGTTTGTTCTTCAGGGGCTTGTGTGGACATAGGAGAGGAGCTTTCTGTCTTCACTATGCTTCTAACCACTGTATAACTAACTATATCACTATCAAGACATCTCAAGTCTGGACACTGACAAGACAGTAAATTGTAATAGATTGCTGACTGTCTAACTAGGATGCAGATCTAAAATGTCATGAAAGTGAAGGGATTATCTTTGCACTTGAGAAGTAAATGTAAAAATTGTGAGGGAGCTCTGGGGTGCCTGAAAATCTTAGCCCTGATGTTTGGAAGAAATAGTAGCTAATGGAGGCTATGACTTCTCATCACTTCCACTATTTCTCATGTACAATTATTGCAATGAGACCTTAACTGCTCTATTTCTAGCTTTACATTAAAGTTTCTAGTCTGTAGAGCAGGTAGAATGGTCCTTTTAAAATATAAGGCAGATCATTACACTCTTCTATTTAAAAACACTCTTCTGAGTTTAATGGCTTCCTAGCACATCCAGAATGAAATTCTTTTTTTTTTTTTTTTTTTTTTTTTTTTTGGTATTTTTTTTTTTTTTTTTTTTTTTTTTTAATTTATTTATTCATTTTTAGAGAGGAGAAAGACAGAGAGGGAGAAGGGGGGAGGAGCTGGAAGCATCAACTCCCATATGTGCCTTGACCAGGCAAGCCCAGGGTTTCGAACCAGCGACCTCAGCATTTCCAGGTCGAGGCTTTATCCACTGCGCCACCACAGGTCAGGCCAGAATGAAATTCAAATTCTTGCAAAGCCTAAAGTCCCTACAGGATCCTGTCCCTCAACTACCTCTTTTACAAAATTCCAGCCTCCCCATCTACATTTGTCTGTTACATCAGTTTCCTTACTGTTGTTTTAAAATGAACCAAGCATGACTTCACTTCAGGGTCTTTATCTTTGTCTTTCCCACTAAAATGTAAGCTGAACACTGACAGTTTAAAAAAAAAAAAATATAGTAATAAGAAACACATAGCATTAAATATAGCCTCTTAACCAAATTTTAGGTGTACAAAACAGTATTGATAATTATTATATGCACATTGTTGTACAACAGATCTCTAGAATTTATTCATTTTCTTAATTGAAACTATACCCATTGAATAGCGACATTCCATTTATCTCTTCTGCCAACCCCTGACAAACATCATTCTACTTTCTGCGTCTATGAGTTTGATTTATTTAGATATCTCATATAAGTTGAATCATGTAAATATAAAAGGATTTCCTTTTTCTTCAAGTCTGAATAATATTCCAATGGACCACATTTATTTACCCATTTATTCATCAATGGACATTTAGGTTGTTTCCTTCTCTTGGCTGTTATAAATAATACTGCAGTGCATTATGCAATGCATAACAAAATGCAAATATCTCCTCAAGATCCTGTTTTCAATATGTTTGGATAAATTCACCGAAGTGTGATTCTTGGACCAGATGTTAGTTCTACTTTTAATTCTTTAGGAACTACCATTCTGTTTTCTATAGCAGCTGCACCGTTTTACATTCCCACCAACAGTGCACAATGTTTCCAATTTCTCCATATTCTCACTAATATTTGTTATTCTTTTTTTTTTCCCTGGCAATGACCATCCTAACAGGTGTGGTATGAAATCTCATTGTGGTTTTGATTTACATTTATCTGATGATTAGTGATGTTGAGCATCTTTGCATAGAACTCGAGCCATTTGTTTTTCTGCTTTGGAGAAATTTCACTTGCCCATGTTTAATCAGATTAATATGATATTTTTAATACAGGCAATCCCTGGGTTATGATGTGGTAGGTTCTGTATGTTTGAATATGTTTAAATATGTATATGCACAGAAAGGTAAAAGTGTTAAGACAAACATCTGTCAAAGTTGCATTTAATAGGTAAAGGTATCTGTTCCAACTTACATACAAATTCAACTTAAGAACAAACCTACAGAACCTATCTTGTTTATAACCCAGGGTCTATCTGTATTGAGTTGAAGGAATTCTTTATGTGTTTTGGATATTAACCCCTTATTTATTTATAGTTTGCAAATATTTTCTCAAATCCTGCAGGTTGACTTTTCACTTTGTTCTTTCTTTTATTAAATAGTAGCTTTTTGTTTTGTTTTATTACCAGCGCTTTTGATGTTATATGCAAAAATTCTTTGATGAGACCAACATAATGAAGTTTTACCTTTTTTTCTTCTAGCAGTTTTATAGTTTTAGGTCTTATGTTTAAGTTTTTAATCCATTTTGAGTTGATTTTGTATGTAGTGTAAAATAAGGTTTAATTTTATTCTTTTACATGTGGCTATACAGTTTTCCCAACATCATTTGTTGAAGACTATTTACTATGTACTTCATTATGTAGTCTTGACACACTTGCCAGAGGTCAATTGACCTTATATGAGCTGGTTTATTTCTGGGCTGTTTATTCTTCCTTTGCTCTATATGTCTTTTACACAGCCACCATACCTCTTTGATTACTGTAGCTTTATAATATGTTTTCATAGGAGATATGAGGACTTTGGCTTTTTTTCTTTTTTTTTCAGAGATATTTTGACCATATGAATTTTTGAATTAGTTTTTCTATTTCTACAAAACATGTACTTGTGATTTTGATAGGAATTGTGTTAAATCTATAGATCAATTTGGCTAGCAACATTTAAACAATATTAACTCTTCCAATTCATGAACACAAGATGTCATTTTAGTTGTGTCTTCTTTAACTTCTTTAATGTTTTATAATTTTCATTGTATAAGTCATTCACCTCAAGTTTATTTATAAGAATTTTATTCTTTTAACTTTGTTTTAAATAAGAATATTTTTGTTAATTTGCTTTTCCCATTATTCATTGACAACGTCTAGAAATAACTGATTTTTGTTTGTTGATTTTTTTACCTGTACTTTGTTGATTTTATTTATTAGTGTTAAAGGTTTTTTTTGTGGAAGCTTTAAGGTTTCTACATATAAGAGCACATCATCTATGAACAAAGATACTTTTACCTCTCTATTTTTTATTTTGGATGTCTTTTATTTCTTTTTATTTCCTGATTTCTCTGGCTAGGATTTCTATACTATGTGGCATAGAAATGGTGAAAGTGGGAGGAATCCTTGACTTGTTCCTAATTGTAGACAAAATGTTTTCAGTTTTTCTTTTTAGTATGAAGTCATCTGTTGCCTTTTCATATAGCCTATAATATTTGAGAAATATTCCTTCTGTTACTAGTTTTTATTGTTTATTTTATTTTTTATTTTTTATTTTTTTATTTTTTGTATTTGAAGCTAGAAACAGGGAGAAACAGACAGACTCCCTCATGCGCCCGACCAGGATCCACCCGGCACACGCACCAGGGGGCGACGCTCTGCCCACCAGGGGGCGATGCTCTGCCCCTCCGAGGGGTCGCTCTGTTGCGACCAGAGCCACTTCAGCACCTGGGGCAGAGGCCAAGGAGCCATCCCCAGCGCCCGGGCCTTCTTTGCTCCAATGGAGCCTCGGCTGCGGGAGGGGAAGAGAGAGACATAGAGGAAGGAGAGGGGGAGGGGTGGAGAAGCAGATGGGCGCTTCCCCTGTGTGCCCTGGCCAGGAATCGAACCCAAGACTTCTGCACTCCAGGCCGACGCTCTACCACGGAGCCAACCGGCCAGGGCCTAGTTTTTATTGTTTTTGTCATGAGAGTGTATTGAATTTTGTCAAAAGCTACTTTTGCATTTCTTGAGATAATTATCTGATTTGCATTCTTTATTGTTATTGTGATATGTCATTGATTGATTTTCATGTATTGAACCACTCTTGCATCCAAGGGAAAAACCCAGTTGGTTGTGTGATCTCTTTAATGTCCTATCGAATACCAGTTTATACCTGACCTGTGATGGTACAGTGCATAAAGCATCCACCTGGAATGCTAAGGTCACCAGTTTGAAACCTTGGACTTGCCTGGTTCAGGCACATAAGGGACACAATTACTACAAGTTGATGTTCCCCACTTCTTCCCACTCTTTCTCTCTCTTTCCTCTATCTGAAAATCAATAAAAAGAAAGTTTTTCTAAAGAATACCAGTTTGACACTATTTTGTTATTGATTTTGCATCTATCTTCTATTTCCATCAGAGATATTGGTCTATTCTTCTAGTGTTTTAGACTTTGGCATTATGGTAATGCTTTCCTCATAAAATTAATTTGAAAGTATTCCCTTCTCTTCTCATTTATTTGAGAAGAGATTGAGAAAAAATGACATTGACTCTTCATAAATGTTTGGCATATTTCTCCAGTGACATCTGGTCCTGGGGTTTTTTGCTGGGAGGTTTTTGATTACTGATTCAGTATTCTTATTAGTTATAGATATGTTTCTATTTTCTGTTTCTTCATGATTTACTTCAGGTAAGTGACCTATATCTAGGAATTCATCTGTTATTTTATATTGTCTAATTTGTTGGTGTATCATTTTCATAGTAGCATCATAACTTCTTTTTTATATTCTTATTTTTGTGGCATGGTTGTAATGTCTCTTCTTTAATTTCTGATTTTATCACATAACTCTTCTTTTCTCTTAGCTAAAAGTTTGTTAATTTTGTTAATTAAAAAACTACTGTTTATTTTTATTTTTAAATTTATTTATCCTTTAATTTTTATTATTTTTTCTTTTTCTAACTTTGGATTTAGTTTGTTCTAGTTACTTAAGGTGTGAATTTAGATTGTTTATATGAAAGCTTTCTTCTTTTAATGTAGGTATTTATTATTATGAACCTCTCTCTAAGGACTGTTTTTGCTGTATCTCATAGCTTTGGTAGTGTGTTTTATTTTCATTTTTCTCAATACATTTTCTAATGCCCCTTTTGATTATTTTACCTGTTAAATTCAAATTTTTTTTACATATTAGTGATTTTTCTAGTTTTCCTGCCATTGATAATTTCTAGTTTTGTTCCATTGTAGTCAGAAAAATAAGTTAGTATAATTTCAGTCTTAAGTTTGTTGAGCTATTTTGTGAAGTAGCATGTGATCTATCCTGGATCATGGTCCCTATACACTTCAGAATAATGTGTTTTATGCCGCTGTTAGTTGTCATATTCTGTATATGTCTGTTAGGTCTGTAGTGTGTTTAAGACCTCTGTTTTCTTATAGTTCTTTTGTCTAAGTGTTCTATCAATATATCTTTTGAAAGAGGGATACTGAAATTATTTACTATTATTATGTTGTTGTCTAACCTTCAGTTATATCCCTTCAGTTATATCAATGTTTTATGCATATATTTGGGTGTTTGATGTTGGGTGCATACATGTATATTATATCTTCCTGGTTAATTGACACTTTTATCATTACATAATGTTCTTTGACTCTAGTAATAGTCTTGACTTAAAGTTGATTTTATCTAATATAAGTATGGCAACCCCTCCTCTCTTTTAGTCACTGTTTACATAAAATATCTCTTTCCATTCTTTCAATTTCAGTACTGTGTGTTCTTCAATCTAAATTGAGTCCCTTGTCCACAGCATGTATTTAGGCCCCCCTTTTTTTTTTCATTCACCATTTGTATATATTGTGATTGGGGAATTTATTTCATTTACTTTTAAAGTATTTACTGATAGAAAAGGAATTATTATTGGCATTTCATTAATTATTTTCTGTTAATCTTATACATTTTTGTTCCTCTTTTTCCCTCTTGCTGACTTAATTTGTGTCTCATTGATTTCTTTGTAATGACGTGCATTGATATCTTATTTCCTTTTGTGTATCTTCTATAGGTACTTTCTTTATGATTATCATGCAATTTAAAAAAACATTTTGTAGTTACAACAATATATTTTAGGCAGGTTACTTAACTTTAGTTACATACAAAAGCTCTATTCTTTTAACTCTTCCTTTTTCATACACTGTGTTTTTAATGTCACAAATTACATCATTTTAAATGTGTATCCATTAACATGTTTTTATAGTTATAATGATTTTTATATTTTTGTCTTTTATTTTGTATAATAAAATAAAAAGTGCTTTATAAACCATTGTTACTATATTGCAGTATTCTATATTATTCTGCATTCTATATTCTGCTGTATATTATTCAGCAAGCTTTATATTTCCATGTTACTGTCAAGTGTCCTTTGGTTTCAACTTGAAGGTCTCCTTTTTGCATTTCTTACAAAGTTGGTCTAGTGGTGAAGAACTTCAAGTTTTGTTTTTCTGATAAAGTCATTATTTGTCTTTTATTTTTGAAGGCCAGGTTTTGCCTGATATAGGATTTTTTGCAGTTCTTTTTTTTTAAAGCACTTTGAATATATATTCTCCCTCCTTTCTAGCTAGCATGGTTTCTGCTGAAAAAGTATGCTCTTTTTTGGAGGATCCCTTATGTTATGAGTCAATTTTCTCCCGCTGCTTTCTAAATTCTTTCTTTGTTTTGACTTTTGACAATTTGATTATAATGTATCTTAGTTTGGACTTCTTGGATTTTATTCTTATGGGAGTCTGTTGGATTTCTTGAATCTGGATGTTCATTTCCTTATCAGATATGGGAAATGTTCAGATAGTATTTCTTCAAATAAACTTCCTGCCCTCTTCTCCTTTTGTCTCCTTTAGGACTACCATAATGCATTTGTTGGTTTGCTTTATGTTGTTTCATGAATCTCTTAGTTTTTCTTCACTCTTTTACATTCTTATTTCTTTTTGCTCCTTCGACTGAATAATTTAAATGATTTTTCTTTGAGTTCAATGATTCCTTTTTTCTTCTTCTTTTTCTTTCTGATTGGACAACTTTGATGTTAAAGTCTAATAAAATTTTCAATTTAATTATATTTTTAAGCTCTAAAATGTCTATTTAGCTCTTTTAAATATTTTCTACTACTTTGTTAATAGTCTCATTTCTTTGTGCATGGTTTTCCTGAGTTTATTGAATACCTTTATGATGGTTATTTTAAATTTTTTGTTAGGTAATTTCTATACCTCTATTCAGTTTCTAGAGATTTCTTTTGTTCCTTGATTGGACTATGTTTCCCCATTTTTTCAAGTGTCTTGTAACTTTATATAAGGGATTAGAGAATTTGGAAAAACTGCAAACTCTCCCAGTCTATATAGACTTTTTAATTTTTTTTTTTCTAGAGATGATGGGGATCTCTCAAACCTGTTCTCTGAATGCAAGTTTTCTGGATACAAACATTTGAATTTCAGATTAGAAGAATTTGTCAATTCTTTTTGTCTGGAGCATGTAATTTCCTACCCCCTCTGGTGTCTGTCTATGGTACTGCAAGTTCTTGGGAATTGTAGAAGTCCCAGCTTTCTTTTTGTTTCAGGTCTCAGTGATCCTCAGACTTACTGATTATGGTGTATCCCATCAATGCTCCAAGCTGGGTGAGACAAAAACCAGTCCCTAGTGCAGCTCCCTTAAAAGCCTGAATGATGAATACATTCTTCACTGTTCTTGTTCGTTTTTGAAGGATAAGGCTGCCAAACTATATCAACCTCTATTTGCTGTACAGAGCTCCACAGGCCCTCTGGAGTAGTAGCAAGCTTCTCAACTCTCTTTTGTTTTCAGTGGTGATAAATTGAGTATGCCAGGTCTCATCGGTACTCTGAGACAAGCAATAAAGAAATCAGTCCCTTGGCTAGCCCCTAGAAAACTTGGAACATTGGTGACACATTCCAACTTTTTTCCTTCCCAGGGATAATCCAGGAGTTTGGAGTTTTTAACCACTCATTCTACCCTGAGTCAAGGGGAAAGACTACGGTGAGTGAATGCTACACACCATTGCCTTTGTTCTCAATGGTCTCCAATCTAACGCATGTCAGCATTTAGATTAGGGCAAGACAGAAGCTGGTTCCTTGGACAGTCTCTCTAAAAATTCCAAATTCAGAATGTTTTCAATCCAGATTTTTCTTTTTGTCTCCAAGTAGAACCCAGAAATTGGGAATATTCTCTCAATTTTATAGTGCTGTGCCAGGAAAGGGACTATTGTGAGGGGGTGCAGTAAATTGTCCTACCAGCTTCCATATAGCTGGTTTAGCATTTGCTTTTCATTAAGGGTTTTCTTAATTGGCTTATCGATTTTTCACAAAGAAAATTGGTGTATGTATTTTGTTGAATGTCTGTGAGTGAAAGAAGTCCTGGGATTTCCTGTTTTTTCATCTTGCTGATGTCTGGACAGAAAATTTTAATCTGACAATCCTCTACTTATGCTTGGAGAATAGTCTGAGTTGGATAATTGACACCTATGATTTTTTTTTTTTAGTAAATTATTACTTATCATTGATTTTCAAACATTTAAAATTTTCATTATAGGAAATAATTTTTTGATTATGATTCAAGTTTGTTAGAGCACCAATCCATTACTATCTCAGTGCCCTATTCAAATTGGTTTTTTTGGGGTAACCAACAAACATTGAGGAGAAATATTCTTTTAAGAATTATTTCAGAAAATAATTAAGAATAAATGAGAGAATTTGCTACCCTTTTTAAGTATCTATTAAAATAGTGGTCTAAAGCAAAGTTTACATAAAGTTACCTGAATCATTACCAGCTAGAAGCAGCTGTCATTGGGACTTGGACATGAGCTGCAAAGTATAGAATGGTGACAACAATTCCAGTGCCATGCGGACTTTTCCTGTGTGGACTTTTCCTGGACTCCTAATCTCTGTGACAGCTCCTAACAGACTGAACTGTGGTTGGGTTGCATTTCTCAGGGATTTGGCATGGTGATGGGGCCAACTTGGACTTGGTGAACATGTTAAGGACACTACTCTTTTATGGATTCTTGCTGTATTGGCCAAGAGTTTGCTTAAAGGCTTTTAATCACTGTAAAAAAAATAGAAGACTGGATAAAGAAGATGGGGCACATATACACCGTGGTATACTATTCAGCTAGAAGAAATGATGACATCAGATCACTTACAGCAGAATGGTGGAATCTTTTTTTTTTTTTTTTTTTCAGAATGGTGGAATCTTGATAACATTATGCGGAGTGAAATAAGCAAATCAGAAGAAAACAAGAACTGCTGGATTCCATACATTGGTGGGACATAAAAGCGAGACTAAGAGACTGGACAGGAGTGTGGTGGTTACGAGGGGGGGGGAGGGAAGGAGGGAGAAGGGGAAGGGGAGGGGGAGGGGTACAAAAAAAACTGGATAGAGGGTGACGGAGGACGATCTCTCTTTTGGTGATGGGTATGCAACAGAACTGAATGACAAGATAACCTGGAAATGTTTTCTTTGAATATATGTACCCTGATTTATTGATATCACCCCATTAAAATAAAAATTTATTTATAAAAAAAATAAAAAATAAAACCATTAAGGAAAAAGCTGATGGAGAACTTTATTATGGTACAATTTAGCTGACTTTAATTTCTTATCTAATTACATTTTTTAAAGTAAGACCTTTTGAAAATAAGAGATTGTAATTTAATTTTTATCTCCTTTATCTCTATATAAACAAAGATTCGTGTAAAAATCAATTATTAGCTAGTTGGTTAAACTTTGCTTTTTGCATGAAACTTTCTGTACTTTCCGAGGAAATATTATTTCAGATTATCTTTGGTGCCATCTTTCAGTTTTGATTTTGAATATCTTCTTTAGTCTTTTGTTTTATCAGGATCTTGTTTATTTTAAATTTAAAATTAATTAAATGTCAACAGTCAATGAATTAACTCAAGGAGCTGGTTTATCCAGAAATAAAAATTTTGTGGATTAATGTAACTTAAACTTTGCTTTGAATTTCTAGTCTATAAATTGTAAAAATAAAATTTGAACAATATGCTTGATTCCTGAACATATACAGTGAATAATTTTACCAAAATAAGCAAATATTTTTGGAATACTTTTATGTAATGAATAGATAGAGAAAATTTCTTTTTTTTTTTTTTTAATAAATTTTTATTAATGGTAATGGGATGACATTAATAAATCAGGGTACATATATTCAAAGAAAACATGTCTAGGTTATTTTGTCATCAAATTATGTTGCAAACCCCTCGCCCAAAGTCAGATTGTCCTCCGTCTCCCTCCATCTAGTTCTCTGTGCCCCTCCCCCTCCCCCTAACTCTCTCCCTCCCTCCCTCCCATGTCCTCCCTCCCCCCCCCCCACCCTTGGTAACCACCACACTCTTGTCCATGTCTCTTAGTCTCATTTTTATGTTCCACCAATGTATGGAATCATGTAGTTCTTGTTTTTTTCTGATTTACTTATTTCACTCCTTATAATGTTATCAAGATCCCACCATTTTGCTGTAAATGATCTGATGTCATCATTTCTTATGGCTGAGTAGTATTCCATAGTGTATATGTGCCACATCTTCTTTATCCAGTCTTCTATTGAAGGGCTTTTTGGTTGTTTCCATGTCTTGGCCACTGTGAACAGTGCTGCAATGAACATGGGGCTACATGTGTCTTCACGTATCAATGTTTCTGAGGTTTTGGGGTATATACCCAGTAGAGGGATTGCTGGGTCATAAGGTAGTTCTATTTTCAGTTTTTTGAGGAACCACCATACTTTCCTCCATAATGGTTGTACTACTTTACAGTCCCACCAACAGTGAATGAGGGTTCCTTTTTCTCCACAGCCTCTCCAACATTTGCTATTACCCGTCTTGTTGATAGTAGCTAATCTAACAGGAGTGAGGTGGTATCTCATTGTAGTTTTGATTTGCATTTCTCTAATAACTAATGAAGCTGAGCATCTTTTCATATATCTGTTGGCCATTTGTATCTCTTCCTGGGAGAAGTGTCTGTTCATGTCCTCTTCCCATTTTTTTATTGGATTGCTTGTTTGTTTGTTGTTGAGTTTTATGAGTTCTTTGTAAATTTTGGATATTAAGCCCTTATCTGAGCTGTCGTTTGAAAATATCAGTTCCCATATAGTTGGCTGTCTGTTTATTTTGATATCAGTTTCTCTTGCTGAGCAAAAACTTTTAATTCTGATGTAGTCCCATTCATTTATCTTTGCCTTCACTTCTCTTGCCATTGGAGTCAAGTTCATAAAATGTTCTTTAAAACCCAGGTCCATGATTTTAGTACCTATGTCTTCTTCTATGTACTTTATTGTTTCAGGTCTTATATTTAGGTCTTTGATCCATTTTGAATTAATTTTAGTACACGGGGACAGGCTGTAGTCGAGTTTCATTCTTTTGCATGTGGCTTTCCAGTTTTCCCAACACCATTTGTTGAAGAGGCTTTCTTTTCTCCATTGTGTGTTGTTGGCCCCTTTATCAAAGATTATTTGACCATATATATGTGGTTTTATTTCTGGGCTTTCTATTCTGTTCCATTGGTCTGAGTGTCTATTTTTTTGCCAATACCATGCTGTTTTGATTATCGTGGCCCTATAATATAGTTTAAAGTCAGGTATTGTAATGCCCCCAGCTTCATTCTTTTTCCTTAGGATTGTTTTGGCTATTCGGGGTTTTTTATAGTTCCATATAAATCTGATGATTTTTTGTTCCATTTCTTTAAAAAATCTCATAGGGATTTTGATGGGAATTGCATTAAATTTGTATATTGCTTTGGGTAATATGGCCATTTTGATTATATTTATTCTTCCTATCCAAGAACAAGGAATATTTTTCCATCTCATTGTATCTTTTTCGATTTCCCTTAACAATGCTTTGTAATTTTCATTATATAGGTCCTTTACATTCTTTGTTATGTTTATTCCTAGGTATTTTATTTTTTTTGTTGCAATCGTGAAGGGGATTATTTTTTTGTGTTCGTTTTCTAATATTTCATTGTTGGCATATAGAAAGGCTATGGACTTTTGTATGTTAATTTTGTATCCTGCGACCTTACTGTATTGGTTTATTGTTTCTAATAATCTTTTTGTGGAGTCCTTCGGGTTTTCGATGTATAGGATCATATCATCAGCAAAAAGTGATAGCTTTACTTCTTCTTTTCCGATATGGATGCCTTTTATTTCTTTGTCTTGTCTGATTGCTCTGGCCAGAACTTCTAGCACCACGTTGAATAAGAGTGGAGAGAGTGGACAACCCTGTCTTGTTCCTGATTTAAGGGAGAAAGTCCTCAGTTTTATGCCGTTTAATAGGATGTTGGCTGATGGTTTATCATATATGGCCTTTATCATGTTGAGATATTTTCCTTCTATACCCATTTTGTTGAGAGTCTTAAACATAAAATTGTGTTGTATTTTATCAAAAGCCTTTTCTGCATCTATTGATAAGATCATGTGGTTTTTGTTCTTTGTTTTGTTGATATGGTGTATTACGTTAACCGTTTTGCGTATGTTGAACCATCCTTGAGATTCTGGGATGAATCCCACTTGATCAGGATGTATTATTTTTTTAATATGTTGTTGTATTCGGTTTGCCAGTATTTTGTTTAGTATTTTAGCATCTGTATTCATTAGAGATATTGGTCTGTAGTTTTCTTTCTTTGTGCCATCCTTGCCAGGTTTTGGTATGAGGGTTATGTTGGCCTCATAAAATGTGTTTGGAATTATTGCTTCTTCTTCAATTTTTTGGAAGACTTTGAGTAGAATAGGAACCAAGTCTTCTTTGAATGTTTGATAGAATTCACTAGTATAACCGTCTGGGCCTGGACTTTTATTTTTGGGGAGGTTTTTAATAGTTTTTTCTATTTCCTCCCTGCTGATTGGTCTGTTTAGGCTTTCTGCTTCTTCATGACTCAGTCTAGGAAGGTTGTATTTTTCTAGGAATTTATCCATTTCTTCTAAATTGTTGTATTTGGTGGCATATAATTTTTCATAGTATTCTACAATAATTCTTTGTATTTCTATGATGTCTGTGGTGATCTCTCCTCTTTCATTTTGGATTTTATTTATTTGAGTCCTGTGTCTTTTTTCCTTGGTGAGTCTTGCCAAGGGTTTGTCAATTTTGTTGATCTTTTCAAAGAACCAGCTCCTTGTTTTATTGATTTTTTCTATAGTTTTTCTGTTCTCTATTTCATTTATTTCTGCTCTGATTTTTATTATCTCCTTTCTTCGGCTGGTTTTGGGTTGTCTTTGTTCTTCTTTTTCTAGTTCCTTAAGGTGTGAAGTTAAGTGGTTTACTTCGGCTCTCTCTTGTTTGTTCATATAGGCCTGAAGTGATATGAACTTTCCTCTTATTACTGCTTTTGCTGCATCCCAGAGATTCTGATATGTCGTATTTTCATTTTCATTTGTCTGTATATATCTTTTGATTTCTGCGCTTATTTCTTCTTTGACCCATTCATTTTTTAGAAGTATGTTGTTTAGTTTCCACATTTTTGTGGGTTTTCCCCCCTCTTTTTTGCAGTTGAATTCTAGTTTCAAGGCTTTATGATCAGAAAATATGCTTGGTACAATTTCAATTTTTCTAAATTTGCTGATATTGTCTTTGTGGCCCAACATATGGTCAATTCTTGAGAATGTTCCATGTACACTAGAGAAAAATGTATAGTCTGTCGCTTTGGGATGAAGTGTCCTGTAGATGTCTATCATATCCAGGTGTTCTAGTATTTCGTTTAAGGCCACTATATCTTTATTGATTCTCTGTTTGGATGACCGATCTAGAGCCGTCAGCGGTGTATTGAGGTCTCCAAGTATGATTGTATTTTTGTTAGTTTTTGTTTTAAGGTCAATAAGTAGCTGTCTTATATATTTTGGTGCTCCTTGGTTTGGTGCATATATATTAAGGATTGTTATGTCTTCTTGATTCAACTTCCCCTTAATCATTATGAAATGACCATTTTTGTCTCTGAGTACTTTTTCTGTCTTGTAGTCAGCATTATTAGATATGAGTATTGCTACGCCTGCTTTTGTTTGGGTGTTGTTTGCTTGGAGTATTGTTTTCCAGCCTTTCACTTTGAATTTGTTTTTATCCTTGTTGCTTAGATGTGTTTCTTGTAGGCAGCATATAGTTGGATTTTCTTTTTTAATCCATTCTGCTACTCTGTGTCTTTTTATTGGTAAGTTTAATCCATTTACATTTAGTGTAATTATTGACACTTGTGGGTTCCCTACTGCCATTTTATAAATTGCTTTCTGTTAGTTTTGTATCTAGTTTGATTCTTCTCTTTTGTTTTTCTATCATTTGTTTTTGTTTGTTTGTGTTCCATACTTCTTTCCTCTGTTGCTCCCTTTTTTAAGTCAAGTGTTTTTGTGGTAGTTTTTTTAAGGGTGGTTACCATTAAGTAATGAAAAGGGTACCTCCCATATTCATTGTAGTACCCTATCTTATAAGTATTTCTGCACTTCATCATCCTTTGCTACTGTTAATCTCCATCCTCTCCCCCCTTTTTTTCCTTTGTTGTCACAGTTTAAGTTTGGTTTTATTGTGTTCTTGGTGGAGCTGTTACTTGTGGTGTTGTTTTCTTTTGTTCTTTGAATCTGGTTGGAAAACCCCCTTTAGTATTTCCTGGAGTGGGGGCTTTCTGTTGATAAATTCTCTCATCTTTTCTGTATTTGTGAATGTTTTTATATCTCCTTCATACTTGAAGGATAGCTTTGATGGGTATAGTATTCTTGGCTGAAAGTTTCTCTCTTTCAGGGCTTTAAATATTGGGGTCCACTCTCTTCTAGCTTGTAGAGTTTCTGCTGAGAAATCTGATGATAATCTAATAGGCCTTCCTTTATATGTTGTACTCTTCTTTTCCCTGGCTGCCTTGAGAATTTTTTCTTTGTCATTGGTTTGTGTCATCTTTATTATGATGTGCCTTGGAGTGGGTTTGTTGGGGTTAAGAAAACTCGGTGTTCTGTTTGCTTCTTGAATTTGAGGCTTTAGTTCCTTCCACAGGCTTGGGAAGTTCTCATCTATTATTTGTTTGAGTATATTCTCCATTCCATTTTCTTTCTCTTCTCCCTCTGATATACCTATTATTCTTATGTTATTCTTTCTGATGGAGTCAGACAATTCCTATAGGGCTTTCTCGTTTTTTATTATTTTTGAGTCTCTTTCTTCTTCTCTCTGTTGTGCCTCAAGTTGTTTGTCTTCTATTTCACTAATCCTATCTTCAATCTGGGCTGTTCTGTTAGCTAAGCTTGTTACCTCGTTTTTCAGCTCGTGAATTGAGTTTTTCATTTCTGTTTGATTTGTTTTTATAGTTTCAATTTCCTTGGTAATATATTCTTTGTGTTCATTGAGTTGTTTTCTGATCTCCGTATATTGCCTTTCTGTGTTTTCTTTTATATCTCTGAGTATTTTTAAGATTTCTATTTTAAATTCTCTGTCATTTAGCTCCAAGGCTTCCAATATGTTAAGTCTTTTCTCCATAGATTTTTCCACATCTATTTGTGTTACCTCTCTTTCTTTTGTATCCATAATATTCGATTTCCTCTTTCTTATCGGCATCTGAGGGTGGTCTTATTGATAGCACTAATTAGAATTAATAAAGGGTAAAAAGTAAAAAAAAAAAAAAAGGTAAAACACCCCACAAAAAAAAAACAGTAATAATTTATTATTTCCCCCTTTTTTTCTCTCTTCTCTTTTCCTCCTCTCCCCTCCTCAGGGAAATATAGTGCCTATAATGGAGGGCCTAATTTGGGGTGAGGAGTTCAAGGGGCAAAAAAAAAGGGAGTAGGGACCTACTAAATGCAAAAAAAAAAAAAAAAAAAAAAAAAAAAAAAAGGAAGAAAATCTTAGACAAGCATAAGATGATTTGCTTGTAAGTGATGGTCGACTAAGAGATATAATGAGAGGGATAAGAGGGAACCAGAAAAAAGGACCAAAAAAGAATAATAAAGAAGAAAAAATAAAAATAATAAGTAAAAATCTGTTGTATTAAGTGGAGCGAAGACTAAATACAATGGAGACCTTGGGTTGGGAGGACCCAAAATGCCACAAAAATAAACAAACAAGAAAAAAAAATAAAAACAAAAGCAAAAAAGAGAAATAAAGCCAAAAAAAAGCCTTGAGTCCCAAATTAACTAATTTGTTTGTGATTGAGGATTATATGGGAGGGAAGTAAAATGAGAAAAGAAAAAACGAATAGAAAGGAAAAAATAAGAAAAAGAGAAAAACGAAGGAAGAAATAAAATAGGAAGAGAAAAAAACAAAATAAAGCAAGACAAAAAACAAAAAAAAAAAAAAAAGAGGAGAGAGTGAAAGTTAAGTGTTTTGGAGTATAACCTTAAAGGAGGGTGAGGATGAAGAAGAAAAATAAAATGCAACACTCATGGGTAGTGTAGTTCAAGAAAGGGGAAGCATAAGATGGGCAGAGAATAGAAGGACCGAGGTGGAGGAAATAAAGGCAATAAGATAGAAGAAACAAACAACAACAACAACAACAACAACAAAAAATTAGTGGATCAAGTTGTAAAGTCTGTGGGTTTTTCTTGATTTTGAGAGGTTAACTTCTTCCTTTTTCTTTTCTCTCCCTCTTCCTGGTCGGTGACTCTGTACCCCAGGCTCTGCCCCTGTGTCACTCTTAGGTAGGGATTTGCAGTTGATGGGATTCTATGGCAATGTCATATAATTGGCTTTAGTCTTGCTGGAAGTAAAGGCTTGTTGGCGTTTGCAGGGTCCAACGATGAGAGAGTTTGCTTTCCTGGATTCTCTCTCCTAGTCCCCCCTTTCTGAATTAGCAGCCTGGTGATCCAGCTATAAGGCTGCAACTGCTTCTGCCTGGGGAGTAAGAGGCTCAAAGAGCTGGGAAATCCCCACTCTATCCCCACTCAGTGCAAGGCTTTGGGAAAGGCTCTGACAGTCAGGGCCTCCAGTGTAATCAGGCGGGGGTGGGAGTCAATTGTTGTCAAGGTGACTGTTCAGCGCCTATCATTTAGTTGGACCTCTCAACCCAGGCTTTCCACGCTTTGTAGCCTGTTTTTGCAGGGAAGAAGAGGCACTAGTCTCTGCTTACGACTAGTGTAGTATAGACCTTATTATCTGCCAACTCCTTCTTGTTAGCGTTTATCTCTGAATATGGAGGCTCTATCAATCAGAAGTTGCCCCCGCCCCTTTAGCGAGAGGCACTAAAAAATATCACGCCTCTTGTCTTAGATTGCTGAACTGAGAGAGATCTTATCAATTAGAACCGAGGGATGCGCAGATTTTATGGGTTAAGCTAATTTCAGTGATTGGGTCGCAGCTGTGCTTCTGAAGGTATTTTAGGCTGCCTGCGCGCGCCCCTCCCCCAATGCTTGATTTTTAGCTTGAATGGCTGGGTGAGGTGCCCCGCCCACGGAGAGAATCTCCCAAGCCTCTTCCGCTCGCCCCGCCGCTGGCGGCTGGACCGCACCAGGCGCAGGATAATGGAGCCCCCTGGGTGTGCGGGCCAGCAGGGCGCCCTGGGCGCGTGGAATGCTCAAGGCACGCGCGCGAATGGGGCGCTCCGGGCACCGGTGGCCTGCGACCCCCACTTGCAGTGTGTGGGCCACTGGGAACGTCAGCGGTGCTCAACCAGACCCGGCACGCGCGGTGGCGGTTCGCGTCGGCCGCTCGCGTAGGCTCGCGGTTCCCAAGTATATGGGCTGACTCACCACAGGCGCACTTCCTTGCGGTTTGAAAGAACGTCCCTGTGGTCGATTCCTCCACACCCTCGTCTCTCAGATTCAAGTGATAACAGTCCTTTTGCTATCAGTTTGTGTGGAACTCCGGAATGCTCCGAGGATAAATTTTTCTGTTTTTAGTTGATAAATTTGTTGTGATTTAGGGGAGAGCTGTCGGACGCGCTGCTCATGGCGCCATTTCCGTGACGTCACTCTCGAGAAAATTTCTAATGTAATGTTAGCAATTCTATTTTAAAAAAGAGAATCTACTAAAATCTTTCCATTCTTAGATGACTACATTTCACATTAAAGTTACATAATAGTTTTCATTGACAATATTTTTAAATATTTGTTTTACAATTTTATATATAAAGGAATGGATAATATACTATAGTATCATATAAACATGGGAACTCAATTTTTATTTTTATATTTTATAACAATATTTTTGTCATTTATTAAACTACCCATTGGAACAGTTAGAATATTTCTATTGACATTTCTATAGTGATAAATATAATCTTTTGTTTGGTTGTTTTTCCCCTAAATAATATGGGCAAAATCTCTCTCTCATACATTATAATCTTAATTTCTTAAGGCTCCCTCTCTCTTTCAGTGAATTTCAATTCCACCCCCCTTTTTGAGCCTTATTTCAATAACTATCCAAATTTGTGTATTGTAAGACCCATATTAACCTTTTTGTAATAACAATTTTTATCTTCCCCGGAGGAGTAGCTCTTGTGAGAACAAAATAGTTACATGTTCTTTAAAGAAGAATTTTAAGAACATCTCCAGTGTAGAGACTAAAAAAATCTAAATTAATTGTAAACTAAAGATTTTATCTAGAAGGGAGCTGTTTGAAGATGACTATTTCAAAATACACCTATGTTGAAGTTGAATCTGGTAATCAACAACATTATTAATTCCTATATGGGTTCAAAAGGACAGAATAATAAACTTTACCTTTTTAAATGGAATTCAAACCTGAAACATGGTTGTGAAATGTTAACTGTTGCAAAGAGGTTTTTGTGTCTATGATAAATGTTACTCAGATTAGTAAAATCCTTATTTTACTTTAAAAAACATACAATTAAGAACTTTTCTAAATTTTTACATACTTTTGTGTAATTTATACAAAAATTGTCTAATTAATGCATATATGTAAATCCTTTAAGTTCTAAAATAAAACATTCACTTAAGAGAGAATCTTCTTTGACTTATTCCTTTCAATGTATCATTAATTTTGTAGACAGCATAATTTATGATGTGACTTTAATCATTACATTCTTTGATCAAAACCTAAAAGTATTCTCATTTTATTCTCTTTATATTTAATTTTTTTCATTACTTTAATCTTTTTTCTGTTCCCTGGTCCCATAATATTAAAACTATTTTTTAAAATTTATTTTTAAATTTTATTTAGAAAATTACCTTTTAACATGGTGACATTGAACAATAAGAGCACACAGGTTTCAGGTAAATATTTCAATGACATTTGAACTGTTGGTTATGATGTATGCCCATCACCCAAAGTCAAATCATTTTCTGTCATCTTATATTTGTCCCTCTTTACACCCTGCCCACCATCTCCCTCTGTTTCCCTCCAATGTAAGCATCAACTCCCATATGTGCCCTGACCAGGCAAGCCTAGGGTTTGAGCCAGTGACCTCAGTGCTCCAGGTTGACGCTTTATCCACTGTGCCACCATAGGTCAGACATAGAAAAAATTTTAAAGTATTTCCTGTTCAGCACCTAAAAACATTAAATATTCTTTTCTATTTTTCCTGTATGTTCTTTTCAATTAGTGTGACTTCCACATTGACTCCTGGTCAAGTATACTCTTTCTTCTCTGTTCTGCAATATAACTTTTAGCCATCAATGACCTGGCTTTTTTTTTTCTTCTCTCCTCTATTGCTATCTTAATCACTGTCCCTTCAGAATTTATTCAGTACTTAAACCCATCTCTAAAAGGCAGCACTTAATTGTATACCTTTGAAGTGCTATTTTAAAAGTATTTTGTTTTGTTTTGTTTTAGTATTAGAAAAATCATCAATAATCAGAGGACAATCAGGCTGTTAATAGGATCCTTTATTCTGTGAGAAATTATTCAGAGTCAAACTTTCTATGCATTATTGCTCTATGTGATCTCAAAAAGAACTAAAAGTATCTATCACTGAATCATAGTTTTCCTTAGCATATTAAATATATCTTTTTCCTTCACATAATATTTTAACCATCAAAAAATTGCCCTGGGTGGTTGGCTCAGTGATAGAGTGTCGGCCTGGCATGCAGGAGTCCCGGGTTCGATTCCCAGCCAGGGCACACAGGAGAAGCGCCCGTCTGCTTCTCCATCCCTCCCCCTCTCCTTCCTCTCTGTCTCTCTCTTCCCCTACTGCAGCCAAGGCTCCGTTGGAGCAGGGTTGGCCTGGGCGCCGAGGATGGCTCTGTGGCCTCTGCCTCAGGCACTAGAATGGCCCTGGTTGCAACAGAGTGACACCCCAGAGGGGCCAAGCATCACCCTCTGGTGGGTGTGCCCGGTGGATCCCGATCAGGTTCATGCAGGAGTCTGTCTGACTGCCTCCCCATTTCCAACTTTGGAAAAATACAAAAAAAATATCATTTAGCAAAAACATCTTTTTTTCACTACATATATAGAAGGTTGGACCCCGTAGCTTCGCAGCTTAGTTAGAAAGGAGGGAGGCCAGGGTGGCCAAGTGGGTTATCATTCTTTTGTTATCTCTAGATCCTCACTACACACAGTGTGGAATCTACCTTTTTTTTTGGTGGGCACCTATTTCATCATTTATGAAAACTACAATGGCTGCAGTTGTTACTGGTATTCTCCTTTTTTTTCTCTTTCTAAAAAATAACATCTACAATTGGTCATTATACAAACACAAACAGTACAGAAGTGAATCAAATGTAAATTGAAATATTCCTTTCTCCACAATACTACATGCCACACCTTTACCTTTTCCTTAGAAACTACTGATAAAAATTTAGATTATTTTCAAAAACTTCAGTCCATATATAATGAATGATATTTTACTAGTTATTTGTAATTAGCAATATATTATTCAAAAATACATTGACTGTTTTAGCACTATTTTAAAATAATTGTACAGTGCTAATTTTTATCTGCATTTAAAACAATCATAATTGGTGAAAATTTAAGATATTTCTATTTGTTTCCATTTTATGAACAATCATGTAATGACCATTATATAATCATTTGCATACTTGTTCAATTATTTAATAGTCCAATCTAAGAAGAATAGTTGAGAGTTTTCAGCTGTTTCTTGGTATCACTCCTATAGAGTGCTTTGGAAATGTAGGCCATTTTGATTTTATCAATGAAACGTACATGACTAGCATTTGCCAAGTGGAGGTTAGAAGTGATGTGCATCCTGTATTTGGGGCCAGACAGTCCTACACAAAGAAAAACTGTTTATCATGAACGCCCAATTTTACCTCTTAGAGAAATTGGCAGCCTGAAGTATTCCACTATCTGCTTTAACAAATTTTGCACTCTTTATGTACTTTACAATAAACATTGATTACTAATAATCTGCAAAATAATATACTCCCATTTAAATGATTTACTCTTTTCCCACACCAACCAATAGAACTTTAATGTTAATCAAGTGAGGGGAGGGATTCTTTAAAAGATAAATACATAAGACATCGAACAAAAAAAGAGAGCAAATATAAATATATACATTAAAAATGAGAAACTGACCTAATGAGGCTGTTGTGCAGTGGATGGAGCATCGGCCTGGGATACTGAGGACCCAGGTTCAAAAGCCCATGGTCATAGCATAAATGTGGGCTCATCTGCATTGAGGGCCTGGATCTTCAGCTTGAGCACAGGGTCATTGGCTTGAGTGTGGGATCAAAGACATGGCACCTTGTTTGCTGACTTGAGCCCAAAGGTTGCTGGTCTGAAGCTCAAGGTCACTGGTTTGAGCTCAAAATCTCTGGCTTGAGCAAGGGGTCACTGGCTCGACTGGAATCCCTTGGTCAAGGCACATATGAGAAAGCAATCAATGAACAACATAGTTCTGCAACTATGAGTTGGTATCTCTCATCTCTTTCCCTATCATCTGTCTCCCTTTCTCTCTCTCACTCTTAAAGAAGAAAATGAGAAACTGAATGATTTTAAAATTTCAAAAGAATACATTATGTATTTTAGCCAACATACTAGAAAATTTACACAGTTTAATTTTCAAAAAAAAATTTAGACTTGGCCTGTTGGCTAAGCGGTAGAGTGTTGGCCTTGTATGTGGAAGTGCCAGGTTTGATTCCCAGTCAGGGCACACAGGAAAAGCAACCATCTGCTTTTTCACCTCTCCACCATTTCTGTACTCCTCCCCCTCCTTCTTCTCCCGCAGCCATGGCTCAAATGGTTTAAACAAGTTGGCCCTGGGTGCTGAGGACAGCTCTATGGCCTTGCCTCAGGCACTAAAATAGCTTGGTTGCTGAGCAGCAACCCAGATGGGCAGAGCATCGCCTGGTAGGGGGTTTCACAAGGGAATCCTGGTCAGAGCACATATGGGATTCTGTTCCTGCATCCTTGCTGCTCACTTAAAAAAGAAAACTATAAAAACTGACTATAGAGAAATAAAAACATTTTGAATATACCAATTACAAAGGAGAAATTGTTAAGTCATACTATACATAATATAGTAAAAAATCACATGATTTCTTAAACAGGTCCTATTTAACTGAATGAAAAAGTTAATTCCTATGCTGTTCAAACAGTTCTTTTGATTAATATGAACACAGGAAATACATCTCTGCTATTCATTTCCTTCCTAAAACAATAAAAAACAAAAATAAATATAAAAAAATGAAAACACCCATAAGTTTTGTTAAAAATAAACACCATAAAAAATACTATACCAAATTCTGAAGAATAGTTTCCCAAGGCCATAAAAATTTATTATGTTCTTCCAGAATAAAAGTGTGTGGGGGGTGCAAAAGTGTAAGTGTTGACATGTTAACAAATATGGCATATTACAATGCATATAGACTTTCTTTTCCTCCTGCAACTCTATAAAATTATGGTAAATGGCTTATTAAAATGATATAAACCTAAAGGAGCAAAGAGAAAACAGTAATATTTTTGAAGCTAGTCCACAGAGGACTGGAAATGACTTAGCAAACCAAAGAGAACAAATTTCTATACTGACATTGGGGAGATCTGATCCCTTAAAAGCCTCATAAATAAGGAAAAGATAGCTGTAGAAGTTGAGGTAAAAGTATATATAAAGGTCAGGAAGATTGGTTAGAAGCATAATTGTAATGCCAAAGTTACCATTTCTAGTGAATGCTTCTTGGCTCCCCTGGCAGAAGAGGAGAGATTTCACCTTTGGAAAGATAAAACGAAATGTCAAGATGAGAGCTATCAACTTCATTGGTCATTCATAAAATAGGGGCTAAACAAACATTAACTACTGAAAGCTGACATCTCTGGAATCTTTTTCCCTACCTTGGCTCACAGTATGAAGATGTGTTAGTTCTATACCCTCAGAGAAGGACACTAGAAAGATCTATTTTTATAAAAAAAAAAAAAAGTCCAAGGAATAGACTTACAATTGTGTTATAAGGGGTTTTTCCAAAGTAATAGTCCACCCACCTTGATTACCTTGAAAGGAAGCCACAGTTGAAAATTACTACCTATGAACTTAGAGAATACTATGAACATTTAATTCACTGTTCTTGAACATATACATTCTTAACATCTATGAGAATCTGGGAATAACCTGTAAGATAAATCACAGAAAAATAAGAAAGTGCCTGACTAGGTGGTGGCTCAGTGGATAGAGTGTTGGACTGGGATGCAGAGTACCCAGGTTCGAAACCCTAAGGTCACCGGCTTGAGTGCAGGCTCATCTGGTTTGAGCACAGCTCACTAGCTTGAACCCAAAGTTTCTGGCTTGAGCAAGGGTTTGTTGTGTACAATGGTAACATTACATTCCTGCCATCCCATTTCTCCTTCCTCAGAAGATACTACTTTCAATTAAATTAGTATTGCTTTTGAATTTTACTTCTACATCTCTAAGTAATAGTCTAATACTGAAATTTTATTAGTGTTCATCATCAAGTATTTTCAATTGATTTACCATTATGTCAACTAAAGATTTAGTCCTCCTTCTCATCCTTCTTATATAATTATATCTTAACTTTGGATCAATAGTTAGTGTTCATATTATATAACTAGGTTAATGCTACTCATAGCTGACCAATTTAGCATAAATGATTGTATTTCTTTTCTATATACTATTTTCTTTATTTAACTTGATAATTTTCTTAGTTTTCCAGAAAATGCAGTCAACTTAATCTTCAAATTTACTATTAAGTATACATTTTTACAATAAAATTTTAAAGAAATGCATTATACATTTTGGTAACTTATTTTGTCACATCTTGGTCTTGTTGCTTGGGTATATTACCTTATAAAAGAATTAATGATAACTTTTGTTTAATACTTTTTAAAAATTTTATTTAGAAAATTAAATTTAATAGGGTAACATTGATTGATAAGAATACATAAGTTTCAGGTAAATATTTCTATAACATTCGAACATTGGTTATGATGTATACCCATCACCCAAAGTCAAATCATTTTCTGTCACATTATATTTGTCCTTCTTTATACCCTTCCCCCCACTACCTCCTTAATATCCCCCATCGCCATTCCCCAGTAACCACTTCACTTTTATCTGTGTCCATAAGTCTTGATTTTATATCCCATTTGTGTGTGAAACCATACAGTTCTTAGCTTTCTCTGATTTACTTATTTCACTCAATATAATGTTCTTAAATGTTAAGCAACTACTGTCAATTTAGTAAACCTTCTTATATTTTTCAATTCAAAACAGTGCTTAAAATAATTACTCAGTTACTCATTTAAAATTAGAATTTAAGGTGCTAATCTGTAAATATTTAAATACTAACATCAGTTACTAATACCTATAACATCTCTAAAATATGCATATTATTGTTTTGAGCTATTTCATCTTTATGCCTTGTTATCTTACTTTTGATCACTTAATGTAAGAGCAGCACTATTGTTTGGGATGTTTTCTGTTTCTTTTTATTTTATGGAAATTTTTTTTCAAAATTTTCATTAACTTTAAGGCTCAGTGATAATTAAGGTGGTATGTATTCTTATCTACGATTTATTGTTATACTGGCCCTGTTGCTTTTCTCTATTTGATTGGGACTCTACAAGGTAGGGTAAGAGTAGGTTTGCAGTTGTGAGTACATAAAACACAGTTGATTCTTGTATTATTATTATTATTATTATTAAGTACTGCATTATTTTTTATATGAACAACTGAAAATCTACTTTTGCCCCACTGTATTTTATGGAGTCACAATGTTGATATATATATTTTTAATTATTCTTTAATGGGGCCCATTTTTAACTGAGTAGTTTGCTAAAATGGTGAAGGAAAAGATCAGTATTATAAATTATGTAAACAGGCAGTATCAATTTAGGTTTATTTTCCCTGAACATTTTCTCAGCAACTCAGTAATCTGTGGGAATAATTCTTTTCGTGGACAGCAGTGTGTATGTCAGGCTGTATCATTAATCTGAACATGAAAGTAGTGACTAAAGAACAGGATATAGATAGGAGAGGAAGAATCTATTTATATGTCATTTAAATATCTAGAAAATTTATGATGTAGTAACATCTACCTATAAGCAAGCATTGCTTTCTATAATACAGAACCTATTATCAGGCAATTATTATATCTCCTTTAATTATGAAATTGTTACTGAATAATCTATAGCATTACAAATTTGTATTATTTTATTAAATTTATTGGAGTATTATTGGTTAATGAGTGTATATAAATTTCAAGTATACCATTCTACAAATTTCTATATATTGTATTATGTACTCACCATCCAAATTATTATTATTATTATTTTCATAATTAAGTAAGTGGGGAGGCAGAGAAACAGACTCCCACATGCACCCCAACCTGGATCCCCCCACAAGTCCCCTATGAGGTGATGCTCTGCCCATCTGGGGCTGTTGCTCTGTTGTTCAGTAAAATGACCTATTTTAGCACCTGAGGTGAGGCCGTGGTGCCATCCTCAGCACCCGGAGCCAATTTGCTCAAATAAACCATGGTTGTAGGTGGGGAAGAGAGAGAGAGAGAGAGAGAGAATGGGGAAGGGTAAAGAAGCGGTAGCAGAACAACCAAATGGCACTGCAATTGGCCCACCATGAAAGCTGGAATGCCCACTAGTGGGCGGTAGGGACCAGGTTGACCAGCACTGCAAAAGTGAGTAGTTTTTATAAAAAGACTGACTACCCCTGCTTGCAACCAGAGCCATTCTAACACCTAAGGCAGAGGCCATGGAGCCATCCTCAGTGCCCGGGCCAACTTTCCTCCAATGGAGCCTTGGCTGCAGGAGGGGAAGACAGAGATAGAGAGAAAGGAGAGGAGAAAGGATAAAGAAGCAGATCGGTGCTTCTCCTGAGTGCTGTGGCTAGATATTGAACCTGAGACTTCCACATGCTGGGCTGATGCTCTACCACTGAGCCAACTGGCCAGGGTCTTCACAATACCATTTATTGAAGACTATCTTTACCCCATTGTATGTTCTTGACTCCTTTGTCAAATATTAATTTAACATAGAGACATGGGTTTATTTCTGTGCTCTCTATTCTGTTCCAGTCATCTGTATGTCTGTTCTTGTCCAATATCATGATGTTTTGATTAATGTGCACTTGTAGTATAATTTGATATCAGATATTTGTGATACCTCTCACTTTATTTTTTTTCAACATTTCTGAGACTATTTGGGTTTTTTTCGTGGTTCTATATAAATTTTTGAAATATTTATTCTAGATCTGTGAGATATACCATTGGTATTTTAATAGGAATTGCATTAAATTTATAAATTGATTTGGGTAGTATGGACATTTAAATGATGTTATTTCTTTCTATCCATTAACACAGTATGTGCTTCCACTTATTTGTATCTTTCCTCAATTTCTTTCTTTAGGATTAGGTCTTTTAACCCATTGGTTACATTTATTCCTAGGTACCTTATTTTTTGTTGCAATAGTAAATGGGATTCTTTTCTGAATTTCTCTTTCTGATAGTTTATTATTGTTATATAAAAATTTCACTGATTTCTGGATATTTATTTTATATCCTGCTACTTTCCCAATTTGTGTATTAGAACTAGTAGTTGTTTTTTTTTTTTTTGTGGTGTCTTTATGGTTCTCTATATACAGTATTATGTCTTTTGTGAATAATGATAATTTTACTTCATCCATTCCAATTTGGATTCCTTTTATTTCTTCTTTTTGTCTAAGTGTTGTGGCTAGAACTTCTAGTACTATGTTGAATAAGAATGGTGAAAGCAGACATCTCTGTCTTGTCCCTGATCTTAAGAAAAATGCATTTAGTTTTTGCCATTGAGTATGATTTGGCTGTAGGTTTGTCATATATGGCTTTATTTTGTAGTGGTATGATCCTTCTATTCCAACTTTACTGAGAGTTTATATCATAAACAGATGCTGGATTTTATCTAATTCTTTTTCTGCATGTATTGATATGTCCTTGTGTTTTTTACTCTTCATTTTGTTTATATGTGTATTACATTCATTGGTTTGTGGATATTATAACAACCTGAATCCCTGGAATAAATCCCACTTGATCATGGTATGTGATTTTTTTAATGTATTACTGAATTTGGTTTGCTAATATTTTGTTGAGAATTTTAGCATCTATTTCATTAGGGATATTGGCCTATAGTTGTTGTTTTTTTTTCTTTGTAGGATCTTTATCTGGTTTTTGAATTAAGATAATGCTGACCTCATAATAAGAGGTTGGGAGTCTTTCCTCCTCTTGATTTTTTGGGGAGTAGTTTGGGAAGGATATATGTTAGTTCTTCATTAAATGTTTGGTAAAATTTGTCTGTATAGCCATCCTGTCCAGGACTTTATTTGCTAGGAGTTCTTTGATTACTATTCAATTAAAATATAGTTGTAATTGGTCTATTCAGGTTTTCCAATTCTTCCTGACTCAGTTTTGAAAGATTGTATGTTGCTAGATATTTATCCATTTCATACAGGTCGTCCAATTTGTTGACATATACTTGTTCATAGTATTCTCTTACAGACTTTTGTATTTCTGTGATATCATTTGTTACTTCACCTCTTTCATTTCTCATTTTATTTATTTTGGTTTCTCTTTTTTCTTAAAGAATCTGGTTAAAGATTTGTCAATCTTGTTTATCTTTTCTAAGAATCAGCTCTTGATCATTTGTATTTTTTTAAGACTCTATATCATTTATTTCCACTCTAATCTTCATTATTATTGTCTTTTTTTTCTATTTACTCTATTTTTGGGGTGTATCTACTTCTTTTCAGTGTAGGATTAGCTTATTTGAGATTTTTCTTGCTTCTTGAGGTAGGCCTGTAATAGTATGAACTTTCCTGTCAAGACTGCTTTTATTGTGTCCCATTGATTTTGGGTCATTGTGTTCTTATTGAATATATTCATTTGTTTCAAGGTATCTTTTGATTCTTTTTTCTTGATCTCATTGATAACTCATTTATTGTTTAGTAACATGTTATTTAGCCTCCATGTGTTTGAATGTCTTTCAATTTTTTTTGTTGTTGTAATTGATCTGTAGTTTCATACCATTGTGGTCAGAGAAGATGCTTGAATATGATTTCAATCTTGAATTTATTAAAATTTATTTTGTGTCCTAAAATGTGGTCTATCTTTGAGAATGTTTCATATACACTTGAGAAGAATGTATATTCTACTGCTTTGGGATGAAATTTCTGTAACTATCATCAAATCCATGTAATCCAGTATTTTGTTTAAGGTCACTGTTGCCTTGTTGATTTTCTGTCTGTAAGATCTATATACATTGATGACAGTGGGGTGTTAAAATCCCCTACTATGATTGTATTGCTATCAATATCTCCCTTAATATCCACTGCACTTTCTTTTTATGTATTTAAGTGCTTTTATGTTGGGTGCATCTATGTTTACAAGGGTTATATCTTCTTGTTGGATTTATCCTTTAAGTGTTACAGTGATCTACTTTATCTCTTGTTATGGCCTTTGTTTTGAAGTCTATTTTGTCTAATAAAAGTATTGCTATGCCAGCTTTGTTTGTCTGTTTGTTTGTTTCCATTTGCATGAACTAATGTTTTCCATCCTTTTACTTTCAGCCTGTGTGTATCTTTTGTACTGAGGTGGGTCTCTTTTAGGCAGCAGATATATGGGTCAATCATAGGATTTTTATATATAACAATGACACAATACCTGATTATTACCTTCAAACAAACACCTAAACAAATCCCAATAGAATTAAAGTATAAACCACCCAAAAAGGTAAACTTAAAACATAAAGAATTAAAAAGAATTGTGAGTGAAAGTTCACAACATAATTGAAGACAATGAAATACATACTAAGAAAATTATTAAACATATTAAAATATATGCTAAAGTTCTTATCATAGTACTATTCATAAATTCAAAAAGTTTATAAATAATAATTGAATTATAGCTATGCTGATTACAGTATCCATATCCTAGAAAATAGTGTTCTAATTTTTAAAATTTTATGAAACACTTTTAGCTAATTAGAAAAATATTGATATGTCAAGTTAAAATTCTGAATACTAAATTACATAGAGCATACAATTTCAGTTAGTTTCTAAAAATTGTACAATGTAAAATTAAAAGTAAATTCAATAAATTACTGGTAGTGGAATTTTATTGTATAGTAATAAAATAATGATACATCCTTTGACTTCTTACTTATGTTTTTATACATTTTCTCCCTCCAGTAAGTTTAACATTTCTGTCTTAAACTATTGACTTTCCATTAAGCATTGTGGTTTTGTCACTATTTGACTCAGTGGATCACAGGTAGTGTGGCTGTAGGTCTGTTTATGACTATTGTCCTGGCATACTTATTAATATGTCCTCTTTTACTTTCACTGGGCCCTAGTTTGGACATTAAATTACATGATTATACGTAATATGGGAGATCTAATTCTGATCATCATTTTCCATTAATAGCCTATAAAATTCTAGATCTGTCATCTGTTTATAAAAGACTTTGATTCACACTGAAATAGTAATAATCTCTTTGCTGGTTAACTTCATAATGATGTTGTGAGAATTAATGAAGAGATGCTTGGAAAATACTTTGAACTCCTCAGAGAAAAGTGCTATGATATTGTCACTATTACATTTCTCTACTAGCTTTCTAGTCAGGGGAAATCAAGATTTTGTGAGTATCGGCAAGGAAACCAGATCAATCACGCATGTTCTGGCAGCACATTTTTTACAAGTGCCCTAGAGTACAGAATCTAGTGAACCTAAAACTCCCCCACACATATAAATTACTAGAGACATGTAGACTGAGTTCTGACTCCAGATTGGCTATTCAATTAGGAGTTATGAGTAAACGTATTGAACTTGCCTTTCTGGTTGAAAATATTGTACTCTACTAAACATAGGAGTGTTTGGAAGCTCAACAAAGGCAGTTCATTAAGCTTGAAAAGGACAGATCTGAGCCAGCCAGCACTTTGTAACCTGGAATCAGGCCACTAAATCACACCTATTATTTTAGAGGCTAATTAAGTGCTTTAATAACTCAGTGGAAAGCCTGCATCTTCACAAAATATTTTCAGCACCTTATAAATTGTGTACATTGGTCTGGCATTAAGAAATCTTTCTTGAAATTTTTACAAATAAAAATCAAAATAAAAATCAATAAATCTATCTAGTTCTGAAGCAAAAAAAGAAGCAGATGAAGGGCAACAGTGAAGGAGATTAAAGTTCTAGCAATGATTTCCCCAATATAATGGAACGTTGGTTTGATTAAGACTCAGAGGAAACACCTGGAAGAAGTACAGCCAAGTCCTACTTCTTGATCTCTTGTTCTCTCCCTAAAGCCCACATCCCTTAGGTTACCTATGATACCATACTTGATACTTTGAAGTTGAAACATACTACTTCATTTTTTTGACATTACAAATGTATAATCTGTTACCAAGTTGTTTATCCATTTCATACAGGTCGTTTTCACAAGTGGAACTATTCCCTGTCTATCTAAAATTTATACCTTGACCTTATGTGTCTGTCTTCAAGAACAAATCATCTTTCTTCCCACTGTTAGTCAATTTGGTCTCTCTCTTTGCTGTATATTGGAGGCAAGAAAGGCATATTTGTATCATTTGCCTATTTGTCAGAATGAAACAATTGTTTTTGGAGTGTTGAGCAGTTTACTTAGAAAAAATGAACTGGTTATTTAGTATTTTATTAGGTACAAAAGAGAAATAAATGCTGAAAATTAGTCCTTAAAATATGCATTTGCTTCCACTTTATTTTATTTTAATTGGAATGCAGATGAAAGCTATAATCTTTAGTTCATAAAGAAATAAAAAGATTCAGTTATGACTCCTGAAGGATGTTTACATCTCAGAATACTTTTCACATTTCTAATTCTGTGGTCTTAATCGAGAAACGTTGTTACAGAGCTTAGAATTCTCAAATAAAAATTGCATAAATGTTGAGAAATTGAAAAATTAATAAAAAACACAGCAAGAAGATGATCTGAATGTCAGAGAACATTATAATATTGAAAAGGAATAGTTTGCTGTTATAATTTTAATTATCTTTCAATTGCATTTTAAAAATTCTTGTCTTTATACTGTGTTCTTGTTTGGGGGCTTTATTTTCCTACATATTCTTAAACAATTCAGTGGAATAATGTTTTTAGGATTGTGTAGGGAAAGAACTGCATGCTCTTTCACTGACAGTTCCATTGGGACAAGTAGGGATATTAAATTTGAGTTCATTGAATTTATGGCCTTCATCACACAGGCTGGACATAGTGGCCGTTGCTGCTTTGAATACATATTGGCTTAATCAGTACTATTTGGAATTTTGCAGAAATGCAAACTAATTATGCACTTTTTCTGATAAGATGCAATTTGGCTTCTGATTGTTTTCTTTCACCCACATTTATATAACGCTGATCTCATGACCAGTGTGTTATTGATCTGCACATTAGGCATGTAATTACCTTCAGATTGCTTTCCTTTATGATAATCTCAGAAACAAAAATTTTAATAGAATTCATTTGGGTGACATTGGTTAATAAAATTATATAGGTTTCAGGTGTACAATTCTATAATACATCATCTGTGTATTATATTCACCACCACAGGTCTGGTCTCTTTCCATCACCATTTATCTCCCCTTTATCCTCTTTTAATTTCCCCCAACCCTCTCACAACCCTCTTTCCCTCTGATAATCACCATACTATTGTCTTTGTCTAAGACGTTTTTTTTCCCCTTCAGACTCTTATTTATTTTGTTTGATAATTGTTTTGCCTCTCTTCAGTTTCAGTGAGCATCACATATGGAAGATTATAGAAGCAAGCACTCTTATAACAGTGATCTTGTCACCTCTGGATAAACTGCATTAGGTTTCCCTTTTGTGTGGAAAGCAGGGAATAGATTACAACTGCTTACTATTAAGCTCTGTTTTTGGTTGCAATGCTTCTGCATAAGTGAAAATGTCATAGATTCAATGGGGATCCTAACTTTTGTTTGGACATATGGCAGCTGAGTTGATGGCTATGGGTTTATAATCGATCTAATCACTAATTCATTCATAATAAACATTTTGAGAGTGATTGTATAGTGTGAAATATTGTGCTAGGATCTGGTATTAAAAATATATGTATAAGCTATGGCCTCGAATCTCAAGAAATTGTGTTTGTTTGTATCATGTATGTATTGTAAGAGGAGACAGCGATGGAGAATAAAGAAGAAGAGCAAGATTTGGGAAGAACTCAAACATGTAAATAATGTATGATGAGTTCATTGAATAGTCTGCATCTATGACATACTAACACACCCATCTGATTCAGTCATAACTGACTTTGAATCACTTCAGATGGTGATGGAGCATAGCAGAATTTCTCCTTTTGACTGAAACCAGCTGACTTGGGTTCCATATCTCAACAACTTTGTTTGTTGGCATGCCACTTTTACTCATATGACACTTCTGGTTCTTCATCTATGAGATAGATGAATCATTTGTTTTATATGCCTCTTTTGTAAAATATTGTCATGATTAGAAAAGAAATGTACATACGGAATAATGCATAATGTATGGTAGGTACTAAATAAGTTGCTATGTAAACAGCTGTTACTCTGTTTTCATTATTATACTCTATGTATACATTTCATTTTAAGTGATTTTATAGTAACAACTTTATTTCTGAATACATCTTTATCATTTAAAAAATTTGAACAATATCCAAAAAATACAAAGAAAAATTATTTAAAATTGCCAGAAATAGGCCTGACCTGTGGTGGTGCAGTGGATAAAGCGTCGACCTGGAAATGCTGAGGTTGCCGGTTCAAAACCCTGGGCTTGCCTGGTCAAGGCACATATGGGAGTTGATGCTTCCAGCTCCTCCCTCCTTCTCTCTCTGTCTCTCCTCTCTCTCTCGTTCTCTCTCTCTCTCTCTCTCTCTCTCTGTCTCTCCCTCTCCTCTCTAAAATGAATAAATAAAAAAATTAAAAAATAAATAAAATTGCCAGAAATACCCAGTGTTAAGAGTTGGTAAGATACATGTTACATGATTTTCTTGTTTCTTCTTTCTACTTTTGGTGTTGTTGAAATTTAAAAATAATAAGCATGTACTATTGTTGTAAAAGCTAAACAAAGATATATGCATTTCAAATTTCATGCATTATAAACATTTGAGTAGATTTGTGGATATTTCTATAGATAGGAGATAGATAAATGTAGAGATGGTGATAAAGATAAGAAAGATAATTTTATAAGAGAATCAACTACATATAAATCATATTTATTTATTTGACTGCACTGTTTTCTTAAAGATAACACTTCATTAAGCTAAGAAAAATATAAAAAACAGTAGGTGATTAAATCATTATAGTTCCTTTGCTAAATTTTAATTATATATGTGTGTGTGTATGTGTGTGTGTGTATGTGTGTGTGTAAGACCAAAGCACAGAAGTGCACAAAAGTTATACAGTTCAAGGAATTATCACAAACCAAATACTTTAGCAACTACTACTCAGGTGAAGAAATATTTTCTGCAAAATAGTTCGCTACCTCTTCCTTTGTCTTCAGAGATACTTACTATTTGAAGGATACTTTTTTGTTGTTTAGAAAGTCATATATCCACTCTGTGGTCAGCTGACAATAGCCCCCAACAACATGTCCACATTTATATTTTACTTCATTTGAAATAAGTATTTGCAGACGTAATGAAGTTAAGAATTTAGAGATGAGATTATCCTGGGTTATCTGGGTGGGCTCTAAGTATCATCACAATGTCTTTATAAAAGAGAAGGCAGCAGGCATTGTGATGATGGAAGCAAAGATGTGAAGATGAGATGCTGCAGGTATTGAGGGGGGTTAGAGGCCATAAGTCAAAGAATGTAGCTTCCGAGGCTAAAAGACTCAGTGAACAGATCATCTATTAGATACGCCAAAAGGAGTACAGCTTTGTGAAACTGATTTTGAACTTCTGGCTTCTTGAAATGTGAGAGAATAAATCTCTCTTTTTTAATTCACCAAGTTTGTAGTAATATGTTAAAACAGCCTTAAGAAATGTACACACATTACTTTTTTTTTTTTTTTTTTTTGCTTAACATTAAGCAGGCAACATTAATCAATATTGTTACTGCAGTTCTAATTTGTACTTTTTAAAGTATTGTTATGTTCCTTTTAATGGAACTTTTTAACATTGACTTTTACTTAATAATATAGTACATTAAATACTTATTTACCTTGATTACTGAGATCAAATACCCTCATAATTTTGCCTCAATTGCCTCACCCTAGGTCAAAGATTGCACAAGACATAGAAGTATCCACTTGGGAACATTTACTGGACAGATGAAACCTTGCACTTGTATGTGTCTCTATAGCTTATACATACACACACATGCTCACACATAAAACATAGTAAAGGATATTGGGAGAAAGCTACTTTCTCAATATGTTAATTCCAGAAGGATGTCCATATACCTCTGACTACATTTCAGAGTTTAGAGATTTCTTGCTTTACTGCAATTTTTAAAACTCTTCCTGCTCTCCAGTTTGTTCCCCTTCTAGAGAGCCAGATAATGGCATCGGAATTAGACAGATAAGGATAGAAATTTCACTTTTGTGACCTGGAATGAATTATTTCACTTGTCTGAGTCTCGATTTTCTTTCCTGAAAATGGGGATGAATTTTAATTTATAAGAACCTTTTGTGAATACATAGCATGTTAAGAAAACCCATCATATGTGTAGTTCACAGCATGTACTTAATAAATATAATTTCTTTTTTGCTTCCTATTTCTCAAGATACTAAAGAGCTAACATACTATATGGTTCATATAATATACCATTCATGTCTATTATATAGAACTGAAAAAATTTTTTTGAAAGTGCTTGTACACCCATGTAATTATAGCTATAATCACAAATATTATGTAGACCTTAATGGTGGAGCTTCTTCATTTGGAGTTGGCCCAGTTAAATTTAAAAACAGTTTAATACTTCAAACATATCAAAAAGAAGGAGTTCATTGGTTACTTATAATAGGAGGAAGGAAATAACCATAGGATTATTAATTCCACTCTGATTCCTGGTCTAAACCCTGATTTTCAGTTAAATTGTTATGATGATGCATATAATTTCAGAAATTCATATTGCTGTTTCTAAAATCTCAAAGTATTTGTAAAGAGAATCTAAGGGGAAAAGCAAGAGATTTATTTTATTCTCCAAACCTTTTCTCACTCCATAGGCTATAGAAAGACATTTACATAAAATAAGAAATATCCGTAACTATATTTAAAATTAACTCAAGCATACCACTTCCTCATATTTGTAGAACAAAATATAAGCCTCAGTTCTTAGATCACTTTCAAATCACATAAGCATTTGTTTTAAAATTTAATGAACAAAACTGATCTTTTAAATGACTATAATTAATATCAGAAAATAATAATAATTAACACCGATTTTCAGACACCTGATAGAGTAACCCAATCTCATAAATAGTGACACAATGTATCACTTATTATTATGTTCAATTAAAAGAAAACAGTATCTGAAAAAGAATTACTAACAGAAAATAATTAATGATATCTGAATTAAGAACAAAGAAAATCTGAAGTGCAAATGTGTTAAAATCTTTGATTTAAAATAAACAGTACATTATTAGAGATTTTATTGTTTTCTCTATATTTACCAAGCTAATTTTGCAGTAGAATATGAATATCCTTATGTGAACAGGCAAGTCAGTTCTACCTGTGCAATAAATCTTTTCTATAAATTATATCAGTTTAAAACAAACACATTTAATTAAAGCCAATAAATTCAGGTATTCTTTTGCAATTGTTATTTTGTTAAATGATAAAAATCAGACTTGTACATTGGGGCTTGTTGTAATCATGGAGCATCTATATCATTATTTAATGTACTAACAACAAAATGTTTCTCTACCAAAGAACTTTAAGATTTCTCACTTAAGTTAGTGTCTTGAATAATGACTCAGGGATTTCAGTTAGATTTGTATTTGTTATCTATTGAGACATTTTGAGATAAGGTTGCATTAAAAACAAAAACAAAAAAATACTCAAACCAAAACATTGTAGTCTCAAATAGGGATGGAAACTTACCCCCTTGGTGACTACAGGGAGCAAGATTGTATGTGGTTCGGTTTCTAACCTTTCACTTCTGTATAGCATGAACAAGTACCCTTTACAGGCAAGAAAAAATATTGTATGCCGGAAGTGGCCTTTGATGAGGAGTGGTACCTAAATATGGTGACAGGGATGAAAATGTAGGAAAGTTTCATTTTACCTAGATGCAGTAATTTTTCAGGAGGGGTGGCGGAGAGTCTGTGTGAGGGAACAAGGAAGGAAACTGAAAGTATCAGTCACTGGTTCCAGTTTGTGAAAGAAAATTCTCCCCAAATGATCCAGGGTTGACGTATCTAATAATTTTGGTTTGATTTCCAAATAAAATATTTATACTTCTCATCATTTCAACCTGTATAACTAAAGCAATCAAAAGAAGAGTTTGAACTTTAAAAAAATCCTACATATAAATGAAGTTAAAAGGTCAAACATATCTACATCCCTCTAAGTTTTACTGAGAACAAATTTTATACAGGGAGAGGATTTTAATACAAACAATGAGAAGCTCTAGGAAAACAAAAAAGGTAGAGGTTGGTTAAGAGAAACAATGTAACAGAAGTTGATACAAATTAAATATAAAAGTAAAAGATGATATTAATTTTACTTCCCTAGATCTTCCATGTTTTGAAATAATGAGATTTATGAAATAATATATATATTTTTTTACCTTCCTGAGAATCAAGATCTGTTCACATTTCGGACTCATTCTGAAATACTTTATTCGTTTTCTATCGCCACTATAATAAATGACAACAAACTTAATTGCTTAAGCAACATAGTTATTACCTCACAGTTCTGTAGGCCAGAGGTCTCACAAGTTCTAAACCGAGGTGTCAAGGGCACTTACTGGGAAGCTTTGGATAAGAACTGGCTTCTAAGTTTACTCAGGTTGTTGGCTCAGTTTGCAGTGTAGATCCTCATTTTGACTCTTGTGCAGGTGAAGTTCTTTCCTTGTTGTTATCCACTTTCATGGCACAAACACACACTAATTACTAAGGTCAGTGCCCCTGACTAAATACAACCATTTTCATCTCATGGCACAAATAAATTAGTTACTAAGGAAGAAGAGGTCAGGGCTCCTTTTTCTTTAGTAATTAGTTTATGAGTGCGTGAGAAACAAAGGTTGAAAATCACTGCACTAGAGGCTGTCTTTGGCACCTAGAGGCCTGATTCTTGTCTTTCCCTGTGAACCAGTTCGTCTCAACATTAGCAATGGCAAATCAGACCCTTCCCACTTGGAGTCTTCCAATATCTCCTACTGCTACATCTCTCTTGCTCCAGTTGAAGAAATTTCCCTGCTTTTAAGGGTTCATGTGATTAGATTGGACCACTTGGATAATTGGGGCTAATCTTTTTATTTAATGGTGTGTAACATTACAGCTATAAAGTCCCTTTTGCCATGCTCACAGGTTCTAGGAATTGGAACTCAGATATCTTTGAGGGGCTATTGTGCATACCACAAATGATACTCTGGAGCTTAATTTGTTTGATGTCTACTTTTTGGCTATTACCTCACTGAAATATATGTCCTTCACATAGTGTTAAAAATTTATTCTCTGGCTGAAGCACAATAATATTGGAAAATCTAGACCATTAAAAATGAAAACCATATTAATAGAGTAAGAAGAATATCAGAAATCATTGGCTTTTTATACTAATGTGTAAAGTTTTATTTTCCCAGGTTTTCAGATATTACTTTTTCCTTCTTCTTAATTTTAGTATACTTTAAATACAATAAAACACACAAATCCTAAGTTATCAGTCAAAGACTTTTGACAAAAGTATACGCCTGAGTAACCCATGCCCCAGTTCACATTTCATGGAACATTTTTATTACCTCAGAAATGTCACATACCATATTCGAACCAATTCCCATCACCCCTCAACCATCGATCTACTTTCTGTCTCTACAGGTGGAGGCTGCCCACTGTACACCTTTATGTAATATTATCACACTGTATGCACTTTCTGAGATGGGTTTCTGTTCTGCTCAGAGGAGTGTGGAGATTCTTCTGGGTCCTTGCATGTATCAGAATCTCATTACTTTGTCTGTAGTATTTATGAGTACTTTTCAATTTTTTTTTATTGTATCACATTTAAAAATAATTTATTCTCTCACTTTTGGGAATTTGAGTTCTGCTTTTTTTCTAGACTAAATTCAACTATTTGTATAAAGACATCCTTGTAGGTACCTAGTTTCAAAACTAGTACTAACAATTTATCATAATAAACTCCTTCTTATTTTTTGTTCTCCTTTGTCATATACCATGAGTGTTCTCAAGTTCTCCTGTAAAACCTCTAGAGGGAGAGAAGTAGATATGGTGAACAAAATAAGCTTGAGAAGTCTTAGGGTGGGGTTCTGTATCCATTACTGAAAAGAAGGGATAGCAATGCTTAATAATGTTCTCCAGTTTTTAGCATTTCCATGCCTTAAAATGCCGTAAGTATTTTTACATTTTTTGTAGTGTTCATGGACTTGAAGCAATGTTTGAAACTTTTCATAATAGTGAAAAGATTGTTCTTTTCTGTCTCTGTCCCTTAGCCACTGTCACCACAAATAAAGATATAAGCTAGGGGTACTAATATATTTAAGAAGGCAAAGTACACATTTATACACAGCTATGTGCCAATGTGGTTGTTTCCATTCATTCTTTACTACTCTTGTGACACAGCTACCATACATTTTATTTCTACCTGTGTTATATATCCCATAATATATTGTTATTTTTCATTAGTCATTTATTTTTAAATAAATTATAAAACAAAAATATCTTTTTATGTATCCACATATTTTCCATTTCTGGCACTCATTATGTTCCAAGTATTTGAGTTTACATCTTTACCACAACCCTTGTGCTTCTTTAATGTTTTTCTAGTGCTGTTTCATTGCTAACAAATTCTCTCATGTTTTATTTTAATTTAAAAACATGCTCATTTTGCTTTTGTTTTCTGCAAGTTACTTTTACTGGGTAAATAATTCTGGAATGCTATTTCATTTCTTTTTAGTTCATAAGATATTTTTCCAGTTGCTTTCTGGTTTATATTTGTTCTGATGAGAAGTTCACAGTGTTTTTTATGTTCATCCTCTTTTTTCTTACTTGTCTTCCTTGGTCTCTACATCAAAGAGTTTTACATTTTTACTTCTCTGGTGATAATCCTTATAAACTTACTGCTTTCTGTAATTTTCTTTAAATCTTTGGTGTATTTTAATACATGTTATGTGCTGGTCCGCTATTAGCAACATCCTGGTCATCTGTAAGCCTATTTATATTTCTTGTTTGTCCAAATTGTGTCACAGTTTTCTATCTTTTTTTTTTTTCATGTGTTTATAAATTTTTTTTTATTTTATGCTTGGTATTTTACTTACTATGTTATTGAGAATCTAGATTTTTTTTGTGTCTTCTATAAATTTGAATTAGATTTTGTTCTGAGCAGGCAGTTAATTTGCTGTCAGATCAGCTTGATCCCATTGAAGTTTGTCTTAGCATTTAAAGGCTGATTCTAGAGCATTTTTTCTAATAAGGCTAGATTAGCCCTGCTTTGAAGTCATTACTCTACTGCTTCTCACCTAAACGACTGGGGATGCACAGTGAGGTCTCTTCACTCTGACTAGAAGAAAGTCTAATGCTTCCCAATATTGTGAAACCAGTGAAATCTCCATTCAGCTTATTGGTGTTCAGTAATTCTTCTCTGCCTGGTCTTGTGAAATCTTATTCTGTGCTTGCACAATTTAATATTCAGTTAATGAATAAAAAAGACATGGATGCAGGTTTTCAGATCTCCTCAGTGTGGTTCTTTCTTCTCTGGAACCTTCCTCATAAATTCCAGTCATCTCAGTTTCATACTACAGTATTTCTCTGTCCAAGAAAAATTACTGCTATGTTTAATTTAATTAATTTTCTTTTAATTTATTTTAATTACAGTTCATATTCAGTATTATTCTGTATTAGTTTCATGTCTACAGCAAAGTGGTTAGAAAATCATGTACTCTGCAGAGTTTTCCCCTCTCTGTTTGCCTTTCTCCTTCCTTTCTTGCAGTTTTGGAAGTAGTCATATATGGAAACACTGCTTTAACTGTGCAGTTCACTTTAAGGATTGCAAATCCATACTGTTTATTGTACAGTGCTTGAAAACTGTTGCATTATATATTTTGTCTAATTTTATGGTTGTTTATTGCAAGGGAATAAGTCTGAAGTTTATCATTTTGTTATAAATAAAACGAGAATTCAAACACTGTGGTTTTAAAAGAACATGTATTATGTACCTGCTATCTGCCATGTACCATATGTATGTATTTCAAATATGTAATCAAATCAGCCTTTACTTTTTTCTATTTACCCGATAAGACTTAAAATTTATTATTATTTTTGGGGTGGTGAATCTTAGGGTAGATGTTTGTCTTTATGCATTTAGTTAGGATGCGTATTTCTGGTATAGTCTTTGCATAGTACCTAAATTCTGTTTATCTTATAGGGTTTATGGTACCTCCTTTCCGCATTATTTCCTAATTCATCTCCCAAACCAACCTGACAGTCCCAACACTATTTTCTCATAAAACACTTTTTAACTTACTTCTATCGTAGCATTTATCATGTTAAATTATAGCTATTTCTTTATGATTTATAAACTTAGCAAAGTTTAGGCTATAATTACCTCATTGTCATCTTTGAGTCTCAGTTTATAAGACTGTCTTGCACACATTAGGTCATCTTTAAGGATTTGGCGCATTGAATATCTAATTTAGCCCGCAAAATTACCTTGTGAGATATAGTGTAGTTATCATTATTTTGAAACATATAAAGAACTGAGACCCAGATAAGTTAATGTTGTTTTCTTTTTTCCCAAATTCCAGGTATAAAATTAGTGTTAGAACTGAAAATCAAGACCCATATTTCCAACTTCTAATCTAGTAATTATTATTTTGTCACCTTTATCATGCCTTGTCTTCACTCCTATTAGCACAATGAATTAGAAATGAATACTATGATTATTAAGTATCAGTATAATTTCATGCAACTACAGAACATCAGAATACTAAGGGTCAATAAAGTTGAATTTGTCTAACTCTCCATTTAGTGCTCAAACTTCCTCTACAACATCTCTCACAATAAAACTCTGTTATAACTTCTCTCTGTTTAAATCTCTAATTCCTTAAAGCAATTTATAGCTGGTTGTTATCATTAATTCCTTACAGTAGTTCAAATCTGCAACCCTAAAATTTCAATCCATCATTCCTTTCTCTACCCATTATGGTCATATAACATTTGTCTCTGTGGTCATCTATTGGCAAGCCTTCAGATACTTGAAAACAGTTCCGATATCACCATACAATCTTTCTTTCAAGCTAAACATTTCTAATTGTTTTATCTGATCTTTATATCACCTAGGTCTTATACTTTACATCAAGTATTCTACAGTTGTAATCTAGTCTTTTAAGAAATTCAAAACTATAAAGCACAGCATCCTATAGAATCATACAGATTACTGGGAGACTATGATCTCAGATGTTAATACAAGTCTTGTTTTCTTTCCAAGATAAACAGCCTTACAACATAAATAAAGGAAGTTTTCTTCTTGTAACTGGAAGAGTTATAGTTATGATTTACAGATGAAAACCTCGGGGTAGAATCTTCTTGTAGGATATTATATTATCTTTTTAATAGGTGGAGTATATATAATATTTTCCAGTTCTCTGCCCTCTTTCTCATGTTTTTCTGCTATGTGCCTTTGACTAGTGAACAAACAAGGACAAGAGTGACAATGAATGATTATATGTGAAACATGCTTCAACTTTTTTCTGACCAATGGTTTAGATAAATAATAACAGGCAGATATGAATATAAATTTTATGAGTTGATAGAGTAGGGAACAAGTATTTCAATAGTTAGTTCTACAATCTTAAACATATTAAACTAGTATAAACCAAATGCTGATGGATAGGAGTTGGACATAATGGAGAAAATATGAACTGAAGTAGATTATGAATAGGTATTATAGAGTATTCACATTTTAATAGGGTGAATGAAGTTAACTTTTGGCTAGAGTGAAAGGTTAGTGTCTGGTTGGTTATGGTTTTTTCTTAAGTTCTGAAAATGTGCCACTTTAGGACAAAGACCCAAATTCACACACAAAAGAGGAAAACATCTCTTTTCTATCCTATGGAAAAAATTAACATGGCCATCAGTTCATCCATATAGGCCATTATTTTGAGATTTTGCTCATAATATAATAGGCAACGAACTGTCAATAATGCCTCATTTAATTCATCAGTGTTTATTAGAAATCCATAATCTTTTTATTCTGTGGAAGAGAATTAGCCCATGAATCAATATAGTCAAGTGTATAAAGACAGAGTAAGTGCCCACATGTTCCTGTGCAGACTGTTTCTTTCACAACTTTTCCATGGCCCTGGAAAGTTATACTTTCATATAAGTAAGTTCAAATACACATAGACACACACACATGCACAGAATGCCACAACATTTGATGTTACCCTTTGTATTGGCCCAAATCTCCATTCACCTTTAGATTTAGCCTCAGACTTTGGGAGAACAAATTAGACAAACTTGCTCTACCATTATTTTTGGCATCCTTGAACTTGAATGTGATCAATGATCCCACAAACTTTCAGATTTATTATAAACATATGAATATTTATATTCAAGGTTGATTTGTCAAGGTGAAATTTTAAATTTTTCCACTAAAGACAATATATGACATGCATGCAATTATGGAATTGGTTTGTTATGAGCCTATACAAGGTGAATCAGCAATAATAACATATAAAAATGTCTGAAACAAACCATAATAGCAAAACTTTTCATGGAAGTAGTTATTGACATCAGTGGTTGTTTGCAGAAAAATTTGTCTGTTGAAATTCACCGAGGAAGTAACCAATATGATATATCTTTAAAATACACATATTTCTTATAGTATGCCTCTGAGAAGATCTTTCTGTCATCATACATGGGAAAGTTGCTGAAATTAGTGTGCATGCTGAAAGTGTGGATGCAGCTGAAAGTTCAGAGACAATTGTTTCATCATGAAAGCCAATTTTATTTTTCCATTGCCATATTTTAAAAGCTAAGACTTATAGACAAATATTCACAAGTTATTTTATGGAGCAACTACCACTGCAGTCAGGATAAAATAAAAAGATGCAAGTCAGGATAACAATATCAATCCTGCTTCTGAAAATATCATCAGTTTACAAAGCTTTGGTTGGTTGATTGGTGGTATTGCCCCAAAGATGCTGCGTTATCACCCTTTAACACATTTTTAGGATTCCGAATCTTTAAATCTGTGCCTTAATTCCTTAATATTGTTATAGGAGCAGTACATTTTATAATTGAGTGGGAACATCATTGTAAGTATGATGATAAAAATGGTAACCTAATTAGCCTCTTCCTTAACTTGGTGATCACAGGAGCAGTCTAGCAGCTGATAGTGCTAGAAAATTATTGTTCAGATATAATATCAAGCTTTATAATTCTGGTTACTTAAATTTTAGTAACAAAATTATAATCACAATTGAATTTGGTGGTTTATTCTATGATTGTAATATTTAACCTAAGGTGAATAATGATTTTGGCACTCAGTTTTTCAGAATTTGGCTAAACATTTATACAGTGCATCTCTACTTTATATATATTTACTCATTAAAAAGTCAAATTTTATCTTTTCTAGTAGTGTGATATAACTGATACATACATAGATACATACTCTGGTGGAAAAAAAACACACAAATGTACATGCTCAGAAAAAGTGGAACCCTTGAAAGCAGAAATCATATTTGTTTTGTTATTTATCTTCATTGTTATTATATGTAAATGAATAAAAATAACAATGAGCCTGGCCTGTGGTGGCACAGTGGATAAACCTTCGGCCTGGAATGCCAAGGTTGCTGGTTCGAGACCCTGGGCTTCCCTGGTCAAGGCACATACAACAAGCAAGCAATGAACAACTAGCATGAAGCAACTATGAGTTGATACTTCCCATTCCATGCTCCCCTCTCTTTCCTGTCTCTGTAAAATCAATAAATAAAGTATTTTAAAAGTAACAATGAAAGAGAAATGACATATTGGACAAGAAAAAAATGTGTTGACCATTCTGTTCCTTCCACTCAGATTTCTTCTCCAACATTGGTTGCTCTGTTCTGCGCTCAAGAAAAGAAACTCCTAAGACTACCGCTTAGCTCCTCTTGTCAGCTGGCTTCTAGTCAAATTGTGTTAATTCAAGGCACTGGTAAGAGATAAGAGGACACAAGAGAGAGTAAAATTATGACATGCCTTCCTTACTCCTTTCCTGATTCTGTATGAGTGCAGTTTCTAGCAGATAACCATTCTCTGTAGCATCAGTTCTTCCTGGACTTAAGTATTGCTTCTTATAGCTCTTGTCCCAGCAGATCTAAGGATGGTAGCAGCTTTTTACAGTTTCTGATATTTGCGTATTGCATCATCCTTGTTGAGTAACCAAATTCTGCTTGTGTTGAGGTAAATAGTTCGTTCCTTCAGCAAAATCTCTATGCCAGGCCATTAAAACAGAATTCTATTTCTTGCAAGGATCTGACTGATATAGTAGCTAGGACAAAGAGAGGAATATAAGAAGAACCTCTTTTATAGAGAATGTCCAGAAACTGCACCTTGTACTACCCACCATGAGGAAAGAGCACCTTCTGTAAGCTCCCCTGCCTATAAGCTCACTGCCATGCAGGCATTGTACATGGGGCTGAGAGTGATACTGTTTCAAGTTTCTAGCTAGCACCTAGAAGAGGATCACAGTTCACTTGCCTTGACTTTACAGCAAAGCCATGCCCTCTACTGCCAAATATGTGAGAAAAAGTTTCTGGCTTGCTACTGGGCTCAGGAAGAAATAAAATACTTGAAAATGGGATACCAGGTATGATTTTAAGTGTTCATACCCACTGTTTGTTATCTGAATTATTAAATCTTAAAGGTTTACATCCAAGTTAACATTACAAGTTATTAAATGGAAACTAGGTATACTATATATGAGGCTGATTCTGAACAGGTATAGAAGGCATGAGTATATAGAATGAGCAGATTACTCAGACTGCTATACTTTACTCCTTATTTGCCAAATCTCATACAATCTGCATTTGCATTCACCTTGAGAATCTTCTAAACAGAAGGTGCTCAATAACCAGGCAGGTCAGGTGTATCCCTTCTCCCAAGGATGGATGTCTAAAAATCTCTTTTCCCAGCCTTCTTGGTACTGACTGAATGAGACCATGTAAAAAGTAATCATGATAACATGACCAGTCAATATGTATGAACTCAACAAAATTCAATATGTATGAACTCAAAGTCTGATCTAGCTACTACTACTGAGTGTTCAACTCATTTCCAGAGGCAGTGCTGAGCTCCTGATATAGCACCATTTCATAAAGACACCAGAAAGTCACCTGGCAAACTCTTTAAATTGTAGAATAAGAAATGATTCCCTCACATAGAAACAGATACACATTGTGGATGAGGTCTTGTTACCCTGCCTTCAATAATTCTACCAATATTGCCATACCTGTCCTCATAGACTGCCTTATGTATTGCTATAATGTCCAACAGTACCATGCCTTTGATCAAGGAACTCATTGTACGGCAAAATAATTGTCACAAATAGCTCCATGCTAATGAAATTCATGTTTCCCCACATGTCTCATCACCAATAGGCAGCTGGGCTGATAAAATGATGACCTCCTGGAGGCTCAGTTACAGTGCCAGCTGGGAGACAATGTGTGGCGCTGATTGAATAGATGAACCCATCAACCAGAATGTGATGCTGTATTTCCAAAAGCCAGAATACACAGGTTCAGGAATTAAGCTGTAGAATTGAGAGGAATTTATTTCATTATTTTACCTAATATCCTATTTACAAAACTTTGTTTGCCTACTTCAAACATTGTACTTGGTGGCTTTGAAGGTTCTGCTTCTTCGTGGAGGAAATATGATTTCTGCCAAGAAATATAGCTGTGTTTCTCTTAAATTGGGGTTTGAAACTGCACCCTCGTCATTTTTTTTCCTCCTAATGCCATTGACCTAACTGGCAATGATGCAGTTTATTTTGCTGGCTGTGGTGATTAATTCTGATTAACAGGGGAAAGTTGGGCTAGAAAAACTGGTCTGGAATCCAGTAGATTAACTTTGGGCATTTTAGCATTTACAATCCTCATAAAAACTATCAATAAAACAATGTGGCCACCAAATAAAGTCAGGGTTACAAAGGACTCTGATACTATGAAATTAAGTTTGGCTCATCTCATGAAATGAACATTTCTGCAGCTATTTGGTAAAGCATAATTTGAACATGGAATGGATGATAAAGAAAATTATGAAGATCAAATTTGGCCTCATGACCAGGCAAGAACAGTAGCAGCTAATTAACATATTCTATGCTAATTGAGTACTGTATTTCTTTTCTCCCACTCCTTTTCCTGTCTGGTATAAAGAGTACTGATGGTGGATGACATTAAAATTTAAGTTCCTGCTGTGAGTGTGACTGAGTTGCTGACACCCTGTGATGATTTAGGTAAAAAACGATTATGGTTCCCTCAGTGCTAGGGATACAATTTTCTTCATCTTAGCAAAAGGCAACTAATGGATGCTGAGTAGGTGGAGTTTGGATACTCTTTTGGTTGCTGCCAGAATCTTTTTTTTTTTTTTTTTTTGGCTGGCCAAAATGTAAGACTTTTATTTTCTTTATTTTTAATTTATTGTGTTTACATGGATGCAAGTGTCCCACTGAATATAACACCTCCACCCCTACCCCTGTGTCCCTATTTATATCCCTTTTGCCCCCTTCCTCTTAACTCCCTCCCCTACTTCCCTCTGAGATTTGCTGTCCTATTATCTGTATCTATGTGTTAGGTATATATAATTTCACTAATCCCCCTTCACTTTCTCTGATCCCATCCCCTCATCTACCTTCCCTTTGACAGCTGCCCCTCCAGTCCCCGTGACCCTGCCTCTGCCTCTATTTTGTTCCTCAGTTCACTTTGTTCATTAGATTCCACATATAAGTGGAATCATATGATATTTGTGTTTTTCTGCCTGGCTTATTTAATTTACTTTAGCATAGTAATCTCCAGGTCCATCCATGTAGTTGCAAATGGTAAAATTTCCTTCTTTTTCATGGCCACGTAGTATTCCACTGTGTATACGTACCACAATTTTTGAATCCACTCATATACCAACTTACACCATTCACAAAAATAAACTCAAAGTGGATAAAAGACTTAAATGTAAGTTGTGAGATCATAAACATATTGGAAGAAAACATAGGCAGTAAACTCCCTGATATCTCTCGTAGCAATATTTTTGCTGATTTATCTCCACATGCAAGTGAAATAAAGGACAAGATGAACAAATGGGACTATATCAAACTAAAAAGATTTTGCACAGCTAAAGACACCATTGACAAAATAAAAAGACAACCCACCCAATAGGAGAACATATTCGCCAATACGTCTGATAAGGGGTTAATAACCAAAATTTATAAAGAACTTCTAAAACTCAACACCAGGAAGGTAAACAATCCAATTAAAAATGGGCAAAAGAACTGAACAAATACTTCCTCAAAGAGGACATACAGATGGCCAACAGGCATATGAAAAAATGTTCAACGTCATTAATCATCAGAGAAATGCAAATGAAAACCACAATGAGATAGCACCTCACATCTGTCAGAATGGCGCTCATTAACAAATCAACGCACAATAAGTGCTGGATAGGGTGTAGAGAAAAGGGAACCCTCCTGCACTGCTGGTGAGAATGCAAACTTGTGTAACTGCTGTGAAGAAGTATATAGAGTTTCCACAAAAAATAAAAATGGAACTGCTCTTTGACCCAGCTATTCCACTTTCAGGAATATATCCTAAAAATACTAAATTACTGATTCAAAAGAAGATATGCACCGCCATGTTTAATGAAGCATTGTTGACAATAGCCAAGATCTGGAAACAGCCCAAATGACCGTCAATGCTTCTAGAATCTATTTTTTTTCCTCTTTATACTGCTCTGTGGTCATGAATGCAAAACTATGCAATCTACATCTTCCAGGTTCCTTTGTGGGCTGAATTCAAATCGATTGAACTCTGTTGGAGGCTGCAGTAGGGTTTTAGGTAGGAGCAGAGAGAATAGGGTATTTCTTCCTTGTTTCCTCCCTGCTGGGTGCATTTCTCCATATATGGTTGCATTTCTCCATATATGGTTCTTGCTTCATGACTTGATATAAGGACACAACTCCAGCATTCATTTGGTTTTGGTGACACTCTCTTCTCTTGTCTCTTTATAGCTTCCTGTGCTTAGTATGTCTCCTTGTTCCTGAGCATCTCTCTCTTTCCTTTATTATTGTTTTATTTATTTATTTATTTATTTATTTTTTATTTTTAAATTATTTTTATTTATTCATTTTAGAGATGAGAGAGAGAGAGAGAGAGCGAGAGAGAGAAGGGGGGAGGAGCAGGAAGCATCAACTCCCATATGTGCCTTGACCAGGCAAGCCCAGGGTTTTGAACCAGCGACCTCAGTGTTCTAGGTCAATGCTTGATCCACTGCGCCACCACAGGTCAGGCTATTTATTTATTTATTAACCTAGCTTTTTTTGTGACAGAGACAGAGAGAGGGATGGATAGGGACAGACAGACGGAAAGGGAGAGAGATGAGAAGCATCAGTTCTTCATTGTGGCACCTTAGTCGTTCATTGATTGCTTTCTCATATGTGCCTTGACAGGGGGCTACAGAAGACAGAGTGACCTCTTGCTCAAGCCAGCAACCTTGGGCTCAAACTTGTGAGCCTTGCTCAAACCAGATGAGCCCATGCTCAAGCTGGCGACTTCGGGGATTTGAACCTGGGTCCTCCGTGTTCGACACTCTATCCACTGCGCCACCACCTGGCTGTAAACAAATTTTTTAAGTTGTCCACAGTTGAACCTCTAAGAAATTATGGTTATTTCCAGAATTATATCTAGTAACAAGGTTAGTTATTATACCAGAAACATACATATGGAATAAAAATTAACTCAAAAATCTTGAAAGTGAAACTTTTGGCAAAGGCATGGAAGACAAATGGGCATTAAGTTAAAAAACAAGTATCAGAATATTCATATAAAATGTTTTATTTGTGGTTGGTGGAAAATATTAAATGGGACAAAGACATTATGTTAAGAAGATAATAAACACAAATTGCTATTATAAATACTTATTAAACACTATATCTATAAAATGTATAAAGTAAACGTTTCAGTAAATAGAAACATTAAAAAAAAACAACATAATGGCCTGACCAGGTTGTGGCTCAGTGGATAGAGCATCGGACTGGGACACAGAGGACCTAGGTTCAAAACCCCAAGGTCACTGGCTTGAGTGCAGGTTCATCTGGTTTGAGCAAGGCTAACCAGCTTGAGCCCAAGGTCACTGGTTTGGCTCTGTCTGCTCTACCCCCCCCCCCCAACCTGGTCAAAGCACATATGAGAAAGCAATCAATAAACAATGAAGGAATCGCGACGAAGAATTGATGTTTCTCATCTCTCTCTTCCTGTCTGTCCCTATCTGTCTCTCTCTCTGTCTCTGTCACAAGAAAACAACCCACTTAAAATGTTCTTTTATCAGCTGGTGAAAGATCAAGTGAGCAAAACATAAGTGAGATTAATGAGGACACAACTAATGGAGAACTAATATGTACATCTTTATCTGTATGTTTGCCTCTCCATCTCTATCTGGATCTTGATCTCTATTTATCTTTATCTCTGTTTTTATATCTTTCTCTATCCTAGCTCTTTCTCTTTTCTTTCAACCTACTTACCTACTTAAATAGAGCCGAAATGATACTGGTTTGAACAAAGATAGACAGACAGACAGATAGACAGACATTGATTACAGGGAGTCCTCAGGTTACAAAAGCTTTGACATATGGCATTTCTAGTTCACGATGCCTACTCCCATATAAACTTTAAAAAATTGAGATGTCAGTGTTTTGGCTTATGCCATTAGCATCGGACTTGCGAACTATGTGGATGAACTAGGTTGGTTGTGCACAGTGAAAGAGTACTCACTACAGTGTACAGTATAGTTTACTGAATTTCCCCATGTATAAGATGCTTCCATGTATAAGATGCACCCTAATTTGGGGACCCAAAATTTGAAAAACAAATGTATTACATAAAGTTATTGAACTCAAGTTTTATTCATTATAAAATTCATACAACTCCTCATTTTGTGAAAAAGTGAGAAATGCAAGTAAAATAATTCTACAACCACTGTATAAGTGCACCCAGTTCTTAGACCCCAAATTTTTTGAAAAAGGGTGTTTCTTTTCAAAAGGGTGGTAGAAATATGGTAAATTTATATTCTGTTTTTCCCCCATGGCTTAGTTGTGTTTTTATGTTCTAGATTTTACAACTGTGTTAGAATAGGTAAGTAACTTAGGCTAGGCAGTGTTTCCCAACGTGGGGCCCATGCCCCACAGGGGGCAATTCGATAGTTAAGGGGGGCAATTTGAAAATGGACTCGACACGACTTTAACTCTTTCGCCCCCGGCCATTTAAATGCAATGCTAGATATCAGTGCCAAATTTAACAAAAAATGCAATTCTTAAATAATTGCGGTAAATAATTATTAAGTATAATTTCATTTGACGAGACCAAAATATCAACTGGGTGATTGGCTTTGTCAAGTAAACTTCATCCTGGATTCACCGCGGAGCGTGCCATCTGCCGCGGAGAACCCCGGACGCTTTAAAAACTCAGTAAACAACGCAGTTATTCTCACCAAATTGGCCCATCGCAACTTCTATAGTGTTTCACATCATTCAGTTGGTGTTCATTTGAAATAAGTGTCAGTCAAAACTGTTGTAAAAGCTCGTTGATTTAATAAATATACATATATATATTGTATAGATATAATTGGTAAGTAATTGATTTTATTTTTATCAATATTAAACTCTTTATTAAGTATTTCTTGCATCGGGGTTAGAAAGCACTAATATTTTAGAAATATTATTGGGGCTATAATAGTGCATGCACGACAATTTTAATTTTAGAAGCATAACTTTCCAGAAAATTTTGTCAAGTGGAAAAAATATAGATACCTTTTGATTTGCGGTGGTAGTGTAGTAAATGTGTTATATACATTTAAATAAATATGAATTTTTAGTATACGTTTACTCTATGTCACATTGAATGTATTTTAACACATATTTTAATATTAGTTTTTAATTGATCTTATTTTTATTTCTTATAGCCCAGAGTAAAATGAGTGGTGCAAGCAAGAAAAAAACTCGTCAATATTCGGAGGAATATTTAAAATTTGGGTTCATACCCGCTGTTCACGATGAGCGGATTCCTTTTTGTCTTTTATGCCAGCAATGCTTGACCAACGAATCAATGAAACAAGGTAGGTCATCTTGAGGCGCATTTGAAGGTGAAACATGGTGCTCATATTAATTCAGATTTGAGTTACTTTAAAACTGTAAAGAAAAATTTTGAAAAAAGAACAACATTAAAGTCTCTATTTACTGCTCATACTTCAACTAATAATCGTGTTCTTGAGGCTAGTTATCAAATTTCTTTATTCATCGCTAAAACTGGAGAAAATCACACTACAGGAGAGAATTTAATAAAACCGTCAATATCAGCATTTCTTAAAATGGTTTGTTTTTTTTTTTTAAATTGTATTTATTCATTTTTAGAGAGGAGAGAGAGACAGACAGAGAGGGAGAGAGAGGAGAGACAGAAGGGGGGAGGAGCTGGAGGCATCAACTCCCATATGTGCCTTGACCAGGCAAGCCCAGGGTTTCAAACTGGCGACCTCAGCATTTCCAGGTCGACGCTTTATCCACTGCGCCACCACAGGTCAGGCATAGAGAGATCTGGGTCATTTTCTTTGTTTTTCTGTCCCTTTTTTCTGTGTTTTTTCTTTTAATTTTTTTTAACTTATTTATTTTAGAGAGGAGAGAGAAAGACAGAGAGAGAGAAAAGGGGGAGGAGCTGGAAACATCAACTCCCATCTGTGCCTTGACCAGGCAAGCCCAGGGTTTCGAACCAGCGACCTCAGAATTTCCAGGTCGACACTTTATCCACTGCGCCACCACAGGTCAAAATGGTTCTTGAAAAAGATGACAAAGATGTAAAAGCTATGCCACTCAGTGACAATACTGTTAGCAGAAGAATAGACGAAATGAGTGAGGATATTGAAAAACAACTTATTGAAAAGCTGAAAACAAGAAAATTCTCCTTGCAAATGGATGAATCAACTTTGAGAGACAGTGAGGCAGTATTGATAACTTACGTAAGATATATTGATAAAGGACATTTTGCTGAAGAAATGTTGTTCTATAAAAGATTAGAAAGCACCACTACCTCCAAAGATATATATAATAAGCTAAAAAACTACTTAGATGTCAATGATATACCAATGAAAAATAGAACATCTTGTGCTGCAGATGGTGCTCCCAATATGATAGGCAAGAAAAATGGCTGCTTAAAATTGATGAAAGATGCAAATCCAGAAATGATTCTTGGGCATTGTGTTATTCATAGGGAAAACTTGGTAGCTAAAAACATCTCACCTGTTCTGAATGAAGTATTACATACAGTAATAAAGTGTGTTAATGCTATTAAAGCTAGAGCCAAATGTGAGCATCTTTTCAAACTATTTTATGAAGAACAAAATGAAGACCATGTGAGACTTTTACTTCATACTGAAGTCAGATGGCTATCTAAAGGAAACTGTTTGAAAAGATTTATGGAACTGTTTGATACTCTTAGTGATTTTTTAAGCGACAAACTTGAAATGAAGTATCTGTTAACAATAGATGGTAAAGCATTTGTGAGTTATTTAGCTGATATCTTTGAAAAACTAAATATATTAAATAAGCAACTTCAAGGAACAAATAAAACTCTTGTCGATGCAAAAGCAAAGATATTTGGTTTCATTACCAATATTGAGTTATGTCAGAAACTTATTAACAACAAAAACTTTAAACAGTTTCATTGGCTCCAAAAATGTGAAGTAACTGATACCGCTTTACTTGTTATTATCAATCATTTGAATATTCTATAGGCTGATTTAAAAGAAAGATTTTCTGATTTAAAACAAATTGATTTCCCAACATGGATGATGCAGCCAATGTTAGTGGACTTGTCTGATATATCAAATATGCAGTATCAAGAAGAACTCGCAGAATTGCAAAATGATGAGTCAGCTAAAGCTTTATTTAATATCAAAGGAGCAATGGCATGGCTTTGTGAGGAAACAGAAATCAAATACCCAAATTCAACCCAATGTGCAAGAACCTATCATTTATGTTTATTAAGTGAACAAATCAATTTTTTAATGTTAAAAATTATGTATGTTACATGGGGGGGACATAAAAATTTTAGAAAGGTTAAGGTGGGGCATGGCACAAAAAAGGTTGGGAAACACTGGGCTAGGGTGTGTTTTGACTTACACCAAAATTTGGGTGATGTCATTGTCATAGGAACAGAACTGTGCTGTAACTCGTGCACCCCTTGTATTTAAAAGACAAACCCCATATCTGAAATTGAAGTATTTTCTGAGTGGTGATTTTGTCTGCAATTTTTAATTCTACATTTTGTTTGCAAATACTCTATATTTTGCTGACTAAACATTATGCATTGTTTGTAATTAAAATAATAAAAAAATTTAAATATATATAAAAAGTTAACAATGCATAATTTTAAAATCCCATACAATATCAGTATACAGTGATATAATATAACTTTTCTAATTTCAGTAAACACATCAACTATGTTAATAGCCATTAATAAGGTCATGATTTTATAATTAAATCTTAAATGTTAAGAGGTGCATTTATATTGATGGTTATTAATTTCAATAGAGCCCTCTATATTACCTAGTTTAATAAGTACATATACAATAATATGCTATTCAGAAACTTTGGCCCATTTAAAAACTACCTTTTTTTTTTTTTTTTTTTTTTACAAAATCAGTATATATTCATTACAACAAAATTAGAAAATAGAGAGGAACAATATGGGCTAAAATATTCCCGTTGCACAGAGATCACTATTATTAATTTCCTCTAGTCTTACTTGTTATTTTTTATCAAATGTAAACTTCCTATATCACCTGCTTTTTTAGTCATCAAATTCACATATTTGTATACATTTTTATTACATATAATACTCAGATTGTATTTAGATTTCCTCAGTTAATTAAAAAAATGTTATTTAGAGCTATTTTCTTTAAATCAGTACAATATAAAGTACCATACATTATATCTGATTGTTATGCCCTTGCAGGAGTCGTCAAACTTTTTATAAAAACCGCCCACTTTTGCAGTGCTGGTCACCTGGTCCCTACCGCCCACTAGTGGGTGTTTCAGCTTTCACTGTGGGCAGTAGCAGAGCAACCAAATGGCACCGCGATTGGCCCACCATGAAAGCTGGAACACCCACTAGTGGGCAAGAGGGACCAGGTTGACCAGCACTGCAAAAGTGGGCGGTTTTTATAAAAAGTTTGACGACCCTGAATGGGGCCAATTGATCTACAAAATGTACTGCCTTCTGGTCTTATCTGATTGCTTTCTTGTGGAATCACTTAGTTTGTACCTCTGAATCTGCAGCTTCATCTTCAGCCTTAACGGTTTCATGTTAAACATGCTTAACTAGAATAAATCTTAGGTGATATTTTTGTACCTCCTGGTGCATCACATCAGAAAACACACAGTATAAGGTTGATCATTAGTAATGGTATGACTGACCACTGTTTTATGTGATATAGGATTCTTCACTTGTTCAGTTAGATTTTTCCCCTATCAAGTATGGGACTCAATGCCTACTTCTCCATAAAACATCCATTCAAAGAATTTTAACAGTTGCTTGAACTATTTACAAACATTTAGGGCTTGCAAAATTTTTTCTAACCCAAATTACTCCGTCTCCATATTAGTTGGTGATGGAAATACCTATTAAATAGAGCTTTTCCTTACAAACTAGGGTTGTTGTGTTGTCTTGAAATAGAATTATTTACTGTAAGGGTAATATAAACACTTACATCTTTACCTTTAATATCAATTTTCAAAGTATGAAGTTGTTTTAATAACTGTCTAAAAGAATAAAAAATCAGTTTCTCTGACTTTCTTTTTTTAATGATCTTGGACTCTTGGATTTTTTATTGATCCAACCTGTTCCAACTCACTACAATAATTTTTCTTTTTGATTCTAAAATTGTCACAAAATTGACCGATGGGAAAAATTTCAAGCTGTGTGTTTTGTCCTTTTGACATAATCCTAAAAAAAAAGTACAATTTTATTTTAATGTTTATTTTAAACTTTTAATTAGAATATAATATACATACATTAAATGTAAAAATCCTTAAGTGCACATCTGAAAGAATTAGTATAGAGTGAGCACAACCATGAAACTGTCATACTAGGTGAGAAAATAGAAGATTAACTGGACCTAGAAGGATCCTCATGCCTCACCACTAGTCTCTCTTCTTCCAAAATATCACCAGTATCTAAATTCTAATGGCATAGAATAATTTAAACTTTAAATTTTATATGAATTCATACAGCATGTGTTTGTATTTGCTCTTCTTACTCAAAGTTATAAGTTCTCACATACATTATTGTGGTTATCTTCATCAGATTTATTTTGATAGCTGTCCAATCTATGCATATATCCTATTTTTCCCTTTCTTGACAGATATTACTTTCAGTTTAAGGCTATTACCATATTTCACCATGTATAAGACACACATTAATTTTGGAGTCCAAAATTTGAAAAAAAAAAAGTGTTTTAGGAACACTTAAAGTTATTGAACTCAAGTTTTATTCATCATAAAATTCATATGACTCCCCATCACTATCAAAACTCCCTCCCATCCATTTTCTTGTCCTCATCTGTGTCTGATGAATCACTGTCTTCATATATTGCCTCATCCTCAGTTCCATCTATGGCATTTGAAATGCCACATTTCTTAAATGACTTGACAATGATCTCAATCTTGATATTTTCCCAGGATCTTCTCCTATAGTTAGTTTCTTCATTCTTCCTGCAGGTGTCAAATTATTTTCAGGAGCCTTCATCTATTGGTTCCATTAATCTCTCATGGCAGCTTTGAAGGGTTTGTTAATGCTGACAAGTGATTGGAGCTAGGATGTCAAGTCTCCAGGTATGATGGCAAGTTTTGTCTTTTGCTCTGTAGCAATCTTCTTTGAGTTTTTTGTTATGTGTGCCCTGAACTAATCAAGCACCAACAGGGCAGGTTTGCATAAGAGCCCACCTAGTCTCTGTCTCCAAACTTTCTCAAACCAGATCTTCATCCTATCAGATCCATCCAACCCTTGTCATGAACATGGAAAATCACTTCTCAATGAATGTCTTCTTCTGGCATTGTTCTGTGTTTGAAAATCAGCACTAGAGGCAACTTGGTTCTGTCAGCACAAGCTACAACAACTGTATAATGGCTCTTTACATGTCCACTTGTCTTCATAGTTACAGTTTTCACCCCCTTCTTATCAACAGTTCTGTTACTTGGGACATCAAATTGAAGGGGAACTTCATCCATATTTGCAATCTGTCCCAACTCAAACTGATATGTCTTCTGACATTGAATGACAAAATAGTGAATTTCAAGGACCTTCTGCTCATAGCTTTTGGACATCTTTTGGGCAAATCTGGTGTATATATACATGCTTAGTCCATTCCATTTCATGAACCTGAAGCACCAATTGTGTCCTCCTTTGAAATCAGTAACTTCTTTTTTTGTCAGCAATTCTTCTTGCCTCACACTAATCATCCTTCTGGACACAGGAATTCCAATTGCCCTTTGCTCTTCAATTCATATCTTTAATTTCCTTTCTAAATCGGGCCATGTTGCTGACTTGCCTCTCATGGCCTTCTGTTGTGGCATTTTCAGTAGGGTCTCTTCTTCCTGTAGCCCAGCGGTTCTCAACCTGTGGGTCACGACCCCGGAGGCTTTAGGCGACCCCTGTGTTTTGGTCGTTCCACCCCTGCCAGGGTCGCGACCCACAGGTTGAGAACCGCTGCTGTAGCCAGTCTTGGATTGATTTCTCAGTTGGAGAAGGACCACACTTATGTTCAGTAGCACAATTTCCATTTACTTTTGCAAACTGGATCACTTTTAACTTGAATTTAGTACTGTATGAAAATCTTTCCTGAGCCGTTTTTGGGCAGACCATGGCAAAATGTAACCTACCATAATATACTGGTAACAAGTATGAAACAATGAGCACAAAGACAACAAGTGCGAAAAAGCGGAAAATGCAATTAGAAAAGTCTACAACCACTATATAAGATGCACCCAGTTTTTTAGACCCCAATTTTTTTGAAAAAGCATGTGTCTTATATCTGTACATGGGAAATATGGTATGTAACCATATTTCTGTTTAATATATACCTAGAAGTGAAATCCCTGAGTTATTCAGTAAATGTGTATTCAAATACAGTAGATAATGTAAAATGCTTTTCCAAAGTCGTTGTTCCAGTTGCATTTTAACAGTGTTGTATGAGATTTCCATTCATTCCTATACCTAATCAACACTATTTAACTTACATGTTCTGTTTGATATGTAGTGGTTTCTCATGGTGAATTTCATTATTATTTGTTTGGAGACTAATAAAGTTGAGCACCTTTTCAAATAGTTTTGGATATTTATATAGCCTGTTTTGTAAACTGCTTCTTCAAAACCTTTACTATTTTTCTACTGGGTTGATTTTTTTATTGTTGAGATTTTTATGTATTCTGCATGTAAACCTTTTCTCAATTCTATGAGTTGCAAATAATCTTCCAGTCTTTTGACTTGTTCTGAACCTTTACTGGTGCCTATTTTGGGACTGCAATACTGAATTATAATGTAATTCAAATTATTAAATTTTTTTTATGGTTTTTAAAAAAATCTTTTTCCTTGCCATGGCCCTGAAGATGTTCTTCTATGTTATCTTATAAAAATTATTATTTCTTTATTTTTCCATTTAGATGTACAATAAATGAAAATGATTTTGGGGAATGATGTAAGAGTCTAAGATTTGTTTTTTCTTGTGATACCCAGTTGTTAAGCACCATTTATTTATTTATTTTTTATTTTTTGTATTTTTCTGAAGTTGGAAATGGGGAGGCAGTCAGACAGACTCCTGCATGCACCCGACCAGGATCCACCCAGCATGCCCACCAGGGGGCGATGCTCTGCCCATCTGAGGCGTCACTCTGTTGCAACCAGAGCCATTCTAGCGCCTGAGGCAGAGGCCATAGAGCCATCCTCAGCGCCCAGGCCAACCCTGCTCCAATGGAGCCTTGGCTGCAAGAAGGGAAGAGAGAGACAGAGTGGAAGGAGAGGGGGAGGGGTGGAGAAGCAAATGGATGCTTCTCCTGTGTGCCCTGGCCAGGAATCAAACCCGGGACTCCTGCATGCCAGACCAACACTCTACCACTGAGCCAACCAGCCAGGGCAAGCACCATTTATTGAAAAGATCATTCCTCATATATTGCAGTTTCCCCTTTGTCATAAATCAGGTTGTTCTTCTTCAGGACTCTATTTGATTATATTTATCTATCCACCATTGCAATAGTCCGTCACTTTGTTCATTACCATAGCTTATATAGTAGGCCTTGCTTAATAGCTACTGCTAAAGTGCTTTATTCTTTTTTAATATGTTAGCTATTCTTAGTCCTTGCATTTTCATCTAAATTTTAGAAACAAAGCTTCTAAATAAATAAGCTTGTTGAAACTATGCGGTTGTAATCAAGAGATTGATTTAAGAGGATGAACACATTTATAAGTCTGAGTTTGAAATCTATGAACATATTTTCTCTCTCCATTTATTTAGGTTTGATTTAATTTTACTAAATACTCTATAGTTCTGTAGAAATTTTACATATGTTGGATAAGACTTATTTTAAGATACTGATGTTTTTTATGCATTCTAAATGGGATTATTCTGTATTTTAATCTATATGTTGTATAAGGAAATATGATTTTTATATTGGCCTTATATCAGAAACCAGACTAAACTATACTAATTTTAAAAACTTAGTAGAGCATTTTCTTGAATATTAGATGGATACAGACATATAGTCTAAATATGAGAGTGGTATCTTACTCTTTGTAAGCATTATTCTTTTACTCCTTCACTTACTGGTTATGAAAAACCTACGTTGAAATGGAATGGAAGTGATGAGAGTAATTAATCTAGCTCAGTTTTTATCTTGGAAGAAAAAAATTTTTTTAACATTTTACCCTTAAGAATTTTTGCTGTGATTTTTTTCTCACATTTTTAAAGATTATCAAAATTAAAAAGCTACCTTCTATAGTTTGCTGAGGTTTTATGTAAATATGTTTTTATTTCCAGCTTATGTCATTTTCATAATTAGAGAAAATCACTGATTTGTCTTTTCATTTACTAGTGATTATACGATTGATTTTTAAAGGTATTTTAGGCAAGGTAGGAGGTGGGGGAATAATATTTCAAACTAACAGAAAAGTGGGAGGAAAAGTACAAGCAGCTGCTATATATTCAGAACTGCCAAATGATGACATTTTGCTTATTTATGATTCTCTTTCTTTTTTTCTTTATCATTTTAAGGAAGAAATTTGCCAAATATGCCCTTTTATCCCTAAACTAATCACTCTGATTTTCTAAAAACAAAAACATTCTCATCACTACATTACAATAATCAAAATCAAATATTTAAATAAATATTTTTCCTTTATTTAAATTGGAGCTGAGACTTGTGTCTCAGCTGGGACACATGGCAACCCCATCTGGGGCCGATGCTCTGCCCATCTGGGGCCTATGCTTGCAATTGAACTATATATTTTTAGCACCTGATGTGTAGGCTCCACAAAGCCATCCTTAGCACTCAGAGTCAAAACTCTTGAGTCAATCAAGCCATGCCTGTGGAAGAGGAAGATGGACAAAAGGGGGAGGAAGAATGGGTGAAAAGAAGATGGTCACCTCTCCTGTGTGCCCTGACTGGGATTTGAACCTGGGATTTCCACATGCTGGGTCAATGCTCAACCACTGAGCCAACTGGCCAGAACCAACTTACGAATACTTGAATATTAAAACATTCTTACATTTCTAGACTTCAAAGAATTCTTTCAGGATTTAGTAAGCTATTTTAAATATGTTACTAAGATTGTTTTGTAATATTTGTATAGGATTTTTGCATCAGTTTATATAATGAGACTGGATTGTGCTTTTCTTTTATGTAACGCCTTGTCAGATTTTCTATCAAGATAATGTTGGCTTCATACAATGTGTTAAGAAGGGTTTTCATAGTTTTTATTCTCTGTAAGTGTTAGACTAGAATTATTATTATTTTAAAGATCTAGGAAAATCTTTAGAAATGTTACAGGTGATTTCTGAAAGGAAATATTACAAAATTGCATATAACAAATATTTAATTTTGTTAATACATAGCAGATTACTTAGATTTTTTTTATTTCCTGGGTCTGTTTTAGTAAATAACATTTCTCTTTAATTTTATATATTTATTCTAAATTTTCAAATTATTTCTATAAAATTGTTTATGACTATTTTAATAATTTCTGGAATCACATTTATTGATATATTATCTATACTTATTAAAATTTACACTTTGTGTATATACAGTTTTATGATTATTGCCAAATGTATACAATCATGTAACCACCACCATAATCAAGATATAGAATATTTATGCCATCCAAGTAATTACTTTCAAATTCTATTTTGTTAAATCCCTAACCCCTACCAACAGGCAGGCCCTGATACCTCATCTGCTTTCTGTTCTCATTGTTTTGCTTTTCCCAGAATATAATATAAATAGAATGGAATAGTTTATAGCCCTTTGCATCTTTTGTGAGAATAATTCATGTGTTGCATGGATTTAAAACTTTTCTGTTTAATTGCTAAGCTATTTTATTAAGTGATTGTATATATGTATCAGAAATTATTTATTACTAACTAATTGGGAGGGCATTGTGAATAATGATTCTATAAACCAGTGGTCCCCAACCCCCGGGCCGCAGACCAGTACCAGTCCATGGGTCATTTAGTACCGGTCCGCAGAGAAAGAATAAATAACTTACATCATTTCCGTTTTATTTATAATTAAGTCTGAATGATGTTTTATTTTTAAAAAATGACCAGATTCCCTCTGTTACATCTGTCTAAGACTCACTCTTGAAGCTTGTCTCGGTCACGTGATACATTTATCCATCCCACCCTAAAGGCCGGTTCGTGAAAATATTTTCTGACATTAAACCAGTCTGTGCCCCAAAAAAGGTTGGGATCACTGCTATAAACATTTGCATATTGGTATTTATTTAATATATGGACTCCTCAGATCCCTTTTTGATTCTTAGAGGAATTCCTAGGTTGTTTGTGAGTGTATGTTAAAGTTATAAGAAACTATCAAACTGTTCTCCAATGTGATTATATCATTTTCCACCCCAACTAGCAGAGTAGGAGAGTTCTTTAGCTCTACAGCCTAATTAGCACTTGGTTTTTCAGTTTTATTTATTTTTAAATAGTTAACTTAGTATACTAGGTGGGGCAAAAGTAGGTTTATAATTGTTCATATAGAAAATAATACAATATAGAAATAAGAACTGTGTTTCACACACTCTCAACTATAAACTTACTTTTGCCCTACCTAAATGTATAGTGCCATTTTATTATGGTTTTAGTTTGCATTTTTCTAATGAATAATGATGCTGATTGTGTTTTCATGTGCTTATTGTCATTTGTATATCTTCTTTGGTGAATTGTTTGTTCAAATACTTTTTTATTATTTTATTTTTAAATTATAAAATTGTAATTTTATTTTATATTCTGCTAATGTTTTACATTTTTAGTTTTAAATTATAAAAGGGTTAGTTAAAAATTCTGACAGAATTTGTAGTTTTTTACAACCTATGTTTTACTAATAACTAGTGCGATATTGTGATTGCAGATTAAATGTCTGAGAAATAACTAGGAATAAACACTTTTTGTCACTAGAGAATTTATTGCTTTCCTGGACCAGATTTACAAACCAAAATTGATCCTTAGCTACATGTTTTTGGTTATGCTAAAAGAACAACATTGCCAAAAGTTAATTCCTAACATCCTGAAAAACACTCAGTTTATTTCCAGTCTATTTCTGTGTCTTTAAATTTGTCACACTTCCCACACACTTATTCCAGACAATTAATTTGTGTTTCTTTAACTCATTTTTAACTCAGGATCTTAAACTCCCTTCTGCCTGGATTTCTTGAAATGATAGTATCAGTAAGAATTATGCTTTGAAAATCAAAACACACAACTAAAAAGAAAACAGTTTGATGAGAATGAATAACATCAAACTCAATATTATTAATATACTACTATAGTTAACTTGAAGATCTAATGAAATAAAATATATGACTCTCAGAAAAACAACAGACTTTTTTTTCCAAGAATTTTAAGAATAATTTATTTTAAAATTGAATTTATTAGGGTGACAGTGACATTGATTAATAAAATTATATAGGTTTCCTTTTTAAAATTTTGTTTAGAAAATTAACTTTAACATGGTAAAATTGTTCAATAAAATATATAGGTTTCAGGTAAACATTTTTATAACATTTTAATTGTTGATTATGTTGTATACCCATCACCCAAAGTCAAATAATTTTCTGTCACCTTATATTTGTCCCTCTTTACACCCTTACCCTAGCCCTCTCTCCTGAACTCCTCCCCCAGAGCCCCCTCTCTCTGGTGACTACTTCAATTTTATCTATGTCTATGAGTGTCAATTTTATAATTTTATATCCCATCTACGTGTGAAATCATACAGTTCTTAGATTTTTCTGATTTACTTATTTCACTCAGTATAATGTTCTCAAGGTCCATCCATGTTGTCATAAATTATACTATGTCATTATTTCTTATTCCATTGTATATGTACCACATCTTCTTTATCCAATTCTCTGTCAAGGGACACTTTGGTTGTCTCCATGTCTTGGCCACTGTGAATAATGCTGTGATGAACAATGGGGTGCCTACCTATGTCTTTATGGCCCAATGTTTCTGAGTTTTGAGGTTAGATACCCAGTAGAAAGATTGCACATATATATAGATAAATCACCTTCCACAAAAGAACAACAACAAAAAAAAAGCACAATGGAGGAAAGAAAGCCTCTTCAATAAATTGTGCTGGGAAAATTGGAAAGCCACATGCCAAAGATGAAACGACTAGTTTATCCTCCTGCACAAAAGTTAATTCAAACTAGATCAAAGACATAAATATAAAATCTGAAACAATAAATTACATAGGAAAAGACATAGTTACTAAACTCATGGACAATGGCCATAGGGAACAAATTATGAATTTGACCCCAAAGGCAGGGGAAGTAAAGGCAAAAATAAATGAATGGTACTAAAAAACTTCTGCACAGCAAAAGACACTGATAGTGAAACAAATAGGCCTAGGCCTCCAACTAAATGGGAGATGATATTTCCAAACAACAGCTCTGATAAAGGTTTAATATCCAAAATATATAAAGAACTCACAAAGCTCACCCACAAACAAGCAAACAATTCAGTTTAAAAATGGAGAGAGGACCTGAACCGACACTTCTCCCAAGAGGACTTACAAATGGCCAACAGGTATATGAAAAGATGCTCATCTTCACTAGCTATTCGAGAAATGCAAATCAAAACTATAATGTGATACCACCTCACACCGGTTAGATTGGCTATTATCAACAAGACAGGTAATAAAAGTGTTGGAGAGATTGCAGAAAATAAAGGGAATCCCATTTACTGCTGGTGGGAATGCAAATTAGTACAACAATTATGGAAAAAAGTATAGTGGTTTCTTAAAAAATTAAGAATAGAATTACCATATGACCCAGCAAGCTATATAGGTTTCAGTTGTATAATTCTATTATATGTCATCTGTATGTTATATTGTGTGTTCACCACCCTAAGACTCCTTTCTTCACCATTTATCCTCCCTTTACCCTCTTCCATCTTCTCCCCCACCCCTTCCTTCTGGTAATCATCATACTGTTGTCTGTGTCTGTAAGGTTTTTTTTATTACTCTATTTACCATTCTCAACAAGTCTTGCAAACTGTTGTTTGTATCTATAAATATGTTTCTATTTTACTTGTTCATTTTGTTCATTAGATTCCACATGTAAGTGAAATCATGTGGTACTTGCCTTTCTCTGACTGGCTTTTCACATAACATGATACTTTCCAGGTCCATTCATGCTGTTGCAAAAGGTAAGATTTTCTTCTTTTTTATAGCTGAGCATTGTGTAAATGTACCATAGCTTTTTATTTAAGCAAAAAATTATTTTTTTTTGAAAGAGAGTGAGAAAGAGACAGAGTGTCAGGAAGATAGAGGGAAGAGAGATGAGAAGTATCAACTTATAGTTGCTTCACTTTAGTTGTTCATTGATTGCTTCTTGTACCAGGGGGCTCAAGCTAAGCCAGTAACCCCTTGCTTAACCAGTGACCTTGGGATCAAGCCAACAACTTTGGGATCATGGGATGATCCTGTTCTCAGGGCGACAACCCCATGCTCAAGCTGGAAACATCTGGGTCTCAAACCAGGGACCTCAGCCTTCTGCATTGACACTCTATCCCCTGTGCTAACATCAGGCTATAACACAGTTTTCATATCCACTCATTTACTGAGGAGTACTGGACTGCTTGCAAACCTTGGCTATTATAAATAATGCTGCAATGAACACAGGTGGATATATTCTTTCAAATTAGTGTGCTGGGTTTCTTTGGATATGTTCTCAGAAATGGAATTACTGGGCATATAAGGCAGTATCACTTTTAATTTTTTGAGATAACTTTCCACAGTGGCTGTACCAATCTGCATTCCCACAAACAGTGCACTAAGGTCTCTTTTCTCCGTATCCCTGACAACACTTATTGTTTGTTGATTTATTGATGATAGTTATTTTTATGGGTATTGGTGATATCTCATTGTGGTTTTAATTTGATTTCTCTGATATTTAGTGATGTTGAGCATCTTTTCATATGTCTATTGGTCATCTGTATATCCTCTTAGGAGAAATGTCTATTTAGGTCCTTTGCTTATTTTTAACTGGACTGTTATTTTTGGTGTTGAATTTTATAAGTTCCTTATAAATTTTGTATATATAAGCCCTTATCAGATGTGTCATTGATGACTATATTCTCCCATTCTGTGGACTGTCTTTTCATTTTTTTGATGGTTTTCTTTGCTGTGCAAAAACTTTTTAGTTTGATATGGTCCTATTTGTTAATTTTTTTCTTTTGCTTCCCTTTGCCAAAGAGATATATCAGAATAAAATGTTTTTACAAGAAATATCTGAGATTTTACTGCCTATGTTTTCTTTTGGGATTTTTATGTTTTTGTGACTTACACTTAAGTTTTTAATTCATTTTGAGGTTATTCTTTTGTATGGTGTAAGAAGATGGTTTTGTTTTGTTTTTATTTTGCTCATATCTGTCCAATTTTCTCACCATCATTATTACAGTGACTGTCTTTATCCCATTGTATGTTTTTGCTTCCTTTGTCAAATATGAATTGGCCATGAGGGGTTAGGTTTATTTCTGGGATCTCTATGCTTTTCCACTGACCCACATGCCTTTTTTTATGCTAGTACCATACTGTTTTGATTACTGTGACATTGTTTGATACCAGGTAGCGTAATTCCTCCAATTTTATTTTTCTTTCTCAAGATTGCTCTGGCTATTAGGGGTCTTCTGTAGTTCCACACAAATTTTTAGATTATTATTCTAGTCCTGTGAAATACATCATTGGTATCTTGATGGTTATTGTGTTGAATCTACAGATGCTTTGGGGAGTATGGATATTTCGATGATGTTGATTCTTTCTATCCATGAACATAGTATATGCTTTCATTTATTTGTATCTTCCTCTATTTCTGACTTCAGTATACTATAATTTCCAAGTACAGGTCTTTTATATCCTTGGTTAAATTTATTTCTAGGCATTTTATTTTTTAAGCAATTATGAATGTTATTGTTTGCTTAGTTTCTCTATCTGATTGTTCATTATTGGTGTATACAAATGCAACTAATATCTGGATATTTATTTTGTATCCTGCAACTTTACTGAATTTATTTATCAGTTCTAGTAGTTTTATTGTTGTTGTTGTTGGAACCTTATCTTGTGTGTAGATAATGACAGTTTTATTTCTTTCTTTTCAATTTGAGTTCTTTTATTTCTTCTTGTCTTATTGCTGTGGTTATTACTTCTAGTACTATATTAAATAGGAATTGTGAAAGTGATGGCCCTCCCTGTCTTGTTCCTGATTTTAAGGAAAATGCTTACAGTTTTACCCATATAGTATGTGAGTTTGTGATACATGGTTTTTGTTATATTGAGGTATGTTTCTTTTATTCCTACTTTTCTGAGGGTTTTTAACATAAATGGATGCTGGATTTTATCAAGTGTTTTCTCTTCATCTATTTATATGATAATGTAATTTTTATTCTTCATTTTGTTTATGTGCTATAGCACTTTTATTGATTTGTGAATATTGTACCACCTTTCATCTCCGCAATGAATTACACCTGATCAGTGTGATCTTTTCATCATATTGCTGGATCCTATTTGTTAATATTTTGTTGAGGTTTTTAGCATCTATATTCAAAAGAGATAATGACCTATAATTTTTTTCTTTGTAGTGTCTTTAGTTTTGGAATTAGATAATTCAAGCTTCATGGAATTAGCTTGGGAATCTTTCTCTTGATTTTTTAGAATAGTTTGAGAATAGGTGTTAGTTCTTCTTTAAATGATAAAATTCATCTGTGAAGCTATTTGGTCCACAACTTTTGTTTGTTGAGAGTTTTTGATTACTGTTTTAATTTTATTAATTTTAATCTGTTTATTCAGAATCTCTGATTCTTCCTGGTTCTGTTTTGAAAGATTGTATCTTTAATTTATCCCTTTCATCCAGATTGTGTTATTTGATGGCATGTAGTTATTCATAATATTTCCTTGTGTCTTTTGTATTTTTTTTCTTGTCAGTTGTTACTTCTCCACTTTAATTTCTGATTTTATTTATCAATATTTGGGTCCTCTCTCTTCTTTTCTTGATGAGTTTGCTTAAATTTTTGTCAATCTTGTTTATATGTTCAAGGAACCAGTCTTGGTTTAATTGATCTTTTGTACTTTTTAACTCTATTTTATTTATTTTTGATTTAATATTTATTATTTATTTTCTGGTACTCTGGGCTCTTTTTTTTTTTTTTTTTTTTTTTTGCTGTTGTTCTTTTTCAGTTTCTTTAAGCGTAAAGTTAGATTGTTTACTTAAGATTTTTCTTGTTTCTTGACATAGGCCTGTAATCCCATGAATTTCCTTTTTAGGTCTGCTTTTGCTGTGTCCAGTAGATTTTGGGTTGTTGTGTCCTTATGTTCTTTTGTTGGAAGGTGTCTTTGTATATAGTAGATAGTGCAGTTTTGGCTTGCCATCTTGGTAGGGTGGTCTTATGTAGTAAGTGTCTTGTATGACCTACTGGCCATCTCCTTGATCACCTGAGTTGGGTGCTCCAGGAATGTCCCATTTGTGAGTTATGTAGACCTTCCTATTGTAATTGAGTCTTGATGCATAGTGTCAACCTTCAAACTGCCTGACTGTGTGGCTCAACCCCAACCACAGAGTACATGCTGCTGTGCAGGTGCTTATCACACAAAGCCAAATTCATACCTACCAAGATATCCTATTGTATTAGCCTCTTGTGAAGCTAATTGTGTCTTTTTCTGATGTTATCTGAATCTGTTTAACAGGTGTGTTGGTTCTGGGATCTCTTGGGAGGGTTTCTGGTGCTGGCCAATGTCAGATACTGCCTATGACTGGCCCTGGGCAATGTGTTTGGAGCTACAAAGAGATACACTGTTTGTGGCTGCCTTTGCTTGGCCTAGGTGTACATGGGAAGGACCATGCTGTGCAGCAAGGCTGGCTTTTACTAGCACTAGGCTTGGGGGAAGGTCAGATAAAGTCCTAAGGCACCAAGAGATCCACTTTTGCCTGCCTCTGTGTGATGGCTGCCTGTTAGTCTCAGTCACTGAAAGAGCCTCCGTTGGTACTTGAATTGCATGAGGTAGGTTCTCACTGAGTCACCAGGTAGGGGTGAGTGGTATTCATTAGATAAACACCTGTTCAAACTTGGTGTCAGCCCTTAGTCTAAGGCCACTCAGGAAATATCCTAGGGTATACCAAGTCCAGCTGCCTTTCTCTGGGTGCTTGCTCACTTTTGAGATGGGGCAAGGTATTAGGGTGTCATCAAGGTGAGGTTAGAGTTTATCATGCTCAAACAGACCAAAATTTGGCTCTCTGAAGAAAGGGCTCTGCAACAGTCAGGCATGTGAGGGAATAATGGCACCTGTCACAGAGCCTCAGAACTCAGTTTACTCCAGATTCTGCCAGGAGTTCAATCTCAGCAGAGGGGCCGTAGAGAGTTCTGTGGATGGGGCTAGAGGATCTCTCATGAGGGGGTGGTTTTGGACAGGCTTGAGGGAAAAATGGAGAAAGGTGTCCCTTACTCCAGAGCCACATAACTCAGTCTGTCCTGTATTCTGCCCGTAGCTCAGCAAGGTGGATACACTGGGAGTTGGAAGGGTAGAATCGCTGGAAGCCTTGTAAAGTGAGGCTAGCAGATCTATAGTAAAAAGGAGGTGCTGGTCAATTTTGCAGGACAGTGGGAGGAATGGGTCCCTACCCCAAAGCTATATAACTCAGAGACTGACTTCTTTACTATATCTTATACTTAAGATTTTGTCAGGTTCCAGGTAGGAGGCTGTTTTCAATTGATTTTTTAGCACTTTCCCAATAAGATTTTATCTTTATCATGAGGAAAAGTTTATTTAAAAGGATAGTTAAAAATAAGTAAGAAATAAGCATGCTTTTTGTACTGCAACAATCACAACAATATTACATATTACATGTCATCACAGTACTAATCATCCAGAAAGAACCAAGGGACAGCCTTATCATTGTACAGCAGTGCACTCTATAGTATGTAATATGCATCTCTCTTTTTGAACATAACAATCAAAATTAAAATGCAATTTCATTAATAAATATATTTAAATTAGCAGTTAAAAATCACTACTATGTTTTAAAATTCCCTCTGATGATACTTTAATATGCATAACATGGTAATTACTTTGAGAAATAAACTATTCCAAGTTAACTGGGCAGTTATATTATCAGGTAAATTATCATCAACCATCAACATTCATCAAGGACCCATTTGGCTATAACTACAGGCTGACATTTACTTATTTTTCTGATTTTTAAAATTATAACTGTTGCATGATTGCTTTGGGGCACAACTGTAGAAAATAAGCACACTAAGCACATTAATTATCATAAATAAAAGGTTATAAAAGAGCAGCAAGTAATGACATATAATTTTTTAAAAGCAACTTAACACATCCCTAATAATAACTTAAATTTATATACCACATTAAATTTGACATAATTCTTTTACCTCTATAGTTTTTACTTTAAAAACTCTGCCATAGTATGATATTAAATGAAGAAGCTAGCCTGATCTGTTGGCTCAGTGATAGAGCATTAGCCTGGTGTGTGGATGTCCCAGGTTTTATTCCTGGTCAAGGCTCACAGGAGAAGAGACCATTTACTTCTCTACCCCACCCCCCTCTCTTTCTCTCTGTCTCTTCCTCTCCCACAGCCATGGCTTGATTGGTTTGAGTGCATTGACCTTGGGCACTGAAGATGGCTCAGTGGAGCTTCTTCTTTGGGAGCTAGAAACAGCTCAGTGGAGAGCATGGCCCCAGATGGGTAGAGCATTGTCCCCAGACGGGGTTGCTGGGTGGATCTCATTTGGGGTGCAGGCAGTAGTTTGTCTCTCTGATCCCTGTTTCCCTGATTCCTGTCTCCCCTCCTCTCATTTGGAAAGAAGAAAAAAATTTAAAAATAAAATGAAGAAGCTAAAGCCTAAAACAGCTATTTGGCTGACTTACAATCATGCCTCTAGATAGATTTAAAGTCAAGTAAATAACAAAGTCTCTTGGAATCCCAATACTCTACTTTCTCTTCTATTTCTCTGTTACTTTCTATGCTCCAGTCTATCAACAGGTTTAGTGAACTAAAGATTCAATCTATGCCTCTATACATTTGCTTCTGTTCATCTCCACTGCTCCCAACGTAGTCTAAGAAATATCATATTTTGTCAACACTAAAGAAGTTATATTTTGTAGAGTAACCCAAATAATTTTTTAAAATATAAATGAGATCATACCATTTGTATGCTTAAAATGATCTATGGATTCCCATTGTATTATAATAAAACCTAAATGATTTTACTTTGTCCTTTAAATTTCATATAATCTGATTCCTTCTCCAATTTCATCTCTGATCATTCTCTACCCTCTGTTTATTCTGTTACATTTTTCTTATTTTTGAGCATTCCAAAGTTGATCCTGTTATAGGTCTTTGTTATTACATTCAGCTTTTTTTTGGAATGGTGTACTCCTAGATTTTTGCAGAATGTATTTCACATACTTTCATCTCAGAGAGTATTGATAACAACCTAACATACTCTCTCCTCGTTGACCTTTACTTCCCTCATCTTATCCTCCAGTCAATTTTATTATGATTTTGTTGTATTATTATATATTGGGCAAATAAAATATATTATGCTTACTTTGTTAAAGATGGTGCTGCCCACATGGAAGCCTGTCGCCCAGGTAATATTAATGTGTGTTGGGGTGGGCTGTGGGCAAGCAGGATCCTTGTAGCCTCGGGCTTGGTTTTAGGACTAAGCCTTTCCCACCCTTTTTGATGTGGGGTGGTGCAATCCCATCATGCCTCAGAGAAGTGACTTTGTGTAAGAGACTTCCCTATTTTGTATATTGGATTAAAGGTTTTGATTTCTACACTATAAAATGGGGGCAGAACGGGAGCTTCCCTCTTGGTTCCTGAGATTAACATTAGAGGAGAGAGCTGAGAGAAGAGCAGAGAAAGGTCACGTGGAGGAGGCCAGGAGAAGCAGCCAAGATGGTGGAGTGTTGAGTGAGAAGCCAGTTTGTGCAGAGTTAATGCAGGGAGAAGGAAGGAGATGGGGAACAGAGGTGAATAAGTCTGGTGAGCTAGAAACCTTTGATTCTAGGAAAGTTGGATAAGTCAGTAGCTTTGTGAGCCCTGAATGTGAGTGGGTTTTGGAGCCCAGTGTGTGTTTTTACTTGCCAGCCAGGTGCAAGCTAGGATTAAAGATGATGGCTCATCAGTTCTTGGCTCCGCTGTTTCTTTACCAACTGTCTGAATCCAGTGCAAACCTGCATGGGCCAGGTGGCTTTGCTGATGGCCTTGGATACTGGCTTCACATTATGGCATAGTTCTTTTGCTTTCAGAAATTAACTCATCCATTTATTTGTTTGCCTGTTTCTTGTACAACACCTGTAAGACCCATAAGAGCAAAGATCTTGTATATCTTGTGTTCACTTCCTGTAATAGGTGGTATCATTCTGTACTCATGTCTTTTAAGACCATTCTGGAAATCACCTGCCTCTTAGCTTCACAGTTCCCATATATTCCAGAACTTTCTACCTCAATACCTTCTTGCCTTGAGAAATTGTCTAGGCCAGTGTTTTTTAAGCTCTTTCATCTCACGGCACACGTAAACTAATTACTAAAATTTTGTGTTACACAAGTCCAGGGTTTTGAACCAGCAACCTCAGCAGTCCAGGTTGACGTTTTATCCACTGCACCACCACAGGTCAGGTGCGCTCTCTCTCTCTCTCTCTCTCTCTCTCTCTTTCTCTCTCTCTCTCTCTCTCTCTCAGGAGATAGTGAGATAGACTCCAGCATGCACTTCAGGTGGGATCCAACTGGCAACGCCCATCTGGGGCTGATGCTCCAATCAACTAAGCTATCCTCAGAACCTGAGGTCAAGGCTCGGACCAACTGAACCACTGGCTGCGAGAGGAGAAGAGGGAGAGAAAAGGAAGAGGGAGGAAATAGAAGCAGATGGTCACTTCTCATGTGTGCCCTGACCAGGGATCAAACCCAGGACATCCCCTCACCTGGCTGACTGTCTGATGGTCTATCCACTGCGCAACCAGCCAAGACCTGTTTTTTTTCTTTTTTCTCTTTTTTGCCTTTTGATCCTTTGGAAAATATGTTTTTGGTTTTTTTTTGTCCTTATGAATGTGAACACTAAACTCCATGACTTCAAAGACATGTTATTTAACAACAGCATGTCTCACTTAAAACATACTATAAAAAAGGATAAAGTTAGAGGCCACCATCTTTAAAAAGAAAGAATAAACTTTGGTTTCCCAAGATTTTGGATCCAAAATACAATATGAATTATAGTATACAAAACTAGGATAGTCATGAAAAGGAAAAAAAGATGAAAATAAATATTCCTTCAATTCATAATGAGAGTTGCACATAAAAATTTATAATGCATTAATGGAACAAATATTAAATACAATGGGTGGGTATAGGGAGATTTTTTAAAGAAAATAAGCAGAATGTGATAAAGTAAAAGAATTCTACAAATCATTAAATGTATTTTAAAGTAACTATGTAATAGTACCATCATAAAATCTTTAACTACTCATTAGAATCCATAGTAATTGAAGCACTGAAAGAAAATGCAAGCTTTAATGCAAAGACTTTTAACAATTAAGAAGTACATGGAAACAAATGTGTAATTATATAAATCAGAAAAAAATATAGAGTTTAATTGGTATGGTCCAGAAACTGCATTCATCTGAATAGAAAAAAAATGTCATTCAAATAAAACAGAATGGAGAGAAATTTAAGAATTATAACTAAATAGATAAATTTCTGGAATGTCAAATTACTAATTATGATATGCACTCATTAAAGGATTAAAAGGTATTGCATTATTCTAACAACTTGTTAGGAACAAGCTTAATTAGAATGCAATAAATCTTAGTTATTTTAAAATATAAAATAAAATAGTTGTAATTCTAGTACTTTAGTTTTTTTTTGACATTGTAAATAAACTATACAGGAGTTATAACAACACTTATATATGATACATTATCATTCACTCACTTATTATGCCATTGGTACTAGAAGTATATTAGGCTCAGCTGATTCATTCCTAACCACTTATATTATCCTCAGTTTATATTCAGCTTCAGAAAGAAAAAAAACACATTTATCTCTATCTGTGCTAGCCTTGACTACTTTGTCTGCATCATTTGGGCAATTGAGCACCACAAATAACTAAAAATTTTCTGTACTGATACTTCAAATGCATAGAAAGATGACAAAAATGAATTTCTCAATTCTCTACAATGATACAGAGAACTAAAAATCTGGTATTGTAATACAACTTCACAAAGGTAGATAACCAGTTTCAAGTTTTATATGCTACTCAGAGTACCTAACTTTATTTCATTCATTCTTCAGTCATTAATGTTTCCATTCCATGCATATGGAAATGAAAGATTTTTAATATATGTTATACAATATATATTATTATATTTATATCCAATTTATATTTTATATATACATTTCAAAAATTTACATGCCTTCAACTATCTTTTGATTAATCTCAATACACAAACTACAGAATTTTAAAAATGTAGAAGTTCAAGGTTATGGGATTAAAGACCATTTTGACAGATATAAGAATTAGTGACATGTCTAAAAGTCATTTTTTACAATTATTTTAACTCAATGACCTCATATAGTTCTGTCTGATCCAATGAATCTTGCAGTGCTGAACTGGATAAAATTCTTTATAATATTTTTCAAATAGAGTATGAAAAGCTAAGTGTTTCTAGAGATAAACATTTTTCAAAGTAGTGATTGGTCTTGGGTGGCAAAGCTTTGCTTCTATAATAAAAAGCATGCTAATAGTGTTTTAATTGAAAGTTTTAATCTGAATGTTGTCTGAATCCTGTTAAATGTTACTTTCCTGCCTCCATTCAAATTTTCTTAATCTTCATTTTGCATTGAATATTGTTACACTGTCTGCCTCATTATGCTCAAGAAAGATGAAGTAAGCTATTAAAATTCTGAGCAGCCTATGAGATGTTATGATATAGAATGTCATTCATTTTTATGAGCTGGCTGTCAGTGTGGGCTGCAATAAAGTTATAATTTCTCTCTGGCAGTCTGTGATGCCTGATGTTGCTGCAAAATCCTTATTAAAATTTCAATAATTATAAATAAAAGCAAAAGTAAATAGGACTTTTATGAAATGGTTGTTTCTGAAAGTCAAGTGGTCCAGAACAGTCCTCTACAAGATCAACATTATTTGCTTTGTAGCTCCAAATCATAATCCCATTGGGAAAAAAAAAAAATGGAACCAGAGTCATTTAATACTTTCAACTACAGACCTTGGCTTGCTTATGCTGAGAGAAAGGTGAGATGACAATGCAGTATTGTTGCTTCACCAAATTTACCCTTAAATTGCTGCATGATATTACTTGCCTGAAAACCTGAAAGTTCCAATTTGAATAGATTTTCATTCTATTTAGAAGGGAAGGGACAGACAGTGATTTGCATGTCATCGCATGGTCTTACTAAATGATTATGTTAATGTAGCATTCAGCTTGAAAATTTCCTCACACTAAATAGAAAACAACTAGGAGAAAGATTCTCCTAGGATAGACAATGCTGTATTATTTAAGCATATGTTAACAAAAATGCAAACTGCCATTCAAAACAAAGAAAAAACTGTACTTAGAGTTTTCTTGCCTTTTTGCTGTTTAGCTGGCAGAAAAGTTATAGTTGCAGAGATAAAATTTATTTTTTATTGAGATACAGGAAATACTTAAATTAAGTAGAAGATAAATTTCATTATCATGAATGTAATTTGAAAATAAATAACGGAAGACTAGTTATTTCATGTCATGTATTTCATTGCATTTATTTTCATATCGATTATCTTTGTAGACTACAATAGCCTGAGGATAGAAATTTGGTACTTTTAAAGATTTGGCTAACTTTGGTTTGTGTGAGTATGACGCCACTTAGAGTCAACTTGACAAGTAAGTAGAGGCCTATAAAATATTATTTTAAAAGCAGTATGGAGACAGTTGCCTAAAAATAGCTTCACCCACTGAACATCTGAAAGTTTACCACTTAATAAAGACTCTTTATCATGAATCTTTACCCATGAGTCTCTAATTATTAGTCACTAATACTGTACTTGTGTGTTGGTTTCTGTAGTTCTTTCATTTCATTATGTTTGACTTCAGTTAGAGATACAGGTCGGTGACGCTTTCCACTAGATTCCAGAATATTCACATTTTCTGGCTACCACAGTTGCCATTCCATGATTTCTATCGATTGAACCTGGTTATATTCTGGTTATGGTTTGGATAAATTGAGAATATATTTAAAAAATAACATGGAATCAGCAAAATATAAGCCATTTTATGAACCCTCATGAGAGTGACAATTTAGTTATTTTACTAGGTGTAATCCGTGATTGTATGCATCAGAATCACCTGGAATGTGTTAAAATGTCAACTTCAGGATCTTACCTCTGAGCTACTGAGGTGGAATCTGAATGTAATTTGCTTGATGACCACCATATTGCAGACTCCAAGATGATTACAATGCACATCAAAGCTAGTTACATAAATGCTGTTAACAACTCCTACGCGGCCTGAAAGCATTAAATTAAAATTTTACCTTTGTTTCTAAAACATATCAGGGCACAATACTGCAATAATTTTTGTACCATTCCAGAATAAATTAACTGTTTTGTCATAGAAACAGCTTGTCAAATGCTTAACATTTTTTTCCATTAATATTATTAAAAAGAATAAAAAGGAGTTTCTTCCAGCTGAATCCCTGAGCCTTGAGTCTGTCTGTGGTCAGAATCTTGCCAGACCATTTCATTTACTGTTTCTGAGCCCCTGAGGAGGCAGAATTTCATAGTTACAACATGTATTGATGAACAGTAGTTCATAGTTAGAACATGTATTGGTCAGTGTCCCAGCAGAAAACAGATAGTACACTGGGTGATAAGGGATCAGGGGTAGGTCAAGAGACCGAGAGCACACATTTAAGGAGGCACTCAGTTTGAGGACTAGATAAGCACGCTAGATGCCTCAGTTGCCTTACTGTATTCCTGGTTGTTTAAAGGACTAGTGCAATTCCCAGGATTTTCAGAGGAATGAGGTCAGGGGAGTAGTTACCAGATCTCAGAGAGGATATGGCACCTAACAGGGGTTGTGACCTTTGATGGAGGCACCTAACAGATGTTGTAACCTCCTGCTAGCACCCAACTTACAGGGAGGACACCTTATAGTCTATGTACATCAGTACATAGACTTCTCTCTTTGCCATTCTCTTCTTTGGCTGAACTTAAGCAGAAGGAAGAAGGTAAGAGAAATCTTCAGTGGAGCTCATGCTCCAGATCAGCTTTAAGGGTCCCAGCAGGGTGGAGAATATTGGGAAGTGATCTATGGGAGGGAGACAGAAGGCAGTGGGGCCCGGCATAGAGTCAGTGCCTAGACATCCCAGTTCTCCACTTTGCAGCTTAATGTCTCAGTGTCACAATGCATCTCATCTAAATGCAGGAGTAATGGCATCTGCTTCATAGAATTGTCTTTAATATTAAATGGAAAAATATCTATAAAAATTTTAACAGGGCCTGACACATATAAATCATGAAATAAGTATTTGCCATTGTTATTTATCATGTTGGTGCATGGAACTCAGGGACTCCAGATGATGTTCAAAGCACTTAGTCTGATGACAGTTAAGCGAAAAGCATGTAGTAATCCATTTCTACAGTCAAGCATTGCCCACCTAGGGACTAAGGAGGACAGTGATGTGGTTTCCTCATGTAGAGCGGTATGTCTTTTTCCCTTTCACAGAAAGTCTATGTGTCTCTCTGCTATAGCTTTTGTTTAAATGTCTTTTCTTTTTATTAAGGTAAAATTTATAGACAATAAAATTTGCCCTTTTTAGTGTACTGCTCTATGAGTTTTGACAAATGTTTACAGGCATAAAATCACCACCATAACCAAAGCAAAGAACATTTTCTTTACCGTCCTGCAATTTTCAGACAGTTCTCTCTCACTGATTCTTGTCTCTAAGACAAAAATGGATCTTTATAGTATTGTCTTTTCTAAGTTGCCATTCAAATGGAATCATAGAATATGTAGTCTTTTTTCGGTCAGTCTTTCTTTTTTCTCTTTTTTTTAATTAACCTATGTTTTTGAGATTAAATTTTTGGCATTGATGAGTTATATTCCATTGTGTAGGTATATTAAAATTTACTTATTGTATTATGATTCCCCAGAGAAAGAGAATCAATAGGAAATTATACATTTGTTAAAAGAATTGACTCACATGATTATAGAGGGTAAGACATCCCACAATCTGCTATTTATAAGCTGGAGACCCAGGAAATCTGTTGGTGTAATTCAGACGGAATAGAAATGCCTGAGAATCAGGGCAACCAATGGTATAAATACTTGTTAGAGTCCACATGCCCGAGAACCAGGAGTGCTGATGTCCATGGGCAGGAGAACACGGAGATGGAGGTAATGTGTGTGTTTTCCCTCTGTGACTGCTGACCCTCACCTGGTTCCTACACAGGACCCAGAGTCCAGGAAGACTGCCATAGGTTCTCATGATCTGTTCTGAAAATCTAGGCAGACTGTGATTGTCCTTTTGAGGGGAATTTTTTCAGTTTTCCTGTCTGACACCAGTTCTTTATAAAAACACCTGGTGCCTTGCTGTCAACTATGTGTCTGAAGCTTCAAGGGAATTTCACCCATCCTTCGCAGGTGTAATCAAATGTAAGAACTTGTTAAAATATTTAGTTGTTTTCTTCTCAGCTGTTTCTATCTAAGTTCTGACAAAAATAAGAATTCAGTGTTCCGCTTCTCTCTGGAAGAGATTCTTGCCCTTTTCACATCTTCTGGTGGGCTTGAAACTTCAGCTATCTGAAGGATTAAAATTATGATTTTATACATTATCTGGAGCTTTCTTTCTCACTATTAGGATGAGTATAATGTTTTCCTTGAGCTTTTACAATCCTCTGTGGAAGTAGAATTTCCATTAACCTACATTTCTTTTCCCTTCTAGTTACTTTTAACTAGGGTTTGTATATATAACTCCACAGAACAAAACAAACAAACAAACAAACAAAAAACTAAATAATATGTGAAGGCATTTCTTTTAGTTCATGTTACTGACTCTTGTACTCTTACTAAAGAATTCTTTTGACTATATTTTAATATGTATTTATTATTTTTTAATACATTCAACAAATATTTAGCCAATATATCCATACACTCTATTTATCAACAATATTTTCTAAGTACTTAACAACTGTACTAATTGTTAGAAATACATATATTCATATAATTTTCAGATTATAAAGTTATCTTTCTGAGAAAATGAAAAACATATGTATAAATGTTAGACTAAAAAGAGAATTTAGTTAGATGGCCAGTTGCCTTATAAATAAGTAAAAATTAGTATTTTAATGCATCAGTAATCAATTATTAGATAATGTACAGAAGAGACCTCATTCTCATCAGCAACAAAAATCATAGGCTGTTTTGGAGTACATGTAACAGTAAAATATTAACAAACTCTGTAAAAAGAAGAAACTTTTTTGACATTCATTAAATGAGAACTCAATTAATGAAAAGTCATATCCATGTTTCCAGATTGTAAGATTCAAGATTATAAAGATTTTAATGCTTCCAAAAGCCATTTATAAATTCATGGTATTACCAATTAAAATCATTTAGTTATATTTAGGGAAGCAATTAAATAACCTCTCCAGAAAGCAAAGAATTAACCAAATACTAAAGTGTAATCCCTCAAAGTATTTACTGAGTATCCTTTGTACTACAGGTTTTATGTGAGGGACTGTGTACAATGTAACACAAGATAGACAAGTGTCCTGCCCTCAAGAAAATTAAAATCTATAGAAAAAGATCTTACAATATATGAGTAGTTACATGAAGGATTAGTTATATTATCACATTGCCTGGAAATTCTTCCCTGAGTAAACAGTACAGTATTTGATTAAAAACCACCTTTCTGGTTTCAGAGGTTAGCTTTGTTTTCTTAACTTGGTAATTTTACAGAAGATGAAGACATTTAAAGTTTGGGTAAAACAAGTATATTTTACTATTGCTCCCACCCTCCACAATCTGGTGGGAGAAAAAATGGGAGATTCCTCATTATAAATGGAAGTTGGTGGTTAAGGTGTTATATCGCTAATATACACTGTCAGATGAAACAGAGAGAAAGAAGAGAGATGGAGTTGTTTCAACATTCTTCTGGCACCCAAGTAAAATGGTTTCTCTTTGGCCCAGTGGCGATGAAGAGCAGCTCCTCTATCACTGGTCTCAGAGTTCTTTAAGGACTACACTGTCCAGGCATTACTCATTTTAAAATTGTAATAATTGAAATAGACATATACATTTAAATGACTTAAGAATTAAGAATATGAAGAAGTTGACATTTTAAATTTAATGGTAAAAGGGTGGATTACTTAAAATCTGACAAATGGTGAATTATTTATTAAAAATAAGATCATCTTACAAAATAAATCAAGATGAATTAAACATTTCAAAATGGAACAAATATAGAGGAAAGAGCATAAGGATGGATATTTATGTAATTTGAGAATGGGGATTTTAAAGGTAAAATATGAAATGTAGAAGCCATGCAGAAAAAGAATTGACTATTTGATTACATAAGAATGAACATAATTTGAAGTTACAAATAAATATATTTACTATATAGAGACTAATAAATTAATTAGGGAAATAGGAATCAACCTAATAGAAAATCTACAAAGGGCATGAACAAACAATTTATCAAGAAAGAAATATGCCTGACCAGGAGGTGATGAAGTGGATAGAGCGTTGGACTGGGATGTGGAGGACCCAGGTTTGAGACCTCGAGGTCGCCAACTTGAGTGCAGGCTCATCTGGTTTGAGCAAAGCTCACCAGCTTGGACCCAAGGTTGCTGGCTAGAGCAAGAGGTTACTCAGTGTACAGAAGGCCCACGGACAAGGCACATATGAGAAAGCAATCAATGAACACCTAAAGTGTCTCAACAGAAAACTAATGATTGATGCTTCTCATCTCTCTTCATTCCTGTCTGTCTGTCCCTATCTATCACTCTTTCTGACTCTCTCTGTCTCTGTAAAAAAAAAAAAAAAGAAAAGAAATACAATTGGCCAAGAAACATATATTAAAATCCTATTATCTTTTGATAATAGAAATGCAAACAAAATATATATTTAAATTTATCATAAATAAATTGCTAAAAAATATTTTTTTAAATCCCTTTGTTTATATCTGTAAAAAATACTCTCATGCACTGCAAAAAATTGATCTAATATATGATACTGATATAAAATTGATATAATATGAAAGACAAGTTAATACCAAGAATAAAGGCTTTATAGATTTGCTTATTCTTTTGCCTTATCTTTTCATATTTCCTTAAAATTAATTTCTGGGACAGAACTGATATTGTTTGACTACAAGGATGCTTATGAAAATATGTATTATTTATAGTATAGAAAAAGTGGAGAATTGATAAATCAAAACAAGAAATTATTACATAGATATTTTAAGTAATGCTTTAAAAGTACAGTTGTTGATATGTTATATTGCCTTTAAATATTGGTAAGTGAAGAAATATGTTTCAAAAACCTGCTTAGAATATAATTATATTTTTTTTGAAAAATTTATGTGTGTATTAAGATGTCTGTGACTATATATATACATTAAGGTATTATGTCATGTACTTAGGAGTGTTTCAATTTTTTGTTACTTTATTTTTATTAATTTTACTAGGGTGACATCAATAAATCAGGGTATATATGTTCAAAGAAAACATGTCCAGTTTATCTTGTCAATCAATTATGTTGCATACCCATCACCCAAAGTCAGATTGATCTCTGTCACACTCTATCTATTTTTGTTTGTGCCCCTCTCCTTCCCCTTTTCCCTTTCCCTCTCCCTCCACCCCCCCATAACCACCACACTCTTATCAATGTCTCTTAGTCTCGCTTTTATATCCCACCTACATATGGAATAATGCAGTTCTTGTTTTTTTCTAATTTACTTATTTCACTTCGTATAATGTTATCAAGATCCCACCATTTTGCTGTAAATGATCCGATGTCATCATTTCTTATGGCTGAGTAGTATTCCATAGTGTATATGTGCCACATCTTCTTTATCCAGTCATCTATTGACGGGCTTTTTGGTTATTTCCATGTCCTGGCCACTGTGAACAATGCTGCAATGAACATGGGGCTGCATGTGTCTTTACGTATCAATGTTTCTGTTTCTGAGTTTTGGGGGTATATACCCAGTAGAGGGATTGCTGGGTCATAAGGTAGTTCTATTTTCAGTTTTTTGAGGAACCACCATACTTTCTTACATAATGGTTGTACTACTTTACATTCCCACCAACAGTGAATGAGGGTTCCTTTTTCTCCACAGCCTGTCCAACATTTGCTATTACCCGTCTTGTTAATAATAGCTAATCTAACAGGTGTGAGGTGGTATCTCATTGCAGTTTTGATTTGCATTTCTCTAATAATTAAGGAAGATGAGCATCTTTTCATATATCTGTTGGCCATTTGTATTTCTTCCTGGGAGAAGTGTCTGTTCATATCCTCTTCCCATTTTTTTATTGGATTGTTTGTTTGTTTGTTGTTGAGTTTTATGAGTTCTTTGTATATTTTGGATATTAAGCCCTTCTCTGAGCTGTTGTTTGAAAATATCATTTCCCATTTAGTTGGTTGTCTGTTTATTTTGTTGTCAGTTTCTCTTGCTGAGCAAAAACTTCTTAGTCTGATGTAGTCTCATTCATTTATTTTTGCCTTCACTTCTCTTGCCTTTGGAGTCAAATTCATAAAATGCTCTTTAAAACCAAGATCCATGAGTTTAGAATCTATGTCTTCTTCTATGTACTTTATTGTTTCAGGTCTTATATTTAGGTCTTTGATCCATTTTGAATTAATTTTAGTACAAGGAGACAAACTGTAGTCCAGTTTTATTCTTTTGCATATGGTTTTCCAGTTTTCCCAGCACCATTTGTTGAAGAGGCTTACTTTTCTCCATTGTGTGTTGTTAGCCACTTTATCAAAAATTATTTGACCATATATATGTGTTTTTATTCCTAGACTTTCTATTCTGTTCCATTGGTCTGAGTGTCTATTTTTCTGCCAATACCATGCTGTTTTGATTGTCGTGGCCCTATAATATAGTTTGAAGTCAGGTATTGTAATGCCCCCAGCTTCATTCTTTTTCTTTAGGCTTGTTTTGGCTATTTGAAGTTTTTTATAGTTCCATATAAATCTGATGATTTTTTGTTCCATTTCTTGAAAAAATGTCATTGGAATTTTGATGGGAATTGCATTAAATATGTATACTGCTTTGGGTAATATGGCCATCTTGATTACATTTATTCTTCCTAACCAAGAACAAGGAATATTTTTCTATCTCATTGTATCTGTTTTGATTTCCCTTAAAAATGGTTTTTAGTTTTCATTATATAAGTCCTTTACATTCTCTGTTATGTTTATTCCTAAGTATTTTATTTTTTTGTTGCAATCATGAAGGGGATTATTATTTTGAGTTCATTCTCAAATGTTTCATTGTTGGCATATAGAAAGGCTATGGACTTTTGTATGTTAATTTTGTATCCTCCGAACTTACTGTATTGGCTTATTGTTTCTGGAAGTCTTTTTGCAGATTCTTTGGGGTTTTCGATGTATAGGATCATATCATCTGCAAAAAGTGATACCTTTACTTTTTTTTTTTTTCCGATATGGATGTCTTTTATTTCTTTGTCTTGTCTGATTGCTCTGGCTAGAACCTCTAGTACCACATTAAATAAGAGTGGAGAGAGTGGACAACCCTGTCTTGTTCCTGATTTAAGGGGGAAAGCCTTCAGTTTTGTGCCATTTAATATAATGTTAGCTGATGGTTTATCAAATATGGCCTTTATCATGTTGAGATATTTTCCTTCTATACCCATTTTGTTGAGAGTCTTAAACATAAAATTGTGTTGTATTTCATCAAATGCCTTTTCTGCATCTATTGATAAGATCATGTGGTTTTTGTTCTTTGTTTTGTTGACATAGTGTATTACGTTAACCGTTTTATGTATGTTGAACCATCCTTGAGATTTTGGGATGAATCCCACTTGATCATGATGTATTATTTTTTTAATATGTTGTTGTATTTGATTTGCTAGCATTTTGTTTAGTATTTTAGCATCTGTATTCATTAGAGATATTGGTCTGTAGTTTTCTTTTTTTGTGCCAACATTCCCTGGTTTTGGTATGAGGGTTATGTTGGCCTCATAAAATGTGTTTGGAAGTATTGCTTCTTCTTCAATTTTTTGGAAGACTTTCAGTAGAATAGAAACCAAGTCTTCTTTGAATGTTTGATAAAATTCACTAGTATAGTTGTCTGGGCCTGGACTTTTTTGGGGGGAGGTTTTTAATGTTTTTTTCTGTTTCTTCTCTACTAATAGGTCTGTTTAGGCTTTCTGCTTCTTCTTGACTTAGTCTAGGAAGGTTGTATTGTTCTAGGAATTTATCCATTTCTTCTAGATTGTTAAATTTAGTGGCATAAAGTTTTTCATAGTATTCTACAATAATTCTTTGTATATCTACGGTGTCTGTGGTGATTTCTCCTCTTTCATTTTGGATTTTGTTTGGGCTTTGTCAATTTTGGTTATCTTTTCAAAAAACCAGCTCCTTGTTCTATTAATTTTTTCTATAGTTTTTCTGTTCTTTATTTCATTTATTTCTGCTCTGATTTTTATTATCTCCTTTCTTCGGCTGGTTTTGGGTTTTCTTTGTTCTTCTTTTTCCAGTTCCTTAAGGTGTGAAGTTAAGTGGTTCACTTGGGCTCTCTCTTGTTTGTTCATATAGGCCTGAAGTGATATGAACTTCCCTCTTATCACTGCTTTTGCTGCATTTCATAGATTCTGATATGTCGTATTGTCATTTTCATTTGTCTGTATATATCTTTTGATCTTTGCCCTTATTTCTTCTTTGACCCATTCATTTTTTAAAAGTGTGTTGTTTATTTTCCCATTTTTGTGGGGGTTTTTTCTTCTTTTTTGCAGTTGAATTCTCGTTTCAAGGCTTTATGATCAGAAAATATGCTTGGTACAACTTCGATTTTTCTGAATTTGCTGATGTTGTTTTTGTGGCCCAACATATGGTCAATTCTTGATAATGATCCATGTACACTGGAGAAAAATATATACTCTGTCACTTTGGATGAAATGTCCTGTAGATATCTATCATATTCAGGTGCTCTAGTATTTTGTTTAAAGCCAATATATCTTTATTGATTCTCTGATTGGATGACCGATATAGAGCTGTTAGCAGTGTATTGAGGGCTCCAAGTATGATTATATTTTTGTCAGTTTTTGTTTTAAGGTAGCTGTCTTATATATTTTGGTGCTCCTTGGTTTGGTGCATATATATTAAGAATTGTTATGTCTTCTTGATTCAGTGTCCCCTTAGCCATTATGAAATGACCATTTTTGTCTCTGAGTACTTTTGCTGTCTTGTAGTCAGCATGATCAGATATGAGTATTGCTACGCCTGCTTTTTTTTGGATGTTATTTGCTTGGAGTATTTTTTCCCAGCTTTCACTTTGAATTTGTTTTTATCTTTGTTGCTTAGATGAGTTTCTTGTAGGCAGCATACAGTTGGATTTTCTCTTTTAATCCATTCTGCTACTCTGTGCCTTTTTATTGGTGAGTTTAATCCATTTACATTCAGTGTAATTATTGACACTTGTGAGTTCTCTATTGCCATTTTATAGATTGCTTTCTGTTGGTTTTGTGTCTTGTTTGATTCTTCTCTTTCGTTTTTCTATCTTTTGTTTTTGTTTGTTTGTATTCCATACATCTTTCTTTTGTTGCTATCTCTTTTTAATCATTTGCTTCTGTAGTGGTTTTTTCAATGGTGGATACCATTAATTAATGAAAAGGGTTCCTACCCTGTTCATTGTAGTGCACTATCTTGTGAGTACTTTTGCACTCCATCGTCCTTTGCTACTATCAATCTCCATCCTCTCCTCTCCTTTCTTTTTGCTGTTGTCACAGTTTAAATTTGGTTTTATTGTGTTCTTGGTGGAGCTTTTACTTGTGGTTTTGTTTTGTTTTGTTCTTTGTATCTGGTTGGAGAATCCCCTTTAGTAATTCCTGGAGTGGGAGTTTTCTGATGATAAATTCCCTCATCTTTTCTGTATCTGTGAATGTTTTTATTTCTCCTTCATATTTGAAGAATAGCTTTGATGAGTATAGTATTCGTGGATGAAAGTTCCTCTTTTTCAGCACTTTAAATATTGGGGTCCACTCTCTTCTAGCTTGTAGAGTTTCTGTTGAGAAATTGAATGATAATCTAATGGGCCTTCCTTTATATGTTGTATTCTTCTTTTCCCTGGCTACCTTGAGAATTTTTTCTTTGTCTTTGGTTTTTGTCAATTTTATTATGATGTGCCTTGGAGTAGGTTTGTTGGGGTTAAGAAAACTCAGAGTTCTGTTTGCTTCTTGAATTTGAGGCTTTAGTTCTTTCCACAGGCTTGAGAAGTTCTCATCTATTATTTGAATATGTTCTCCATTCCATTTTCTCTCTCTTCTCCCTCTGATATACCTATTATTCTTATGTTATTCTTTTTGATGGAGTCAGACAATTCCTATAGGGCTTTCTCATTTTTTTTTTAATTTTGAGTCACTTTCTTCTTCTCTGTGTTGTGCCTCAAGTTGCTTGTCTTCTATTTCACTAATCCTACCTTCTATCTGGCCTGTTCTATTAGCTAAGCTTGTTACCTCATTTTTCAGCTCATGAATTGAGTTTTTCATCTCTGTTTGATTTGTTTTTATAGTTTCAATTTCCTTGGTAATATATTCTTTGTGTTCATTGAGTTGTTTTCTGAGCTCCCTAAATTGCCTTTCTGTGTTTTCTTGTATATCTCTGAGTATTTTTAGAATTTTTATTTTAAATTCTCTGTCATTTAGCTCCAAGGTTTCCAATATATTAAATTTTTTCTCCATAGATTTTTCCTTATCTATCTGTATTACCTCTATTTCTTTTGTATCCATGGTATTCAATTTCCTTTTCCTTAATGGCATCTGAGGGTGGTTTTGTTGATAGTATTAATGAGAATTAATAAAGAACAAAAAGTTAAAAAAATTAAAAAAAGAAAAAGAATTAAAAAAAATTGAAAAGAAAAAAAATATTTCCCCTCCCTTTTTTTTTCCTCTTCTCTCCTCTCCCCTCCTTCTTGAGAAAATCTTGTGGTGAACTGTGAATTATATTGTGCTAAATATAACAGTCAATACCTATAATGGAGGGTTTCATTTTTTCAGAAGTAATAAAGGGGCAAAAAAGTGGGTATGGACCCACAAAATGTAAATAAGGAAAAAATTTGGATCAAGAATAAAATGATTTGCTTTTAGGTGTTGGTTGACTAAGAGATATGATGAAAGGAATAAGAGGGAAACAGGAAAAAGGGGGAAAAATTTAAAAAATTACTATTGTATTTAGTGGAGCAAGAACTAGATAAAATGGATAGCCAGTGTTGGGAGCACTGCTAGTGAGTTAAAAAAGTGAAGTAACAAACCCCCAAAGAGCCACAAAAATGAATTTGAGTCCCTGATAAAATAATTTGTTCATTATTGAGGATTGAATGAAATGAGACCTAAAGGAGAAAGGAAGAAACTAATGTAGAGGTGGAATAGAAAAAAAAAAGAGGAAACCACAAAAAGAAGAAAAATGAAGAAAAGGAGAGAGAGAGAGAGAGAGAGAGAGAGAGAGAGAGAGAGAGAGTTAAGAGTTTTGGAGTGCAATCCTCATAGAGAGAAAGGAAGAAGAAAGAAAAGATAATGGGAGATGTAACACTTATGGGTAGTGTAATTCAAGGAGAGGAGAGAGAGTAAGACTGGCAGAGAATTAAATGACTAAATTGGAAGAGGAAGAAAATAATCAAGACAAGAAGATAAGAGAAACAAATGAACAAATATAATAAAATGGGATAGGTTATAAAGTCTGTCGATTTTTCTTGATTTTGAGAGGTTATCTTCTTGCTTTTTCTTTTCTCTCCCTCCTCCTGGTCGTTGACTCTGTACCCCGAGTTCTGCCCCTGTGGCACACTTAGGTAGAGGTTTGAAGTTGATAAGTCTCTATGGCAATGTCATATATTGGGCTTCAGTCTCATTGGCAGCCGAGATCATTAGCATTTGTAGGCTCCGACAGTGAGAGAGTCTGTGTTCCCAGAGCCTCTCTCCTAGTCTTTCCTTTCTGAATTAGCAGCCTGATGATACAGCTATGGGGTTGCTGCTGCCTCTGTCTGGAGAGCAAGAGGCTCAAAGAGCTGGCAAGGCCCTGGCCGGTTGGCTCAATGGTAGAGCGTCGGCCTGGCATGTGGGGGACCAGGGATCGATTCCCGGCCAGGGCACATAGGAGAAGCACCCATTTGCTTCTCTACTCCCACCCCCTCCTTCCTCTCTGTCTCTCTCTTCCCCTCCTGCAGCCAAGGCTCCATTGGAGCAAAGATGGCCTGGGCGCTGGGGATGGCTCCTTGGCCTCTGCCCCAGGTGCTAGAGTGGCTCTGGTCACAGCAGAGCGAAGCCCCGGAGGGGCAGAACATCGCCCCCAGTGGGCAGAGCGTCACCCCTGGTGGGCGTGCTGGGTGGATCCAGGTCGGGCACATGCGGGAGTCTGTCTGACTGTCTCTCCCCATTTCCAGCTTCAGAAAAAATACCAAAAAAAAAAAAAAAAAGAGCTGTCAAATCCCCACTCTATTCCCACTCTGCCCAGGTAAGGCTCAATCAGTCAGAGCTGCTAGCATAATCAGGCGGGGCTTCTGCCCACACAAAGACCTCTGACTCTGCCCCTCTGTCCAGTAACATGGGTGCCCACTCTCGGGGTGCTCAGAGGAATCTCTCACTCACAATCTGTGCACGCAGACCAGGATATGAAGCAGGCTGCCTCTCACACTGAATGAGACCCCCGCCCGCACAGAAAAGTTCCAGCATAGTAATTTTTTTGCTCCCACTCCCTCCCTGTGCACTGCTTTTTCAGGGTGCAGGGACGACCTCGAGATTCCGCTTTTGGCCCAAAAAAGGCCTCTGACTCTGCCCCTCTGTCCGGTAACACGGGCGCCCACTCCTGGGGCGCTCAGAGGAATCTCTCACCCATTCTCCGCGTGTGCTGACCAGGATGTGAAGCAGGTCGGCCGCCTCTCTCTCCGAGTGAGACCCCCGCCCGCACGGAAAAGTTTCAGCATTGGAATTAGTTCTTGCTCCCTCCCCGTGCACGGCTTTTTCAGGGCACAGGGATGACCCCAAGATTCTGCTTTCAGCCCATACTAAGGCCTCTGATTCTGCCCCTCTGTCAGGTAACACGGGCTCCCACTCCTGGGGCTCTAGGAGGAATCTCTCACCCACTATAGGTGCGAGCTGACCAGGAGATCGGGGTGAATGGCTGTCCTGAGTGCCTTCCTTTGTCTGAGTTTGGTGCAAGCGTTAGCTTGTGTTGACTGGGTTGCCACAAGCATAGTTTTTCCTTGGCTTGGATGTCGTGCCACAGCCTGGTTGGGCCGTTTGTGCCGTGGCCTGGATCTATTCACCCCCTTTGCCTGCCTTAGTTCCTATACTGTCAGTTCCCAGTGAATGCAGCCCTTATTTAGGTTAGTGAGGAAGGCAGAGTGTTTCTTCCTCCTTATTTCCTTCGGGGTAGATTATATATTTAGCTGATTTTTCACTCAATCATACCTTTGCATGTAGTGTGGAACGTCTGGAGGCTCCAAGGATAGATTTTTCTGTTTCTGGTTGAAGATCTTGTTGAATTTTGGGGGAGATTTATCGGTATCACTCCTTACGGCGCCATTACTCTGACATCATCCCTTTGTTACATATTTTAAGTTCTATTTTTCTGCATTGAATAATTTCTACTTGTGCATTTTTAGTTTATTTTAAAATAATGAAACTTAGCTTGAATCCTTAAGTTAATTACTAGGTATGCACTTTGGATGATATCTTCTTAACCTTACTTCATCTTTGAAATAAAAGTATTCATTGAATATTGTTTTGAGGATACAATATAAGGATTATAAATATTAACTTTTATTCTTCCCTTCCCAGGGCATTTTCCTTTGATAACATTTATATTGTAAACTTTTTTCATAATGTTATTTCAAAGTTGCAATTTTTTTTGCCAGCTTTGTAGTGTTGTAAAGTATTTTTAAACAAAATTCACATTTTATTTACATTGAAACAAACTATAGGAAATTGACTTTCTTTACCAAAAATAACAGCAAGAGTTTCTGTATTATTCCCAGATAACCACAAAACATATTTTTGCAGGTTTTCCAGGTTTTGCTTATAAATCATGATGAGGTAGAAGATACAGTCATGGAAAAAGACAGAATAAAACAGACAAATCTATTGTCAGTATCCATGGCCTCTGATCCCATCTTGACCATGAAACAGAAATGTTCCACAAAAACCTGTTTAAAGGCTTATGAAGACATAGACTCAACAAAGTAATGTAGATAGCAACAACCAGGTGTGGAACAACAATGGCAGGTTCTTCTATTCAATATTTAACAGTAACTTGTTCCTTTAAGATCATTGAATAAAGACAAAACCTACACTGAAATACTTGTTTGGCAAGCTCACATGTTTCTTTCACTGTCTGGTAATTCCCTTAACTGTCCATTACAGATTTTAATAGCATACTTAAAACCCCTACTATTCAAAGGTTAGTCGTGAAATTCATTGTAAGTTTTTATAAAATGCATTCCTTCCTCCCATTATTTCTCAAAATGTATTTCTTCAGAGAACTGATAACTCAAAATACCTGACAACTGATCCACAGTGATAATACATGTAATGTCTAAAATGACTTAACTAGAACAATTCCAAAGTGCCATCAGCAGAGATCACAGGGAAGTACAGCATGGCACTTTTGACGCTGTCTTCTGGAAGAGCAGTTAGTTCTCCAAAGCATGAGAGTTCAAACAGGGGCCATTTACACAGGCAGATTATCAATGGCTACTGTACTTAAGATATTCAGTGTTTAAGTGGTCTATATAAACCTTATAACTTCTCTATAATTTGTTTTCAAATTTCTTACAGATATTTTTTCAATCTTAAATATAAGAGAATCCCTATTTTTAAAATCTTTCTGGCATTTTCAATGGTTTTTGAATTATCTGTAGGAAGCTCTGATTTATTGATTAGAGTTTGATATACATGTCCACCTATAAATCCAAATCACCTTTTATATCAAAATTTATGTTAATCAAAGCTAAGTTACTTTGTCTTTGGTCTGTCAATGTGTTCCTCAGGTACACTTTGAAACACTTTTATCTATTTTCATAATGTTCATTGTCAACCGTCATCACAGGAAGAGTACATGGAACCTGCAGTAATGCAAAACATTAGAAAAACACTTGATGTCTGGAAGGGGGAGGGCTTCATAAATGGAGGATGGGAGCTCTATTGTTGTTCATCTGACAAATGACATAAACTTCAAATCTTGGCTAACATACACAGAAGCCAGAGTAGTAGCAGCATCTTCAAAAGGTATACCTAATAATCACTTATTTTCTTCACATACAAACACATTCTCTCTTAAGTGACGAAGCAGAGATGCATCTGACAAAATACCATTGCTGTCCAGATTGCACAGTTACTGTCTTCAACAATGTTTCTGATTAGTAATAAGTATTTACTGAGTGTTTACTCTGTTCTACACTAAGATATTTACTTTTTAAGATCAGATTCAGTCCTCATGATAGTCCATTTTGCAAACAAAAAAGTAGACTCAGATGGGTTAAGTAATTTCTCCACAGTTACACAGTTAGCGAAACGTCTTGAGCAAAGCCCATCGATGCTGACCTTCTAGGACTTCCATAAGCAGCCTCCTTTACAGACTCCTTTTAACTTCTGAGATTTTATCTTTTCAGTTTCAGTTTTCCAGAAGTGTAGCATTTAAAACATTTTTTTCTTTAGCTTGAGCTTTGAATAGTGCAATAAAGGTATTCCTACCTAAGATTCATATATCAGACTTCTTAGAAAATGCTACATTACCTGACTTAGGTTCTGTCATCTTTCCATCTAACTGATAATTACTGATTGTAATGTAAGCTGGCTTTTCTGATAAGTAATGACCTGTCAGTATCTCTCCATCAGTGACAAGTTCATCATTCCTTCCCTCTCTTATACCTCAGAGATAACACAAGTCACTGAAATTAGTACTGGTTTTCTGAGGCAGTCTACTGAACATCCCCAGCCTCCAGCTGCATCTGTCCCATTAGAAGATCAAACCAAACTTTTTCTACCACACTTCTTGACTCTCAGGCCCCACGGTTGCTCTTATTCTGGGACTTATATTCTTTTGTCTCTAGGTTCAGTAGAGAGAGTGTTCTTTGTTTTTCAGTTGTATCTGTCTCTCTCTCTAAAAAAATATAAATTCATGGACAAATTTTTCTTGAAACATTTACAAATTTGAATTCAAAATTTGATACAATTTTTATTTATTTAGAAAATGATTTAAGGTGGCTAGTATATTAGTGATATTTGGAAGTATGTCTGGTCTATCACCAAGCTGTGCAATGGTGTATGTATGAATTAAAGAGAGAGAATAATAATGGTTTTTGCAGATTTGCCTCATTCATTACTTATGTAATACTGAGACAGTCGATTCATTTTCTTCTTCAATTTTTTCACCTGTAAAGTGAAGAAAATGTTGAAAGAGTGATCAACACCTTAATGCATCTAACAGTGCTTAGCAGTCAGAAGACATTCAAGATATGTAGCGTACAATATATGCCAGTTCCCTCCACTTGTCCTCCCCAACCTTCACACATTTTCCAGTCGTTAACATTTATCTCCCTTAAATACATGAACCCAAATAAAATCACATTTTGTTAGCTAGCCAAACACAAGATTATTTTTTGGCAGATATCTTGGAAAGAAGAGATCACAGACACCATTCATTTCTTTCTTCTTATCCACCAAGATTATTACAATAAAATAGAAGATAAACTGTTAAAAATTATTTACTCATCTCTAAGAATCTAATGTATCAAAGCTTCCTAATGAATGAGGCTTGTGAATATTTTTTACAAACTCATATACATATTATACTAAAAGGAATCCTTCAAATAACTCCTCTAAAGAAAAAAAAAGCTATTGCCCTGGCCAGTTGGCTCTATGGTAGAGTGTTGGTCCAGTGTGTGGAAGTCCTGGGTTCAATTCCTGGTTAGGGTACACAGGAGAAGTGCCCATCTGCTTCTCCACCCTTCTTCCCCAACCCCCCCCCTTCCTTTTTTCTATCTTTTTCTTCCCCTCCCACAGCCAAGGCTCCATTGGAGCAAAGCTGGGCGGGGCTCTGAGAATGGCTCCATGGGAATGGCTCTGGTTGCAACAGAGCAACACCCCAGATGGGCAGAGCATCGCCCTCTAGTGGATGTGTTGGTTGAATCCCAGTCAGCTGCATGCAGGAGTCTGTCTGCCTTTCCGCTTCTCACTTCAGAAAAATTAAAAAAGAATAATAAAAAAAGCTCTTCTCTTTCCTATTTGCATTTATTATTCCTAATCTTCCCCTAAAGAATGCAGAAGATAAATAGCCCCCCCCTCACACACACTCATGCACACATGCACACACACAGATATGTAGCATACAAAGAAATAAAATCCTTTCAAATAGGGCAAGTTTTCACAATTTCTGCAAAACCATACTAAAACATTTTTTATATTTATTTTTACATTCTTATTTCATAAAAGCAAAGCAACTAGCACTATTTTTATTGTCTCATTTTCATAATCCATTTCATTTAGTGTTGTGGACTGGCTGGGTAAAATACTTCTCTTCCTCCTTTTAGGATACTTGTAAATATATATATTTTTAATTTCTATTTTAGTGAGAGAAGGGGAGGCATAGCTCCTGCATGTGCCCCTACCGGAATCTACTAGCAAGCCCTCTAGGTCAGTGGTCCCCAACCTTTTTTGGGCCACGGACCGATTTAATGTCAGAAAATATTTTCACGGACCGGCCTCTAGGGTGGGATGGATAAATGTATCACGTGACTGAGACAAGCGTCAAGAGTGAGTCTTAGACGGATGTAACAGAGGGAATCTGGTCATTTTTAAAAAATAAAACATCGTTCAGACTTAAATATAAATAAAATGGAAATAATGTAAGTTATTTATTCTTTCTCTGCAGACTGGTACCAAATGGCCCACGGACCGATATTGGTCTGTGGCCGGGGGTTTGGGGACCCGGGTCTAGACGGTGATGCTCTCCCTATCTAGGGCTTTGCTCCATTGCTTAGGAACCAAGCCCTTCTTAATGCCTGAGACAGAGACCATGGAGCCATCCTCAGCACCTGAGGCCAACTAGCTCAAGCCAATTGAGCCATGGCTGCAGAAGGAGGTGAGACCGAGGATGGGGGGAGGTGGGTAGGGAAGCAGATGGTCACTTCTACTGTGTGCCCTGACCAGGAATCTAACTTGGGACATCCACACACTGGACCAACATTCTACCACTGAGCCAACTGGCCAGGGCCCAGATACATTCATATTAAAGTAAACTTTCAAAATTAATTTGAGAAGTTTTCAAATTAGACAAGTATATATTCTTATTGAATTCTATGAAACCCAAGCACAAAATATACTGTATTATGTACCATCACTCTGGTCACCAAGCCCAGAAACAGTTACTGAATAATTTTTAAAAATTTGTAAAGGAGAGGGAAATTTCAGTATTTTGACTTGTAATCATTTAATCTTGTACAAGTTCTGTTATGCATTCACTTTCTTGGCAGTGATGTTGACTACCAAATGTACATTCTTGTGACGGGGCAAGATAGTTAACAATACAAGATCCCAACTTTTGATATATTTGTAGTTTAATATAAATTTGGAAAAATGGTTAATGTTCATGATAACAGAAAGTACAAAAAAATGTAATCTCCAAACAGATAATGCAACTTTTAAACATACAGATTAATATAGTCACCTTGGAAAGCTTTATCATAAAGTTTATATTGCAAAAATAATTTGGAAACCTTATAAGCTATGTGAGGACATCTGTTTAATAAATAAAAAAATATTTTGTTTTTTTTTAACACAACTTGAAATCTACCCTTTTAAAAATTAAGTGCCCAAAATGCCCAATATGTTATTGTTGACTATAGGTACAAAGGTGTATACCAGACCTTTAGAGCTTATTCATTTTATTTAAGTAAAACTATATTCCCATTGATTAGTAACTTCCTATATTCCCCCCTTCTTCCAGTGTCTGGCAACTACTATTCTACTCTTCTATTTCATGAATTTGACTAGTTTAGATACCTCATGTAAATGGAATTATACATATTTATCTTTCTGTGGATGGTTTATTTTCACTTATTGTAATATCCTCAGGGATGATTCATATTTTAATATATTCCTTCTTTTTTAATGCTGCATAGTATCCCATTGACTGTGTATACCACATTTATTCATCTGTCGATGTATGGTTATTTAGATTGTTTCCACAACTGGGCTTATGTGAGTAAGGTTACAATGACTGTGGGGATGCTAATGTATCTTTGAAATCCCAATTTCAATTCTTTTGTATAAATTCCCAGAAGTAGGATTGCTGGGTCACATGGTAGCCCTATTATAATTTTTTGAGAAAACTGCACACTCAGAAAAGTTGGTATACTGTATACACGAACCAACACCTAGCTTTCTTTGGGAGAAACTTGGAGCTAAGTGCCTCCACCTGACTGTGCTCACCAGGAGCAGGAACTCCAGTGAAAATGGGTCCTAATATCCCTACCTGCTTCAGTGAGCCTCACTTTTATTTACCTTGACTAGAAGAGCCTTTCAATTAGTTTATGAATTTTCAAAGAGGCAATTAGTGAATTGTTTATTTGGTGTGTTTTTCTTTCTGCGAGAAGGGTTCAGGGCTCCTCCTTGACATCTTACTGATGTCACTCCCTATTTACTTTTTATTTATAGCTTAATTTTATCTAATTATGCAGCTTAACAACTCACATTATTAGCAGAATTACTTTGAATGACTTTAGTTACCCCTCAAATCTCCAATATTCTATCAAAAATGTTTAACAATATTAAAGACATGCCAAAGAATGTCTCCAGAAGGTAAGATGTCGTATTCTTAAGACTTCAGTTCTCACTATTTTTTTCTTTAGATTCAATAGCATCTGAATTAGAATCCTCATTCGCCTTAAAATAAATATTGATTAGCTGTTTCCAAAAAAAAATAAGGGAAGATAAAAGATCTAGAAACATTAAAATAATTTTATAAAAATAAGAAAAAATAGAGGACCCACAGTATTTTTGTAGATTTACTGTAAATCTACAAGAATCAAAACACTATGGTTAAAGAGCAGACACTTGATCAACTCAGAATAAAGAACTCAGAAGTAAGGCCTCCCAGTTCAGTTAACAGGTTTCTGATAAAAGTACAAAGGAGACTCAAAGAACAAAGAGTCTTTTCAACAAATGGTGCTGACACCAACTGGAATTTGTACATTTATAGGCATAAATGTTACAACTTCAGACTTTGGACAAATATTAACTTACAGAAAAACCATAGATATAAATAAAAACATGAAATTATAATTTTCAGAAGAATGCATAGGAAAACATCTCCACGATCTTATGTTACATGAGGACTTTTATATGTTACAAAAAAGGCATGATTAAAAAAATAATAAATTAAAATATATCAACACTAAACACTTTTGTTCAATGAAAGACATTGTGAAGAATATAAAAAAGACATACCACAGACTGGGAGAAAATATTTTCTCATAACATTTCTGACCAAGAACTTGTACTGAGGAAAAAGATTACATGTATATCTCAAAAGTCAAACAATAAAAATTATAAAAAGATTTTAATTAGGTACCTCACATAGAAGATATGTGGACAACAAATAAACATGAAAAGAGACTCGATATCATTATCCATTAGGAAATGTGAGCAAAAACCACAAAATGCCTCTACACAACTATTGGAGTGACTAAATGAACAACATCAAAATGAGGTGGTGATGTTATAAGTAAGATAAGTAAAGAAATTTGCAAGAGCACAGAAAATTGGAAGGAATGTTGAGCTAAGAGATAGAAAATCAGAAAATGAGACAAAGGTTAAGAAGAATATCCTATATCTGTCTGATAGGATGTCTAATAAAAGGTGTCAGAGATAGATAAGAGAAGAATAATGCAAAAGACAATAGAAGCAAATTTTCTTTGGATGAATGGAATGTTCATATTGAAAGGACTCATCAAAGGATGAAAATGATGAATGAAGAAAAACTCCACACATCAGAAATATCCTGCTAATGTTTTAGAATTTTAAAGATGAAGTGTAAATTTTATAGTGAGATACAGAACAGGAAAATAAAAAATATTCACAAGCCAATGAGCACCAGACTCAATTTACAACAGATCTCTACTTATGCTATGGTGCATGAATGTAACTCTCTTACCTCATCCTCTCCAAGTATCTAAAACACTATCTGTAATCCTAATAAAGTTTTTTTTTTATAACACTATCCAAATATTTCAGTACTAAGCTGTCTATACATTCTGATCACACTTCCTTACTTGGGTAGATTATTCTCTTCTTTAATTTCTATTAATTTTTCTCTTTCAATATCTTTATGTTTTCTTTAAATGTTTCAATTGCTCCATCATATCAATTATTTTGCTGGTTTCCTTTATTAAGGTCAGTGAGACCAACCTGCCATTGTGTTCCAATATGTCCTTTTTATTTCAAGGCTTAATGCATTGTATCATTTTAACAGGAATGAATTATTGGTACTTAAAGCTCAAGTTTTCTACTTTCTGTGCTTGCATCTTTATTTTACTATTTCATCCCTTATGTAACTTCTTTAGAAAGTATCTATAAAGGTAAAGTTGCTGTGCCATTATGTGCTTGGAAATGCCTTTACTATAGTAATTTCTAACTTTGTTTAAGAACTGAGTATGTATAGAATTCTAAGTTGAAGATATCTTTTTCTCAGAATTCTAAGGCAATGTTTATTCTTCTTAAAGTAGCCAATACTGCTGCTGAGTAGTCTTATTTTGTCTTTTTTCATCTCTTGCTTTCCTTTTGGCTTTTTGAGCATCTCTTAACTTTTTTTTTTTTTTGGATTTTTTTTTTTTAAGTGAGAAGTGGGGAGGCAGAGAGACAGATTCCCACATGCACCTGACCGGGATCCTCCCGGAAAGCCCACTAGGGAGTAATGCTCTGTCCATCTAAGGCTTTGCTCTATTGCAACCAGAGCCATTTTAACACCTGAGGAGAGACCATGGTGCCATCCTCAGCACCCTGGCCAACTTGCTTCAATGGAGCCATGGCTGTGGGCAGGGGGGGGGGGGAGATTGAGAGAAGGGAGAAGGGGAAGGGAAAAGAAGAAGCTGGTTGCAACTCCTGTGTGCCCTGACCGGAAATCAAACCTGGGACATCCACAGCTGGGCTGACGCTCTATCACTGAGCCAACTGGCCAAGGCCCTTTTAACTCTTAATTATCAGAAATTCTCTGACAATTTAATGCAAGTCTGCTTTTATTCATTTTTCTGAGCACTTGATATATCCACTCAATATTTAGACCCACATACATTTAAAAACTACTATTTGGCTATTTGATTCTTGCTGTCTGGAATCCTTAGTCAGAAATGGACCTCTTCTGTAATCTTCTGTATTTAACACAATATTTTGTTTATTTTATAAATTTTGTCCTATTTCCTGCTTCTTAAGAAGATTCTTTAAATTTCTATTTAAATTGCAGCTCAGTAATACTTTTAACTTCTAAGAGCCCTTTATTAATCTCTGAATATTGTTTTTCTTTAGCACTTTTAACTTGTGTTATGGTTTAACATGAAGTCAATCCAACAGTTTAAAATGGAATTCAGTGCTGTTACACACACACACACACACACACACAACACAAACACAAACATATATATTTTCTCATATGTTGAGAAAATATATGCAAAAAAGCAGGATCTGATCAATAGAGAACAGATTGTATATGTAGTACTAGACATCAACACAGAAGAATACTATAGAACCATTAGAAAAATTAAGTTAGATCTTTATGTACTAACATAAGAAGTATGTATAAGGACTTGCCCATTCATTATTCATTCTACAATATTTGTTGAACACATAGTATGTATTAAGCACTGTTGTAAGTATTGAGAATACAGTCGTGAACAAAATTTTAAAAATCTGCCCTTTTGCATCAAATAATAATAAACTATATAAAAGTTAAAACAGGAGGAGGGTACAGAAAGATAGAAGTATGAACAAGAAAGACCTCTCTGATAATATGTAAACATGTATATGATTGAAATGAGGTTTTTAAGCAATGTATTTTTGGGTGACAATGGGTGAACTGTTCCAATTTATGGAAAATTGTATGTATACAAATTTGTTTATTTATATTTATATTTATGGTAAAATAAAAACAAGTTGAAATATATCACTGAATATTTTGGGGAAAAGAGAAAATGGTTTTTCCTAAACTTCTCTCAGAAATAATTAGTATACATATACATTATTATTATTATTATTATTATTTTTTTGTATTTTTCCAAAGTGAGAAGTTGGGGGCAGCAGACAGACTCCCACCAGGGGGCGATGCTCGACTAATCTGGGGCATTCCTCCGCTGCAACCAGAGCCATGCTAGCTCCTGAGGCAGAGGACATGGAGCCATCCTCAGCACCTGGGCCAATTTTGTTCCCATGGAGCCTTGGCTGAGGGTGGGGAAGAGAGAGATACAGAGAGAAAGGAGAGGGAGAAGGGTGGAGAAGCAGATGGGCGCTTCTCCTATGAGCTCTGGCCAGGAATTGAATCCAAGGCTTGCCAATGCTCTACCGCTGAGCCAACTAGCCAGGACAATATACATTACTTTTATAATTTAATAAAATAATCAACCTCATATAAATGAATATATGCAAGCTTTAGAGTAAAAATAAATCTTTTAAACAGAAAGTTTCATTTATTTTTCTGCTATATTTAAGGGACATACTACATTTAATAATATTTTCATAGTTTTTTTACTTGATTCCCATTATGGATTCAGTATTGATATCAGTCTTTGCCACAAAATACCAACTCAAATATCATCCAGCTTTGCATATGTAATTTACTAATATCTTTAATCTTTATTTTTAGCTCTAAACTAGATATATTTTTATTTCATTCTGACCTAAATAGGAAACATCTTATTAACTACAGCATCTAGTTATTATGTAATATACATAGTATAAATTAACTTAATTCCATGTTCATCAATAAGCACAGATGAAGAAAATTACAAAAATCTCTTAGATACAGTTCCTGCTGCACAGTCTCAAGGGCTGCCTGCCTTTTTCTTGTGAGTTACCTAACCTGGAGGTGCTACAATGTGCACTAATAATAATTTATTTATGTTTTTAAAAATATTTTCTTTTAAAATGTCACACTAATATTGATTTAAATTGTTTTCAAAAAGTTGTACTGAGGAATATATAATTCATATGTCAAACTATTACCTTGTTTAAATTGTACAGGTTAATGATTTTCTTTACAGTCAGATATATACAACTATTGCCACTGTCGATTTTAGGACATTTTCGTCACTTCAAAACAAAACAAAATGAAAAACCTCTATTACTTTGGGCTACAAAGTTCCTAATTCCTGTCCCTTCCCTAGCCCCAAGCAAACATTATTCTGCTTTATGACTTTGTAGACTGGTCTATTCTGGGATTTTTACTTAGCATATTTTTTAGGGTACATTCATGTTGTACCATCTATCAGTATTTCATTTATTTTTGTGACTGAATTATATACATTCTGTGCACATACCATGTTTCATCTATCTGTTTATTAGTTGATCATTTGGGCTGTTTCCATATTTTGGCTGTTAAAAATAATGTTGCTACAAATATATGTATATAACTTTTTGTTGAAAAATATATTTTCATTTGTTTTTGATATATACTTAAACCTCAGAATTGGTCAGTCATATTTTAACTCTATTCTTTTTTTTTTTTTTTTTTTGTATTTTTCCAAAGCTGGAAACGGGGAGGCAGTCAGACAGACTCCCGCATGCACCCGACGGGGATCCACCCAGCATGCCCACCAGGGGGCAATGCTCTGCCCATCTTGGGGCGTCTCTCTGCCGCAATCAGAGCCATTCTAGCGCCTGAGGCAGAGGCCACAGAGCCATCCTCAGTGCCCGGGCAAACTTTGCTCCAGTGGAGCCTTGGCTGCGGGAGGGGAAGAGAGAGAGACAGAGAGGAAGGAGAGGGGGAGGGGTGGAGCAGCAGATGGGCGCTTCTTCTGTGTACCCTGGCTGGGAATCGAACCCGGGACTCCTGCACGCTAGACCGACACTCTACCACTGAGCCAACCGGCCAGGGCATATTTTAACTCTATTCTTAATTACTTGAGGAACTGCTAGACCATTTCCTAAATTGGTACAGCACCAAAAGTCTATGAAGTCCAATTTATCTATGTTTTCTATGTGTGCCTGTGCTTTTGATAACACATATAAGAACCCATTGCCAATACAAGTTCCTAAAGACTTATTCATAAGTTTTCTTCTAAGAATTTTATAATTTTATCTCTTACATTTTGATCATTGATCCATTTTGTGAAAATTTGTGAGAGGTAGGCATTCAATTTCATCCTGTGCATGTGACTTTTCTGTTGTTCCACCATGATTTGCTGAAGCTTTCTTTCCCCATTGAATGGATTGGTAACTTTGTCAAAAATTAATTTACTATAAAAGTAAAAATATCTACAAATCTGTGATATGTGAGATTATTAAGCCTTTTACAATGATTCATGAGAAGCATGAAAATGAACATGTAATCACGCACACATTGCCTGTACCTCTTTTATATCCAATTTTTTAAAATTTAATTTATTGGACTGACATTGGTTAATAAGATAATATAGATTTGAAGTGTACAATTCTGTGATACATCATCTGCATAAAAATCCTATTGGCTAGAGTTTTATTTTGATCATAGAATATTTAATTGGTTCCTATTTTTATAATTTCTCTCTCTTATTGTTATGTGTTATTTGATGTGATATTTACATTATACTTGAGTTTTTCATCACAATTTTCTTTGAATATATTTATAATGAATATTTTGAAGTCTTTTAAATCTGATATCTGGCTTTTCTCACAGGCAGTTTCTGCTTTCTTCTCCTGATATCTTGAGTCATACTTTTTTATTGCCTTGTATGCTTCAATTTTTGTTGAAAACTAAATTTCAGATAGTGTATTGTAACAGCTCTGAAGACTTCAACCTTCTTTGCCCCAAATGGGGACTTGTTATTGTTTTTTGCTTGTGTATTTATAACTGGCTGGGTGGTTTCCAAGGATTCCATTTCCTTCCTGTAGGGTGAAGCCTCAGATGTTATTCCTAAGGGATACAGCCTTAGATATGCTCACAGTCACTATGGGATGACAATAGTTTTGACAAGGCTCTCTTTGACTACCACTCTACTTAACTACACCAAGTTATTAAGTTCCATGACAGCTGATTAATCTATTGTTTTCAGTGATACCACGGGGCATTAATAGCTCCAGTCACTAAAGTTATCAAATTCGAACCCCTCTAAAGGATAGCTTTTGAGATTAGCTTTTGAAATTCTGCAATTTGTACTGACCTTGGATTGACTTCTTCCATCTGCATCATTCAGCTCTTTTTGCTCTCAGGAAAGCTAGCTAACCTACAGTTTAGTCTGTAAATCCAATGAATGTACCAGTCTCCTTCCAATTACCTTGGCTTTGTATCTGAGTCATGGCTTTTTTCCAATGTTCACTATGGTGTTTTGCTTTGAGTGAATGAACTAAGAACAACTTATCAGTGATGCAGCTATATTGTCTGCTGAAGCATCTTAAAATCTGGAAAACTACAACTTGAATAATAAGAATGCATATATAGGAATAATTCCTTTATCTTACTAATAACATAGTTTCTCTTATTATCAATGAATATTTTATAAAATATTTAATAAGTTAATAATATTCCTATTTAGTTTCCCTAAATAGGTTCCAAGTCATTCAAATAAAAAATACCAAAGTTTCACCTTGAAAAATTATTTTGTTTCTGATTTTTAAATGCAACTAAAAGATTCTTCTTTTCAATGCATTAGTAAACTTAATAAATACTTGAGGCAAAACATTTTTATTCATTATAAAGGGAATAAAATATGTGAAGAAGAGTTTTTTGCACTGTAATATGTTTTTTTTTAATTTAGAAATCACTTTCACATGTTTCTGTATACATTTATGAACTAAAATTTTTATTAGATTAAAACTGAAATGGTAGCTATGATGGTAATGCATATAGTTCTTATTTAAGTTTCTTGTCCATCTTATTTATCTTTTCAAGGAACCAACTATTGTTTTCATTTATCTTTTGTATTTTTTAAGACTCTATTTATTTTATTTCTGCTCTGATTTTTATTTTTTTCCTTTTACTCACTTTGGGCTTTGTTTTTTGTTCTTTTTATACTTCTTTTAGTGTAAAGTTAGGATTTTTTATTTGAGACTTTCCCTATTTCATGCTATGAATTTTCTTCCTAGGACTGTTTTCACTGTGTCCCATATATTCCGGGTTGTTATTTTTTCATTTTCACTTATTTCAAGGTATTTTTTTGATTTATTCCCTTGGTGAAGATTGTAGGAGAATTGAACAAAGAGAGAGAGAGAGAGAGAGAGAGAGAGAATACTTATGAACATAGACAACAGTGTGGTGATTGCAGGGGGTATGGGTCGAGGGAGGTGGAGAAGGATCTGGGGGAATAAATAGTGATGGACAGAGACTTGACCTGGGGTGGTGAACACATAATGCAGTGTACCGATAATGTGTTGTAGAAGTGTGCACCTAAATCCTGTATAATTTTAACCAGTGTCACCTCAATAAATTCAATAAAAATAAATTAAAAAATAAAATATCTAGATTCATAAGCTGTATTGGAAAAATGTACCCAAAATAACAAAAAAACATGTTACTCACAAATTTTATGCCATATTTAGAATATCCCACAAAATTGTCTGCAAGGTACCAATGGCAGTGATACTTAATACAGTATTTTTACTCTCTCAATGATGTTTAAGTAGGTTTAAAAATAACATGCAAGGTGAATGTATAATATTTGTATTACACTGGGGAACAATTTTTTTTTCATTTTCTGTTGCATGAGGTTTTAGAACTTTTCTATATGTCTGCATCACTGATTCCAAATCTGAAAGACGTTTTTTGGTGCATAATCTAGTTTTTATGCAATTTTAATTTCTTTTTGTTACAATTAATGGCATGCATTGGTTTTTAAATTGGAGTTAAAGGGCAACAACTCTTGGATTGAACATAACTACAAGGCAATTAATGTTTTATAAACATCACTTTTACATAATTGTAGTTGTTTTTAAATGTAAAAAATTATTATCTGATAAAAACACCCTCTTATTTTGTTTTAAGATTAAATCATGGCTTCTTTGAATCAGCGTATGTGTAAAAATAGTCCTGACACCTTCTGTTATATATGTAGCTGTTACACATTTCAATGTCAAAGGCACAATATTTCATCATTTGTGTCACGTGCATATATTGCCTATTTTCAAGTTCCCCTTGGCAATCAAGACAAGAATTGGGCTCCTTATCTTCTGTGTCATAATTGTGAGAAAATGCTTCGTGACTGGACAAAAGGAAAATGCAAAGTAATGCCTTTTGGTATTCCCATGGTTTGGCGTGAAACTAAGGACCACAGCAGTGACTGTTATTTCTGTCTGATCCATACAAAGGGCATGGGCAAGAAAAAACAGCATATGATCGCATATCCTAATATTCCTTCAGCAATACGACCTATCCCACACTCTGAGACACTCCCAGTTTCAGTTTTCAATGGTTTTGTTTCTTCTAAGGACAAAGAAAGTGAACATGGTGATCAAGTGTATTTTGATAAGATGCATGAGGAAATGGTTGTAGAATCTGAAGGGTCTTCTTCTGATGCCAAGCAGTCATTAACCCCTCAGCAGTTTAGTCAGCCTGAATTGAATGACTTAGTAAGAATGACATAAAAATTGTCCTCGACTTTCTAAAGTATGAGGAGCATAACTGGATCATTTGTGTGGATATTAAAATGGTAAATTTCCTGCTAAGACAACAGAGAGGTTTCGCGAAGTATTGTGTTTGTGGGACAACCAAGATTGGGAGAAACACTGGACACACAAGGAGTGGCTGAAACGTGAAGCTTTGGAAGTAGGGATGCAAAATACTGTGAATGAACCTGTAATTAATCGAGACAGGATCATTTTTCCCACACTTCACATCAAACTTGGCTTAATGAAGCAGTTTGTTCAGGCTTTGAAAAGAGAAAGTGAATGCTTTCAACACATTAGTTCTGCTTTTCCTGCTGTCTTTTGAGAAGATGAAAGCAGGTGTATTCGATGGACCTCAAATTTGAACCCTCATATGTGATGAAGAATTTGCTAGGAAGATGAATAAGGAGGAGAAAGCAGCATGGCAGTCTTTTGTGGCAGTTACAAAGAACTTCCTTGGCAACAAAGAAGCTGAAAACTATGAACTTCTGGTTCAAAGGATGCTGTTGGCTTTCCGCGACATTGGATGTAACATGAGCATTAAGATTCACTTCCTGAACGGTCACCTTGATAAGTTTCCTGAAAATCTCAGAGCTGTTAGTGATGAGCAGACTACTGCTGGAGCATCAAATGAGATTGTCCTCAACAAGTATACAAACGCAAGAGCTACAAACGCAAATTTTTACTTGAATAGAATTTAAATAAGTTTTGAGCAAATTTTATGATTAAAATAAGTGTTTTAATATGTTCTATTTTAAAATTGTAGACAAATTCTGATGCAATCATATCTTTTAGTGTATTAGTGTATTTACTGCATTATATAAATTATTATATTTTTACAAAGATGATGCCCAAGAAGATATTCTACTTCATTATGTTAAACTAAATGTTGAAAATTTTACAATAAGATGAAAACCTAAAATCTTGAATTGCAAAAAAACCTGTAGCTTACAGAGAAAAACTACTGTCAGATCTGAGATCAGCACACTCGAATTAGGTAAGAACAAGTGTTTTTTGTGGATGCAATAAAAATTTTGTTCCCTAGTGTTATTAGTCTCAGTAGTTTTAAGGATATGTAAAGAATTGTCCATAATCCTATTAATACCTCACGGCCAGAATACTGACATTGATAGGGTCAAGACACAGAACATTTCCATCACCCTGAGGATCCCTCCTTTTGCCTTTTATAGTCACACTTGCCTCCACCCACATCCACCTCCTCCTATGGCAAACATTATGTGTTCTCTATTTCTATAATTTTGTCATTTAAAGAACGTTATATAAATGTAATCATGCAGTATGTAATTATTTTGGATTATATTACTTTCACTCAACATAATGCTTGAGAGATTCTATCATGTTGTGGCATGTATCAATAGTGTGTCTTTTTTATTGTAGAGTTGTATTTCATAGTATGGACGTACCATTGTTTGTTTAAGCATTCACCCATTGAAAGACATCTGGGCTTTTTCAGTTTGGATTTTATAAATAAAGGTGTTAAAAACATTTGTTTACAGGTTTTAGTGTAAATTATGAGTCTTTATTTATCTGGGATAAATGCCTGAAAAGGTAAGTGGTAGGTCATATGGTAATTACATTTTGTTTTCTAAAAAGCTGACAAGCTATTTTTCTTAGTGAAACAGCCATTCATCTCTGGAATAAAGCTAATATAGTCATGAAATACAATAGTATTGTTAAATTCTACTTCCAAATACTTTGTTAAAAATTTTTGCATGTATATTTATGAGGAATATCAGTCTATAGTTTTGATTTTTTGCTCTGTCTGGTTTTGATACCAAGGTAATACTAGCTTCTAAAATAACTTGAAAAGTCCTCTCTCCTATTTGTGGATAATATTATATAGATTCTAGAAATTGTTTCACTTCTATTTAAACATTTGTTAAAGTTCTTTTTTTAATACTAATGAATTTATTGGGGTGACATTAGTTAATAAAATTATACAGGTTTTAATTGTACAGTTCTATAGTACATCATCTGTATATTGTATTGTGCATTCACCACCCAGAGTTAAGTCTCCTTCCATCAACATTTATCTCCCCTTGACCCTCTTCTACCTGGTCCATCACCCTTTCCCTCTGGTATGCTGTCTGCATTTATGAGTGTGTTTTTTTTTTTTATTAATCCCTTCAACTTTTTCATCTCGCACACTAAAATCCTGCCCCTCTCTGGTTAATATCTTTAGTGAAACCATCCTGGCTTGAAAATTACGATAGTTTTCAAATTACAAATTCAATGTATTAACAGAATAAGGCAATTAAAATGATCTTTTCCATAATGGTGAGTTATGGTGTTTTGTGTTTTACAGGATTTGGTTTCTCTAAGTTGTCACATTAATGTACGTAGGGTTGTTTATAGTATTTTCTTCTTTTGATGCCTACAGTTTATAGTCATATGCTCTTTTTTTATTCCTAATACTTGTACTTTGTGTCTTCTTTCTTTATAAGTCTTGTTAGAGGCTTTTTATTTATTATTATTTCCTTTTCCCATTGTTTTTTATGTTTTTAATTATTGATTTCTGCATTTGACTTATTATTTTTTTTCTTCTGCTACCTTTGTGTTTAGTTTGCTCTTCAATTTCTATGTTCTTGATATAGTATCATATAGATTATTGATTTGAGCCTTTTTCTCTTTTCTAATATATGCATTTAATGATATAACTTTCCCTCTTAGCACAGCTTTAGCTTGGTCTTGCAAATTTGGATACATTGTTTATTCATTTACATTCAGTTCATTATTTATTTCTTTAAGAATTCCTCTCTGACTCACAGACTATTTAGAAGTATACTGTTTAGTTTCCAAATGTTTTAGGCTTTCATGTTTTCTTTCTGACACTTATTTCTAGTTTTATTTGCTGTGGTCAGAAAACACACTGTATAATACCAATTTTTTAAACTTGTTGAAGTTTATTTTATGGGCCTATACTTGACCTATCTGGGTATGTGTTCTGTGAGACCTTGAAAAAATGTGCATTCTGCTGTTGTTGGGTATAATGGCCTAGAGATATCAATTAGATGCCATTAGGTGATGATGTTGTTAAGTTGTATATCCTTCTTTATTTGTTAGTTTAGTTATTACATTAAGTTTTAAGAGAAGGGTGTTGAAATCTCTGATGATAACTGCAAATTTGTTTAATTCTTTTCATCTTATCAGCTTTTTCTCATATATTTTGAAACTGTTGTTCGGTGCATACACATTTTGAATTGTTGTCTTCTTTATGGACTGTCTCTTTTACCGTTATAAAATGTCCCTCTGTCTCTGATAATTTTCTCTGCTCTGAAGTTAACTTTGTCTTTTGCTAATATAGTCACAGATGCTTTCCTCTGATTAATGTTTACACGACATATTTTTTCATCTTTTTACTCTCAAGCTCCCTATATCATATTTGAAGTTAGTCTCTTGTCGCTGGCATACAGTTGTCACATTGTAAAACCACTTGCCAACCTTTCAATTGTTATATTTAGACAAGTCAAGTTTAATGTAATTATTGATAATGTCTGTCATTTTATTTATGTTTTCTGCTTTTGTTTTTTGCTTTCACTTACTGTTCACTTTTTTTCTCAACCTGTGGGTTACTTTAATATTTTTTTAAATTCCATTTTAATTTACACAGAATATTTTCTGAATGTATCTCTTCATATAAAATTTTTGTTATTGCTCTATGTGTTATATTATACATACACAATTTATTGCAGTCTACTGGTTTTTTTATTGATTAGTTTGAGTGAAATATCATTATCTCATTTTGTGTCTCTTTCTCCTGTTCACAATAAAATTGACATAAATATTACCTCTATATACATTTAGAATGATATAAGATAGCATTATAATTTTTGCTTCAATCATCAAATATAAGGTAGAAAACCAAAAAAGAAAAGTCTATTGTATTTACCCACCTTTTTATTGACCATGTCCTTTCTTCCTTCATGATGTTCCAAAATTCCTCTCTTCAGAGAACATCCTTTCGCCACTCTTTTATGTTAGCTCTGTTGGTAACAAATTATCTTAGTTTTTCCTCATCTATAAATGTTCAGATTTCCCCTATATTCCTGAAGAATACTTTCACTGTGTTCATGATCTATGTTGGAAATAAAATGATATGATATAAGAGGATTTTTATTTCTATAGACCTCTTAGGTATTTAGTATAGATATTAGCAATAAAAGTCTCAATTCTTTTTTTAATAGATGTCTTATGAGAATTTTTTTATAGCAGATGTGTGTGGATAAACTCACATATGTATAACAAATATTTTAACTTATAGTAATGTACATAAGATAAGATTATGGGCTAGTACAATTATGATATTAAAAATGTCTGGTTATTATAAGTTGGGGCAAAGAAAAAGTGAATAGTTTAATTTTATACTTTTACAGGGATAACTCTTTTCTTTTCAACATCTGACTATGCTTTTAAATTAAAAATAGTGCCCATCTGTGTTTCAGCCTTGCAAAATGCTAAGGGACTCTGGTGCGAAAGCCTAGAATGGATTTACTACGTCATTTTCTACTGGCAGCACTGAGAGGAGGAGGTGGTAGTAAAAATATATCTGTAGCACAGCTTTGATGAATATCATTCTGGGGATCTCCCAGCTGGAAGAAACTGGCACGTAGCATTTTGTGCTACATGTGAAAGGAACATAATGGGAAAAATCATGCAATTAGATTGAGGACTGTGACAGAATCAGAAGTACAAGTGCATAAGTGTGTTGCAAGCCAAGAAAGTATATTGTGTTGTTGCAAATGGTTCCAAAGAAAAGCACAGAAGCAATTCTTATGTCTATTCTCAGGCTCTCTATGTACTTCATTACAATTTCCATCTATTCTTAGAACAAGAGGGGAACAAGAGGTGTCAGAAATGCCACCAAAAGTAAATAAGAATCCTACCAGTGCTTTAGCATTCATTGGGGGGGGGTGGTGGAAGGAAGAAAGTCAATGTTGCATTATTCTGTTTTAGGAATCTACCCTCTGTGTAATCCAGTGGTAGTCAACCTGGTCCCTATTAGTGGGTGTTCCAGCTTTCATGGTGAGTGGTAGCCCAGCAACCAAAGTATAAATAAAAAGATAGATTTAACTATAGTAAGTTGTTTTATAAAGATTTATTCTGCCAAACGTAGCAAAAATCCAACATAAATTACTTGGTAAGTAATTATTATTATATGCTTTAACTTGTGTAACTCTGCTTTATAAATTTTATAAAGTAAAGTTACTTCTCTACTTTATAAATCACCATTATTGTGGAACCAGTGGGCAGTTAAAAAATTTTACTACTAACAGAGATACAAAAGTGGGCAGTAGGTATAAAAAGGTTGACTACCCCTGGTATAATCACACATATACTTCAATATGTTAATGTATCAATATATAGTAAAAAACTATAGCACTATGCAATACAATCAATACTAATTCTTTTAAAATATGATTTTACTTTAACAGTCCAGTGTTATTTGCCTTTCCAGTCTTTTTATGACATCTAGTGTAATTTCTCAAAGGCCTCATGAATTTACAGATGCAAATAAAAAATTACCCATGGGTTTATTAAATTTTAGAAAGCTGAATTGGTCAGCTTTCAGCTGAAATCATGCTACATGGAAACAATCCAAAACTCAGTTATTCACAACAACAAACATTTATTTTCTTCTCAAGGGTGTGCAAGCAGAAGATAGTTCTACTAGGTTTTGTTTGGATTAACTAATTCTGGCTGACATTTAGGTTCAAGACTACTCCATGTGCCTCCTTATTCTCTTTGGGCTTGTGAAATCTAGGTCATGTTCTTCTCATGACTTGTGGCAGAAGCATGAGGAGCTAAATTAAATTGTTCAAGCATATGTAAAGCCTCTGTTTGAATCGAGGTCTTTTTTTTTTTTTTAATAAATTTTTATTAATGGTAATGGGATGACATTAATAAATCAGGGTACATATATTCAAAGAAAACATGTCTAGGTTATTTTGTCATTAAATTATGTTGCATACCCCTCGCCCAAAGTCAGATTGTCCTCCGCCACCCTCTATCTAGTTCTCTGTGCCCCTCCCCATAACTCTCTCCCTCCCTCCCTTCCATGTCCTCCCTCCCCCCACCCCTGGTAACCACCACACTCTTGTCCATGTCTCTTAGTCTCGTTTTTATGTTCCACCAATGTATGGAATCATGTAGTTCTTGTTTTTTTCTGATTTACTTATTTCATTCCGTATAATGTTATCAAGTTCCCACCGTTTTGCTGTAAATGATCTGATTTCATCATTTCTTATGGCTGAGTAGTATTCCATAGTGTATATGTGCCACATCTTCTTTATCCAGTCTTCTATTGAAGGGCTTTTTGGTTGTTTCCATGTCTTGGCCACTGTGAACAGTGCTGCAATGAACATGGGGCTACATGTGTCTTTATGTATCAATGTTTCTGAGGTTTTGGGGTATATACCCAGTAGAGGGATTGCTGGGTCATAAGGTAGTTCTATTTGCAGTTTTTTGAGGAACCACCATACTTTCCTTCATAATGGTTGTACTACTTTACAGTCCCACCAACAGTGAATGAGGGTTCCTTTTTCTCCACAGCCTCTCCAACATTTGCTATTACCCGTCTTGTTGATAATAGCTAATCTAACCGGGGTGAGGTGGTATCTCATTGTAGTTTTGATTTGCATTTCTCTAATAACTAATGAAGCTGAGCATCTTTTCATATATCTGTTGGCCATTTGTATCTCTTCCTGGGAGAAGTGTCTGTTCATTTCTCTTCCCATTTTTTTATTGGATTGTTTGTTTGTTTGTTGTTGAGTTTTATGAGTTCTTTGTAAATTTTGGATATTAGGCCCTTATCTGAGCTGTTGTTTGAAAATATCATTTCCCATTTAGTTGGCTGTCTGTTTATTTTGTTATCAGTTTCTCTTGCTGAGCAAAAACTTTTTATTCTGATGTAGTCCCATTCATTTATCTTTGCCTTCACTTCTCTTGCCATTGGAGTCAAGTTCATAAAATGTTCTTTAAAACTCGACTACAGCCTGTCCCTGTGTACTAAAATTAATTCAAAATGGATCAAAGACCTAAATATAAGACCTGAAACAATAAAGTACATAGAAGAAGACATAGGTACTAAAATCATGGACCTGGGTTTTAAAGGAATCGAGGTCTTAACATTGCAATGGTCAAAGTAAATAGTTCAGTTCAGGAGACACATTAGTCTAGCATTTTGTTTCTTGTTACATCATTTTCAGATTTTGACATCAAGTACATTGTGACCACATAAAATGAAATGAGGAGTGTTCCATCAATTTTTTGTTAGAATATTGATATTACTTCATTTTTAAAACTTTTAGAAAAGCTTAAAAGAAACCCATCTGGATCTTATGCTTTCTATGTCAAACATTTAAATGCTATTTTGATTTAGTTAATAAAATAGACTATTCAGGTTTTTATTTCTTCTTGTTCTAGTTTTGTTATGTGCTGATTTTTGTCAAACTTATTGGCTAATTTTGTTCAGAGTTTACTTTTATTATCTTTTTAATGTCTGTGGAAGCTGCAGTAATGTTCCATTTTTATTCTTAATATCTGTAGTATGTTGTTTCTTTTTATCCTCATTACTCTAGCTGGAGGTTTATCTATTGTATTGGTCTTCTAAAGATCCAACATTTATTATCTATCTATTTTCTATATTGTATATTTATTCTTTTCTCATTAATAATTGCTGGTATTTTATTATTTTTATTTATCAACTTTTCTTTAAATTTTAATTCCTGGTATTCATTAACTTTTTAAAATAGATACTTATATTAATTTCCAGTCCTTATATCTTTTATATGAATTTTAGTCCCTAAAACTTTTTAAGCACTGATTTAGCTCTATATCTCAAGATTTTTTAAAGTAATATTTCAATTATAATTTAATTTAAAAATTTCTAATGCCTTTCATGTTATTTACCTTAGGCACTGTTATTTAGACATAATAGGCTTAATTTAGAAATAACAGGTTTTCTTAGACCTGTCTTTTTGTTATAGATTTCTAGATTAACTACTTTACCAAAGAGTGTCCTGAGAATTCCTTATGTTTAACTTCACAGTTATCATTGGTAAATAGTTTGTGTACCTGCAAAAAAAAAAAAAAATGTCTGTTTTTCCCTTTGTTGGGTGCAATATTCTATATACCTAAATTGAGTGAATTTTTAAATTGTGTTTTTCACATATTTTAATCTTCTATAGATTTTTTTCTATTTTATAAATTACTAAGAAGTTTGAAAATCTTTCCCTTTGATTGTGGATCTCCTTATTTCTCTTTACTTCTGACTTGAGCTTATTAAGTGCATACAAATTCAGAATACGTTCCTGAATAGTTACCCAATAAATTCCAACATGCACTATTAGTTACTAAACTTTTTTTAAGACTTTATTTATTCATTTTTTTCAGAGAGGAGAGAGAGAGAGGGAAAGAGGTAGAGAGAGAGAGAGAGAGGAAGGGGAGGAGAAGGAAGCATCAACTCCCATGTGTGCCTTGACCAGGCAAGCCCAGGGTTTTGAACCAGCGACCTCAGTGTTCCAGGTCGACACTTTAACCCACTGCACCACCAGAGGTCAGGCTCAGTTACTAAACTTAAAGTAAACATGGCATTTACAACTCTACTGACTAAGCAAGACTTTAAGAATGCTTAAGTCTTTTCATCTGCCTACTAATTTTTGTACTTTGGGGGCATATTCTAATCTATATAAATAAAAATGTAAATGTTCATTTGTTCAAAATCTTAAATCTCTGAAAGTTCTTCACCAATTGCTTTGAAATTTTGACATAACATTGCATTCAAATACAGGTGTGTTTTTTATATACCTACGAATACACGTGTGTTTTTATATACCTACTATTATATAGATGTCACACCTGTAACAGGTAAACACGTGCTTTTCTTGAAAAACAGCGCCATCTGTTGGACATAAAAGCAACACACACTATACTAAATATTTTACGATTATATGTTGCATGTTCTAGAGTCAGCAAACCAGATAATCTCTATATCTGCACAGACAATGAAACAACAAAAAATATTGTATACCCACAAGCATTGTGAAATTAAACATTAGAAATGTGAAATTTCTCTTTTCTTTCTTTTCTATTTAACCAGACTGAGTCATAGCAACGCGTGGCCGGGTACAGCTAGTTCTATATAAAATTTTAAACTCACAAAATTATTTTAAAATACAGTCAATATTTAATTCTTTTCAATGACATATATACCATTTTCTTTGCTCGGCATGTATTTATTTTTGTACTTCCATTAGTCATCATTTATCTCCTTCTAGAAGAATTCACTTTGCACCATTTAGTAGTCTTTTAGTAAGATTCATCAGGTGATGGATTCTTTCAGTTTCTCTTTTTTCTGAATAATGTCTTCATGTGGCTTTATTATTGAAAAACATCCTCACTGCATATAGAATTATAGTTTGGCAGTTGTATTCTGTCAGCATTTTAAAGAAGCATTCTTATTTTTCTGGCTATCATCATTTTTGTTGAAAAGTAAGCTCCGAGTTTATTGTTACTGTTTGAAGGCAGTGTGCCTTTTTCTTTTCTTTCTGGCTGCTTGTAAGATTTTCTTCTCTATCTTTAGTTTACAGTAATTTGACTTTGCTTTGCTTAGGTATGTTTTTTTTTAATATACATTTTTTCTTCCTTATGATTCACGAGCTACTTAAAGCTCTGTGTCGGATTGATTTTTTTCAATTTTGAGTAATTCTTCTCCAGTATCTTTTCCACTATTGTTCTTAGCTCATTCATTCTTCTCTCTCCTTTTGCAACTCCTTTCATTAGGTATTTTAGACCTTCTTATTAAGGCCCACAAGTCTCCCCTTTTAAAAAATTGTCATACACATCTATCTTGGCTTCAGTCTGGATATATTCTAATGAATTATCATCAATTAATTAACACTTTCATCTGTTACAGTCCATCTATTTTTATTCTACTACAGTCTCATCTTCAAATATAGAAATTTCAGTTCTAAATTTACATTTGTATTCTTATTGATATGAGGCCTATGGTATAATTTTCTATCTTGTAATTTACTTTATTTAACATATTAATTATGACTGTTTTCAAGCACAAGTTTGAAACTCTAATATTTAGGTTACTTGAAGTTTATTTCTATGTTGTCCCAACTTCCCCTCCCTCCATCAATATTTGGTCATATGTTCCTAACAACTGGTATGTGCATGATATTTTTTTATTTCTTATTAATTTATTTTTAATTATAATTGAAATAGAGTATCACTTAGTTTCAGATGCACAACTTAGTGATCCAACATTTAAATACCTTATAAAGGGATCACCACAATAAATTAGATAAACATCTGTCACCATACATAGTTATAATGTAATTGATTCTTTTAGTTATGCTATACATCGCATACCTATGATTATTTTATAATTGGAAACTTGTGTTTCTTAATACCTGGCCCTCCTTCTGCCCTCACCAGCACTCTTTTTCTCCTCTGCCAACCACCAGTTTGTTCTCTGCATCTATGAGTTTGTATCTGTTTTGTTTTCTTTGTTCATTTGTTTTTTAAATTCCACAGTTAAGTGAAATCATACAGTATTTTCCTTTCTCATGCCAACATTTGTTGTAGATCCAGATATGTTTTTGCAAATGGCAAGAGTTCATTCTTTTTATGGCTGAGTAATAGTCCATATTATACATACTTCATTATTTTTATTCATTTATCTGTTGATGGGTACATAGGTTGCTTCCACATCTTGGTTATTATAAACAGTGCTGCAATAGAGGTGCAAATCATTGTTTATTCAGATAAATACGCAGACATGGAATTTATTGGTCATATGGTAGTTCTATTTTTAAAATTTTGAGGACTATCTATACTGTTTTCCATGGTGGTTCCACTAATTTATGATTTCACCAACATCACACAAGAGTTCTTTTTCTTCACATTGTCACCAAGACTTATTTGTTGACTTTTTGAAATAGCCATTCTGACAGGTGTGAGATGACATCTCATTGTGGTTTTGATTTGCATTTCCCTGATGATTAATGATACTGAGCATCTTTTGATGTCTCAGTTGATCATCTGTATGTCTTTTTTGTGTCTATTCAGGTCCTCACACATTTCTTTTTTTTTTTTTTTTTTTTTTTTTTTTTGCATTTTTCTGAAGCTGGAAACTGGGAGAGACAGTCAGACAGACTCCCGCATGCGCCCGACCGGGATCCACCCGGTACGCCCACCAGGGGCGACGCTCTGCCCACCAGGGGGCGATGCTCTGCCCATCCTGGGCGTTGCCATGTTGCGACCAGAGCCACTCTAGCGTCTGAGGCAGAGGCCACAGAGCCAACCCCAGCGCCCGGGCCATTTTTGCTCCAATGGAGCCTTGGCTGCGGGAGGGGAAGAGAGAGACAGAGAGGAAGGCGCGGCGGAGGGGTGGAGAAGCAAATGGGCGCTTCTCCTGTGTGCCCTGGCCGGAAATCGAACCCAGGTCCTCCGCACGCTAGGCCGCTCACACATTTCTTTAATTTGGATTTTTTTTTTTTTTACATTGAGTTGTATGAGTTATATATTCTGGATATTAACACTTATCAGATATATCATTCCAAATATTTTCTCTCATTCAGTAGGTTGCCTTTTTGTCTTGTTTACAGTTTCCTTCACAGTGCAAAAGACACAAAGAAAATGAAACATAACAAACAGCAAAAACAAAAATCCTGGTAAAAGAAAGAAAATAATTTTTAAAACACTAAGTCATGGGAAAAAAATAAGAAAATATATACACAGAAATAAAAAAAAGAAATCAGAATATGTTACTAAGGAAACCTAGAGGTTGGACATATTTGGATAAGACTTTATTATTTTTTATTTTTTTAAAATTTTATTTAGAAAATTAACTTTAACAAGGTGACATTGATCAGTAAGAGTACATAGGTTTCAGGCAAATATTTCTATAGCATTTGAACTGCTGATTATGTTGTATACCCATCACCCAAAGTCAAATCATTTTCCATTACTATTTGTCCCTCTTTACTCCCTTCTCTCCACCCCTCCCCTATATCCCCCTCCTCCTTGGAATCACTTCACTTTTATCTATGTCCATGAGTCTCAGTTTTATATTCCACCTACGTTTAAATCATACAGTTCTTAGCTTTCTCTGATTTACTTATTTCATTCAGTATAATGTTCTCAAGGTTCATCCAGATTGTTATAAATGTTACTATGTTATCATTTAATATGGCTGAGTAGTATTCCATTGTCTATATGTACCACATCTTCTTTATCAAATCCTCTATCAAGGGTCACCATGAATAATCTTGTGATGAACATGGGGTGCCTATGTCTTTAGCAATGTTTTTGAGTTTTGGGGGTAGATACCCAGTAGAGGGATTGCTAGGTCAGATGGTAGTTCTATTCTTAATTTCTTGAGAAACCACCATACTTTCTTCCATAATGGTTGTACTAATTTGTATTTCCACCAGCAGTGAGTGAATGAGGGTTCCTTTTTCTCCACAGCTTCTCCAACACTTGTTATTACCTGTCTTGTTGATAATAATCAATCTAGCACATGTGAGGTGGCAACTCACTATAGTTGATTTGCATTTCATGAATAGCTAGTGAAGATGGGTATTTTTTCATATATCTGTTGATCATTTGTATGCCTCTTGGAAGAAGTGTCTGTTCAGGTCCTCTCCCCAATTTTTAATTGGATAGCGCGTTTTTTTGCTGCTCAGCTTTGTGAGATCTTTGCATATTTTGGATATTAATCTCTTAATCAGAGCTGTTTGCAAATATAACCTCTCATTTAGTTGGTCGCCTGTTTGTTTTATTGTCAGTTTCTTTTGCTATGCAGAAGCTTTTTAGTTTGATGTAGTCCCACTTAATTGTTTTTGCTTAAATTTCCCTTGCCTTTTAGGTCAAATTCATAAATTGGTCTCTATAGCCAAGGTTCATGAGTTCAGTAGCTATGTTTTCTTCTATGTAATTTATTATTTCAGAACTTATATTTAGGTCTTTGATCCATTTTGAGTTAATTTTTTGTACAGGGGGACAACCTGTAGTCAAGTTTCATTCTTTTGCATGTGACTTTTCAATTTTCTCAGCACCATTTACTGAAGAAGTTTTTTTTACTGTGTCAAAGATTTACAGGAAATAGGAAATTTAGGAACAGAAGAAGTAAAAATACCACAAATTTTCTTATACAGAATTTGCTGTTTTTCTTGAATAAATGCTCCTTTGTCAAAGATTATTTGTGCATATATATGTGGCTTTATTTTTGGGTTCTCAATTCTGTTTCATTGGTTTGTACGACTTTTTTTCTGCCAATACCATGCTGTTTTGATTATTATGGTTTTCTAGTATAACTTGTACTCAGGTAGTGTGATACTCTGGTTTCATTCTTTTTTCTCAGAATTGCTTTGACTATTTGTGGTTTTTCATGGTTTTATATAAGCCTGGTAATTTTTTGTTCTAATTCTTTAAATTAAAAAATGACATTACAATTTTGATACTGACTACATTAAATCTGTGTATTGCTTTGGGTCATATGACCATTTTAACTATGCTGATTTTTCCAACCCAGGGACATGAAATGCTTTTTTAAATTATTTTATTGTGTATTTTTCAATTTCTTTCAGTAGTGTTTTGCAGTGTTCAGTATATAGGTTTCACATCCTTTGTTAAGTTTATTCCTAGGTATTTTGTTTCTTTGTTGAAATTGTAAAAAAAAATTGTTTTTGAGTTTTATTTATTTATTTATTTTTTGTCTACAGCCATACCACTCTGAATGTGCACAATCTCATCTGATTTCGAAAGCTAAGCAAGATAGGGCCTGGTTAGAACTTGGATTGGAGTAATTTTAGATAAACACTGCCCTGCGAGACAAAGAGAAAGAGCTTTAAAACAACATATAGGTCAAATAATAAAAATTCTTTTTTTTTTTTTTTTTTTTTTTACAGAGATAGAGAGAAAGTCAGAGAGAGAGATGAGAAGCATCAATCATCAGTTTTTCATTGTGACACCTTAATTGTTCATTGATTGCTTTCTCATATGTGCCTTGACTGTGGGGCTACAGCAGACCGAGTAACCCCTTGTTCAAGCCAGCGACCTTGGGTCCAAGCTGGTGAGCTTTTGCTCAAACCAGATGAGCCTGTGCTTAAGCTGGTGACCTCGGGGTCTCGAACCTGGGTCCTCCACACCCCAGTCCGATGCTCTATTCACTGTGCCACCACCTGGTCAGGCTAAAAATTCTCTTTTGAATGGAGGTTTAGGAGAGCTTAAATCTTTTGCTGGCTCCATACGATGACTACTACGTCATTCATTTTTACTGTGATTGAAGGCTGGTGGTTATCAAGGATATTGCAAAACTCAGGATATAGGAAATTTGGGAACATGGGAAGTAAATATACCACAAATTTTCTTATAGAGAATTTGCTATTTCTCTTGAATAAATGCTGCCTGATTAACCTTTGGCTAATTTCCAGGTTTGGAAATTAAAAGTTTGTTTCTGATAGGTCTTTCTAGTGTTCTCATTGCTTTTGTGGAGGAGAGAAATTTTTGAGGTCCTTGTTCCACCAGTTTCATTGATGTCTGTCCTAATAAATACTTAGTATTATGCCATCACTGAATTCTTGGACTAAGATTAATGTTTAGTCTCCATATATTGTTGCATTCAAGTTTTGAAATATTTCATTTCAAAATTTGGGTCTCATTTTTTTGTCATAATCTATTACTGATATTATGGTTATCTAATTACAATTAAAGATAGTAACCAAATAATACTCTAAATTTAGGCATTCTATTGTTGACATGCATCAAACTTGTCTTTCTATAATTTTGTACAATTAATAGTGATGTTCTGAATAATGATTTTTAGTTCAGTAATAACTAAATCCTTTTACTAAGGGTACTATAAAGAATTGTCTACTAGTTTTAGAATTATTTTTATTAGGCGTTGACATAAATATTTTCAACAGATTTTATCACAATTATTTTAAGTATTTCACTTAACATTTTACTGAGTTCCATAAAGAATACCAAACCAATATATAATACATAAAGCCTACTGGTACTTATGGCCAAGCAACTGAAAATACTTAAAGGTACTAAGTAGGTCTTCATATTAAATGTGTTTTCTAGATCTGAACATTCCAATCCTCAGCTCCCAACTTTTTAAATTACTATATAACCTGACCTGTGGTGGCGCAGTGTATCAAGCATCGACCTGGAATGCTGAGGTCGCCGGTTCAAAACCTTGGGCTTGCCGGGTCAAGGCACATATGGGAGTTGATGCTTCCTGCTCCTCCCCCTTCTCTCTGTCTCTCTTTTCTAAAATAAATAAATAAATAAAAATAATAAATTACAACATCATCTTTTTCATACATATAAACCCTTTATTGTGTAAAGTAAATTTAGTTTAACCTAACAATTTTAGATTGCAAAATTTGAAAATATATTGGGGAAGCATATCAGTAAGACTAGGTGTCTCTGGTATTTACCCATCTATAAATCCATTTATTCATTTTCTCCTCTCAAAAAACTATTCAATGTTGGCTGTATATTTCACGTTATATGTGCCAATGGTGATGTAAATATAAATATAAATAACTCACATCATCTTTCTCTTTCAGTAATCCATGGACTAGTGAGAAAACAGATGCATAAGCAAAAATTTGTAATGTTCTGGAATAAGTGCTATACTTTGGGTGACTGTTGAAGTTGGTTTGTCCAGGCCAGTCCTAGATTATATATGTTTTCCTAATATAAGTATTAATAGCGCCTTTTCTGAATTTCATAAAAAGTTCAAATTAGATGATAAAATATCCTACCTATCTATAATATCCAAAATATTATAAAAACAAAATTGAGGGGAAAATGAACTATCATTTTTGGAATAGAAGAACCTTTATTTCTAATTTTTTCATCTATTTTTATACTTACTAAATGTTTCCCCTTTTGTTATAATATCTTAGACCCAGGCTGATTCAGTAATATCTTATTAACCAACAGTCTTCGAACTTTATTTTCTCTTCCCTGAAGGTCTGGGATTCATCAAAGTCAGAATTTAATCACACAGGCTTAGGCCAGGCATACACATTACATTTGTTACTTGGCTCTGTCCATGCACATAAATCTATCCTGACTTAACACGCTTTGTATCTGAAGCAAACATTCACAAAGGAGTCTCAGTACATTATAATAAGGTCTTGACTGAGATCATCAGCTGCATCTGCTTGTGAGTCCTTGGTTGCCATTCAGACCCAGCCAGGCTCCTGAAATAAAACTCTCAACTCCAAACTCTGTAGGCTCATGGAAAGCTTAATATAACCCATGACATAAATTAATTTTTCTTTGTGTCTTTTCAAATTTAATTGCTGTAATTCAGAAAAGATAACCAACCACTTTTAAGCATTTAAATTTTTTTTCAAGAAAATCAAAAGATAAATTTCAAGGTGTCCTTAAGAGTTAGGCGGTGTATAGAGCGCTATATATAAACCAAGGCTTTTTCTGGACTACATATACAGTCAGATGAAGCATGTAGGAACAAGAAAATAATTTTAGGGGTAGGAAATGCTCCCAAAACACCCATGCAATATCTGTGATATCTGTGTTAATGCTTTAGTTTTTTTTAAAATTCAGAATTAATCTACATACATGCAATTTTTTTATTTTTTTTGTTTGTGAATTGTGTATATTTAATTTTTGAATAGGTAGTACATACTCATGGTGGAAAATTAAAACATTGTATAAAAGTATTTGGCAAACAGTCTTCTATCTCCCTCTGATCCCAGCCCAGTAGTTCTTCCTACTGTAAGAAAATAGTATTTTCTGTCTCTTAAATATTTTTCAGAAATATTTTATGAACATACAGTCAAATACAAACACACATAGTGTGTAATTCTCTTATGGTTTCTTCAAATACAAATATGGTTTTATTAATTAATTTTCTTATGTATTTACATATAAATTTTTTCTTTATTTGGAACTTAATCTGGGTAAAATTATTTCCAAGTAAATTTTCAACATAACTTATTAAATAATCCAACTTTCCCCTTTTAATTTAGATACTGACTTCATTATATACTATACTAGGTTCCTATCTGTATCTGGATGTTTCTACATTTTTTTCTAAGATTTTATTTATTAATTTTACAAGAGAAAAGGGGGTGAAACAAGAACTATCAACACATAGTTGCTTAACTTCAGTTGTTCACTGATTCCTTAGCTTGTGTGTTCCTTGACTGCGCAAGCCCAGGGATTCAAATTGGCAACTTCAGAATTCGAGGTCGATGCTTTATCCACTGCGCCACTGCAGGTCCAGCTATTTCTACAGTTTTTGATTCTATCCTTTCACTATATCTCTATTTTGCATGAAATAAATTAATATTTTAATTACTTAATATGTATAATATGTTTTAAGATTTGCTTCAGCCAGTTATCTCTCAATATTTTTTCCTTTTCTTATGTCCCCTTACTATTCTTGCTTGTTTCTATATTACCTTGATATCACCTTGCATATACATTTGCTGTTTTGTTACAATCATGTTAAATATAAAGATTACCTTATTTAAAGCTTTTATTTTTACAATGTAAATGATTCTTGTGAAGAAAAAAATTTGATGTGAGTTTTCATTAATCTTACTTTAGTCTTTCAGGAAGATTTTCAAGTTTTATTTCTGTAAGTCTTCTATATTTCTTAATACACTTATTCTCAAATTTTAACATTGAAAGTAAATGTTTTTGATAAGAGTGTGGTGGTTACACGGGGAGGGGGGAGAAGGAGAGGGAAAGGGGGAGGATGAGGGGCACAAAGAAAACTAGATAGAAGGTGACAGAGGACAATCTGACTTTGGGTGATGGGTATGCAACATAATTGAACAACAAGATAACCTGAACATGTTATCTTTGAATATATGTGTCCTGATTCATTGATGTCACCCCATTAAAAAAATAAAATTATTAAAAAAAAAAAGAAAGTAAATGTTTATTTTATGATCTCTTTTAAACTTTTGTTGCTTTAATACATACTGTTATAGATTTCTCTTCAAGTTAATATCTACACACCGTGTAGAATTTTATTTATTTTTAATAATAAATAGTTCTTTTGATACAAAATTTTAGTGTCTGATGGTATGATAGTACAGATAAAGCTATGCTGTTCTCCTTTACTTACCTTATTACTACAATGAGTGTACCCTAAAAACAATGTAAATAATCGCAGTGACTGTGGATATCTTACCTTGGTTCCAATTTTGGAGGAATGTTTTCTGTGTTTCTCTATTATGCATGATGCTGGTTTTGGAGTAAGTAATCATTATTATTTATATCATTCTGTCTTATTAAGATTTTTGAAATAAAGTATGGATGATTAATATTACCAAGTTTTGATAATAATCTAGGGGAAATGTCTATTTTTCCTGTGTAATCTATTAATATGTTTAATTATATAAATAGATTTACAATTTTTATTATTTTAACCACGTTTGCATCTCTAGAAAAAAGTGTACTTGGTCTTGTTTTATGTCTTTTAAATATGAGGCTGGTTTCTGTTTAATATTTTACTCAGAATTTATCATCAGTTGTCATAGTGAAATTTGTCTACATTATTTCTGCTCATAATATTAGTTGGAACTGCTGATTTATTTATTTATATATTTATTTATTTATTTATGACATTGAAAGAGACAGTAACAGATAGGGACAGACAGGATGAGAGAGAGATGAGAAGCATCAACTCTTTGTTGTGGCACCTTAGTTGTTCATTGATTGCTTTCTCTTATGTGCCTTGACTGTGGGGGCTATAGCAGAGTGAGTGATCCCTTGTTCAAGCCAGCAATCTTGGGCTCAACCCAGCGACCTTGGGGCTCAAGCCAGCATTTTTGGGCTTCAAGCCAGTGACCATGGGGTCATGTCTATAATCCCACGCTCAGGCTGGTGAACCCACGCTTAATCCGGTGACCTCTGGGTTTCTAACCTGGCTCCTCTGCATCCCAGTTCAACACTCTCTCCACTGCACTGCTGCCTGGTTAGCTGTTTTATTTTCCCTTTAATTGTTACCTTTATTTCACATAAAGAACGTATTTTTTCTGTGCTTTATAAAAATTAAAATAGTATTAATTTGTCTGGTCTTAAAACATATTATAGATCTCTTCTTAACACTGTCTTATCCTAGTGCTTTTTGGGGAGTTAGCTCTTTGACATTTTGTCTTTTAAAATTTTTTATCTCTTTAGAGTAATTTTGATAAATGTATATATTTATTTAGGGTCTGATGGCTTTGCTTATCAATTCAATCAAATATCATTAATATACCAACTCAGAAAATAAAGATGGTAGTAACACTTCTCCATTCATTTTATATAGAGATATAATTCTTAATTATATCATTTAGGTAGTCTATCCTTAAGCTTTTAAAAAATATCCATTTGATTTCTCATAGACTGGGATTAGTGAATTAAAATATTTTGTTAATATATTTTACATTTGATATCTTATTTTTAAATTCCTATAATTTTTGCTTTATGGTTGTTGATGCTATTTAATAACCATGTCTATTACTTTTTCATCATAAATTTTATCATTAAATTGTTCAAAAGTGCCCTTCTATGATTTATTTAATGCCTTTTTAATGGATTTATCTCTCTCTCATATAAAAGTCATGTCTACTGTTCTTCTTTATTTGTTTTTACTTTACTAATGTTTCTTTGCAAATCTTTTTATTTAATTTCCAATACACTTTGCTTTATTTTGTCTTATAAATAATGCAAACAGTTCTGTTTGTAAAGTAAGTGAATGGCTTTATTTTTTTACTAAGTGGATATAAACCATTTGCATTTGTTGATATAGTATGCAAGTTTGAGCTAACTTAAATTATTTTATAATTTATATTCTGTTTTGACAGCTTGTAAAATCTTTGATCTGTCACTTTCTTGTTTTTTTTTATTCTTTATTTATTTATTCATTTTAGAGAGGAGAGAGAGAGAGACAGAGAGAGACAGAGAGGAGAGAGAGATAGGGGGGAGGAGCTGGAAGCATCAACTCCCATATGTGCCTTGACCAGGCAAGCCCAGGGTTTCGAACCGGTGACCTCAGCATTTCCAGGTCGACGCTTTATCCACTGCGCCACCACAGGTCAGGCTCTTGTTTTTTTTTTAACATATATACTGCTCAGAAAAATTAGGGGATATTTCAAAATGAATATGCCATGATAAAATATCTTCTAATTTTTGTTAGTAGTGTAGTTCCCTTGATATATTTCCTTTTCCATAACTGTTATTTTTATAACTATAAAATTATATATATAATGTCCTTCATGGCCCCTTTTTTGGCAATATTCATTAATTCTCACCACATATCATGATTGCCCTGCCAGATACACTTTCCATATTTTTACTTCTTCTCTTTGGTCTAGAAGTCTGACAATTATAGATCATATTAAAAAATTCTTATAATCTATGGCTTCTGGTTGGGCTCAGCCAAGGTTGGAGGAAGAAGAGAAAGGCTGTGTTCACTGACCTACCATCATTGTCCCTCTTATGGTCACCAGTTCTACATAACTCTCTGTGTTGCTTCCCCCATTCTTCCTGGGTTAGGGATAGTAACCATGGCACCCTGGTTCTTGTTCTATTCCTTGTCATTTCTCTAAAATCCCAAATTTCTGAAGCAGTCCTTTGAAATCAAACCTACCTCAAATTTTATTATTTTTAGCATGCATGTCATGTTTTTTCTACTGGGCCCCTGATTGATATTCCTATTGTAAACAATGATAAAAAATAAACATTATATTAAACTAAAAAGCTTCTTCACAGCAAAAGAAACTAAAAACAAAACAAAAAAGGAACCAACCAGATGCAAATTGATATTCACAAACAACAACTTCAAAAAGGGGTTGATATTGAAAATACATAAAGAACTCACAAAGCTCAATAACAAACAAGCAAAAAATCCAATTAAAAATGGTAGAGGCCCTGAACAGACTCTTCTTCCAAGAAGATGTAAAAATGGAAAACAGATATATGAAAAGATATTTATCTTTCCTAGCTATTATTGAAATGCAAATCAAAACTACAATGAGATACCACCTCACACATCTTAGATTAGCTATTATCAACAAGCTAGGTAATAACAAGTGTTGGAGAGGCTGTGGAGAAAAAGAAACCCTCATTCACTACTGGTAAGACTGTAAACTGGTACTTCCATTTTGGAAGAAAGTATGGTGGTTCCTCCAAAAATTAAGAAAAGCACTACCACATGAACCAGCAATCCATTTGCTGGGTATCTACCAAAAATTTTTGAAAACATTGATACACAAAGACATATTCATTCCCATGTTCATCACAGCATTATTTACAGTGACCAAGACATGGAAACAACCAAAGTATCCCTCGATAGAGTGTTGGATAAAGAAGATGTGGTACATGTATACAATGTTATATCACTCAGCCATAAAAAAATAATGAAATATTGGCATTTATGACAACATGGTTGGACCTTGAGAACATTACACTGAGTGAGATAAATAATCAGAAAAACCTAAGATCTATATGATTTCACACATACGTGGTATATAAAGGAGAAGTGGTTACTAGAGAGATGGGAAGGGGAAGGGGAGTAAAGAAGGACAAATATACAGTGACAGAAGCTGATTTGACTTTGAGTGATGGGCACACAATGCAGTCAACTATTCAAATGATATAGAGATGTTCACCTGAAATCTATGTATTCTTATTGATCAATGTTGCCACATTAAATTTAATTTCAAAATAAAAATTAAAAACAATACAGTTATTTTTCTCTTCTCTCTCTACTCTTCCCAGTTCCAGATTTTAACTAATTATGATTTTTCTTGATATACATCACTTTTCTTTTAACTATACCTACAGTTTTACTGCTTGAATAATCACCTTATCTTATAAACTCTGATTATCTGATATTAAAAATGAAAAGCTCTCTACATTTATGCTACCTCTCATATTTAATTCCCCCAAATGTTTGTTATATTTTGTACATAGTCAAGTTTTATGTTTATATACTGTTTTAAGGCATATGTTTATATAGTCTTAATAAACTGATCACCATTTTTTATAATCTTGCAATTCTATTAAATTTAATGCTTACAGCCAGATGTTTTACACTAGTTTTATAATTGTCATATGGTAGAGTTGAGTTCCACCTCTAGTACATTTCTTAAATTACTGTTTAGAAGAATTTTCAGATAAAGACATCTTGTTAAAATTTGAATTCTAGATAAACAGCATTTTTTTTTTTTTAGTGTAAGTATGTCTCAAGTATTACATGAGGCATTTTTTTATGTGCTAAATCAGGCAACCTTATGTCTGACAAATGGCTACTGTGTAACACTCTTAGTAAGTGCTAGCTACTTGTATGTTTAAAGTCTGTGAAAATTAAAAGCCTCTGTTTTGATAGCAATTATTTAAGTTCAATTTTTCCAGGAACACAGACTATACCTTATATTTACTTATATTTTTTTTTTTAGTTTTTAAAAAATTATTCCTTTTAGAGAGGGTAGAGAATGAGAGAGAGAGAAAGGGGGGGCAGGAAGCATCAACTCCCATATGTGCCTTGACCAGGCAAGCCCAGGGTTTCAAACCAGTGACCTCAATGTTCCAGGTTGATGCTTTATCCGCTGCACCACCACAGGTCAGGCACACAGGCTGTACTTTAAACATATTATGTAATTATCTACTATTTCCAGCATTATGTTCTTGACTCTTGAAATTGTCAAGTAATAGATTAAAGGTGGCTGTAAATTCTTTGCCACTCCCCACCAAAATTGAGTGACTGAAATAGTATTCCTCTGTTTGTTTTTGATCAGCATAATGTAATGAAAGTGATGTGCACCTTCTGAGGACAGGTTTCAGAAGATCTGCAACTTCTTCTCCTCTTTGAACACTGTTTCTTTCTTTTTTTTATTTATTATTATTATTATGTTTTTTTGTATTTTTCTGAAGCTGGAAATGGGGAGAGACAGTCAGACAGATTCCCGCATGCACCCGACTGGGATCCACCCAGCACGCCCACCAGGAGCTACGCTCTGCCGCAACCAAAGCCACTCTAGCGCCTGGGGTAGAGGCCAAGGAGCCATCCCCAGCGCCCGGGCCATCTTTGCTCCAATGGAGCCTTGGCTTCGGGAGGGGAAGAGAGAGACAGAGAGGAAGGGGAAGCTGGAGAAGCAAATGGGCGCTTCTCCTGTGTGCCCTGGCCGGAATCGAATCTGGGACTTCTGCACGCCAGGCCGACGCTCTACCACTGAGCCAATCAGCCAGGGCTGAACACTGTTTCTTGTAAGCCAATCACCGTAATAAGTCAGATTACCCTGGGATGAGGCCTACATTAGCTGTGTAGATAGGCCAAGGAAAAGAGCCAAATAAATTTGTAATTTCTAATCTATATCAGATACTAGCCCAGTGCATTAGACAAGAGAGCAAAAGAACTGTCCAGCATAGCCCTTCTTGTACACAGAATCCAAGCAAGTAAAATGGTTCTTATTTTAAGTCACTACATTCTTGGGTAGATTGTTATGTAGCAATGAAATTATTATAACAGATTTTCAAAATTTTGGATAGTCAGTTATATAAATGGATGATATTCTTTTTCTCTTTTCCATATCTAGCATTTTCTGTTTAATTATTTAAAGCATTTCTTTATATAATATTGTTTTATTTTATTCACCTTATATTTTTTCATTTCTTTAATTTGTGATCATTAATGTGTTTTTAGCATTTTCTCTGATTCTTGCAGTCTTTTCAAATCTACCTTAATTTTTGTAATGGTTTATTGTATATTTATCTTACACTTCTATCCTGAATGCTACCTACTTACTCTTAATTTCTTCTTGGTGTTTTGCAATCACTTCCCTAAATTTATGCACTTGCGATCTTGGACTTTGTGTCAGAGAAGCCATGAATTGATTGATTATTGGTTTGTTTGTTTTTAATTTTACACTAAAATTTTGTCACATATTTTATCTCCTTCAGGTTTTTTCTTTTTTTTTTTTTTTTTGTAGTAGAGTTGTGTAGATATTCTGTTGCTCCTTACTGATTACTCATTTAAATCACATATATTTCCCCAACCCCATATCAGTTATTTCTTAAATGTTTGTTCAAAGGAGTTTTAGTTTGCTAGAACTTATTTCCAAGTTTATGTATGAATTAATGTGGTTTTTATTTCTTGCCATTAATGGTGATAGGTAGTTCAGGGGTATTTCTCAATGGAATTGCTTCCTTATCCAATAAAGCCACTGAGGCATACTACTTCAGAAAACATGGCTATTCTGTTTAAATTCTATTTAGCCATATTTCCTGTGCAGGACAGAATCTAAACTCATCCAAGAAAATTTCAAATTACAAAGTAAATACCTTATGTCTGCTCTCATCAAGAAAGATTTTACGGTTTATTCAGTGGTGGGATTGAAAAACTTTAACAACCGGTTCTCTGCCCCAATGACTGTTTTAAGTATAAAAATAATATAAAGAAAGGTAGTTTATTATTTCATGCTTTTAATACTTAAATAAGAACTGTAAAAAAGGTATACAAAACTATATTATGTTATAAGAAAGGGTTTTAAAATATTAATAAAAAATATTAAATAATACCTAACACAAAACAATAAAACTGTTCTTTAAGATATTTCTAGTGAAAGCTTGTGACCTCCTGGTTGTTTGAAACTTTTTCTCTTTACATTATGTTTGTTTACTGAGTAACAAACACAAGTGATTTAACATGTAGTATTTCATCAAAGGTATAATGAGTTTTATGAAATGAATAAATATTACAAGCATAGTTCTGACAATTTTTTTTCACATATGGATGAAATGAACATGACTATAGGCTCTTAAAATATGCTGTTGTGCAGATGAATTTTGAAAAAGAGTAAGGAATGTAGATTTATCATTTCCACATTGAGTGGCTTTCTGGGTGAGTACCTTAGAGAACCCTGATTACAAGTGCCATTTTAACAACCTTCGCCAAACTTAACAAAAAATGTAGGTATCAGTTCTGCTGAAATGATGCAAACCAGCTGAATTCCACCACTGGGTTTATGACTTACGATGTGCCCTTCACCAGTTAGAACTGTAGGTTGCTGATTTGTCTGGTATCAGCAGCCTCAGCATTTTCCCGCTCATTCTTTCAAGAAAATCCCTGTTTGTTTTGCACTGCATGTGGAAACACTTCCTCCTTTATGAAGCTTTTAGGTCTTTCTCTGTGTCCTTTTTACATAGCTAGTGGAGTATGTAATTAAAAAAAAATTCTTGACTGACAGGTGATAGTGCAGTAGCTAGAGCATCGACATGGAGTGCTGAGGTCGCTGGTTTAAAACCTTAGGCTTGCCTAGTCAAGGCACATACAAGAAGCAAATACTATGAGTTGATGCTTCCCACTGCTCCCCCATCCTCTTTCTCTTTCTCTCCTCTCTCTCTCAAAATCAATAAATAAATCTTGAAAAAAAATTATTCTTGTTACCTTTGGACAATTCCAAAAAAGAGAAGTAGAGATTGTCAAATTAAAGTAGTTCCGTCTTAACTGCGGTGTCATTTTATGCAGTTTCAGTTACCTGCAGTCTGCTGTAGTCCAAAAATATTAAATGGAAAATTCTAGAAATAAAAAGTTTATAAGATTTTTTTAAGTGAGAGGTGGGGAAGCAGAGACAGACTCCCGCATACACCCCAACGGGGATCCACCCAGCAACCCCCTACAGGGATGCTCTGTCCATCTGGGCTGCTGCTCTGTTGCTCAGCAACTGAGCCATTGCAGTGCATGAGGCAAGGCCATGGAGCCATCCTCAGTGCCTGTGGCCAACTTTGCTCAAACCATTTGAGCCACGGATGTGGGAGTGGAAGAGATAGAGAGAAATAGAAATAGAGATGGGCGGGGTGGGAGGGAGAGAAGCAGATGTTCGCTTCTCCTGTGTGCCCGGACTGAAATCAAACTGGGGACTTCCACACATCGAGCTGACGCTGTACCGCTGAGCCAAATGGTCAGGGACAGTTTATAAGATTTAATTTGCATTCTGTTCTGAATAGCATGATGAAATCTCCCACTGTTCCTCTATATCCTACCTGGGAAATTAATCAACACCTTGGACGGAGTATCTGCATTGTACCTACATTACAATAAGATATTTTGAAAAAAAGCAAGTGACCACATTCACATACTGTGTAGTGCAGTCCTTTTTTATTATGTTAATCTCTTACTGTACCTAATTTATAAATTAAAACATATCATAGATATGTATGTACAGGGAAAAACATAGTATATCTAGAGGTCAGTACAATCCACAGTTGCAGGCACCTACTGGAGTCTAAGAAAAGATCCCCCCATGGATAAGGGCAGGAGCACCATATTATCATCATCTTCAAATGGGAATCTTCATAGAAACTTTTCAGGTTGTCATGTTTCAGATTTGTGTTTAGTGACATATCAAAAATATTTAAGTGGACATAAAGTGTAAATTAAGTGAATAATTTTAAAAACAATCAAATTAACATGATCAGACATCAGCATGAGGAAGACAAGAGTGTGACTACAAATAAGTTCTGTGTGTCTGCTCCCACTCCACCCTTTCATCACTTCTTCATAAGTTTACTGTATCCATCAAGTCCGAAGACATTTTGAAATTTTGCCTGTTCTTTATTCACTTTCTGTACCTGAATATGTGAGAAATATTTTTCTGTGATTCTTTTTTATGCCTTGTTATACCTTTGAGAATCACTCGTGATGACATATTAACTTCTGATCATTCTTTGTATGAATGTACAACAATGTACCTGTTCTGTTCTTGAGAGGTGCTGGATTGCTTCTAGTGTTAGAGATTATCATGACTAGTGCAGATATGAGCTAGGCATAGAATTGTTAAATAAAAGTTAGCCCTACATTCATATTTATAAGGTAATTCCAAATAATTTTCTAAAGGTTGTACCAATTTATATTATTATAGATAGTATATGCAAGTTTCTGTTGTCCTACAACTCGGACAGCCTGCATTCTTATCTAAATTTATTTACTTATTGCCAATATTTTGGGCATCATTGTCATTTTAATGTACCTTTACCTGAAATCTAATATGGTTGAGCATTGTTTCGTACACACACACACACACACACGCACACACACACATAGAACCATTAACATTTCTTCATTTTATAATTTTTTCTTTTGATCTTTTTTTATGTCTGTGTAAAATTATTGTATTTTGCTTACTAATACATTATAGATTATAATTTCTAAAAATGTTTTTTCCTCTTTATACTCACTTTATGGTCAAATTTAGCAATATTTTTTATACTGTAATTTTTTTTTTGTGTGTGTGTAGTTTTCTGAAGTGAGAAGCAAGGAGGCAGAGACAGACTCCTGCATGCACCTGACCAGGATCCACCCAGCATGCCCACCAGGGGGCATGCTTTCCCCATCTGGGGCATTGCTCTTTTGCAACAGGAGCCATTCTAGTGCCTGAGGCTGAGGCCATGGAGCTATCCTCAGCGCCCAGCCAACTTTGCTCCAGTGGAATCTTGGCTATAGGAGGGGAAGAGAGAGAGAAAAAAAGGAGAGGGGGAAGGGTGGAGAAGCAGATGGAAGTTTCTCCTGTGTGCCCTGACTGGGAATCAAATCTGAGTCTTTCACATACCCGGCCAACACTCTACCACTGAGACAGCTGGCCAGGACTTATTGTAATCTTTTGAAAAAGAGAACTTTGCATAGCCAGAAACTTAAAAGGTATCTTATTAAAATTTGCAAAGGCTTCACACTTTTATTATTATTTCAAACCCCATGAGTTGATTTTCTTTTTATGGCTTGAGGTAGGGATTTAATTAATTATTGTTTTCTGCAAGGAAAATTAATTTTCCTAGCAATAAGATTTAAGAAACTATATTTCCTGAGTAATCAATAATTATTGTTTTTTATATAAAATATCCGTACAGATATGAGTCTATTTCTCAGATCTTATTATTCTTCTTTGTTCAATTTGTGTATTATGGTGTAATATTACACTGTCTTAAAAACAGTTATTAGAGGCCTTGGCCAGATGGCTTAGTGGATAAAGTGGCATCCCTGCAGGCTGAAATTGTGGGTTTAATCCCTGGTGAGTGCAGTATGAAAAGCAATCAATGAGTGCACAACTAAGTGGAACAACGGGTTAATGCTTCTCTATCTTCTTTCCCCACTCTCTCCCTCAGATTAATGAAAAGAATTAAAAACAAAACTGCCTTTATAAAATGCCCACACATTTTTTAATTTTATTGTTAATTAAATAATTTGGGTTTATAGTAATTAACAAGATTATGCACAACTTTAGGTGTATCTTGCCCACTGTTGACCCTTATCAGTATAATTTTAAAAAATTAAGTGAGAGCAGGGAGAGAGAGAGACAGCTTCCTATATGTTCCCCAACCAGGATCCACCCAGCAAGCCCCCTATAGGATGATGCTCTGTCCATCTGAGACACTGTTGCTGGGCAACAAAGCTATTTTTAGCACCTGAGGTGTGAAGGCCAAGGTGCCATCCTCAAGCTCCATGGTCAACTCACTCCAGTCAATCAAGCCATGGCTGCAAGAGAGCAGAGAAAGGAGAGAGAGAAAAAAAGAGAGAGAAATAGAAAAAGAAAGAGAGAAGGGGAAGAAGGAGGAAGTGTGGAGAAGCAGATCATCATTTCTCCTGTGAGCCCTGATAGAGAATTGAACCTGGGACATCCTCATGCTGTGCTGACACTCTACCACTGAGCCAACAGGCCAGGGCTATCTATAAAATTTAAAATTATGTTTTAAGTGTAATAATTTAAACTGCTTATTGTAATTATATCTACATCTACTTTATATGTCAATTTAGGAGAAGTTGATAGTTTCATAGTAAGGAGTGTTTTCATCTCTAAATATGACATGCAACTCCACTTATTTATATCTCCTTTAAAATCTTCCTAAAAAATGTATAACTTTTTATGTATTTGCTGACCTGTGCTCTGCATATTCATCACCTCTCTATGTTTAAACCCAATATAGAGGATATAATAGGGAATTTCCAAGCCTGTATCCACATTATGACTCCAATAATAATAAGGGTATGAAAAGAGGTGAGGCCTCACCATTTCATATATTTCCTATAAGACTCACTATGTGTATATAAAGGAAAAAACTATAATTATTTCCTTGAGTTAGAGTGTGGATGATAAAATAACCATCTTTCCATTAAAGTCTGTTATGCATGCAAGTTATAAAACAATCTTGAAGGTAGGGGAAAAGGGTATAGAATGGGAAGAGGAAGATAAACAAATAATGAATTTTCTCAGATTCACATGACATAGGAATGGTAGCCATACACAACGCCAAAAAATATAAAAGTACTGACCAATATTTCTGATTAATATAGACAGAAAAATCTTAAATAAAATATTAGCATATAAAATGCAACAATACATTAAAAAGATAATACATCACTATCAAGTGGTATTCATTTCAGGGATACAGGGAATGGTTTAACACACAAATCAATTTATGTGATATACCACATTAAAAAAATAAAAGATAAACATCATATAATCATATCAATAGATATAAAAAAATCATTTTGACAAGATATAACATCTATTTATTATTAATACAGTCAAAATAATGAGATAGAAGAAAAATACCTTAATATAACAAAGGCCATTAATGACAAAACTTCATCTAACATCATACTCAATAGTGAAAATCTGGAAAGTTTTTTTCTAAGATAAGGAACAAGATAATGATGTCTATTCTCACCATTGTTATTTAACATAGTAATACAGTCTTCATCAGAGCAAGCAGGCAAGAGAAAGAAATAAAAGTCATCCAAATTAGGAATAAAGAACTAAACTGTCAACTTTTTGCAGGTGACATGATTCTATGTATAGAAAACTGTAAAGACTTTACCTAAATGACTCTTAGAAACAATAAAAAAATACAGTAAAGTTGCAAGATACAAAACCAATGTACAAAAAACATTAAGTTTCTACATACTAACAGTAAATTATCAGAAAAAGAAACGATGAAAATAATTTTATTTGTAATTGCAACAAAAAGAATGAAATACTCAGGAATAAACTTAACAAAGTATGTGAAGGGCCTATACACTGAAAACTACAAGACATCGTTAAAAAAAACTTGAAGAGGACAAAAACAAATGGAAAGTTATATTTGTATTTATAAATTGGAAAAATCAACACAGTTAATTAAAGTGGCCATATTATTTAAAAAAATATTCAGATTTGAGGCAACCCCCATAAAATCTCAATGGCACTTTTCAAAGAAATAGAATGAAATATCATTAAATTTGTATGGAACCACTGATAGCCAAAGCAATCCCAAAACACAACAAAGTTGGAGATACCACACTCCCTGACTTCAAATTATACTATAAAACAACCATAATCAAAACAACATTGCACCAGCACAAAAACAGACACATAGAACAATGCAACAGAATTGAGAGCCCAGGAATAAATCCACATGAATCTGAGCAACTAATGATTGACAAAGGTGCCTAAAACATAAAATAGGGAAACAAATGCCTCTTCAATTCATCTGGTGCTGGGAAAATTCAAAAGCAATATGCCAAAGTATGAAACTAGACTGCCATTATATAGCATACAATAAAATTAGCTATAACAAATTAAAGACTTAAATATAAGACCTGAAACAAGAGACCTGAAGATGGCAGTGGAGTAGTCGGATGAACAAACGCCCAGTTCTCACCACCAAACTGGAATACAAATCAATTTAGGAAAAATCAGTGTGAAAAACCAACTCTGGACTATAAGAACAGCTCTCAAAAACCAAGGAGCAAAGAAGAAGCCACAACAAACCAAGTAGGGAGCGCTTGAATCTCCCCTGCCTACAGGAACAGAGGGGATGAGGTGAGGCTGAGAGCCCAGAGGGGATCTCACCCCAGGGAAAGAGCAGAAAATACTACTCACAGCCACTTGCCTGGTGACCAGGAAGCGAAGTGTGTTGAAAAGACCAGCTTATCTCCCAAGTGAAAAGGAAGGAGAGAGGGATGGACTGTGAGGGGCTAAGGAATGCAGGAAATGACCTAAAAAAAAGCTGATTCATTTGTGCTGGAGGCGGCCATAGCTGGGGGAGGGACTGATCCTTCCCCACAAAACAGTACTGAATTGCTTCTGGATCAGAGATCTCCAGACATCTCTCCAGCTCCAATCAGTGCAACAAGACACAGCTGAAAATAAGAAGTGGGGAGGAGGGGCAGTAACTCAGGTCTCCAAGGAGATCTGAGATACACCTCCCCCTACTGAAACTGAGAAAACACCCTGCCCCCAGAGAGATTAGTTGGTGGAAGAGGCCTTCAGAGTCTCAGGTTACACCCATCGCATTCCTGGATACACTTTCAAGGAAGCCCCCTGCTGAGATCAGTAAACAAGACTATCACTTGTTAAGAAAACAAACAAATCAAGACTTCAAAGCTGCCCAAATCCAAAAGTGGATTACAAATAATACTGATACCAACCCAAGAAGACCTAGAAATAACACAACTGAAAACTGGAGGCAGACAACACCAAGCCTAGACTCAACCAGCTCTATAAGCAAAACACCCAAACATAGACATAATGAGAAGACAAAAAAGTGCAATCCAAATGAAACCACAAGAGACACCTTCAAAAGATGAACTGAGTGCTATGGAAATAATCAAACTTCCAGATGTGGAGTACAAAATAGTGATTGTAAGGATGTTTAGGGATATTAGAACAACAATGGATGGTCATTATGAACACCTAAATAAAGAAATAGCAAGTATAAAAAAGAATCAGTTGGAGATGAAAATACAATATCAGGAATAAAGACCACAATGGAAGGAATTAAAAACAGGATGGATAGAGCTGAGGATCAAATCAGTGAGTTGGAGGACAACTGGAATGAAGGCATGAAAGCAGAGGAGAAAAAAGAAAAGAGACTCAAAATGTCTGAGGAAACTCTTAGAGAGCTCTGTGACAACATGAAGAGAAATAACATCCGCATCATAGGGGTTCCTGAAGAAGAAGAAAAAGAACAAGGGATAGAGACTTTGTTCAATCATATCATAGCTGAAAACTTCCCTAAATTAATGCAGGAGAAACTCTCACAAGTTCAAGAAGCACAGAGGACTCCATTAAAGAGAAACCCAAAGTACCTACACCAAGACACATCATAATTAAAATACCAAAGCTAAGCGATAAAGAGAAAATATTAAAAGCTGCAAGAGAAAAAAAGCTATCACCTACAAAGGAGATGCATAAGGATGACGTCCGACTTCTCAACAGAAATACTTGAGGCCAGAAGGGAATGGCAAGAAATACTCAAAGTAATGCAGAACAAGAATCTACAACCAAGACTACTTTATCCAGCAAGGGTGTCATTTAAAATCAAAGGAGAAATAAAAAGCTTCCCAGACAAAAAACAACTCAAGGAATTCATTACAACCAAACCAATGCTGCAGGAAATGTAAAGGGGCCTGTTGTAAACAGATCAAAGTGGGAAAAGAATATAGCAAAAGAGAAATACAGCTTTAAAGAATAAAATGGCAATAAACAACTACATATCAATAATAACCTTAAATGTAAATGGATTAAATGATCCAATCAAAAGATATAGGGTAGCTGCGTGGATAAGAAAACAGGACCTGTAAATATGCTGTCTACAAGAGACACACCTGAGAACAAAAGATACACATTGATTGACGGTAAAAGGATGGAAAAAAATTTTCATGCAAATGGAGATGAAAAAAAAGCTGGGGTAGCAATACTTATATCAGACAAAGTGGACTTTAAAACAAAGGATATAGTAAGAGATAAAGAAGGCCACTACATAATGATAAAGGGAGTAATCCAACAGGAAGATATAACTGTTATAAATATCTATGCACCTAATATAGGAGCACCTAAATATATAAAGCAGACTTTGATGGGTTTAAAGGGCAAGATCAACAGCAATACTATAATAGTAGGAGATTTCAATACCCCACTAACATCACTAGATAGATCCTCAAGAAAGAAAATTAAGACAGAAACAGCAGACTTATTGGACACACTAGATCAACTCGATTTAATAGATATCTTCAGATCCTTTCACCCTAAAGCAGCAGAATATACATTCTTTTCAAGTGCTCATGGTACATTCTCTAGGATAGACAACATGTTAGGGCACAAAAGTGGTCTCAACAAATTTAAGAGGGGATGACGTCAGAGTAATGGCAGGGTAGGAAGCGATATTGATAAATCTCCCCCAAAACTCAACAAGATCTTCAACCAGAAACAGAAAAACCTATCCGTGGAGCCTCCAGATGTTTTGCAATACACCCAAAGATATGATCGAGTGCAAAATTGGCTAAATATATAACCAAACCCCGAAAGAAATAGGGAGTAAGAAATGCTCCGCCTTCCTCACTAACCTAAACAGGGCGGCTTTCACTGGAAACTGAGAATATAGAAACTAAGGTGGGCAAAGGGGGTGAATAGATCCAGGCCGTGGCACAAACGGCTGAACTAGGCTGTGGCACACAGATCCAAGCTGTGGAAAAACTGTTCCTGTGACAACCCGGGCAATACAGCTAACACTCGTGCCAAACCCAGACAAAGAAAGACAAGCGAGTCAGCCATTTTACCCGATCTCCTGCTCGGCGTGTGCAGATAGTGGGCGAGAGAATACTTCCAAAGCCTCGGGAGTGTACATCTGTGTTGTACCACAGAGGGGCAGAGTCAGGGACCTTTGTGTGGGCCTAAAGCAGAATCTCAGGCTGCCCCAGCGCCTTGAAAATGCCGCACACGGGGACGGAGCGAGAGCCAATTCCAACGCTGGAACTTTTCAGTGCGGGCGGGGGGTTTCACTCAGAGGGCGAGACTTCCGGTCTGACATCCTGGTCTGTGCACGCAGATAGTGAGCGAGAGATTCCTCCGAGTGCCTCGGCAGTGCCTGCCCATGTTATCCCACAGTGGGGCAGAGTCAGGGGCCTTTGTGTGGGCCTAAAGCAAAATCTTAGGCTACCCCAGCGCCTTGAAAAAGCTGCACACGGGGACGGAGTGAGAACAATTTCAACGCCGGAACTTTTCAGTGCGGGCGGGGGGGGGGGGTTCACTCAGAGAGCAAGACCTCCGGTCTGACATCCTGGTCTGCGCGCAGACAGTGAACGAGAGTTTCCTCCAAGCGCCCTGAGAGTGGGTGCCTGCCCATGTTACCAGACAGAGTGGCAGAGCCTGAGGTTTTTGAGTGGGTGGAAGCCCTGGCTAATTATGCTAGCAGCTCTGATTGACTGAGCCTTACCCAGAGCCCTGTGCTGAGTGGGAATAGAGTAGGGAGTGGCCAGCTCTTTGAGCCTCTTACTATCCAGGCAGAGGCAGCAGCAACCCCATAGCTGGATTCTCAGGCTACTAATTGAGGAAGAAAAGACTAGGAGAGAGGCTCCAGGAACACGGACTCTCTCACTGTCGGAGCCTATAAATGCTAATGAGCCTCAATTGCCAACGTGATTAAAGCACAATACATGACATCGCCCTAGAGACTTATCAACTGCAAACCTCTACCTGAGCATGCCAAAGGGGCAGAACCTGGGGTACAGAGTCACCGACCAGGAAGAGGGAGAGAAAAGAAAAAGCAAGAAGATAACCTCTCAAAATCAAGAATAATCCGCAGACTTTATAACCTTATCCCATTTTATTATATTTGTTCGTTTGTTTCTCTTATCTTCATCCGTGATTTTTTTTTTTCCTCTTCGAATTTGGTTGTTTAACTCTCTACCGGTCTTACTCTCTCCTCTCCTTAAACTACACTACCCATAAGTGTTACATCTCCCATTATCTTTTTTTTCCTCTTACTTTCTCTCTATGAGAGTTGCACTCCAAAACCCTTAACTCTCTCTCTCTCTTCTCCTCTTTTTTTTTTCTTCTTTTAGTGGTTCCCTCTTTTTTTTCTCTCTCTCTCTTTATTTTCTCCCTCTATATTAGTTTCTTCCTTTCTCCTTTACATCTCCTCTCATTCAACCCTCAATAATGAACAAATTATCTTATCTGGGACTCAAACTTATGTTTGTGGCATTTTGGGTTTTTTTTACTTCACCTTTTTAACTCACTAGCAGTGCTCCCATCCCTGGCTCTCTATTTTATCATGCTCTTGTTCCACTAAATAATATAGTAATTTTTTAATTTGTCGCCCCATTTTTCTGTTTCCCTCTTATTTCTCTCATCATAACTCTTAGTCAACCAACACCTAAACGCAAATCATTTTATTCTTGATCCAAATTTTTTCATTATTTGCTTTTTGTGGGTCCATACCCACCCCCTTTTTTAAAATTTTTTTTAAAATTTTTTTATTTTTATTTTGTTTGCCCCTTTATTACTTTTCCCCAATTCAGGCCTTCCATTACAGACATTGTTTGTTCTATTAAATACAATAGAATTCACAGTTTACCACAAGATTTTCTCAAGAAAGAGGGGAGAGGAGAGGAGAGGAAAAAAGGAGGGGGGGAATAATTTTCCTTTTTTTTTATTTTTTTAAAAAATTTTTTATTATTTTATTTTTCTTTATTTCATTATTAATTTAAAAAAACTTATTTTTATTTTTTATTTTTTAACTTTTTATTCTTTATTAAATCTCATTAATACTATCAACAAAACCACCCTCAGATGCCATTAAGGAAGAGAAAATCGAATATCATGGATACAAAAGAAAGAGAGGTAACACAGATAGATGAGGAAAAATCTATGGAGAAAAAATTTAATATATTGGAAACCTTGGAGCTAAATGACAGAGAATTCAAGATAGAAATCCTAAAAATCCTCCAAGATATACAAGAAAACACAGAAAGGCAATTTAGGGAGCTCAGAAAACAACTCAATAAACACAAAGAATATATTACCAAGGAAATTGAAACTATAAAAACAAATCAAACAGAGATGAAAAACTCAATTCACAAGCTGAAAAATGAGGTAACAAGTTTAGCTAATAGAACAGGCCAGATAGAAGAGAGGATTAGTGAAATAGAAAACAAGCAACTTGAGGCACAACACAGAGAAGAAGAAAGAGACTCAAAAATTAAAAAAAATGAGATAGCCCTACAAGAATTATCTGACTCCATCAGAAAGAATAACATAAGAATAATAAGTATATCAGAGGGAGAAGAGAGAGAAAATGGAATGGAGAACATACTCAAACAAATAATAGATGAGAACTTCCCAAGCCTGTGGAAAGAACTAAAGACTCAAATTCATGAAGCAAACAGAACCCCGAGTTTTCTTAACCCCAACAAACCTACTCCAAGGCACATCATAATGAAATTGGCACAAACCAATGGCAAAGAAAAAATTCTCAAGACAGCCAGGGAAAAGAAGAATACAACATATAAAGGAAGGCCCATTACATTATCATCAGATTTCTCAGCAGAAACTCTACAAGCTAGAAGAGAGTGGACCCCAATATTTAAAGCCCTGAAAGAGAGAAACTTTCAGCCATGAATAAAATACCCATCAAAGCTATCCTTCAAATATGAAGGAGAAATAAAAACATTCACAGAAACAGAAAAGATGAGGGAATTTATCATCAGAAAACCTCCACTCCAGGAATTACTAAAGGGGGTTCTCCAATCAGATACAAAGAACAAAAAAAAAAAAACAAAGCCAAAAGTAAAAGCTCCAAGAAGAACACAATAAAATCAAATTTAAACTGTAACAACAAAAAGAAAGGAGAGGAGAGGATGGAGATTAACAGTAGCAAAGGACAATGGAGTTCAAAAGTACTCACAAAATAGTGCACTACAATGAACAGGGTAGGAACCCTTTTCATTACTTAAAGGTAACCACCATTGAAAAAACCACCACAGAAGCACATGAGATAAAAAAGATAGCAACAGAGGAAAGATGTAGGGAATACAACCAAATAAAAACAAAACATTGAAAAACAAAAGAGAAGGATCAAAGAAGACAGAAAACTAACAGAAAGCAATCTATAAAATGGCAATAGGGAACTCACAAGTGTCAATAATTACACTAAATGTAAATGGATTAAACTCACCAATAAAAAGGCACAGAGTAGCAGAATGGATTAAAAAAAAATCCAACTGTATGCTGCCTACAGGAAACTCATCTAAGTAACCAGGATAAAAAGAAATTCAAAGGAAAGGCCAGAAAACAATACTCCAAGTAAATAACATCCAAAAAAAAGCAGGCCTAGCAATACTCATATCTGATAATGCTGACTACAAGACAACAAAAGTACTCAGAGACAAAAATGGCCATTTCATAATGGCTAAGGGGACACTGAATCAAGAAGACATAACAATTCTTAATATATATGCACCAAACCAAGGAGCACTAAAATATATAAGACAGCTACTTATTGACCTTAAAACAAAAACTGACAAAAATACAATCATACTTGGAGACCTCAATACACCGCTGACGGCTCTAGATCGGTCATCCAAACAGAGAATCAACAAAGACATAGTGGCCTTAAACAAAACACTAGAGCACCTGGATATGATAGACATCTACAGGACAATTCATCCCAAAGTGACTGAGTATACATTTTTCTCCAGTGCACATGGATCATTCTCAAGAATTGACCATATGTTGGGCCACAAAAACAACATCAGCAAATTCAGAAAAATTGAAGTTGTACCAAGCATATTTTCTGATCATAAAGCCTTGAAACTAGAATTCAACTGCAAAAAAGAGGAAAAAAATCCCAAAAAAATGTGGAAACTAAACAACATACTTTTAAAAAATGAATGGGTCAAAGAAGAAATAAGTGCAGAGATCAAAAGATATATACAGACTAATGAAAATGACAATATGACATATCAGAATCTATGGGATGCAGCAAAAGCAGTGATAAGAGGGAAGTTCATATCACTTCAGGCATATATGAACAAACAAGAGAGAGCCCAAGAGAACCACTTAACTTCCCACCTTAAGGAACTAGAAAAAGAAGAACAAAGACAACCCAAAATCAGCCGAAGAAAGGAGATAATAAAAATCAGAGCAGAAATAAATGAAATAGAGAACAGGAAAACTATAGAAAAAATTAATAGAACAAAGAGCTGGTTCTTTGAAAAGATCCATAAAATTGACAAACCTTTGGCAAGACTTACCAAGTATAAAAGAGAAAGAACTCATATAAACAAATTCCAAAATGAAAGAGGAGAAATCACCACGGACACCATAGATATACAAAGAATTATTGTAGAATACTATGAAAAACTGTATGCTACTAAATTCAACAATCTAGAAGAAATGGATAAATTCCTAGAACAATACAACCTTCCTAGACTGATTCAAGAAGAAACAGAAAGCCTAAACAGACCTATTAGTAGAGAAGAAACAGAAAAAACTATTAAAAACCTCCCCCAAAATAAAAGTCCGGGCCCAGACGGCTATACCAGCAAATTTTATCAAACATTCAAAGAAGGCTTGGTTCCTATTCTCCTCAAAGTCTTCCAAAAAATTGAAGAAGAAGCAATACGTCCAAACACATTTTATGAGGCCAACATAACCCTCATACCAAAACCAGGCAAGGATGGCACAAAGAAAGAAAACTACAGACCAATATCTCTAATGAATACAGATGCTAAAATACTAAACAAAATACTAGCAAATTGAATACAACAACATATTAAAAAAATAATACATCATGATCAAGTGGGATTCATCCCAGAATCTCAAGGATGGTTCAACATACGTAAAACGGTTAACGTAATACACTATGTCAACAAAACAAAGAACAAAAACCACATGATCTTATCAATAGACGCAGAAAAGGCTTTCGATAAAATACAACACAATTTTATGTTTAAGACTCTCAACAAAATGGGTATAGAAGGAAAATATCTCAACATGATAAAGGCCATATATGATAAACCATCACCTAACATCATATTAAATGGCACTAAACTGAAGGCTTTCCCCCTTAAATCAGCAACAAAACAGGGTTGTCCACTCTCTCCACTCTTATTTAATGTGGTACTAGAGGTTCTAGCCAGAGCAATCAGACAAGACAAAGAAATAAAAGGCATCCATATCGGAAAAGAAGAAGTAAAGGTATCACTTTTTGCAGATGATATGATCCTATACATCAAAAACCCCAAAGAATCCACAAAAAGACTACTAGAAACAATAAGCCAATACAGTAAGGTCGCAGGATACAAAATTAACATACAGAAGTCAATAGCCTTTCTATATGCCAACAATGAAACAACTGAGAACAAACTCAAAAGAATAATCCCCTTCACAATTGCAACAAAAAAAATAAGATACTTAGGAATAAACATAACAAAGAATGTAAAGGACTTATATAATGAAAACTATAAACCATTGTTAAGAGAAATTGAGAAAAATATAATGAGATGGAAGAATATTCCTTGTTCTTGGTTAGAAAGAATAAATATAATCAAGATGGCCATATTACCCAAAGCAATATACAAATTTCATGCAATTCCCATCAAAATTCCAATGACAATTTTTAAAGAAATAGAGCAAAAATCATCAGATTTATATGAAACTATAAAAAACCCCGAATAACCAAAGCAATCCTAAAGAAAAAGAATGAAGCTGGGGGCATTACAATAACTGACTTCAAACTATATTATAGGGCCACGACAATCAAAACAGCATGGTATTGGCAGAAAAGTAGACACTCAGACCAATGGAACAGAATAGAAAGTCCAGAAATAAAACCACATATATATAGTCAAATATTTTTTGATAAAGGGGCCAACAACATACAATGGAGAAAAGAAAGCCTCTTCAATAAATGGTGCTGGGAAAACTGGAAAGTCACATGCAAAAAAATGAAACTGGACTACAGTTTGTCCCCCTGTACTAAAGTTAACTCAAAATGGATCAAAGATCTAAACATAAGACCTGAAACAATAAAGTACATAGAAGAAGACATAGGTACTAAACTCATGGACCTGGGTTTTAAAGAGCATTTTATGAATTTGACTCCAATGGCAAGAGAAGTGAAGGCAAAAATTAATGAATGGGACTACATCAGACTAAGAAGATTTTGCTCAGCAAGAGAAACTCATAACAAAATAAACAGAAAGCCAACTAAATGGGAAATAATATTTTCAAACAACAGCTCAGATAAGGGCCTAATATCCAAAATTTACAAAGAACTCATAAAACTTAACAACAAGCAAACAAAGAATCCAATAAAAAAATGGGAAGAGGACATGAACAGACACGTCTCCCAGGAGAAAGTAAAAATGGCCAACAGATATATGAAAAGATGCTCATCTTCTTTAGATATTAGAGAAATGCAAATCAAAACTGCAATGAGATACCACCTCACACCTGTTCGATTAGCTAGTATTAGCAAGACAGGTAATAGCAAATGTTGGAGAGGCTGTGGAGAAAAAGGAACCCTCATAGACTGTTGGTGGGAATGTAAAGTAGTACAACCATTATGGAAGAAAGTATGGTGGTTCCTCAAAAAACTGCAAATAGAACTACCTTATGACCCAGCAATCCCTCTACTGGGTATATACCCCAAAAACTCAGAAACATTGATATGTAAAGACACATGCAGCCCCATGTTCATTGCAGCATTGTTCACAGTGGCCAGGACATGGAAACAACAAAAAAGCCCATCAATAGATGACTGGATAAAGAAGATGTGGCACATATACACTATGGAATACTACTCAGTCATAAGAAATGATGACATCGGATCATTTACAGCAAAATGGTGGGATCTTGATAACATTATACGAAGTGAAATAAGTAAATCAGAAAAAAACAAGAACTGCATTATTCCATACGTAGGTGGGACATAAAAGTGAAACTAAGAGACATTGATAAGAGTGTGGTGGTTACAGGGGGAGGGGGGAAGGGAGAGGGAAAGGGGGAGGGGGAGGGGCACAGAGAAAACTAGATAGAAGGTGACAGAGGACAATCTGACTTTTGTTGATGGGTATGCAACAAATTGAAAGACAAGATAACCTGGACTTGTTATCTTTGAATATATGTATCCTGATTTATTGATGTCGCCCCATTAAAAAAATAAAATAAAAAACAACCAAAAAACAAATTTAAGAAGATTGAAATCATATCAAGCACTTTCTCTAATCACAATGGCATGAAACTAGAAATGAACCACAACAGAAAAGCTCAATAATTCTCAAACACATGGAAACTAAATCGCAGGTTGTTAAATAATGAATGGATTAAGAATGAGATCAAAGAAGAAATAAAAAAATTTCTAGAAATGAATGACAATGAGCATAAAACAACTCAAAATTTATGGGACACAGCAAAAGCAGTACTGAGAGGGAAGTTCATAGCACTACAGGCACAATTTAAAAAGCTAGAAAAAGCTCAAATAAACAACTTTACCCTGCATCTAAAAGAAGTAGAAAAAGAACAGCAAGTAAATCCCAAATGTAGTAGAAGGAAGGAAATAATAAATATCAGAGCAGAAATAAATGACATAGAGGCTAAAGAAACAATGCAGAGGATCAATGAAACTAGGAGCTGGTTCTTTCAAAAGGTAAACAAGATTGATGAACCTTTAACTAGAATCACCAAGAAAAAGAGAGAGAGGACTCAAATAAATAAAATTAGAAACGAGAGTGGAGAAATAACAATGGACACAACAGAAATAGAAAATATTGTAAGAAAATACTATGAAGAACTGTATGCCAAACAACTCGACAACCTAGATTAAATGAACAAATTCCTTGAAACATACAATCTTCCAAAAATCAATCTGGAAGAATCAGAAAAACCAAACAGACCGATTACACCAAATGAGATCGAAACAGTTATCAAAAAACTCCCAACAAAGAAAAGTTCGGGGCCTGATGGCTTCATAACTGAATTCCACCAAATATTCAAAGAAGAACTAATTCCTATTCTTCTCAAACTATTTCAAAAAATTCAAGAGGAAGGAAGACTTCCAAGCTCCTTTTATGAGGCAAGCATAATTCTGATTCCAAAACCAGGCAAAGACAACACAAAGAAAGAAAATTATAGGACAATATCTCTGATGAATATAGATGCTAAAACCCTCAACAAAATATTAGCAAACCGGATCCAACAATATATGGAAAAAATCATACACCATGATCAAGTGGGATTTATTCTGGGGAGGCAAGGATGGTACAATATTCGCAAATCAATCAATGTGATTCATCACATAAACAAAAAGAAAGAAAAAAAACATATGATAATTTCAATAGATGCAGAAAAAGCATTTGATAAAATCCAGCACCCATTCATGATCAAAACTCTCAGCAAAGTGGGAATACAGGGAACATACCTCAACATGATAAAAGCCATCTATGACAAACCCACAGCCAATATCATATTCAATGGGCAAAAATCAAAATCAATACCTAAAGATCAGGAACAAGGCTGGGGTGCCACCTTTCACCACTCTTATTTAACATAGTCCTGGAAGTCCTAGCCACAACAATCAGACAAGAAGAAGAAATAAAAGGCATTCAAGTTGGAAAAGAAGAAGTAAAACTATCATTATTTTCAGATGATATGATATTGTGTATAGAAAACCCTAAAGTCTCAGTCAAAAAACTACTGGACCTGATAAATGAATTCAGCAAAGTGGAAGGATATAAAATCAATACTCAGAAATCAGAGGCATTTTTATATGCCAACAATGAACAGTCAGAAAGAGAAATTAAGGAAACAATCCCCTTCACTATTACAACCAAAAAAATAAAGTACCTAGGAGTAAACTTAACCAAGGAGACTAAAGACTTGTACTCAGAAAATTATAAAGCATTGATAAAAGAAATCAAGGAAGATACAAACACATGGAAGCATATACCATGCTCATGGTTAGGAAGAATAAACATCATTAAAATGTCTATATTACCCAAAGCAATCTATAAATTCAAAGCAATACCAATTAAAATACCAATCACATACTTCAAATATATAGATCACATATTACAATAATTTATATGGAACCAAAAAAGAACACGAATAGCCTCAGCAATCTTAAAAAAGAAGAATAAAGGGGGAGGTATCACACTTCCTGATATCAAGTTATACTGCAAGGCCATTGTACTCAAAACAGCCTGGTACTGGCATAAGAACAGGTACATAGATCAATGGAACGGAACAGAGAACCCAGAAATAAACCCACAGCTCTATGGACAACTGATATTTGACAAAGGAGGTAAAGAAATACAATGGAGTAAAGACAGCCTCTTTAACAAATGGTGTTGGGAAAATTGGACACCTACCTGCAAAAACATGAAACTAGATCACCAGCTTACACCACTCACAAAAATAAAATCAAAATGGATAAAAGACTTAAATGTAGGCCATGAAACCATAAGCATCTTGGAAGAAAACATAGGCAGTAAGCTCTCCAACATCTCTCGCAGCAATATATTTGCTGATTTATCTCCATGGGGAAGTGAAATAAAAGACAGGATAAACAAATGGGGCTATATCAAACTAAAAAGCTTTTGCCCAGCTAAAGACAATAAGAACAGAATAAAAAGACAAACTACACAATGGGAGAACATATTTTCAATACGTCTGATAAGGGGTTAATAACCAAAATTTATAAAGAACTTGTAAATCTCAACACCAGGAAGACAAACAACCCAATCCAAAAATGGGAAAAAGAAATGAATAGACACTTTTTCCAAAGAGGACATACAGATGGCCAATAGGCATATGAAAAAATGCTCAACATCACTAATCATTAGAGAAATGCCAATTAAAACCACAATGAGATATCACCTCACACCAACCAGAATGGCGCTCATCAACAAAACAATACAGAATAAGTGCTGAGGAGGATGTGGAGAAAAGGGAACCCTCCTGCACTGCTGGTGGGAATGCAGACTGGTGCAGCCACTGTGTAAAACAGTATGTGGATTCCTCCAAAATCTGAAAATCGAACTGCCTTTTGACCCAGCTATCCCACTTTTAGGAATATACCCCAAATACACCATAGAACGGCTCCAAAAGGGAAATGAACCCGTTTGTGGCAGCATTGTTCACAATAGCGAAAATCTGGAAACAGCCCAAGTGTCCGTCAGAGGATGAGTTGATTAAAAAGCTCTGGTATATATATATATATACTATGGAATAATACTCAGCCATAAGAAATGATGAAATCGGATCATTTACAATAACATGGATGGACTTTGATAACATTATATGGAGTGAAATAAGTAAATCAGAAGAAACTAAGAACTATATGAATCCATACATAAATGGGACATAAAAATGAGACTCAGAGACATGAACAAGAATGTGATGGCAATGGGGGTGAGGGGGTGGGAGGAGGGTGGATGGGGCGTGGAAGGAGAGGGGGTGGGGGAGGGGAGGGGCACAAAGAAAACCAGATAGAAGGTGACAGAAGACAATTTGACTTTGGAGGAGGGTTATACAGCACAATCAAATGTCAAAATAATCTGGAGATGTTTTCTCTGAATATATGTACCCTGATTTATCAATGTCACTGTATTAAATTTAATAAAAATAAATAAATAAATAAAAATAATAACATTAAAAATATAAAACATTAAAAAAATAAATAGACCTGAAACAACAAAACAGGTACAAGAAAACTTTGGAATTAATCTTATTTATCTTGGTCTCAGGGCAGCTTTTGTGAACTTGACTACAAACTGCATGGCAAATAAAAGCAGAAATAAATGAATGGAATGGCATCAAACTAAAACTTCTGAACAGATATATTAAAAGATGCTCACTAGCTATAAGAAAAATGGAAATCAAAACCTCAATGAGATACCACCCTACATCTGTTAGAATTGCTATCAATAAGAAAAGAAATTACATTTGTTGGAGAAGTTGTAGAAAAAAAGGAAGCTTCTTACACTGGTGGTGGGAATACAAAGTGGTATAGCCACTATGAAAAACTGTATGGAGTTTTCTCAGAAAAAATGAAGAATGAAGCTATCATATAATGCAGCAATTTCTTTTCTGGATATCTACTCAAAATTTTTGAAAACATTTGTTTGTAAAGATATATATACCCCTATATACACTATAGCATTATTTACTATAGCTTAGATATGAAACCAATGTATGTGTTCTTTGATGGATATTTGGATAAAGAAGATGTGCAATGAGATACTACTTAGCCATAAGAAATTATGAAATACTTCCACTTGCAACAACATGAATGCTTTTTGGGAGTATCACATTAAGCTAAATAAATGAGATGGAATAAGACAAGAACCATATGATTTTACTCATTGTGGGGTATAAAACAGAAAGCAGAAACAATTAAAACAAACAAAAAAAAACCCATACACAAAGATGACAATATAAAGTTTACCAGGGAGATGGGGTGAAAGGAGGTTGGACAGGGAGAACGGGCCAAATATATGGTGACATATGGAGACTAGACTTTGGATGTTGAGCACACAATGCAATATACTTTGGATGTTGAGCACACAATGCAATATACACTGACAATTATTATAGAACTATATGCTTGAAACTTACATAATGTTATTAACCAATGTCACACCAATAAATTAAATTTAAAAATGATGACCATTCAGTTATGTTACTGATTTATAAGGATATTATATCAAGAAGTTTTGTTTGTATTACAAATAAGCATTTACTCTTAGCACAGCTTTATTACTTAAAGGTTATTATTCTCTTTGATATAGTAAATTCAATAATTTCTACCAATTCTATCTTAGCCTTTTCAAAGTTTTATGGGATGGAGCCAATAGTGGACATTCAAATATAATACAAAACCTCTTCTATTTCAACACAACCTCGGTGAACAAATAAGAGAGAGTCAATGCAGTTAGTTAATCTTTAAAGGGCAGTGTCTCCCACTATTACGTCTAGTTTGAAGTAGCAGTATTTAGGTTACAATTACAATTGGAAGTTCTATTTTGAAACTGTTTATGGTCCTGGCTGGTTGACTCAGTGGTAGAGCGTTCTCCTGTGTGAATTCCCTGCCAGGAGGCACACAGGAGAAGCAACCATTTGCTTTTACCCCTGTCCTCCCTCTCCTCTCCTCTCTCTCTTTCTCTTTCCCCCTTCTACAGCCATGGCTTGACATGCTTAAACCCATCAGCCCCTGGTGCTGAGGATGGCTGCACGGAATCTCTGCCTCAGGAGCTAAACATAGCTCAGCTGCGAGCAGGGCCCCAGATGGGCATAGCATCGACCCCATACGGAGGTCTCTAGGGGGATCCAGGTCGATGTGTGTGGGAGTCTGTTTCCCTATCCCCTCTCCTCTCACTTGGAAAAAGAAAGAAAAACAAAAAATCCCCTATTTATTTGGCAAATGTACTAAGCATTATGCAGAAGGATTTCCATAAAAACAGCTTTATGAAATAATGATCATTGTTAGCTCCACTGGACCAAGAACCCTGAGCACTCCTAACATGTTATATAACTTGCTCAGGTCATTTAGTGCCTTTGTGCCTCACTTTTTCTTGTCTATGAATGAGTGATAATATTTTCTCTAGTTAGGAAATAGAATTGCTATTAAAATTCAAGATTATAATAATGTACATAAGAATTCTTCAAATAACATGCATTATTTTATATATGAGTTTGATAATTTGTTGTACTTGGATTTTTTAAATTATAAAATATTATTAATGGGTGAAAAATAATGCAATAGGAATTCCAAACATTTTTTAAAACATATGATTTCTATACATTAAAATGTGTAGATCTTAAATGTACTGTTGGACGAATGTTGGCAAATATACACACATCTTTAATATCCTAATCAAGATAGAGAACATTTCTATCATGCTGGAAAATTCCCTGAGACTCAGGAAATCTATTTCCAGTTGTGTATTCAAGGGACATGAAACCATCAATTCACAAAAAGCTGTACAAATTCTCATATAAGCATTATTTTTAATATCCAAGAACTATAAATAATCAGGTTCCCAATAACTGGAGAGTGTACAATCCAAACAGCACATTTATAAGATAAGTACTGCTCAGTAATAAAAAGGGAACCAACCATCAATAAATATAACAACATGAATGAATCTTTTAAATATTGAAACAAGCCAAACACACAAATATGATTCAATATGACTAAGTTTGAGGTTCTATAAATCAAATAGTGATGATGCCCAACACTACAGCAAAAAGATTAACGCCTAAAAATAAATGTTCTGAATCTCAGAAAGAAAGTAGAGGTATCTGACATTAATCATAATGTTTTTCTATTCTAAACAAAAGTATCTTCTTCTCTGTTTCAATGTGTTAAATTTTACGACTTAGTTATACTGTGTTTTTCTGATGAAAATTATTAACATATTGAGATTTTAAGAGATTAGAAAAATTGTGTTAAATGTTAAATGCATCTGGAAAGCAAAGTATAAACAATCCCCAAACGAAATAAATAATTTGTTAGATCTTTCAATTTTTTTTTTTTTTTTTTTCTGAAGCTGGAAACAGGGAGAGACAGTCAGACAGACTCCCGCATGCGCCTGACCGGGATCCACCCGGCACGCCCACCATGGGGTGATGCTCTGCCCACCAGGGGGGGATGCTCTGCCCATCCTGGGCGTCGCCATGTTGCGACCAGAGCCACTCTAGCGCCTGAGGCAGAGGCCACAGAGCCATCCCCAGCGCTGGGGCCATCTTTGCTCCAATGGAGCCTTGGCTGCGGGAGGGGAAGAGAGAGACAGAGAGGAAAGCGCGGCGGAGGGGTGAAGAAGCAAATGGGCGCTTCTCCTGTGTGCCCTGGCCGGGAATCAAACCCGGGTCCTCCGCACGCTAGGCCGACGCTCTACCGCTGGGCCGACCGGCCAGGGCTCTTTCAATCTTTTTAAAGTGTAAACAATATGTAATAACAGAACCTATTAGTGAGTGACTGCTACATGAATTTTGAAAAAAAATATTTTATAAGGTTTTTGCTATACAATAGGCAACATTAATTACTAACCAGGGGACCTTGGGGATCGCTTCCATGAATGCACTCTTTCATTGTGACATGGTACTGATTTTGTCAAAATCTACTTGACACATGTCTGGAATCTTTTGGTAATTTTTGTGGATTGAGATATGTTAGTAAATGTGGACAAAATTAACAATGCTTTCTATTTGCTTTATAGATTAATGACTCTGCTGTAATTTCTATGCTACATTTTATGCCAAAAATTCAGGAAGCATCTTGATAAATATGCTGACTCTTACAGCAGATTATTAAAAATGTTATAAGTAAAAAAAAATGATTGTGCTGTTTTCACATTTTAAAAAAATTGCAATTGCATTTTTGCAACATTGTGGATCATTTAAGAAGTTGATGATATTTGTACCTGACATACAAACAATGTTGATTTTTGGTTACGATTTGGTTAACTTAGTGAATTTTTATATTTGCAGGTACCTAAATGGAGGTCACATATTTGAAGGTATCCAAAGGATCATCTAAGAATCTTTTTCTTGGGAAAACTTACATACATTGTTCCACTGCTTTTCAAGTCAGAAACTGCTTCTGTCTCTGTTCTTCATTTAAAATTTTTTTATTTTTATTTTATTTTTATTTTTTTCTTGCTAGTCTTAGAAGAATTGAAATTAAATGCTGACAGTGGTAGCTGACATCACTATTTTTATTTTTCACTGTGGAGACATCAGAAATAGGAGAAATCTTACACTGCTATAAAAGGATTGTTTTGTTATAGTACTTGAATACTCTCAGAAGGTTGCAAACATCTCTTATTATCTGTAACTACTAAATTGGTTCTCTGAGAATCTATTTATACATAGGCTCATCCTAAAGAAGTCTTACATAAAAACTGTCCCTAGCATATGTTCAGTTATTTTAGATGTGTTTATCCAGCTCCCCTCCAGAGCTGAACATTTTTTTTAAGAGTTAAGTGTAAATCTCATTGTAAACCTATTCCTTCAGTAAACCAAAGTAGCATTTTCCTGCCCAGTTTGTCTTCAGTACCCATCCTTGTAAGTCCTATTATTGTAAAGGCAACAGTATATGAAGATGACATCTTAAGGGACCTTTTACATTATTTTCATACCTCTTCTACTGATATTTTAGTGATCACTTCGAATTCATTATCTCATAGATGTTTTTTGTCTTGATATTGATCTTTGTGTGCCAACTTGTATTCAAAAGTTTTGTGATATCATCCCACAGTGTATTATCATCAAATTGAATGCAGAGAGCAGCATTTATTTTTCAGAGATAATCATTTATAAATTAAACATGTGTTGGCACAATGTTTTATGTATTGTAATTACTCATCTCCTGGGTTTTGTGTGACTGTCATAAAAGTTTTTGCATAAGAGTTGAATTTGTATGTCATATTTATTTTATTCTCTGGAATCAAGTTTTTCTAGCATTTTACATTATTATATTATGATACAGTTAGACAATGATAATATTGATACCTTGGGAGTAAACACACAAAGATGCTTTTAGAAAACCATGGTGGGATTTTGGTCAACCAGAGACTAGGATGCCAAGGATCAATACCTTGGACCAGGCATTATTCTGCATGATGAAAACATAGCAGTGAACAGCACAGGCAAAGCTCCTGTCCTTGTCGTACTTACATTGTAAAGGTGGATAACATACTATGAACAAATACATAATATGTCTACAGGATGTAAATAGGGAAAAGACATAAAGACTGACGGGACAATGAGTTAAGTGAGTGCTATTTTAGGCAGGTTTATCTGAAGAAGTTCTCTGTAAAGATGACTTGAAAAGAGAAAGCTAAATTAAGTGAGAGAATGGTCTTTGGGGAAATATAAAAGAAGTGCATTCCAGTCAGAGGGAACAGCAAGTACCAAAGTTAGAATATTAACAGAGAAGTTTGAGAAATGGAAAGAAAATCAGAGTTGCTGATGTGGCACCTTTGAAGCCACAGCGAGAAGTTAGGATTTTAAGTGAGGTGGGAAAGGATTACAGGTTTTTGAGCAGAGGAGTCACATGATTTGATTTAAATTATATTTAAGTTTTATTTTATTTATACAATTAAATTTAGTGGGGTAACATTGATCAATAAGAGTATACAGGCTTCAGGTAAATATTTCTATTACATTTGACTTATATTTTAAAAGAATCATTTTGGCTTCTATGGGAAGAATGGAAAGCAGGGACACACTCAGAAGAAGTCTGGGAGACCAATTACAAGGTTATAGTGATAGTTCAAACAAGAAATCTTGGTGCCTTGGTCTAGGTCATCTAGGGTTTTTAGTAGAAATGGTAAGATATAAATAGATTCTGGTTATATTTTGAATACTGAACCAATGAGACTTGGTGATAGATAAGATATCTCTCTTATTTATGAGAAAATAATGTTTATAAAAGAAAAAATAAGAAGCAAATGAAGAAAAGTACAATATCAAGAATGTTGGGCCTGACCTGTGGTGGCACAGTGGATAAAGCATTGACCTGGAAATGCTGAGGTCACCGGTTCGAAACCCTGAGCTTGCCTGGTCAAGGCACATATGGGAGTTGATGCTTCCAGCTCCTCCTCCCTTCTCTCTCTCTGTATCTCCTCTCTCTCTCTCTCTCTCTCTCTGTCTCTCCCTCTCATCTCTAAAATGAATAAATAAAAAATTAAAAAAAAATTTAAAGTACAAAAAAAAAAGAATGTTGGTAATACTCTACTTCTTTATTTGGGTAGACTCAGAGGGCTCATGGGTGCTCAATAAAAAATTATGTTTTAAAACATTGTAACGATTAAGTATATTTTATGTCTCAAAATTTGTATAAATATCATGTGTAACTTTTTTTTTTTTTTTGTATTTTTCCTAAGTTGGAAATGGGGAGGCAGTCAGACAGACTCACAATATGCCTGACCAGGATCCACCCGGCATGCCCACCAGGGGGCGATGCTCTGCCCATCTTGGGGCATCGCTCTGCCGCAATCAGAGACATTCTAGCGCCTGAGACAGAGGCCACAGAGCCATCCTCAGCGCCCAGGCAAACTTTGCTCTAATGGAGCCTTGGCTGTGGGAGGGGAAGAGAGAGACAGAGAGGAAGGATAGTGGGAGGGGTAGAGAAGCAGATGGGCACTTCTCCTGTGTGCCCTGGCCGGGAATCGAACCCGGAACTCCTGAATGCCAGGCCGACGCTCCACCACTGAGCCAACCGGCCAGGGCCTAACTTTTTATATGTATAATATAGCAAATAGAATTAATATTTAGAACATTGAGTGACTTTCCCAAGATTTCCAAGCTAGTATGTACCACTAGCAAGATGAAAAACAATAGAAGTAGAAATGGAAGGCAAATGGAAATCACCTAACTCATTTTCACCCCTGTTTATTTCAGTACCCACTCAATCTTGATTCATACTGGTACAAGGTTGCACAGTCAACATGACTGAGGTAGGGAAGTGCTTAAAAGTTACATCAATTGCCATTTCATCATGAAGTGATATCAGTTTAGTCTTGAGTTGAAAACTGAAAATATTAACTGCCATATTCATATAATGGGAAAAAATGAAGGAACATAAAACAATAAATTAACATAAATCATAGCTGCTTCTATATAAATCATTGGTACAATTTTGGTGGCTGGTAATGAGGTACTCCTTCTCAGATGGCATACCTATATACTTCTTCATCACTCATTCCATATCACCCATTCCATCTGCCAGCACATCAATGGAATAGTGTTTCTTACCTATTGAGTGACACAGCACTTTATTTCTGCAGGATCTGAGTCATTGGTGGTCTTGCTTTTATTGAGTTGCTCAAGTTTATTATTTATTATGACTACTGGGCAAAAGAATATCATAAGTTCCCTTGTATTCAAGCAATATTTCTTGTGTCTGTTACATAAAATTTGACACTGGGAATAATGATCAATCACCCTGACAAGTAAAACGACCCCTTTCTCTGAATGTTGGTTTACCAATATTTAGAAACTAAAAATAGCCTGAAGGGTGGCACTATCTTAATCACCTGAACCATTATAGTGTTTGATAATAAAAACATTCTTCCCTTGGACTTTAGAATCTCCAAGTCAATTGAACTTCAGATCATAGAAATAGGAAACAAATTCTTCAATTGCGTTAGTAAGAATAATATGAAAAAATCCAAAACACATTCCTACCATCTTACGTAGTTTGGTACTTAAGCTCATATACAGAAAATATATTTTGGCTTTTGTTTTAAGAGGTATAGTGTATCCTGTAACACAGCACTAAAATTTACAGGCCTATCTATATGATAATGCCGTAGGTGAATCTTCAACAGAACATTCAGCTTTTCTGTCAAACCAAATGTTCTATGCTTTAAGAACAATGAATTCTGTAGACATGAGCCCATTGTTTTCTCCTTTTTCTTAAACTTCACCCTTCAGCTAAGACATCATTAGCCAGATAAGTCATAGCATACCCAGTTTTCATTTAACTTTTGTATATCCAACTTCTAAAATTAAATGTGCTTTGCTATTTGCCCCAAGATGACTTTTATTAATAGTGCACATGGCCTGTGTAACTAGTAATGACTGTAAGAATAGAAAATTTGTCCTAAGATGATTGCTTTTCAACTTAAGTAATTTTGCTCAAATATGTTATCATGAAAGCCATAAAGCAGACAGATTAGGTAAATTGCTTTAAAATTCATGTTTCTTTAGTAACTAAGAGAGTTTTTTTGTTGTTTCTTTCTTTCTTTCTTTCTTTCTTTCTTTCTTTCTTTCTTTCTTTCTTTCTTTCTTTTTGATTGTTTTGTTTTAGAAAGATTAGGGGAAAATTGGATCATACATCTAATTCAGCACAGGAATCACACCAGAATGTTCTCACATCACTGATGCTTGTGATCAGTTTCAAGGCATGTTCAAAGTTAAGTTTCTCTATCTTCCTTAGATTTTCTCTCCTAAAATCTGAAGAGACTTTAGTTTTAGTTATGCAGGTTTTGGCTTCAAAGACGATGATGAAAGCTTTGCTTTCAATGGTGTGATGATGTGAATGGCACTTACACCTTTCTGTATATGTCTTTCTGTTGATGATGAGCAATAAAAAATAAGAGTGTTTTCTTGGAGTGATTTTCAGTATCTTATTACAGGAATTGAATATATAAAGTAATGCCAGTGAAAAGTTTAGAAAACTGACCCACACCAATATACGGTGCTGTATGATTGAAGTAGTACTATTATAGTTCTTAATATCATGACAGGCTGAGGTAAATCATAGGTGTTACCTGGATCTTTGCATTTACAGGTGTCGCAAAAACCAAAATAATAGCATAAAATATTTACAAGTTTCCCCTCCAAAGATTACATATCTAATACAGGGCACCAGTTAAATTTTAATTCCAGATAAATAACAAATATATATATTTAGTATAAGTATGTCCAAATATTTCTTTGGGACATCACTATACTAAACATTATTTTTGATAAAAAATTCAAATTTAATTGTATCTCCTGCATTTTTATTTGCAAAACTTGGCAATTCTATATCCCTTCCTTGATATTGCTCTAGGAAAATTCTTTTTATAATTCACTGAGCCCTGGAATTTTATGATTCTGATTGGCTATTGTGTGAGAAGAGGCTGAATAATTGTGAATGAAGATCCATTCATTTAGAGTAGAAAGAACGTGAGAATTCTTTCTGATGGACTGTAAAGCCAGTGGCCAGGGCCACCATCACAGCTGCCTGGCCCAACCAGGTTCGCATTGGATTCAGACAGTCGGTAAAAAAACAACAGAGCCAAAAGCTGGTGGGCCATAGTCTTTAATTCTAGCTTGCACCCGGCGGGCAAGTAAAAACACACTGGGCTCCAAAACCCACTCACATTCAGTGCTCACAAAGCTACTGACTTATCCGAGTTTCCTAGAATCAAAGGTTTCTAGCTCACCAGACTTTATTCACCTCTGTTCCCCATCTCCTTCCTTCTCTCTGCACAAACTCTGCACAAACTGGCTTCTCACTCAACACTCTGCCATCTTGGCTGCTTCTCCTGGCCTACTCCACATGGTCTCCTTCTGCTCTCTGCTCTGCTCTCTCCTCTAATGATAATCTCAGGAACCAAGAGAGCAAGCTCCTGTTCTGCCCCTATTTTATAGTGTAGAAATCCAAACCTTTAATCCAATATACAAAATAGGGAAGTCTCTAATACAAAGTCACTTTCTGAGGCTTGATAGGATTGTACCACCCCACATCAAAAAGGGTAGGAAAGGCTTAATCCCAAAACCAAGCCCCAGGCTACAAGGATTCTGCCTGCCCACAGCCTACAGAGACACACATTAATATCACCTGGGCAACGGCCTACACGTGGGCAGCACCATCTTTAACAAAGTGAGCATAATATATTTTATCTGCCCAACATAGAAAAAACAGAGAAGTGATGATTGAAGTAAGAATAAGTGAGGCAGGGTAGAGATGGAGTCCAATGGTAGGTTGAAGCTTTGTCAGAAACAGAAAATAGAAGAGTTTCAGGAGGAGGTGACATATTATGAGAGGGGTAAAATTAAAATTAAATTAAAATTAAAGTAAAATTGAGTGAAGATTTTTAGAAAGATTTGCTCTGTTATAAAGCATACTTCCTCTTTGTTGTCTCATTAATAGGCTTTAGGAAATATATTACTAAGCTTTTCTATTTTTTATTTTTTTGAGGGGTAAAATGTTGGTTTCAGCTTAAGTTTTGACATCTAACTGGAACCGGCCAACTGAAGTACAGTGCATATTGATTATTCTCAGAACATGGGAACTATCTTGTCAATGGCAAAAAATACTTCCAGCCTTTGATAAAATTGGAAAATAGCAATTGACTATTGATAAATAAGAGCCATAAAACAGACACATGTTAATTTCTAAATTTAGGAAGTCATTATGCTGAAAGATCCTTTGGGGGTGTGTAATATCTAGTTCTTATAGACACACTTGTCAGTTCAAGAGTTCTGGTTCAGAGATTCCTATTAAGTCCTTGACTTACAGGCCTATGTCTGACTGCCCTTAATTACAAGTGCAAAATGAACTGTAGCTAAAAACATCATTTAGTTTCCCATTAGCATGTATATCCTTGCAGTAGAGTTTTGAATTCCTGCCTTTGTGAGGACCCTTGAAGTTTCAAAGGAGATTGTAAACTAAGAAAATGACCAATAGTATCACCATTTTCCAGGCCAGCACTATAAATCAACACATCTTTGGGATTGAATAAAACAAAGGGCTCATGAAAACAAAGAGTAAATTGATTTAACAGTAAGAAGCCCAATTTAAAAAAATATTAAAAAATATTAAAAATAAAATAAACATTCACACAACCACACATCTACAAATTTTAAAGGGTAACATTGCTACTTTAGATAGCTTCTTCATAAAAGATATAAACTATAATGTTGAACTGCATTTGGCTACTATCTCTAGTGTTCAAATCAAGATTTTGGTGTGTATCCTTCTAACCTTGAATTTGCTTCCACTTTAACTAAGAAATTACACAAGCATAAACATTTGGAATTTAATTATGAAGAAGCTTTATGTGTCTCTCCTGTCCCTTTAAACTGTAAGTTTTTGTTAGCTCAAAATTCGGGTATTCTCTGACATTTCTGACTGCTTTTGTCTAATAAAAATCTAATGAATATTTAGAGGCACTAAATATTGTCTCCATTTGGTAATGAAAACTCACATCCCATGGGATCATTCGAGTTCCATGTAACAGTCAAAACTCTAAACTTCCTTTAACATCAGAATTCCTCCCCATCTCTAGCTTGGGACAAGTGCATGAGTAAAATCTAAGGTTAGAATGGAACAGATATGATCTGCTTCTTCTCTTTCTCTCTCTGCCTTGAATTTCTACAGGGCTTTCTACTGAGATTCTTAGCTTTGCTTCTGAGGCCTCTAGTGTTGAAGAAAATTAATGAGGACAGATAGGGGATATAGAAAGTTCTCACTTAACATATAAGAGTCTGTGTCAGTCAAGGTGCTGGTAGGAAACAGGTTGCATATCCAAAAGGGATGACCGCCAAGAGTTTAAAGGAGAGAATGTTGTCAAATTAAAGGTGAAACACTCATTGCTAGTAAAAGTGAAAAGCCACTACCATACCTGAGGTTACCCATCAACAACCTTGGTTTTAAGTGGAGGAATACAGGCACTGCCAACCCAAAGCTCAGCTGGCAGGGGACCAAAGGAATAAATAAAGCAAGTTCTCTTTCATCCCCCTATGAAAATATGTATACTTACAACAATAATTTTTGAGTGTTCCAGTTACTCTTGCTGACTGGTATTTTCACTCTTTGGAATCTGAATCTTCAGAGAGGTTATGTAATGGTACCAAATTTTTATTTTAATTTGCGTTCCCTTCGTAAGTATAGATGTTGAGCATGTTTTCTAGTTCTTTTTTTTATTTTTTTATTTTTTATTTTATAAATAAATTTTTATTTTAATGGGGTGACATCAATAAATCAGGGTACATACATTCAAAGAAAACATTTCCAGGTTATCTTGTCATTTAGTTCTGTTGCATACCCATCACCTGAAGAGAGATCGTCCTCCGCCACCCTCCATCCAGTTCTTTCTGTACCCCTCCCCCTCACCCTCTCCTTCCTTCCATCCCCCCACCCCCTGTAACCACCACACTCCTGTCCATGCCTCTTAGTCTCGCTTTTATGTCCCACCAGTGTATGGAATCCTGCAGTGCTGTATTGGCCAAGAGTTTGCTTAAAGGCTTTTAATCACTGTAAAAAACAACAACAGAGGACTGGATGAAGAAGATGGGGCACATATACACCATGGTATACTATTCAGCTAGGAGAAATGATGACATTGGATCACTTCCAGCGGAATGGTGGAGTCTTGGTAGCATTGTGCGGGGTGAAATAAGCGAATCAGCATGTTTTCTAGTTCTTATTGGCCATTTAGATTTCCTCTTATGAAGTTTTTTGTTCAATACATTTGCCCATTTCTATCTGGTATTTTTAAAAATTCATTTTCAGGAATGATTTATATATTTTGGTTTGAGTCTTTTGTTAAATGGTCTGTGAAGTGTCTTTTCACTTAATGATGCCTTTTGATTATTAAAATTTTTAACTTTTATAAAGTTGAAGGATAATTTATTTTTTTAAAATAATTAGTCATTTTGGGGTCTGTTTTAAAATCTTTGCCTACACCAAAGTTATGAAAATATTATCTTATTTTTTTCATAGAAGCTTTATTATTTATCTATCACATGGGAATCTATGATCCATCTTTTGCCCTTAAGACACTTATTTCTGGGTGTTTGGCTAAGCAGAATAGGTTTTTTTGTTTTGTTTTGTTTTGTTTTTTTTAGCTCTTTTGGTGCCTGCGGCGGGTTTTGAGTTGGAGGCTTCTGCAGCAGCCTGCTGGGATGTGTGGGAACCAAAGGAAAACCAGGGAACTCACTGTCCTGCTGGTGTCCAGGCAGTTTGCCTTCCTTTTACTTTTCTGTATCTTTCTGTACTTGCTTATTACCACCAAGATTTTAGTTGTTAGTAGCAGAACCTAAGAGCAATGGGGCTACTCCATTTAAGCCAGAACCAGAAGTCTTTTTTATGGCTTTTTATACTGGCCCAAACCTCTAGTGCAAAATCTAAAACAAATTGAGATAGTTTAAATTCTTATTTTGTTCCTGGATCTAAAAAGAAATGTTCAATGCATTATTAGCATACTCTTGTTGTAGATGTTTTGTCTTACATCCAAGTTTGCTGGGACGTTTTAGAATAAACTAATGTCAAATTTTATCCAATGCTTTTGCTTCCATTGAAGGTACCCATATAGGTTTTACTTTTTATTTTGCATTGATTAATTTTCAAGTGCTAAGATAAACTTAAAGTTTTGGAATAAAATATACTTTGTCATGTGTTATTCTTTTATATAGTATTGTATTTTACATTCTAATTTTGTTAAGGATGTTTGATTTTATGATTATGAGAAAGATAGCTTTTTAAATATATTCATTGGATTTTGAATTTTATGTCTGGTATTTTTTCAGTTCAAGTTTCATTTTCTTTCAGATCTAACTTCCTACATATTGTTACCATTTCTGTTTCAAAATTATATTTTAAAAGATGTGTTATAATTTCCATATTTAGAATCCCTGTTCTGTCTATTTTGTCTGTTGTTTTTTTAGTGTTCATTCATATAGTCTTATCTCTTGTTGACTTTATCATTTTAATTTTGTAACTGACATATTTGGAAATTTATTTGTAGAAACAATTTGAGGATTAAAAAATGTTATAATCTTTTACATAGGATTTATATTTACTTCTGCTAAATGTTTAGGAACACCAGTAATCTGAGATTGCTTCAATCAATTCCCAAGAATGGATAAATATTTAAGTCATTTAAAAATAAGTCTCTGGAAACTAATCTAGGTCTATTTCAAGTTTACTCTTTTCCTATGTTGCATTCCTGAAAGGTCCTAATCCATAGTAGTTTGAACCTGGAATCCAAAGATATTTTTCCATGCCCTATGATGTTATCAGCACTGCTTCTCAGATACTCAGCATGTCAAATACTACCAATAGAAAAGTTGCCCCAACTGTTTGATTTTTGGATTTCTGTCTTCCTTTGGATATGGTATCAGTAAAATAATCTTTATCTTATTAGCATTTAAAGATATTTATATATCTTTTTAATTATATCTATATATTTCTATCTACCACCAGTTGTCTACCTATTTTTTTCTGTTGTTCTTTGTAATAAGACTAATCCAAATTATTTAATCTACTATTAAATAGAAATTTTGATTTTTTTCATTTAGGTTCCAATGATTAGTACTTCTTTGAAAGCCAAGATTATGGTTTTTTCTTTTTCTTTTTACTTCTATTTTCTACAGTGAGCATGTATTAAGTGTGATATAAATATTTATTAAAACATAAATTATAAAAGAGTAGAATGGCAGTGATCATGTTTAAAGAGCAAGTCATACAAGAAGACATAGAAAAAATATAATATATAAGTCACAGAACTCATAGTAATCATAAGTAATATAAAAAACTGAGGCCAGATTCACCTGTTCCCCATAGATTGCAGTGCCATGCTCTTAGAAGTACTCAGTTAATCTCAAGCAATAATTTTTTCAATGTATTATTTATGCAATATGATGTATCCAAAAAGAGTAAAAAAATCTTGAGTTTCCAGTAGCGATGAGGAAGAGTTGGAGAAACTGAAAATATACTTCACTGAGGCAATATATGATTTATAAGAGATTTTATAATGATACCAAATATTTGAAAATTTATTATTCTATGGAGAGAGTTATTAGTGCATGTGGCTTAAAAGGCAAAAAAGAAAAAAGAAAATTAAATAAAAATAGGAAGTTTAGCATTGCTATATAATATGGAGAGCTTTGCAAAACATAGCTCAACCTACCATTGGAAGTGTTAAGTTAAAAGGTGGATGACCATTTCTCTGGCTTCCTTTAAATAAGTATATGCATTATAAATCTATAATATTAGCGATTTTTTTTATTTATACGATTTTGATGGCAGCAGTATATAGTTGACAGTGGGTATGACCAGGACATGAAAACCAAAATGATTCTCTAAAAGGAATCAAATGATTTGGTCATTTACAAGATATAGAAGATGAAGTATAAAAGTGTAATCAAAATGACTTTTTAATGTGACTTCATACTAGAAAAAAAGTAGGATTATGTAGTATGATATTATAGGAAAACCCACATTATAAATTGTATAAGATTTAAAAATATTTGTTTGTTACTATCTATGTTTTTGTATAAATCTTCACTCTGTGATTTCTCAAACTACTTCTTTTCCTGAGAGGCGGTCATTTGTTCTATGAAATGTTCTACCTCTATAATCTGTCTTTGTGAAAAATCGTAATAACCCATGTGTGAATAACAGAAATTTTTCATTATTTCTGCCTAATTCAGTTTTTAGCTTTCCCAATTTTAGGGAAGTTCAGGCTCATTATCCATTTTTTTGGATTATTGCTGACATAATAGTGTTACTTTAGTATGGAATGTTTTAAAAATGGTATAATATTTATGTCTTATAAGATAGTTATTTTTATTGTTCTTCTTTTATTTGCATAACTCTCTATAGGAAACTTGTGTTATATCAGGAAACAGAATCATGTAATTTACAGTTTGTATGGTTTTCCTCATATTATTATGATAAACAGAATAATAGCTACTCAAATATGCCCACATCTAAATCACCAGAACCTGTGAATATTTACCTTACATAGCAAAAGGGACTCTGAATATATGATTAGTTAAGGGCCCAGATATCGGGAGATTATCTAGGACTATCCAGGCTCAGTTTCATCAGATGAGTCCTTAAAAGCTGGAGTAAGAAAGAGACATAACTACCGAAGGGTGATCTTGAAGAAGGAGAAAAGGTGCAAGGGACAAGGACTGTGTGTGGCCTCTGGAAGCTGGCAAAGGAAAGAGATGGAATTCTCCTCTAGAGCTTCTTAAAAAGAACATAACACTGCCAACACCTGATTTTAACCCAGTGAAACTGGTGTCAGACTTCCAACCTAAGAAGAACTGTAAAATAATGTTGCATTCTTTAAGCCACTAAGCTGGTGCCAAAGCCGCCATAGAGAACTAATACAGTCATGTTCTCATGTTGATCACACTATGGATTTTTTTACTCACATTATTAGTTGGAGTATAGGAAGAAGGTGATACCAATTCCAGTTACCCCTGGCTTTAATAGAAAGAGTTTTATTTTTCTCGTGGAATAAGCAGTCCAGAGTTAGGCAGTCCCAGGCCAGTGCTGCTGCTCAAGTGTATCATCCAGACCCAGCTTCATTTTAGCTTTCTGTTCGGTCATTCTTAGCAGGTGTTTTTCATCCTTATTGCTGCAGGATAGTTGCTGCTTCTCTGGGTATCTCATCCTTATTCCAAGGAGGAGGAGGAGAAAGAGAATGAGCAGGGAGCAAAATGATATCTTCACAAAGCTTTCTCCGAGGCCCTACTCAGGCCCGTTAGGTTTTGTGTCATTGGCCAGTCAACATCATATGGTCCCCTAGTTTCAAGGAAGCTAAGAACGTGAACTTCTTATTCAGGTACATTGCTACCCTGACCAAATTTGAGATTCTGTTGTAAGGAATGAGGGCTGTGGGTTGGAATTTATTATTGCCTTTTACTTTCATAGATACACATTTCAGGAAGTGACAAACCTATTGCTGGGGTTGAAAAGGCATTCCTGTACAGAGGAAAAGTAATAAAAAGTAAATTGTATATGGAGTTAGAGCTCAGGGACCATAATCTGGATACATAAATGCTAAAAATTAAAATATAGAGAAGAATTACTTGACAAAGGGATCTACAATTAAGATTTTTTTTTTCATCACTGTATTCCTCTTATCTAACCAACCTCTACTTTTTCCTTCCATTTATTCTTCCTGGCCTTTTATCATAAAAATATTTCAAAATTTAAGTTTATGACTATCTTTTGGTTCTTTGGTAGAAGTTGTCTTTGAAACTCTTACTGATAATTTTAAATACCTGTAGGTTAATATTTAGTATAAATATATTACCACGGGATAACATGGCCATAGCTAATTTAAATTCCCTGGGGTGCTTTTCAAAGCAACTTGCCAAGTAGAAGTAATGTCTTTCAACCTCTTCCAAATAAGAGGTCAATTAAACTAGATTTATAGGCCAAATTTAACCAATGCCCTTGTTTTGTAAGTAAAGATTTATTGGAAAACTTATTCACATATTGCCTGTTGCAGCTTTTGTGCTATATTGACAGATTTAAGTTGTTATAACAGTGACATATGTCCCACAGAGCTTAAAATATATACTATCTGGTTATACAGAAAATGTTTGCTAAGCTTGCCATTAATTAATCATCATCATTTTATAAGGAGTCGAGGTGGGTAGGTGATAGATTATCATTAGAGATTGAATGAATGCATCCACTATAAAAAGCTTTTTTCTTATCCTGGATGTTTATCTCCCATGTTCTTGTGACACTTCACTAGAAGTATTTCATCAGATACTTTGATTATCCCTTTTATCCAGCATTAATAGATCAGCAGAAGAATACTCAGGATTATTAATCTGGAAAATCAACTAGCAGAAAAAGTACAAAAATAAATCTCTGACAGAGGAGTAGAGAATATTACATTGTGGTTCTATTTAATAGAAACAAAAATTCAGGCAAGTATCAATATCTTGATGAATCCTGGCATTACTATAACTCCAGACTTCCACAGTAAATTGTTGAGTCCCAAATATTCTCCCAATTAAATTACAGTTATCCTGACAAGATAATTAAAGCATGATGTTATGCATTCCAAAAGAACAGGAAGTATAAAGTACTCAGAGAGAATAAAGAAGGCATATTTCAGAAGAAATTGAGTTGAGTCATGAAGGATGAGAGGAATCTGACCAGGGAGACATAACAAGGAAAGGCATCTCAGGTAGGAGGAAGAGAACATTTAATAAATATTGTGTCGGCGCTGAAATCAATGCTTTTTTGTTTCAGTTTGCTATGGCTGCCATACCAAAGTACTTCAGACTGGATAGCTTATAAACAGCAATTTATTTTCTTTCAATTCTGGAGATCAAGTTCTTGGCAGGATTAGTTTCTTCTCAAGCCAACCTTTTTGGCTTCTAGATGGCCATTTTTTCACTCTACCTTCTGTGTGTGTCTATGTCCTAATTTTCTCTTCTAATAAAAGACACTAGTCATATTGGATTAGAGCCAACACTGATTTCTTCATTTCAAACTTAATTACCTTTTTAAAATTTCTCTGTCTAAATAGAGTCACATTCCGAGGTACTGGGGATTGGGACTTCAAAGTACAAATTTTTTTTTTTTTTTTTTTTTTTTTTTTTACAGAGACAGAGAGAGAGATAAACAGGGACAGTCAGACAGGAACAGAGAGAGATGAGAAGCAACAATCATCAGTCCTTCCTTGTGACACCTTAGTTGTTCATTGCTTTCTCATATGTGCCTTGACTGCGGGATTTCAGCAGACCGAGCAACCCCTTGCTTGAACCAGCGACCTCGGGGTCTCGAACCTGTATTCTTCCGCATCCCAGTCCAACGCTTTATCCACTGCGCCACCGCGTAGTCAGGCCAAAGTACAAATTTTGAAGTAACACATTTAAGTCATACCTAATGTATTGATAGACTTACAAGTTTTTAAGTCAACTATAAGAGAAGATGTTGCACCATGGGGAAACTCAGATTTGAATAATGCCAATATAAGGAGTTTAGACTAATTTTGCAAATAATGAAGACTCAAAGATTAATTTAAACAGAGCAACATCACGATCAGAATTGCATTTTAGAAAAATAAATCTTTAGAGTAGCAGAGAAAGTTATGAAGTTAGTGGCATTAGAAACAGGAAGATCAGGATGTTAATTTTGCAAAAAACCCATGCCCTTGAAGACAGAGAGCTAAACAAAGACAGTGGAGTATTATGCATAAAAGAGGAGGCAGGTTTTGGAATACTTTAACTTTTCTGTTCTCATGAAATGGAATGCAGAGAGGATACAGAAGCTTGGGCTGCTGGATTGACAGTGGCTCTGTTAGTCAAAATAGAAATGAGTATTATTCAAGTTTGTGAATGTTTTAGTTTGAGTGCGTTTTCCTGATGTTAACCTTTTACTTAGTAGGATGAGTAATGCAGATTGTCCTTCCTTGTTGGCCAGGCCTTATCCAATCCACTGAATGGCAGCAAAGAACAAAATACTGAGCATTAGAGAATTCACTATCACTGCCTGATAGCTTCGAGGTGGGACACTGGTTTTCTTCCGCCTTCAGGTTCAGACTGGAACTTACATCATTGGCCTTCCTAATTCTCAGGCCTTCAAATTACATATCTTGGGACTTCTCAGTCTCCATAATTGCATGAGCTAATTTCTTATACACGAATATCTCAGAGAAATTGTGGGTTTGGTTCTAGACCACCACAATAAAGCAAAAATTGCTCTAAAGTGAGTCACATGAATTTTTTGATTTCTCAGTGTATATCACAGATACCTGTACACTATACTGTAGTTTGTTAAGTGTGCAACATCATTATGTCTGAAAAATTTACATACCGTAATTAAAAATATTTTCTTGCTAAAAATTTCTAGTCATCTGAGCCTTCGGTGAGTCTTATTTTTTTGTTGTTGGTAAAAGGTCTTGTTGTCTCAAACTTGATGGCTTCTGACTTGTCAGAGTGGTGGTTCTTAAAAGCTGGGGTGGTAATTTTATAAGAATAATCCAATAATGAAGTTTGCTACATCAATTATCCCTTTGTTTTATAAATTGTATTATCTCTGTAGCATGAGATGCTTTTTGATAGCATTTTACTCATAGTAGAACTTCTTTCTAAAAGGAATCAATCCTTTTACACCCTGTCCTGTTTTTTTCAACTAAGTTTATGTAATATTATAAATCCTTTGTTATCCTCTTAACAATTTTTACATCATCTTCACCAGGAGTAGGTTTGATATAAAAAAAATTACTTTCTTTGTTCATCCCTAAGAAGCATCTTCTCATCTGTTAAAGTTTCATTATGAGATTGTAGCAATTCAGTTACGCCTTCAGGATTCACTTCTAATTCTAGTGTTCATGCTGTTTCACCACATCTGTAATTACTTCCTCCACTGAAGTCTTGAACCCTTCAAAGTCATTAATGAGGGTTAGAGTTAACTTCTTCCAAACTTCTTTGATGTTAATATTTTGAGTTCTTCCCATGAATTACAAATGTTTTTCATGACATCTAGAATGGTGAATTCCTTTCAGTGGTTTCAATTTACTTTACTCAGATTCATCAGAGAAATCAGTATTTATGGCAGCTATAACCTAACAAAATGTATTTCTTAAAAAATAAGAATTGGAAGTTAAAATTGCTACTTGATCTATGAACTTCGGAATGGATGTTGTGTTTACAGGTATAAATTCATAAAATCATTAATCTCATTGATCTCAATGTACATTTTCATCAGAGCTCTGGGTGACAAGATGCATTGCCAATTAACTGTGATATTAAAGGAATTTTTTTTTTGTTTTTTGAACAGCAAGTCTCAATGGCGGGCTTGAAGTATTTAGTAAACTGTGCTATACGCAGATGGCTTTTTTTTTTTTTTTTTACAGGGACAGAGAGAGAGAGAGAGAGGGATAAATAGGGACAGACAGACAGGAATGGAGAGAGATGAGAAGCATCAATCATTAGTTTTTTGTTGCGACACCTTAGTTGTTCATTGACTGCTTTCTCATATGTGCCTTGACCGCGGGCCTTCAGCAGACCTAGTAACCCCTTGCTCGAGCCAGTGACCTTGGGTCCAAGCTGGCGAGCTTTTTGCTCAAGCCAGATGAGCCCGCGCTCAAACTGGCAACCTCGGGGTCTCGAACCTGGGTCCTCTGCATCCCAGTCTGACGCTCTATCCACTACGCCACCGCCTGGTCAGGCTACACAGATGGCTTTTTTAAGACTTTCTTCCATTTATAGAGCACAAGCAGAATAGATTTAGAATTATCTTTGAAGAGTTTAGCTTTTTTAGAATGGTAAATAAGCATTGTTGTCAAGTTGAAGTTCCCAGTTGAATTAGCCCCTAGCAAGAGAATCCTCCTGTCCTTTGAAACTTTGAACCTGGGCATTGACATCTCCTTGCTAGCTATGAAAGTCTTAGGTGGAAACTTCTACTGTAAGACTTTTTTGCCTACACTGAAAATCTGTTGTTCAGTGTACCCACCTTTGTTAATTATCTTAGTTAGATCTTCTGGATAATTTGCTGCAGCTCTTACATTAGCACTTGTTGCTTCACTTTACAGTTTTATATTGGGAAGATGGCTTGTTTCTTTAAAACCCATGAATCAGCTTCTGCTAGCTTCAAATTCTTCTTCAGTAGCTTTCTTACCTCTCTTGGTTGAAGATAGTTAGGGCTTTTTTCTCAATTAGGCTTTGTCTAAAGGGAATGTGTGGCTGGTTCGATCTTCCATCCAGACCATTAAAATTTCCTCCATATCAGTAATAAGGTCATTTCTCTTTCTTATCAGTTAAAAATTCACTAGTGTAGCACTTTTAATTTCCTTCAAGAACTTTTTCTTTGCATTTAAAAATTGGCTTTTGGGCACAAGGGACTTCGTTGTCTGCCTTTCTCAACTTTTGACATGCTTTCCTCACTAAACTTAATCATTTCTAGCTTTTGGTTTAAAGTGAGAGATGCGAGGCTCTTCTCTTCACTTGAACACTTAGAGGCCATTGTAGGGTTTTTCACTGCCCTAATTTCAATACTGTAGTATTTCAGACAATAAGGAAGCCCCAAGAGAGGAAGAAAAATCAGGAAACAGCTGATCAGTGAAGCAGTCAGAACACACACATCATTTATCCATTAAGTTCACCATCTTGTGTGGGTACAGTTCATGGTGACCCAAAAATAATTATACTATCAAAATAAGTAGTAATATTAAATATAACTGATTGTTATTATTGTTAAACATAATAACAATGAAAAAGTTTGAAATATTGCCAGAATTACAAAAATATGGCACAGGGACACTAAGTGAGCAAATGTATGGGAAAATAAGCACCAATAGATTTGCTTGACACAGGGTTGCAGCAAACTTTCAATTTACAAAAAAAAAAAAAAAAAATCTGCAAACTGAACTAAATTGAAATGCAATTAGACAAGGTATGCCTAGAATAAATAAAACATTTCTGTCTCTCTGTCTCTCTTTCTTTTTCTTTCTCTTCCCACACTCCTCCCTGTTCTTTCCTCTGTTTAGTTTTTACATTTTTTAAAAGGGTGTGAGAAACTTGGGAAAAAGAAGAGGGAGTTAGTTTTTATTTTCCTTAACTGTAAACAAGGTCTTAAATTTTTTAAAAAAGTGTAAATTGATCCTAGTCCAAGATTGGATTTTTTGATGTATTAATTCACACTATTTAGATCATTTGTATTCTGCATTGCATCAAATCAAAGCCTATTGGTGGGCTCTAATCCATGAATTAATGAATTATTTACAGTAGAGCTAGTTGTGGATTCTTTGAGGCCTTTACCATCTATTTTGTAAAAGCCTAAATGAAATATTTTAAAATATGTGGTTCAAGAGTGGTTTGTCATGTCAAAGAAGTTTAGAGTCAAACTCTACTTAGAAATAATATAAAGTTCTTTTAAGTCATAGTTACTGAAGAATGACACTCATTATTTACTGATATCTGAATTTATACTATTTTAAAGGACATGCATTTTTATTTATTTATATTCTCACCAAATTAGATTTTCTAGTTTGTTTTCTAGTTTGCTATTTCAAGCAAACTTTTAGAATTTTGATATAACTTTTTTAGGAATACAGTCACTAATGATTTCAGTATATAGAGTAAAGAATGGTCCATAGTGGTGAAAGGCTCTTAGGAGGCTATTGGCTATAAAATTGAACTTTTGCCTTTTTTTTTTTTTAATTTTTAATTTCATTTTATTTATTCATTTTAGAGAGGAGAGAGAAAGGAAGAGAGAGAGACAGAGAGGGAGAGAGACAGAGAGAGAAGATGGGGAGGAGCTGGAAGCATCAACTCCCATATGTGCCTTGACCAGGCAAGCCCAGGGTTTCGAACCGGCGACCTCAGCATTTCCAGGTCGACGCTTTATCCACTGCGCCACCACAGGTCAGGCTGAACTTTTGCCTTTTTTTAAAGATCTCTATAAGTGACCCTTCCCTTCTGTTTTGCTCACTTTCACTTTACTACCATTTTCTAATTACACAGGTTTACTTCCCAACTTCGAAGCTTTGGACTCTACCACACATACATAAACAAATCTCTGATAATTAACAAAACAATCGGATTTTTAAAAGTCTGAATAATACATGCCCAAGCTATGTGTGTGGAAGTGTATCATACAGGGTTTCTTTGTATAATGGAGTTTATTAATGTCTTAATGTTGCTATGTTATAGATTATACTTGGAAATCATTTTGTAAGCAGAAATAGAGAAACAATATGTCAGCAGTTAAAAGCACATGATTCAGTGTCAGAGAAACCTGTCTATGAGCCCTGTCTGAGGCATATATCAGCCATTTGGCCATAGGAAAATCACTTTTAACTGCTTAAACTATGATCTCTTAGTCAATAAAACAAAATAAGAAAGTACCAACTGCTACATTTGTTGTGATAATTAAATTTCATAATGTAGGAACAGTGCTGGAACATATTAAACATTCAATAAAAGTCAGATATTATTATATAGATTGGTACCAAAAACATTCTCTCCAAATCACTGGTCCTGTCTTTAAAATAATTGGTACTTATATGGATATTATAAAAGATTTAAAAATTGAGCTCTTGCTAGGGAACATCCTACATAGATGAACTTCATGTTATTTTTTATTTACTTAATATTTTTATTAATTGCTTGCAAATGTACTTGCTTAATATACTTGAAAAGAACCTAGATGGATAAGAGCCATCTATGATAATTTTTATGCTCTGTTTTATTGTGTTTTTTCATAGTAACCCTCTTTTAAAAGTAGAATTATGTCCAGTTTGGCTCAATACTATAATAAATTCCAAATTAATGGAGTCCAAATAGAGATTTTTTTACCTTATTTTATTTTATTATTATTTTATTTTATTATTGCCACCACCCATTTAGAATGTCAGTTCTGCTTAGTAGTTCTGCTCATTGATAGCAAAAAAATGCTTTTCAAAGATGAGACCTGGAAAGCCTTTTTATTCCATTTTCATTTTCTAGGATAACTCAGCTTTTACTAGGCTAGAAAAAGGCTTAAAAGATTCTCAGTCATCCACTCCATCCTTTGTAATATCAACCAAGTTAATCCCAAGAAAAAGAGCACCTCTCTCTAATAACTGAAACTGCTGGAGTGATAACAATTCAGGTCCTGAACACCCACGTGCCTCCTTGAGCTTTGACTCCAAACTCAGGCTGTGCAATAACCCTTCTATAGTCAGGGCAGAAGGAAGCTTGGCAAAGGGTAAAGATGAATGTCTTCAGTGTGTCAGTCAAGGAGAAGCCTCAAATACATACGGAGATCTACTTTTCTCTGAAGTCAAGAAACCCACTAATATAAAAGATCTTCCTATGTCTTCCTTTTCTTTATGCTACTTGAAGAAACTTTCTTTCATTATTAAAGTAGTAATTAAAGAGTCCTAGAAAAAGGGTTTTTAACAGGTTCCAGTTCAGAATCTATTTTTCTATATTTCAAAGTTTTAGCAAAAGGTGGGGATGCAAGATTTGGTGGATACCTGGTGGAAAAACCAATGGGAAACATGACTCCTGGGAAGTAAATCCTGACTTCTCTCACCAGAGCTGCCCACTGCAAGTGTGCTCCCAGCTCTATGACTCTGATGCATGCCTGAATTTATCTCTAAGCTGGCAACTTTCAAGTCCTCCTGTGTTAGGGACCATGGGAGTACTGTATACCCCCCAAATAACCCCAATATTGGTTTTCAACAGAGCTAAGGATATTTAAGTAGCAAGATACCTCATGCAAGCCCAGAATATAAGACATTTTAAAAAACTACTTTATTGAAGTATGAGTGACACATAAAGAGCATAGTTAGTGTATATGACTTGATGAGTTTCAAATTAACTGTACATTCAGCAAACCATTAACATAATCTATTACATAAACATATCCACTACTTCTAAAGGAATTCTTCTGCCCTCTTTGATTATTATTAATATTATTTTGGTGATAAGAATACAACATAAGATCTACTGTCTTAGATAAGTTTTAAGTATATCATAAAATATTATTAACTATAAGTTCTATTCTGTACAGTAGCTCTCTAGAATATTTTATCATTTATCACTGAAACTTTGTATACTTAGAGCTGCTCTGCTCTCTGATTTATATTATTTCAGAATCTCTAGTGTGTTCCATTGAATAAACATTCACTGAGGACATATCAAGAGCAGGGAATCTGTGCTGAGGACTCTGAAGTGTACACTGGTGAAGAAAGTAAGCTTTTGGTTTCCCTTTTAAAGACTAAAACGATCATGAGCAATCCACTGAGAAATACAAAAGTCTATGTAACTACACACAAACAACTTTTCTATTGTGAATTTGCCCAATATTCAAGGTTTAATAAATACCTAATGAGGAGCACTTCCTACTTGAGTCTTTTGACTTAAGATATATTTTTAGACATTTGATCCATAGTCTGTTTTACACTGAACATTGGCTACCCATTGAAATACTAATGTGACATTTATTTTTATTTATTTATTTTTTTGCTTCACAAGATCTTGTAGCTAACTGAAGATCATTTTAGAATTATTGTAGATTATGAAACAGAGCTATTTTTCATCTAATAAAATCAAGTGTAAACTATTGCTTGGACATCAGACTATAGAAATGGCCTTTATTTCAATTTGTTAGTTGACATACTGGTGTGGACATCATGTTGCAACTAGATGCTTATAAACTTCATTTTCTAGAAATGAATTTGGTTTTTCAATTAAACATTTGTTGAGGTATAACATGATCCCTAAAATATAAGCAAAGAGAGTGGTCCTGATCAATTAAAAATGTTGATAATATTATAAACTTGATTGAAATGCCAATGTGTTCTTTGGGTAAATGAGTGACAGAGGGGGGATTCTTAAGGATATTTCTTTTTCCCCCTACATTTTATTTATTTAATTTATTGTGTTTACATAGATTCTAGTGTTGCCTCGATTGCATCCCCCCTCCCCTGTACTCCCCTCAACATATTCTTTGGCCCCCTCCTAACAGCTCTCTCCCCCCTTCCCTTCAGGTTTAATTCCATTCCTCAGTTCACATTGTTTCTTGGATTCGTCAAATCCAAGTGAGGTCATATGATATTTTTTCTTTCTCTGCCTGACTTATTTCAATTAACATAATAGTTTCCAGATCCATCCATGTTGTTGCAAAAGGTAATATTTCATTCTTTTTCATGGCCCCATAGTATTCCATTGTATATATGTACCAAAGCTTTTTAATCCACTTGTCCACGGACAGACACTTGGGCTGTTTCCAGATCTTTGCTACTGTGCACAATGCTGCCATAAACATAGGGGTGCATTTCTTTTTTTGAATCAGTGATAGGGTATTCTTTGGATATATTCCTAAAAGTTGGATGGCTGGATCAAAAGGCAGTTCCATTTTTAATTTTTTGAGGAATCTCCATACTGTTTTCCACAGAGGCTGCACCAGTCTGCATTCCCACCAGCAGTGTAGGAGGGTTTCCCTTTCTCCACATCCTCGCTTAAAGATATTTCTTAAAGAATATTTCCACATGAATAACTAATTACAATCTAAGAACTGCTTTCACCATTTATATTTTAAATTTAGAAATTGACCACTGGGAATTAAAATGAATATATTTCTAATAGTTTCTGAGGATATTCACGTGGGAATAACCTGAAAACCCCATTGTAAAACATAAGATGAATGTTGTCTGATTTAGCCAAGAGAAAGATCAATGTCACCTAGGGTTCCTTCCATCACAGTCCCATTCTCTATTGAGGTCCTTACCACCCAGGAGTTTACTGAACCCTATTTCTGCTAGCCTCTGCTTTGAATTAAATAAGTACTTATGATTGCACAAATAAACACGAGATTATCTGGCAAAATATTCTACTTTTTAACCACTTCCAGAAATAATATGAAAAGAGTTTTTCAAAAAAATCAAAAGTCATGCACAATGTGTTATAGGACTATTATAATGGTGAAATGGCAAATCACTAACATTAATTATTGGACAAGTTATATCTCTTTTTTCCTCTTATACTCCAATAACATCTCATAATCAAACTGCAATGGAGCCTTATGATTAGACTCTCAGGGGTCCAAGGAGTCTGTGTGCAAATATCGCATTATTGACATCCTATCTGCTTTATCTTAGGCATGTTATCTAATCAGTTTTCTCAGTCTCCTCTGTTGTATAAAAAATGAGCAATTATCACATCTACCTCATATGACCATTGAGAAGGATTTAATGTGACAATGAATATGAAGCTCTTTGCATAGTTCCATGCATAGAAAACATTTACATACACACATAATACCTAGATTTGACTTATTCACTTTATTTTCATATCAGCTCTTTCTCCTGAAATCTTTATTTTGGTGAATTATGATAAATGGTGATTAAAAAAAAAAGACTTGGGGTGGTGAACACACAATACAATATACAGATGATATACTATAGAATTGAATACCTAAAGCCTATATAATCTTATTAACTGATATCACCTCAATAAATTCAATAAAAAAGACCAAAAAAGAAATACCAATATCTTTCTAAGTGCTAAGGTTCATAACCTTAAGCATTATCATCATATTTTGCGTTGGCAGCCTATCATTTTTCAGCCTATATGGTCTATTGCTGAATCCTGGCATTTCATTTATCCACCATAATGCCTTTTGAATATCTTCCTGTTGTTTCATCTATTCTCACAATAATCATGCATACTTCTATAGATGATTGTGAGTGTGGTGGAATCCTCACAAAGTAGGCCCTTACCTTTCCTCACTCTAATTCCTCCCACATAGAACTTCCAGATTAGTCTACCCAAAGTTTTATTTAACTGTGATGAATATTTGTCATAACCAACTAAGTTTGATTTTTACTTATACATGTATTTAGCAAATATTGATTGATGAAATGTTATAATCCAGGAAATGTTTTAATCACTAGGGTTATAACAGTAAATAAGAAAAGACCTTGTCCTGACCAGGCGGTGGCACAGTGGATAGAGTGTCGGACTGGGATGCGGAGGACCCAGATTCTAGACCTCGAGGTCGCCAGCTTGAGCGTGGGCTCATCTGGTTTGAACAAAAGCTCACCAGCTTGGACTCAAGGTCACTGGCTCGAGCAAGGGGTTACTCGGTCTGCTATAGCCCATGGTCAAGGCACATATGAGAAGGCAATCAATGAACAGCTAAGGTCTTGCAAGGAAAAACTGATGATTGATGCTTCTCATCTCTCTCCGTTCCTGTCTGTCTGTTCCTGTCTATCCTTCTCTCTGACTCTCTCTCTGTTCCTGTGGAAAAAAAAAAAAAAGAAAAGACCTTGTCCTTAGAAACCTTAAATTTGGTAAAAGTACTAGTACAAAAATAATACTATTTTTTAAAGTAACATAATATAGTTTTGCAAAATAGTAAATTCAAGTTAATGCTTATTGTTATTAATCATTTTTGCTATATTCCTAGATATTACCAATAATAATGATAAATATTTTTATAAATTATTGTTATCTCTTACTGTGTTTAATTTATATATTAAATGTTATTGTATGTATATATGTACAGGAGAAAAATCTAGAATATCTATATAAGGTTTGATACTATTTGTGGCTTCAGGTATCCAATGGGGGTCTTAGAACATATCCCATGTGGGTAAAAGGGGCTACTATAATTCCATAGGCAGGAAATGTTGAAAAACCAATAAAATGCACTTAGATATTTATAACATAAATGTTTTAAAATAGTGGGATTTTTTAGGGAGCAATCATTTCTGATACAGTGATACAGGAAAGCCTTAGGTCAGCAACATCAACTTTACAAAAAATGCCTAAAGAAAAGCCCCAATGTATTATCTAGTGCAGTGGGCCCCAACCTTTTTTGGGCCACGAACCGGTTTAATGTCAGAAAATATTTTCACTGACCAGCCTTTAGGGTGGGATGGATAAATGTATCACGTGACCAAGACAAGCTCAAAAGTGAGTCTTAGATAGATTTAACAGAGGGAATCTGGTCATTTTTTTTTTAAAACAAAACATCTTTCAAACTTAAATATAAATAAAACAGAAATAATGTAAGTTATTTATTCTTTCTCTGCAGACTGGTACCAAATGGCCCTAGGAATGATACCGGTCCATGGCCCGGGGTTTGGGGACCTCTGATCTAGAGGCCTTTTACCTCTTTCTTTAGCCTGTATCTGCCATAACACTGTCAATACATTTTCAGCCTTTTACTTAGCTATGAACTTGTTAGAGAGGCAAGAGAGTGAGTTATACATAATATATGGTAAGGCTTCCAGGAAGTTTTCTTCACTTGAAGCGACAGCCTCTTACTTTCTCACAGGAACTACTTACCTTCAATGTTTCAATTAAAGGTCTAAAAATGAAAGAAGGCACTCTGGTTGTCTATTACAGTGTTTTGTTTCCATTGTTGGAGACTCTATTCTCTACATAGTTGTCTCTCAAACTCTTTAAGAGATATGCTTTTCTTCCACTGTTTTAAATTAAACATGTGAATACTTTTTTCAGAGGTTCTGGAAATCTTTTTGAATTACAAAAAAAACCAATAAATAAATAAAAAGACATGGTGAACTATAATCACTTTCAAAAAGAAAAAGAAAATGTAGTGCCTCCCACAGTAAGAATAATGTTCAAAGTCTTCACCAAAGGAGAATAAAGACAAAAATTTATGAATCTACAATATCTTTTAGTATGTTATAATCATTCTTGTAGATGTCTTACTCTGTATAATTAAGAAGAGGCTAAATAAGTTTATTCAATAAAAACCAAAACTGTTAGAAATTACTGGATGCTTACAATGTGCCAAGTCTGACATAAAATTATATATATATTTTTTAATTTTTTTTTTTTGTATTTTTCTGAAGCTGGAAACAGGGAGAGACAGACAGACTCCCGCATGCGCCCGACCAGGATCCACCCGGCACGCCCACCAGGGGGCGATGCTCTGCCCACCAGGGGGTGATGCTCCGCCCCTCTGGGGCCTCGTTCTGTTGCGACCAGAGTCACTCTAGCGCCTGGGGCAGAGGCCAAGGAGCCATCCCTAGCACCCGGGCCATCTTTGCTCCAATGGAGCCTCGGCTGTGGGAGGGGAAGAGAGAGACAGAGAGGAAGGAGAGGGGGAGGGTGGAGAAGCAGATAGGCACTTCCCCTGTGTGCCCTGGCTGAGAATCGAACCCGGGACTTCTGCATGCCAGGCCGAAGCTCTACCACTGAGCCAACCGGCCAGGGCCGAAATTATATTTTTAATCTTCAACGCAAACCTATGAGACAACTCCTTTAGTACTCCTAGCCTACAGTTGAGAACTCTGAAGTAAAGTAAATTGTCTAAATTCAAAGAGCTAGGAAAGAAGAGGGCAGGGACATGATTCCATGAGGTCTGATTTCAGAGCCTATTCTCTTAACCATTATGCATTATCATTCTATAATACAGAAAACTGATATAGAAAATTCAGAATTCTATAACATTAAAAATTGTTTTGGAGTCTGGAATGTTTTACTGACTTAACTCTTCATTTGCTCTATAGATTCTACAATATTTTTTAAATTATTTTTATTTATTTATTCTATTTAGAGAAGAAAGAGAGAGAGAGAGAGTGAGAAGGAAGGGAGGAGCAGGAAGCATCAACTCCCATATGTGCCTTAGCCGGGCAAGCCCAGGGTTTTGAACCGGCGACCTCAGTGTTCCAGGTCGACACTTGATCCACTGTGCCACCACAGGTCAGGCTAGATTCTACAATATTTTAAGATATTTTTGTGAGCATATTATTCTTAGTACTTGAAAAAATTCAGAAAATACCAAATGCATTGTGTAATTCAAAATCAATTCATACCTTTTGAATATCTCATGACCTATTGTGAGTAATCAACAAACACTATTGGATGAATGTTATAAACTGCCATTTATTCCCTTCATAAATAAGTCACTGTGCTAGGTGCATCTATATATCTTATCTAAATCTCAAAACAAAGGATTGGCCTGACCAGGCGGTGGTGCAGTGGATAGAGCGTCGGACTGGGATGCAGAGGACCCAGGTTCAAGACCCCCGAGGTCGCCGGCTTGAGCGCGGGCTCATCTGGTTTGAGCAAAATTCCACCAGCTTGAGCCCAAGGTCGCTGGCTCCAGCAATGGGTTACTCGGTCTGCTGAAGGCCCAGGGTCAAGGCACATATGAGAAAGCAATCAATAAACAACTAAGGTGTTGCAACGCACAATGAAAAACTAATAATTGATGCTTCTCATCTCTCCGTTCCTGTCTGTCCCTGTCTATCTCTCTCCCTGACTCACTCTCTGTCTCTGTAAAAAATAAAAAAAATAAAAAAAATTTAAAAAAAACCCAAAGGATTGGTGTTTATTTTTTCTTTGAATGTCTGAGCCTTGGCCAAGTATCTCAGGTGGTTACAGCATCTCCCTAAAGTCCTCCAGAGGTTGCTGGACCAATCCCTGGCCAGGGCACATACAGGAATATATTGATGTTCCTGTCTTTCTCTCCCTCTCTCCCTTCCTCTCTCACTAAAGTCAAAAAATAAAAATAAAAATAAAAGAAATTTAAATGTTTGATAGAATTCACAATTAAAACCATCTCATCTCAGTTTTATTTGCTGGGAGGTTTTTGATGAATGATTCAACTACTGAACTACTCATAGGTCTGTTTAGACTTTCTGTTTACTTATGATTTTTACTCTTGGAAGTTTGTATGTTTCTAGGAATATTCACTTTCTAGGTTATCTAGTATTCTTGCATATAATTGTTTATAATAGTCTCTTATGATTCCTTTAAATTTGTTGGTATCAGTTCTAAAGTCTCTTTTTTAATTTCTGGCTTCAAATAGTTATGTCTTCCTTCTTTTTTTCTTAGTCTAGGTAAGGATTTGTCAATTTTCTTTAAAAAAAACCCAACTGTTGGTTATTTTTAAAATTTTTCTATTTTCTTTATTTCTGATATATTATTGTTTTCTGCTACCTTTGAATTAAATTTTTCTTCATTTTCTAGTTCCTTAAATTATAAGTTTGGTTGTTTTTTGAGACCTTTCTTTATAATGTAGGCATTTATTGCTATGAACTTACCTATTAGTACTGTTTTTGCTGCATTCTATACTTTTTGGTATGTTGTATTTTATTTTATTCTGTCTTGAGGAGTTTTCTAGTTTTCCTTTTGACTTCCTATGTGACACTATGGTTGTTCCAGAATATTTGCTTTAATATCTACATATCTGTGAATTTCCAGTTTTGCTTCTGCCTTGATTTTTTAGTTTTTATTATATTGTGATCAGAATAGATACTTAATATGATTTCCATCTTCTTAAATTTGTTAAGACTTATGACCTAAAATGTGATGATCCCTTACAAAGACCCATGTGTACTTGAGAAATATGTATATTCTGTTGTGGGGCAGGAATGTTCTGTATATCTGTTAGGTCTATTTGAATTAAAATATCAAATCATCTGTTTTCTTATTGATCTCTGTTTAGATGTTCTATTATTAGAATGGGATATTGAAGTCTCCTACTATTATTGTATTTCCATCTATTTCTCCTTCTTTTTGCCAATGTTTGCTTTATATATGTAGATATTCTGATGTTGGATGTGTATATATTCTTATATCTTCGTGCTGGACTGATCCTTTTATTATTATAAACATACTTCTTTCTCTCATGTGCAAGTTTTTAACTTAGTCTATTTTACTTGATGTAAGCATAGTTACTCTTGCTCTCTTTTGGTGATCATTTGCAGGACATAACTTTTTCACTCTTTCATTCAATCTATGAGTGTCTTGAATGCTAAAGTGAATTTCTTGTAGAAAGCATATGATTGGGTATTTTTTTAAAAAATGTATTTATTCAGTTACTTTTGATGGGGGGTTTAATACACTTGCATTTAAAGTAATTATTTAAGGAATGGATTAACTATTGCATTTGAATAGTTTTTTGTTGTTAGTTTTGTATTTCTTTTGTCTGCATTTTCTTCTTTATCTGTCTTCCTCCTGTTTTTTTTTTTATGTTTTGTACTGATTACCTTGAAGCTTATATAAAATATCTTATAATTGTAACAGTCTATATAAACTGATCACTTAAACTCAGTCCTAATTATAAGCCTCTAATGTGAGGCAGGGATTTTGGTGAGGTTTTTCAATCTTCCTACTGCCTTTGATGAGTCCGGTTTTATATCCTCTTGTAGTATAAAAGCCATTCAGTGAGTTTTAGATTTTTCACAAAGGAAATTTATCTGTGAATTGTTGCTAAACTGGTATGTTTGTGGACAAGAAGAAGGTTCAGAGCTTGCTGCCCTGCCATCTTGCTGATATTGCAACCATTAAATTTTCTTATTATTATAGTTTCATGTATCTTGAGGCAATACCGAGATTTTGCATAAATCCAGGGTGCATCATTACAATAGAAAGCAATGTAAATGGTGCCCTCTAATTGTATAATTCTGTTGTCACTCTGTTAGTATATTTTGTAGACTGAATGAAGACCTGGGTTAGGATGGGAGGGAAAGATCATGAAAGGATAGCCAGCTATTGAAGTTAAGTCTTGTCTTTAGTATCTCATTGTGACTTGATTTGTATTTTTCTAATGTCTAAGGGTATTGAACACACTTTCATGCACTTATGGAATATTTGCATATAGTCTTTGAAGAAATGTCTGTTTAAATATTTGGCCAATTAAAAACTTGGCTTTATTTTTTAAACAGTTGAACCTCTTGTATATTTTTTAATATATGAGTTGTTATATATTCTGGATATATGTAGTTTTTTTGTACATATAATTTGCAAATAATTATTTTTGCTGGTGCTCTTTACAATAAAAATGTTTTTAATTTTGATGAAGTACAATTTATCTTTTTCCTTTATTGCTTGTGATTTTGGTGTCATATCTAAGAAACCATTCCCTAAGCCAAGATAACAAAGACTTACATTTAAGTTTTCTTCTATGAATTTAATAGTTTTAGCTTATACTTAGGTAAAGATCCACTTAAGTTAAATTTTATACGTTGTTAGAGGCAAAGGGTCTAATTTCATCCATTTAGACTTTGATATCCAGTTATACTGACACTATTTGTAAAAAAAAAAATTATTCTCTATTGAATTGACTAGGCATTTTTGAAAAAAATTAATTAATTAAGTGAGGATTCCAAGATAGTGAAAGAGTAGGCAGAGGGTGCATTAGTGACTCAGTTTTCTGACATTGAAGCTAAAGCTTTCCCACACAATCTCTCAAGACTAAGATAGGGAAGATTTCACCTCATGCAAGATTCTGTAGAAACTGTCCAGACTGTGGAAATACCACATTCTAGCTTGCAGAAGCCACACCCACCGGAATCTTGGTGGCCACAACCTACAGAGGTCTGTGAAAAAAGTCAGGACAGAATGACATCAGGGGCCATTGGGTAGGAGCCATACCCACCACCCTATCTAAGCCTTGAATTGCCCCAGCCTCAAAACTCTATCAGAGGTTTTATTCAGTGGCCAAGCATAACAAGCAGACAGAGGCAGCAGGAGGCAATTGTCAGGGAATCTTTGACATTTTGCTGACTTTCCTCCAGGCCCAGTGTGGGTAAAAGCCAGCCTAGGTGTGCAGCTTAGTATTTCTATGTGCACCTACACCCAGCAAAGGCAGCCACAAATACTAGTTTGCTTGTAGCACCAAGAGGTTGCTGAGGGCCAGTCACAGAAAGTTCCCCCACTGGTCTGCACTGGGTTACCCCCAGGGAGGCACAGGAATAACACATTCAGTGGTCAATAGTGGAGAGCATTGGATCAGGACCCAACAACCCTTTCTGATGGTGTGTTCTAAGGAGGGTTCTTCAGACAACAGACTGAGCTGAGGAAATTCTGCATTCTGTGGTCAGCACCAGCACAGTGGCTCATGTGCATGGAACAGGGTGGAGCTTCACAAGCAGCAGGCTCAGGTCTCAGATATCCACCTCTGCTGGGTTAAATTCCACAGGGGGAAAGGAGAGAGGTTTGGAGCACAAACATTCAAGGTGTGGGTTCCCTGGAGCCTATAGTTGAGACCAATCAAAGTGTTTAGCCACCTTCCAGGGAGACACAGTCAGCCCCAGGGAAGGGCTCTCTTGATCTTCCTCCCTGAAACCAGGGGCTCCTCAGCTGGAAAAACTTTTGCAGAGAGGATTGTCAGCTCCATCCAATCTAAACCTGCTGCTTACTTCACTGGGGAGAAATGGAATTGAAGTATCCAGCACTCTCTGAAAGGTTAGGCTCTGGAGAAAGAGCTACATTTCCCTTACTGAGCTGCTAACTAAGAGACTTCTGAAGGAGGGGTTTCACTAACATTATATGCCAAACTTCAGCTGCACTAACCCACCTTGAAACCTATAGACAGGTTAGTGGGGGGGGGGGAAGCCTGTTTGAGTCCACACTATATAGTCTTTCTACAGAACACTCTGTTGGAAGACCAAGAAACTACAACAAGATGTGGAGCAGTTGAAAAATAAGGATGTCATATGGAGCTTGGGGCTTTTACAGAGCTGTTGTCAGCTCTAAGCAGGAGGAAGGTGATCCTTATACATATGTTGGCCCCTCCCATATTTCCCAGGTACAGAAAATGCAAACATAAACAGAAAGCAGAGCTCCAAATGGGTAATCCATAGCAGGTTACAAACAATTGCTGACACTAAACCATACCTGAATCTTGTCCAAGAAGACTCAGAACCAGTAGTGGGTGGCCGACCACACCAATGCTAGACTTAGCTAGTAAAACAAGTGGCACACACAAAGGAGGAGTCCAGCAGGCACCAGATACTGTGGAGAATAAATTAACTCAATAGGACAAACACTGCACAGCGTCTAATACTTTTTATCAAGGTTGACCCATAAAGCCAACTAACCTGCAGGTATAACCCCACCCATGAAAGGGCCAATTGCATTCAATGCTCACATTTTGCAGGAAGGTAAATATAACCCTTAAGAAACATTTCTAGAACAAGTAATTCAGGTGGCCTGGAGGTCAATACAACTAAGCCCATCTTCTTCATAAAGATGCTACAACAAATTTCAAAGTCAAAGCAGAGCTATCTAATACACAGACAATTTAGGAAGACAAAGAAATTTGACTCAAATTAATCAATAAGAGAAATCCCCAGGAAAAGAACTAAATGAAATATAAGTACCCAAACTATCAGATGCAGAGTTTAAAATAATGATTAGAATGCTCAAGGATCTTAGAGCAAGAACAAATCACCACAATGAGAACTTAAACAAAGAGATAACATAAAAAAAAGACATTGAATCTTAAAAAATAAACCAGTTAGAAATGACAAATACCATATAAGAAAATAAGACTGCACTAGAAGGAATCAACAGCAGACTGGATGAAGCAAAAAATCAAATCAGTGATTTAGAGGACAATATAAATGTAAGCACAGAAGCAGAGCATCAAAAAGAAAAGAGGCTCAGAAAGATTAGGAAACTCTAAGAAACCTGTATGGCAACATGCAGAGTGAGAACATCCACATGATAGGGGTTCCTGAAGGAAAAGAAAACAAATAAGGGATAATTTGTTTAAAGAAATCGTAGTTGAAAACTTCTAGATTGATGAAAGAAAAAGTCACACAAATTCAAGAAGCACAGAGAGTCTCATTAAAGAAGAACCCAAAGAGACCTACACCAAGACACATCATAATTAAAATGCCAAAGTTAAGAGACAAAGAAAGAATATTAAAAGCTGCAAGAGAAAAGCAGCTAATTGCCTACAGAGGAACTCCTGTAAGGATGATATCTGACTTCTCAACAGAAACACTTCAGACCAGGAGGAGTTGACAAGAAATATTCAAAGTGATGCATAACAAGAATCTACAACCAAGCCATCATTAAAATTGAAGGAGAAATAAAAAGCTTCTCAGAAAAAAAAGGCTCAAGGAGTTATTACAACCAAACGAGTACTGCAAGAAATGTTAAAAGGCCTGCTATAAAAAGAGCAAAGGAAAAAAGAAATTGAGAGAAAGGGGATAGTAGGTTTAAAGATGAAAATGGAAATAAATACATATTAATAATAACCTTAACTGTAAATGGATTAAATGTTTCAATCAAATGACATAGGGTAGCTGCATGGATAAGAAAATAGGACCCACATATATACTGTTTACAAGACACCCACCTCAGAACAAAAAATATACATAGACTGAAAATGAAGGGAAGGAAAAAATATTTCATGCAACTGAAAACTGAAAAAAAATAAGTTGGGGTAGCAATACTTATATCTGAAAAAATAGGCTTTAAAACAAAGGCTATGGCAAGGGACAGAGAAAGTCACTACACAATGATAAAGGGCACAATCCAACAAGAAGATATAACCATTGTACATATTTCTGCCCCAATATAGTAGCACCTAAATATATAAAGCAGATTTTGATGGACATAAAGAGTGAGATCGACAGCAATACTATAATAGTAGAAGATTTTAATACCCTACTCACATCAATTGATAGATCCTCCAGACAGAAAATGAACAAAGAAATAGTGGCATTAAATGACACATTAGATCAACTGGATTTAATTGATATCTTCAGGAGATTTCACCCAAATCAGCACAATATACATTATTTTCAAGTGCTCATGATACATTTTCTAGGATAGACGACATGGTAGGACACAAAACAAGTCTCATTAAATTTAAGATTGAAATAATATTAAACATCTTCTCTGACCACAATGACATTAAACTAGAAATCAACTACAATAGAAAAACTGAAAAGCATTCAAACACTTGGAGACTAAATGGCATGTTATTAAATAACAAATGGGTTAACAATGAGATCAAGGAAAAGATAAAAAAATTACCTGAAACAAATGAAAATGAACATAAAACAACCCAAAATCTATGGGACACAGCAAAAGCAGTCCTGAGTAGGAAGTTCATAGCATTACCGTCAGACTTTAAGAAGCAAGAAAAACCTCATGTAAACAATCTAACCCAGCACCTAAAAGAATTAGAAAAGAACAACAAATAAAGCCCAGAGGAAGTAGAAGAAAGGAAATAATAAAGATCAGAGTGGAAATAAATGACATAAAAGCTAAAAGAAAACAAAACAAAATATCAATGAAACCAAGAGCTGGTTCTTTGAAAAGGTAAACAAGTTGACAAATCTTTAACCAGACTTATCAAGAAAAAAAAAGAAAGACCCAAATAAGTAAAATTAGAAATGAAAGGAGAATTAACAACTGTCATCACAGAAATACAAAGGGTTGTCGAATACTATGAAGATCTATATGACAAGAAATTGGACAACCAAGGTGAAATGGATAAATTTCTAAAAACATACTACCTTTCAAACTGAATCTGAGAGGATCAGAAAACGTAAGCAGACCAATTACAACAAATAAAATTGAATCAGTTATCAGAAACCCCAGAAAACAAAATCCTGGACCAGATGGCTTCATAAGCAAATTTTACCAAACATTCAAAGAAGAAATAACATCTATTCTTCTCAAGCTATTCCAAAAAATTCAAGAGGAGGGAAGACTTTCAAGCTCATTTCTTGTGGCCAGGATTATCCTAATTTCAAGATTAGATAAAGATACTACAAAGAATGAAAATTATAGCCAATATCCCTGATGAACATAGATGCTAAAATACTCAACAAAATATTAGCAAAATGGATCTAGCAATATATTAAGGGGGTCATACACCATGATCAAGTTGAATTTATTCTGGGGAGGCAAAGTGGGTTTAACATCCACAAATTAATAAACATGATACACCACATAAACAAAATAAAAGATAAAAACCACTTGATCATACCAATAGATGCATAAAAAGCATTTGATAAAACCCAGCACTAATTTCTGACAAAAACTCTTAGCAAAGTAAGAATAAAGGAAACATACCTCAACAAAATAAAGGCTATATATGACAAAGCCATTGCCAACATCATATTCAAGAGGCAAAAATTAAAAGCAATCTCTTAAGATCAGGATCAAGACAGAGATGTGTGTTATCATTACTCTTATTCAATCTAGTACTGGAAGTTTTAGTCACAGCAATCAGACTAGAAGAAGAAATAAAACGTATCCAAATTGAAAAGGAAGAAGTAAAACTGTCATTATTTTTAAATAACATGATACTGTATATGTAGAAGCCTAAAGCTTCTTCAAAAAAACTACAAGAAATGATAAATAAATTCAGTAAAGTAGTAGCTGGATATAAAAAAAATAGCTGGAAATCAGTTGCATTTTATATACCAATAATGATGTATCAGAAAGAGAAACCAGGAAAATAATCCCATTCATAATTGCTTCAAAAAGAATAAAATACCTAGGAACATTTTAAACAGAGATTCAAAAGACCTGTACTCAGAAAACTATGAAGAACTGAAAAAAGAAACTGAGGGAGGTACAAACAAGTAGAAGCATATACTGTGATCATGGGGAGGAAGAATTAACATCATTAAAATATCCATATTACCCAAAGCAATTTACAATTTAATGCAATTCTTATCAAGATACCAATGGCATATTTAACAGAAATAGAGCAAATATTCCAAAAACTTATATGAAACCACAAAAGACCCCAAATAGCCAAAGCAATCTTGAGAAAAAAGAACAAGGTGGAAGGAATCACATTATCTCATATCAAGCTATACCATAGGGCCATAGTAACCAAGAAAGCATGGTGCTGAAATAAAAAGAATATATAAATCAATGAAACAAATTAATATTTGACAAAGGAGTCAAGAACATAAAATGAGGTAAAGACAGTCAATTTAATAAATGGTATTGAAAAATTGGACAGGACTACCTTCTTACACCATACAGGAGAATAAATTCAAAATAGATTAAAGACTTAAATATTACAGATGAAACTATAAAAATCCTAAAAGAAATCATAGGCAATAAAATCTCAGACATTTCTTGTAGCAATATTTTTCAACTATATCTCCTCAGGCAAGGGAAACAAGAGAAAAGGTAAACAAATGGGACTATATCAAACTAAACAGCCTTTGCACATGAAAGAAAATTATCAACAAAATGAAAAGAACACCCACTGAATGGGAGGACACAATCTCCAAAACACCTGATAAGGGATTAATATAAAAATTTATAAAGAATTTATTAAACTTGGCCCTGGCCAGTTGGCTCAGTGATAGAGCATTGGCCTAGCGTTCAGGAGTCCCGGGTTCAATTTTTGGCCAGGGCACACAGGAGAAGCGCCCATCTGCTTCTCCACCCTCCTCCTCTCCTTCCTCTCTGTCTCTCTCTTCCCCTCCTGCAGCCAAGGCTCCATTGGAGCAAAGTTGGCCCGGGCACTGAGGATGGCTCCATGGCCTTTGCCTCAGGCGCTAGAATGGCTCTGGTTGCAACAGAGCAATGCCCCGTATGGGCGGAGCATCGTCCCCTGGTGGGCTTGGTGGGTGGATCCCGGTCTGGCGCATGCGGGAGTCTGTCTGACTGCCTCCCCGTTTCCAACTTCAGAAAATAAAAAAAAAAGAAAAAAGAAAAAAGAATTTATTAAACTCAACACCCCCCCCAAAAAAAAACCTCAATTGAAAAAATGGACAAAGTACCTGATAGACACTTTTCTAAAGAGCACATACAGATGGTCAATAGACATATGAAAAGATGCTCAATGTCACTAATCATCAGAGAGAGGCAAATTAAAACCAGGAGGGGTTATCACCTCACATCTGTCGAAATGGCTATCATCAATAAATCAATAAACAAGTGCTGGCCATGGTATGGAGAAAAGAGAACACTTGTGCACTCTTGATGGGAATGCAGATTGATGCTGCCACTGTGGAAAGCAGTATGGAGTTATCTCAAAATGTGGGATTGCTTTTGACCCAGCAATCTCACTTCTTGGAATATATCCTAGAATCACAAAACACTAATTCGAAATAATATACAAACCACTATATTCATTGCAGCATTATTTACAATAACTAAAAACTGGAAACAGCCCAAGTGTCCATCAGTAGATGAGTGGATTAAAAACCTGTGGTGCATTTACACAATGGAATACTATGGGGTCATAAAAACCAAGGAAATCTTGCCCTCTGTGGCAGCATAAATTAACTTAGAGATCATTATGCTAAGTGAAACAAACCAGTCAGAGAAAGACAAGTACTATATGATTTCACTCACACATGGAATCTAGTGAACAGAATGAACTTACAAGCAAAATATAAATAGTTTCATGTATATAAAGCAGGGTGGCAGCTGCAAGGGTGGGAGAAAGAGGAAAGATAAAGCAAAAAAAGACAAAAAATAATAATGGACACAGACTACAGTGTAATGATTTCATGTTGGGGGAAATGGATGAGGGAATAGGGGGGATTAATAATAATGAATGAAGACGTTACTTGGGGAGTGAACACACAGTACAGAGCACAGAGATGTGTTGTGGATTTGGGCACTTGAAACCTATGAAATTATGTTAATCAGTGTCCCCAATAAAATTCAATTAAAATAATAATACCATTAATAATAATAAATGCCAAAAAATTCTCTATTACAGGTACACTTGAGTCCTAACAATGTTAAAAGAAAAAAAAAAAACTTCCTTTGGCTTTTTCTTTTCCCTTTTTCTTGCTGGATTTAATGATAATGCATGAAACTCCTCAGATTTTAGTGCAACTTATAAAAGCACATAGGTCTACTAACTGTTCCTGCCCTACATTTACTCTTTACTCTAGCCTTTTTCCAGCATGTCTAGCTAAACATTGGATGGAAGCATCAAACTATCAATTCTACTAGTTTCACAAAATACATTTCACAAAGTACATTTTCCTAGGTGTTAATGAATGCTATTTTCCCTTTCTACAATCAGAAAACTTTCTATGTACCAGTAAGTTGGATAACAGTGGGGTAAAAATAAACTAAAGAAACAGTTTTCATTATCATAGAGCCTCTCAGAGTCCTTAGCATGTTATTGTAATTTTATTTCCTATTACACTACAAAATACTGTATTACATGACCATATACAGCCACTCAAGAGACTCGCTGACACCAACTTCAATGACCAACTAAAAAGCCCAAGCATATGATGGGTTCACTATATTTAGCTGGCAGATAAGAGAACACAGAGAGAATGTATTCATTTTCCTAATCAGAACTCAATCACATGACCACATTTAACAGCAAGGAAGGCTGGAAATGTTGGCCAACACTTGGCACACACGCAAAAGAAATGGTTGTGATTGAAATCTACTGTGTTCTTTTTAAAAATGAGGGTAGCTCATTCGATTCTTTGATTTGTACATCCCACAGGTTCTCCAGTGAAGGATGGAATATGACTATATATAGATAGATATCCTTAAATCTCTTCTATAGTTAAGGATATGATGTATCTACCATTCTTTCCTCAAATTCTGTGTTTTACTCTTCATCATCTGAGCCCTTTGTTCTTCACTATACATGGGGTCCTCGGGTTACAACAGTCTCAACATCCGATGTTTCAAGTGTACAATGGTTGCTCCCATAAAAACTTAAAAAAATTGAGACGTGTTTCGTCTTACACTGTTAGCATTGCACATAATTATGGATTACATGGGCGAACTCGTTTGGGTACACAGTGGAAGAATATGCAGTACCTTGTACAGCACAGTATATTTATGTCCTTTTCCTTTCTCTGTGGTTTTTTTCTGTTTTTATGTTCTAGATTATGATTTTACAACTGTGTTAGGATATGTAAGTGACTTAGACTAGGGTGTGTTACAATTTACACCAAAATTGGGGTTACGCCACTGTCGTAGGAACGGAACTGTGTTATAACCCAAGGACCCCCTGTATATATTTAAAAAAATTATTTTTCTAAAACTTCCACATAAAACAATCATTTGGGGATAAAATGCTTTTTTTCAAGTGCTTAAAGCAAATTTTTTTTCCTCTAAATCCATAATGTGTTCATATTATCTACATTTTTCTCAGGTTATTCCTTTTTAAAAAGGACTCATATTTGTGTACTACTTTATAATTCTCACATCACTTTTATGGGCAAAATTCCATTTAATTATCATACCTTTGCTAAGAGGTATGCATTAATGTCCTCATTATATAAATAATCTGCAGATAGTGAAGTTCAGTGTACCTTGTTACTGTGACCGAAAACTAGTGTGATATATTTTAGGGAATACCTCACAGGATTCACTGGCACAAATTAAAATCAAATAACTGACCTGTGGTGGCGCAGTGGATAAAGCGTTGACCTGGAAACACTGAGGTCGCCGGTTTGAAACCCTGGGCTTGCCTGGTCAAGGCACATATGGGAGTTGACGCTTCCAGCTCCTCCCTCCTTCTCTCTCTCTATCTCTCTCTCCTCTGTCTCTCTCCTCTCTAAAAAATGAATAAATAAAGTAAAAAAAAAAAAATAAGATTGCAGTATATTTTATCTTAGTCATTCAGGGGCAATTTTGGTAACTCACCTTTATAAAATAAAATCTATATTAAAAAGGACTTATTCGTGTTTATTGCAATATATCCCTAAATTCAAGAGTATTGTTTTTAGGTCCCTGTGCTAAATACCAAGATTACAAAGAGACTTAAAAATTGGCTTATGTTTTTTATAGATCTTTAAATCTAACAGGAGAGCCAGATCTTTTCCACTTAAGATCTCTGATTAAGAAATGAAAGAAAATAAGATTAGAGAGAAAACAATAGTGATATCTGAATGTCAAGAAAAATATTAAGTTTTTAAATGTAGGTAACAGAAGCCAATTATTTCATAACAATTATCCATATAAAAAACATTTTCTTTATTTGTATACTGTCACTAGAATATAAGGTAATATTAGAGGCGATCATATGCCAATCAACTAGATAACAGATGAAATGGATAAATTCCTAGAATACTACCAAAACTAATCTCACAAGAAATAGATAATCTGAATACATACATAACAAGAAACTGAATTAACTTTAAAACTTTACACAAAGAAAAACACAGGTCCAGATGACTTAGTTTGTAATCTCTACTAAATGAAAAAAAATAACACATATTGTTAGCAAACTCAAAAAGTAAATAAATAAATAAAGAGAATACTACATAGATTAGTTATGAGGTCAGTATCATACTAGTACCACAACCAGGCAAGGAAATAAATAAGAAAAGCAACCCAAGAGCAATATTCATTTTGAATATAAAAATAAAAATCTTGAATAAAATATTTAGCAAATCAAAACCTGTAAGATAAAAGGAAAGATTATACTCCATGACCAAATGGGATCTATCCCATATATGCAGAATTGTTTAACAGCCAAAAATCAATCATTGAACTAAATGGTACTAATAAAATAAATGACGAAAGAAAGCATAATCATCTTAATAAACAGAACTTGACAAAATAGACTCCTTTTATAATAAAATCACCCCAAAAATTAGGAATAGAAAGAAAATTCCTCAACTTGATGAAAGAGATCTATGAAAAACTGACATCTAACAAACAACATGCTCTATAGTCAAAGATAGACTATTTTGACCTAAGAGTAAGAACAAGTATATCTGATCCAGTCACTTTTATTCAATACTGTGGTAGAGATACTAGGCACAAATATTAGACAAGGCAAAAATAAAATAATAAAGTAAAATAAAGTCATCCTGATGGTAAAGAAGTAAGATTAAGTCTATTCGTAGATGATTAGGTATTGTATATTGAAAAGCCAAAAGGATCTCAAAATGAAAAAAGAAAAATCTATCAGAACTAATAAACAAGTTCAGCAGCTTACAAGACCCAAGATCAATCTACAAAATTCAACTTTTATACATTATTAGTAAATAATCCCAAAATTAAGACTGCAATTCCAGTTACAATATTACAAAACATATTGAATAGTTTGGAGTAAATTTAAGAGAATAAATATAAGGCAAAATACCAGCTGTTATTTATTTATTCATTTAATTTATTTACATATTATTTTTTCTGATATTGAAAACTGACTCTAAAATTTATATAGAAATGAAAATTTCCAAATAATCAAGACAATGTTGAAAAAAAGAAGTTTGATGACTCAAACTTCCCAATTTTAAAACTTGATACAAAGCTACAATAATCAAGATAGTATGATATAAACATAAAGATAAACAGACTACTGGAATAGAATTGACGGTCCATAAAAAACCTTTACATTTATACATTCACAGTTAATTAATTTTCTTTTTTTGTTTTTTTATATTCCTTTATTGTTTCTTTTTAAATTTTTTTGTTTATTTTTAATTTTGTGTGTTAATGTGGTTTCAAGTGTCCCACTCAATATAACACGACTCAACCACCTGTATTGTGTCCCCCGTGCCCCATGCCCCATGCCAAGTCTTTTTCCATTCCCATCTCACACCATTTGCCCCCCTCCCCCTACCTCTGTATCTCCCTTTTCCCTCTGGGACTTGCTTCCCTGTTATCTGTATTTCTATGTTATTTATATGTAATTTGGCTAATCCCTTCACCTTCTTTGATCCTGCCCCTTTATCCCCCTTCCCTCTGACAGCTGTCCTTCTGTTTCTTATGACCCTACCTCTGTTTCTATTTTGTTCCTTGGTTTATTGTGTTTGATTCCACATATACGGGAGATAATATGATATTTGTCTTTCTCTACTTGGAATAGCAAAATAATCTCCAGGTCCACCCATGCAGTCACAAGAAGTAAGATTTCCTTTTTTTTCACATCTGCATAGTATTCCATTGTGTATATGTACCACAGCTTTTAAATTCATTCATCTACTTTCAGACAGTTGACCTGTATCCAGATCTTGGCTATTGTAAACAATGCTTAAATAAATATGGGGGTGCATATCTTCCTTTGAATTACCATTTTGGATTTTAAGGGTATATTCTTAAAAGTGGGATAGTTGGGTCATAAGGCAGTTCTATTTTTAATTTTTTGAGGAAACATTGTACTGTTTTCCACAGTGGCTGCAATAGTTTGCATTCGAACCAGCACCACAGGAAGGTTCACTTTCTACTCACCCTTGCCAGCATTTGTTGTTTGTTGATTTGTTGATGAGAGCCATTCTGGCAGATGTGAGGTGGTAGCTCACTGTGGTTTTAAATTGCATTTCTCTGATGATTAGTAACATTGAACATTTTTTTACATACCTATTGGTCATCTGTATGTCTCCTTTGGAGACATGTCTATTCAGGTATTTAGCCCACTTTTTAATTGGATTGTTTACCTTTCTGGAGTTGAGTATTAGAAGTTCTTTATAAATTTTGGTCATTAATCCCTTATCAGATGTATCAGGGAATGTGTTCTCTTACTGAGTGGGTTTTTTTTAAATTTCATTTTGGTAATAGCGTCTGCTTTGCAAAAGCTTTTTAGTTTGATACACAGTACTTCCATTTGTTTATTGTGTCCTTTATTTCACTTGCCAACAGAGATATATCAGCAAAAATATTGCTACAAGAAATATCACAGAGTTTACTGCCTATGTTTTCTTTCAAGATTTTTATGGTTTCATGACTTACATTTAAGTCTTTTATTCATTTTGAGTTTTTTTTGTGAATGGTGTAAGTTGATAGTATAGTTTCATTTTTTTTCATATAACTATTCAATTTTCTCAACATCATTTCTTAAAGAGACTGTCCTTATTCCATTGTATACTCTTGTCTCCTTTGTCAAATATTAATTGACCATAAAGTTGTGGGTTATATATTTAGGTTCTCTGTTCTGTTCTGTTGATCTGTATGCCTCTTCTTGTTTTTTTTTATTCATTTAGAGAGAAGAGAGAGAGAAAAGGGGATAGGAGCAGGAAGCATCAACTCGACTCCCATATGTGCCTTGAACGGGCAAGCCCAGGGTTTTGAACCAGTGACCTCAGCATTCCAGTTCGAGACTTTATCAACTGCACCACCACTGTACCACCACAGGTCAGAACTGTATGCCTGTTCTGTTGCCAGTACTAAGCAGTTTTTCTTATTTGTTTGTTTGTTTGTTTTTGACACAGAGAGAGAGTCAGAGAGAGGGATAGATAGGGACAGACAGAAAAGAGAGAGATGAGAAGCATCAATTCTTCGGGGCAGTACTTTAGTTGTTCACCAATTGCTTTCTCATATGTGCCTTGACAGTGAGGCTACAGCAGACTGAGTAACCCCTTGCTCAAGCCAGCAACCTTGGGCTCAAGCTGGTGAGCTTTGCTCAAACCAGAGGAACCCACACTCAAGCTGGTGACCTCAGGGTTTTGAACCTGGGTCCTCTGCGTCCCAGTCTGATGCTCTATCCACTACGCCACAGCCTACTCAGGCCCAAGCTGTTTTGATTACAATGGCCTTGTAGTATAACTTGATGTCAGGTAGTGAGTTACCTCCAACTTTGTTCTTCATTTTCAAGATTGCTGAGGCTATTGGGTTTCTTTTTTGGTTCCATATAAAATGTTGGAATATTTTTTCTGGATCTGTGAAGTATGACTTTGGTATTTTAACAGGAATTTTATTGAATCAATAGTTTGCTTTGGGTAGTATGAACATTTTAATGATGTTAATTCTTTCTATCCATGAACACGGTATATGCTTCCACTTCTTTGTATTTTCCTCAATTTCTTTTTTCAATGTCTTATAATTTTCCAAGTACAAGTCTTTTACCCCCTTGGTTAAATTTATTTCTAGATACTTCATTTTTTGATGTCGCAATAATGAAGTGAATTGTTTCCTTAATTTTTCTTTCTGACAGTTTATTGTTGGTGTATAAAAATGTCACTGATTTCTGAATATTAATTTTATATCTTGACACTTTACTGAATTCTTTTATCAGGTCTGGTAGTTTTCTGGTTGAGACTTTAAGGTTTTTTATGTACAGTATATCATCAACAAATAATGACAATTTTACCTATTATTTTCCAATTTGGATGTCTTTTTGCTTTGTTTTGTTTTATTTTCCTTATATTGATTTTAAAGAGTTTGTTATATATTCCAGTTTTATAATATTTTGTTCCAGTCTGTGACTTGCTTTTTCATTTTCTTACCAATATCTTTTCAAGAATATTTTAGAAAACAAATAAGTTTTTAATTTTGATGATGTCTAATTTTAAATTTTTATATATAACTTTGTATTTTTTGCATCATATCTAAGAAATCTTCGACTGACCCAAATTTTATAGTTTTAGGTTTTATATTTCAGTCTACAATCTATTTTGGCTTAAATTCTATATGTTGTGAGATTGAGGCTCTTTTTATTTTATTACTTAATTTTTGGCATGTACATATTCAATTGATCCAGCACCATTTGTTGAGAAACAGCCTTTCTTAAATGAATTATCTTGGATCCAATAATGTAAAATAATAGACTACACATGTTTGGGTCTGTTTGGGTCTTTGTCTGATTTCTCTGTTTCCAACTATTAACATTTTGAAATTCAAATAGAGGTACATATGGTTTTATAGAACTGAAATTACATCAGTTTTTTATTTATAGTTTCCTTCTTTTATTATATTATAATTATCTCTTCTTGCATAAAATAGTATTTTAAACTATATTTTAATGTTAAATATATTTTTATGTAAGAATTTCATGTTATAGATGAAATAGAATATCAGCTTAATATACAATAATATATTAAGATGGACACATTTTTAATTTAAATGTGTTTTTTCGCCTTAAATAAAACTAAATAAAAGTTAAATGCTCCTAAAAAGCATTTAAAAATAATGTTAAAGTATAAATTCTATCAGTAGTACATAAACACAAAATAGAACTGTTTTCAATGGAAGATTGATACAGACAGGTTTGACAGGATTATGTAGATCTGAAAAAACAACCACATTTGTTCCTTATGGTACATCTAAAGTCTCACTTGGTTATGGAAAAACAAAAACAACTAAAACAAAGACACCTCATTAGCAAAAGCTATAACAATGAGCACCAGAGCAAGGAACACATTTTCAGCCTGTCTTCTATAACAGAGTACAAGGTATTTCATGTGCGGTGCACATCAATTTCTAGGTACATTCCTGCCAGCTAGAAAGCAAGGCTATAGATGTCCAGCTACTTACTCACTTTTTCCATAGCAAAGAAAGAATATTATAGCAAAGGCTGATCTGCAAAGGAAATCCTTTTAGATTTATTTGCATATCAGAAAGCATCTCAGCCTTGCCTGCTTTCATTGTTCAGAATTGTCACATTCTTCTTTTCTGTGTGTACTTCTTTTCTGTGTGGCATTTTTACTGAACAAAAGAATCAAACAAACATACCAGTATGGGATGACTTCCTGTCCTAAAGCACATCTTCAGTACACTTTGATCACAGACCCTCTGCATTAGCATTCTGTATAGGAGTAAAAGAAAAGGTATTCATACTGCAGAAGGGAAACTTGCCCAAAGTTTTAATGAATTATTGTTTGTTCAACAATTGTCAGGTGTTTGAAATCATTCTGTTGATAGTACAGTACTATGCATGTTTCATGAGTGGCAGTTAAACCTACATACAGAAGAAAATCTAACTTTATATAATATACTATTGTACATTTTAAAAATCTGAACACTTCTGTTAACTACAGTTAAAATGAATTGACTTCAACCTGATTTAGAATCACTTGCTTTGATTCTCAAACATTTTAGAAATGCTTCTATACAGCTACATATTAGTTAAAAAATTGAAAGCAACTGTAGAATGAATTGTAAAAATATACACACACACAAAAATCTATGTTCACCATAAGCCCATGTAGAACTATATATATTCATTCAATTACTGTTTTCTTTATTTCAACTCATAAAAGCTTGGGTAATTACTAAGGTTGATGTTGACAGAAATATGCTGAGGGAATCATTGAAAGCCCAAAGGACAGTAAAGGCAGCAAAGGCCGGCATTTGAAATGTGGCTTAGTCTCTGAAACCAAATTGTGGAAACTTACAAACCAAGGTTTCACTAAAGGGAATCCAGGGCTTCTATGCAATATACTTAGAAGTTTGTTTCAGAAAATTCAGTTTCAAAATTGCATTAGACATGCTTAGAAATGTATTCATGAATTGGAGATTGTTTGAGATTTAGTTATTTGTATCTTCTTCATAGTTAAAAGAAAATGTTACATTACAAAATGTCACTCCTAAATATGCAAAAGAAAAAATTTATACAAACTACAAGTTCATAATATTTCTTGAACCTAAAGTGGAACATCAACTTTAATTAATTAGTCTAATGATATTATAGATCACTAACATAATGACACTGAAAGGGGGAGGGAAGAACAGAATTAATATAATTAATTTTTGAAAACAGTATTTTGATTATACATTATAAGGCTAAAGACAATAATAACTGTATAAAAACTGTGCTTGTAGTAGTGAATACATTTCTTTCATTGAGGAAAAATTGGATAGCTGCAAAATATTCAAGTATTTACAAATTATTTATTAAATATAAAGGAAATCTTACAGTAGAAATGTTTGGCCAATTAGTCCAATGTTACTTGCTGCCTTATTTTATTATTTATCATCTCTCTATTATCTATCTATCTATCAATCATCTATCTATCAATCTACAGAGAATGATATTATATGAAAGTGCATTAACTAAATTTTAACATCTACTATGTGTTAAGTACTCATTTCAATAATAGGAATATAGTAGTGAAAGAAATTATATAAAATCTTTGCCTTCATGTCATTATATTTAGGAGATTTTGTAATATTTGTTCATAAATAATAAACAAGTAGATTGTATGACAAGTATTAACTAAAATTTAATTACATAAGTATTATCTAACAATGCTTTATTAACATAAACTTATTTTTAGTTTATATAAATATAGAAAGTGCAGTGAAATTAAACTTCTACTTACATCTTTGTGCAATTATGTATCATACATATTCAAGACTGGGATAGATATGAGTTAAAAGGTAGGCTCATTAAAAAGCGTATATTCTCATATGTAATTATCTGGTCTTTTGTTCATATTTGTTTTTTGGAGTTTGACATTATAACCATGTTATTAATGTCCAAATGATTCCTGTAAAGAATTTTGATTTTGAGTAATTTGACTATAGTTAGAAGTGTTCTTTTTTTGCTTTTTAATTTTGGGTAAAATTATCTTTATAAAATTTAATTACATAAGTATTAACTAAAAGCATCTTTATTGTAAATATTTTAAATAATAAATAAGTATTCAAAATAAAGTATAAAATAGCTTCATATCTTTTTCTAATTTTACTTTATTTCCAGGGATAATTACAGGCAACAGTCTGGTGTCCATAGTTACCTTCTTCTATATTTTTCCTGTTTGAGCTGTCATTGTCAAATTTTGTTAAGATATTATGCTAAGTTTGAAATAAATTAATTAATATGGAAGATTTACTGTTTCCTATATATTTTCATTCAATTAAATATTATTTAATTTATTCATACAGTAAATATTTTAACATCTACTATGTGTTAAGTACTCATTTCAATAATAGGAATATAGTAGTGAAAGAAATTATATAAAATCTTTGCCTTCATGTCATTATATTTAGGAGATTTTGTATTATTTGTTCATAAATAATAAACAAGTAGATTGTATGACAAGTAAATTATGATCACTGATTGTGAGAAAAACTCAGTGATAAAAGGTTGGTAGTGTTAATGTAGGCCATCACTATTTTAAACAGAGTGGTTGAGGTCAGGTGGTAGGCATAATAGCTCCCCAAATATGTATACACTCTAATCCCTGGAACCTATGAATATATTGTTATATAGCAAAAACAACTGTGCAGATAAAATTAAGGTTATAGACTTTAAGATAAGGAGATTATTTTGGGTTATCTGGGTGGTCACAGTTTGATTATGAGTCCTTAAAGCAGAGAACTTTCTCCAGCTGGAGGTAGAAGGGAGAGTCAGAGAGATTGGAAGTGGGAGGAGACAAAGACTTGTTGATTTGAAGATAGAGGAGTTAACATAATAAGGAATGCAGTCAGCCTAATGGCTGACTGACAACCAAAGAGAAAACAGAGATGTTGGTTCTACTGCTGCAAGGAACTGGATGATCTTGGAAGCATAGTTTTTCATAAAGACTCAAGGTAAACACCTGTACTGTCTGATACCTTGATATTGGGTTCAAGTTCAAAGGCAAGGAATGGAAGGCTGTGAAAGGCTGGAGCTGGAAAACAACATGTGGAGCTTTATGCAGATAGGACATGCTGTATTGGCACTGGCAGCCAGATGCAGTATGGCTGCAGCAACAGCAGCAACAGCAGCAACCTGACACAGTGCACAAGCATTTTAAAGTAAAATCACAGAAAGGTGGCACCAAGCCATGATTTAAAAAGTGGGGGTAACATTATCAGTTATATAAGGTGGGCGTGCATGTGTCCCATCCCCGGCCTGTTTTCCTTAGTCATGTATGGCTGGTTCTGCCATAGTGATCTATCCACACTGACTCCTTCTTGTGCAGGCCATTTACCAATTCTAGGGAGACCAGCTTCCCCACACTCCACCCCTTAAACAGTCTGCACTTGGGAGGGTACATGAGCCTACAGTGCTGCCCTTTGAGCCCAGAGGCCACAACAACAATATAGGGAGCAGTAGCTTATTACTAGGAGGCCGACCACAAAAACCAGAGAAACTATAGTCCACCTCCAGGTGGATGTTAGGTCATTCTACCATGTCTGAGGAGGGTCCTGAGAGGACCTGTATAGTTTGCACCTCAATATCTATTTCTGGCAGAGCTTAAGTTACATTTCTTTAATTACCTGGTATATATAAAATACATACAACACTTTACATGGAGGATAGTACATGTACCTCCTTGGGCAGCTGTCATGAGATCCAAGGCCATCTTATTTTGTAACACTACTTGACATATCTGAGTATTTCATCCATCATCAGATTTAGGGCCTGCTGGGTTTGATTCAAAGCCCGAGCTGTGTGCTCAGCTAAGGCTGTCACCTCTAACTCTACTTTCCCTCCAGGGAAAAAGACAGCTAAAGGATAAAAACACTAAGCAGTATGTTTCTCTCTATGCCAACAGTGGTACACCATGTGTGGGATTTCTGGCAGGGTCTTCAGGACATGCCCTACAATATAAGATCTCCCCTAAGTACACCTCCCAGTCCAATTGGTAGGGAGATATGGCCATTCATTTGTACACCATAAAAACCCACATATAACCTGGGGGTACAATGTACCCTAGTTTGGTGCTGGTGAACTTTTAAGCATTCTACCAGAGGCCAGGCTTTGTTACAAGGGTGATATTAGCACACAGCTCTTTGGGGATCCACCCAGCCATGCAATTCCTGCCTCCCTTTGCTGCTCTATGCAATGGGAAGACTTTGTATGAAATTCTACTTGCTCCTTCAGAAGCCAACCCCACCTATTGCAGATTGTGATAATCATGTTGTAGCAGTGTATCAGTAGCATGTGGCATCTTAGACCACCTGTTGGACAGGTCTTGAGTAGCTAGCCAGTACCAGTTGTCTGCAGTCGCTAGTTGGATGCTCCACAGGCAGTTCAGTGAACACCCAGCAATGAGACACATTGTACACTTGAGCACAAGTGTGCATCCAAGGCATGATGTTGTGGCTGAAATCATCCTGGCAAGAAAGACAATATGGAAAGAAACACCATTATAAGTAGGTATGTTCCTCCGGCAAGATGTAAGCTACTTTTTCATCATGAGATAAGACAGTAACAGGCCAGGCAGTAGGGAATGTCCTGGTCAGTGATACCATACTAGTTCCCCCTAAGGATTTGTGTTGTGGGAGCAGGGAACAAAACTGGTATATGGGTGACAGGCCAAACAGTCACAGTGAGGGTGTTTTTCAATAAATTACCCTTCTAGTGCTGTGGGGAAGAAACTTTAGTATCAGGGGCCAAATGATAAGAGAGGGGGAGACTTATAAATGATACTCTAGCCCCATCTCCCAGGGAGTTACTGAGGCAATCCAGGGAGCATCAGAATCAATGGCTATCCATGACCATAGGGCATCTGCAGGGCAGTTTCTTTGCTTTAGCAAGTCATCCTCTGGGCTTACTTTCAAATGCAGAGCTTGGGGTCACCCCTGTAGATTCCCGTCTACTAGGGACAACCCTGTACATCTGGGCTGCTCATTGAAGAGGCACATAGTGGAATGTATGCACTGTGTCTGCCCCTTCAAGCTGGGACGATCACACCCCAATTGTAACGTTTTCTTTAACAATTCATTCTACCATTTAATCATTCCTGCTGCTTGGAACCTATAGGGGACATGGTGTTGCCAGGTCACATTCATCTCCTCAGCTCAGGCTCATAGCAAGCACCCTTCAAAGTGGTTTCTTCATCAATACCAATGCTCAAGGGATGCCCATACAGGGCACACAGGTATTTCAAAACCCATATATCAATAGTTGTCTCCTGTGTGGCCTTCTTGGCAGGGTATGCAAACAGAAAGCCAGTGGCCATGTCCACAGCTGTCAAGGTGTAAACACGGCCTTCATCTGCAGGCAGGGTTCTATAAAATCTACCTGCCAATGTTGCAAAGGTGCTGCCCCATGGGCTACCTGCTTATTCTTGGGCTGCAACCCAAAACTCTTGGGGTGCGTCCTTGCACAGGCTGGACACAGTCATGCCACTTGTAGTGTATCCGTGGGGACCACCACAAATCCCCAGTGGTGGGCTACGTGCAACATGGTTCTGGGATCAGCATGCCCCAGGTGCCGAAACAACTATATGGTGGTGTCTGTTGTGGGAAAGTGGAGACTACGTACCTGTGCCATGGCATTGGCTTCATCATTTCCTGGGCTTCGGAGGAGTTGATGTCCACTTAAGTGGTAAAAAACACCTTTTTTGTGGGACCCAGAACCCACAACTTCTGCCACATAGCCTGCCCCCAGACTAGGCAGTGCCTCACAACCACTTCTGTTGCTCCCACTGCGGGAGCCACAATGTATGACCTCAGTACACAGCTCAGCTGTTCGTACCAATATGTACGGCCTATTTTCCTTAGTAGTAACTATCCATGCTGCCCATAGCTCAGCCCATTGGCTGCTTTTCCCTGTCCCTGATTTGACCCACATTTTGGCCATGTCTAAGCAGAAGGCCACTGTGGTCTAGCTGCTAGGATTCTTATGGCTGGACCCATCTGTCTACCAGGCCTCTGGTGGTAAGGGAGGCATCCTTTCACATCAGGGACTGGGAGTGACAACTCCCTGCACAGGATCCAGCAACTCTGCAAAGGTAATGGGGCCCAACACTTGTTGCAGCTCCTGGATCAGAGGGCTAGGGTTCAGTACAATTCTTTGTTCCAGGTGGGTACTCCACTTAGCCAGAATAAGGGTTAGTGCTATGCTCAATTTGAGCATAGACATCCATGAGTGTACCCATCCAACCATAGAGTAGGCACTGTGGACTTGTATCTGCCCTTGCAAGATAATGGATTTACAGACCTGTGAGGTTGTATAGATAGCTACTAGCTGTTTCTCTACCGAGGAGTAGCAAGTCTTAGCACCTGTACATAATTGGGACTGGAAACCTATCCCAAGTGCACTGTTGCCTGGTTTTCAGCCATGGGCCCCACCTAAACCCATCAGGGGATGCAGTAACATCTAACTGGAAAAGCTTAGTGGGATCAATCATTTGTAGGGCCTGTGCCTGGGCCACTGCCCACTTGGCATCATTAAAGGTCTGCTCTGTCTCTGAAGTCCACTCCCAGACTGCCTTCTTCTGACACTGTAGTACAGAGGGCAAATGGTCTGGGTTAGTTGGGGAATGAACACATGCCAATACCCCAACAGACCAACAAAGTTTTGTAACTGTTTGGCCATTTGCGATTTGGGTATATGTTTAGACTTTCACTGCTTTAGGGATTACTTTGGTCTTACCTGACCAAAGTTGTTCCAAAAACTTGACAAATAAACCAGGTCCTTACACTTTTCTCGCATTGATGGTCCAGTCCCATGTTTATAGGGCACCTTTCAAACTCTTTGTTTCTCTCTCCACATCTATAAGAGAATTAGAGGTTAGCATTACATCATCAATATAGTGAAAGAGACCCACCGCGGGTGGCTTGGCCCATGAGGCCACCAAACCATGGCAAATGGTTGGGCTGTGCAAATAGATTTGTGAAAAGACAACAAAAGTCCATTGATGCCCTTTCCAGATGAAGGCAAACTGTTCCAGGGTGATGTCAATAGAGAAAAAAGTGTTGGCCAAGTCCACTACATAATGGTAGCATCCCAAAGTCAGAGTCAACCAGTCCATTAAATCCAGCACCAATGAAATGGATACAGGAAATGGAGAGTCACCTTGTTCAATTCCTGGTAGTTAACTGTCATGTGCCAGGTCCTGTCAGGCTTCTTCTCTAGCCATACTAGAGAATTAAAGGGGCAACTCAAGGGCCATATTATCTCAGCTTTCTCTAGTTGGAGGATAGTCTCCTATCTCTTCATGTCCCCCAGGCAAACAATATTGATGCACCTTCACTATTTGCCTGAGGGTAGGGAGCACCACAGCCTTGTGATGTGGGTGGTCTCTTAGGACTGGCTATATGGCTTGCACCTGCAAGTGGAACTCTCCTTGCATGGTGGCAACTATAATAAGCCCTTTCAAAACATCCATCCCTAAAATATACTCCAGTATAGGGGCAGCATACACGCACTGTGTGAGCTCACAGTGGCAAATGCCCAATATGAATAAGGCCTGTTGCATTCAAACTGTCCGGTCACCATAACCATCTCTGGACCCCAAAAACCTCTCTGGGTTTCCATACAATAGACTACAGTCTGCACCAGTGTCCATGAAAGTCAGGACGTGCTAAATATTTTAGGGGGGGGTCAATAGTTAATTCAACATGTGGCCTTTGGTCTTCTGGCGTCTCCCCTAGCTGGGTGCCTCAGCCTGACCCCTAGTCAGGGACGAAATAATCCTCAGGGATTTCTCAGAAAGACTTAGAGCCTTAGAGAGTATGCAGAAGTTTTCCTGGCTCCATGCTTGGTGGCCTTCCAGAACCTCTGTTCCTTTGACAACTGTTGCCACAAGACCAACAGGACATGATCATCTATTGATCTATTTATTTTTTGTCTACCCTGGTTGCTAATATATCAATTTACATTTGCAGGCTGGAGAATTTCTGGGGCTCCTCTCTGTTAGGGCTCACCTAAGCTCCTTTTGTTTCCCCATTCTGCCATATGCGATGTGTCATTCTACGACCCTGTCATTTGATCTCCACATTATCCAAGCCCACTATGGCCATTGTTACTTCATGTGTGCATTGATCCACATGTGGTGTGAGGATGGGCACCAGAAACTCAAATGCTGCAGGTGGCTCGTAAGCCAGGATCAAGTCATTCATGCAGGTGGTAAAACGCTCATCATTTGACCCCTGAAGGTTCAAATTAAACATTGCATGGTGCATACCCATCTCCGGGATCACCTACAGCAGATCAACGTAGGTGTTCCACTTAGTCACCCCTTGAGAAGTTCTCTGGAGTCATGCTATACTCTATGGGCTAAGTCTATTAGCAAGTTCATTGGTGATCACCCTGGGTGCTTCCCAAGTGCCAGCTGATCTGCAATTGCTGTCTCAACGATGGATGTATTGAGATGGAGGCCAGCTTCTCCATTTCACCCAATGATAACTTCAGACTGCCTGCTCCTTCACCCTATAAGTGAAGAAATCAAGCCCGGAAGGGCTCCCAGATGCTACTGGCTCTGCTTCCCGAGCTCCCACAGCTCAGTGGGAGTATAGTGTAGGTAGTAAATTCTGTTACCACCAGAGGTGCCCCATGGACCACAACCCCGGGCTGGAGGCTGGTCATGCTCCAGCCTCCTTTTCACCACTGGGTTGCATGCCATTCTGGGCCGGGACGGGGGCGGGGGAAACCTCCCAACTGGGCTCCAATCCCAGGCTCAACAGTATCCACAGAGTTTAAGTCCTCCAGATGAGTGAGCTCTTGCTCAAAAGCTCATACATAAGCTTCCAGCCATTCCTCCTCAAGCCAGAGTGCTTTTACGCTGCTGCTTCAAGGCCGTGAGGAACAGCCAGCCGGCTCTGCCAGCTGCAACCCGAGACTTCTCAGGAATCGCGTCTTCAAGGACACACAGGGCCTTCTTCAAAGTCTGGGGGCTCCCATCTACCTTCCCCAACTCCTTGAATGCATAAGATGTTAGGACCGCAGCCATGGTGCATCACAACGCAGTCTGAGGTCACATGTCCCCGGGCGGCGTGGTGGGGACATTTACCTCACTCTGCTGGCTACACCAAATGTTGAGTCTGAGTTTGGAGGCCAAAGACGGAAGGTTGCTAGGGGCTGGGAGCTGGAAAAAGTTGAGGGTGAGCTTTAGACAGACAGGATGTGCTTTATTGGTAGCGGCAGCCAAATGCAGTACGGCAGCGGCAACAGCTGCAGCTTGACACAGTGCGCAGGCATTTTATAGTAAAACCACACAAAAGTGGCACCAAGCCATGATCACAAAATGTGGGGGTAACGTGATCGTTTATGTAAGGTGGGCGTGCATGAGTACCATCCCCCGCCTGTTTCCCTTAGTCATGCACAGCAGGATCTAAGTAGCTGACCTGTCCTTACTGACTCCATATTGTACAGGCTGTTTACCAGTTCTGAGGAGACCAACTTCCTCACACTTGATCTGGCCTGCTCACACCTAGAGGAGAGAAAGCAGGCTGGCCTAACTGGACTTCTGATACACAGAGAAGTGAAGTAAGAAATTTAGGTTGTTTTTAAGCTGCTAAATTGTGGTTATTCATTACGGCAGCAATAAAAAACAGTCTCATTGAGGAGCTGACAGTTGTACTAAACAGATGATGGAGATCCACTTAGTTATATGGGAGAAGGGCATTCTAAGTAGAGATGACAGCAAGAGACGAGACCCTTAAGCCAGAACATACATCGCATGTCACATTAAGACTACTAGAATGGTGTCACTAGTGTCAAATGAGAGAAAAAGATAAGGCTTCAAGGTGGAAGGATAGAGCAAAAAGGACAAAAAATGAACAAATAAAAACCTTGCTACAGACAATAGTGTGGTGGTAGTTGGACAGTGTGGTGAGGTGAAGGAGGGGAGAGGGGGGATAAATGCTGATGGATGAAGACTTGACTTGGGGTGGTGAACACTCAATATGGTATACAAAGATGTGCTTTAGAATTGGGCACCTGAACCTTGTATAATTATGTTAACCAGTATCATCTTAATAAATGCAATTTAAAAAAATCATATGAAAATGATAAATATGTGGGTAGATACAAAAATATGCCCTGAGCCCCTTGTACTGCTGGAGGACACAGCCAGAAGCTTGAAGTCTTTAAGCTAAAGAGGGCCTTTAATGGAAGCCCACCAAGCTGGCATCCTGATCTTGGATGTCAGGCCTCTGTAACTGAGTCATAAATTTCTGTGTGTAAAAGCTAAAACGAAACAAACAAACAAAGATAAAAAGAAAAGCATTTAATTTATTTGGAGTCCTGAATTTCAATTGAGGAACAGATTCTGCCCGCAACCAGAAGGTGTTCTTTCCAGAGATTAGGTACAGGGGGTTTTAAAGGGGAATTTTTTTTTTAAAGGGGGGCATTCAGGTTATATTAGTTTATCAAGAATTATGATTGGAGGCAAATTTATCTTTTATAAGTCCTTGGTTACTTATGAACATTTTTTGCCATTACTTGGAAAAAAATGTTTTGTCATAGTTCTTGAAAAGCACAGCTATTTGTACAGTTCTTGAAGTTTTTTTTTTTTTTTTCCCCAGCAAATAACCTATTTTTGACAAGTCAGCAAGGACAATAGAATTTGTTTTGTTCAGCAAGATGGAACCCAGAATACAAGATGATGACACTGTGGTCCTCTATTTTCACATTAGACTAATGTGAACAAGAGGAAGAATCAAAAGAGATTAGAATGAGAGAAGAAACAGGAAGTCAAATCATTTGAGCCTTCTGGATACTTTGGGTATTTTTGCTTAGAGTGAGACGGTAAAGCTTTGGAAGGTGTCTGAAAAGAATAATATGAATATATTCTCTGAACTATATGATATTTTGTAGAAATGCATTCTGGCTGCTTTGTTGCAAAAGACTATAGTGTGCAAGGGGGATAAAAACATTTTTTTTTTAAATGAAGCAAGGTCAAATGTTGGAGAATCAGTGAGGGGGTTACTGGATAGCCGGATTGAGAGATGATGGTTTACACCAGGGAGGTAGGATGGGAGACATGAGAAAACGCTGAATTTCAGAGAAACTGGATATATTTTAAAGTACAGTCAGGATATATTGGTGTAATAGATGTGTGGTGTGAGAAAAAGAATGAATTGTGGGATGAAATTTATTGGCTTAAGCAAATTGAAAATATATTTTCCATCAGTTGTAATGAGAAGTCATGCTAATGGAGAAGGCTCAGGTAAGGGCTAAGGGTAAAATAGAAGGGCCAAAGAAGGTCAACTCTGTCCAAATCTGGCTACTACATCAAGTACAACAAGGGTTGAAAATTAAGTAGTCTGTGATTATCTTTTCCTTGACATATAAAGTCAGACCTGGCTCAAGTTTGGAGTTTAACCCTTTAGAAACTTTCTCAAGTGTATATTCAAGTTTTATATCTCTCCTTCAGATATTTTTGCTAATTGATATTCTTTTAAAAAATGATCCATTTCAATCTAGTGTTCATATCAATTTGCAATCAATTGTACAAACTATTTTCATTTATGGATGTGTGTGTACCTATATGTATATATATGTAAATATAGAAATAATACATTTTATCTTTTAAATAATTATATATGTATAATATATAAATATATAAAATACACATATACACATAAATATATACTGCTCACAAAAATTAGAGGATATTTCAAAATGAATATGAAGCAATAAAAAAAGCATTTGATTTTTTTTTATTAAACAAGAATGTGAGAAAAGCAAATGACAAGTCAAAGAAAGTTGTTCTGTTATGCAAATGAGATGCAAACTCAATTATCGTGATTAAGTAGCAAGTGACATATTGGTAGGGGTGAACAGAAGCTTGTCAAACTGGACAAGAATGCCACACATTGACTGTTCAGTAGGGTATATAGTCACCCAAGACTGCCAAGCCACACTGACAGCGATGGGGCATGGACAGGATCAGATTGTCCAGCAGTTCTTGTGGGATCCTCTGCCACTCTTTGATCCAGGGTAACTTCCAGCTCAGGAAGTGTTGTCGAAGGCATTGAATGGTTTACCAGACCTTTCCCCAGTGCATCCCAATCATGTTGCAGGGGCATTGCAAAGAGGTTGGAAATTGCAGGATGTGCACTTTCAAGATCAGGGAATGTGCAGATATTCCAGTACTTTCAGGTTTTTGTATAGTACGCTTTCACCAATGAAATAAAAGTTGGTTTTACATCTTATTTGTATAATTGAACAACTTTCTTTGACTTGTCATTTTCTTTTCTTTTTTTTAATTTTTTTATTTTTTTATTTTTTTTATAATAATTTTATTTTTTTAATGGAGTGACATCAATAAATCAGGATACATATATTCAAAGATAAAAAGTCCAGGTTATCTTGTTGTTCAATTATGTTGCGTACCCATCACCCAAAGTCAGATTGTCCTCTGTCACCTTCTATCTTGTTTTCTTTGTGCCCCTCCCCCTCCCCCTTTCCCTCTCCCATTCCCCCCTCCCCCTCGTAACCACCACACCCTTATCAATGTCTCTTAGTTTCACTTTTATGTCCCACCTACGTATGGAATAATGCAGTTCCTGGTTTTTTCTGATTTACTTATTTCGCTTCATATCATGTTATCAAGATCCCACCATTTTGCTGTAAATGTTCCGATGTCATCATTTCTTATGGCTGAGTAGTATTCCATAGTGTATATGTGCCACATCTTCTTTATCCAGTCATCTATTGACGGGCTTTTTGGTTGTTTCCATGTCCTGGCCACTGTGAACAATGCTGCAATAAACATGGGGCTGCATGTGTCTTTATGTATCAATGTTTCTGAGTTTTTGGGGTATATACCCAGTAGAGGGATTGCTGGGTCATAAGGTAGTTCTATTTTCAGTTTTTTGAGGAACCCCATACTTTCCTCCATAATGCTTGTACTACTTTACATTCCCACCAACAGTGTATGAGGGTTCCTTTTTCTCCACAGCCTCTCCAACATTTGCTATTACCTGTCTTGCTAATAATAGCTAATCGAACAGGTGTGAGGTGGTATCTCATTGCAGTTTTGATTTGCATTTCTCTAATAGCTAAAGAAGATGAGCACCTTTTCATATATCTGTTGGCCATTTGTATTTCTTCCTGGGAGAACTGTCTGTTCATATCCTCTTCCCATTTTTTTATTGGATTGTTTGTTTGTTTGTTGTTGAGTTTTATGAGTTCTTTGTAAATTTTGGATATTAGGCCCTTATCTGAGTTGTTGTTTGAAAATATCATTTCCCATTTAGTTAGCTTTCTGTTTATTTTGTTATCAGTTTCTCTGGCTGAGCAAAAACTTCTTAGTCTGATGTAGTCCCATTCATTAATTTTTGCTTTCACTTCTCTTGCCTGTGGAGTCAAATTCATAAAATGCTCTTTAAAACCCAGGTCCATGAGTTGAGTACCTATGTCTTCTTCTATGTACTTAATTGTTTCAGGTCTTATGTTTAGATCTTTGATCCATTTTGAGTTAATTTTTGTACAGGGGGACAAACTGTAGTCCAGTTTCATTCTTTTGCATGTGGCTTTCCAGTTTTCCCAGCACCATTTATTGAAGAGGCTTTCTTTTCTCCATTTTGTGTTCTTGGCCCCTTTATCAAAAATTATTTGACTATATATATGTGTTTTTATTTCTGGACTTTCTATTCTGTTCCATTGGTCTGAGTGTCTATTTTTCTGCCAATACCATGCTGTTTTGATTGTCGTGGCCCTATAATAGAGTTTGAAGTCAGGTATTGTAATGCCCCCAGCTTCATTCTTTTTATTTAGGCTTGTTTTGGCTTTTCTTGTTTATTAAAAATTAAATGCTTTTTTTATCGTTTCATATGCAATTTGAAATATCCCCTAATTTCTGTGAGCAGAAATTTTTTATAACATGAATTTCTTTCAAATTATTTTCCTATTTTATAGCCAATTATATAAAGTTATATTATTATAAATGCTTTTTATTATATTATTTCATATATCAGAAGTCTTAATATTAGAATTAGTATGTCGATTGCCCTTCCATTTTCTAACTCAATTATATATATTATTATATATAATGCCTCCCCCATTCTTTTTCAAATTTGAGTTGATTGTTTAATACAGTATTTATTCTTCATTCTCTTATGTTTATTAGTGCATTTATATGTTTAAGAGATTATTTTTACTATTGCTATTTCCTAAGTACTCTACAATTTGGTTGATTTTCTGTTTGATTCAAGAATGGTAAAGAGCAGGTATGAAAATAAATGTAGAAGATTTTTACATAACATTTAAAATTGATTAAAATATAAAGTTATTTAAATATATTGCATTATCTTATTAAGTGATTTATTAATATCAGAGCATAATATTTTATGTGGGGCTAGGTTCCACCTATTTATATAGTTAATAGTAGAAATTATTTTATTCAAGTCATTTAACTTAATTTTATGTTCAGTTTTCAAGTGGATGATAAATGAGTTAAATATCTTCTAGTATTTTCTGAATGTATTGTTTGTGTAGTTTGATGAAATACAGTTATAAGGTCTTTTTAGTGTGTATTCTTTTATTGTGACCTTCTAGTTTATTATTTTTACTTTTTTCTTTTATATTTTGGCCCAATTTTAATGTTAACTTTAAATCTTGAATCCCTTGGTTTTGCATACTTGTATACAATATACAAATAGATTATATTTCTAATTCGTTTTATCTCAATGGAAAAATTCCCACTATGAAAGATGGAAAAATGAGCATAACTAAATGTTCTCATATATTGATTTTTCTTCTTCTCCCTCATTTCTGATTTTACATTGCCAAGATGTATAGCATTTTTATATTTATTTTAAATTATCATTCCCTTAGTTGTCGACTTACATTCTTAAAAACCTTGGTTGTAATCTGAAATTGATCCTCAGTGCTCACTGCTGTTCACACCAACCAAAGGCTTTTTGTTTCTGAGTTCTCTATTTTTATTCATCTGTGCTGCTGAATACAGCTTTAATTATTTTCTTTAAGCTGGGTTCATGGGTGGTAGTTTCCCTGAAAACTTCAAATCAAATTGCATCTTAATGTTAATTTTAAGCATGAAAAATAAATAATTGGAAATAAAGCTCTTGTAGCATAGTTTTTTTCTTTTAAATATTATAAATATTGTTTTATTGTATTCTGGTAACAAATGTTATTGTACAAGGAATTATTCTAATATTTCACCTATGGCAATGACCTACTGATTCTGTCTCCATTTCATTGAATTCTTTCTTTAGTATTAATAGGGTTAATCTATTCCGAGTCATTTGTCTTTTATTTCTTTTGAACCTAACATTCAGTTTTTTTTATTTTTATCATGTGGTAATTAATTTCTTATTTTATTCTTTCTTTTTTTTAAGAATATTAGTAATTTATACACTGAGAATCATTTGTCTTCCATCTTAATCATATTCTTTCTAAGCATTATATATTGTTGCTTATTTTTACTTTGGATTTTGATAATTTTCCTCAAGAATATTATTTGAGTCATAGATTTTGTTTTCAGCAGTACTCACATTGTTTCACAGGTTCATGTGTTTAGTGAAAACTGCCCATGCTGCCTTCATCTCCATCCACCAACTTCAGGAACACAGCATTTATTCCTCCAGCAATTGGGAACTGTGCTCAGCTGAAGACTGGAAATGTCAGGTTATAAGAGGCCAGTATCTTGTGCCATTTGGGACAGCTCTTCAGCTCTTCAGGACAGCTTGTCAGCCTGAGGCACCGTGGAATCTGTTCATGCTTTTGCTGTAACTGCATAGCAGCCCAACTTCTCACTCTGTCCTAGACTGCTTCCTTCATTTCTCAATAGGTATTGATTCCAAAAATTTCCATAAATAAATTTCTTCTATATCTTCTATCCTAAGGACATAGCTGTCCTCAAATTTTATCCTGTGGAAATGGGCAGAAATCACCTGACTGAATGTTGAACCATTTCTGAAATTCACGTGTCTTTTGTTTAATTTTTTTGTTCTCTGATATACTGAATGAGGTAAGCAGACAACAGCTGATTGGTACTTCCTTTATTTACCCTGTTTTGTGGTTTAGATAATTTTATGATTTAAGACAGTGGTCCTTTGAAAATAAATATGCTTAAGCTACACATCTTTTTCTCTAACATTAGCTCCCCTGTTGATCTTTCCTCTAGAATCATGCACATTAGAGGTTGTCATTTATTCTGTGGGTTTTCCTATCACACACTCCACCTAAGTTTTCTAAGAAAAGGATTAAAAATTAGGTGTTCATGGGTCCCACACATACCTTTTAGGGAAATATATTGTACATTCTATTTGAACTATGAAATATTGTATTGTTTTAGGATCTACCATAACTTAATTCAGGTGGTATAATATTTAACAGGCACTTTTTACAAATGATGGTGTGATGTTTATAACCATTTTTAGTTTCACTGTAGACAGAAGTTTTATTTCCCTTTTTTTCTAATATTTTACTTAGGGAGAAGAATTATATAAACAACTTTATTCCATCATATATTATTAAATGTTATTATTTTCTTCTGTCTTAAGCTATTCTTCAGTATATGACATTTCTCAGAAAAAAATAAAGAATCCATGACTTTTATTTCAAAAGACACTAGATTTTTTCTTTCTCTGTTAACACTTTAATATATCTTAACATTAACTTTAATTTAAATATTTAAATTTTATATTAATGTTTTTATCATCAAATCATAAGCTATATTTTGGAGTATGCTTTTCTCTCCAAATTATTGATATCTGATGCTTATAATAGATAAGAACATATCAAATTATTTTATATTTTGGAGTCAATGACAACAACATTTACTGAAAAACAAAAAGGTTTCATAGATGCCAGTTTTGGGGAAATTTAACAAAAATATAATTTGTTGAAATTATTTTTTCTGAATATAAATTACATTTTGAGTTGTGAATTTATAGATGTCTTGATGGTTTTTTCGTAATGGAATAATCCAAACTTCCATCAAATGCTTCACTGGAACTTGGCTTCTCAATCAAGGAACTTGTTCACAGTGTTCTTTGATTCTTACACATTGAAAGAATTCTCTGGAAATAACTGCTGGTCCATGCAGTGGCCTCGGGAAGCCATTTTGAGTTTCATTTTACTTCCAGTTTCCATGACTAATGCCTCTTTGAGTTCAACTTTAGAAAATCTTTGCATATTTTATGGGGATAGTTATGAAACTCCTTTGTGTTTCTTTCAGAAAACCATATGCTCAAAGTAGTAGCTAAAACCTGCTTTGAATCTCATTGCTTACCTTTGAAATCCCCAGAAACTCTAGTCTAGTAAAGTAAAGGGTGAAATGTTGAGACCATGCTTGTTCTATTCTTTTTCTTCTTTCTTGATGCTGAAGCTGATTGTATGTGTTATCTCATGAAAATGAGTGTCAGTACAATGAGTTTCTTGCTATTCATTGAATTTATTTATTTGTTTATTTGCTTCTTGAGAAAGCATGTACTGAATGTCTGCTTTCTGCAAAATACTTGGCTGGGCCCTCAATAATATTAAGCCCCAAGGATCAAATATTACAGCAGTCCAATAACCAAATATTATAATGCAAAAAATGCATCTTATAGAAAAATAATGGACACCATAATTTCACTTTTAGTATCATTCATGTTCTGTAAAACCTTTGTTACTAAATAGACAAGTTATTTTCAAACAAGTAATTGCTATCTCAAGGCTTGTGTTAGAGGAGAATGCATTCAAGTAATGAAAGTTATTATAGTTGTTGGAGGAATAAAGTCATCAACCAGAGACCTCTGTTTGCTCTGTAGGAAGATATTTGCCTTTAACATTGATAGATCAAAGAAAAGTTAATTAGAAGCTACAAGGGTAAAATCATCAGAGTAGCCTTGAGTGATTAATATCACCACTTTTATTTTTTTCTATTAAAGTATGTAAAACAGACATGAAACTAAGAGTTAATGCAGAAAAATATTTAAAAATGGCAGTACTCTACTCACTTAACTCTTTATAAAGATTCATTTATATTTTCATTGTCTTAATCATTTATTTATTTGATGAGTATAGATAGGTTAGACATATTATTTATTTATTAGACACATTGAACAGTAATAGAAACTGAGGTTCAGGGCTTCAAATTTAAGTCATATATATAGCTGGTAGGTAGTAAAGCTTTTATTTAAATTGGTCTACTTAATCCAAAACCTGTGATCAAAACCTATGAACTCTACAATATTAAAATGAAACTCTCAATGATATAGCTACAGATATAATTCTGAGATTTATTGTTATTTTATAGGTTTTGATTTGCAGACCTACTTCTAGATTCACAAACTCCCATGCATTCAGGGCAATGGTGACATGAATGTATAAACAACCTTGGTATTCTATCTTTTGGGTTCAAGAAATTTTTTAATTTACTTTCATCTCTACTATTGGAAAATCAACAAGGCAAGGGTAGTATAGAGGCTTTGCTGTTAGGAAGACAAGAGAGAAGAATGGATTGTGCTGGTTATGTGCATGCGCTGGCTCAGGGAGCAGCCATCATCCCTCCAACCCTGGGGGTCATGACAGAACTGAGGAGCTCATGTTGCAAGATCATCTGATTCTCCGACAGGAGCCAGAAATAAGAATTATAATGTGGAATCTCTTTTTAAAGGCACAGGTCAGGCTTTAGTGTCTGGAACCCTTCATTTGAATCCTGGCTCTGCCGCTTAATGAGTCTGGGACTCTGCTGTTACTCAAACTGTTTGCTGCCTCAGAGTTCTCAACTGAAATGAGGTTCAAAATAATGCTATCTTGAAGGCTCTGAAGACTCCACTGTGATTGTCATCCTGGGAAGTGTACATTGTTGTTGCATTGCCTACTTTACAGGATTTTGTGAGGACTAAAGGACTCAAATTCATGTAAGACCCTACCGAATAAGCACTTAAGAAATGTCAGCTATTATTATTTTTACTGTATAAAATGTTCTCAATTAATGCAATTAATTAATTAATGTTATTTTTGGCAGTGTTTCGCAAAGTGTGGCACTCAGACTACCTGTGTCAGAATCAATGGCTTGTTAAATGCAAATTATGTATTTGCAGACCAAACACAAATATTCACCAATTTGTGACTTTCGATTAAATCTTATAGAAATAATTTTATTTCTGCACTTGACTATGCAATCTATATAAGTATCCACAAGATAGTCTTAGGATTAAGCTTTTATGGTTTTAAAAAAATCTAGCTTCTCATAGATATAATACCTCTATTTTGTACATTAAACAATATAACATTTCCCCCCATTTGAACATGTTTTCACTACAAAAATAAAGTTCTTAATGGGAGCAACAAAGCATAACTGTTACTTAAAAAACAGTGTTCTACATTGAACTGTAAATGAAATGGACGAAGATGGTAATGGAGGATCAAGAGAGGCTCATTGATATGACAAAGGAGAAGCTCCTGGCAATGCACACTGGGTGTATAAGCATTTGAAAAGGTGGTGGTTATGTACATAATTCATATCAGCTTCTTGACTTAATCACATGGGGTTTATATCTAAGTTACATGAAAATTAGATTTTTTTTTGTAATCAAAAAGGATTGAAAATTCTGTAAAATGTCAGTCTTAAGCTAGACCATTCAGAGTGCACTTTAATGTATGAACCAAAGTAAATAGAAGCAACCTCCAGTTTGCAAAAGAATAACATGAAGGTTTATCATCTTGGTGTGCCAATGACTTGGCTGTGGAAGATGATTACAGCATCTGGTGGACTAGGATGTACTTAGCAATGACTAACAAGAGGTGATAGGAACTTGGCAAATGTATTGGCAACCAGTTGGTGCCAAGCAACTCAGCATCTGCATAATAAAAGAGGATCTATTTCTGAGACTATATGACAGCTCTGGAATTCTCCCTGAAGCACAGAGAGGACCCTTGTATGAGAGGCAAGTGCAAACAGAATTCAAATCACTGCTGTTGATGTGATTTTATCTCTACTCACAGGCTCCTTTGGGCCTGAATAAAAAGTTGAGATATCCTTGTAACTTATTTAATATTATAAATTTTATTTTAAAATAAATATACATAGTTTTGTTATGGAAAATCGGGGCATGATTAAGAGATAAATGTCTATGTGCAATTAGGTACCTTTTTTGTAAGCAGTTAATGTTTATAAGTTTTTATTTTTTTAATTTTTTTTAATTTTTTTTTTATTTATTCATTTTAGAGAGGAGAGGAAGAGACAGAGAGAGAGAGAGAGAGAGAGAGAGAGAGAGAGGAGAGACAGAGAGAGAGAAGGGGGGAGGAGCTGGAAGCATCAACTCCCATATGTGCCTTGACCAGGCAAGCCCAGGGTTTCGAACTGGTGACCTCAGCATTTCCAGGTCGACGCTTTATCCACTGCGCCACCACAGGTCAGGCTATAAGTTTTTATGTTTCCTACATTTTTAACTCTTTCTCTAGCTTATGGTAGTTTGTGTTATGCTCTAGATTGATAGTGCACAATTTAATTTTTGTACTGACTTTTTCTAAGTTAAGTTTCTTTCATGGCATCTATATAAAGAAATTTCTGCCTCCAATTCTTAAAGCCAACCAAATCATTTTAATAGTTTATTTTTCAAAAAAAAATTTTCTACAGGTCTACTTCTCAAGTAATGTAGAACAATTAATTGTCTAGTATAATTTCCCTTCAGTGCAATTTTTTAACCATGAGGTTTTTTGTTTATAGCTAACCACTTCTGTATTTGAGTCAGCTTCTATACTGTGAAGCTAGAACTAGTGCAGTTTTAAATTACAGATAACTGCTATACACATTGGCTATGGCCTGCTTCTGCTCCCTTTAGCAATTGTTATGTTCTCTCTGGCAGTGTTTTTCAAAGTGTAGCACTCAGACCACCTGCATCAGAATCACTTGAGTGGCTTGTTAAATACAACTTCATGACCCTGTCACAGACTTCATAAATCAAGTGCCCTTCGGTTTTACCCACTAAAGTTTGTGAACCATTCCTATTGGCTTCACTTTGAAAATTTTGCTTCTACTTTTTAAAAAGAGATTTCCCCCTTGTGAAAAAAATTAGCCAAACCAAAAAAATCATTTTGGCTCCAAAGGATACAAGGCTGAATTTAAAAATCTTACAGTCCAGTGGAAATTAGCAAGAAGCTTATTATGGTAATATAAAAACAAAAGAGAAATTAAGTAAAATGCAAAACAGTAAATATTAATTAAGTTCCATAAGGATTCAGCAAATAGAGAGATATCAGCATACTTTGGGGAATAATAACCAAGGGTTTGTAGAGTATGCAACTTTGACATGGGACTTAAAATGACTTGGAAATTTAAAGCTGGGCATAAGGAGAGTCTACCAGGAGGGCAACAGAGCAAAGACACAGATGTGGGTAGATGAAAATGACAATCAATGCCAACTCATAATTCAGCTCAGTTGAAGAATAAAATAAACCCTTTGGAGTTGTGGGTGACGATGCTGAGTATGAAAAAAAGCATATTTTCTTTCTGACTAAAGTCAGTGTCAGTGGGACCACATTGTCATCTTGGGTATATGAGATGAATGCTTCATGGGAAGAAAGGATGTCTGAGGAATATCTCTGCCTACCACCTTCCAACATGATGAAAGACAAATTTCCTTACAGCCGACTGCTTAACGCATTTAATATCTTATTTGTGATAACAGGACAGAAAAATTCTAGAGTACAGGGGGGAGGGAGTTAGGAGAAAGGGGGAAAAAGTTGTGTAAATAGGAAAATTGGAGTGGGGGGTGAGGGTGTTATATTGAGTGGGACACTTGAATCCATGTTAACACAATAAATTAAAATCAATAAAGATTTAATATATATAATATATATATAATTTATATATTTATAATATATATTAAAGCAATAAAGATTTAATATATAATATATAATTATATATACATAAAATATATATATATATATATATATATATATATATATATATATATATATATAATCTTATCTGTGATTTCTGATCCTGACTTTGGTCAGTAATCTGTCATAGAGCCGTGTTCCCATGATGTGTTAGGAGATATCTGGAACTCATGGGGCTTACAGATAGCAGGTTAGGAGGAACATAGAAGTCAGCCAGGTCATCCTTTCTTAGGAGACAATGCTGAATTTCAGAGGGGCTGGCTGAGGACTTAAGAAAATGTATAAAACACTGAATGAACAAACATTTGGATGCCTGAAGATAGCAAGGTATTCAAAGAAATCTCAAGAATCTGCCCCTCACTCAGGAGTGTGGTCAATCTTTGGAGGATAGGTACATTATATGCACCAAGATAACTCAAATACATGTGTCAGCATAAGAGACAGAATTTGAGCTCAGAGCAAGGAAGAACTGTTTTTTAAACTTAGCTGGAATTTGCACATATTAAAGTTCTAGTCGGGTTGCTGACATGTACTTTTGTAGGTCAGAGGTAATATGAACCTGAGTTAGAGTGGAAATTATAAAATAATTGATAAAAATGAATCCATAGAACTTGTCTTCTCATTGGGTATGTATATGTCAAGGTACAGGAGGAGGAGAAGTGGAACTCAATGTATACATTGATTTTCAATATTTTTCAGGGGAGTTAGGGACTGGGAGAGAGATAGACATATACTTGTAATGGAAACCTCTAAATTGTAAAATATACTGTAACCTGTTATCATCTGTTTATAAAGAGTCAAAAGGTAATATTCTTTATGGCACTGCAAGTAAAAATACCATATTGCCTCACCCAGTACATAACTGCATCAACAGCATGATTATTCTATGGATAATTCATAATATAGCTGTTTTTTAAAAAACTAAAATCATATAAATTATTCCTTTGCCTGGAATGCTGTACCTGAAGGCAGTGTGGAGTGATGCTGCAATGCACCTTCTATTAATGGTTGAGAAATGTCACCTTGGCTTGTACTCTTAGTCATAGTAAATGAATTTCCTGTCTCTCTCAGAGCTACATCTCTTTTCATGATTCCCTCATAGAGTGAGAGAATGATGTGTAAACTTTCTTGACAGCTAGTCTCTCATAGGATTCCTCACACACTGATGTATTTGACAGAATCAACCACTTTAGTGAAGTCCAAATACACAATCCACTGATCACCACGCTCTGCCTGGCACTTCCTCCCACCACTGTCCAAGGGAGGTTACCACACTGCAGGCAGTTTCCTGGCTGCAGTGATAGTACTACCACTGCCTTGACCAACGTGGGTCACTGGAATGGGTGACTTAAAACTGTGCTGCAAACTGTATGCAAATGTACCAGATGACATGGATTACATATAAATAGGCCTTTTCAATCCATTTGGACAACTACTCAGGACATCCTCACAGCTGGGATAGGCAGGAAGTTTCCCTGCAGGAACTGTTACTCATGAACTCTCCTCCTTCAGCTTTTCTGACTCTTGAGCCAGAGTGTGTTAACATTTATGCTGTAGGACAGTGGGTTCTTCAGCAGGTCACGTGTGTTGACAAGATTGAAGGCAATAAAAAACAGATGTGAGTTCCATTTTGGCCTTCTGTATTCAGTTGCCCTCATGGGCTTCAGTTTTTCTCTGTCTTTCAGTTTTTCTGGAGACAGTTTTTCTTTCGTACTGCCAATCCTGCTGACCCACAGTGACTTTAGATCACTATACAATGCATAAACAACAACTGTCCACAGATTTCTTCACCAGTTTTTATAATAGTATAAGATCTAATCCCTATAACAAAGATATTATTTCTTATCTCTCATGGTGTTGATTCACTGAAGAAATCCTGATACCAACCCTGTTTATCAAAGAAATGATATAATTAGATTTGTATATTAGTTCAATACCTGTAGTTTGGAAAATATGTGTGTGTAATTATGATTAGAATATTCTAAATAAATAATAAATCAACAACAAATAAATAAGCTCATAGACACAGACATAGTGATTACAAGAGGTGGGAGAGGTAGAAGAGGGAATAGGGGGGATAAATGATGAAAGGAGACTTAGTTGGGGTGGTGTAGACACAAAACAATATACAGATGACATATCATAGAATTGTACACCTAAAACCTATATAGTTATATTAACTAATGTCACACCAATAAATCAATAAAAGTCTTTTTTTTTTTTTTTTTTTTGGTATTTTTCTGAAGCGAGAAACAGGGAGGCAGACAGACAGACTCCCGTGTGCACCTGACTGGGATCCATTCTGCAAGCCCACTAGGGGACGATGCTCTGCCCATCTGGGGTGTCGCTCCATTGCAATCAGAGCCATTCTAGCACCTGAGGTGGATGCCACAGAGCCGTCCTCAGTGCTCGGGCCAACGCATGCTCCAATGGAGCCTTGGCTGCTAGAGAGGAAGAGAGAGATAGAGAGAAAAGAGAGAGGGAAGGATGGAGAATCAGATGGGCACTTCTCCTGTGTGACTTGACCTGGAATCAAACCTGGGACTTCCATGTGCCAGGCCAACATTCTGTCGCTGAGCCAATTAGCCAGGGCCAATAAAAGTTTTTTAAAATATAATATTCTAAATATCAAAATCTTACTTTTCAAATGAAATCTTGTTTGAAATATCAGATAGGAGGGGAAATATTTGCTTGAAACAGGGATGAGTAACATAGCATCTGATTGTTCTGCCCCTCCTTCTGTCTTCCTTCAAGTCAGGAAGCACCCAAAGTTCTGAGGGCTTAGTTTGACAATTTGTACATTAATAATGCTTCTATAGTTATTTTGTGAGAAATGAAGTGGCTCAGAAATACAGTGCTGGAGGTGAGCATCCAGTATAAGAGACAGTGTCAAGAGGTATTTAGGAATTAAAATTAACATTGCTTTGTGTGAATGGTATGAAAAAGGCAGAAATTTAGGGCATTTTTTTCAGACAAGAGAATTAATTGATTGTGTCATTTCTTGAGAAGGGATTACAAACTGACATGTTAATTTGAGACTATTGAAAAGTTTTTGTCTTATTCCAGGCCCAATGTGCCATAGAGCTAGATCTCAAAACAGTGGTCATCTATAGTAATGTGGTTTTAAATCATGGCAAAGGTGAGTCAGTTTAGATTAGGAAGAAGAGAATGAGAGGAGCTCAGCCATAAATATAGACCCTGAGAATTAGCAATTCATGTGGTCATGAAAGCAAGGAGCACTGAAGTTGCTAGAAACAGAGGACAACCAGGAAAGAAAAATAATCCAAGGGTTATAAGGAAGGGGAGCACTTGACCAGGTGGTGATGCAGTGGATAGAGCATTGGACTGGGACACAGAGGACCCAGGTTTGAAACCCCGAGGTCACCGGCTTGACTGTGGGCTCATCTGGTTTGAGCACAGCTCACCAGCTTGAACCCAAGGTCGCTGGCTTGAGCAAGGGGTCACTCAGTCTGCTGTAGCCCCCCAGTCAAGGCACATATGAGAAAGCAATCATTGAACAACTAAGATGTCACAACGAAAAACTAATGATTGATGCTTCTCATCTCTCTCTTCCTGTCTGTATGTCCTTATTTGTCCCTCTTTCTGTCTCTCTCTCTGTCTTTGTCACAAAAAAAAGGAAAGGGAGCATTTCAATGAAAGGCTGATCAACAACATGAAATGTCAAGCACACCAAGGTAATAAAATATCCTTTATATTTATTTAACAATTATAAAATTATTGGGTACCATATGAGGAGGAAGAAGGAGGGTAAGATTTACTTTAAAGGATGAAAGAAAGGAAAGGTCATGGAGGCAGTGAGGCTTAGTGAAGAGTATAAGATGAGAGATACAAAGGGATGTGGAGTCAAAGACAGGATTTTGTTTCAAAGGAGGCAACTTGGAGATAATTCTAGAAAAATTTATTGAATATTAACCTCTATTGTTACCTCTATCTACAAAGGTCTTTCCTCCAAGATCTGTCCTGTGTTATTAAGTAGCTGAAAACTCTATGCTTTATGACTACAGAGTTTTATATCAAACTTCTAAAAGTACAGCATGTGTGAGCTCAACTCTTAAGTGGTATGACTTATTAAAATGAAACCAGGCTTCTGAATATTCACAGATCCAGCAGTTCTGTACTTCACCATCAAAGTCTGAGACTGTGGAAGCCCTCCCTTTGTTTGTTTGTTCTTTCTTTTAAATTTTATTTAGAAAATTAAATTTAATACCCCCCACCCCCATTTCCCTCCCTTATGTCCCCTTGCCCCTGGTAACCACTTCACTTTTATCTATGTCCATGAGTCTTAGTTTTATATCCCACCTATGTGTGAAATCATACAGTTCTTAGCTTTTTCTACTTTACCTGTTTCATTTAGCATAATGTTCCAAAGATCCAATCATGTTGTCATAAATGGCAATGTGTCATCATTTCTTATGGCTGAGTAGTATTCCATTGTATATATGTACCACATCTTCTTTATCCAATCCTCTACCAAGGGACAGTTTGGTTGTTTCCATACCTTGGCCATCGTGAATAATGCTGTGATGAACATGGGGGTACATGTATCTTTATATACCAATGTTTTCGAGCTTTTGAGGTATATACCCAGTAGAGAGATTGCTGGGTCATATGGTAGTTCTAATCTTAATTTTTTTTTGTGGAACCACCATACCTTCTTCCATAATGGTTGTATTAATTTGCTTTCAAATGGCAGTGAATGAGGGTTCCTTTTTCTCCACAACCTCTCCAAAACCTATTATTACCTGTCTTGTTAATAATAGCCAAATAAAAGGTGTGAAGTGGTATCTCATTGTAATTTTGATTTGCATTATTCAAATAGCTGGTGAAGATGAGCATCTTTTCATATATATATATATATGTTGGCCATTTGTATGTCCATTTGGAAGAAGTGTTTGTTCAGGTCCTTTTCCCATTTTTTAATTGGATTGTTTGCTTGTTTGTTGCTGAGCTTTGTGAGTTCTTTGTATATTTTGATAATTAACCCTTTATTGGAGCTGTTGTTTGCAAATATCATCGCATTTAGTTGGCTGTCCACTTGTTTTTTGTCAGTTTATTTTTCTGTATGGAAACTTTTTAGTTTGATATATTTCCATATATTTATTTTTGCTAAAACTTCCTTTGCCTTTTGGGTCAAATTCATAAATTGTTCTCTGTGGCCAAAGTCCATCAGTTTAGTACTTATGTTTTCTTTTATGTAAATTATTCTTTCAGATCTTATGTTTAGGTCTTTGATTCATTTTGAGTTAATTTTTGAGCAGGGAGACAAACTGTAGACAAATTTCATTCCTTTGCATTTGTCTTTGCAATTTTCCCAGCACCATTTATTGAAGAGGTTTTCTTTTCTCCTTTGTGTGTTTTTGGCTCCCTTTTCAAAGATGATTTTCCATATATTTGTGGATTTATTTCTAGACTTTTGATTCTATTTTATTGGTCTGTATATCTATTCTTCTGCCAGTACCATGCTGTTTTGATTATCATGGCTCCATATTATAATTTGAAGTCAGATAGTATGATACCTCCGGCTGCATTGTTTCCTTAGGACTGTTTTGACTATTCAGATTTTTTTATGCTTCCATACAAACCTGGTGATTTTTTGTTCTATTTATTTAAAAATTACATTGGGATTTTGATGGGGATTGCATTAAATTTGTATATTGCTTTGGGTAATATGGCCTTTTAACTATGTTGATTCTTCCAATTCATGAACATGGAATATTTTTCCATTTCATTTTGTCTTTTTCTTTCTTTTCCTTTTTTGTTTATTTTTATTAAGTGAAAGGTGGAGAGGCAAAGAGATAGACTCCTGCATAGGCCTCTACCAGATCTATCCATCAAGACCCGTATAGGACAATGCTCCACCAGTCTAAGCCTGCTTTTCCATTGCTTGGCAAGTAAGCTATTTCAGCACCTGAGGTAAGGCCATGGAGCCATCCTCAGTGCCTGGGGCCAACTTGCTCAAACCATATGAACCATGGGTGTGGGAGGAGAAAAGGGGAACAGAGAGAAAGAAAGAGAAAGGGGGAAAGGAAGAAGTGGAGAAACAGATGGTCGCCTGTGTGCCCTAACCAAGAATCAAACCTGGGACTTCTTCATGATGGGATGATGTTCTACCACTGAGCCAACAAACCAGGGCTTATTTTGTCTTTTTCAATTTTTTTCAATAATGTTTTGTAGTTTTTTGTATTATAAATCCTTCATATCTGTTGTTAAGTTTATTCCTAGGTATTTTATTTTTATATTTGTTGCAATTGTAAAGGAATTGCTTTTTGGAGTTCATATTCCAAAATTTAATTGTTGACATCTGGAAAAGCAATAACTTTTGCATATTGATTTTGTGTCCTGTGACTTTACTGTATTGGTTGTTTGTTTCTAATAGTATTTTGTGGAGTCTTTGGGGTTTTCTATATACAGAATCATATTATCTGCAAAAATAATACCTTTACTTCTTTTTTCCAAATATTAATGCTTTTTATTTTTGTCTATTGCCTGATCATTTTGGTTAAAATTTCCAGAACTATGTTGAATAACAGTGGAGAGAGTGGGAAACCTTTTCTTTTTCCTGATTTTAGAGTAAATGCCTTCAATTTTTTACCGTTTAGGATGATATCAGCTGAAAATTTATCATATATACCTTTTATTATGTCGAGGTATTTTCCCTCTATTTCAATTTTTGAATATTTTTAACATAAAGGGATCAAATGCCTTTTCTGCATCTATTGATAGGATCATAGAATTTTTGTTCTTTCTTCTGTTGATGTGGTATATTACATTGATCAATTTTCACATGTTGAACCATCTTTGTGCTTCTGGATTGAATCCCACTTGATCATGATATATTATTTTTTTAATATGTTGTTGTATTTGATTTGCTAGTATTTTGTTTAGAATTTCTGTATCTGTATTAATTAGAAATATTAGTTTGTAGTTATCTTTTTTGTGTGTGTTGTCCTTGCCAGATTTTGGTAAGAGGGTTATGTTGACCTCATAAAATGTGTTAAGGAGTATTGTTTCTTCTTATATCTTCTGGAAGACTTTGAGAAGAATAGGTACCAAATCTTTGAATGTTTGGTAGAATTCACTAGTGTAGCCATCAGGTCCTGGACTTTTGTTGTTTTTTTTTGGGGGGGGGGGGGTTTGAGAGTTGTTTCTATTTCCTCCTGGCTTATGTCTATTTAGGCTTCCTACATTGTGACTCAGTCTATGAAAATTGTATAGTTTTAGGAATTTATTCATTTCCACTAGATTGTTGAATTTGGTGGCATGTACTCTTTCATAAAATTCTATTATAATCCTTTGTATATCTATGACATCTGTGGTAATTTCTCCTCTTTCATTTCAGATTTTGTTTATATGAGTCCTTTCTCTTTTTTCCTTAGTGACTCTATCCAGTGGTTTGTCAATTGTATTGCTCTTCTCAAAGAACAAGCTTTTTCTTGTATTAATTTTTTCTATAGTTTTTGTTGTTGATCTCTATTCATTTAGTTCTGCTCTAATTTTTACTGTTTCTTTACTTCTGTTGTTTTTGGGTTGCCTTTGTTCTTCTTTTTCTAGGTCACTAAGATGTGATGTTAGGTTGTTCACTTAGGGTCTTTCTTGCTTCTTGATATAAGCCTGTAATGATATAAACTTCCCTCTTGTTACTGCTTTCTCTGCATCCCATAAATTTTGATATGTTTTGTCATTATTTTTATATGCATGTATCTTTTGATCTCTGCTTTTATTTCTACTTTGACCCAGTTATTATTTTATAAGTATGTTATTTAATTTCCACATTTTTATGGGTCTCTTTACTTCCGTTTTACAGTTGAATTCTAATTTTAAAGCTTCATGATCAGTAAATATACTCAGTATAATGTCAATCTTCTCCAATTTGTTGATATTTGTTTTGTGGCCCAACATAATTTCTATTCTTGAGAATGTTCTATGCTCTCTGCAGAAGAATGTATAATCTGACATTTTGAAATGAAATGTCCTATAAATGTATATTATGTCCATTTGGTCTACTTTGTCATTTAAGGCCAATTTTTTTATTGATTTTCTGTTTGGATGATCTATCTAAAGTCATCAGTAATGTATTGAAATCTCTAAATATAATTGTGGTTTTGTCTGCTTCCGTTTGTAGATCACTTAGTAAATGTCATATGTTTTGCTGGTCTCTGGTTTGGTGCATATATGTTAAGAAGTGTTATATCTTCTTGATACAATATCTCCTTTATCATTATGGAATGTCCATCTTTGTCTCTAACCCTTTGTTGTCTTTTGTTTTGTTACTGAGAAGGGGAGAGGGACAGAGAGAAGAACAGATAGGGACAGACAGGAAGGGAGAGATATGAGAAGCATCAACTCTTGTGGCTTCTTAGTCATCTTAGTTCATTGATTGCTTTCTTATATGTGCCTTAAGTGGGGGGCTACAGCAGAACGAGTGACCCCTTCCTCAAGCCAGCGACCTTGGGCTCAAGCCAGTGACTTTTGGGCTTAAGCCAGTGACCTTGGGGTTATGTCTATGATCCCACACTCAAGCCAGTGATCTGACTCTCAAGCCAGATGAACCTGCACTGAAGCCAGTGATCTCAGGGTTTCAAATCTGGGTCCTCTGTGACCCAGTCTAATGCTCTAACTACTGTGCCACTGCCTGGTCAGGCACCTTTGTTGTCTTGAAGTCAGCATTATCAGATATGAGTATAACTACACCTGTTTTCCTTTGGATATTATTTTCTGGAGAATTGTTTTCGAACCTTTTACTTTTAGTCTACTTTTGTCTTTGCAGCTTAGATGTGTCTTTGAAGGCAGCATATTGTTGGGTTTTGCTTTTTGATCCAATCTGCTATTCTATGCCTTTTTATTGGTGAGATCAGTCCATTTACATTTAGGGTAATTATTGATATGTGAAGATTTCCTGTAGCCATTTTATGTTTTGTTTTCTGGTAGCTCTGTGTCTTGTTTGGTTCTTTTTCTTGTTTCTGTCAGTTGTTTTTCTGTGGTGGTATTCCATACTTTTTCTGTACGTTTTTCTTTTTTAAGCTGTGTATTTTAGTAGTGGCCTTTTTGTGGGTGGTTACCATTAGGTTATTAAGAGAAAAATGTTTATAGTTATCAGAGTACTTTGTTTTATGAGTGCTCCTGCATGGCATCTTCCTATGCTACTACAGATCTTTATCCTCTTCCCTTTTATATTATTGTTGTTACAGATTATCTTGGTTTTTATTGTGATCTTGTTGGAGCTTTTACTTGTAGTTTGATTTGTGTTGTTATTTGTGTCTGGTCAAGTAACCTCCTTGAGTCTTTTCTGCAATAAGAGTTTTTTGGTGATAAAGTTTCTCACCTTCTATATGTCTGTGAAAGATTTAATTTCTTCTTTATATTTGAAGGATAACTTTGATGGAAATAATATTCTCTGCTGGTTATTCCTCCTTTTTAATACTTCGAAAGTTTGGGACCACTTTCTTTTGCCCTGTAGAGTTTCTGCTGAGAAGTCCGATGATAACCTAATGGGCTTTATTTCTATGTCATGTTCTTTTCCCTAGATGCCTTAAGGATTCTCTCTGTCATAGATTTTTGACAATTTTATTACAATGTGCCTTGCAGTAGTTTTGTTTTAGTTGAGGTAACTTGTTAATCTGTTTGCTTCTTGGATTCAAGGCTCTTACTCTTTATATTGACTTGGAAGTGCTCATCAATTATTTGTTTAAATAGACTATTCCTTTCTCCCTCTCTTCTTCTGATATACCCATTATTCTTACATTGCTCTTTGGATGGAGTTAGACAATTCTTTTAGAGTTCTCTGTTTTTTAATTCATCAGTCTTTTTCTTTTCTCACTGTAGAATCTCTAGTTACCTGCCTTTGATATCACTCATTCTTCCTTCTCTCTGGCTTGTTCTATTAGCCCAACATGCTACCTCAGTTTTTTTTTTTTCCTTTTTTTTTTTAAAAATAAATTTTTATTAATGGTAATGGGATGACATTAATAAATCAGGGTACATATATTCAAAGAAAACATGTCTAGGTTATTTTGTCATTAAATTATGCTGCATACCCCTTGCCCAAAGTCAGATTGTCCTCTGCCACCCTCTATCTAGTTCTCTGTGCGCCTCCCCCTCCCCCTAACTCTCTCCCTCCCTCCCTCCCTCCCATGTCCTCCCTCCCCCCACCCCTGGTAACCACCACACTCTTGTCCATGTCTCTTAGTCTCATTTTTATGTTCCACCAATGTATGGAATCATGTAGTTCTTGTTTTTTTCTGATTTACTCATTTCACTCCTTATAATGTTATCAAGATCCCACCATTTTGCTGTAAATGATCTGATGTCATCATTTCTTATGGCTGAATAGTATTCCATGGTGTATATGTGCCACATCTTCTTTATCCAGTCTTCTATTGAAGGGCTTTTTGGTTGTTTCCATGTCTTGGCCACTGTGAACAGTGCTGCAATGAACATGGGGCTACATGTGTCTTCACGTATCAATGTTTCTGAGGTTTTGGGGTATTTACCCAGTAGAGGGATTGCTGGGTCATAAGGTAGTTCTATTTGCAGTTTTTTGAGGAACCACCATACTTTCCTCCATAATGGTTGTACTACTTTACAGTCCCACCAACAGTGAATGAGGGTTCCTTTTTCTCCACAGCCTCTCCAACATTTGCTATTACCCGTCTGGTTGATAATAGCTAATCTAACAGGGGTGAGGTGGTATCTCATTGTAGTTTTGATTTGCATTTCTCTAATAACTAATGAAGCTGAGCATCTTTTCATATATCTGTTGGCCATTTGTATCTCTTCCTGGGAGAAGTGTCTGTTCATGTCCTCTTCCCATTTTTTAATTGGATTGTTTGTTTGTTTGTTGTTGAGTTTTATGAGTTCTTTGTAAATTTTGGATATTAGGCCCTTATCTGAGCTGTTGTTTGAAAATATCATTTCCCATTTAGTTGGCTGTCTGTTTATTTTGATATCAGTTTCTCTTGCTGAGCAAAAACTTTTTATTCTGATGTAGTCCCATTCATTTATCTTTGCCTTCACTTCTCTTGCCATTGGAGTCAAGTTCATAAAATGTTCTTTAAAACCCAGGTCCATGATTTTAGTACCTATGTCTTCTTCTATGTACTTTATTGTTTCAGGTCTTATATTTAGGTCTTTGATCCATTTTGAATTAATTTTAGTACACGGGGACAGGCTGTAGTCGAGTTTCATTCTTTTGCATGTGGCTTTCCAGTTTTCCCAACACCATTTGTTGAAGAGGCTTTCTTTTCTCCATTGTGTGTTGTTGGCCCCTTTATCAAAGATTATTTGACCATATATATGTGGTTTTATTTCTGGGCTTTCTATTGTGTTCCATTGGTCTGAGTGTCTATTTTTCTGCCAATACCATACAGTTTTGATTATCGTGGCCCTATAATATAGTTTAAAGTCAGGTATTGTAATGCCCCCAGCTTCATTCTTTTTCCTTAGGATTGTTTTGGCTATTCGGGGTTTTTTATAGTTCCATATAAATCTGATGATTTTTTGTTCCATTTCTTTAAAAAATCTCATAGGGATTTTGATGGGAATTGCATTAAATTTGTATATTGCTTTGGGTAATATGGCCATTTTGATTATATTTATTCTTCCTATCCAAGAACAAGGAATATTTTTCCATCTCATTGTATCTTTTTCGATTTCCCTTAACAATGCTTTGTAATTTTCCTTATATAGGTCCTTTACATTCTTTGTTATGTTTATTCCTAGGTATTTTATTTTTTTTGTTGCAATCGTGAAGGGGATTATTTTTTTGAGTTCATTTTCTAATATTTCATTGTTGGCATATAGAAAGGCTATGGACTTTTGTATGTTAATTTTGTATCCTGCGACCTTACTGTATTGGTTTATTGTTTCTAATAATCTTTTTGTGGAGTCCTTCGGGTTTTCGATGTATAGGATCATATCATCAGCAAAAAGTGATACCTTTACTTCTTCTTTTCCGATATGGATGCCTTTTATTTCTTTGTCTTGTCTGATTGCTCTGGCCAGAACTTCTAGAACCATGTTAAATAAGAGTGGAGAGAGTGGACAACCCTGTCTTGTTCCTGATTTAAGGTAGAAAGTCCTCAGTTTTATGCCGTTTATTATGATGTTGGCTGATGGTTTATCATATATGGCCTTTATCATGTTGAGATATTTTCCTTCTATACCCATTTTGTTGAGAGTCTTAAACATAAAATTGTGTTGTATTTTATCAAAAGCCTTTTCTGCATCTATTGATAAGATCATGTGGTTTTTGTTCTTTGTTTTGTTGATATGGTGTATTACGTTAACCGTTTTGCATATGTTGAACCATCCTTGAGATTCTGGGATGGATCCCACTTGATCATGATGTATTATTTTTTTAATATGTTGTTGTATTCAGTTTGCCAGTATTTTGTTTAGTATTTTAGCATCTGTATTCACTAGAGATATTGGTCTGTAGTTTTCTTTCTTTGTGCCATCCTTGCCAGGTTTTGGTATGAGGGTTATGTTGGCCTCATAAAATGTGTTTGGAAGTATTGCTTCTTCTTCAATATTTTGGAAGACTTTGAGTAGAATAGGAACCAAGTCTTCTTTGAATGTTTGATAGAATTCACTAGTATAACTGTCTGGGCCTGGACTTTTATTTTTGGGGAGGTTTGTAATAGTTTTTTCTATTTCCTCCCTGCTGATTGGTCTGTTTAGGCTTTCTGCTTCTTCATGACTCAGTCTAGGAAGGTTGTATTCTAGGAATTTATCCATTTCTTCTAGATTGTTGTATTTGGTGGCATATAATTTTTCATAGTATTCTACAATAATTCTTTGTATATCTATGATGTCTGTGGTGATCTCTCCTCTTTCATTTTGGATTTTATTTATTTGAGTCCTGTGTCTTTTTTCCTTGGTGAGTCTTGCCAAGGGTTTGTCAATTTTGTTGATCTTTTCAAAGAACCAGCTCCTTGTTTTATTGATTTTTTCTATAGTTTTTCTGTTCTCTATTTCATTTATTTCTGCTCTGATTTTTATTATCTCCTTTCTTCGGCTGGTTTTGGGTTGTCTTTGTTCTTCTTTTTCTAGTTCCTTAAGGTGTGAAGTTAAGTGGTTTACTTCGGCTCTCTCTTGTTTGTTCATATAGGCCTGAAGTGATATGAACTTTCCTCTTATTACTGCTTTTGCTGCATCCCAGAGATTCTGATATGTCGTATTTTCATTTTCATTTGTCTGTATATATCTTTTGATCTCTGCGCTTATTTCTTCTTTGACCCATTCATTTTTTAGAAGTATGTTGTTTAGTTTCCACATTTTTATGGGTTTTTCCCCCTCTTTTTTGCAGTTGAATTCTAGTTTCAAGGCTTTATGATCAGAAAATATGCTTGGTACAATTTCAATTTTTCTAAATTTGCTGATATTGTCTTTGTGGCCCAACATATGGTCAATTCTTGAGAATGTTCCATGTACACTAGAGAAAAATGTATACTCTGTCGCTTTGGGATGAAGTGTCCTGTAGATGTCTATCATATCCAGGTGTTCTAGTATTTCGTTTAAGGCCACTATATCTTTATTGATTCTCTGTTTGGATGACCGATCTAGAGCCATCAGTGGTGTATTGAGGTCTCCAAGTATGATTGTATTTTTGTTAGTTTTTGTTTTAAGGTCAATAAGTAGCTGTCTTATATATTTTGGTGTTCCTTGGTTTGGTGCATATATATTAAGGATTGTTATGTCTTCTTGATTCAACTTCCCCTTAATCATTATGAAATGACCATTTTTGTCTCTGAGTACTTTTTCTGTCTTGTAGTCAGCATTATTAGATATGAGTATTGCTACACCTGCTTTTTTTTGGGTGTTGTTTGCTTGGAGTATTGTTTTCCAGCCTTTCACTTTGAATTTGTTTTTATCCTTATTTCTTAGATGTGTTTCTTGTAGGCAGCATATAGTTGGATTTTCTTTTTTAATCCATTCTGCTACTCTGTGTCTTTTTATTGGTAAGTTTAATCCATTTACATTTAGTGTAATTATTGACACTTGTGGGTTCCCTACTGCCATTTTATAAATTGCTTTCTGTTAGTTTTGTATCTTGTTTGATTCTTCTCTTTTGTTTTTCTATCATTTGTTTTTGTTTGTTTGTTTTCCATACTTCTTTCCTCTGTTGCTACCTTTTTTAAGTCAAGTGTTTTTGTGGTGGTTTTTTCAAGGATGGTTACCATTAAGTAATGAAAAGGATACCTACCATATTCATTGTAGTACCCTATCTTATAAGTATTTCTGCCCTTCATCGTCCTTTGCTACTGTTAATCTCCATCCTCTCCCCCCTTTTTTTCCTTTGTTGTCACAGTTTAAGTTTAGTTTTATTTTGTTCTTGGTGGAGCTGTTACTTGTGGTTTTGTTTTCTTTTGTTCTTTGAATCTGGTTGGAAAACCCTCTTTAGTATTTCCTGGAGTGGGGGCTTTCTGCTGATAAATTCTCTCATCTTTTCTGTATTTGTGAATGTTTTTATATCTCCTTCGTACTTGAAGGATAGCTTTGATGGGTATAGTATTCTTGGCTGAAAGTTCCTCTCTTTCAGGGCTTTAAATATTGGGGTCCACTCTCTTCTAGCTTGTAGAGTTTCTGCTGAGAAATCTGATGATAATCTAATAGGCCTTCCTTTATATGTTGTACTCTTCTTTTCCCTGGCTGCCTTGAGAATTTTTTCTTTGTCATTGGTTTGTGTCATCTTTATTATGATGTGCCTTGGATTGGGTTTGTTGTGGTTAAGAAAACTCGGTGTTCTGTTTGCTTCTTGAATTTGAGGCTTTAGTTCTTTCCACAGGCTTGGGAAGTTCTCGTCTATTATTTGTTTGAGTATATTCTCCATTCCATTTTCTTTCTCTTCTCCCTCTGATATACCTATTATTCTTATGTTATTCTTTCTGATGGAGTCAGACAATTCCTGTAGGGCTTTCACATTTTTTATTATTTTTGAGTCTCTTTCTTCTTCTCTCTGTTGTGCCTCAAGTTGTTTGTCTTCTATTTCACTAATCCTATCCTCAATCTGGGCTGTTCTGTTAGCTAAGCTTGTTACCTCGTTTTTCAGCTCGTGAATTGAGTTTTTCATTTCTGTTTGATTTGTTTTTATAGTTTCAATTTCCTTGGTAATATATTCTTTGTGTTCATTGAGTTGTTTTCTGATCTCCCTATATTGCCTTTCTGTGTTTTCTTGTATATCTCTGAGTATTTTTAAGATTTCTATTTTAAATTCTCTGTCATTTAGCTCCAAGGCTTCCAATATGTTAAGTCTTTTCTCCATAGATTTTTCCACATCTATTTGTGTTACCTCTCTTTCTTTTGTATCCATAATATTCGATTTCCTCTTTCTTATTGGCATCTGAGGGTGGTCTTGTTGATAGCACTAATTAGAATTAATAAAGAGTAAAAAGTAAAAAAAAAAAAAATAAAGGTAAACACCCCACAAAAAAAGTAATAATTTATTTTTTCCCCCTTTTTTCTTTCTTCTCTTTCCCTCCTCTCCCCTCTTCAGGAGAAATATCGTGCCTATAATGGAGGGCCTGATTTGGGGTGAAGAGTTCAAGGGCAAAAAAAGGGAGTAGGGACCTACTAAATGAAAAAAAAAAAAAAGGTAGAAAATTTTAGACAAGCATAAGATGATTTGCTTGTAAGTGATGGTTGACTAAGAGATATAATGAGAGGGATAAGAGGGAACCAGAAAAAAGGACCAAAAAAAGAATAATAAAGAAGAAAAAAATAAAAATAATAAGTAAAAATCTGTTGTATTAAGTGGAGTGAAGACTAAATACAATGGAGACCTTGGGTTGGGAGGACCCAAAAATAAACAAACAAGAAAAAAACAAAAACAAAAGCAAAAAAGAAAGATAAAGCCAAAAAAAGCCTTGAGTCCCAAATTAACTAATTTGTTCGTGATTGAGGATTGAATGGGAGGAAAATAAAACGAGAAAAGAAAAAAACGAATAGAAAGGAAAAAATAAGAAAAAGAGAAAAACGAAGGAAGAAATAAAAAAGGAAGAGGAAAAAACAAAATAAAGCAAAACAAAAAAAAAAAAAACAAAAGAGAAGAGAGTGAGAGTTAAGTGTTTTGGAGTATAACCTTAAAGGAGGGTGAGGATGAAGAAGAGAAATAAAATGTAACACTCATGGGTAGTGTAGTTCAAGAAAAGGGAAGCATAAGATGGGCAGAGAATAGAAGGACCGAGGTGGAGGAAATAAAGGCAATAAGATAGAAGAAACAAACAACAACAAAAAAAAAATTAGTGGAACAAGTTGTAAAGTCTGTGGATTTTTCTTGATTTTGAGAGGTTAACTTCTTCCTTTTTCTTTTCTCTCCCTCTTCCTGGTCAGTGACTCTGTACCCCAGGCTCTGCCCCTGTGTCATACCCAGGCAGGGATTTGCAGTTGATGGGATTCTATGGCAATGTCATATAATTGGCTTTAGTCTTGCTGGTAGTCAAGGTTTGTTGGCGTTTGCAGGGTCCAACGATGAGAGAGTTTGCTTTCCTGGATTCTGTCTCCTAGTCCCCCCTTCCTGAATTAGCAGCCTGGTGATCCAGCTATAAGGCTGCAACTGCTTCTGCCTGGGGAGTAAGAGGCTCAAAGAGCTGGGAAATCCCCACTCTATCCCCACTCAGTGCAAGGCTTTGGGAAAGGCTCTGGCAGTCAGGGCCTCCAGTGTAATCAGGCGGGGGTGGGAGTCAATTGTTGTCAAGGTGACTGTTCAGTGCCTAGCATTCAGTTGGACCTCTCAACGCAGGCTTTCCACACTTTGTAGCCTGTTTTGGCTGGGAAGAAGAGGCACTAGTCTCTGCTTGCGACTAGTGTAGTATAGATCTTATTATCTGCCAAGTCCTTCTTGTTAGCGTTTGTCCCTGAATATGGAGGCTCTATCAATCAGAAGTTGCCCCCGCCCCTTTAGCGAGAGGCACTAAAAAATATCACGCCTCTTGTCTTGGGTCGCTGAACTGAGAAAGATCTTATCAATTAGAACCGAGGGTGCGCAGATTTCATGGGTTAAGCTAATTTCAGTGATTGGGTCGCAGCTGTGCTCCCGAAGGTATTTTAGGCTGCCTGCGCGCGCCCCTCCCCCAACGCTTGATTGTTAGCTTGAATGGCTGGGTGAGGTGCCCCGCCCACGGAGAGAATCTCCCAAGTAGAAGACCACCCTGGTGCCTCTCCCACTCGCCCTGCCGCTGGCGGCTTGATCGCACCAGGCGCAGGATAATGGAGCACCCTGGGTGTGCGGGCCAGTAGGGCGCTCTGGGCGTGTGGAATGCCCAGGGCACGCGCGCAAATTGGGTGCTCCGGGCACCGGTGGCTGGCGACTCTCACTCGCAGTGCACGGGCTGCTGGGAACGTTAGCGGTGCTCACTCTGCAACCCGACCGGGTGCGCGCCAGCGGCTGCTCGGGGCTCCCGAGTGTGGGCGGTGCTCGCTCTGCAACCGGACCAGGCACGCAGGTGTCTGCTCGCGGCTCCAGAGTGTGGGCTGACTCACCACAGGCGCACTCCCTCGCGGCTTGAATGAAGGTCCCTGCGGTAGCTTCCTCCATACCCTCGTCTCTCAGATTCAAGTGATAACAGTCCTTTCGCTTTCAGTTTGTGTGGAACTCCGGAATGCTCCGAGGATAAATTTTTCTGTTTCTAGTTGATAAATTTGTTGTGATTTAGGGGAGATCTGTCGGACGCGCTGCTCACGGCGCCATTTCCGTGACGTCACTCCGCTACCTCAGTTTTTAATTCATGTCTTGAGTTCTTTATCTTTGTTTTTAAAGTTTCAATATCTTTGGTGCGATGTTCGTTTTGTTTACTGAGCTAAGTTTGTTGTCTATTAGTATCTTCTCACATCTCCTTGAGTATTTTCAGAATTTCATTTTTGAATTCTCTATCACTTAACTCCAAGATTTCCATGTGATTGAGTTTTCTTCTGGAGATTTTTCACTTTCTTTCTGAACTACATTTCTGTATTGTGTAGCCAAGGTATTTGATTTTTTTTTTCTTCCTTGATGGCATTTGTGAGTGGTGTTGTTAAGAGCCCTACTTAAAAAATATATAAAAAATAAAAAATACAATAAAAATATAAACATTAAAAAATTATGCCATGTAAAGAAGAAAAACTACAGAAAAAAAAGAGATAAAAGACCAACAACAAAAAATAAAACACACAGAAAAAATAAAAATAAAATATATAATAAAATAAAAAAATAAAATTCAAAAGAGGGAAAGAGAAAAGAATAATAAGAAAAACAAACAAAAAAGAGAAAAAATAAATTTCTGTTTTGAGAGGTTTCTTCCAGTAGGTGTTGCTGTATTACAAGTGTTACCTCTGTGAGGTTCTTGGGCTGTCCTTGCAAAGATGTTGCTGTCACAATGATATTGGCAGAGCCACTGTTGCCTTGGTGCGTAGGCTGTATTGTGAGGACTTTATGGCTTTGGCTTTCTGGCTTTACGTGGCTCTAGCAATTGCAATCTCAGGTTTCTGGGCACTCCTCCCCACATCTCCATCTACTTAGGGATCAAACATGGAGTACCTCTGTTTTTCAGGGAGGAGAGTGGCTCTGGAGAGCTAGTTGTGAGTTTGTCTCTACCACGCTTGGTACCACAAGGTGAGTGAGGCATGATCTGGGAGGCTGGAAGCTACACTTTAGTTTTCACTGTCTCTGCAGAGTGCAGGCTGCAGCCAGACTCTGGGCGCACTGGTTGTGACCCGACACTCTGGCCACTTTGGTTTAGTTTCTCCCCATGTGCCCCTCTATCTTGTCACTCCTCCTGGCAGAAGGAGACCCAGTCACTCCAAAGGTACAAAGGTTTTTCTCTTTGTACCCCTCGACAAAACCCAAACAGTTTGAGATTTCTTCTTTCCCATCATCCAGCAGAAAAAATAAACAGAATCTGGGGTTTGTCTCCTCCTCAGAGCTCGCTGTGAATGCTTTTTATATTCTTCCCCCTTTATCAACCCATTCCACCTTTAGTGTATTCGATGCATGCATTTTTCAAGTGTACCCATGAGTCCAGCTGAGGTTGCTTTGCTGTGTTATATTTTTTCAGTTTGTTGATATTTCAAAGGGAGAGATCAGAAGTATCTCTCACACTACCATTACTCTGACATCAAACTCTGGTTGCCCTCCCTTTGTGTGTGTGTGTGTGTGTGTGTGTATGTGTCAGAGACAGAGAGAGAGACAGAGAGAAGGACAGACAGAAAGGAAGGAGAGAGATGAGAAGCATCAATTCTTTATTGTGGTTCCTTAGTTGTTCATTGATTGCTTTCTCATATGTGCCTTTACCAGGGGTCTACAACAGAGCCAGTGACACTTTGCTTGAGCTTGTGACCTTAGGCTCAAGTTAGCAACCTAAGGTTTCATGCCAGTGACCTTTGGGCTCACACCCGCAACCATGGGTTCATGTCTATGATCCCATGCTCAAGCCTGCAACCCCATGTTCAAGCTGATGAGTCTGCACTCAAGCCGGCGACCTTGGGGATTTGAACCTTTGTCCTCTGTGTCCCAGTCTGTCACTCTATCCACTGTGCCCTCCCTTTCTAAACCCTGCTCCTTGTTTTGATATTTTCCTTTATTGAGTGAGCTTTGTAGAGGCTTTTCTAGAATGTGACTTCCTGCTTATCAGGGAACCAAGTTGTGTTGGGCTATGTCATCAGGAAGTGAGGCCCTGGCTAGTTAGCTAAGTGGTAGAGCATCAGCCTGGCGTGTGAAAATCCCAGGTTCAATTACCGATCAGGGCACAAAGAAGTAGTAACCATATGCATTTCTTCTCTAATTCTTCTCCTCTCCTTTTCTCTCTCTCATTGTTTCCATTCTGCAGCCATGGCTTTAATGATTTGAACAAGTTGGCCCTGGACACCAAAGATGGCTCCATGGCCTCTCCTCAGGCACTGAAATAGCTCGGTTGTCAAGCAATGGAGCAGTGGCCCCATATTGGCAGAGCATTGCTCTATAGGGGGCTTCCTGGGTTAATTACTGTCAGGTTACATGTGGGAGTCTGCCTCTGCCTTCCTGCTTACCTGTCTCTCAATTATATTTAAAAAAATAGAAAAGAATGTGAAATCACTCAGTGGTAGGATTCAGCTGGTTCTGTTGAGCTGATACCTAACTTTTTTTTTTATTGAGTTCAGTGAACCAGTTGTTAAAATAACACTTGTAATCAGGGTTCTCTAATGTGGGTGCCTGGGCAGCTGCCCAATGTGGAAATTAAAAATTTACATTCCTTACTCTTTTTTAATGTATATCTATGCAACAGCATATTCTAAGCACCCTTAGTAAGGTTTATTCTGTCCAAAGTTTAAAAATAATTGTATGTGAAGACACCAATCTAGAAGCAATATGGATATATATTAAATAATAGTTATTCATTTTTTTGGCCAGGTATTATTTAATGTTTTTATTAATATTTTAAAACTCTTATAATCTAGTTTTGTGTACTTCTTTTATCATTCTTATTTAAGTATTAAATTCATGAAATAATAAACTACCTTTTAGTATATCGTTTCTTAATACTTGAAATGGTCACTAGGTGAGAGAACTGGTTATTAAATTATTTAAATTCCTCCACTGAAGTCACTGCTCTTGTCTGAAGAGACACTAGTGGTAGAGGACCCAGGAAATGACCTCACTTCCTAATGTGAGAGCTCAACTCAACTTGAAACCTGGCAGCCAGGCAGCCACGTAGCTGGAAACACTTGAGGGAGCATGTTTTCTTGTTGCATCCCCAGATCCTGCAGCCATGGCCTCAGGAAAGCTCTCAGTGACAGCCTCTTTAGATGCTATAGGCACTGGGCAGGTTCTCAGCCTAGACACCTCTGGCCCTTTTCCCAGAGGGACCCAAAGGTAACACAGGGAGGCCTAGAGCACAACACCGATCCCTCCATGGCAGCTTTATGTCCCTCTCTATGTGTGTGTAGAAGGAGGATTCATACTTGGGGAGGGCCCAGAGTGGGAACAGGCTGAGGCAGGATCAGAAGCCTGGTGGTGACTGGTCATGTTTATGCACCAGGTCAAAGGCTCCTGGGTGGATATGGAGTGTGGGTGGCATTCTCTACTCAGGGCCCTAGAAGTGAATCTCATTTGCCACTGGTGGAGTTCTGTGCAGATATGGGACTGGGCATGATCTGGGATCAAATGTTTCATCACCCTATGGGAAACCCTGCACCAAAAGAACTCAATCTATACTTTCCCACTCCTGGCAACTCCTGATTTGCTTTCTGTCTCTACTTCTTTATATATTCTAGACTTCTCTTAGAAATTGAATCTAACAGTAGGTGCCTTTTGTGTCTGTTCACATATATTTGTTTGTTTTTATTTGGAATATGATTTCTGTAATTTGAAAGGGAAATATTTTTCCTTTTTATGAAAAAACACCATCTCAAAACAAATAACCATAGACAATTATTACTTTTTAATTTTTCAGTTTTATAAGGAATAATAAGTTCTTGTAGCTATGTTTAAAATGATCACTTAACATTTATCCATTTCACATTATGTATTCTGCTTATGCATTTTTATCTCATTAAATTCTTATAGCAGCTTCATATGAGAGGTATTATTATACTATTTTCATAGAAGATGAATGAGTCTCAGACAGTAAAAAAGATGTTCAAATATACAAAATTAATAAAAATCAGAACAAGAATTAAAATTTACTAAATACAGTAATGTTAGCATAGCAAGCCTTGGGGACTGTGTTTTATTGTTAATAACATTTGGAATAGTTTTTATAATTCATATCCAATGTTATTTTATTATGAAACAGTTCTATCCTGTTCTCACACAATTAATTCAAAAAGGGATGAGAGAATCACTTACATGATATCAACACATAAAAAATATTGTTAGCTAATAATTTAAAATTGACACAATTGAGCATCAAAAAGACTGTCTGGGATAAAATAAAATATTGAAATTGGGACATAATAATGAATACCTTTCCAAGCAGTACTAAAATTGAGTTGGTGATTAGTTATAATAGTAGATTTTATACTAAGTTGATGATTTCTCATTTTTGCCTGATGGATGGTAATGAATTTTGTGATAATGTATTTAAGAAAACGCTGAGGAGGACATAAACTTTTGGAATTTCTCTAATAATAATATATTTTCTGAATTTGGGGGTCTGAATTAAATTGCTTTTTAAATCCTCTGTCTAAAAAGATTTCTTCTAGGTATTTTGTTTGCATTTTAAAAAAATAACAATAAATAAAGAGGCAAAATTTTTTTAAAAAAAGTATTAAAACTTGTTATAATGTTGTACATTACAAATGGAGGAAAATGGTCTACAAAGAGACCTTAAAGATGTTTTTACTGTTACATTTAGGAAACAACTGCAATCAATTCTAGCAGGATATGTAATACTATTAAAGGCCATTACTGAAAAAAATACAAAAGATAATAGTTTTAAGATTTCACAATCAGCTAATAAAAAGCACACAACTCTATGATTGAAACCCAGGTTCATTTGACTCTGACGATGACTGTGGACCAGTACTCTGCCCTGAATTTTTAGTCCTTTAACAATCAATTCTCAAAGACTTCAATTATCTTCTGGTTTCCTATTAATCATCATCTTAGCAGTTGCAGACAGGAGCAGTATGCAATTATGGCTTACACAGCATGCATGATGGCCTTGATGCTTTCTAACCCAAGCAGTTCTTTATCCTGAAGCAGTCTCCTTTCTTCCATTTGTAGCTGAGTGGTTTTAGAAATCCCTAGGAGAACTGTTGGCCATAGAATTTGTGGATATCAGTAATTAAGCTATCTATTCCAGCTGTAAGTTGTTGGACAAAGTGGGTAGTAGCAGGTACAGTCCTGCTGCAAAGAACAGAAAGGCCAATGACCCCCCGGTTGGTTAGCCATACACTGGGGAGCTAAGCTTACTCTAGGTTCACCCATAGAATTGTACTGGGCACATTGCTGATTCTGTCACAGGCCTAAAATTTGAGAGCTTGTTCCTGACATGGACTGTGGTGGGTTTTATGTCACTTATAATTAATCATGTGTTTCCATTGTTTCTATCAAAAGTATTTCTGTCTGTACCCTTTGGAATAGGTAATATTTGTTATACATTTTAAGATTTTTACTCTTCTTAATCACTGAAGCATAGGTATAAGAGTAAAACTTTCTACAAAGTAACATCTAAAATTATTTCACAATGTAAAGCCTCTATGCATCCCTTTTGCCTGCTAGTTTTAAGTGCTTTTGATAATGTACTCTTCAACCACAATTGAAAAGTACTGATGATTTGACTAGCAACCAGTGCTGATTGTGTCTTATTATTATTATATCTCTGACACCTAGCATATATCTGCATATTTGCATATAGTAAGTGTTAGATAATGTATACTGAATGAGTGAATAAATAAATGAATTGACAAATATCCTTGTGTTTTCATAATATCTTTCTAAGTTGTACCCAGTTTCTGGACTTTTTATTTTGCCATGCAAGCTCCTACCTTTGTTTAGTTTAAAAATATATTTTGTATTTATTATGTGCCAGTAAATATCCTCAAAAAGAATACATCACATCTGTGGTGTATGTGTGATTGTGCATATGTGTTTGTGAGAGACAGAAAGAGAAAGAGAGAGAGAAGTGTTGAAAGTATTGAAAATAAGCCAGAGTATTGGTAGGGTGTAAACAGACATGTAAACAGACAATCAAAACCACTATATAAATTAAGTACAGTTGCAGTGCAGTACAGACAGGACATCAAATCTAAAGCCAGGCCTATAGATGACTTCCTAACAGAGATGATTCTTTTACTTTGCTTTTTACATGGGTAAGATATTCAGACAGGGCATGAGGAGAGAAGAAAGAAATTATCAATAGAGTCAACAACACATAGAGGTGTGAGCATAGCATGCAATTAGTGAGGCATGGCTGCTGGAGGTTGGTGTTGAGAGAGGCCTAGACTTTGACAATTTTTAATATTAGTGATTCCGTCATATTCCAAACCAGTATTATTTTCTTGTCTACAATAAATAGCCTCCTGGTAGTATAGTGTGATATCAGGTATTATGATAGCTCCAACTTTGTTCTTCTTTCTCAGGATTTCTGAGGCTATCAAAACAGCCTAGTACTAGCATAAGAACAGGCACAGAGAACAGTAGAATGGAACAAAGAACCCAGAAATAAATCCCCATCTATATGATCAATTAATATTTGACAAAGGAGGCAAGAGCATACAATGGAGTAAAGATGGTTTCTTCAATAAATGGTGTTAGGAGAATTAGACAGATACATGCAAAAAAAATGAAATAAAGAACAAAAATCATATGATCCTATCAATAGAAGAAGAAATGGCATTTAACAAGATAAAACATCCTTTATATTTTAAACACTCGATAAAATCAAAATGGAAGGAAAGTACCTCAACATAATAAAGGCCATATATTACAAACCATCAGCTAATACCATACTAAATGGTGAAAACATAAAGCTTTTTTTTTTCTAAAATCAGGAACAAGACAGGCTATGCATTCTCTCCACTCCTATTCAACATAGTTTTGGAAGATTTAGCTAGAGCAATCAGGCAAAAGAAAGAAATAAAAGGCATCTATATCAGGAAAGAAAAAGTAAATGTATCACTTTTTGCAGATGACATGATTTTGCCAAAGACTCCACCAAAAAACTATTAGAAACAATAAACCAATACAGTAAAGTCTCAGGATACAAAATCAATAGGCAAAGTTTATTGCTTTCCTATACACCAACAATGAAACTTTGGAAAATAAACCAAAAAAATTATTCCTTTTATAATCGCAACAACAACAAAAATAAAATATATAAAAATAAACTAAGGATGTGAAGGACCTATATATATTGAAAACTACAAAACATTACTAAAAAACACAATGAAATGGAAAAATATTTCATGTTCATGGATTGGAAGAATCAACAGAGATAAAATGGCTTTATCACCCAAAACAATATACAAATTTATTGTAATCCTCATCAAAATCCCAATGTCATTTTTTAAAGAAATAAAATAAAAAATTACCAGTTCTGTATGGAACCATAAAAAACCACAAATAGCCAAAATAATCCTGAGAAAATAGAATGAAGCTGGAGGTATCACAATACCTGACTTCAAATTATACTATAGAGCTTCGATAATCAAAACAGTATAATATTGGCAGAAAAACAGACATACAGACCAATGAAACAGACTCAAGAGACCAGAAATAAAACCACATATATTGGACAAATTATCTTTGAGAAAGGAGCCAAAAACACACAATAGAGAAAAGAAAATCTCTTCAATAAATAGTGCTGGGAAAATTGGAAAGCCACATGCAAAAAGAAGAAACTAGACTACAGTCTGTCCCCTGCACAAAAAATAATTCAGAATGGATCAAAGACCAAAATATAAGGTCTGAAACAATAAATTACTTGGAAGAAAACATGGATACAAAATGCATGGACCTTGGCCATAGAGACCAATTTATAAATTTGACTGCAAAGGCAAGGGAAGTAAAGGCAAAAATAAATGAATGGAACTATATCAAACTAAAGAACTTCTGCACAGCAAAAGGAACCACAAACAAAACAAATAGCCAACTAAATGGAAGATGATATTTGCAAAAAATGCTTCAATAACGGGTTAATATCCAAAATATATAAAAAAAACTCACAAAGCTCAGTAACAAACAAGCAAATGATTCAATTAAAAAATGAAGAAAGGACCTGAACAGACACTTCTGCCAAGAAGGCATACAAATGCCAACAGATATATGATAAGATGCTAAACTTCACTAGTTATTCATGAAATGCAAATCAAACTACAAAGAGCTCTACCTCACACCTGTTAGATTGGCTATTATCAAGAAGACAGGTAATAAGTGTTAGAGAAACTGTGGAGAAAAAGAAACCCTCATTTATTGCTGGTGGGAATGCAAATTAGTACAACTATTATGAAAGAAAGTATGGTTATTCCCCAAAGTCTAAGAATAGAATTACCATACAACCCAGCAATCACTCTACTGGTTATCTATTTCAAAATTATGGGTACGTAAAGACACCTGCACCCTTATATTTATCACAGCACTATTCACAGTGCCAAGATATAGAAAGAACCAAAGTGTCCCTCAATAGAAGATTAGATAAAGAATATGTGATACATATATACAAAGGAATACTACTGAGCCATAAGAAATAATGACATAATGACATTTATGACAACATGGATGTACCTTGAGAGCAATATACTGAGTGAAATAAATAAATCAGATAAAGCTAAGAACTGTATGATTTCACACATAGGTAGAATATAAAACTGAGACTCATGAACAAAGATAAAAGTGAAGTGATTACCAGGGGGAGGAGGACATGGGGAATGAGGTGGAAGGAAGGGTGTAAAGAGGAATAAGGTGACAGAAAATTATTTGACTTTGCGTGATGGATACACAACATAATCAAAAGTTCAAATGCTATAGAACTGTTTTCTTGAAACCTATGTACTCTTATTGATCAATGTCACCGTGTTAAATTTAGTTTTTTAAATGAAATAAAAAAGTAATAACTAAATAATCAACTTACACCATACACAAGAATAAACTCATAATGGATAAAAAACTTAAATGTAAGTTGTGAAACCATAAAAATCATAGAAGAAAAAATAGGCAATGACATCTCAGACACCTCTCACAGCATATATTTGCTGTTAAAGCTCCTTGGGTGAGGTAAACAAAGGAGAAAAAAAACAAATGGACCTATATCAAATTAAAAAGCTTTTGCCTAGCAAAAGAAACCATCAATGAAATGAAAAGACAACCCACTAAATGGGAGAACATATTCACTAATAATATATCTGATAAGTGGTTAATACCCCAAATTTATAATATAAAGAAGTTATAAAACTCTACACCAGAAAGACAATTTAATTAGAAAAATGGGAAAAAGAAATAGACTTTTCTCCAAAGAGGACATACATATGGTCAATAAACATAAAAAAGATACTCAATGTTTCTAATCATCAGATAAATACAAATTAAAACCGTGAGATACCACCTCACACTTTCCAGAATGGCTATCATCAATAAATCCAGAAACAACAAGTTCTGGCAAGGGTGTGGAGAAAAGGGAACCCTCATGCACTATTGGGGGCAATGCAGACTCATACAGCTACTGTGGAAAGCAGTATGGAGTTTCCTCAAAAAATTAAAAATGAATCTGCCTTTGACCCAGTGATTCCACTTCTGAGAATATATCCTAAAAATTTCAGAACACTAATTTTAAAGAATATATACACCCCTTTGTATACTGCAGCATTATTTACATTAGCTGATATCTGGAAACAGCCCAAGTATGCATCAATAAATGAGTGAATAGAAAAGCCCTGGTACATTTACACAATGGAATGCTCATGGCCATTAAAAAAATTAAAAAAAGGAAATCTTACCATTTGTGACAGCATGAATGGACCGGCTATTATTGTCCTAAGTGACATAAACCAGTCAGAGCAAGACAAATACCATATGATCTTACTTATATGTGGAATCTAATGAACAACATAAACTGACGAACAATATAGAAACAGAGGCAGGGTCACAGAACAGACTGACATACATAACACATGGACAAAGACAACAGTGTGGCAATACCTAGAGGGAAAGAATGATGAGGACTAGGTGGATGTGGGCAAAAGGGGAAAAATGGGGATAAAAAGAGACTTTGCTTGGTGTGGAGGGTGCACAATGAAGTGTGAAGATGGCGTTTTATTAAGTTGTACAATTGAGACCTGTATGGTTTTATGAACCAATAAACTCAACTAATAAAATTAATTAATGAATCAATCAATTAATTAAATAAGGAGCCTCCTACCTGTTCCCTCTAAGTCTATTATAATAGTGTCTTCATACAACAGCTTCCTGAGAGCCTAACCTGGTGGTGGTGCAGTAGATAGAGCATCCGACTGGGATGCGGAGGACACAGGTTCGAGACCCCAAGGTCGCCAGCTTGAGCGCGGGCTCATCTGGTTTGAGCAAAAAAGCTCACCAGCTTGGATCCACGGTCGCTGGCTTGAGCAAGGGGTTACTCGGTCTGCTGTAGCCCCATGGTCAAGCAATCAATGAATAACTAAGGTGTCACAACGGAAAACTAATGATTGATGCTTCTCATCTCTCTCCGTTCCTGTCTGTCTGTCCCTATCTATCCCTCTCTCTGACTCTCTCTCTGTCTCTGTAAAAAAAAAAAAAAAAAGTTAAAACAGCTTCCTGAGAGATTTTGTTCAAATGCAAACTATGTCACCACATTGCTCAAAACTCTAAATAGCTGGACCACATCTTTGGAAAGAAATCAAAAGTCCTTAACACAGCCTACACATCTGTAGATGCTCAGGTTCCCGGGTGGCCCTTTGCTCTTGCTTTCTGTCCATATTCCTTTCTGGAATTACTGTCACATATGGGATTCCTTCTCTCTCTTGAGGACATCAAACATTCTCCCAACTCAGAATTTTTGTACTTGTTAATCTCTCTTCTGAAAACATTATTTTTCCTAAATAATACCAAGGCCATGTTTATTGTTCAGGTGTCAGAGAAGTCTTTCGTGACCACAATGTCTAAAATCATACCTTCTCACCCTTTTTTTCTTTAAAAGACTATACCAGTCCGTTACTACTTGATATTGCACTCAATTTATATTTGTTTATTGTCTGCTGCTGCCATCTAGAAACATGCTTCATAAGAATGGGAACTTTGTGTGCTTTGCTCATCATATTAACCCAAACACTGCCATAGAACAGTGTTGGACATGTAGGAAACTCTCAACAGATATTTGTTGAATTAATAGACTCATGTGTGAATGGAAATTTGTTTTATTGAAAGAACCTCTCTTTATACATGGTTATTAAACATAAGTAGTTATATTGACTAAATATAGCAAATATTTAATTAATTAGCTTGAGTATGAATATATGTTCTGTTTAGTAATTACATAATAAGCCAAGCATTGCCCTGGCCAGTTGGCTCAGCGGTAGAGTGTCGGCCTGGCGTGCGGGGGACCTGGGTTTGATTCCAGGCCAGGGCACAAAGGAGAAGCGCCCATTTGCTTCTCCACCCCCCCCCTCCTTCCTCTCTGTCTCTCTCTTCCCCTCCCGCAGCCAAGGCTCTATTGGAGCAAAGATGGCCCGGGTGCTGGGGATGGCTCCTTGGCCTCTGCCCAGGCACTGGAGTGGCTCTGGTCGAGGCAGAGCGACGCCCGGAGGGGTAGAGCATCGCCCCCTGGTGGGCAGAGCTTCGCCCCTGGTGGGTGTGCCGGGTGGATCCCGGTCGGGCGCATGCGGGAGTCTGTCTGTCTCTCCCCGTTTCCAGCTTCAGAAAAATACAAAAAAAAAAAAAAAAAAAAAGGATAAGCCAAGCATTGCCTACCAATTTTCAAAATATATTAACATATGTAGGAAAAGCATAATGATTATAATTTAAACCTTGTTGGTAAAATAAAAGGCAAAATGAACAAATTTTTAAAATTTTTAAAAAAAATTTATTAATTTTTTGGGGGGAGTGACTGGTTAATAAAATCACACAGGTTTCAGGTGTACAACTCTATAATACATCATCTATATATTGCCTTGTATGTTCACCACCCCAAGTCAAATCTACTTTATAATTTTTTTTAATTTTTATTTTTTTACCTTATGATTTTAAAAAATGTATTGAATACCTACAGTCTGCTGGAAACTATGCTGGACACAATTTTGACATACAGGGTTCTAAAGAGGTCTAAGTTGTGATAAAACAATGATAAAATCTTCACTTTTATAATTTATAAAATTGATGTTTTTCTGCAAATGTCAATAAGAGATTTTCCTAACATAATAAAATAATGCTTAAGGAAACAGGTGAGTTCTTAAAAGCATCTAAGCAGTGAATGAGTTGGAAGGCTCAATTCAAAATGCCCTCTTCCCATGGGTAGCATTAGCTTTTCAAACAGGGCAGTTGGGTGGGGGCATGAATTTAACAGTGTGCTGTCTTTCCAGTGTTGTGCTTAGAAAAGCTTGATAAAATGGATAATCTTCAAAGCAAAACATCCTAGGCTGTGTGCAGAGTTCTCACAGTGTTTTGCCTTCATTGTTCCCAATCTAATTTCTTATAAGCACAGACACAGTTGTGTCAAGTTAATGTCTCAAATTCCTAAGTCACTAAACACATACTTATTGAATGTCACTATGTGCAGAACATAGTACATAACTGTTGTCATGGTGCCTCAGAGGAAATTGTCATTTTTTCTTTGCCATGTGTTCAATTCTTTTTTCTGGGAAGAGAAATATAGTTCTATATGAAAAATACACTTAGATAGCCCCAAGCTATGTAATACACTCAATTACTAATTTTCAGTTTCCTCAGGGAACTGATCATGAGCCAATTTTAAGTATTAAAGGTAAATATTAATTACATAGCAGCTGAATATTTTATTTTAGCTTACAGAAGCTGGAAAATATAAAAAAATCCATAAACCATATACTGAAAATGTCAATCCAATGTTTTGAAATATTGACAATCTTTCTCTAAGAAAATGATTAGAATGAAAATACCTGAGGCACTTTAAGTAGTCTTAGAATTAGAGGCAAAGATAGGTGACTAAAAACAATGCTCCTTGAAGGCAATGTGAGAATATAAAGTAAGTTTTCTTCAATTACCTAATCAAATTCAAAACTCCTTCCCCCCCCAGATTGATTCAAGTCTCCTTTTTTGTTCCAAACATAAAGGTCAGTTATAAGAGTTGCCAAAGAAAGTTCTCACATAGATTGTTCCAGCAACACAAACGATGATTTGAGGAACCTGAATGTGGTAGAGAGAATCAAAACATTTAAAATAGGCTTTCACAGTGGTTTTCTCATTTTAAGATATTTCCTTCATTTGTAAGTAGCAAGATCAGATGTTATTTTCAGTGGAATACAACAAGAGTATTGTATATATTTCTCTGTGTGTATATGTTCTCAAAGACATCCTTTCTCCCCTGTACTCTTGACAATATTTTCATCATTCAAAAATAGACCTCAAATATCATCACTTTTATAAAGGTCTGGAATTTTCTCTAATGTTCTATCATGTCACTGACCTACTAAGTTCCCATAACATTCTGTATCCATCTCTACCAAAGCTAATTTACCATACTCTACATACAAGACTGTCACCCCTAATGAACGAGGTGGCCCTACAGGGCAAGAACCACTACAGCAGTTACCCGAAGCTATATGATGCTAGATAAAGAGACATGAACACATGTTCTAATTCATTAGTTCATTGCATATATATTCTTATATCTCTCTTGAACTTGGTTTTCTCTCTAATGGCTCCATTTCCTATGTTGCGCATGGTTTCTCACATACATCTAGACATTATCAACATTAGCAGGTGACAAATATCAAAAATGATCTGGGACATTTTATAATCAGCCAATAAAATCAGTCTTGTAATTGCTCAGAGCTTTTTGCTCCATAATTATATGGTAGCCTCAGTGTAGCCATCCAATGATATAATTACTGGGTAATTAACTAAAGCTTTTGCCAGGATGCTACAAAGCACTATACATGTGTGCAGGTTGATAACATGAAGATTGATAAAGTACTTAGTCAACAATTCTCTGAGAACGTTTTAGCAGATTCTTTTCAAACCTCAGCAGTTGTAAACCATTTTCTAGCTTGCAAACTCAGCGCCTTATTCCACAAATTGATTTGCATGCCTCCCGAAGCCTGCAATGGCTACAAGCCCTACCTTTCTGCCTCTTCCACCCAATCCCAATCCATCTGCACTTCCACACACACTCTTTCCCACTACCAAGAATCCTTAATCTTACAGCAATTACCAGTTCACACGTGTGACTATACATGACTTGTGGGGTGGGTTCTGAAGAGCATTATTTCCAATTTAGAGATGAAAATCCCAGCCTTCATACCAGAATCAAAATTAAGCCACTGAGGACCATATAAGTAAAAACCTTCTTTGTGTCTTTATTTTTATTAAGATTGAATAATGTTCATCTATACCAGTTTAAAAAGATTGGTGAATGCACATTTTAAAAGACAAAGTAAATTCTCAATATAGTTTTATTTTATAATTTATTTCACTATTGCTTATATTCCCAACTCTGTCTCTCCTATTGTATTTAGAATGATCTTTATTTTTTTTTAAGTAAAAGCTGAGAAATCATCATACTGTTTTCATACTGAAACCCATTTTGCCTATTTGGTTCCAGAATAAAAAATAACCTTGTTAGCTGTCATCAAAATTAATAACAACAGCCTGACCAGGCAGTGGCAGGGTGGATAGAGCATCAGCCTGGGCCACTGGGGACCCAGGTTCAAACCTCAAGGTCCTTGGGATTGTAGACATGGCCCCATGGTTGCTGGCTTAAGCCCAAAGGTCGCTGCCTTAAAGCCCAAGGTCTGGCTTGAGAACAAGATCACTGGCTTGTGCAAGGGGTCGCTGGCTCGGCTGGAGGCCCCTGGCCAAGGCACGTATGAGAAAGCAATCGATGAACAATTAAGGTGCCACAACTATCAGTTGATGCTTCTCATCTCTCTTCGTTCCTGTCTGTCTATCCCTGTCTGTCCCCCACCTCTCTTTCTCACTAATAATAATAATAATAATAATAATAATAAGAAGAAGAAGAAGAAGAAAAACAAATAAATAAAACCTTGAAAAACTGACCCCAAGGTGCCACTCCAGACTCCTACAGTCTAGCTTCCCCTGATGTTAACATCTTATATAACCAAGAGGTAACTAGACTTTATTCTGATTTTGTGTTCCATAATTCAGTCCAGGAGACACATATTGTATATATTCAGTCATCCTGTCTTTTTAGTATCCTCCATTCTGACAGTTTTGTGGCCTTGTCTTGTCTTTCATGACCTTGACACTTTTGAATACTAGAAAGATATTTTGCAGATAGATTTTTCCCTCTTTTGCCTTCTAATATCTGGGCAAAACAGTGGTTTTCAAAAAATTTTAGGTCACCTCCTTTAACCTCACCTTCTTCAGTGAGGTTATGTCATACATTTATGGCACAGACACATTTAAACAACCTGTATCCTATTCTGGCTTCTTCCAACACATTATTGCATACACTAGAAGTTGCTCTTAGTGATGCTCAGTTTTATGGATTTTGATAAGTTTCAGAGCCAAGCATACAGCAACCACCACAGTACCAAATGGAACTGTTTCATTATCCTAAAAACTCAGAACTGATCTGTTTGCCATCCCTATAGTTTTTCCTTTTCCAGAATATCATGCAAATAGAATCATAAAAAATTTAGGTATTAGTGTCTGACTTCTTTTACTAAGAAAAAACACTTAAGATTTACCCTTTTTGGCGCATGAATCAATAGTCATTTCTTTTTTATTTTGTGCATTAGGTGGGGGGGTATCAGAGTTTGTTCAGTAATTTACCTGTTCAAGGACATTTGAGTTGTTTTTATTTATTTATTTATTTTTAATTTGTGTGTGTGTGTGTGTGTGTGTGTGTGACAGAGATAGAGAGAGAGACAGAGAGAGGAACAGATAGGGACAGAAGGATAGGAAGGGAGAAAGGTGAGAAGCATCAATTCTTCATCATGGCACCTTCATTCCTATCTCATATGTGACTTGACTGGGGGGGCTACAGCGGACCGAGTAATTCCTTGTTCAAGCCAGTGACCTTGGGTTCAAGCTGGTGAGCCTTGGTCACACCATATGAGCCCGTGCTCTAGCTGGTGACCTCAGAGTTTTGATCATGGGTCCTCTGTGTCCCAGTCCAATGCTCTATCCACTGTGCCACCTCCTGGTCAGGCAGTTTTGACAATTACAAAAAAAGGTGTTAGAGAACATTGAACAATTTTTTTTCCAACATAAATTTTTAATTCATGTCGGTATTTTTTATAAAAGTAGGAATGCTCAGTCATATGATAAGTGCATGCTTAAATTTGCAAACTCTTTTTTAATGTTGTGATATTTTGTGTTCCAATCAGCAGTGATGGGACCTCCTATTGCTCTATTTCCTCACTACCATTTATGATTCTCAGTTTATTTATTTTTGAAATTCTAATAAGTGATCAGTGGTATATAATTTTGTTTTGAATTTGCAACTCTATAATAACTAATGATCATTGCATCTTTTCATATGTTGATTATCCAATTGTATGCCTTTTTGATGATAAGCCAGTTCAGATTTACAATTTTTATTGGGTTGCTTTCTATTGTTGATTTTTAAGTTTTCTTGATATACAAGCTTTAGAAGATGAGTGATATATAAATATTTTCTTAATGTTGATCTTGTTTCTTTGTTCTCTTAAAAATGACTCACAGATGAAAAGCTTTGGTAAAGTCTAATTTATTATGTTCTTTTATGAGTCATATTTTTGAAATAATATCTAAAAACTTCTAATTCTACTCAGTGTTATGTAGATTTTCTCCTGTTTTCTTTTCTTTCTTTTTTTTTTTTTTTTTTTTGTCCCCCGGCCTCTAGACCTATTTTTTTTTTTTTAGATTTTTTATTTATTCATTTTTATTGGAGAGAGAGAGAGAGAGAGAGAAGGAGAGAGAGGAGAGAGAGAGAGAGAGAGAGAGAGAGAGAGAAAGAGAGAAGAGGGGAGGAGCAGGAAGCATCAACTCCCATATGTGCCTTGACCAGGCAAGCCTAGGGTTTCGAACCGGCGACCTCAGCATTCCAGGTCGACACTTTATCCACTGCACCACCACAGGTCAGGCCTCCTGTTTTCTTCTAGAAGAATTTTAGTATTACATTTTATACTTAGGGCCATAATTGATATTGACTTGGTATCCATAAGGTATAAGACATATCTCAAGGGTTATTTTTTTTGTAAATGGTGTCCAATTTCTTTTAGCACCATTTGGTGGAAATATTTTTGTCTCTATTAAACTATATTTGTACTTCTGTAAAACATCAGTTAACTATATTTATTTAGATTAATTTTGAGCTCTGTCTTCTGTTTAATCTTTATATATATGTTCAGCATTGCTTTCCTTGATTACTGTGGTAAGTGTTAAAATTACACAGTATGGGACCTCTAATTTTGTTCTTTTTTTAATTATTTTGCGTATTTTAGTTATTTTTCCATTCTTTAAAATATTTTAAACTTGGGAGATTTGACATCTTAACAACTAGTTTCTTTTTATATGAATAAGGTATATCTCTTCATTTGAATGTATTTTTGGAAGAAATGTATAGTCAGGATTTTTGACCATTTTAAAATCAAGTTGTTTTTGTATTTCCTATTGAGTTGTACTAGTTTCTTACATATATTTTTCTACTACACTTTAATCAGCCTTATGATTTGCTAATATTATTTTTTATCCTGTAGTTTGCCTTTGCTTTTTTGTTTTGTTGATTGTATGGAATGCAGATATTTAGTTTAATGTATTCCCACTTGTTTATTTTTGCCTTTGTTGCCTGTGCTTTTGGTATCAAATCCAAAAATCATGCCAAGACCAATACCGAGGAGCTTTTCTCTTTTTTTGATTCTATGAGTTTTACAGTTTCAAGTCTTATGTTTAAGTCTTAATTTATTTTGAGTTGATTGTATATGACACAAAATAAGGGTCCAATTTCATTCTTTTCCATCTGTATATACAGTTCTTCCAACTCCATTTATTAAAGAGATTGATTCCCCATTGTTTAATTACTGTGCCTCTGTCAAAGGTGAGGTGCCTATATATGTGTGAATTTATCAGGGGGTTTTCAATTCTGTCTCATTGCTATTTGTGCCCATTTTTATGCTAATATCATACTACTTTGATTACTATAGTATTGTAATATAATTTGAAATAAAAAATTGTGATGCTTCTAATTTAGTTCTTGCTCAAGATGGCTTTAGCAATCAGGATCTTTTGTGGTTTCATATTAATTTTAGTATTGTTTACTTTTTTCCAGTGAAAAATGTCTTTGAAACTTGGATAGAGATTGCATTGAATCTGTAGATCATTCTGGATAATATGGTTATTCGAACAATATTGTTTTTTCCAATCCAAAAACACAGGTACCTTTCATTTATTTGTGATGTCTTCAATTTTTTCATCATTGTTTTGTATTTTCAGTATACATATCATTTAGTTCCTTTGTTAAGTTTGTGCCTAAGTATTTTTGATGGTATTGTAAATGGAATTATTTTCTTAATTTATTTGCCAGATAGTGCATTGTTAGTGAATTGAAATACAACTGATTTTCATGCTGATTTTGTTTATTAGTTTTAACAGTTTTTTGTGGTGGAATCTTTAGGATTTTCTATATATTTGATTATGTCATGTACAAACAGAGACAATTTTACTTCTTTCTTTCTAATTTAGATGCCTATTTTTTCTTCTCTAATAACTTATGACTATGATTCCAGTACTTTATTAAATAAAAGTATTGAGAGTACACATCTTTGCTTTGGTCCGGATTTTATAGGAAACACTTTCAACCTTTCACCATTAAGTATGATAGTAGCAAGGGGCTTGCCATATAGAGTTTCAATTATGTTAAACTACATTTCATAAGTACATAATTATTGAGATTTTTATTATGAAAGGATGTAGAATTTTTTACAAATAGTTATTGCTGCATCTACTGAAATAATAAGATTTTAATTTTTTATTCTATTAATTGGATGTATCATATTTATTGATATGCATATATGTTGAACCATCCTTCAATACTAGGTATATATCTCACTTAATCATAGTGTATGTTCCTTTTAATGTACTGTTGAATTAGTTTGCCTTTTTTCATGTTTATCAAGGATATAATCTTGCAGTTTTCTGTAGTGTACTTGTCTTGTTTTGATATCAGAGTAATACTGGCATTACAATGAGAAATACTGGAAGTTTTCTCTTTTTAATTTTTGGCAGAATTTCACAGAGATTGATACTGCCTCTTCTTTAATTATTTGGTGGAATTCACCAGTGAAGCCATCTGATCCTTGGCTTTTCTTTGTTGGGAGATTTTGGATTATTGAACCAATCTCCTTACTGGTTAAGTTTGTTAAGACCATCCATTTCTTCATGATTTAGTATCAGTATGTTATATATTTCTAGGAATTTTCCAATATCTCATAGATTATCCAACTTGTTAGAATATAAAATTGTTCATAATAGTCTGATTCTTTTTATTTCTATTATTTGTTGTAATGTCTCCTCTTTTATTTTTTTTAGTTTTTCAGTTTTCCCTTAATCTAGCTAAAGTTTTGTCACTTTTGTTTATCTTTTCTTTTTTATATATAAATTTTTATTAATGGTAATGGGATGACATTAATAAATCAGGGTACATATATTCAAAGAAAACATGTCTAGGTTATTTTGTCATTAAATTATGTTGCATACCCCTCGCCCAAAGTCAGATTGTCCTCCGCCACCCTCTATCTAGTTCTCTGTGCCCTTCCTCCTCCCCCTAACTCTCTCCCTCCCTCCCTCCCATGTCCTCCCTCCCCCCACCCCTGGTAACCACCACACTCTTGTCCATGTCTCTTAGTCTCGTTTTTATGTTCCACCAATGTATGGAATCATGTAGTTCTTGTTTTTTTTATGATTTACTTATTTCACTCCTTATAATGTTATCAAGATCCCACCATTTTGCTGTAAATGATCTGATGTCATTATTTCTTATGGCTGAGTAGTATTCCATAGTGTATATGTGCCACATCTTCTTTATCCAGTCTTCTATTGAAGGGCTTTTTGGTTGTTTCCATGTCTTGGCCACTGTGAACAGTGCTGCAATGAACATGGGGCTACATGTGTCTTTACCTATCAATGTTTCTGAGGTTTTGGGGTATATACCCAGTAGAGGGATTGCTGGGTCATAAGGTAGTTCTATTTGCAGTTTTTTTGAGGAACCACCATACTTTCCTCCATAATGGTTGTACTACTTTACAGTCCCACCAACAGTGGATGAGAGTTCCCTTTTCTCCGCAGACTCTCCAACATTTGCTATTACCCGTCTTGTTGATAATAGCTAATCTAACAGGGGTAAGGTGGTATCTCATTGTAGTTTTGATTTGCATTTCTCTAATAACTAATGAAGCTGAGCATCTTTTCATATATCTGTTGGCCATTTGTATCTCTTCCTGGGAGAAGTGTCTGTTCATGTCCTCTTCCCATTTTTTTATTGGATTGTTTGTTTGTTTGTTGTTGAGTTTTATGAGTTCTTTGTAAATTTTGGATATTAGGCCCTTATCTGAGCTGTTGTTTGAAAATATCATTTCCCATTTAGTTGGCTGTCTGTTTATTTTGATATCAGTTTCTCTTGCTGAGCAAAAACTTTTTATTCTGATGTAGTCCCATTCATTTATCTTTGCCTTCACTTCTCTTGCCATTGGAGTCAAGTTCATAAAATGTTCTTTAAAACCCAGGTCCATGATTTTAGTACCTATGTCTTCTTCTATGTACCTTATTGTTTCAGGTCTTATATTTAGGTCTTTGATCCATTTTGAATTAATTTTAGTAAACGGGGACAGGCTGTAGTCGAGTTTCATTCTTTTGCATGTGGCTTTCCAGTTTTCCCAACACCATTTGTTGAAGAGGCTTTCTTTTCTCCATTGTGTGTTGTTGGCCCCTTTATCAAAGATTATTTGACCATATATATGTGGTTTTATTTCTAGGCTTTCTATTGTGTTCCATTGGTCTGAGTGTCTATTTTTCTGCCAATACCATACAGTTTTGATTATCGTGGCCCTATAATATAGTTTAAAGTCAGGTATTGTAATGCCCCCAGCTTCATTCTTTTTCCTTAGGATTGTTTTGGCTATTCGGGGTTTTTTATAGTTCCATATAAATCTGATGATTTTTTGTTCCATTTCTTTAAAAAATGTCATAGGAATTTTGATGGGAATTGCATTAAATTTATATATTGCTTTGGGTAATATGGCCATTTTAATTATATTTATTCTTCCTATCCAAGAACAAGGAATATTTTTCCATCTCATTGTATCTTTTTCTATTTCTCTTAATAATGCCTTGTAGTTTTCATTATATAGGTCCTTTACATTCTTTGTTATGTTTATTCCTAGGTATTTTATTTTTTTTGTTGCAATCGTGCAGGGGATTATTTTTTTGAGTTCGTTTTCTAATATTTCATTGTTGGCATATAGAAAGGCTATGGACTTTTGTATGTTAATTTTGTATCCTGCGACCTTACTGTATTGGTTTATTGTTTCTAATAATCTTTTTGTGGAGTCCTTCGGGTTTTCGATGTATAGGATCATATCATCTGCAAAAAGTGATAACTTTACTTCTTCTTTTCCAATATGGATGCCTTTTATTTCTTTGTCTTGTCTGATTGCTCTGGCCAGAACTTCTAGCACCACGTTAAATAAGAGTGGAGAGAGTGGACAACCCTGTCTTGTTCCTGATTTAAGGTAGAAAGTCCTCAGTTTTATGCCGTTTAATATGATGTTGGCTGATGGTTTATCATATATGGCCTTCATCATGTTGAGATATTTTCCTTCTATACCCATTTTGTTGAGAGTCTTAAACATAAAATTGTGTTGTATTTTATCAAAAGCCTTTTCTGCATCTATTGATAAGATCATGTGGTTTTTGTTCTTTGTTTTGTTGATATGGTGTATTATGTTAACCGTTTCACGTATGTTGAACCATCCTTGAGATTCTGGGATGGATCCCACTTGATCATGATGTATTATTTTTTTAATATGTTGTTGTATTCGGTTTGCCAGTATTTTGTTTAGTATTTTAGCATCTTTATTCATTAGAGATATTGGTCTATAGTTTTCTTTCTTTGTGCCATCCTTGCCTGGTTTTGGTATGAGGGTTATGTTGGCCTCATAAAATGTGTTTGGAAGTATTGCTTCTTCTTCAATTTTTTGGAAGACTTTGAGTAGAATAGGAACCAAGTCTTCTTTGAATGTTTGATAGAATTCACTAGTATAACCGTCTGGGCCTGGACTTTTATTTTTGGGGAGGTTTGTAATAGTTTTTTCTATTTCCTCCCTGCTGATTGGTCTGTTTAGGCTTTCTGCTTCTTCATGACTCAGTCTAGGAAGGTTGTATTGTTCTAGAAATTTATCCATTTCTTCTAGATTGTTGTATTTGGTGGCATATAATTTTTCATAGTATTCTACAATAATTCTTTGTATATCTATGATGTCTGTGGTGATCTCTCCTCTTTCATTTTGGATTTTATTTATTTGAGTCCTGTGTCTTTTTTCCTTGGTGAGTCTTGCCAAGGGTTTGTCAATTTTGTTGATCTTTTCAAAGAACCAGCTCCTTGTTTTATTGATTTTTTCTATAGTTTTTCTGTTCTCTATTTCATTTATTTCTGCTCTGATTTTTATTATCTGCTTTCTTCGGCTGGTTTTGGGTTGTCTTTCTTCTTTTTCTAGTTCCTTAAGGTGTGAAGTTAAGTGGTTTACTTCAGCTCTCTCTTGTTTGTTCATATAGGCCTGAAGTGATATGAACTTTTCTCTTATTACTGCTTTTGCTGCATCCCAGAGATTCTGATATGTCGTATTTTCATTTTCATTTGTCTGTATATATCTTTTGATCTCTGCGCTTATTTCTTCTTTGACCCATTCATTTTTTAGAAGTATGTCGTTTAGTTTCCACATTTTTGTGGCTTTTCCCCCCTCTTTTTTGCAGTTGAATTCTAGTTTCAAGGCTTTATGATCAGAAAATATGCTTGGTACAATTTCAATTTTTCTAAATTTGCTGATATTGTCTTTGTGGCCCAACATATGGTCAATTCTTGAGAATGTTCCATGTACACTAGAGAAAAATGTATACTCTGTCGCTTTGGGATGAAGTGTCCTGTAGATGTCTATCATATCCAGGTGTTCTAGTATTTTGTTTAAGGCCACTATATCTTTATTGATTCTCTGTTTGGATGACCGATCTAGAGCCGTCAGCGATGTATTGAGGTCTCCAAGTATGATTGTATTTTTGTCAGTTTTTGTTTTAAGGTCAATAAGTAGCTGTCTTATATATTTTGGTGCTCCTTGGTTTGGTGCATATATATTAAGGATTGTTATGTCTTCTTGATTCAGTGTCCCCTTAATCATTATGAAATGACCATTTTTGTCTCTGCGTACTTTTTCTGTCTTGTAGTCAGCATTATTAGATATGAGTATTGCTACACCTGCTTTTTTTTGGATGTTATTTGCTTGGAGTATTGTTTTCCAGCCTTTCACTTTGAATTTGTTTTTATCCTTGTTTCTTAGATGTGTTTCTTGTAGGCAGCATATACTTGGATTTTCTTTTTTAATCCATTCTGCTACTCTGTGTCTTTTTATTGGTAAGTTTAATCCATTTACATTTAGTGTAATTATTGACACTTGTGGGTTCCCTACTGCCATTTTATAAATTGCTTTCTGTTAGTTTTGTATCTTGTTTGATTCTTCTCTTTTGTTTTTCTATCATTTGTTTTTGTTTGTTTGTGTTCCATACTTCTTTCCTCTGTTGCTACCTTTTTTAAGTCAAGTGTTTTTGTGGTGGTTTTTTCAAGGATGGTTACCATTAAGTAATGAAAAGGGTACCTACCATATTCATTGTAGTACCCTATCTTATGAGTATTTCTGCACTTCATCGTCCTTTGCTACTGTTAATCTCCATCCTCTCCCCCCTTTTTTTCCTTTGTTGTCACAGTTTAAGTTTGGTTTTATTTTGTTCTTGGTGTAGCTGTTACTTGTGGTTTTGTTTTCTTTTGTTCTTTGAATCCGGTTGGAAAACCCTCTTTAGTATTTCCTGGAGTGGGGGCCTTCTGCTGATAAATTCTCTCATCTTTTCTGTATTTGTGAATGTTTTTCTGTCTCCTTTGTACTTGAAGGATAGCTTTGATGGGTATAGTATTCTTGGCTGAAAGTTCCTCTCTTTCAGGGCTTTAAATATTGGGGTCCACTCTCTTCTAGCTTGTAGAGTTTCTGCTGAGAAATCTGATGATAATCTAATGGGCCTTCCTTTATATGTTGTACTCTTCTTTTCCCTGGCTGCCTTGAGAATTTTTTCTTTGTCATTGGTTTGTGTCATCTTTATTATGATGTGCCTTGGAGTGGGTTTGTTGGGGTTAAGAAAACTCGGTGTTCTGTTTGCTTCTTGAATTTGAGGCTTTAGTTCTTTCCACAGGCTTGGGAAGTTCTCGTCTATTATTTGTTTGAGTATATTCTCCATTCCATTTTCTTTCTCTTCTCCCTCTGATATACCTATTATTCTTATGTTATTCTTTCTGATGGAGTCAGACAATTCCTGTAGGGCTTTCTCATTTTTAATTATTTTTGAGTCTCTTTCTTCTTCTCTCTGTTGTGCCTCAAGTTGTTTGTCTTCTATTTCACTAATCTTACCTTCTATCTGGGCTGTTCTGTTAGCTAAGCTTGTTACCTCGTTTTTTAGCTCGTGAATTGAGTTTTTCATTTCTATTTGATTTGTTTTTATAGTTTCAATTTCCTTGGTAATATATTCTTTGTGTTCATTGAGTTGTTTTCTGATCTCCCTAAATTGCCTTTCTGTGTTTTCTTGTATATCTCTGAGTATTTTTAAGATTTCTATTTTAAATTCTCTGTCATTTAGCTCCAAGGCTTCCAATATGTTAAGTCTTTTCTCCATAGATTTTTCCACATCTATTTGTGTTACCTCTCTTTCTTTTGTATCCATAATATTCGATTTCCTCTTTCTTATTGGCATCTGAGGGTGGTTTTGTTGATAGCACTAATTAGAATTAATAAAGAGCAAAAAGTAAAAAAAAAAAAAAAAGGTAAAACACCCCCCCAAAAAAACCAGTAATAATTTATTTTTTCCCCCTTTTTCTTTCTTCTTTTTCCCTCCTCTCCCCTTCTCAGGGAAATATTGTGATGACCTGTGAATTATATTATGCTAAATGGAACAAAAACTTCCTATAATGGAGGGCCTGATTTGGGGTGAAGAGTTCAAGGGGCAAAAAAAGGGAGTAGGGACCTACTAAATGCAAAAAAAAAAAAAAAAAAAAAGGAAGAGAATCTTAGACAAGCATACGATGATTTGTTTGTAAGTGATGGTCGATTAAGAGATATAATGAGAGGGATAAGAGGGAACCAGAAAAAAGGAGAAAAAAAAAGAATAATAAAGAAGAAAAAAATAAAAATAATAAGTAAAAATCTGTTGTAATAAGTGGAGCGAAGACTAAATACAATGGAGACCTTGGGTTGGGAGGAATGCTAGTGAGTTAAAAAGCAACTTAAAAAGTACCCAAAATGCCACAAAAATAAACAAAAAGCAAAACAAAAACAAAAGCGAAAAAGAAAAATAAAACCAAAAAAAAACCTTCAGTCCCAAATTAACTAATTTGTTCGTGATTGAGGATTAAATGGGAGAAAAAGTAAAACAAGAAAAGAAAAAATGAATAGAAAGGAAAAAATAAGAAAAAGAGAAAAACGAAGGAAGAAAAGAAAAGGAAGAGAAAAAAACAAAATAAACCAAAGCAAAAAAAAAAACAAAAGAGGAGAGAGTGAGAGTTAAGTGTTTTGGAGTATAACCTTAAAGGAGGGTGAGGATGAAGAAAAGAAATAAAATGTAACACTCATGGGTAGTGTAGTTCAAGAAAAGGGAAGCATAAGATGGGCAGAGAATAAAAGGACCGAAGTGGAGGAAATAGAAATAATAATAATAAAGGCAATAAGATAAAAGAAACAAACAACAACAAAAAAAAATTAGTGGAACAAGTTGTAAAGTCTGTGGATTTTTCTTGATTTTGAGTGGTTAACTTCTTCCTTTTTCTTTTCTCTCCCTCTTCCTGGTCGGTGACTCTGTAACCCAGGCTCTGCCCCTGTGTCACACTTAGGTAGGGATTTGCAGTTGATGGGATTCTATGGCAATGTCATATAATTGGCTTTAGTCTTGCTGGTAGTCAAGGCTTGTTGGCGTTTGCAGGGTCCAACAATGAGAGAGTGCTTTCCTGGAGTCTCTCTCCTAGTCCCCCCCTCCTGAATTAGCAGCCTGGTGATCCAGCTATAAGGCTGCTACTGCTTCTACCTGGGGAGTAAGAGGCTCAAAGAGCTGGGAAATCCCCATTCTATCCCCACTCAGTGCAAGGCTTTGGGAAAGGCTCTGGCAGTCAGAGCCTCCAGTGTAATCTGGCGGGGGTGGGAGTCAATTGTTGTTAAGGTGACTGTTCAGCGCCTAGCATTCAGTTGGACCACTCAACCCAGGCTTTCCACACTTTGTAGCCTGTTTTGGCTGGGAAGAAGAGGCACTAGTCTCTGCTTGCGACTAGTATAGTATAGATCTTATTATCTGCCAAGTCCCTCTTGTTAGCGTTTATCCCTGAATATGGAGGCTCTATCAATCAGAAGTTTCCCCCACCCATTTAGGGATAGGCACTACAAAATATCACGCCTCTTGTCTTGGATCGCTGAACTGAGAGAGATCTTATCAATTAGAGCCCTGTGGGTGCACAGATTTCATGGGTTAAGCTAATTTCAGTGATTGGGTCGCAGCTGTGCTCCCGAAGGTATTTCAGGCTGCCTGCATGCCCCTCCCCCAACGCTTGATTGTTAGCTTGAATGGCTGGGTGAGGTGCCCCGCCCACGGAGAGAATCTCCCAAGTAGGGAAGACCGCCCTGGCTCCTCTCCTGCTCGCCCCGCCGCTGGCAGCTGGGGCGCACCGAGCGCAGGATAATGGGGCACCCTGGGTGTGTGGGCCAGTAGGGCACTCTGGGTGCGTGGGACGCCCAGGGCTCGCGCGCGAATGGGGTGGTCCGGGCACCGGTGCCTGGGGACTCTCACTCGCAGTGCGCGGGCCGCTGGGAACGTTAGCGGTGCTCGCTCTGCAACCGGACTGGGCGCGCGCTGGTGGCTGCTAGCCGCTCCCGAGTGTGGGCCAACTCACCACAGGCGCACTCCCTCTGCAGCTGGAATGAACGTAGTTAGCTTCCTCCACACCCTCGTCTCTCAGATTCAAGTGATAACAGTCCTTTCGCTTTCAGTTTGTGTGGAACTCCGGAATGCTCCGAGGATAAATTTTTCTGTTTCTAGTTGATAAATTTGTTGTGATTTTGGGGAGATCTGTCGGACGCACTGCTCATGGCGCCATTTCCGTCCCAAACTCCTGTTTATGTTTTCTAAAAGCCAAATATTAGTTTGTTGCTCTTTTACATTGTGTTCTTGTGTCTATTTTATTTATTTTTTAATCTTTGTTATTTCTTTTCTACTTTTTTATATAAATTTTTATTAATGTGAATGGAGTGATATCAATAAATCAGGGTACATATATCCAAAGAAAACATGTCCAGGTTATCTTGTCATTCAATTATGTTGCATACCCATCACCCAAAGTCAAATTGTCCTCTGTCACCCTCTATCTAGTTTTCTTTGTGCCCCTCTCCTCCCCTTTCCCCTCGCCCCCCTTCCCTTCCACGTCCCTCCTCCCCCCCACCCCCGGTAACCACCACACTCTTGTCCATGTCTTTTATTCTCATTTTTATGTCCCACCAATGTATGGAATCATGTAGTTCTTGGTTTTTTCTGATTTACTTATTTCACTCCATATAATGTTATCAAGATCCCACCATTTTGTTGTAAATGGTCTGATGTCATCATTTCTTATGGCTGAGTAGTATTCCATAGTGGATATGTGCCACATCTTTATCCAGTCTTCTATTGAAGGCCTTTTTGGTTGTTTCCATGTCTTGGCCACTGTGAACAATGCTGCAATGAACATGGGGCTGCATGTGTCTTTACGGTGATACCTGTTTGAAAAGATTTATGGAACTGTTTGATACTCTTAGTGATTTTTTAAGCGACAAACCTGAAATGAAGTATCTGTTAACAATAGATGGTAAAGCATTTGTGAGTTATTTAGCTAATATCTTTGAAAAACTAAATATATTAAATAAGCAACTTCAAGGAACAAATAAAACTCTTGTCGATGCAAAAGCAAAGATATTTGGTTTCATTACCAATATTGAGTTATGTCAGAAACATGTTAACAACAAAAACTTTAAGCAGTTTCATTGGCTCCAAAAATGTGAAGTAACTGATACCGCTTTACTTGTTATTGTCAATCATTTGAATATTCTATCGGCTGATTTAAAAGAAAGATTTTCTGATTTAAAATAAATTGATTTCCCAACATAGATGATGCAGCCAATGTTAGTGGATTTGTCTGATATATCAAATATGCAGTATCAAGAAGAGCTCGCAGAATTGCAAAATGGTGAGTCAGTTAATGTTTTATTTAATATCAAAGGAGCGATGGCATGGCTTTGTGAGGAAACAGAAATCAAATACCCAAATTCAACCAAATGTGCAAGAAAACTATTGCTACTGTTTCCATCTTCATTTTTAGCTGAATGTGGATTTAGTGCTGTAAATGATTTACTGGTAAAAAAAAGGAATCGGCTGGATATAACACAACGTGGAGACTTGAGACTAAAGCTAACCAAATTGGAACCTAATATAAAATCTCTGTGCAGCAAGCATGAAGCGCAAGGATCACACTAAATTAAAATAATAAATTAATATAGAAAAATCTGTATTAAAATTATTTGGAATTTAAATTTCTGTTTTTCATTATATGTTTTGAAATTTTACTTACTGTGTTTTGTTAACAATTTCATAGTGATTTCTTCCAAGAACCTATCATTTATGTTTATTAAGTGAACAAATCAATTTTTTCATTCATTGGTGTAGATATGTATGTCCATACTGTATAATTTTATATCTGCCTGAAGGATTTTGTTAATCATTTATTATAGTATAGCTCTGTAGTTCTGTTAGTTATCAAATCTTTTCAGCTTTGTGAGTGTGTGTGTGTGAAATTTTTTAACTTTATTTTTAAAAATATGTTTAATGCATATAGACATTTAAGGTGACAAGTGGGTTTTTTTTCAGTTCTTAAAATGGTCTTTTACTGTCTTCTCACTTATATTATTTTTTATAAGAATTCTGATGTCATTGTTATCTTTGTCCTTGCATATGTAATATGCCTTTTTGCTCTCTGACTGTTCTTAAGATTTTTTTCTTTTAAATTGGGTCTGAGAAGTCTAATTCTGTGTTTTATTGTAGTCTTTTTCATGGTGTTTTACTTGGATTTTGTTGATTTTCTTAGGACTGTGAATATGTAGTTTCATCAAATTTGGAAAAATTGTGATCACTATTTCTTCAAATACTTTTCCTTTCTCTCCTTTACTTTGGGGATTTCACTTAAATGTATGTCAGTATGTTTGAAGTTGTGATACAAGTAAATTCATTGACACATTTCATTTTATTAGTTGGTTTTTCTCTGTGTATGTTCATGTTGAATAATTCCTACAGAATGTTTAAAGTTTATTATCCTTACTTCTGTAATGTCTAATCTGCCATCACTTCCATTTAGTGTAATTTTTATCTTAAACATCATTGTTTTCCCCTCTTAAAGTTTGTCTTTTTTATCTTTGATGTCTCTACTTAAGTTTTTGAACACATGGAATGCAATTATAGTAACTTTGAAATGTTCTGTATTAATTCTGATATCTGTATCACTTCTACATTGGCTTTGATTTGTTGATTATCTTATTATGGTTTATATTTATCTGACTCTCCGGCATGAGTAATAAGCTTTGATTAGATGTCAGACATAGTGAATTTTACCTTGTTGGGTTCTAAGTATTTTTGTATTCCTAAATAGTTTCTTGAGCTTTGTTCTAGGATGCAGTTAAGTTCTTTGGAAATGTTTTATTTATTTTGAGTCTGTGGTATTTTTTTATTTTTTGGAGGAACTGAACTATTGCTTGTTTTATAGATAATTATTTATCACTACTGAGCCAGACTCTTCTTTGCATTACCCACTGCCCCATCAATCTTGAAGTTACCTGGCTTATAGGAATAGGTCCTGTTTTTGGCTCTGTGTGGGCACAGGCCATGTTACCTTTACTGTAATTATGTGGTTCTTTCTCTGGCTTTAGGTATTTTCCCACACACATGGGCTGATCAGTACTCTGCTGTTTACTTAAGGACCCTTATCTTCAGATTTTCAAAGTACTTTCTCTGTGTAGTTTATCCTCTGTGGTACTGTATTCTATAAAACTGGCCTTCTATTCTGCCCAAAAGCTCAGCTCCATCTTGTAAAACCAGGTAATCCTATGGCTCTACCTAAATTTTTCCTCCATATGCTTCAGCCTAGAAAATTTCTCAAGGCAATAAGCTATAGCAATCATAATAGTGGTATACATCTCATTTATTTCCAGTGTCTTGCAAACTCTTATTTTTAATGTTATCTTCCGTCTTTTCTTTCTTCCTTTCTTTCTTCTTCTCTCTTTTTCATTTCTTAAAATTTTATGAAGAAATTACTCTATTTTGGCTGAAGTAAACTCACAAAGAACTACTTTTCATTTCATTTGAAAATAAAAATTATTATATTTGAGGTTTACAACATGATGATTCGATGAAGCATATACATATTGATGTGACTACTGTAGTTTGGCAATTATTATGCTAAGTAAAATAAGCCAGACACAGAAAGAAAAATCCTTATATGTAGAATCTTAAAATGTCTAATACATGGAAGCAAAGGTGAGAACTAGAGTTTTAACAAGCAAGGGGCAGTAGGGGATATGGGGAACTCTTGGTCAAAGGGTATGAGTTGCAGTTATGTACGGTGAATAAATCCAGAAATCTAATAAACAGCATGATGACTATAGTTACCATAATAATACTATATTAATATTGGAACTTTGCCGAGAGAGTAGTAAATTGCAGGTGATATCACAAAAAAACAAACAAACAATAACAACAAAAAATAATTTTTTTGGTTTGTTTTTGGTCTTCTTTTTTGTTGCATGATTGTTTTAGGGCATTACTTATTTGTTTCTTTCTTTATACCACTTTTGTCCATTAATTCTATTTTTATTTTTATAACTTATTGCCATGGATACTTGGCTCATTGATATTTTTAGTTCTTTCAGAATGTAAGTATTCAAATTTTTATTAGTTTGATACATCATGTCTTAATTATTGTTCAGTACAAATATTTTCTAATTTTTATTATGATTTTCTCTGATAATTGAGTGTTTTTGAACATTATTTTAAAATTTTTCAAATACATGTAAGTATAGTTTTATTATCAATTTCTAATAAAAATGCATTTTTAACAAAAACCACAGTCTGCATGGTTGAAATTCTTTGGTAATAATTGAGATTTTATTTGTTACCTAGTCTTATTTTTTGTATGGATATTTGATATACAGTTGATTGATATAAATTACCATTTCCCCATATATAAGACGCTTTCATGTATAAGACGCATCTTAATCTTGGGGCCCGAAATTTGAAAAAACATGTATTACATAAAGTTATTGAATTCAAGTTTTATTCATCATAAAATTCATACAACTCCTCATCACTGTCAAAACTCCCATCCATGAACTTGTCCTCATCTGTGTCTGATGACGAATCACTGTCTTCATATACCGCCTTGTCCTCAGTTCCATCTATGGCATTTAAAATGCCACAACCACTGTATAAGACACACCCAGTTTTTAAACTCCAAATTTTTCAAAAATGATTGCATCTTATACATGGGGAAATACAGTATTTGATGTTGCATCTTCAGTTAAATAAAACTAAACATTTTATACTTTAGATTGTTTTGGTATGTTTATCTGGACACTCAAAATATATTACAAAATTATGTAGTAAGATAAATAAGAGAAGAGCCTAATCTCTTTATTTTAATAAAAGCACACTTTGCTTACTCCATTTGATTATTTTTAGTTGCCATATTAATTTTTATTACTATATAGCAAGTTTTCCAGTGTATAAAAAAATAATTGAGATACAACTTTAAATACTATAATAGAATGATTATAAAGTCTTACTGTATATGCATTCTTACTATGTATATACTTTCTCTTATAAGGCAAAAAGTAACTCTTTTTGGAGTAATTGTTCAAAAAATGTAAATGACCTTTACAATATATCACATTAAATTAAGGTTCACATTTACTTTAGCTTACTCAGATCCTCCTTTTCTTTCATTCCTACAAAGCCTTGAAGAACTCGAGTGAATTTTATAGTTACTTATGTTTAATGACATGAAATATTGGACAAGTTTGTGTGCTCAGAATTGAGTTCCTTTAAGTGAAATAGTTTAACTTTTATAATTATAATGCCTGAAATAAATCTATTATAAATGTTATGTGAAATATAGGCTTCATTTTTAGTGACTTTGACAAATTGAATTTGATAGGACCAGCTAGTCTAAGTTATGAGTTTCTCCAGCACTTGAAAAGTACTGCCACCATATTAGGTTGGTGCAGTGGATAAAGCGTTGATCTGGAACATTGATGTCTCCAGTGTGAAACCCAGGCTTTGCCTGGTCAAGGCACATATGGGAGTTGATCGTTCCTGCTCCTTTCCTCCTCTCTCTTTCTAAACTCAAGAAATGAAATTTTTTTTTATTATTCATTTTAGAAAGGAGAGAGAGAGAAGGGGGGAGGAGCAGGAAGCATCAACTCCCATATGTGCTTTGACCAGGCAAGCCCAGGGTTTAGAACCGGCGCCCTCAGCATTTCCAGGTCGACGCTTTATCCACTGCACCACCACAGGTCAGGCCAAGAAATGAAATCTTTAAAAAAGAAAAATCCTGCATTTTTCTGAGGTTGTGAAAAAATGTGAGGAGCCAAAACATGAATTTAGACCTTCTAACTAAAGAACTGTTATTTCTTGGGAGTAGGGGGACAGGTTGTTGCAAATAGTGAATGTGGTGGTATAAACTCATTGTACTATGGCAGAAAACAGTAGAAATTCTTTTATGTTTTGGGAGAGTTATCAGAATGGATAGACCACATCTTAGCTGTCATATCAAGTACCTCTTCAGCTTGAGTTGAAGCAACACATCTCTGTTTCTTTCCTTTTTTACACTAGGATACAGCTAAAAAATACACGTGAAAGAAACCCAACTTCTGAGTCAGCAATGTAATTAACCCACATTTAGTACTTTAGTTATGGAGTGAATAAAAAAGAAAATAACAATTATTTGTTATTTTCAAATAGGCTACAGCTGTTTTGATGAGTGATTTGAGAATAATACACCAGGTAATTAAATTAGCTCTTCTATTTGGATCATATATAAATTTTATGGCTTTTTCTGGGTGGTTAGAAGCAGGGAATCCCAGGTATGTCAAAGAACATGAAAACTAGAGATTAATGTCTAAATAAATGTAGTCTGCCAAATGAGGTCAAAAGGATAATGTATTCAGCTTCTCAGCAGTGGACTTGAGGGCATAAAGTCTGCCAGTTGGTCAGATATACTTCTCTACTTCTTAGTATCCCCTATATGTCTGGCTTCTACTTGAAGAAATAAAACCAAAGATGTAGTTTAAATGTTGTCTACCATACTGTTCTATAAACTTCTTGAATATAAAAATTGATTGTTAATCTTTGGACCTCTCATTTCCTACACTTGGTCTAGGCATAGAATAGATAGAAGTATATATGTTCTTTACAGTAAATTACTACAGCAGCCCCTTGCCAATTATTGTGATTTAAATTTGCTAATTTTTTCATTCAAACTTTCAGAGAAATTGCTTATGAGCACATGTCAAGTGTTTTTATAAACTTTTCATGAGATAAGAGGCTCCTTTAAAAAGTGTATTCAAAGGTTACTGTCTCAGGAAGGCATTTTATAGAAAAGAAAAATTGTTTGATAATTATTGTAGAATAGATTAAAACACATATATCTCTGTCAAAATAGTTTTACGAGTTTTACTTGGCTGGTTTGGCAACCTTAACTTCCAAGAGTTTCTTAATTTCATTTAGGTATATAAAAAAATTACTCAAGTGTTTTATCAGAAATAATAATTTCTTCCCAGATGGAGGTCATGAATTATATCAACCAAAAACATTTTGTCTCAGCCCAGGTTTGAGAAACATTCCTTTTTCATTAATTTTATTATAAAGTGACCTCAAGAGTTGTAGGTAACAACTGCTATAGCATTCCCAGGACAGCACATCCCAGAGGAAAGGTGGGAGGGAGTTAGGGAGAGGGGGACAAAACAGGTGTAAATAGGGACACGAGGGTGGGGGGAGGGTGTTATATTCAGTGGGACACTTGAATCCATGTTAACACAATAAATTAAAATTAATAAATATAAAGAAAAAACAGGAGTGACGTCACGGAAATGGCGCCGTGAGAAGCGCGACCGACAGCTCTCCCCTAAATCACAACAAATTTATCAACTAGAAACAGAAAAATTTATCCTCGGAGCATTCCGGAGTTCCACACAAACTGAAAGCAAAAGGACTGTTATCACTTGAATCTGAGAGACGAGGGTGTGGAGGAAGCTACCGCAGCGACACTCATTCAAGCCGCCAGGGAGTGCGCCTGCGGTGAGTCAGCCCATATACTTGGGAACCACAAGCCGCCGCGAGCGGCCGACCGTGAGCTGCCGCGAGCCCCCGCGAGCTGCCGCGAACCCCACCGTGAGCTGCCGAGAGCCCCCACGAACCGCCACCGCGAGCGGCCGCGCGCGTGCCCGGTCCGGTTGAGCACCGCTGACGTTCCCAGCGGCCCGCACACCCAGGGGGCTCCATTATCCTGCGCCTGGTGCGGTCCAGCCGCCAGCGGCGGGGCGAGCGGGAGAGGCTTGGGAGATTCTCTCCGTGGGCGGGGCACCTCACCCAGCCATTCAAGCTAACAATCAAGCGTTGGGGGAGGGGCACGCGCAGGCAGCCTAAAATACCTTCGGAAACACAGCTGCGACCCAATCACTGAAATTAGCTTAACCCATAAAATCTGCGCACCCTCGGTTCTAATTGATAAGATCTCTCTCAGTTCAGCGATCCAAGACAAGAGGCGTGATATTTTTTAGTGCCTCTCGCTAAAGAGGCGGGGGCAACTTCTGATTGATAGAGCCTCCATATTCAGGGATAAACGCTAACAAGAAGGACTTGGCAGATAATAAGGTCTATATTACACTAGTCGTAAGCAGAGACTAGTGCCTCTTCTTCCCTGCAAAAACAGGCTACAAAGTGTGGAAAGCCTGGGTTGAGAGGTCCAACTAAATGATAGGCGCTGAACAGTCACCTTGACAACAATTGACTCCCACCCCCGCCTGATTACACTGGAGGCCCTGACTCTCAGAGCCTTTCCCAAAGCCTTGCACTGAGTGGGGATAGAGTGGGGATTTCCCAGCTCTTTGAGCCTCTTACTCCCCAGGCAGAAGCAGTTGCAGCCTTATAGCTGGATCACCAGGCTGCTAATTCAGAAAGGGGGGACTAGGAGAGAGAATCCAGGAAAGCAAACTCTCTCATCATTGGACCCTGCAAACGCCAACAAACCTTTACTTCCAGCAAGACTAAAGCCAATTATATGACATTGCCATAGAATCCCATCAACTGCAAATCCCTACCTAAGAGTGACACAGGGGCAGAGCCTGGGGTACAGAGTCACCGACTAGGAAGAGGGAGAGAAAAGAAAAAGGAAGAAGTTAACCTCTCAAAATCAAGAAAAACCCACAGACTTTACAACTTGATCCATTAATTTTTTGTTGTTGTTGTTGTTGTTGTTTGTTTCTTCTATCTTTTTGCCTTTATTTCCTCCACCTCGGTCCTTCTATTCTCTGCCCATCTTATGCTTCCCCTTTCTTGAACTACACTACCCATGAGTGTTGCATTTTATTTTTCTTCTTCATCCTCACCCTCCTTTAAGGTTATACTCCAAAACACTTAACTCTCACTCTCTCCTCTTTTGTTTTTTTTGTTTTTGTCTTGCTTTATTTTGTTTTTTTCTCCTCCTATTTTATTTCTTCCTTCGTTTTTCTCTTTTTATTTTTTCCTTTCTATTCGTTTTTTCTTTTCTCATTTTACTTTCCTCCCATATAATCCTCAATCACGAACAAATTAGTTAATTTGGGACTCAAGGCTTTTTTTTGGCTTTATTTCTTTTTTTTGCTTTTGTTTTTATTTTTTTTCTCTTGTTTGTGTATTTTTGTGGCATTTTGGGTCCTCCCAACCCAAGGTCTCCATTGTATTTAGTCTTCGCTCCACTTAACACAACAGATTTTTACTTATTATTTTTATTTTTTTTCTTTATTATTCTTTTTTGGTCCTTTTTTCTGATTCCCTCTTATCCCTCTCATTATATCTCTTAGTTGACCATCACTTACAAGCAAATCATCTTATGCTTGTCTAAGATTTTCTTCTTTTTTTTTTTTTTTGCATTTAGTAGGTCCCTACTCCCTTTTTTTGCCCCTTGAACTCTTCACCCCAAATCAGGCCCTCCATTATAGGCACAATATTTCCCTGAGGAGGGGAGAAGAGGGAAAGAGAAGAGAGAAAAAATGGGGAAATAATAAATTATTACTGTTTTTTTTTGTGGGGTGTTTTACCCTTTTTTTTTTTCTTTTTACTCTTTATTAACTCTAATTAGTGCTATCAATAGGACCACCCTCAGATGCTGATAAGAAAGAGGAAATCGAATATTATGGATACAAAAGAAAGAGAGGTAACACAAATAGATGTGGAAAAATCTATGGAGAAAAGACTTAACATATTGGAAGCCTTGGAGCTAAATGACAGAGAATTTAAAATAGAAATCTTAAAAATACTCAGAGATATACAAGAAAACACAGAAAGGCAATATAGGGAGATCAGAAAACAACTCAATGAACACAAAGAATATATTACCAAGGAAATTGAAACTATAAAAACAAATCAAACAGAAATGAAAAACTCAATTCACGAGCTGAAAAACGAGGTAACAAGCTTAGCTAACAGAACAGCCCAGATTGAAGATAGGATTAGTGAAATAGAAGACAAACAACTTGAGGCACAACAGAGAGAAGAAGAAAGAGACTCAAAAATAATAAAAAATGAGAAAGCCCTACAGGAATTGTCTGACTCCATCAGAAAGAATAACATAAGAATAATAGGTATATCAGAGGGAGAAGAGAAAGAAAATGGAATGGAGAATATACTCAAACAAATAATAGACGAGAACTTCCCAAGCCTGTGGAAAGAACTAAAGCCTCAAATTCAAGAAGCAAACAGAACACCGAGTTTTCTTAACCCCAACAAACCCACTCCAAGGCACATCATAATAAAGATGACACAAACCAATGACAAAGAAAAAATTCTCAAGGCAGCCAGGGAAAAGAAGAGTACAACATATAAAGGAAGGCCTATTAGATTATCATCAGATTTCTCAGCAGAAACTCTACAAGCTAGAAGAGAGTGGACCCCAATATTTAAAGCCCTGAAAGAGAGGAACTTTCAGCCAAGAATACTATACCCATCAAAGCTATCCTTCAAGTATGAAGGAGATATAAAAACATTCACAAATACAGAAAAGACGAGAGAATTTATCAACAGAAAGCCCCCACTCCAGGAAATACTAAGGGGGGTTTTCCAACCAGATTCGAAGAACAAAAGAAAACAACACCACAAGTAACAGCTCCACCAAGAACACAATAAAACCAAACTTAAACTGTGACAACAAAGGAAAAAAAGGGGGGAGAGGATGGATATTAACAGTAGCAAAGGATGATGAAGTGCAGAAATACTTATAAGATAGGGTACTACAATGAATATGGTAGGTACCCCTTTCATTACTTAATGGTAACCACCCTTAAAAAAACCACCACAAAAACACTTGACTTAAAAAAGTTAGCAACAGAGGAAAGAAGTATGGAACACAAACAAACAAAAACAAATGATAGAAAAACAAAAGAGAAGAATCAAACTAGATACAAAACTAACAGAAAGCAATTTATAAAATGGCAGTAGGGAACCCACAAGTGTCAATAATTACACTAAATGTAAATGGATTAAACTTACCAATAAAAAGACACAGAGTAGCAGAATGGATTAAAAAAGAAAATCCAAGTATATGCTGCCTACAAGAAACACATCTAAGAAACAAGGATAAAAACAAATTCAAAGTGAAAGGCTGGAAAACAATACTCCAAGCAAACAACACCCAAAAAAAAGCAGGCGTAGCAATACTCATATCTAATAATGCTGACTACAAGACAGAAAAAGTACTCAGAGACAAAAATGGTCATTTCATAATGATTAAGGGGAAGTTGAATCAAGAAGACATAACAATCCTTAATATATATGCACCAAACCAAGGAGCACCAAAATAGATAAGACAGCTACTTATTGACCTTAAAACAAAAACTAACAAAAATACAATCATACTTGGAGACCTCAATACACCGCTGACGGCTCTAGATCGGTCATCCAAACAGAGAATCAATAAAGATATAGTGGCCTTAAATGAAATACTAGAACACCTGGATATGATAGACATCTACAGGACACTTCATCCCAAAGCGACAGAGTATACATTTTTCTCTAGTGTACATGGAACATTCTCAAGAATTGACCATATGTTGGGCCACAAAGACAATATCAGCAAATTTAGAAAAATTGAAATTGTACCAAGCATATTTTCTGATCATAAAGCCTTGAAACTAGAATTCAACTGCAAAAAAGAGGGGGAAAAACCCATAAAAATGTGGAAACTAAACAACATACTTCTAAAAAATGAATGGGTCAAAGAAGAAATAAGTGCAGAAATCAAAAGATATATACAGACAAATGAAAATGAAAATACGACATATCAGAATCTCTGGGATGCAGCAAAAGCAGTAATAAGAGGAAAGTTCATATCACTTCAGGCCTATATGAACAAAGAAGAGAGAGCCGAAGTAAACCACTTAACTTCACACCTTAAGGAACTAGAAAAAGAAGAACAAAGACAACCCAAAACCAGCCGAAGAAAGGAGATAATAAAAATCAGAGCAGAAATAAATGAAATAGAGAACAGAAAAACGATAGAAAAAATCAATAAAACAAGGAGCTGGTTCTTTGAAAAGATCAACAAAATTGACAAACCCTTGGCAAGACTCACCAAGGAAAAAAGACACAGGACTCAAATAAATAAAATCCAAAATGAAAGAGGAGAGATCACCACAGACATCATAGAAATACAAAGAATTATTGTAGAATACTATGAAAAATTATATGCCACCAAATACAACAATCTAGAAGAAATGGATAAATTCCTAGAACAATACAACCTTCCTAGACTGAGTCATGAAGAAGCAGAAAGCCTAAACAGAACAATCAGCAGGGAGGAAATAGAAAAAACTATTAAAAATCTCCCCAAAAATAACAGTCCAGGCCCAGACGGTTATACTAGTGAATTCTATCAAACATTCAAAGAATACTTGGTTCCTATTCTACTCAAAGTCTTCCAAAAAATTGAAGAAGAAGCAATACTTCCAAACACATTTTATGAGGCCAACATAACCCTCATACCAAAACCAGGCAAGGATGGCACAAAGAAAGAAAACTACAGACCAATATCTCTAATGAATACAGATGCTAAAATACTAAACAAAATACTGGCAAACCGAATACAACAACATATTAAAAAAATAATACATCATGATCAAGTGGGATCCATCCCAGAATCTCAAGGATGGTTCAACATACGTGAAACGGTTAACGTAATACACCATATCAACAAAACAAAGAACAAAAACCACATGATCTTATCAATAGATGCAGAAAAGGCTTTTGATAAAATACAACACAATTTTATGTTTAAGACTCTCAACAAAATGGGTATAGAAGGAAAATATCTCAACATGATAAAGGCCATATATGATAAACCATCAGCCAACATCCTATTAAACGGCATAAAACTGAGGACGTTCTACCTTAAATCAGGAACAAGACAGGGTTGTCCACTCTCTCCACTCTTATTCAACGTGGTGCTAGAAGTTCTGGCCAGAGCAATCAGACAAGACAAAGAAATAAAAGGCATCCATATCGGAAAAGAAGAAGTAAAGCTATCACTTTTTGCAGATGATATGATCCTATACATCGAAAACCCGAAGGACTCCACAAAAAGATTATTAGAAACAATAAACCAATACAGTAAGGTCGCAGGATACAAAATTAACATACAAAAGTCCATAGCCTTTCTATATGCCAACAATGAAATATTAGAAAACGAACTCAAAAAAATAATCCCCTTCATGATTGCAACAAAAAAAATAAAATACCTAGGAATAAACATAACAAAGAACGTAAAGGACCTATATAATGAAAATTACACAGCATTGTTAAGGGAAATCGAAAAAGATACAATGAGATGGAAAAATATTCCTTGTTCTTGGATAGGAAGAATAAATATAATCAAAATGGCCATATTACCCAAAGCAATATACAAATTTAATGCAATTCCCATCAAAATCCCTATGAGATTTTTTAAAGAAATGGAACAAAAAATCATCAGATTTATATGGAACTATAAAAAACCCCGAATAGCCAAAACAATCCTAAGGAAAAAGAATGAAGCTGGGGGCATTACAATACCTGACTTTAAACTATATTATAGGGCCACGATAATCAAAACAGCATGGTATTGGCAGAAAAATAGACACTCAGACCAATGGAACAGAATAGAAAGCCCAGAAATAAAACCACATATATATGGTCAAATTATCTTTGATAAAGGGGCCAACAACACACAATGGAGAAAAGAAAGCCTCTTCAACAAATGGTGTTGGGAAAACTGGAAAGCCACATGCAAAAGAATGAAACTCGACTACAGCCTGTCCCCGTGTACTAAAATTAATTCAAAATGTATCAAAGACCTAAATATAAGACCTGAAACAATAAAGTACATAGAAGAAGACATAGATAATAAAATCATGGACCTGGGTTTTAAAGAACAGTTTATGAACTTGACTCCAATGGCAAGAGAAGTGAAGGCAAAGATAAATGAATGGGACTACATCAGAATTAAAAGTTTTTGCTCAGCAAGAGAAACTGATATCAAAATAAACAGACAACCAACTATATGGGAACTGATATTTTCAAACGACAGCTCAGATAAGGGCCTAATATCCAAAATTTACAAAGAACTCATAAAACTCAACAACAAACAAACAAACAATCCAATAAAAAAATGGGAAGAGGACATGAACAGACACTTCTCCCAGGAAGAGATACAAATGGCCAACAGATATATGAAAAGATGCTCAGCTTCATTAGTTATTAGAGAAATGCAAATCAAAACTACAATGAGATACCACCTCACTCCTGTTAGATTAGCTATTATCAACAAGACGGGTAATAACAAATGTTGGAGAGGCTGTGGAGAAAAAGGAACCCTCATTCACTGTTGGTGGGACTGTAAAGTAGTACAACCATTATGGAGGAAAGTATGGTGGTTCCTCAAAAAACTGCAAATAGAACTACCTTATGACCCAGCAATCCCTCTGCTGTGTATATACCCCAAAACCTCAGAAACATTGATAGGTAAAGACACATGTAGCCCCATGTTCATTGCAGCACTGTTCACAGTGGCCAAGACATGGAAACAACCAAAAAGCCCTTCAATAGAAGACTGGATAAAGAAGATGTGGCACATATACACTATGGAATACTACTCAGCCATAAGAAATGATGACATCAGATCATTTACAGCAAAATGGTGGGATCTTGATAACATTATAAGGAGTGAAATAAGCAAATCAGAAAAAAACAAGAACTACATGATTCCATACATTGGTGGAACATAAAAATGAGACTAAGAGACATGGACAAGAGTGTGGTGGTTACCAAGGGTGGGGGGGAGGGAGGACATGGGAGGGAGGGAGGGAGAGAGTTAGGGGGAGGGGGAGGGGCACAGAGAACTAGATAGAGGGTGACGGAGGACAATCTGACTTTGGGCGAGGGGTTTGCAACATAATTTGATGACAAAATAACCTAGACATGTTTTCTTTGAATATATGTACCCTGATTTATTAATGTCATCCCATTACCATTAATAAAAATTTATTAAAGAAAAAAAAAAGTTTAACAATAAATCTCCTTTTAATAAAACCCTTCAAAATTCAAAAAAAAAAAAAAAAAAAAAAAGAAAAAACAATTTGGATATAACTTGGTTGATTGTTGGCTCCTTTTCAATAGCCAGCTGTTATTCTTCAACTTTAAGCATACTATTATTTATTGTCTTTGGTGGAGGAAGAGAGAGTATATGTGGAGGGAAGAGCATGGCGATGCAGAAATTGGTAAGCAACACCTTGTAGGAAAGCAAGAAGACAGAACAGGGATCCGATGTCACCGATATTTTCCATTAGTTAATTTTATATTTTATGTATATATTCAATTTGAAGTTTATCTTTTTAGTCGGTAGTAGGTAAAGATCAAATTTTGTGTTTTCTTCTTCTAATGAGTCAGTGTTACCACCGTCCTCTCTCTAGTCTGTCTTTTCCTTATTGATTAGTAATATCATCTATGTGAAATAGTAAAACTCAAATAGGTGAGTCTAACTGTAAGCCTTCTAGTCTTATTTTTTAAAAATACTCTATATGTTTTGTTGTGTTAAAAAACAATGCTTTTATTACTATGCTTTAAATTATGTTTTAATAACTGTTGTTCAAGTCCTCATCTTTTATCTGTTTAATGGTTATCTTTATATTAGGCTTTCAATATTCCAGACAAGTACTGAAGTAATTTTTATAGATTGCATAAAACTTATGAAATGAAATACAACAAATTGCTTGATTGAGATTATATTGAATTTTTACACTGATTTGGAAATAATTGATATATTTATTATTAGAATAAAACTCCAAAGAATGAAGATTTTTTCCCCAATTAGTTAGATCACCTGTGTCTTTTATTGCAGCTTTAGTATTTTCTTACCACAAATATTATGTATTCTGAAATAAATTAATTTCTATAAAATTAATATATTAATTTTTTCTCTAATGTAATATGTAATTTTATTATAATTTCTTATTAGTTTATGATGGTATAAACAAATACCATTGTTATTTTTATTAAATTTTTATCTTGAAAATTGTTAAATTCTTCAAAAATATTTGGTGGTTTTCTTTTTAATCTGTTTGGTCTTTAGATGATCGTATTACCTGACCACAGTGACAAGTTTTTTCTCCCTTTCTCTCTCCCTGTGTCCCTCTGTTTTTAAAAGAAATTCTTTTCTTATAACATTGGTCGGTCAACACCACTGATACTTAAAGAGTAGTAAAAAAAATTACATCTTTTAATTTTTCCTAATTTTTAAAGAAATCTATCACAGGTTTTTTCAGGTATTTGAGTTATAACCATAACATAACTAAGAAAATCCATTTGCATTTACAGATTGTTGAGTTTTTATCATCAATAGGTGTCAAATTTATCAAGTGATTTTAACAGTAGACATATTATTTACATTTTATTTTTTAATCTCTTCAAATGGTGAATTAACAGTTTTTAAATCTCATCACCCAGCTCGGTGTCCAGCATATCATAGATAATGATCAATATATATTGAATAAATTTCATAGTACTTTAGTAGTTCACCCTCACCTACAAGATAAAAAGTCAGTGAAAAACATCAGATTTTCCAGATCTGGGATCGCATTATTAGGTTAACTCAATCATCACAAGAGGAGAGAAAATAAGTGAATATTTTTTCTAATGTTTAGGTGAAGAAGGACCTCTAACAGCAAACTTTAATAGTGAATCTATAAGTTAAAAAACTGATAATATATTTGACTTAATCAAAATTAAAAACTTCTCTTTAATGAAGAAAAATATTGACATTTAATTGATAAATTACAGAGTGGAAAAGGTACTTGCAATTCATAAATCATTAAGAGATTAATACCTAGAAAAACAGAGAAGTTTTACAAATAAGAGTCAATACAGTAACCCTACCAGAAATATGGGCAAAGTTATTTTGACAAATATTTACAAGAAAAGTCCCTAAGGCTACAAAGTATAGAGAGACATGCTCAAAACCATTAACATTCAGAGAAATGAAACTTATATCATTAAGATGTTACTTTAAACATATTTGTCTTCTAAGAAATTAGCTGGATAACATCAAGTATTATCTGTGCTGCAGGAACCTTCTTGCACTTAGTTTGAAATGTAGAATGTTATAACTATTCTGAAAAAAAAATGTGCACTCTTAGTTAAAAATAAAATGTGTGCCTATAAAGTATACACATATACACTCATACTATGACCAAGGAATTTCACTCTGAAATAAGCTTTCACACTGTTCCATAAGAGAATTGATACAAGCATATTTTTTGCAACTGCTTTTGTTGTTTTTGTTTTGGTAATGGTGACATATTAGAGACAATCTAGCTGTCAAACTGGGTAAAATTACAGATGCACAACAAGGAGTTCACCTGAGCAATTAGAAGTAATGGTAGATGCATACAACAGAGCTGAGTGAATAAAGTAAGAAATGGAATGAAATAGAGAACATATTATTTTATGCACTTTTTACAAGAATAATTATAAACAAGTAACAGATTATTCGCGTGCTATGTATTAAAATATAGAGTAGGAGAATAAGAATAGAAATGGAAATAAAAATAAATGATTTGTAAAAAAGAGTTTTAGAGGGACAATTGATAATAAAGTTTTGTTATAACCATGACTTCACATCCCCAGTATCTGAGGTCCAATAAAAAAATTAAATAATTTGACATCAACAAAATTGTCTTTTTTTTGTAGGACTTCTGTTTTATTTCATGGCTACTTCAAATAATTCTTTCTCTTTGGCTTTCTGCAGTTTTACTATAATGTTTCTGCATTGACTTTTTTTCTAGCTTCCCCATCTAAAAATTGGAGTCTTTTCAACCTTCAGCCATATCTGCTCAAATACTCCTCATTGAACATTTTCTCTGTTATAAAAATTTAGACTTAAAGTGTTGAAACATTTCTGACTTTCCTCTATGTTTTTATCTCTTTTTTATATTTGCAATATTTTTATATCTCTAGATTGACTGCATTTTGAGCAATATTTCAGCGTTGGGCGCCAGTTGTGGACAAGTCTTTCTGGGGGTGAGGACGACAGAGATGCAAAGACCTGACTCCAGGGACCAGGTTCAGTGACGCAGATCCGCTTTATTCAGGAAGTAAGCTAGCTTATATACATGGGTTCAGCCAACAGGATGTAACAGCGTGTCCTTCATAGCCAATGGCTGAAAAGATCAGGGAGCTGCGTGGTTGGTGCTAAGTCACTTCCTTATAGCAGGCGAGCTTCCTTCCTGGGTATGCCCAACAGGCTTCTGGGAGCTGGAGTATTCTCACAGCATTGCATCAACCACAGCTGCTAGGAATGTGCTCTGTGCTCTACCTACACGTTCTGATTCATTAATTCTTTTTTAAATATATACAATCTGGTGCTTAACCCAATTATTGCATTCCTACTATCTATTATTAACTTTTTTTCAAATCTGTTTGGTCAATTTTGAAAGTTCCTTGTTCTTTATTGTTCCTGCAATTCCTTTTTTCTTCCTTGTTTGAAATATTAATAATTTCTTTATATTCTGAATCTAATGATTCTAATATCTTAGTATTAGGGGATCTTCTGCTCTAATCATGTTCATAGTTCCTGTGTCTTTCTTTGCCTACTGTTTTGGTTTTGAGTTTGTACTTTAAAATGTTATTGCAATTGTTTGTGGCCTGGGAGATGATTTGTATTTACAGCTTCCAAAGAGTTAATGTAAACTTCAACTTGGGATCATTAAAATTAAATTTCTTTATTGGGCTTTATTGGGAATGTAGAGGTTAGGTGAATTATTCCTTAAGTTTACTTTCTTGGGAATGTAGAGGTTAGGAGAATTATTCCTTAAGTTCACTTAAATGTGCACTTGTGATCAGCATTTTCAGGGGAGATTCATTTATAACCTAGAGCAAAGGTTAACACAGCACAATTGTCAGTTTTCTTCCTCTATGGATGCATTTTATCTGCTGAGAGTGCTGTGCTTCAGGAATACTGGTTTTTTATAGAGGTCTCCAGTCAGACCTCTCATTTTTCTTGAAACTTAGAATTTGTCTCTTGTCAATTATGTCAGTGACAGTAGCCATTAAAACTGTGGCTAAGCGCAACAAGTATGACAGATGGCCTTCCTGATCTGATTCCCATTTTGGGTTCTTGCATTCTTATCATTTCTGACTAATTTTTCTGATTGACACTAACTTAAACAGTATTAATTAAAAAAATGCACTAGCCTTGGCCAGTCGGCTCAGTGGTAGAACCTTGGTCCAGCATGTGAAAGTCCCAGGTTCAATTCCCTGTAAGGGCACATAGGAGAAGTGCCCATCTGCTTTTATACCCATCCTTCTTTTCTCTCTGTCTCTCTCTATCTCTCTACTCCCCTCCCACAGCCATAGCTAAATTAGTTCAAGTGAATTGGCATCGGGCACTGAAGATGGCTCCGTGGACTTACTTCAGGTGCTAAAACATGGTTCCAGTTGCAATGGAGTATTGGCCCTAAATAGAAAGAGGATCACCCTTAGTGGGCTTGCTGAGTGGGTCTTGGTCAGAGCATATGTGGGGGTCTGTCTCTCTACCTCCCCTCCTCTCAGTAAAAAAAAAAAATCAATAAAAAACCACTATATTAATTTTGTTTAGGATTATTATTTTGGAGCACTTTTCTTCTAAACATCTAGTCAGCTCCTTTGCTAGAGATAGAAACAACAATAATTTTATGTATTCTCAAGCATTGTGTCACTCCTCCTTGAAGAGCCATGCCCTCTTTGCTTTTTCAAACACTATAACATTCCTAAAACTTAATATCATAAAACCATTGATGGTTCGATGAGCACATTGATGAATGACTAGATGAATAAATAAAACAAAGGTATTGTCCTATAAGGCCTATATAATTTCTTTTTGTATTTTTCTTAAATGAGAAGTGGGGAGGCAGAGAGACAGACTTCTGCATGTGCCCGACTGGGATCCACCTGGCAAGCCCACTAAGGGGCGATGTTCTGCCCATCTGGGGCCATTGCTCTGTTGTAACTTGAGCCATTTTAGTGCTTGAGGGGAAGTCATGGTGTCTTCCTCAGTGCCCAGGGCAATTTGCTCCAATGGAGTCATGGCTGTGGGAGGGGAAGAGAAATAGAAAGAAGGGAGAAGGGGATGGGTGGAGAAGCAGATGGTTGCTTCCCCTGTGTGCCCTACCAGGAGTTAAACCCGGGACATTCACATGCTGGGCCAACACTCTACCACTTAGCCAACCAGCCAGGGCCAAGGCCTAAGTAATTTTTAATGTAGGATACCTGAGAAAATATTCATGAAAGATCTTGAGTTCATAATATACATTATATTTTACTTTAATGAAATTGTTTACATACTCTCTATTTTTCCTACTGAAATTTTCAGGAATAGGAAACTATGACTAGTCAACTCTATGATTCCTAGAGGAAAAATACCTAAATATTCTCAGTGTAATATCTATAGAAAGAGATAAAGTAACTCACAATTTAACAATGATCAGTGGCATGTTAATCTTAATTTTTCCATTTTGTATAGGATATAGAACAGTAACCAAATTAATAGCAAGCAAACTAATTAATTTGAAACCATGATAATCACATAAATTACTGAGTATTTATTGGTTTTTCTAATACAACATAAATATATTATCTTCCTGCCATTAAACATTTCTATCAGAAAAGCCTAACAATTTTATATGTTTATCATTGGAAATAGAAGTAGTACATTATTTCTAAAATTTTATTATAATATAACCATTGATATTTTGTTATGTTTTTTCTTATTTTAGTTGTTCCTGAAACTTTGCAATTATATGTAATAGATCATAGCATAGTCTAAGCCTGATAAAGTAAATATTCATGGACAACAGCAGGCTCACATAAATGAAAGTTTTATTACAATTCTGGGTTGTATAACGGTGCTCCATACCATACCTTGAGAATGTCTGAGAGATGGAAATACTTTGAAGATGTCATTCTGTTGACACATGTAAATGAGCATTAGTGCTAGTATAATTCAGGCTATCAGGCACCATTGTGAGACAGGGTACTTTCGAGAAAAAAAAGAAACACTTTTTTTTTTTTTTTAGTTTTATACACTACATATAAAGCATGGAAGCACTGGACAAATGTATCAGTGTTTTACTAAGCATTAAATGAAAATGGCAACATTACCTTTCTTGAAAATTATGTTTATACAAACTAACTTTTCCAGAAAAAACAAACAAACATTTTATCTTTTCCTAAGAACTGATGATAAGTCAAGAAATCTTTTGCTATCCTCATGTAGATACAAATATGATAGTTTATCACTCTGTCCATCAAATTTTCAAAAATTGTTCACTTGAAACCTACATAATTTCCTTCCTCTCTCTACCTTCGCAGTTCTTTCTCTCTGGTTATTGCTATATTCTATTAAAATATAATTGATATGATAATTATATAAACCTATATAATTTTACTAATCAATGTCACACCAGTAAATTTAATAAAATTAAAAAATTATATCTACCTGATTTTACAGTAGAGATTTAAGGGAGACACTATTTGCCTGAGAATAGTGGCAGGGAAGCAGAAAACTATTCTAAAGACAGCATTCTAACAGCAACAGAAACAACATGAGCAACATGCTGGAAAAACATAAAGGGAGGTATAATATATTTTTATTCCAGCAGTAGGGAAGTCTTTGGGGAAAATGCTGAATTGAGCTAACTTGAATAAAAATTGCATGTCATTCTGCATGGGCAAGAAAAGGGACGTGACAGGCCTGAGCTGTGGTAGGGAAGTTTGCATGCAGTCAGTGAGCTTAGCATAGGCCAGCAGTCTGAGTGGAAGAGGGCTGTGTAAGGAAGTTATAACTATAAATAAGGATGCCTATCTACTATCAGCCTACAATTTGCTGGTATGATCTAAACTTGGCTGTTATAAACAATTGGTCTCTCCCTAAGGCGCTGGATTAGTTCTTCTTATTTCCAGAATGTTCCATAATTGCACTACAGGGTCTGTGTAAATTCGCTGTGGAAACAAGTCATGGATTCACTCTACTTTACAAATAAAGAAAATGAGACTTAGAGAATTTGGGGATTCAGATCAGCTGCTTTTCCTCACTTTATTATACCTATACCTTTAATGGACTCTGCAGTCTCCAGAGTAGCCATGAGGTCTTCAGTTGGTTTAGAAGGCATAGAAACATTGATTGCTTCTCAAGCACAGGGCAGATCTAACAACGAGGATGAAACCAATGGCTTTTGGCAACATGATGTACAGGTAGGTATAGAATGGATAGCTCAAAATAAACTAAATATCCTAATCTGGATCAGAGTTGAGCCCTGACATTATTATTTTTTCTTTGCTGAGAATTGAATAATAAAACAAGCCAATGAGCTGTCAAATTGAGTTATACAGAGTTAAAAACATAAGAACAACTTTTAGGGCCCCAGGATCAGAAAATGTGGACTTACTAAAGATTATAACACAGATCCAATATACACAGGAAAGAAAAGGCCACCCTTTGGTGATAGTTGTCATTTACTTAAAGCCACACTAAATAGCATGTCTGCAAGTACTGAAAAACTGATTTTGAAAAATATGAAAAACATGCTGGTATGGAATATATATTTAGTTATAACTTATTTTAAAATTTCTTTAAAAACTGTGTAGATATAATTTTCTGAGTGCATCATTTTTCACCTTTACATTAATAAATAATAGAATCTATTAAAATTTAAATAATGATTAAATTATTAATTAATGATACATTTACTTGCCAAAATAGTATACTATCCTTTAATGACAATTGTGAAAGCAATGTAGCAACATAGACAAGTGTTCTTGAAAAAATGTAAAATGAAAACAAAATAGAAATTGACATTTGCATTGAGATTACCAAGATAAAGGCAAACAGAAAAATAATAAAAAGAAGCCTAGAAAATAAAAATTGATGTGCTATTTGATAGGGAATAGCATGCCTGATTTACATTTTTATTTTGTAATCCTATTTTGTAATAAACATTGTAAAATCCTCCCTTTTTAAAATGCAGTGACAATTTCTGAATTTGTTGTGGGATGTCTGAAATACAATGTCACATTTTTAATTAGACAAGGTCTCCCCTCCACTTCAAATTTAGTTCACTTTCACCTAAAAATAAATCTGCCTAAGTAGTTGCAACACAATGAAGATCCTAGGACAGTACAGAAACCTATATAAGTGAATTCTGGATAGGGAAGGTGAGATGTGTGCATTATCAAAAATTTCAGAAAGTGTTTTAGACTTACAGCTTACACTTATCTGTGTTAAAATGTAAATTGTAGTATTTTATATATTTCAAGCATTGCAGTGAAAGTCTATGAGATTAGTGTTAAAAATGTTGATGCATATCATAAAGCACTAAAAGAGAAAGAGATGATATCGGGCTGGAGGCAGAAGGAATATTCCCCTCAATCAGTTATCTGTAAGGTGCTGATAACCAGGCATTAAATTGTAAGAAGAAAAATGGAAGGTTTATTTTTTTTCCTTTTAGGCAGAGAAAAGCCCCTAAAGTATGATATGAAGGAATGAAAATGAAATGTATAGAGAGCAGAAAAAGAAGAGAGGTTATCTTTATAATGAAATCCAGCAAAGAAAATAGAAGAAAAACTAGAAAAGTCAATGAGAAGAAAATATGGAGACATATAACAAAAAATAATAGTAGTAAAATAAAGATGAAAGACTGATCATCTGTGATTTTAGAGTGAGAAAAGAGACCAAAATCATCAATTAAAAAGTGAGGATAAACAGGAATTCCTAGTGCAGGAGAAGCCTGAGTCATAGGATTTGGAAATGACCACAATGAATGACTTGCCTTGACACTTCCAGTGAAGTTTCTAAGTATACTTTATGCTAATTGCCATGTTAGATGTTTTCATAGATGTGAGCTCACAGATTCTACACCTGTTGTCATCCAAAAAAAGGTGTGTGTTTCTGGTCATATGCATGCACATGTGCCTGAATGTACATGCACATTTGTTAGTGGGATGTTACCCAACAGCAGACATGTAATTTTAACTTTGTGAAAGATAACAGGGCAGCATATTGTTCCTTTAAAACACTTTACATTTATGATATAGACTGGAATAGGAAAAAAAATTCTTTAGACTGCCATGGGGTAAAAAACTGTAGCAGTTGCTCCTTGAATGCTGCTGAAAACAATTACCAAGTCCAGTGCCTGATAATTATAAAGTCGTTGAAGATGAATTGAAAGCAGGCAGTTGTTTGAATTCAAAAACTCACAGTCTAGCTTCTAGAATGATGTATGAAACTGTTGCAACTAGCACCTGGTATCTTTAATATGCTGTTGCTGCTGCTTCTGGTTCATGGATTGAACTTGAACCTGCACCTTGGGTATTAGTGAGCCAACTTTATGGACATTGATTGTTCTCATGCTCTGCTCCAACATGTTCCTTCTTCTCACTTGATTATAGGAAGGTTGGTTGTTTTCTTTCTTGCAGTGCTGTATGTATGTCAGATAGTTCTTACAAAGTGACTTGGGCACCCCTGCCAAATCCATTTAGCCCACCTGACAGTAAAGTTGTAGTGGAAAGCTTCTTTGTGCTGCCAGAATCCTTTATGTATGCCATATTCCACAGTTCTCTCAGGCTTTTCTCTGCTTTACTGTGACCTTTAGAAATGCCAATAGACTATCATGCCATTTCTGATGCCAAACCTGCCTTTGGCCATATCCAAAGATATTCTGCCTTCAAAGATTATAAAATAATCTATTATATATATAATGAAACAGGGAATACTATCTTACCATGATGTTTATACAGTATGAATGAGGTGGATAAAATTTATAAATAAAAACTTTATTTCTGACATAAATATAACCAGGAAAAGCTCAAAGATTTATTGCTAACATTAGCATAGGTAAACAAAATTCCATTCCCAAATCAAAAAGTATTCAATATTCAGAAATAAACAAATTGCCACAAAATGATTCTTATAGTGATTGAAATCATGAAGTAATAGTTGTATTGATGCTGAAAGTGATATTAGAAAAAATAGAAGGCAGATATCGACACTGGGGAAAAAATGATCAGAATGAGAAAATGTCAAAAGATATGAAAAAATATGAGAATGTTGGAAAGATACTGAAGAACAAACAGATTAATAGCAAAAGAAAACATTTAAGGCTATTAAAACAAAGCTAAATTTTTTTAACTTAAAAATCTACCACACTAAGATGTTTGCGAGCAGGAGATTCCAAGACCATGATGGAGTAGACAGATGTTCCAACTGCTACCTCCCAGGATAAAATTGGATGACAACTTAATTTAAGAACAACCATCTTGAAAAAAACAAGTTTGGATTAAATGAAGAGGAGTCTATAATCTAGGATCACAGAAGAAGCCACATCAAGTCTGGCAAGGCCCTGGCCAGTTGGCTCAGTGGTAGAGCACTGGTCCAGCAGGTGGAAATCTGGGTTTGATTCCCAGTCAAGGCACACAGAAGAAGCAACCATCTTCTTCTCCACCCCTCCCACTCCCTCTTCTCTCTCTCTCCCTCTCTCTCTCTCTTCTTTTCCCATAGCCATGGCTCAAATGGTTCAAGCAAGTTGGCACTGTGCACTAAGGATGGTTCCATGGCCTTGCCTCAGGAACTGAAATAGCTCAGTTTCTAAGCAATGAGGCAATGGACCTAGATAGTCAGAGCATTGTCCTGCAGGGGCCTTGCCAGGTTCCCTCCAGGGAGGCCCCGGACTGGCACATCTAGAGGCCAGCTGCAGAAAGTATTAGTTCATGATCTAACAACTCTTGCTAGTGTTTTGTCCTAAGGGAGGGCCCAGCTGAGTTGAATAGCATTTTCTGTGCTCAACACTGGCACAGCGGTTCGTGCACATTGGACAAGGTAGATCTTCACAGTCAGCTCTCCTGGGTTCTGAATATCCAGCCCCACTGGACCACATTCCACAAGGGTAATGGAGAGAGGCTTGGAGCATGGACATTCAAATTGTGGGCCCCCATGAACCTATTGTTAGGTCCCATCAAGTGGCTTAGCCACTATCTGCATATGCACAGTCATCCCCAGGGCAAGACACTCTCAGTCTTCTTCCCTGAGACCGGGGGCTCGCCAGCTGAAAGAACTTCTAAAGAGGGGGACTATCAGCCCTAACCAATCTGAACCTGCTGCTGACCTCAACGGGGAGAAATAGAGTTGGAGTATCCAGCAGTGTCTGAGGGATTAGGCTCTGGAGTAGGGGCCACTTTTCTCATACTGAGCCCCTGACAAAGAGACCCTTGAAGGAGGGTGTTCCAGTAGCATTGTATTCCCAACCTCAGCTGCCCTTACCTACCAAGCTTGCAACCTGTTCAATGGTTGGTGAGCGGAGACCAGTCTGAGTCTATGATATAGTCTTTCTACAAGAAGATTCTGTGGGAAGACCACACAGCTGCAACAGGAGGTGAAGCAACTGAAGTGGAGGCAAATCTTAAGGAGCTTGGGGATTTTATAAAGTGGCTGTCATCTCTAAGCAGGACAAAGCTGGTTTTATACACAGGTTTGCCCAATCCACACTACCCAGGAACAGAAAACTCAGACACAAACAGCAAACAGAGAAGTATTTCCATACAAGTAGCCCACAGCAGGTTAAAAACAATGGCTGATGCCAACCCAAGAAGACCCAGAAACAACACAACCAGTAGTGGGTGGCAGTCAGCACCAATGCTAGATTTAGCTAGCTACACAAGCAGCACAACCAAAGAAGGAATTCCAGGAAGCACCAGACAATGAAGAATAAATATTCACAAGATAGACAGTTCACAGTGTCTAATACATATAACTAAGGTTGACCCTTAGAGCCAACCAGCCTGAAAGTATAACCCCACTCACAAAAAAGCCAAATGCATTCAATGCTCACATACTGCAGGAGGGTAAATATAACCTACAAGAAGCACTTCTAAACAAGGAACTTGGGTGCCCTAGAGGTCAGTATCACTGAGTCTATCTTCCTCATAAAGACACTACAACAAATTTCATGGTCAGAGCAGACCTACCTAATGCAAAAACAAAATGGGCAGACAAAAAAATATGACCCAAATGAACCAACATAGAAATACCCAGAAAAAGCTAAATTTAATGGAAGTATGGAAATTACCAAATACAGTGTTTAAAATAATAATTTTTAGAATGCTCAATGACCTTAGCAGGGGTCACCAAACTTTTTACACAGGGGACCAGTTCACTGTCCCTCAGACCATTGGAGGGCCGCCACATACAGTGCTCCTCTCACTGACCACCAATGAAAGAGGTGCCCCTTCTGGAAGTGTGGTGGGGGGCCGGATAAATGGCCTCAGGGGGCCGCATGTGGCCCGCGGGCCGTAGTTTGGGGAAGCCTGCGGCTTAGAGCAACAATGGATGGTCACAGTGAGAATATAAAAAAAGATATAACAAGCATCAAAAACAACGTTGAAATAATAAAAAGAATCAATCAGAAATGACAAACACAATATCAGAAATGAAGACTGCACTAGAAGGAATCAACAACAGTTGGGATTAAACAAAAGATTGAATTAGCAATTTAGAGAACAAGATAAATGTCAGGACAGAAGCAGAGCAGAAAAAAGAAAAGAGGCCCCAAAAGACTTAGGAAATGCTAAGAAACCTGTATGACAACATGAAGAGAAACAACATCTGCATCACAGGGGTTCCTGAAGGAGAAGAGAATGAACAAGGGCTAGAGAACCTGTCTGAAGAAATCATAGCTAAAAATTTCCCTAAATTGATGAAGAAAAATGTCACACAGTTCAAAAAGCACAGAGTCTCGTTAAAGAAGAACCCAAGGAGGCCTACACAAAGACACTTCATAATTAAAATGCCAAAGTAAAGAGACCAAGAAAGAATACTAAAAGCTGCAAGAGAAAAGCAGCTAATTACCTACAGAAGAGCCCCCATAAGGATGACATCTGATTTCTCAACAGAAACACTTGAGTCCAGAAGGCATTGGCAAGAAATATTCAAAGTGATGCAAAACGAGAACTGCAACCAAGACTACTTTATTCAGCAAGGCTATTATTTAAAATTGAAGGAGAAGTAAAAAGCTTTACAGACAAAAAAAGAGGCAGGAAATTTATTACAATTAAACCAGTACTGCAGGAAATGTTAAGGGAGCTTCTATAAAAAGAGCAAAGATAAAAGGAAATTGAAAAAGGATTGTAGGTTTAAATAATAAAATGGTAATAAATACATATCAATAATAACCTTAAATGTAAATAGATTAAATTCTCCAATCAAATGACATTAGATACCTGCATGGATAAGAAAACAAGACACCTATATATGTTGTCTATAATAGACCCACCTCAGAACAAAAGATACACATATACTAAAAGTGCAGGGGAAAACAAATATTTCAGGCAAATAGAAATTTTTAAAAAGCTAGGATAGCAATACTTATATCTGACAAATTAGCCTTTAAAACAGAGGTTATAGTAAGGGATAAAGAAAGCCATTAGATAATGATAAAGGGAGCAATCCAACAGGAGGATATAACCATTGTAAATATTTATAAACCTAAATATATAAAGTAGATCTTGATGGATATAAAGGGTGAGATTCACATCAATACTATAATAGTATGGGGTTTTAATACCCCACTTATATTACTGAATAGATCATCCAGTCAGAAAATTAACAATAAAACAGTGGCACGTGGAGCAGAGGGACAGCTGTCAGAGGGAAGGGGGGTGAGAGGTCAGGATCAGAGAAGATCAAGGAATTAGAGAAATTATATATACATAACACATAGATACATATAACAGGACAACAAATCCCAGAGGGAAGGGGGAAGGAAGACAGGGTGTGAGGGGCAAAAAGGTTGTAAGGGAGGGCATGTTGGGGGTTGAGTGAGACAGTTGAATCCATGTTAACATATAAAATTTAAAAAAAAATTAAAAATTTCAAAAAAATAAATGTTAGCCAACAACTATATGTACCTGGTTGATGGAGTCTGGTGAACCCTGAAGGTCTCATGCAAAAAGAAACTGTTTTCTGTCACTGTTGTGTTATGTAAGCTCTGCCTACTGTTCTTTGGCACACCTCAAAAAAGTCATAAGCAACTCCCGCTATAGCACTGATTCTGATTCTAGCTTGATCCGAATCACATGGAGGGCTTGTGATAACCAGAGTTCTAGGCTGTACTCTAAGAGACAGTCATTCAGTAAATTTGGGACAGTGCTGAGAATTTGTATTTCTAACAAGTTTCCAGATAATTCTGATGCTTGAAGGGGGCAGGGGACATTTGGAGAACCATTGCATTAGGGTTTCTGGTTATTCTCAAGTAAATAGTAGTCACATTTCTGAGGTATTAAAATGTAAATAATTATCTATAATTACAGCTTTACTTCATCTGATTAATAACTTTTTAACCATCCCCACTGTCACCATACCCCGTGGTGGAAAAAGAGCTGTGTTAAGCTTGCTAGCTTGTACTACTTTGCCTGGTTAGTGTGTGAGCACGTGGCAGTGCCAAGTGTGTATAGTCTATGTAAGGCTATAGGTGCTTGCTCTCAGGGCAGAAGAAAGATTGTGGATTGCCTGCCTGCGACTGTGAGGGGCCATTTATGCTGTTTGTTTGACTGAGAAGTGGTTTTTCCCCACTTGTTTGCTTCGTCTGCCATTGTAAGACTATTAAATGGGAATGGTCCAATGCTTTCTGACTCTGCAGTTTCTCTCCCATCGGCCTGAATCCAATGAAAACCTGCCTGGCCTAAGATTGTTATAGAGCCATCAACACCATTAAAGGGTGAGGTAGAGAGGTGGTCGTTGTTCTCCAGCATATGGTTCCCCATGGCTGAGCTTTTGGGGCAGTGGGCTGGGTGTTTTTTACATCTTTGTGAGAAGAAACTGAGAGCTTTGTGCAAGAGTCTGCCCTAGATCAAAAGCTTCAGGATGAACTACAGACTGAGTGCCAACAATAGTATAAGCTGAAATGCTCACTGGAGAAATAGTTGCAGATCTGAAAATTGCAGGTCAGGCCACAGGCTGAGAAACAGTAATGGCTTGAACTGGAACAAGCACTGGAAAAGGAGGCCAACTGCTCTCAAGAGCTGCAGTGTGAGATGCAGGATGAGCACTAATGGTGCCTGGAACTGAAATTGTTGCTGGAGAAGGAACTATGGGTTAGAAAACTATAATTTGCCCTGGAAACTGAACATTGGCAGTGATAGTTGTTAGATAAATAACTGCAGGTTTGAAAGCTCGAGCTTCAGCTTCAGGCCAAGAGCTGACACCCATAGGAGTTGAAATGAGCACTGAAGATGGAGCTGCATCAGTGCCAGCAGAGTGGCTTTGAGTTGGTGGGAGTAGGCGTTTCTGATACCTCTGAGGAGAAGGAAGTTTGGGCTGAAACTCCCATCCATAGACTCAGAGCCAGGCCAGTCGTTGCCCAGAAGGTAAAGACCCAGCTGCCAAGAGTGCCTCAGGGGCAGGCACAACCCCCTTCACAAGTAGTTGAGCACTCTTCAGTCTAGCCCTACACCCAGGCAGAGCTGCTAAAGTTAGGGGTGAAATTCAGGCAGAAATTCACTGAGCTCCTGGCAGCCTGGTTGCTGTGGTTGTGGGACATACGGGTGAATGGCCTCATGATCTGCAGAACAGATATGGAGAAACTGGCCGCCATTACCACACATTTCTCCTTGAAGCAGCATCTTCAGAACTCCCAAGATAACTCAGGAAACCATACCCTATTAGAATGGGTGATGGCTGCCAATTTTACAGTCTGGCAGACTGCTGGAGACTTGCCAGGAACAGTGAGTCAGTGGCAGACATATATGGACCTGACTTAGGTCCTCCAGGAACTAGATATGAAGAGTGCTTCTTTAAACCCGAGGTCCTGTGGGGAAGATGAAGAAGTGTTCATGGCAGGGTTGAGGGACCTTATTCTCTGTAGCACTCATCAGCCCTTTTTGGGTCACTAGTGGCTATACTAAGCCCCTACATAGGGCAGCCCATCAATGTGGTTACACAGACGGTAGCAGATTTGGGTGAGGTGGAGGCAGCATGGAATCAAAAAGCTGTGATGGCTGCTGCCCATATTGCTCCCCCTTGACTAACAAGAGAAATGGGTCTGTAAGGGCTACACAAACACAGATGTTGGTAGACTTGATTGTGGCCAGGGAAGATAGGGAGAAATTAGATGGTGGGTCTAATAAAATCCTGTTAGAGTTTTGCAGCAGCTTAAGCCACAACAGAAATTTCAGTCACTAAAATGTGGGGGAAGCTGGCAGCCCTAGCAACTGACAAGAAAATGGCTGGAATTTGGATTGCATGGCTGCAAAATTATTGTCAGAGACAGCTATGGGAGAGGTGGATTTCCAAGACCTATTGTCCCAGTTTGAATAGGGGGAACACTGAGGGACCCATCTAACTAGGATGGGTGAAGACCATAGGGTCCATCTGGAATTGGCAATTGGCAATCCACTGATTACCTTCCAATGTGCAGCAGGTGTTTGCATTAGAATAGGTGCTTTTGCAGCAGCACCAGCAGCAGCAGCAAAGAGAACTGTGAAGGCGGCACAGGCCTTGTGTGCATTTGATCCCACCAGGTCCTGTGAGTTTGCTGAGGGGTTGGATGGGGTTTGTGGCAATGGACAGAGTGCTTATGGAAAAGCTGTATAGCTCATATGGCTATACTACACAGTGCTTAGTAAAGAGCTAGTTGCCTGATGATTTGCATAGACAGCTGGGCTGCCTATCACGGACTAATCATTAAGTGATGTAATGGACTCATGGACTGCCAAAGGGGGGCACTGGCTCACTTGCTGGATGAACATGCCACTGGTGGACAGTATGAGAAACCCTGATGGGGGATGGCATCTCTGGTGGAGGCCCTCCTGCACTGGAAAACTGCTCCCATAGGTGGCAGAGATGCACCAAGGACACTTTATGGTTTCAATGAACATAGCCCTGGACTATACAGGCCCTCCCATCTACCCTGGGTTGGGGGGATAGAGGTGGGCCTTCAGTTAGTGCAGTGGTAGTCAACTTGGTCCCTATCGCCCACTAGTGGGCATTCCAGCTTTCATGGTGGGCGGTAGTGGGGTAACCAAAGTATAAATAAAAAGATAGATTTAACTATAGTAAGTTGTTTTATAAAGATTTATTCTGCCAAACTTAGCAAAAATCCAACATAAAGTACTTGGTAAGTAATTATTATTATATGCTTTAACTTGCTGTAACTCTGCTTTATAAATTTTATAAAGTAAAGTTACTTCCCTAATTTATAAATCACCATTACTGTGGAACCAGTGGGTGGTTATAAAATTTTACTACTAACAGAGATACAAAAGTGGGCAGTAGGTATAAAAAGGTTGACTACCCCTGAGTTAGCGCTTTGGGCTGAGTGCTCACAGAGACATTGTGAAGGGCACCTTATAATTTTAGTCATTTTCGGTATAACTTGTGCTATTGCTATAGTCTCTGTTTATGTAATGTACTACATTCCTCACACAGGAATCATCCTGGAAGATACCTGTCATGTAGATTGTGATGTAAGCAACCCTGAATAGATGGAATGTTGAGAAAACAGCTGTGATAGGCTTGCTTACTTGTATATATTTTGCCTGATTAGTGTGTGAGCACGTGGCAGCACCATGTGTGTATAGTCTATGTAAAGCTATGGGTGCTTGCCCTCAGGGCAGATGGAAGATTTCGAATTGCCTGCCCGCCACTGTGAGGGGCCATTTTTGCTGTTCGTTTGACTGAGAAGCGGTTTTCTCGTACCTGTTTGCTCCTCTAATTGCGATACTCTAATTAATGGGAATGGCTCAATGCTTTCCATCTCTGCAGTTTCTCTACCATCTGCCTGAACCCAGTGTGAGTGAACCTGTCTGGCCTTAGCCACTGGAATTACACCCTACCCCACCCCCCAAAATACTACTTTAGCTTTAGTTTTGGCATGGAAGTTTGCAGTTGGGAAGAGGGACACGTTAGGTTTCCTTGTTTCTTCTGGAAACAACCTTTTTCTACTTATTACCTGCTTTTACCTCTTCAGGCTTGGTAAGGGGAGGGTGGATATAGTCATTTTATATGCTAATGCATTGTCGATGGAGTCTTGTATGTCAGATGTCAGATGTGGATGGTTTTTCACCTTGAAACCACATGGCACTCTCAAGAGCATGTTCAGTAGTGGGTGATGTCTGTGTAGTATAGCCATATGAGCTATTCAGTTCCTGGCTTTCGGCTGTCAAGAACCCACTGACTTTCTTTGCTGTAGTTACATGTCTTGTCTGGGCAGTTGTGTTTTACAGTTGGAAGGTGGTATGGGAAATAACTGGTCACACAAGTTTTTAGCCAGTCCTGCACTGTCTTCCAGTGTTTTCAGACCTCAGGGATACTTCTGAGTACCCAAACTTTAGGAAAAGGCAAATTTACCATATTTTACTATAAAACATAAAATGCTTAGATAATGTTTTGTATATAAGTTAAGATCATAGACTATGTGGGGCAGCTGTGTTAGGCTTGCTCGTGGGGTTACTGGCTGCAAGCACTCTGCCTGATTGGTGAGTGTGTGGGCTGCGCCACGTGTGTATGGCCTATATAAGGCTATGGGTGCTCACACTCAGGTGGATTGCGGATGGTGGATTGTGGATGGTGGATTGCCTGCCTGCCACTATGAGGGGCCATTCTCACTGCTTGTGTGCCAGGGAAGAGGTTTTCCCCTACCTGTGTGCTCATCCACTGGTGTGAGGCTTTATTAAATAGTAATGACCCAACACTTTCTGGCTCTACCGTTTCTCTACTATCCACCTGAATTCAGTGTGGACCTGCCTATCCTTGGCCACCAGCATTACACTCTACAAAAAGTAGAGTTCAGTATTTCCCATGAATTAAAATTTGACACCCAACCTTTATCTTGCAGTTATTGGAATTTGACTCCTTTCTAGGATTGTACCAGTATCTAGAAAGAATACTATGAGTAAAATTTCTAAAATGAGAACAGGACTTTTAATTTGTATTTCACAATGATTGTCACTGATACCCAAATTGTCTGAGATCCCAGAGACTCCTTTATTCTTGTAGTCTTTGATTCCAGATGCCACATATTGGACAGTGAAGGGCTGCTTGATGCTGCTGGGAAAGAGGTACAGCCGCTCCTTAGGAGTTATCAGCTTCCTGAGGACACTGCCACACAGGAAACAGAAACTCTGGCTGATGAAATGGCATCACAATGAGTCAAATAATTGCATGTGTGAGTGGAGTGTGGTGTGCCAGTGGATAGTAAGGGATAGGGCCATCACAGTACATAGTACTATGTTTATACTTTACTGACAATGGTGATGCTAAAGAGTTAGTTTAGGTAACTGTGACTACCCTGGAAAGCTCATAAAATAAAAACACTGAACTGAAGTCCTTGGAGTCAAGGATGGAGAATCAGAATGCCTCTAGGTTGCTGCGAAAGGGATACCTTATTACTTGCAGGTGCAAGGCTGACATGGCTGAGGATTAGATCCAGAACCTAATTTTACAAATTTGAATGTTATAAAATCATTGAATCTATATTTTTCCAGGCCTCTAATGCCCAAATAAGCTAACCATGAAACAGTTGGATCCTGAGACTTGAGATGGAGAAAGATTTGAGCAAACTCAAACATAGCTGAGGATTTAAACCAAAAATTACTGCAGAATCTTCCATATCTGTGAAAGGAACCCCCACTTCAGGGAGGGAACCAGACTTTTCTTACAGAGAAGTTTTCAAGGATTCCAAATGGGAATGGAGCTTCATAAGGAGATTCAGATTGTCTTCAGGACCCTACATTATTGCCTCCAGACCCTATAAATAGACTTATATTCCAGCAGAGCCCCAGGTAGATATATGGTCAGTCCAAGGAGGAGGTAGCATAGACACAGAAAGTAGTGCCAATTGGAATCTATAAGAACTAAAGGAGCATGTATGGACATGGTTTTTAGGGTGTTGGTTCAAAAATGACAAAATGTAAAGTTGGCTTAAGCTTATTTTATTGATATCATGTAGTTATCTGGAATTTGTGATTTATGCTGATGGCTCAAGCATGTGATTGTGGACCTGGCTTTAAAAGTGACCCTACAGTGATGGGAGACATCGGAACCTGTAATGCTCGTGGCCAAGGCCAGGCAAGGTCCACACTGGATTTGGGCAGACGGTAAAGGAACTGTGGAGCTGAAAAGCATTGGGCCATTCCATTTAATAGAACCTCACAATGCTGCACAAGCCCACAGGCAGGGGAAAACCACTTCACAAGCAAAGAAACAGCAAGAATGGTCTTTCACAGTGGCGGGCTGACAATTCATCATCCACAACCCCAATTTCTCTCAAATGCAAGCACCTATAACCTTATAAAGTCCATACACACATAGTGCAGCCACACTCACTTACCAATCAGCAAAGTGCTTATAGCTGGGACACCAGTGAACAAGTCTAACACAATTGCCCCACAAGTCTTTCAACAGCAGATGATCAAACAAGCAGAGAAAACTGCTTCTCAGGCAAACAAATACCAAAAATAGCCCCTCACAGTGGTGGGCAGGTAATTCACAATCCACCATACACAATCTTTCTCATCCCCCATCCACGCTGAGCACAAGCCCCATAGCCTTACATAGACTACCCACACACAGCAGCGCCATGTGCTCATACATTAATCAAGCAAAGTGCTTGAAACTGGTAAGCCAGAGAGCAAGCCTAACACAGCTGTTTTTTCCACAAACCTCTCAAGAAGTCTAGAGGAAAGTATGTAGAAACTCAAGCAGATGGGAATGTTGGAGTGGAACCAGAGGCAGCTTAACGTCAGTTGAGGCCCTGGGCACAGAAGAAAATATTGGACCCCTTGTCATTAGAAAAAAGTGTAAAGTTGGGGTTTTAAAGGGACCTTCAGAAGGCAGAGCCCAGGGCACATGCCCAGTGTGCCTACCACTAAATCCACATCTGAATGGAACTCCTATATTTAATCTGTTCATTTATTTTCTAACCCTAAGAAAGCTTAAAAAACACTTTCTTCATGTTAAATAGCAGAATATTTGCATCTATAAAACATTCTTTGGGACCTGTTACCCTGTAAGTCCTGATATGATCATGGACAATGCCAGTATGTATACTAATTGGGCTGCTTAATTATAGCAGAAATAGTTAGATCACAGAGTAAAAAGAACAGGTGGTAGCATTTCAGCACAGTTGGGTCCAGTTTTGACTCTCAGGCCTCTATGTTAGTAGGTAATTAAGTGATCATGAGAGGAAAAACTATGAATGAAATAGAGAGGCAGCCTTGACTTATATAAACAGATCAATTCTAGGTCCAGTGGGAATGAAACCTGACTGAAGTCACTATAGTGATTATTCATAACCTCTTACCCAGTTTGCAGACCCAGATTTACTTAATCAAGGTGGATGCTGTCCTCCTTGCAATGTGGCCATAAGTGTACAGTATTATTCAGCCTCCCACTCTTCATGACCTGTAGCCATGTACTAGGGCTTGTGTCCAGAAAAAGAAAGAAAGAAAGAAAGAAAGAAAGAAAGAAAGAAAGAAAGAAAGAAAGAAAGAAAGAAAGAACAGCTTTCAGGTTTCCTGAAAGTTATTAGGTAGTGACTTCAAATGAAAATTAGTTACTAAACATCCTACTTTTCCATTTACATCATGGTCACTAATCAATGTGTGACTTACAGATATTAGGTGGTTGGAACTTTCTTGGCCAAAATTGGTCTCAGTGTAGGTCTCATTGATATTACAGAAACATCAGTGGTATTTCCTCAGTTCAGGTATGTATAGTAGAAATCTATCTATCTATCTATCTATCTATCTATCTATCTATCTATCTATCTATCATCTATCTATCATCTATCTATTTATCATCTATCTACCTACCCACCCAGTAACTGGCAGCACACCCATATTGTTTTTCTAATCCACAAACGAAGGATTAGTATGTAGAAAAGACAAAATTCACATTCCCGGTGCCCACCTTTTGCCATGATATTAAAATAAAAATCAGCATCACTTCTGAAGGCAGTACAGAAATTAGTGTCACTGTGAAAGACTTGGAAGTTATAGCAGCGTTTATTCCTGTTACACCTTCATTTAAATGGTCTCTTTGACCAAACAAATTTTATAGAGATCTTGGGGAAGGACTGTGCATAATCTTAAATGTAATCAGATGACATCTTGATTTGAATTCTTGCAAAACTGACCTGAGACAGGTCTTGGGGACAGGAATTTATATGAGAGGTTATCTCAAGAAGCACAAGTACAGGAATGTGAAAAGTTAAATAGGGAACTATACCATTTTAATTTGCATTAATGAAGTAAGGTTATTGCTATAGGCAACTGGAACTCAATTCTTTTGGGAATCCTTTGAAGAATCATATGACTCAGAATTGTCCACCAGGGGATTGGGAAGCTGCTGTGTTTATTGTTGATTCCTGTCCTTCCTTGGTTAAGATTTTCCTTTGGTGACCTTGTCTTTAGCATGTTCAGGCTGGCTGGCATTTGGGTTGAGCAAAATCTCATGTTCCTAGCAAAAGCACTCAGGCCAAGGAGCAGAGAGATACATATGTGTTATTCAGGAGCCATGTGTGCACAGGAACTGCAGCTACATGGACCGTGAATGGAGGGATAAGGGCACACAATGTGGGATATGAACAGGATATGTTTCTGGTAGCAATGTCAATAAAACTTCCCCAGCCCCTGGTATGCAACACATATACTATGGAATAACATAAAAAATTATGTTCTTCTCTATTTAATTCAAAAAACACTCTGGGACCTTAATGATACACAAACTTCCAAGTATCTCTCCTCTTTCCTCTTCTCTTTTTGCCCTTACTAACATTCTGGTCACTCCCCTATGCTTGTTGGATACTTATTCCAATCTGTCCATTTCTTTAGGATTTTTTAAAATTAATCTTAATGGGGTGACATTGATAAATCAGGGTACATATGTTCAGAGAAAACATCTCCAGGTTATTTTGACATTTGATTATGCTGCATTCCCATCACCCAAAGTCCAATTGTTTTCCATCACCTGGTTTTCTTTGTGCCCATCCCCTCCCCTAACCTTCTCCCTGTGCTCCCCCCTACCCCATAGTCCCCACACTCTTGTCCATGTCTCTGAATCTCATTTTTATGTCCCACCTATGTATGGAATTATATAGTTCTTAGTTTTTTCTGATTTTACACAACTAAGCAAAAACCCAAACTTCTCTGACATTTAGCATTTTTTTTTTATTTTTTTGCTCTACAAAATAAATCAACAAGCAATAAAACACATAGCTCTGAAGCAAGGGATTACATGGCTACTATGTGGAAAAAAAGAAACATATTAGGAAGATATATCCATGATACTATATTAAATGCCATTCTATTATGCATTTCCCCCTACAGTTTTCACATAATCAGAAGTAAATTAATACAAAAGCCTCTGGAAATAACAAGAAAATCTTACACAGTTGAACATTGAGAATATATTTAAGGGTTTTATATGATAGAATAAAATAAGACTTCTCATTTCTTCTTAAATATTTGCTCTGTTCTAGGCATTATACTAAGTACTTTGCCTGCAACTAGCTCATTAATCTTCACAAAAATTCTATGAGGTCACTGCTATTATTCAAGTCTAGGAAACAAGGTCAAAGGAATCAAGTAAGTTATATAAGTTCACGTAAATTGAAAGGGGCAGAATCAGGCCTTGGATCAAATTACCTATCTCCAGAATCATGTTTCTTTATATGACTACACTTATGCAAATGCCTAAAAGTGGAAAGTGGTTGTTCATACCAAAATTTAAGACTCTTTACCAGATGGTATTTTAGGAATGAGATACTTAGGGGAAGTTTAAAGTAGTGTGTGAGTAGTAATAGTTGTGTGTGTGTGTGTGTGTGTGTGTGTGTATTTATGAGAATCAGAAGGCACAGTAAAGCAAACAAGTTATCAGGAGCATGGCTCAGTCTTATTCTTGACATACTCTTTCCCCACCCTGGAATTGGGCATGCTGGCAGTGCAAACAGAACTGGGGCCAGGCAGATTCTCATCTTCTTCACTTATGTGTGCAAAGTCTTGGGATATTCTTTTAAAGACAGAAAGAATTGAACAGAGAGACGCTGATATGGACAATAGATGGCAAAATTCCATAAGGAGTCACCAAGCATTTTCCAAATTCACCTTACTCCAGTATATCCAGACTGTAATGCCAGTGGCTAGGTCAGGCAGATCCACACTGGATTCTGGGAGATGGTAGAGAAACTGTGGAGCCAGAAAGCATTGGGCCATTTAAAAGAGTCTCACAACAGTAGACGAGCACACAAGCAGGGTAAAACCACTTCACAAGCAAATGAACAGCAAAATGGCTCTTCACAGTGATGGGCAGGCAGTCTGCAATCCTTCATCCACCCTGAGGATAAGTACTCATAGCCTTACATAGAGCATACACATATGGCACTGCCACATGCTCATGCACTAGTCAGCCAAAGTACAAACAAGCAAGCCTAATACAGCTGCTTTCCCAACACAGACAAAGAAAGAGAAATGTCAAGGGCTTTAGAAATATGCAGAACATAAATAAAATATATAGATATTTTGAAAAAATGTTTTTGGCTGAAATATTAATATTATAAAAAGGTGAAGTCCTCTAAAATTAATTTACAAACACAGTCAAATATTACTAAAATGTGTTTGGTATGGCATAGGATTCCTATAGTGGAAAGAGGTTGGTGATACCACTTCCAAAATAAATATGCAAGATGGCCAAAATACTCAAAAATAATTATTTCAGAGCCCACAAAATTGAGCACAAGCAGTCAACAAATTGAAAAATGTTTATTCTTGAAAAAAAAAATCACTGAAGCTTCAAGTCAGAAGAATGATAGCGGCCTTTTGACTGTGGCTGCTCTCATTTGACCCCAGCTCTCCCCACTTCACCCCATGTTAACCCATCTCCAGCTGTAGTTGGTGAGAATGGCAATTTTACCAACATGACATTGCCATGAAAATAAAAAAACTACATTGCCAATAAAATGGGTTAAACACTCTAATAGAGGACTGAAACACATGTTTTTACAAGATGAAAGTGGTAGAATACATGTCTAAGTGTTGCAATCCCTGTTGAGGAGAGCAGCAGATCAGCCAAATATATATATATATATATATGGACAGAGACAGAGAGTCAGAGGGAGGGACAGACAGACAGGAAAAGAGAGAGATGAGAAGCATCAATTCTTTGTTGCGGCTTCTTAGTTGTTCATTGATTGCTTTCTCATATATTCCTTAACCAAGGGGCTACAGCAGAGCAAGTCACCCCTTGCTCAAGCTGGTGACCTTGGGTTCAAGCCAACAACCTTGGGCTTCAAACCAGCAACCTTTGGGCTCAAGCTCGCAAACATGGTGTCATGTCTATGATCTCACAGTCAAGCCAGCAACCCTGCATTCAAGCTAGTGAGCCCATGCTGAAGCCGGTAACCTCGAAGTTTCAAATCTGGGTCCTCCATGTCCGAGTCCGACACTCTATGCACTGTGCTACAGCCTGTGCAGGCTCAGCCATATTTTTTTTTTTTTTTTTACAGAGAGACCTTGAAATGAAAGAGTCCTGGTAAGGCTGTTATAAGCTCTCCCCAATCACCCAGGCTGACTGGAAAACCATGCACACAAGTCACTGCTGAAAGTGAAAGCAAAAATGGACATGAAAAATGGCTGCACATCTAACTGCATTCCCCAAGCCATGCACAGGTCACTTGATAGAGTGAGGAAGCCTTAGATTTAAGTACAATCCCTGCCAAAATTAATGGCTGATAACTATGCTATGCAGACATATGATGACCTCCGGAAAGCCTGATTAAAAAGTAAAAATAAGTTTTTGAAAGTAGCTGAGCAGAGACATCAGTGGTCAAATACATGGGTAATTAGATTCCAAAGTTTATGTTTAGTCAGTAAAACAAAACCAACAGACTTCACAAAAATAAAACACAATCCAGTGTGGTTATAATATTCTCTAATATGTCTAGCTTTTAACAACAACAAAATAATAAACATGCAAAGAAATAAGAGAGTATGACTCATACTCAGGGAAAAAAAGTAAGTTAAATAGGAGAGCTTAATAAGAATATTGAAGCTATAAAAAAGATAATGTGGAAACTGTAGAGTTGGAGACTACAACAACCAAAATAAAAAATGTCATAAGAAATAATCAGTTTATCTGACCTGTGATAGCACAATGCATAAAAGGTCAACTTGAAATGCTGAGATCACTGGTTTGAAACTCAGAGCTTGCCTGGTCAAGGCACATATGGGAGTTGATGTTTCCTGATCCTCCCCCCTTCTCTCTATCTTTTTTCTCCATCTAAAATAAATAAAGAAAAATCTTAAAAAGAAAGAAATAATCAATCAATTTGTAGATGGAACACTGCAATACAGAAAATATGGGAAAGCAATTGAAAGAAAATAAACAGATCTCAGAAACTCATCATAAAGTAGTAATACGCTCCCAATATACATATTAAAGGGATACTAGCAAGAGAATAGTCATTAAATGGTACATTAAAAACTACTTAAGGAAAAGAAAAGCTGAAACTTCCAAAATTTGATTTTAAAAAAATTAACATTTTAATTCAAGATACTCAAAGAAATTCTAGTAAAAAGAACACAAATGAAACTACAACTAGACAAATCAGTGCAAAACTACTTAACAAAGACAAAGAAAATTATTAATCTAAGTTTATGCTTCAGGAAACTGCAAAAAGAAAAATCAAATTCAAGGGAGAATAAGAAAACAAAGGTCAGAACATAAATCAATGTAACAGAAAACAAAATGTTTTTTAAAAATGAGTATAAACAAAAGTTGTTTCTATAAACGATTGATCAAGTTTGATCATCTTTTAGCTAGTTAGACCAAAGAAAAAAGAAAATGCAGAAATTACCATCAGAAATAAAAGAGGGACACCTATATATAAACTCATCAAAATTAATAGATTTGAAGGCAATCTTATAAACAACTTTATGCCAACATATTACTTAAATGAAATAGATCTCTAGAAAGATAAGTTACACGAATTAGTTTCTTTTTGATAGAGACAGAGAGAGAGAATGAGAGAGTCAGAGAGAGGGACAGCTAGGGACAGATAGGAAGGGAGAGAGATGAGAAGCATCAATTCTTCATTGAGGCAAATTAGTTTTTTAAAAGCAAAGTTATTGTACCTTTTTTATGTCTTTATTTTAAAAATGACCTAAATTATTTCATTGGTGAATTCTGTCAAAATAAAGAAATTAATAATACCAGCCTTATGCAAACTTATTTGGAAAAAGAGAAAGGATGATTTTCTAGCTCATTTCTGAGACCACTAGGAATCTGATAAAACTAGCAACACATCACAAGAAAAGAAAATGACACCCTATATACCTCATCAACATTGATGCCAATTTTTTTAAATAGCAAACTAATTTAATCTACATATAAAAAATTTCATCATGACCGAGAAGTGTTTAACCCAAAATTGCAAGGTTTTTTTCCAGCATCTAAAAATAAATTATCAACTGAAAACTAAAAGCCATATAATTATTGTAGCTATTGAAAAAGCACTTGACAAAATCAAATTCATTTATGTTCAAAACTCAACAAAATACATAGAAGAAGATGGTTGAGAAAACGTCTATGGGTCTCTCATATTTCTGTATGTCTTATAAGCAAGGTATTCATAGTACTTTTTTTCTGGACTATCTTTTCAAGGTATTTGTAAAGAAAGTGTCTCCCTTCAGATCAACAGTGCATATCCTTACAAGTTTATTAAAGATAATATCTACCTCTTGGGTACAAAGCAGGCATATGTATTGCCTGACTGTTATAGACCATTCGAGTCCCCTAAGGTCAGTGTTCTTCTGTAACACAATCCACCAAATGTGTAGGTAGAGCTTGGCCCTCTTTTATAGCAATTAGTGCTCAAGGAACTACTGCAAGAAAAGGCTGATACTTCAGCAACAGCTACCAGCATGGATTTAAAATACTTTGTTTAGAGTCAGAAGTCATACACCTTCTGCCAGTATTCATTAAACTCTTGTAGACTAGCTCATTAGCTTCAAAGCATAGCAAAATCTCAGATCCTTTACAGTTCTTTATAAGAATCTTCTCAATCTTACATAAAATAGCTACCTTTTTAAGGCCGAATAACATTCCATAGTACATGTATACCATAGTTTGTTTATCCATTCATCTGACAATGGACATTTAGGTTGTTTCTGCTTCTTAGTTTTTGTGAATAATGCTGCCATGAATATGAGTGTACAAATATATCTTCAGGTCCCTCTTTTCAGTTTTTTGAATTGAATTTATTGGAGTGACACTAGTTAACAAATCATACAGATTTCAGTTGCAAAATTCTGCAACACCACTTCTGTACACCATATTTTGTATTCACCCACCACCCCAAGTCAAGTCACTGTCTATCACCGTGTATCTCTCCAGTACCCACCTCCACTTCCCCTTGGCCTGGTAATCACCATGCTGTATCAATCAATGCCCATGAGTGTTTTTTTTCTTTTTATTCTTAGTCCTTTTTTGCTCAATTTCTCCACCCCCTTCAACCACCAGTAGCTAACAGACTGCTCTTTGAGTCTGTCTCTGTTTTGCTTATTAGTTCATTTTGCTCATTACATTCCACATATGAGTGAAATCATATGGTACTTGTCCTTCTGTGGCTGGCTTATTTCCGTTAGCATAGTATTTTCCAGGTCTATCTATGCTGTCAAAGGTAAGGTTTCCTTTCTTTTTTATGACTGAGTAGTATTCCATGATGTAAATGCACCACATCTTTTTTTATCCACTAATCTACTGATGAGTACTTGGGCTATTTCCATATCTTAGCTATTGTAAAAAACATTGCAGTGAATATAGGGGTATATATATTCTTTAGGATTAGTGTTTTAGCTTTCTTTGAATAAATTCCAGAAATGAAATCACTGGGTCTTAAGGCATTTCCATTTTTAATTTTTAGAGGAAACTTTATAATGCTTCCCACAGTGACTATGCCAGTCTATATTCCCACCAACAGTGCATTAATGTTTTCTCCACACCCTTGCTAACACTTGTTTATTGATTTATTGATGAAAGCCATTCTGACAAGTGTGAGGTGATATCTCATTTTGTTTTAAATTTGCATTTTTCTGTGTATTCAGGGGGACACTAGAATCTATGTAAACACAATAAATTAATAAAAAAATAAAGAAACCTTCCATAGCTCTCCATAAAAAAATGCATTTTTCTGATGACTAGTGACATTGAGCATCTTTTTATATGTTTATTGGTAGAAAATTATAATATATGCTACAACATAGATGAACTTTGAGAACATTAAGTGAAATAAGCCAGTCACAGAAAGATGAATACTGTTTTATTCTACTTGTAGGAGGCACTTAGAGTAGTCAAATTTATTGAAACAGAAAGAAGAATGGTGGTTGCCAGAAGCTAGGAAAGGGGGAATGGTAAGTTACTGTTAACAGGTACAGAGTTTTATTTTGTGAGATTAAAGAATTTCTTGAGATGGATGGTGTTGATGGTTGTACAACAATGTGAATGCACTTATGCCACTGAACTATATCTTTAAAAATGGTTGAGATGGTAATGTTATGTGTATTTTACCACAATTTAAAATTTTCTTATTAAAAAAAGTTATTTCATTCCAAAACAAAACCCCCCAAAAAACAAAACCAGCTAACAATAACCTACTTAACATTGAAGACTTAATTATTTCCTACTTATATAAGGAATAAGCCAAGAATGTCTGAGTGTCCAATATCACCACTTATACTCTAATTGTCCCAGAGGTTGTAGTCAGTATGTAGTAAGGAATGGTAAAAAAGCATCAAGATTAGAAAGAAAGAAGTAAAACTTTATTTAGAAGTATCTATTTTTTATGTAGAATGACCTACAGATTTTAGGCAGGGGTGGGGGAGAAGCTACTAGAACTAATAAATGCACTTAGCAAATTGAAAAGATTGAAGCCCAATATACAGTAATTAATTGTATTATTATATACTAGTAACAAATAACTGGAATTTGAAAATATGAAAATAATACTACTTAGCAGAGCATAAAATATGAATTACTGTTGGATACATTTAAGTAATAGATACAAAAGATATATACATTAAAATTATGAAACTTCGTTGATTGAAATGAAAGAGGACCTAAATTTGTACAATGTTAAGCCATGTCAATTAATCTGAAGTTTCAATATATCAAGATATTCAATCTCCAAACTGATACAAAAATTAAATGCAATTCCAGTCAAACTATCAACAGGATGCTGTGTAAATGTTGATCAACTGATTAATAAATAATTTTGTGGAAATAAAACAGACCTTGAATAACTAAAACAACTTTGAAGAGTAAAGTGTAAGGATTTATATTATTTAAACTTGATTGTCTTTATAGAGCTAAAATAATCAAGAAAGTATGGCATTGGAGTAATGACAAGTAAATCAGTGAAACAAAAGAGAGAATTCAGAGTTAGAATTCAGAATTCTCGATCTTCCTTTCCTTTGCATGACCTTGACAATGTTTCTTCTTGTTTTTGTACTCACAGCTAAGATTTATTACAGCGAAAGGATATAGAGCAAAATCAACGAAGGGAAAAATTACTAGGTAGGAAATCCAGAGCAATTCAGGGACAATCTTGCAAGAGTCCTCTGTCAGTGCAGTCACACAGGACATGCTCAGGTATTTTGTTCAATGTTCTTCATTTGATGTTTCTTCATGATTAGATGGTGTGGTTATGAATTCTGGGGAATAATACCACAGAGGTGAGTACCTTCTCATCTCATATCAATGTGTGTATGCTAATGACATAACTGTGTACTTTCTTCAGTGAAGTGTCTGAATTGACATTTTAAAGATACTTACTCATTATCAAAGAATATGCTAAATCTTTTCAATTATGCTAATATTTTATACCTACCATTAAAATTTGGAATGCTTTTGATTTTTAATATCTTCTTATAAGTTTGACAGATGTTTCAATGTTTATTCCTATGCAATTTATAATTTTAGTATTTTTTCATTTCATTTTACCCATTAACAGATTATTATACTATGTCAAATTAAGAACACTAATTTAAAAATTAAAAAGTCTTTTGAATCTTTAATTATTTTAAGAATCAGAATAATGTTGTGTATTTGAGGGAAGTTTTTTCAGTTTTGAATATTTTTTGAATGGTGGTGGTTCTGTTAATGTGAGATAGATCCTGTGGACAAGAGACTGTATTGCTGATTGAGGGGGAGAAACCAATAAAAACTCACTTAAAATTTACTTTCAACTAAGTGACTTATGAGGCCCTATGCAAATAAAAATATCATGCCATTTGTACAAAAGTTGTGAAGCATTTTAAGACAGCAAAAGCAGAAGGGTGATTCGAGCACAGGGTCCTTGGAGCATGAGGTGTGTTGTGACGCCCAGTTTGCACGTCAACAAAGATGGCTCCACACTTAACACTCTAAGAGCAAGTTACAACTCAAAAAGTAATTATAGTCTTGGCTTTCATGTACTCACTACCATTTGGGGGAACTATTATGCATAGAGTTTTGAACAACCCTGCAAATGGTAAGCCTTTATAAAAGACATTTATTTTTCAAGCACTCTTTCCTCAAGTGACCTAATTACTATATTTCTTTTTCAAATGTAAGACATTTCTTGCATAGTGATTTAAGTTCAATCTATGAATTCTGTCACTTCTCTGAATAAATGATCTTTTAAAAATATTTTAGCCCTCACCAGGTTTTTCAGTGGATAAAGCATCATCCTGGAGCACCAAGGTCATGGGTTTGATCCCTGGTTAGGGCACATATGAAAAACAACCAATAAGTACACAACTAAACAGAACAACTAAGTGGAACAAGTTGATTCTTCCTTCTCTCTCTCTCTCTTAAATCAATCAGTGATAACAACAACAAAATAGTACTTCTTCATAAAAAGTATTCCTTTAAAAATAAAATAACAGAGTAAATACAAATAATTTTAAAATATTTTATTGTGTCTATCCAGTAAAATCTTGGTAAATAATAAATAAATTTAAATGAGGGTAATGATAAATATGTATTTTAGAATGTTTAAAAAGTTAAAAGGCATTTAAGTCAGCTGATATTGCCTTTTAAAAAAACTATCTTTAGTTATGCTGTAAAATAAAGTATATTTTGATATTGATGAATATTTATCCTAAGGGGTTAAGAGGTCAGGCTCCTTTCACTATAGTATACCTTCCAGTAAAAGGAAAACTTTCATTTTTACTATAATGGTATTGGTGAAGTTTTATTTGAACTCTTACCACTGGTAGCATATCCTGGTATCTCTTGAATAATAGGGAAAATTATTTTAAATGCTATAGTTAGGTCATTTTCATAGTTCTGAATTGTAGGCCTTTAAAAATTTGATAATGATGCTTAATTCACCAATAATAATAAGAAGAATAACTAATAAATAAAGCTCTTTTTCAGTTCCTTACCTCCCGATCCTATCCCCAAGTATATTCAGTATAAGACTAGTAGAGTCTGGTTTCTAATTGCAATGAACATTATTTTATCTGTGAGTGTGCAAGAAGAGTCTTAAGTAATTGAAATGTACAATGAAGTCATTTAAATAGACTTAAATCACATGTCATCTAACTTTAACAAAATTCTTGTTGTCTTGGGGCAGTGTATTATAGCCTATTCTTGCTCTTTCTTAAAAATTTATTCAGCAATAAGAGTATTCATTGTGGATTTAATATTGTTGCTGTTTTAGTTTTTTACCAAATGTAGTAATATAAAAAATGAAAGCATATACTAAGCAAAAATAAATTGTAATGCAATTCTACAATCATATAATTGTATTCATACTGGCAGTAAGAACTAATACTTCTAAAGCATTACATTTAAATAACATTAAAACATCCTTAAAGTTGTCTTATGAAATGAGTATCATTTTTATTACACTGAAGAGAAAACAGAATCAGAGGGGACAACATGACTTTTGGTAAGGCAGGAACACTTTTTTTGAACCTGATTCTTCATCCTCCAAATCCCAGGATGTTCCCACACACAATAGTAGCCCAGGATTGAACTGTGTAATGTCTTATCCATATTTTTTGTTAGTTTCATCACAACTCCTCATTGACAAATTTGCTGCCCAAAGAGAAACTTGGTAGTTCACCTTAGTTATCTTTTATTTAAATCTTGTTGTTTATATATGCCTATTAACTATTCTTACCATTTTCAAAGCCCAAGTCAAGCTTCACCTCTAGAAATATTTTCTTAATTCAAACCACATAGATTTCTGTTATCCTATAAGAATGATGGTTTGTATTCCACGTACTAGGCTGGCAGTCAGTTGTATTGGGGAAAAAAAGGATTAGGTGTAGAGAAACCTAGGTTTACGACTTCAAAGTTATGTGCTATTTTAATAGAGATACTATATTTCAGTTTTTTTCAATCATTAATGGAGCTAATAAACAATTTTGCAAGGGTTAAATTAAAACATCATCTGAACTACCAAACACAGTAATCAGCACACGGTAAGACATTAAAACATTATTGTTATTGTTTTATCTTTTGCTGTTGTACATAAATAAGCTCTATTTATAACCAACACAATCAATACATTCAAAGCACCTGATATCTTAATCCTGCACTTTAAAAATTGATATTCACCAAATGGTATAGCATTATCAATAGATTCTAGAGTATATTTCAAATAAGAGGAAAACTTATATATGTACTTACTTTATAATAATCACACCTAAAACTTCATAGAAAGCAATGCCCACCTTCTGACCAAATCAGAACAACATGTATATTTTGTTGGGTTAACAGTGCCTTTAATTTTTTTAAATTAGCGATAAAGATATTTTCAATTTATCTTAAGGCATTTGAAAAATTTCTAACACTGGTGCCGTATTCCTTTTGGACAAAAATCAACCAGAATTCCTAAGTAGTTGCTCTGTCTGTTTGGAGCATGCCTTCTCCATTTTGCTATGGTCCCTCCTCTGCCTATTTTTTCTGTACCGAGTATGTTCATTCAATTACCTGCTAAATAATTCTTCCTTCTGAGTCTACACTAGTGAAATGGTTAATATCTATATATATTGATATAAGAACAGTCTGGTCAAGGCAATCTAAGTTGTTTTTTTTTTCTATTATGCTCAAGATGCTCAAGTATCCTTTCGGCTTCTGCCCCCTGTCAAATACAAAACCACTTCCACATTGTCAGGTACTTTTAGAGTGTCACTCGCCTTCCAGGTACCAAAATCTGCATTATTTTCCTGTTACTGCTGTAATAAATTACTACAATTTTACTGGCTTGAAATAATACAAATTCACTATCTTTCAATAGTAGACATCAAAAAGTGAAAATAAGTTTCACTAAGCTGAAATCAAGGTTTCAGCTGAATTGTATTGCTTTTGGGAGCTCTAGTGGAAAATTGATTTCCTTTACTTTTCCAGGTTCCATAATCTTCCTACATTCCTTGGGTCATAACTGCTTTCTAGCAATCAAGTCACTTTGACCTCTGTTTCCTTCATCACATTCTTTCTGATTCTGACTCTTGTGCCTCCCTCTTATGAGGACTCTTGTAATTATATTGGGTCTTTGTGGATGATTTAGGATAATTTCTCCATCTCAAACCTTTAAACACAATCACATTCCTTTTGCTACATAAAGTAACATATTTATAAATTCTAGGGATAAGTTGTGCATATCTTGTGGTAGAGGAAATTATTTATTCTGCTTATGGGACTTATTTAATGCAAATCAACCTTCAGTATCTGACTGTGGTTCAGCTGTGGAGTCATATTATATCCAGCTGGCCCTACAAAAAGGTGAGGCCTAATGGCCTCTCCCTAAGATAGTTCATTATATTGGCATGAATGAGATTGGTAGGACTGCTGGAACTATTGCTGAAAGTTTCTTTCTTTTATTCCCCAACAATTTAAGGTCCAATTCTTTGGGTAAGTTTTCTCTGCCAGTGTCATCAAGCAAAACATTTTTCTGAGGTGATTAAAAATCATCATCATTAACTTCCCTCTATGGCTGGAACTTCACTATATTTCTCAGAAAAATAAAGGCAGAATTGTAACTTGCTTGTGTTTTCATCATGATCTGTGAATAAAAATCTTATGTGGAGATCAACTCAATTAGATAATGGAAAAAAATTAATCCATCACTAAAATTTACCTATAAAAGTAAAATATTAGTCTTTAAGAATAAAACTGCCCTGGCCGGTTGGCTCAGCGGTAGAGCGTCGGTCTAGCGTGCAGAGGACCTGGGTTCGATTCCCAGCCAGGGCACACAGGAGAAGCACCCATTTGCTTCTCCACCCCTCCGCCGCACCTTCCTCTCTGTCTCTCTCTTCCCCTCCCACAGCCAAGGCTCCATTGGAGCAAAGATGGCCCGGGCGCTGGGGATGGCTCTGTGGCCTCTGCCTCAGGCGCTAGAGTGGCTCTGGTCGCAACATGGCGACGCCCAGGATGGGCAGAGCATCGCCCCCTGGTGGGCAGAGCAGCGCCCCTGGTGGGCGTGCCGGGTGGATCCCGGTCGGGCGCATGCGAGAGTCTGTCTGACTGTTTCTCCCTGTTTCCAGCTTCAGAAAAATGCAAAAACAAAACAAACAAACAAAAAAAAACTGATGAGTAGTTCCAAGATATGGGTGAAGTATAAAGATGCTGAGCTCTTTCTTTCCTCTTACGAGCACACTAAAATGTGCATGTATATAGAAAGTAGTTACTTGTAAAATATAACTGGGCACTTCTTAAATAGCTTCTGAGCAACAAACAAGAGGAAGAGACCCAAGAGAGAAGGCTAGGAAACCACAGGAGCTCAGTAGGATCTGCAGGATTTCTCCAGGATCAGAGGTACCAGTGAATACCACTGTGTATGTTGCTTGTCTACCTTGATAGGGAAGATAGGAGCTCCACATCCAGGTGTTCTGACCTACCTGCAGGATCACTCCAGTATGTTCCCAGATATATTACCTATACCTATTCCAATTTCAAAAAACGGAGCAAGCAGAATCAACAGGGCATTACTGCATGCACCTGGCCTCCCTACCTGGAGGCTTTCCACCTTAATAGGCCAGCACTCTAGACACTGTAGGCATCTGCTTGGCTCCAACTGGCTTGCCAACACCACCTGGTATACACAGAAATTACTTTTAAACAAGGCCACTTTTCAAGATTGAGAGAGATAGCTACTTTGTCTAATTTAGATAAGTAAACATAAAAAACTAAACAAAATGAGAGGACAGAAGAATATATCTCAAATGGAGAAACAAGAAAAAAAATCTCCAGAAAAAAGCCCCAAGGAAATAGAATTAATTTTCCAGATAAGAAATGTACATAAATGATCATAAGACCGCTCACAAAACTTGAGAGTAAAATATAGGAACTTAGAATTTCAATGAGTTAAAAAGTTTAATAAAGAAACAGAATAGAGTGACGTCACGGAAATGGCGCCGTGAGCAGCGCGTCTGACAGATCTCCCCAAAATCTCAACAAATTTATCAACTAGAAACAGAAAAATTTATCCTCGGAGCATCCCGGAGTTACACACACACTGAAAGCAAAAGGACTGTTGCCGAGGAGGGAATACGCCTGTGGTGAGTCAACCCACACGTGCAGCTGCCCGTGCCGCGGTCCGGGGAGTTCCGGCCACCACCAGCGTGCACTGAGAAGCCAAGCACGCGCCCCGTGCGGTGGTCCGGGGAGTCCTGGCCACCACCGGCGTGCACTGAGAAGCCGCGCGCACCCCGTTCCGCAGTCCGGGAGGGGCGCCAAACCTGTCTTTCCTAGTCGGGAGATTCTCTCCATGAAGCATTGGGGGAAGGGTGCGCAGGCAGCCTGAAATACTCTCTGGAGCACAGCTGCGGATCCAATCACTGAAATTAGCTTAATCCACGAAATCTGCACACCCACGGGGCTCTAATTGATAAGATCTCTCCCAGTTCAGCGATCCAAGACAAGAGGCATAATATTTTTCAGTGCCTTTCGCTAAAGGGGCGGGGGCAACTTCTGATTGACAGAGCCTCCATATTCAGGGATATACCTAACAAGAGGGACTTGGCAGATATTAAGATCTATACAGCAAGCAGCGAATAGTGCATCTTCTTCCAGCCAAAACAGGCGACAAAGTGTGGAAAGCCTGGGTTGAGTGGTCCAACTGAATGGTAGGCTCTGAACAGTCACCTTGACAACAATTGACTCCCAGCCCCACCTGATTACGCTGGAAGCTCTGACTGCCAGAGCCTTACCCAGAGCCTTGCGCTGAGTGAGGATAGAGTGGGGATTTGCCAGCTCTTTGAGCCTCTTACTCCCCAGACAGAAGCAGTGGCAGCCTCATAGCTGGATCACCAGGCTGCTAATTCAGGAAGGGGAGACTAGGAGAGAGACTCCAGGAAAGCAAACTCTCTCATTGTTGGACTCTGCAAACGCCAACAAGCCTTGACTACCAGCGAGGCTAAAGTCAATTATATGACATTGCCATAGAATCCCATCAACTGCAAATCCCTGCCTGGGTGTGACACAGGGGCAGAGCCTGGGGTACAGAGTCACTGACCAGGAAGAGGGAGAGAAAAGAAAAAGGAAGAAGTTAACCTCTCGAAATAAAGAAAAATCCACAGACTTTATAACTTGTTCCACTAATTCTTTGTTGTTGTTGTTTCTTTCTTCTTTCTTATTGCCTTTAATATTTGTATTTCCTCCACCTCGGTCCTTTTATTCTCTGCCCATCTTATGCTTCCCTTTTCTTGAACTACACTACCCATGAGTGTTACATTTTATTTCTTTTCTTCATCCTTACTCTCCCTTAGGGTTACACTCCAAAACCCTTAACTCTCACTCTCTCCTCTATTGTTTTCTTTTGTTTTGTTTTTCCCTTTCCTTTTTTTTCTTCCTTCGTTTCTCTCTTTTTCTTATTTTTTCCTTTCTATTCGTTTCTTCTTTTCTCCTTTTACTTTTCCTCCCATTTAATCCTCAATCACGAACAAATTATTTAATTTGGGACTCAAGTTTTTTTGTTGTTTGTTCATTTTTTTTTTCTTTTCTGCTTTTGTTCTTGGTTTTCCTTTATTTGTTTGTTTTTGTGGCATTTTGGGTACTTTTTACATTGCTTTTTAACTCACTAGCATTCCTCCCAACCCAAAGTCTCCATTGTATTTAGTCTTCGCTCCACTTAATACAACAGATTTTTACTTATTATTTTTATTTTTTCTTCTTTAAATATTATTATTTTTTCTCTCCTTTTTTCTGTTTCCCTCTTATCCCTCTCATTATATCTCTTAGTCGACCATCACTTACAAGCAAATCATTTTATGCTTGTCTAAAATATTCTCCTTTTTTTTTTTTTTTTTTTTTGCATTTAGTAGGTCCCTACTCCCTTTTTTGCCCCTTGAACTCTTCACCTCAAATCAGGCCCTCCATTATAGGCAGTTTTTGTTCCATTTAGCATAATATAATTCACAGGTCATCACGATATTTACCTAAAGAGGTGAGAGGAGGGGAGGAGAAGAAAGAAAAAGGGGAAATAATAAATTATTACTTTTTTGTGTGTGTGGAGTGCTTTCCTTTTTTCTTTCTTTTATTTATTTTTTCCCCTTTTTATTCTTTATTAATTCTAATTAACACTATCAACAAGACCACCTTCAGATGCCAATAAGAAAAAGGAAATCAAATATTATGGATACAAAATATAGAGAGGTAACACAAATAGATGTGGAAAAATCTATGGAGAAAAGATTTTACATATTGGAAGCCTTGGAGCCAAATGACAGAGAATTTAAAATAGAAATCTTAAAAATACTCAGAGATATACAAGAAAACACAGAAAGGCAATTTAGGGAAATCAGAAAACAACTCAACGATCACAAAGAATATATTACCAAGGAAATTAAAACTATAAAAACAAGTCAAACAGAAATGAAAAACTCAATTCACGAGCTGAAAAACGAGGTAACAAGCTTAGCTAACAGAACAGCTCAAATAGAAGATAGGATTCGTGAAATAGAAGACAAGCAACTTGAGGCACAACAGAGAGAAGAAGAAAGAGACTCAAAAATAATAAAAAATGAGAAAGCCCTACAGGAATTGTCTGACTCCATCAGAAAGAATAACATAAGAATAATAGGTATATCAGAGGGAGAAGAGAAAGAAAATGGAATGGAGAATATACTCAAACAAATAATAGATGAGAACTTCCCAAGCCTGTGGAAAGAACTAAAGCCTCAAATTCAAGAAGCAAACAGAACACCGAGTTTTCTTAACCCCAACAAACCCACTCCAAGGTACATCATAATGAAGATGACACAAACCAATGACAAAGAAAAAATTCTCAAGGCAGCCAGGGAAAAGAAGAATACAACATATAAAGGAAGGCCTATTAGATTATCATCAGATTTCTCAGCAGAAACTCTACAAGCTAGAAGAGAGTGGATCCCAATATTCAAAGCCCTGAAAGAGAGAAACTTTCAGCCAAGAATACTACACCCATCAAAGCTATCCTTCAAGTACGAAGGAGATATAAAAACATTCACAAATACAGAAAAGATGAGAGAATTTATCAACAGAAAGCCCCCACTCCAGGAAATACTAAAGGGGGTTTTCCAACCAGATTCAAAGAACAAAAGAAAACAAAACCACAAGTAACAGCTCCACCAAGAAAAGAAAACCAAACTTAAACTGTGACAACAAAAGAAAAAAAAAAGGGGAGAAAAGATGAAGATTAACAGTAGCAAAGGACGATGAAGCGCAGAAATACTCATAAGAAAGGGTACTACAATGAATATGAATATAATGATACACTTCTAGTTAGATCTGCATATTACAATGAAATATTTCATATCAATTTCAAAGGTGCCTTTAAATCTGAACATGGAAATAAATGGACTTTGAAACCAGCCCTTTAACTATTGATCCAGAAAGTTCTAACTAAAGTTTTCAGAAGTATTGACTAAGATAATGAATCTTATTTAATCATTGTCAATCCCACAGAAATTTTATTAATAATGACATTTTAATTATAGCAAGGCATTTGTGCTGGTAATAAAAATTTCTAAATGTTAATTTTACCTCTACCTCATTCCTTTTAAATTTGAGTTTGCTGTATATTTATAATTTATGTAACATATTAGTACAGAAGTCCATGAGTGTGTGGTTTATAATGGGATATGTACCTACTGGGCACATGTTCAACTTCACTGACGGGATTGGTGATGAAGTTTGGGTTGATGATGCTGCAGAATAGAGCTCTCCCTTGGATGGGAGGCCCTACCTAAGCTGATCAGTGAGGGAAGTGTTGAGGATGAAAGAGAAAAGAGAGGTAGGAAGGCCCAGAATGCCATTACCCCTCAATTCCAAGAATGGAATTCTAGAATCTCTAGGCAGTTGGAGACACAAGAGCTAGAATTCTTCTTCTAAAGGCTCTGAAGACAGGATCGCCTGTGCCGGGAGGAAACAGAAACGGCCTCATGGGCGGCAGGCTTGTGGGAGCTGCCCAGCACAAACTGAGTTCTGCCCCCACAGGCCCCAGGATGAGGGCTGCCAGCATCTTGGCCCTGATTGGCTGCCTGGCCACAGTCACTGAGTCTAAAGTCTACACTCGCTGTAAACTGGCAAAAATATTTTCAAGGGCTGGCCTGGACAATTACAAGGGCTTTAGCCTTGGAAACTGGATCTGCATGGCGTACTATGAGAGCCACTTCAACAGCACGGCTCAGAAGTTCCTGAAGGACGTTCAAAGCATCGACTATGGCATTTTCCAGGTAAACAGTGATACGTGGTGCAGACGCGCAGAATTCCAAGAAAAGAACTTATGCTGCATTACCTGCTCAGGACATAAGAAACAGTCTGCTGTTGTGTCATCTCTAAACACAATTTCAAAAACTCTCCAGGACTGATCTATTCCACAGAAACTTCAAGAAATCCAAGATATGGATGATGTGGAAACAAAAGAAATTCTTTGATTTGCCAAGAAGCTCAACAAAACTAAGACCTTGCTCAATGACGACCTGGTGTATGCAATTATCTGTGCCAAGATCATTGTTAGAGAGACAGAAGGGATGGACTATTGGCAAGGCTGGAAGAAACACTGTGAGGGAAGGGACCTGGCTAAGTGGAAAAGAGGATGTAATGTTTAGTGAGCTGGAATTAGACCATGGACGCTTTGCAACTCCCTAGAATATGTAATGAATGTCAAAATTCTCCTGTTGTCTTGTCCCCTTTCTCCCAACATTCCTTCTCAAGGTTGGAGAGGGAAAATGAAGCTGTATTTTTAAGAAAATAAATATTTGCATTTAAAAAAAAAAACAGAATAAAAAATATAATAACTAAAATGAAAAAAATCAACATCAGGTTAGCTAATACAAAAGAATGAATCTACAACCTAGAAGACAGACTAGTGGAAATTAACCAATCAGAATAGCAAAAAGAAAAAATGGGAAATGGGAATAATTTGAGATACCTCTGGAACAACATCAAGTCCACAAACATCACATTATAGTGGTCCAAGAAGGAGAAGAAAGAGATAAAAGAACAAAAACTTCATGTGAAAAAATAGTGACTGAAAACATTCCTAACCTGGGAAAAGAAACAGACATACAGGTCCAGAATTCAGTGAGTTCCAAATAAGAATAATTAAAAAAATAGCCATGACCAGAAAAATTGTAATTAAAATGACAAAGTTAAAAGGACAATTTTGAAAACAATAAGTTATATACCAAGGAAGCACCATATGGCTATTAGCTGATTTCTCAGCAGGAAACCCATAGGCCAGAGGGAGTGGCTGCACATCTTTAAAATGCTAAAAGAAGTAAACCTACAATCCAGATAATTTACCTGCCAAATTTAGAATTGAGAGACAAAGAGCTTCCCAGACAAGCAAAAACTAATGGAGTTCATCAACATTAAATCAGTTTTACAAAAAATAAAAAAAATAAAATAAAAAAAAAATAAAGTGTCTTCTTTAAACAGAAAATGAAAGACTTTAACCAGAAATAAGAAAATATAAGAAAGGAAAATAATATCTCACAGGTTATAAGCAAACAATAAATACCATAATCCGATATTAGAAAGCTACTGTAAAGGTTAGAAGACAAAAGTACCAAACTCAACTCAAACTACAATAAGTAATTTGGAGGTACACAACACAAAAGGATCTAAAACATGTCATCAAAAACATCAAGTGTGGCCCTGGCCGGTTGGCTCAGCGGTAGAGCGTCGGTCTAGCGTGCGGAGGACCTGGGTTCGATTCCCGGCCAGGGCACACAGGAGAAGCGCCCATTTGCTTCTCCACCCCTCCGCCGCGCCTTCCTCTCTATCTCTCTCTTCCCCTCCCGCAGCCAAGGCTCCATTGGAGCAAAGATGGCCCGGGCGCTGGGGATGGCTCCTTTGCCTCTGCCCCATGCGCTAGAGTGGCTCTGGTCGCAACATGGAAACGCCCAGGATGGGCAGAGCATCGCCTCCTGGTGGGCAGAGCATCGCCCCTGGTGGGCGTGCCGGGTGGATCCCGGTTGGCACATGCGGGAGTCTGTCTGACTGTCTCTCCCTGTTCCAGCTTCAGAAAAATGCAAAAAACAAAACAAAACAAAACAAAAAAAACATCAAGTGTGGAAGGCGGAGAAAAAAATGTAGTTTTTTTCATAATAAATTTGAACTGAAATACCTGTCAGCTTAAAATAGACTGCTATAGATATAAATTGATATACATAATCTGAAACTAACCACAAATCAAAAACCTGCAAAAGATACACAAATAATAAAGAGAGAGGAACTCAAACAAAACATTGAAAATGCTAAAGAAAACCAACACAGAAATCAAAGGAAAAAAAAAGAAACAACGGAGAAGTACAGAAACAACAACAAAAAAACAATTAACAACATGGCAATAGTATATAATTATTAATAATGACATTATATGTAAAAGGATCAAATGCTCTAATAAAAAGACATAAGGTGGCTGAATAGATTAAAAAACATGACCCATCTTTTATGCTGCTTACAAGAGATTCACTTCAAATAAAAAGATTTCTACAGACTAAAACTGAAGGGATAGAAATATATCTTCTATTTAAATGGAAACAAACAAGCAAAAAACTGAGGTAATAATACTCATATTTAAAAATTAAATTAAAAAAGTAAAAGACAAAGTAGAACAGTACATAATTGCAAAGGGGTCAATTTAACAAGAGGGTATAATGATTATAAATAGCTATGGAACCAATATAGGAGCCACCAGGGGGCGATACTCTGCCCTCCTGGGCGTCGCTCTGTTGTGACCAGAGCCACTCTAGCACCTGGGGCAGAGGCCAAGGGGCCATCTCTAGCTCCGGGCCATCCTTGCTCCAATGGAGCCTCGCTGAGGGAGGGGAAGAGAGAGACAGAGAGGAAGGAGAGGGGGAGGGGTGAAGAAGCAGATGGATGCCTCTCCTGTGTGCCCTGGCTGGGAATCGAACCTGGGCCTTCTGCACACCAGGCCGATGCGCTACCACTGAGCCAACCAGCCAGGGCTGGACAAAGACTTTTTGACATCAAATTTAGCATTATTTTTTTTTGGATATGCCTTCCAGGCAAAGGCAATAAAATAAAATAAATAAATGACACTACATCAAGTTAAAAGGAAAACATCAAAAAAATGAAAAGATAATCAATTGAATGGTACATGATATTTGACAATGATACTTCTGTTAAGGGGTTAATATCCAAAATATAGAAGGACTTTATACAACTTAACACCAAAAAAATCATTTAAAAAATAAGCAGAGAACCTATTAGTTCTCAAATGAGGATGTACAGATGGCTAACAAACATGAAAAGATGCTCAACTTTACTAATCATCAAGAAAATGCAAATTGCCTGACCAGGTGGTGGCACAGTGGATAGAGCATTGTACTGGGATGCTGAGTACCCAGGTTTGAGACTCTGAGGTTGCCAGCTGAGTGCGGGCTCATTTCGTTTGAACAAAGCTCACCAGCTTGGACCCAAGGTCGCTGGCTCAAGCAAGGGAGCAAGGGGTTACTCGGTCTGCTGAAGGCCCACGGTCAAGGCACATATAAGAAAGCAATCAATGAACTAAGGTGTAGCAATGGAAAACTGATGATTGATGCTTCTCTTCTCTCTCCATTCCTGTCTGTCTGTCCATCCCTATCTGACTGACTCTGTCTCTGTATCTGGGAAAAAAAAAAGAAACAGAAAAAATGCAAATAAAAACCACAATGAGATATTACCTACATATGTCAGATGGCTATCATCAAAAAATCAACTAGTAGCTTTCCGGGCACGGGACTGAGTTCCATCAGTCTCTAAGGGTTGGATGTGGGCTCTAGTAGAAGTTACCTGAGCTTGGGAGTGAGAACTGCTCTTCCCCGCAGTTCAGTTCTACAGTCATCTAAGGACACTTTCATTTCCCAAGACAAGAAAGAGCCAAAAGAAGTAAAGAATTGCTGTTGATTTTCCTAAAGCCATGTACCAGACCTGAAGATAGCAGCGGAGTAGGCAGATGCATAGACTCCCAGCTCACACCACCGAACTGGATTATAAACTAATTTATGAAAAATCAGCATGAAAAACCAAATCTGGACTACAAGAACAGCTCTCAGAAACCAAGAAGCAAAGAAGAAGCCACAACAAACCTGGTAGAGAGCACCTGAATCTCCCCTGCTTATAGGAACAGAGGGAGGGGTGAGGCTGGGCTCTCAATTCAAGGAAAAGAGCAGTAAATACTGCTCATAGCCACTTGCCTGGAGACCACAGAACGAGGTGTGTTGAAAGTGCCTGCTTATCTTCCAAAAAGAAAGGAGAGAGAGACAGATGGCAAGGGGGAGAGGAATGCAGGTAACAATCTAAAAAGCTGACTTATTCAGTGCTGGAGGCAGTCATAACTGGGGAGGGGCTGATCCTTCCACAAAGCAAAATATAAAAGTACTTCCAGGTCACAGAGATATAGACTTCTCTCCAGCTCCAATCAGTGCAACAAGACACAGCTGAAAACAAGAAGTGGGGAGGAGGGGCAGTAACTCAGGTCTCCATGGAGATCTGAGATACACCTCCCCCTACTGAAGCTGAGAAAGCAACCCACACCCAGAGAGATTAACTGGCAAAAGAGAACTTCAGAGCCTTAGGTCTGCATTCCTGGATACAGTTTCAAATAAGCTCCCTGCTGAGATCAGCAAACAAGACACTCACCTGTTAAGAAAACAAACAAACCAAGACATCAAAGCAGCCCAAATCCAAAAGTGGATTAAAAATAATAGTTGATACCAACCCAAGAAGACCTAGAAATAATAAAATTGAAAACTGGAGGCAGACAACACCAAGCCTAGACTCAACCAGCTCTACAAACAAAACATCCAAATAGATAAAATGAGAAGACAGAGAAGTGCAGTCCAAATGAAATCACAAGAGAAACATCCAGGAAATGAACTGAGTGATATGGAAATAACCAAACTTCCGAATGCAAAGTTCAAAATAATGATTGTAAGGATGCTTAGGGATCTTAGAACAATAATGGATGGTCATTATGAACATCTAAATAAAGAAATAGCAAGTATAAAAAAGGATATTGGAATAAAAAGTTTTTGCTCAGCAAGAGAAACTGATATCAAAATAAACAGACAGCCAACTAAATGGGAACTGATATTTTCAAACAACAGCTCAGATAAGGGCCTAATATCCAAAATTTACAAAGAACTCATAAAACTCAACAACAAACAAACAAACAATCCAATAAAAAAATGGGAAGAGGACATGAACAGACACTTCTCCCAGGAAGGAATACAAATGGCCAAAAGATATATGAAAAGATGCTCAGCTTCATTAGTTATTAGAGAAATGCAAATCAAAACTACAATGAGATACCACCTCACCCCTGTTAGATTAGCTATTATCAACAAGATGGGTAATAGCAAGTGTTGGAGAGGCTGTGGAGAAAAAGGAACCCTCATCTACTGTTGGTGGGAATGTAAAGTAGTACAACCATTATGGAGGAAAGTATGGTGGTTCCTCAAAAAACTGCAAATAGAACTACCTTATGACCCAGCAATCCCTCTACTGGGTATATACCCCAAAACCTCAGAATCATTGATACGTAAAGACACATGTAGCCCCATGTTCATTGCAGCACTGTTCACAGTGGCCAAGACATGGAAACAACCAAAAAGCCCTTCAATAGAAGACTGGATAAAGAAGATGTGGCACATATACACTATGGAATACTACTCAGCCATAAGAAATGATGACATCAGATCATTTACAGCAAAATGGTGGGATCCTGATAACATTATACGGAGTGAAATAAGTAAATCAGAAAAAAACAAGAACTACATGATTCCATACATTGGTGGAACATAAAAACGAGACTAAGAGACATGGACAAGAGTGTGATGATTACCAGGGGTGGGGGGAGGGAGGGCGCAGGAGGGAGGGAGGTAGAGTCTTAGGGGAGGGGGAGGGGCACAGAGAAAACTAGATAGAGGGTGACGGAGGACAATCTGACTCTGGGTGAGGGGTATGCAACATAATTTAATGACAAGATAACCTAGACATGTTTTCTTTGAATATATGTACCCTGAATTATTAATGTCATCCCATTAACATTAATAAAAATTTATATAAAAAAAGAAATATTAAAAAAGAATCAGTCAGAGATGAGAAATACAATATCAGAAATGAAGACCACAATGAAAGGAATTAAAAACAGGATGGATAGAGCTGAGGATCAAATCAGTGAGTTGGAGGACAACTGGAATGAAGGCATGAAAACAGAGAAGAAAAAAGAAAAGAGACTCAAAAAGTCTGAGAAAACTCTTAGAGAGCTCTGTGACAACATGAAGAGAAATAACATCAGCATTATAGGAGTAACTGAAGAAGAAGAGAAAGAACAAGGGATAGAGACTTTGTTCAATCATATCATAGCTGAAAACTTCCCTAAATTAATGCGAGAGACACTCTAACAAGTTTAAGAAGCACGGAGAACTCCAGTAGAGAGAAACCCAAAGAAACCTACACCAAGACACATCATAATTAAAATACCAAAGCTAAGTGAAAAAGAGAAAATATTAAAAGCTGTGAGAGAAAAAAAGGCTATCACCTACAAAGGAGCCCCCATAAGGATGGCATCCGACTTCTCAACAGAAACACTTGAGGCCAGAAGGGAATGGCAAGAAATATTCAAAGTAATGCAGAATAAGAACCTACAACCAAGACTACTTTATCCAGCAAGGCTATCATTTAAAATCGAAGGAGAAATAAAAAGTTCCCCAGACAAAAACAACACAAACAAACAAAAAAACTCAAGGAATTCATTACAACCAAACCAATGCTGCAGGAAATGTTAAGGGGCATGGTGTAAACAGATCAAAGTGGGAAAAGAATATAGCAAAAGAGGAATACAGCTTTAAAGAATAAAATGGCAATAAACAACTACATATCAATAATAACCTTAAATGTAAATGGATTAAATGATCCAATAAAAGACATAGGGTAGCTGCATGGATAAGAAAACATGTCCCGTACATATGCTGTCTACAAGAGACACACATTACAACAAAAGATGCACATAGGCTGAAGGTAAAAGGATGGAAAAAAATATTTCAGGCAAATGGAAATGAAAAAAAAGCTGGAGTAGCAATACTTATATCAGACAAAATGGACTTTAAAACAAAGAATATAGTAAGAGATAAAGAAGGCCACTACATAATGATAAAGGGAGCAATCCAACAGGAAGATATAACTATTATAAATATCTAAGCACCTAATATAGGAGCACCTAAATATATAAAGCAGACTTTGATGGATATAAAGAGCGAGATCAACAGCAATACTATAATAGTAGGGGATTTTAATACCCCACTAACATCACTAGATAGATCCTCAAGAAAGAAAATTAACAAAGAAACAGCAGACTTATAAAACACACTAGATCAACTTGATTTAATAGATATCTTCAGAACCTTTCATCCTAAAGCAGCAGAATATACATTCTTTTCAAGTGCTCATGGTACATTCTCTAGGATAGACCACATGTTAGGGCACAAAAGTGGTCTCAACAAATTTAAGAAGATTGAAATCAGATCAAGCACTTTCTCTGATCACAATGGCATGAAACTAGAAATGAACCACAACAGAAAATCTCAAAAATTCTCACATGGAAACTAAATAGCAGGTTGTTAAACAACGAATGGATTAAGAATGAGATCAAAGAAGAAATAAAAAAAATTCCTAGAAACAAATGATAATGAGCATAGAACAACTCAAAATTTATGGGACATCGAGAAAGCAGTACTGAGAGGGAAGTTCATAGCACTACAGGCACACTTTAAGAAGCTAGAAAAAGCTCAAATAAGCAACTTTACCCTGCATCTAAGAGAAATAGAAAAAGAACAGCAAGTAAAGCCCAAATGTAGTAGAAGGAAGGAAATAATAAAGATCAGAGCAGAAATAAATGACAGAGAGACTAAAGAAACAATACAGAGGATCAGTAAAACTAGGAGCTGGTTCTTTGAAAAGGTAAACAAGATTGATGAACCTTTAACTAGACTCACCAAGAAAAAAGAGGGAGGACTCAAATAAATAAAATTAGAAATGAGAAGGGAGAAATAACAACTGACACAACAGAAATACAAAATATTTTAAGAAAATACTATGAAGAAGTATATGCCAAAAAGCTAGACAACCTAGATGAAATGGACAAATTCCTTGAAACATACAATCTTCCAAAAATCAATCGGGAAGAATCAGAAAACCTAAACAGATCGATTACACAAAATGATATTGAAACAGTTATCAAAAAACTCCCAACAAAGAAAAGTCCAGGGCCTGATGGCTACACAAGTGAATTCTACCAAATATTCAAAGAAGAAATAATTCCTATCCTCCTCAAGCTATTTCAAAAAATTCAAGAGGAAGGAAGACTTCCTAGCTCCTTTTATGAGGCGAGTATAATTCTGATTCCAAAACAAGGCAAAGACAACACAAAGAAAGGAAATTATAGGCCAATATCCCTGATGAATATAGATGCTAAAATCCTTAACAAAATATTAGCAAACCAGATCCAGCAATATATGGAAAAAAATCATACACCATGATCAAGTAGGATTTATTCTTGGGAGGCAAGGCTGGTATAATATTTGCAAATCAATCAGTGTGATTCATCACATAAACAAAAGGAAGGAGAAAAACCACATGATAATTTCAATAGATGCAGAAAAAGCATTTGATAAAATCCAGCACCCATTCATGATCAAAACTCTCAACAAAGTGGGAATACTGGGAACATACCTCAACATGATAAAAGCTATCTAGGACAAACCCATAGCCAACATCATACTCAATGGGCAAAAATTAAAAGCAATCCCCTTAAGATCAGGAACAAGGCAGGGGTGCCCCCTTTCACCACTCTTATTCAACATAGTCCTGGAAGTCCTAGCCACAGCAATCAAACAATAAGAAGAAATAAAATGCATTCAAGTTGGAAAAGAAGAAGTAAAGCTATCATTATTTGCAGATGGTATGATATTGTATATAGAAAATCCTAAAGTCTCAGTCAAAAAACTACTGGACCTGATAAATGAATTCAGCGAGGTGGCAGGATATAAAATTAATACTCAGAAATCAGAGGCATTTTTATACACCAACAATGAACAGTCAGAAAGAGAAATTATGGAAACAATCTCCTTCACTATTACAACCAAAAAAATAAAGTGCCTAGGAGTAAATTTAACCAAGGAGACTAAGGACTTGTACTCAGAAAATTATAAAATATTGATAAAAGAAATCAAGGAAGATACAAACAAGTGGAAGCATATACCGTGCTCATGGTTAGGAAGAATAAACATCATTAAAATGTCCATATTACCCAAAGCAATTTATAAATTCAATGCAAGACCAATTAAAATACCAATGACATACTTTAAAGATATAGATCACATATTCCAAAAATTTATATAGAACCAAAAGTGAACACAAATAACTTCAGCAATCTTAAAAAAGAAGAATAAAGGGGGAGTTATCACACTTCCTGATATCAAGCTATACTACAAGGCCATTGTACTCAAAACAGCGTGGTACTGGCATAAGAACAGGCGTATAGATCAATGGAACAGAACGGAGAACCCAGAAATAAACCCACAGCTCTATGGACAACTGATATTTGACAAAGGAGGTAAGGGCATACAATGAAGTAAAGACAGCCTCTTCAACAATTGGTGTTGAGAAAATTGAACAGCAACCTGATAAAAAATCAAATTAGACCACCAACTTACACCATTCACAAAAATAAACTCAAAATGGATAAAAGACTTAAATGTAAGGCATGAAACCATAAGCATCTTAGAAGAAAACATAGGCAGTAAGCTCTCGGACATCTCTCGCAGCGATATCTTTGCTGATTTATCTCCACGGGCAAGGTAAATAAAAAACGGGATAAACAAATGGGACTGTATCAAACTAAAAAGCTTTTGCACAGCCAAAGACAGTAAGAACAGATTAAAAAGACAAACTACACAATGGGAGAACATATTTGACAGTAAGTCTGATAAGGGGTTAATAACCAAAATTTATAAAGAACTTGTAAATCTCAACACCAGAAAGACAAACAGTCCAATCAAAAAATGGGCAAAAGAAATGAATAGACACTTCTCCAAAGAGGACATACAGATGGCCAAAGGGCATATGAAAAAATGCTCAACATCACTAATCATTAGAGAAATGCAAATTAAAACCACAATGAGATATCAGCTCATACCAGTCAGAATGGCATCATCAACAAAACAACACAGAATAAGTGCTGGCAAGGATGTGGAGAAAAGGGAACTCTATTACACAGCTGGTGAGAATGCAGACTGGTGCAGCCTCTGTGGAAAACAGTATGGAGATTCCTCAAAAAATTGAAAATCGAACTGCCTTTTGACCCAGCCATCCCACTTTTAGGAATATACCCCAAGAACACCATAGAACGGTTCCAGAAGGAGAAATGCACCCCCATGTTTATAACAGCATTGTTCACAATAGCAAAGATCTGGAAACAGCCCAAGTGTCCATCAGAGGACGAGTGGATTAAAAAGCTTTGGTACATATATACTATGGAATATTACTCAGCCATAAGAAATGATGACATCCGATCATTTACAATAACTTGGATGGACCTTGAGAACATTATACGGAGTGAACTAAGTAAATCAGAAAAAACTAAGAACTATATAAACCCATACATAGATGGAACATAAAACTGAGACTCAGAGACATGGACAAGAATGTGATAGTAACAGAGGGTAGGGTGGAGAGGTGGGGAGGGGACAAAGAAGTAGAGGGAGGGGGTAGGAGGAGGGGAGGGGCACAAAGAAAACAAGATAGAAGGTGAGAGAAGACAATTTGACTTTGTGTGAGGGTTATGCTGCATAATCAAATGTCAAAATAATCTGGAGATGTTTTCTCAGAACATATGTACCCTGATTTATCAATGTCACTGCATTAAAAAGAATAAAAATAAGATTAAAAAAATATCAACTAGTAGAAAATGCTAGTGAAGACTTGGAGGAAAGGGAACCCTCCTACAGTGTTACACTGTTGGTGGGATTGTAAATTGGTTTAGCCACTATAAACAACAATAGGGAGATTCCTCAAAAAAAAAAAAAATGGAGCTCCATTCTGTGAGACGTTCTCTCTCAGTCTTGTCTTGGTCTAACTTTAAGAAGTATGCAATTAAGGTAATATGCTATTTTGAATATACTTTTTTGAAACCCATTTATACTAACCCAGAGCTGAGAGACCAACACTACATTTCACCTTTATACAAAGTAGACCAACATTGGTTTCTAGAAAATTTTAAATTGTGTAAAAGTTTTCAGAACCAATTTTTTTAAGCCATCCTAATGAAAGGCTAATGAAGTATAGAATTTTTTTTTGCCACTATCACAGTTTTATATTTAATTGTTAAAGATCACCTTAATAATTTACTTAAATTTAGCTTTTAATGGATAAATAAGTATACCATAGGAAAATAGTGACAATATTGAAAAAAATAATGTTTTTTCAGTGCTGTTTTATTTTTCAATTACTCTGTTAAGTCCCAGGTGCCTGTGTCCCAATACTCATCCATTCATTAATTTGCTTTTAGATTGTTAAATCAATGAAATTAGGAACTTATTTTTTTCTAAAATATAAATTTACAATCTTTATTCTTTCTAATACAGGTCTTTTATTGTTCAGTTGAATGACTATCTAAACAACTATGATAAAACTAGATTTTTGAAAAGGAAATATAACATTTTTACACATATGTATTTTTTCCAAAAATGTGTTCTTTTTAACCAGTATTTTACAGTGATATAAACTTATTTTAATTATTATAATACTTATATAATGTAAACATCAAGAAACTTCTCAGTTCCTATTGTTTAATACATTTTGTACTGTAGTATCACCTCATTAAGAGGGAAAAGATAGAAAAAAAATTTCTTTTTCTGCTAGGAGTTGAGCAGAACCTTCATTTGCCAGGAGACACCGTTATACATCAGAGGATATCAGAATATAAGACATTGATTTCACTATTTGGGAGAATCTGAATGAAATTCTGAAGATTAGAAACATAAGTAAAGCTAAAGCTGCCTTACCTTACTGCTGAAAATATCTGTAAAGATACTTAGTGAAAATAGATCCTTCCTTCTAAAGAAAAATAATTAACACAATTAATCATGTTCTCTTTATAGCCTATGGATACAGATTTCTAGTCTAGCCTGTGTTTATTTAAAAGTGTTTTAGTTTTTAATATAAATAAATCTACTAATGTTAACTAGCAGAGGGAAAAATAAAAACTGTGTTCAGGATTATTTCAAGTGTACGACCTTACCAATATTTTAATACTACAAAACCATTGCAGAAACAATAAAATTGCTTTTAGTCTGGTCAAAGGATGAATTGAAAAAAATATTACAACTCTTGTAGTGTGGTATGAACATAAGTACCCAAAGTTCAAAATTAAAGAAAAAAATAAAACCATATATTAAGACAATGTGGGAAAAACCCAAAGTTATTGGTAGCTGGTCTGTATCTTAAGGGTATGATTATCCTTAAGCATACTTGATACACATGAAAGTGTTTAGAATTAATTAGTAAAGAAAATTTTACAGAAATTGTTAGAGACCTGTAAAACATTATTACTTCTCTAACTATAGTAAAACCAAAGAATAGATCATTCTACTAAAAGGAAGAATAACAGTAATTTGGAGAGTAGATTTATAGTAATACTTTAATATTACTTTAAACATAAAGAAAATCCAGTATTCTGGGCATCTTTTCTTTGTACCTTCAGATCTCTTTTCTATTCATCATTACTGAGCCCAGTGCTGACCTACCTATAAGGATGATATTACTATGTTATTTTTCCATCTGAATTTCAGATGGGTTTTGTTGACAGTAATAAAGGGAAGATCACATGCAGGAGATAATAGGGATAGAGTGGTATCAGCATATTTGTTCTCTTGGCTCCCTTCCTACATAGTTACCTTATGCTTGTTGTGTCCTCATGAAAATTCTCAGCTTCATAACCTCTTCACGCAGCCCTCTCTTTCCTCAGATGTGGTTAGCCTCCTTCCCTTTACTCTTAAGGTCTAAGGATGACATTGGTCTCTGCTGCTAGTAGCCTGCTAGCACAAGTATGTGATTCTCTTCTCTTTCCTATGAATTTGCAAATTCACCCTCTATTAAACTTTCCTCAGATTGAGTGTTCCCTCTATTTCTTTCCGAGACTAGGTCTGATACATCAAGAATGTGATTATATGGTCTTAGATCCTCACAGTTAAAAGTAAAGATTACATGGTTTACTCTAATCATCTGTGAGTCATCAGATGAGAAATTTAAAAGAACAAGAGTGAACTGGCAAATGTTATTCAATTTTTAATATAAATTTTTATACATGTTTATAGTCTAAACAAGAATATTTGCATACATATAATATGACCAACTTGAAAATATTTCAAAACTCCTTTCAATAATTTTGCTTAACTAGATGTGAAAATTGGCTGCTGTGGCCACTCTGAAGTACCAGGATGGACCCAAACCCAAAATTTGGTTGAGATGTTGAGACTGACAACACCACACACAGTCATTGTAGATGTATAAAAGGCCTATTACTTGCATAATTGAGGCTTTTCTGGAAGAACAAGGTAAGGCTCCCAAAAAGATTTAAAAATGGCTTGACAAGGCAAGGAAAGGAGAGTGGCTAGAGGTTTTTCTTGTGGTTAAGGGGTGGGCCAAGCTGAGGGTCCCCAGGCGGTTTGACAAGGGTTTGACAAGAGTCTTGAATAGTTTAAATCTCCCTCCAGTGTTAAAGGATTTCTTGATCCCATCAAAAAACTGAAGACCATGAACTAACCTGAAATTGTAAGAAGTACAGGGAGCTTCAAGAAGAGACAGAACAGAAAGAAGCAATTGCTTCCCTGGGTCAGATGCTCCTAGGCCTATCAGTCGAATCCAGCTAAATTTTTCTAACAACTTGAGAAAGGCTAAGTACAGACTAGTTGGATAACATAGGCTATCTGGGGTACACATACTTGATGGGAATTGAATGTTTTCAGATCTACTTACAAGCTATTTTCCACACTGGGTGCATGTATAAAGATGGTCAGTAGTCCTGCGATAACCTTCTTCATGATGCAGGGGTGGGAGAGGACAAGCAACCATTATACAGAGAGCACAAAACTGCCCCCAGGTTATTCTCCCCTGCCTCTCCTGTAAAACAAGAGTTATAACTGTTTAAGGAAGGCAAAATCTAACAAATAAAAAAAACTTTTTACACTTAAGGAAATAATAGAACTACTTATAAAAAAAGAACTGAGTAAAACCCCCCTATCCTGTGTGAAGTGTAGGAATGCTTGCTGGTCCCAAACCTATTTAGAGGTCTACTACAGCTGACTATGGGACAGACCACTGAAAATGACCCACCCTTAAGAACCAAGGACCTAGTGTCCTCCTGAGACTTAGGCTAAGAATAAGAGTGGACATCCCCTCCCCTACCCCAACACCAGACTGATATGCATGAAGTAATAAGACAGCAATTTCTCATAGGCATAGTTCAAAAGCATGTAGAGAGACTTTCTGAGGCAATGGGAAGATGAGGATGAGCAGGTACAGAAATGAAACCATTGGCAAACCAGTGCTTACCCTAAAAGTGGAGTAATACCAGTGGAATTTGAACCCTGTGCTACACTGAAAGTAACCATAATAACAACAAATTCCTAAACACATATAAACCCCTGGCTAGACTGATTCAATTCCCATGGTAATAGCTCAGCAGAAGAAAAGTAAGCCCATATCAAATCCAATAAGGAAAAACAAAGATATTATCTCTGTATTTTATTCTCTATGGCCTTACACAAGCTGTCCAACTATTAAAATAAAATTACAAATGGATACGGACAAAGATAAGGGAAAATAGCATGCTGTCAAATAAGAAAGAAATCAATAGAATGAAATTCAGAAAAGCCACAGATTTTAGTATTTCAACACAGGAAATCTAAAATAACTAAGTTTAATATGCTAAATATTTCAGTTAAAAATGGGTAAAATAAAGTATCACATGGATACTGTGATAGTTCTATGTGTCAACACGGCTAGATTTTAGTACTCAGTTATTCAAACATTAATCTAGATGTTACTATGAAAATATTTTTCAAATGTAAATGTTGAAGTTCAGGAAATACTAAAAAGGATAAATACAAACAAAACAAAATACCTAGGCATATCATAATCTAATAGCTAAAAACCAAAGACAAAAATCTTCAAAGAAATAGAACACATTACATACAGAGAAACAGGGATAAGAATATAAAATATTTCTCTTCAGAAACTGCAAAAGTTAGATATACTGAAGGTACTTATTCAAAATATTTAAGGACAAAGGAAAACTATCAACTGAGTATACTATACCCAACAAAAAGTACTTTTCAAAATTGAAAAAAAAGAGTATTAACTTTTATAAATTATTTCAAGGATTTACTGTTAGCTACCCTCTTCAAGTGTTAAACGGGGCTTTTCAGACAGAAGGAATTTATTCAAAGCAAAAAATATTACCAGCGATAGAGAAAAATATTACCTGAAAATAAATGGGTCAATATTTGTATGGTGTATCTTTTACCATTCTTTAATTTTAACCTACTTTTATGGTTACTCTTAAATAAGTTTCTTGTGGACAGAATATAGCTAAATCTTGTTCTTTTTTAAACCACTTCACATGACATTTCTCTTTTGACATGACTAATTCACTTATATTTCATGTGATTATTGATAAAGAAATGATATTATTTACTTTTTGTTTCTAATGCCCCATTTTCTATCTCCTTTCATTATAATAAATATTTTAGTATTCATTTTTTATTATTTTAAAAGATTTTATTTATTGATTTGAGAGAAAGTGAGAAAGGTGCAAAGGGTGGGTAGTGGGAAGCATTAACTCATAGCAGTTACTTTCTGTATGTGCCTTGAGTGGGCAAGCCTAGGGTTTCAAATAGGCAACCTCAACATTCCAGGTTGATGTTTCATCTACTGCACCACCATAGGTCAGGCTAATATTCCATTTTAATATTCTATTTTACTCATAATTTTTTTTGCATTATCCCTTCAGCTTTTCAACTACCTCCCCAAACCCCTCACCTCGATATTTGTCAGTCTGTGGCTTATTTCACTTAGCATAATGCTTTCCAGTCCACTTATGCTGCAACAAAGAATAGCATTTCCTCCCATTTTTACAGTTGAGTAGTGTATCATTGTGTAAATGCAGCACACCGTTTTGATCTACTCATCTACTAATGAGCACTTCGGTTGTTCTGAAATTTTGGCTATTGTAAATAATGCTGCAATGGACATAGGGGTGAATATAGTCTTTCAAATTAATGCTTTGGGTTTGTGTTTCTTTTAATAAATTCCAAGAAGTGGAATTGCTGGGTGATAACAAAGTTACATTTTTCATTTTTTGAGATAACTTCATACTGTTTTCCACAGTGGCTGCACAAATCTGCATTCCCACCAACAGTACAGGTGGATTCCTTTTTATCCAATCCTCTCCAGCACTTGTTTGTTGATTTATTGATGACACCTATTCTGACTGGTGTGAAGTGATATCACATTGTGTTTTTAATGGGCATTTCTCTGATGATTACTGATGTATAGCATCTTTTTATATATCTGTATGTTCTCTTTGGAGAAGTGTCTATCCAGGTCTTTTGTCCCTTTTTAATGAGCTTATTTTTTTTTTTTGGTATTGAGTTGTATGAAGTCCTTGTAATTTTTGGATATTAACCCCTTAGAAGATACATCATTGGCAAATATGTTCTTCTATTCACTGGGTTGTCTTTTCATTTTCTTGATGGTTTCCTTTACTGTGCAAAACTTTTTAGTTTGATGTTGTCTCATTTTTTCTCCTTGCCCCAGGAGACATATAGCAGAAAAAATATTGCTACAAGAACTGTTTGAGATTTTACTGCCTATGTTTTCTTCTAGGATTTTGTGGTTTTGAGTCTTAAATTTAAGTCTTTAATCTATATTGAGTTCATTTTTATGTATGGTGTAACAAGTTCACTTGGTTTAATTTGTTTTCACATATCTGTCTAACCTTTCCAATACCATTTATTGACTAGACTATCTTCACCCCATTGTATTTGTTTTGTCTACTTTTTAAAATATGGTATTACTTGACCATAAAAATATGGGTTTATTTATGGGCTCTCAATTCTGTTCCAATGATCTATATGTCTGCTTTTATCCTAGTACAATGCTGTTTTGATTACTATGACCTTGTAGTATAGTTTGATATAAGGTACACAGATTCTTCCAACTTTCTTCTTTTTTCTTATGATCACTGTTGTTATTTGGGGTCTTTTGTGATTTCATGTAAATTTTTGGAATATTTGTTCTAGTTCTGTTAACCCTATGAGTAGTACGAACATTCATGTACATTCTCATGGCTTCTGACCATCCAGAGTATTATAAATTTATTTTTAAAATGTTTAAGGCAACATTAAAAAAAAGACAAATGTATGTTCTTCTTGTTTCTATCAATTGGTTATCAAACAAACATGATTTTATGTTAATAAAACTGTAACTGGAACTAATTTTATTAAAAAAAAGACCCTAAAAACTCACTCCCAAGCGTCAGTGAGCATGAAAAAAGCTCACTACTCAAAGGGTTAAATACACCATTGGTATAGTGGTAAGAAATGCATTGAATCTATAGAATACTTTAGCAGTATAGACATTTTAATGATGTTAATTCTACCTATTTATGATCATGGTGTATGCTTTCAGTTATTTTTATCTTCTTCAATTTTTTTTCTTTACTGTCTCATAATTTTCCAAGTATAGGTTTTTTACATCCTTCATTAAATTTATTACTCATTAATTTTTTCATTTTGTAACAAATGTCAATGGGGTTGTTTTTTTAGTTTTCTTTTCTGAAAGTTTATTATTAGTGTATAAAATTGTAACTGATTTCTATATATTTATTTTGCATTGAGGTACTTTAATGAATTAATAATTTCACTTATCAGTTCTAGTATTTGTATGAGTGTGTGCAGGTGGGTGTGGAATCTTCAGGGTTCTCTATATACAGTATCATGTCATCTGCAAGTAATGAAAACTTTACTTTTCTCTTTCAATTTGGGTCCCTTTTATTTCTTCTTTTTGTCTGATTGCTTAGATTTCTAGTACTGTTGAATAAGAATTTTGAAAGGAGACATCCTTGTCTTGTTCCCAATCTTAAAGGAAACAAACTCTTGAAGATTTTGCCCATTGATTAGTTGTTGGCTGTGGGTTTGTCATATATGGCTTTTATTACTTTGAATCATTTTCCCTCTACTCCTACTTTGCTGAGAGTTTTTATCATAAATGAATAAAAACTCATTTTAACAAATGTTTTTTTATGCATCTAGTGATATGATCATGTGATGTTTATCCTTCATTTTTTTAATGTGGTTTATTATGTTCATTGATTTGTGCATAGTGTACCAACCTTGATTCCCTGGAATAAATCCCACTTGATCATGGTGTATAATTTTTTTAGTGTATAGCTGGATTGAGTTTGCTAATATTTTATTGAGGATTTTGGCATCTATATTCATTAGGGATATTGGCCTATAACTTTTTTTTTGTAGTGTCATTATCTGATTTTGGAAATAGGATAATGCTGGCCTCATAAAATTAGCTTACGAGTCTCCCTTCCTCTTGAATCTTTTGGAATAGTTTTAGAAGGATAGGTGTTATATTTTTGTTTTTTTTTTTGTTTTTTTTTGGAATTGCTGGAGGGACATGTTTATTTATTTATTTTTTTAATAAATTTTTATTAATGGTAATGGGATGACATTAATAAATCAGGGTACATATATTCAAAGAAAACATGTCTAGGTTATTTTGTCATCAAATTATGTTGCAAACCCCTCGCCCAAAGTCAGATTGTCCTCCGTCACCCTCTATCTAGTTCTCTGTGCCCCTCCCCCTCCCCCTAACTCTCTCCCTCCCTCCCTCCCATGTCCTCCCTCCCCCCCCACCCTTGGTAACCACCACACTCTTGTCCATGACTCTTAGTCTCATTTTTATGTTCCACCAATGTATGGAATCATGTAGTTCTTGTTTTTTTCTGATTTGCTTATTTCACTCCTTATAATGTTATCAAGATCCCACCATTTTGCTGTAAATGATCTGATGTCATCATTTCTTATGGCTGAGTAGTATTCCATAGTGTATATGTGCCACATCTTCTTTATCCAGTCTTCTATTGAAGGGCTTTTTGGTTGTTTCCATGTCTTGGCCACTGTGAACAGTGCTGCAATGAACATGGGGCTACATGTGTCTTCACGTATCAATGTTTCTGAGGTTTTGGGGTATATACGCAGTAGAGGGATTGCTGGGTCATAAGGTAGTTCTATTTGCAGTTTTTTGAGGAACCACCATACTTTCCTCCATAATGGTTGTACTACTTTACAGTCCCACCAACAGTGAATGAGGGTTCCTTTTTCGAAAACCCGAAGGTGTTATATTTTTGAATGTTTGATATAACTTAGTCATCTGGTCTGGGATTTTTGTTAAAAGTTTTTTTATTACTACTTCAGTTTCACTGGTTGTGGTCTGTCTATTCAGATTCTCTGATTCTTCCCAATTCAGTTTTGAAAGATTGTATGTTTCTTGGAATTTATCCATTTTGTCTAGATTGTCCAATTTTTTTGGCATATATTTGATCATAATATTTTCTTATAATTCTTTGTATCTCTTTGGTGTCAGTTGTTACTTCTCTGCTTTCATTCTGATTTTATTTATTTAGGTCCTCTCTCTCTCTCTTTTTTTTTTTTGATGAGTCTGATTAAAGGTTACCCATTGTGATTTATTTATTTTTTACAGAGACAGAGAAAGAGTCAGAGAGAGGGATAGATAAGAACAGACAGACAGGAATGGAGAGAGATAAGATGCATCAATCATTAGTTTTTCATTGTGCCATTGTCATTTTTTTTTTTTTTATAATTTTATTTTTTTAATGGGGTGACATCAATAAATCAGGATACATATATTCAAAGATAACAAGTCCAGGTTATCTTGTCGTTCAATTATGTTGCATACCCACCACCCAAAGTCAGATTGTCCTCTGTCACCTTCTATCTTGTTTTCTTTGTGCCCCTCCCACCCCCTATCCCTCTCCCATTCCCCCCTCCCCCCCGTAACCACCACACTCTTATCAATGTCTCTTAGTTTTACTATTATGTCCCACCTACGTATGGAATAATACAGTTCCTGTTTTTTTCTGATTTACTTATTTCGCTTCGTATCATGTTATCAAGATCCCACCATTTTGCTGTAAATGTTCCGATGTCATCATTTCTTATGGCTGAGTAGTATTCCATAGTGTATATGTGCCACATCTTCTTTATCCAGTCATCTACTGATGGGCTTTTTGGTTGTTTCCATGTCCTGGCCACTGTGAACAATGCTGCAATAAACATGGGGCTGCATGTGTCTTTACGTATCAATGTTTCTGAGTTTTGGGGATATATACCCAGTAGAGGGATTGCTGGGTCATAAGGTAGTTCTATTTGTAGTTTTTTGAGGAACCACCATATTTTCTTCCATAATGGTTGTACTACTTTACATTCCCACCAACAGTGTATGAGGGTTCCTTTTTCTCCACAGCCTCTCCAACATTTGCTATTACCTGACTTGCTAATAACAGCTAATAGAACAGGTGTGAGGTGGTATCTCATTGCCGTTTTGATTTGCATTTCTCTAATAGCTAAAGAAGATGAGCATCTTTTCATATATCTGTTGGCCATTTGTATTTCTTCCTGTGAGAAGTGTCTATTCATATCCTCTTCCCATTTTTTTATTGGATTGTTTGTTTGTTTGTTGTTGAGTTTTATGAGTTCTTTGTATATTTTGGATATTAGGCCCTTATCTGAGCTGTTGTTTGAAAATATCATTTCCCATTTAGTTGGCTTTCTGTTTATTTTGTTATCAGTTTCCCTTGCTGAGCAAAAACTTCTTAGTCTGATGTAGTCCCATTCATTAATTTTTGCCTTCACTTCTCTTGCCATTGGAGTCAAATTCATAAAATGCTCTTTAAAACCCAGGTCCATGATTTTAGTACCTATGTCTTCTTCTATGTACTTAATTGTTTCAGGTCTTATGTTTAGATCTTTGATCCATTTTGAGTTAATTTTTGTACAGGGGGAGAGACTGTAGTCCAGTTTTATTCTTTTGCATGTGGCTTTCCAGTTTTCCCAGCACCATTTATTGAAGAGGCTTTCTTTTCTCCATTGTGTGTTGTTGGCCCCTTTATCAAAAATTATTTGACTATATATATGTGGTTTTATTTCTGGACTTTCTATTCTGTTCCATTGGTCTGAGTGTCTATTTTTCTGCCAATACCATGCTGTTTTGATTGTCGTGGCCCTATAATAGAGTTTGAAGTCAGGTATTGTTATGCCCCCAGCTTCATTCTTTTTCTTTAGGATTGCTTTGGCTATTCGGGGTTTTTTATAGTTCCATATAAATCTGATGATTTTTTGCTCTATTTCTTTAAAAAATGTCATTGGAATTTTGATGGGAATTGCATTAAATTTGTATATTGCTTTGGGTAATATAGCCATCTTGATTATATTTATTCTTCCTAGCCAAGAACAAGGTATATTCTTCCATCTCATTATATCTTTTTCGATTTCCCTTAACAATGGTTTATAGTTTTCATTATATAAGTCCTTTACATTCTTTGTTATGTTTATTCCTAAGTATTTTATTTTTTTTGTTGCAATCGTGAAGGGGATTATTCTTTTGAGTTCCTTCTCAGTTGTTTCATTGTTGGCATATAGAAAGGCTATTGACTTCTGTATGTTAATTTTGTATCCTGCGACCTTACTGTATTGGCTTATTGTTTCTAGTAGTCTTTTTGTGGATTCTTTGGGGTTTTCGATGTATAGGATCATATCATCTGCAAAAAGTGATACCTTTACTTCTTCTTTTCCGATATGGATGCCTTTTATTTCTTTGTCTTGTCTGATTGCTCTGGCTAGAACCTCTAGTACCACATTAAATAAGAGTGGAGAGAGTGGACAACCCTGTCTTGTTCCTGATTTAAGGGGGAAAGCCTTCAGTTTAGTGCCATTTAATATGATGTTAGCTGATGGTTTATCATATATGGCCTTTATCATGTTGAGATATTTTCCTTCTATACCCATTTTGTTGAGAGTCTTAAACATAAAATTGTGTTGTATTTTATCGAAAGCCTTTTCTGCGTCTATTGATAAGATCATGTGGTTTTTGTTCTTTGTTTTGTTGATATGGTGTATTACATTAACCGTTTTACGTATGTTGAACCATCCTTGAGATTCTGGGATGAATCCCACTTGATCATGATGTATTATTTTTTTAATATGTTGTTGTATTCGATTTGCTAGTATTTTGTTTAGTATTTTAGCATCTGTATTCATTAGAGATATTGGTCTGTAGTTTTCTTTTTTTGTGCCATCCTTGCCTGGTTTTGGTATGAGGGTTATGTTGGCCTCATAAAATGTGTTTGGAAGTATTGCTTCTTCTTCAATTTTTTGGAAGACTTTGAGTAAAATAGGAACCAAGTCTTCTTTGAATGTTTGATAAAATTCGCTGGTATAGCCGTCAGGGCCTGGACTTTTATTTTTGGGGAGGTTTTTAATGGTTTTTTCTATTTCTTCTCTACTGATAGGTCTGTTTAGGCTTTCTGCTTCTTCTTGACTCAGTCTAGGAAGGTTGTATTGTTCTAGGAATTTATCCATTTCTTCTAGGTTGTTGAATTTAGTGGCATAAAGTTTTTCATAGTATTCTACAATAATTCTTTGTATATCTACGGTGTCCGTGGTGATTTCTCCTCTTTCATTTTGTATTTTGTTTATATGAGTTCTTTCTCTTTTTTCCTTGGTAAGTCTTGCCAAGGGTTTGTCAATTTTGTTGATCTTTTCAAAGAACCAGCTCCTTGTTCTATTAATTTTTTCTATAGTTTTTCTGTTCTCTAATTCATTTATTTCTGCTCTGATTTTTATTATCTCCTTTCTTCGGCTGGTTTTGGGTTGTCTTTGTTCTTCTTTTTCTAGTTCCTTAAGGTGGGAAGTTAAGTGGTTCACTTGGGCTCTCTCTTGTTTGTTCATATATGCCTGAAGCGATATGAACTTCCCTCTTATCACTGCTTTTGCTGCATCCCATAGATTCTGATATGTCGTATTGTCATTTTCATTAGTCTGTATATATCTTTTGATCTCTGCACTTATTTCTTCTTTGACCCATTCATTTTTTAAAAGTATGTTGTTTAGTTTCCACATTTTTGTGGGATTTTTTTCCTCTTTTTTGCAGTTGAATTCTAGTTTCAAGGCTTTATGATCAGAAAATATGCTTGGTACAACTTCAATTTTTCTGAATTTGCTGATATTGTTTTTGTGGCCCAACATATGGTCAATTCTTGAGAATGATCCATGTACACTGGAGAAAAATGTATACTCAGTCACTTTGGGATGAAATGTCCTGTAGATGTCTATCATATCCAGGTGCTCTAGTGTTTTGTTTAAGGCCACTATGTCTTTGTTGATTCTCTGTTTGGATGACCGATCTAGAGCCGTCAGCGGTGTATTGAGGTCTCCAAGTATGATTGTATTTTTGTCAGTTTTTGTTTTAAGATCAATAAGTAGCTGTCTTATATATTTTGGTGCTCCTTGGTTTGGTGCATATATATTAAGAATTGTTATGTCTTCTTGATTCAGTGTCCCCTTAGTCATTATGAAATGGCCATTTTTGTCTCTAAGTACTTTTCCTGTCTTGTAGTCAGCATTATCCGATATGAGTATTGCTACACCTGCTTTTTTTTGGATGTTATTTGCTTGGAGTATTGTTTTCCAGCCTTTCACTTTGAATTTGTTTTTATCCTTGTTACTTAGATGAGTTTCCTGTAGGCAGCATACAGTTGGATTTTCTTTTTTAATCCATTCTGCTACTCTGTGCCTTTTTATTGGTGAGTTTAATCCATTTACATTTAGTGTAATTATTGATACTTGTGAGTTCCCTCTTGCCATTTTATATCTTGCTTTCTGTTAGTTTTGTGTCTTGTTTGATCCTTCTCTTTCGTTTTTCTATCTTTTGTTTTTATTTGGTTGTATTCCATACATCTTTCCTCTGTTGCTATCTTTTTTATCTCATGTGCTTCTGTGGTGGTTTTTTCAATGGTGGTTACCTTTGAGTAATGAAAAGGGTCCCTACCCTGTTCATTGTAGCGAACTATTTTGTGAGTACTTTTGCACTCCATCGTCCTTTGCTACTGTTAATCTCCGTCTTCTCCCCCTCTTTCTTTTTGTTGTTGTCACAGTTTAAATTTGGTTTTATTGTGTTCTTCTTGGAGCTTTTACTTGTGGCTCTGTTTTTTTTTGTTCTTTGTATCTGATTGGAGAACCCCCTTTAGTAAATCCTGGAGTGGGGGTTTTCTGATGATAAATTCCCTCATCTTTTCTGTATCTGTGAATGTTTTTATTTCTCCTTCGTATTTGAAGGATAGCTTTGATGGGTATAGTATTCGTGGCTGAAAGTTCCTCTCTTTCAGGACTTTAAATATTGGGGTCCACTCTCTTCTAGCTTGTAGAGTTTCTGCTGAGAAATCTGATGATAATCTAATGGGCCTTCCTTTATATGTTGTATTCTTCTTTTCCCTGGCTGCCTTGAGAATTTTTTCTTTGCTGTTGGTTTGTGTCAACTTCATTATGATATGCCTTGGAGTAGGTTTGTTGGGGTTAAGAAAACTTGGAGTTCTGTTTGCTTCTTGAACTTGAGGCTTTAGTTCTTTCCACAGGCTTGGGAAGTTCTCATCAATTATTTGTTTAAGTATGTTCTCCATTCCATTTTCTCTCTCTTCTCCCTCTGATATACCTATTATTCTTATGTTATTCTTTTTGATGGAGTCAGATAATTCTTGTAGGGCTATCTCATTTTTTTTAATTTTTGAGTCTCTTTCTTCTTCTCTCTGTTGTGCCTCAAGTTGCTTGTCTTCTATTTCACTAATCCTCTCTTCTATCTGACCTGTTCTATTAGCTAAGCTTGTTACTTCGTTTTTCAGCTCGTGAATTGAGTTTTTCATCTCTGTTTGATTTGTTTTTATAGTTTCAATTTCCTTGGACATATATTCTTTGTGTTCATGGAGTTGTTTTCTGATTTCCCTATATTGCCTTTCTGTGTTTTCTTGTATATCTCGGAGGATTTTTAGGATTTCTATCTTGAATTCTCTGTCATTTAGCTCCAAGGTTTCCAATATATTAAATTTTTTCTCCATAGATTTTTCCTCATCTAGCTGTGTTACCTCTCTTTCTTTTGTATCCATGACATTCGATTTTCTCTTCCTTAATGGCATCTGAGGGTGGTTTTGTTGATAGTATTAATGAGATTTAATAAAGAATAAAAAGTTAAAAAAAATAAAAAAATAACAAATCGAAAAGAGTTGTTTTTTTAAAAAAAATTAATAATGAAATAAAGAAAAATAAAATAAAAATTTTTAAAAAAGGAAATTATTCCCCCCCTCTTTTTTTCCTCTCCTTTCCTCTCCCCTCTTTCTTGAGAAAATCTTGTGGTGGACTGTGAGTTATAACAAACAATGCCTGTGATGGAGGGCCTGAATTGGGGAAAAGTAATAAAGGGGCAAAAAAGAGAGAAAGAAAAAAAAAAAAAGAAAAAAGAAAAAAAAAAAGAGCGTATGGACCCACAAAAAGCAAATAAGGAAAAAATTTGGGTCAAGAATAAAATGATTTGCTTTTAGGTGTTGGTGTTGTCTAAGAGTTATGATGAGAGGAATAAGAGAACAGAAAAATGGGGGGACAAATTAAAAAAATACTATTGTATTTAGTGGAACAAGAACTAGATAATATGGAGAGCCAGGGATGGGAGCACTGCTAGTGAGTTAAAAAGGTGAAGTAAAAACCCCCCAAAATGCCACAAACATAGGTTTGAGTCCCAGATAAGATAATTTGTTTGTTATTGAGGTTTGAATGAGAGGAGATGTAAAGGAGAAAGGAAGAAACTACTATAGAGGGAGAAAAGAAAGAGAGAGAGAGAAAAAAAGAGGGAACCACTAAAAGAAGAAAAAAGAAAGGAGAGAGAGAGAGAGAGTTAAGGGTTTTGGAGTGCAACCCTCATAGAGAGAAAGGAAGAGAAGAGAAATGATAATGGGAGATGTAACACTTATGGGTAGTGTAGTTCAAGGAGAGGAGAGAGTAAGACCAGTAGAGAGTTAATCGGCCAAATTGGAGGAGGAAAAAAAAGTATCAAGAATGAAGATAAGAGAAACAAACGAACAAATATAATAAAATGGGATAGGTTATAAAGTCTGCAGATTATTCTTGATTTTGAGAGGTTATCTTCTTGCTTTTTCTTTTCTCTCCCTCTTCCTGGTCGGTGACTCTGTACCCCGGGTTCTGCCCCTTTGGCACGCTCAGGTAGAGGTTTGCAGTTGATAAGTCTCTATGGCAATGTCATGTATTGTGCTTTATTCTCGTTGGGAGTCGAGGTTCATTAGCATTTATAGGCTCCGACAGTGAGAGAATCTGTGTTCCTGGAGCCTTTCTCCTAGTCTTTCCTTCCTCAATTAGTAGCCTGATAGTCCAGGTATGGGGTTGCTGCTGCCTCTGCCTGGATAGTAAGAGGCTCAAATTGCTGGCAACTCCCCACTCTATTTCCACTCAGCACAGGGCTCTGGGTAAGGCTCAGTCAGTCAGAGCTGCTAGCATAATCAGGCGGGCTTTCCGCCCACTCGAAGACCTCTGGCTCTGCCACTCTATCCGGTAACACAAGCGGGCGCCCACTTCCGGGGCGCTTGGAGGAAACTCTCACTCACTGTCTGCAACCAGGATATCCGGCCAGCAGTCTCACGCTCTGAGTGAAACCCCCAACCGCAGGGAAAAGTTGCAGCGTTGGAATTGAGTCTCGCTCCGTCCCCGTGTGCGGCTTTTGCAAGGCGCTGGGGCGGCCCGAGATTCCGCTTTGGCCCACACAAAGGCCCCTGACTCTGCCCCTCTCTGCGATAACACGGGCGCGCACTGCCGAGGCACTCGGAGGAATCGCTCACTCCTTATCTGCGCGCGCAAACCAGGATATGAGGCCGGCCGTGGTTCCCTCTGAGTGAAACAGCCTCCAGCACGGAAAATCTCCACCGTTGGGATTAGTTCTCACTCCCTCCCGTGTGTGGCTTTCCCAGGGCGCTGGGGCTGCCCAGAGACTCTGTCCTCGGCCCACAGAAAGGCCTCTGACCCTGCCTCTCCGTGGGGCAACACGGGCACCCACTTCCGCGGCTTAGGAAGAAATCTCTCTTCCACTAACTGCGCACCGACCAGGAGACCGGGTAAAATGGCCGCTCCGCCTGTCTTTCTTTGTTTGGGTTTGGCGCGAGTGTTAGCTTGTATTGCCCGGGTTGCCACAGGATCAGATTTTCCTCGGCTTGGATCTCTGAGCCACAGCCTGGTTCGGCCGTTTTTGCTGCGGGGGCCTGGATCTATTCACCCCCTTTGCCCGCCTCAGTTTCTATATTCACAATTACCAGAGAAAGCCGCCCTGTTTAGGTTAGTGAGGAAGGCGGAGCATTTCTTACTCCCTATTTCCTTCGGGGTTTGGTTATATATTTAGCCAATTTTTCACTCAATCATACCTTTAGGTGTATTGCGAAGAATCTGGAAGCTCCAAGTATAGGTTTTTCTGTTTCTGGTTGAAGATCTCGTTGAGTTTTGGGGGAGATTTATCGGTATCGCTTCCTACTCCGCCATTACTCTGACCCCATTGTCATTTTTATTGTAACTTTTTATTACCATTTTGCTGGTTGTTCTAGACATTAACTATACATTTTAGTTATAATTTGCATTTTATCATTTCAAGTTCAGTGTAGAAACCTTGCCACCATATCAGTGGTAATAATTTTTACTTTATATATATATATTATATTATATATATAATCAAATCTCACAAGACAATATTGTAGTTCTTTTGCTTCTAACCATACATATATTTTAATAAAATAAGATAATTAATTTTTCCTGACCAGATATTTATAATTTCAATTTTATTCCCTACATCTACAAAGTGACAAGTTTCTGATAGTTTCTGCTCTTTCTTAATCTGTTGTTCCTGATAATAAATCTTGCCTTTGAATAATTTAACTATGCATAATGTAGCATTTGTCTCTGGGTGCTCAAGTTTTTTTTTTTTTTTTTTATTACTATTATTGTTTGTCTTCAGTTTTAAATATTTAGAGTATGATGTTTCTGAGCATAGTTTTTTATTTTTGGTTTAGAGTTCATTAAATTTCTTTAATATATAAAATTATCTCTATATATTTTACCAAAATATATTAGCTGTTATTTATTTATATACATATATTTGCTAGCACAGTCTTTCTCCTTACCTTTTGGGAATCTAATAACAAAAATATTAGACATTTCATTATTGTTTCATAGACATCAGAGCTTCTGTTCTCATTTTCTACAATCTTTTTATCCTTTTTGTTTATATTGAGTAATTTATATTCATTTATTAAAAGTTCAAATTCACTGGCCCTTTACTCTGTCATCTTTATTTTACTATTGAGCCTTCCAATAAATTTTTCTTTCAGTTATTTCATTTTTCAGTTAAAATTTACAATCAGTAATATCATTTATTCTGCTGCTAAGAATTATCTTTTTTCTATTCATTTCGAGAATATTCATCCTTACTTCTTGTGCATAATTATAGTAGCTACCGAAGTCTTTGTCTGATAATTACAACACCTAGGTCATGTCAAGGTGTTCCTGCATTGGCTGTCTTTTCTTTTGAGAATTAGTAAGATTTTTCCAGTTCTTGTCATGTAAATTTGTATTGCATCCTGAACATTTGAATATTATGTCATAACATTCTTGAAGTCACTTAATTACCAAGGAAAATGGATGATGTTAAATAGAAATCAATCTAGTTAAGTTTAACTCACAAGTTCTATCCCATGTTCTAACAATTCAGTTTTCTAAATGTTGCATTATTTACATCTGTACTACATGTGCTTCATTAGATAGTTATGTGCATGTTAATCCCATTCTCAAAGCCTTTGATATGCTGTTTAAGTTAGAAACATGCATCCATACATGCTTAGTGTGATCCCAGATGTTTATATACAGCTTCATAGTGTCTCTTTCTTGAGATCACTTCTCTGTGATTTCCCTGACACTTGCCAGCTCTCAAGGTCTCCCTTTTTGTCCTTTTTGTCTTTTAGTTTGCTCACTTGTTCACACAATTTCTACTACTGTGTCAACTTCTAAGGCCAAGAAACAGTAGTATATATAGAGCAATAAAGCAATGTAGATTCTGTCCTTACTTTTAGGACTACAGTTCCAGTGGTCATAGAAAACAAATATCCTCTCTCAGAGTTATAGACTGTTTGCCTGATTGTGCTGCAACCATTGTGCTGCTGCTGCTGCTGCTGCCTAGGAGGCTAATACAGAAATGGAAGAACAAAAAAAAAAGAATGCCATTTGATATGTGAAAATTACTTTAGCTCCAATTAAAGGAAACTTTTAAAAAAACTCACAGAGAAAATATACTTTAGAAATAATATTTAAATTAGAAATAGTGAATATAACTTCTTTTTTCTTTTATTATTTGCATCTTCAATTGAGCTCAAGATGTGTCTTCTAAAATATAAAGCAGACATTTATAAAAAGAAAATCTAAAGTGAAGGGAATGGAACAAAAATGAGAGCTGATAAGATTACAACACTATAGCAAAAGACAAATTTCAAAACAAAATTAATATTAACTTCGGAATGAATTAGAAAAAAAATGATATTTATGCAAATCACATCAGTGAAATGTTTGGTCATTAAAAATTTCCAAGACTCAAGAAATAATGAGAAAAGTTGGTAGGTAAAATACTGATAGAAGCAAATATAAAAATTCTAGTTCTTCACACAAATTATAAATTGAATAAACAGAATTAACAATGACAGATTTTTTGAAGAAAATGTTATAAAACTGAATAGATACTTAAATAAATCTGTGCATACAAAAAATATTAACACATATTTTTAGTTGTTTATTTTAAATAGAGTATAATTTGAGAGAATACTACATGTGACAAATAAAGACCTTTTCTATGGATATTAGGTAAAAAAATAACAAAAAAAGTATATATTATAATAATTTTTAAGATATTATATTTTTAAATATCCTTAATGACCTTTAGATACATGCATAAGCATTAAATTGTCTTTTTAATTACTTCTGGCAATTCATCTGGGTTTGTTGTTGTTTTTAACACAGTAGTATCCTGAAACTGAACTACATTGATCTAGATTTCTAGAAATTTACACAAGAAAATATTGGAGCTACTGACAATTGAAACTTGGCTCGGTGGTTCTCAGTCTTGGCTGTTCATTGGAATTATCTGGGTAGCCCCCAGAATACTGATTTCTGGATTTTCTACCCAGAGATTCTGATTGAATTGTTCTGAGTATGACCTAGAACTCATTATTATTTAAAATATCCCCAGTATCTCTAATATGCAGCCAAGTCTGAGAATCACTGAGTACTAGGTGAATGCAAAGCTGACAGCAAGTGATATCTCATTTCTGCTTGCAAATTATTAGTTGTTGTGTTTACATGAGGTTAGGAGCAATCCTCTGATACCTTTTCCATAAAGTAGTAGCCCTCTTTGCAAATGTATGATAAATAGAAGCTAACAGAGTGCATATTTCAGATTGCATTTCCTCTGTTAGCCATTTCTGTCCACTCCCTCCAGCAATTCCACTTCCCCACTGTTGGTCAAATAAGTTTGTAAATATGATTTTTATGTTTGCTCGCTTATAGTTTGCATTGAGGGCTGTGAAGTGCCAGATATAGTGGTCTGTGAGGTTGCAGGTTGCCTTTCTGCTTGGGAAGGGTCATTGTCTTGCTAATGTTTACTGGAAGGGAGATTCTGCTCCACCACTGAGAGGTGCCTTGGGATTTCTTTTTCTCTTCTCCCTGATCCCTTGCCCTCCATGGAAAAGCAGGTTTTCTGCTTTTCCCTTGGCTTTTCTTGTGGCTTGCCTGTCTTGGTGAGACATCAATAAACAGAATGGCCCACCATCTTCTGACTCCACTGTTTCTTTACCATCTGCCCAAATTCAATGAGAAATGAGAACCTTCATGTAATGGACACGATGGTGGCGGCACCTGGCCTTACACCCACCATCCAGATCATGCTCAGTAACATGAATAAAGAAAATACAGCAGTGGCAGACAGCATGGAATTCAAGGATGTGAGAATTGACTTAATAAAGCTTTTCTATTATCCGACTATAGAAATAAACACTTTACAGGCAACTTTTCAAGACCATAGCTAATGCATAAAACAAGGTTGAAGCATATATCATAAAATTACATAGTATTTATTTTATTCCTATAATTTGGTTTGGAAATGTTCAGTAGCATTTTATGTGATCTGTTTGACTCTGTTTAAAGAGAAGCTATGAAACAAATGGACATCCTGCTGACAGCCATCCAGAAGGCCAAATCCTGAGAAGTAGTATAAAGCTGAAAGCAGTTTCAAAGTGATGACAGGGAGTAGCCCAAATCCTAGAAGCAAACAATGGGGTTTGTATACCCTCCGTAACTCCAGAGGAACTTGTGTGCCTACTTGTCTTTATCACAGATGTACCTTGCTGTTTGAATGTAGAGCTATGAAACCTTTTGGAAGCCAAATGGCATTAAGTGGAAGACACAGTCCATTAATATATATATAAGAACCAAATTGGAGCATCCCCTGATCCCCAGAATAGCCTACTGAATCACACTAAATATGTTTCATTGTGTCCAGTTTTACACAAAACGTAATAGCTTTATGAGCTCTCTTAAGCTTTTCTGAAACCTTAGAAAACATATTGCTAACAAATCCACAAAATAAATCAAGATAAAACACAGATGCTCACAGACAGGGTACAGAACTACAGCAGCTTGAGGCTGAGTGTAGCTCCTGGAGAAAGAGCTTGGTGGTGCTACTCTGGATATATGGGGTTTGTGCTGTCTCTAACTGCTCATTGCAAAAACAAAAACAGTAAGCTAATTTTGTTTTTTGTCTTTTTTCATAAAAGTGAAAGTCCTTTTTTAGGATTCTTTTGGTTAGTGAAGCACATATTAATGTAGATTTTCTGTAAGTGCGAAGTGGTATAATGTGAACTTTTGAAAAGTGGGAGATGCTCGTATTTGTTTTCACTTAAAAGGTTGCTATCACTCTAGGAATAGAGCACATCTTTTCATTGTGCTCATTATCAGCCACAATAAATAGATTGGAGCTCAGAGACTAAGGCACTTTAATTGCCACTATGTACTTTTCTCAAGTAATAAAAAGAAAAGATCAACTTTTATGTGTTCCCTTTGATATGGTCTATGTATAGTGCCATCTCTGTAGTTCCCCAAAGACTCGTTCTTTAGAAGAGAAAAAACTTGTCTGTAGGCATTGTTTGCCTTTAAAGAAAATCAATAGTCAAACCAAAAATATAATCTCACTTGAAATAAAACATAAAAGCTAGTCCACATATAAAATGGATACAGATGGGCAGCAGTTGGTCTCCTTTGGTTATCAATGACCTAAAGAGGAAGTTACTGAAGCAAAATAGAGAATGGCCTAAATGTAAGTATTGAATGACTTTATCAGCCTGCTGTGGACATAACCAATCTCAGGGTTTGGCTGTATTACATGATATAAAGAGCATACACCTTAATTTAAAGATAATATGGACTTTGTCACTTACAACTTGCGTGACATTGGCAAATTTTCTAACCTTTCTGTGCCCCATTTCTACAGGTCTAAAATAACAATATTTACTGTATATTGCTGTTACAGTAATGAGACATCATAAGTATATTATCTAACTTAGCATATTATAGGCACACAAAAGAAAATAATACGTAAATTTACTTGTCTTGCATTATTTTATCTATTGTGCAAGCAATGCTAAATGCTGTGGGATCTTTAGTGATTCTACATAGATCAACTTAACTTTTTTATAAGCTGTGAACTTTGCAAATGGGCTCAGTACAATGAATTCTTCCTTTTATTGCCAACTTTATATGTACATCACACTTTATATGCAAATCAGTTGAAAGGTTTTGTTACACAGATACTCTTCGGTCCTACAAATCCACTAAGACTCGTTTTTCAGAAAGCACCCTGGGTACTGCTCTTAGGGAAGAATGAGGACTAAGAGGTCACAGAAATGAGGCCAACAGAAGAGATTTCCATTTTCATTGAAGTGCTCAATAGTGTTTTTCCCGATTCAAGAAGAAGGAGCAATTTGATCATTTCTCTTGGACATGATTGTATAAGGAATGTGATTTGTTACCCTGTATGATAGAATTTAGAAACTTGAAATGACAAAAGCATCACTTAGCCCTCAAAGTGTGATTATTATCCTGAGATTATGTTCTCAGTTTATCGATATCTGACATATCGAGCAATTTTTAAAGTATATAACGCTGTGACTAAATGTTTTAAATTAATAAAGTTAAAAGCAGTGGGAATATATGGTCCTTAAAAGATAGGCATGAATCAATAAAGAGGAACTGAGGTAAGAGATGCACACAATAGTCTTTTTGTTTGCTATTGTTTGAGGAAAGAATATTTTTAATCTTACTTCTTTTTTAACTATGGAACCTAAGGCTGGGACAAGGCTCTGCCAACTTATATCTTTAATTTGTTCACCACTTTTTTATTGCATTGCTGTTTTTAAATTGGGATTGAATAAAATGTGAGAGGTCAACTTGATACTAAATAAAAGTACAGTCCATTTTTCATCCAAATATTTAAAACTTAAGTGTTTCTATACCTGCTTGGTCTTACACCAGGCCAGTCTTCTACCATCTAAAAAAATTGACAGTATGGGTTGCTTATTTATTTATTTATTTATTTATTTATTTATTTATTTATTTTTAACAGAGATGGAGAGATAATCAAAGAGACAGATAGAGACAGACACAGGAACGGAGAGATGAGGAGCATCAATCATTAGTTTTTCGTTGCGCATTGAGACACCTTAGTTATTCAATGATTGCTTTCTTATATGTGCCTTGACTGTGGCCTTCAGCAGACCAAGTAACCCCTTGCTCCAGCCAGCAACCTTGGGTCCAAGCTGGTGAGCTTTTGCTCAAACCAGATGAGCCCACGCTCAAGCTGGTGACCTTGGGGTCTTGAACCTGGGTCCTCGGCATCCCAGTCCGACGCTCTATCCACTACGCCACTGCCTGGTCAGGCTGGGTTGCTTCTTTTGAAAGAATAAATCTGTGATAATGACATAAGGAATAGGTCAAAGTTATCCCTATTTTCTTTGATAGTGGGTTATACATATATTACTTTTTTTGGTTACATTAATATAATCTTAAGAGTACACATTTATTGAGTCACATACTGTTCCTTGAACAGAGAGTAAGTAAACTGAACTAGATAGAAAGATGTTTCACTGCTTCTCAAAATCCCTCAGGCTAATAGAAAATAATTATGTAATCTATAATATAATATATAATAGTACTTAATATGTATAATTATTTATTTTAATATAATTGAAATAATATATTTAATATATTATATATAACAGAATTTCATATATATAATTATTATAATAAATATTATTGTTTGTCCAATATACTATATTGCCCCAATTTAATTATTTTACCTTTTTGTTTTAATCCTGACTCTTGAATCCTTACTTGTCTAAAATAAAGTATATTTTATAATCAAAAAAGCATATCATTTAAAATTATGTTTGTAAAGGGGCTCCTTTGAGGAATGTTTTTGTAGCATTTATAACATAAGTATGAATTAATGGAAGCATTGGTCAAGAACTCTTTAGTAAACATTTGAAATGAAATGGACAATACGCTGAAGAAAAGCAATGGCCCTTTATTTTTGTATAACCAATTTCTTTCTGGTTCTCTAAAATGTACTTTAACTAGTCTGCTATTATACTCAGTTCAGAGATTAGGATGCTTAATAACTGAGTCATTATCTTAAACCAACCCTTAGTATTTCTATATAATACCTAAGAGCACCTATTTTCAACATTTTTCATTTCAAGGCACACATTAATTACTAAAATGCTACGACACATCAAAGAATATATATTTTGCCAATCGAACAAAAAGAAAATAGGTACAAATTTAATTCATTAACAGTAGATGGGTATTGTTGTGTTGACTACAGTCATTCTTTACCTGACAGTCTGTGGGAAAAGCGGTCAGTGCACTTGACTAAATAGTTGGGTATCGCATGTTTTAAAACTTCTTGTGGCACACTGGTTGAAAATCACTCTCTAGAGAAACCACAGTTATCTTCAGAATAGATTGCATTTGTGAAACAAATTTTTTCTGTGTATCTAACCAGTCATTCGAAGTGCATATCGGGTCATTCTTCATTAAGTCTGCCACTCCATCTCTTTCATTAATAAAAACTGACATTTCAAATTTCAGCTGTTATGTACCTAAACAAATACTCATTATACAAACAAAAGAGCAAATGCAGAAATCTCCAGTAGCCATTGCACCCTGTGTGGTTTTCTGAAGAGATTTTATTTTGGTTGTCTTCTCAGACATGACTGTGCAGTACTTCTTTTCTTCACACCTTCTTAAGAATATTAAAAACAAGAAGGCAGTATCCATCCATAGGTTTAAATTCTAGAGAAATGTCAGCAAATGCTGCGATCAGTAATGTGTGATCACTGCTTGACCTTTTGCCTTTCTGGGAGAATTGCATTAATTATTATATAGATTGGGGAAAGACCTATTTACAAAAATTCACACCACTCAGTGGAATTGCATGCCTCTGGTTTGTGACTTACTCTGCTGAGTTGCTATTAGTGACAATAGGGAGCAAATTAAAGGTATAATAAAGTAAATAACAAAATGGGTACAGAAATTAGTAGGAAAAATTCAGAGGAAAAAAATATAAAAGTCAACTGTGGATTAGATATGATTTAATATTCATCCATGTGTTCAGTCATGCCACAAATATGGATTGACTATAATGTGACAGGTAATGAAGGAGTTCGGGGGGATATTTAAACATAAATCCATATCTTGTGTAGTATAAAGAGCACTGCCAGTAAGCACACAGAAAAACAGTGTATTAAAGTCTACCAGCACTAAGAACCAGGATTTGGAAGACTTTAAGAAGAATGTGCAATTTAAAATGTTTCCTTGGGGAACCAGAGAACAGCCTAGGAAGGAGACATAAATATTGGCAAAGAGGAGAAAGTAGTCAGAGAATGAAGTAAATGAAATACAAGTGAGGACAGGACGTGTCCAAAAAGTAGAAATCATTCAGGATAGTTAGAGCACATAGTATGAAGAGCAGGAATGATAAAAATGAAACTTAAGTAGATTCATGGCTTTGTATTTTATATTTGTCTTAAGGACTTGGAAGCCATTAAGAAGTTTTAAGCAGAGGAGGACCATGATCAGATTAACACTTTAGAAAAATCACTTTGTACACTTCATGGGAGATTGATGACGGGGTGAGGAGAAATAGTGATTCCAGTTAGGAGGCTATTACAGAAATTTGGGCAAAGAATAATATGGAATACAGTTAAAATAATGGCATGATGAATGCAACAGATGAATCTAGAGATAAAGAATTTAAAATGATATAGAACTTCGTGGCTTATAAAATGCACAGAATGAGATAGAAGGAGATGTTCTTGCTTATATTTTGGCTAGGTAATGGGGTAGTTAGTGGAATGATGCAATGAGATAGGGGGAAAAATGTGCCCTACCTGGATAGCTTGGTGGGTGAGAGCTTCCTTCCAAAGTGCAGAGTTTGCTGGTTTGATCCCCGATCAGGGCACATACAAGAACAGATCGATGTTCTTGTCTCTCTCTCTCTCCACCCCCATAAAATCAGTAAAAGTTAATAAAAATTTTTAAAGAGAAATAAAAAAGGAAATATAAAATTGAAAGGGAAAACTGAGTTTTTAGTATCAGTGGGATAACCCAGAAGTGATGTTTAGTGGCAATTAGATATCAGAGTCCAGAACTCAGAAAGAGTAAGGCTGGAAATCTAGTTTGAGAATCAAAAACATGAACATGAATATAAAATGTGCAGTGAGAAACATGAAACTGTGAAGAACATCATGTTTTAAGAGTCAGGCCTAAGAAGAATGACCCATGAAGGAAAATTACAACTATGAGGAATTCACAAAAGCCAAGAAAATAGCAGTAGAGAAAATCAACTGTACCTAACTCTAATTAGATGTTCTATAACATTGGGGATAAAGTCATCATTTTGATGATTATTTTAAGAGTCATTTCAGTGCAGAGATATAAGTGGCAAATGGCAGAAACTGCAGGCATACTTTGAATAGTAGATAATCAATATAAACCTTCAGGAATGGCTAATATATTTAAATATGAAATGTTTGAGAGCCCAAGATTTGTGAGTTGTCTAAGCCAGTGGTTTTCAACCTTTTTACATTTGAGAACTAGTGACCTAGCTGGCCAGAAATAGAAACATGCAACAAATAAAGTTTTATCTTACCAAGTATAACAGTGGAAATGGTACAAGCTGGTGCTTGATTTCGGATCTCCACATATATGATGCATACATATGTGAATACTACATACATTTGTCCAAATATTTTTTATTTATTGTGCATGATTTTTAAATGCTCTGTGTGGTGCAAAAATTGTTTGAATAAGCCTGCAAGTTCCAAAGATATCTAAGATTATATCAATAGTATTTTCATTGATGATACAGGATGATAAATGGCAATCACCATGAGCATAAGCAAATTCAACTAAAATCATTGGGTCTGTAATTCATACATCAAGGTGGTTAATTTTCATGGACCAACACAAAATTTCTGGCTGACTGGCACTGTTCCATGGATGGGTGGTTGAAAAATACTGGTCTATGCAATGCAGAGACATACTAGAGTGTTTTAAGAGTAGTGACTATTCTTTGGCTGGAACAGACAGAACCCATGAAGAGAAAAAGAGAAACAAAGCCATGTATATGTTTATATACCTGTGCATACAACTGATTCTGCATTTTGAACCAAGGCTTCATAGAAACTGTTAACATCAACCTAGCATGTGGAAGCCCCAGGTTCAATTCCCAGTCAGGGCACACAGGAGAAGCGACTATCTGCTTCTCACCTTTTCCCCCTTCTCTCTCTCTCTCTGTCTCTTCCCCTTCTTCAGCCATGGCTCAATTTATTTGAGTGCATTGACTTTGGGCACTGAGGATGGCTTTGTGGAGCCTCAACCTCAGACACTAAAAATAGCTTGTTTGTGAGCATTGGCCCCAGATGGCCAGAACATCAGCCCAAGATAGGCATAGCATCAGCCCCAGGTGATGGTCACTGGGTGGATCCTGATTGGGGTGCATGTAGGAGTCTGTCTATCACCCCTCCTCTCACTTAAAAAATACATTAAATTAATAAAATAAAAAGAAACTGTTAAATAGTAACCTTAGGAACTTCTTGGTGAGTATAATTTGAAACTGGCCAAGTATCTGGATGGCAGGAAGAGACCAAAGAGTAAAGCAGACCACTCCAGATTGGTAGGTAGCAGGTATAATGAACAAGGGAACTAAAATATGAAGCTCATCTTGAGCTACCACAAGTGGAATACATCTCCACATACCCCCACCAGAACCTTTAACTTTGTATACTGGCTTTAACTGGACTTATCACATATACCATATAAATGGATTCAATACCACTATATAACACTATCTCAAGGTTGTGTTCTTGAATAGCTTCTAGAGCAGGGAATGCAAGTGGAGTATACATTTCAAGGTGAGGAGTCTCCTATTGCTCTAGTCAAGCTCATGGGTCAGCCAGTGGTTATGTCCTCTTGATGATCTCCAAGTGCCTCTGATCGGTAAAGCCTAGGTCACATGATCACACAGAAGGATATCTGAGTAAGAGAGTTTTCTAGGATCTTTCTCAGAAAGCAGGACCCATAATGTAGGCAATTTTCCCAAATATAACAAGGACAGTGGTAGGATTCAGCTTGTTGACTTCAGTTCGGCACAACCGATACCTAATTTTTTGTTGAGTTTGGCAAACCAGTTGTTAAAATGGCACTTGTAATCAGGGTTCTCTTTAAGGTGGGCACCTGGGCAACCACACAATGTGGAAATCAGAAATTTACATTTCTTATTCTTTTTTAATGTTCATCTGTGTAACAGCATATTTATTCTAAGTGCCCACTGTAATATTCATTCCATCCATTGGTGAAAAAAATTGCAAGAGAGGACACCAATCAAGAAGCAATATGGAAATATCTTAAATAATAGTTTTATTGTTTTTTGTCAGATATTATTTAATATTTTTATTAATATTTTAAAACTTTTTCTTATAATCTAGTCTTGTGTACCTTTTTTATTGTTCTTATTTAAGAATTAAATGCATGCAATAATAAGCTACATTCCAACATATCAATTTTTTATACTTAAAACAGTCATTAGGGCAGAGATTGAGTTATTAAATTATTTGAAACCCACCAATGAACATGGGTATTTAAAGATGATAACCAAAAATTTAAAAACATCTGCTACATCCTTGATAACTTGAGACTAAATTTGGAGTGATAAAAGACAAGTCAGAACTAAAAACTGGCTTAGAAGTTATGCTTACAGTAGTTCAATTTTGTTTAGGATATGCTAAATGTGAAAGTTGAAGTAAAAAAATATCTCAAATATAAAGTTCAGGAATATGGTTCAGAATTAGGAATCTTCTGGTAAGAATTTGTTAAAATTATGGACATGGGTGACATCAGGAACGGAAAACGTAGAAAATTACAAGATAAATGTATCAAGGTATCAAAGAATACCTTTGCTTAAAAGAAAAGGTGACACAGAAACAGAACTCAGGCAAACTATTAGTGAGACATACTGAGAGGATAAATAGGTGCAAAACCAAAATAGGACAGTGTTTTATAATAGCTTAAAGGTTGACTACTCTTTAGAGTAGTGAAAAGGATGGAGAGTTTATTTGGATTATAAGAAGGGGTGACTGTAGAGAGAACATCTTTGTAAGAACACTAAAAATTAAAGGTTTGGATTACCAGGTGTGTTTGTCCAGTTCTTTTAAAAAGTAGACACAAACAAGATTAAGATTCAAAGATGATATCAGAGGAAATGCCCATGAAAGATAATGAGAATGGAGCAAGAAAAAGCTGAAGAGTCATGAGATAGTAGTAATACAAGTCTGACTCCAAGTAAAGGAGAAAGGGAAGGAAAGTAAGTAGACACTCTCAAATTCATGTACACTTTAATGAAGGTTCAGGAAGGTCATTATGGGGTCCTTGATCCAAGGTTGACCTTTAGAGGAATCTTGTGTCTCCCAGGAAAGAACCTGTGTTAGTACCCCTGTTGTGCTCAGTTGTTGCTTGGAAACAGATCATAGGAAACTTATCTCTAAGCTAGTGTGGAATTAGATTTCAGAGCACAGCAAATGAGGTCCTTAATCAGTTTTGCCTCATATAAATAGAGGACTCCAAGGCAAATTCTATAGGCAGCACAGCAACAGGAAATGAGGATATGGAAGAAATTGGCAATACAGAGGTCTAGAAGTAAAGCAAAGAGGAAAGATGAGAAATTTGCTTAAGAAGGTTGAGCAGGCAATGTATATTATGTAGTATGAAGTGATACGGTATCAACTGTCAGGTCTTTTATTAGGATAATGAGGGTGTAAGACTATTAGCAGGTGTTTACAAATTGTCTACAGAGTATGTTAATTGCAAACATAAGTGCTAGCAATAAAACTTATTCCTATAATTGATGGAAGGGCATGATGCCAAAGGTATAGATGGAGGGCTTAGTTTGGACAAGGAGAGGAGATAGAGTTCAGCCTCAAAACCAAAGTGAGAAAAATGTGAAGGGGAAATGCTGAGAAGTCTTAAAAGGATTGAAGGGGAAACAAATTGACTTCTGTAAATTAGGAAGTTAGGTTGTTTAGTGGAATAAAAATGATGATGAGACCAAGTTGGAGATGAGCCAAGAGATTAAAATTAGCTTTTTACAATGTTAGGGGCAGCTACTTGGTACCAACAGTAGGTTCATGAAGAGATTTCTGAGGCAATCTGAAAATGGCCAGAAACATTAGAGAAGTTATTCTAAAATGATATTGAGAATAAGAATGAAATAATTCTAAATGTGTGAAGGTAAGTAAAAGTGAAACCAGGCCCTGGCTTGTTGGCTGAGTGATAGAGCATTGGCCTAGAATGTGGAAGTGCTGGGTTCGATTCCAGGCCATGGCACACAGAAAAAACACCTATCTGCTTCTCCACCATTCCCCTTCTCCTTTCTCTCTCTCTCTCTCTTCCTTTCCCACAGCCAAGGCTCCATTGGAGCAAAGTTGTCCCAGGCACTGAGGATGGCTCCATGGCCTCAGCCTCAGGCACTAGAATGGCTCCAGTTGCAATGGAGCAACATCCCAGATGGACAGAGCATCACCCCCTAGTGGGCTTGCCGGGTGGATCTCGTTTGGGCGCATGCGGGAGTCTGTCTCTCTGCCTCCCTGCTTCTCACTTCAGAAAAATACAAAAAAAAAAAAATAGAAGTGCAACCAGAGTGGCAGACTCTCAGGGTATAAATTTTGAAGCTTATCTTATACAATACATAATTATTCAAAGAATATTTTTTCTTTATATTGTGTTCTCTGAGGTATTCTTCTTTCAATTATAGTTTACTTCACTTTTAGTTTTAGGTATATAGTATAGTGCTTACACATTTATACAGCATATAAAGTGATCCCCCTGTTAAGTCTAGTGCCCACCTGGTACCATACATATTTATTACAATATAATTGACTATAGGTATTCTTTAACAATTTTTATACTTGTATACAATCACTTTTAATATATCTAAATCATACAAACATTTGTGATAGATAAATAAATCATGATAAAAGTTTATCAAAATTAAAATTAAGATAGTATCATTTACTGCAAATACAGAATTCTGCTTCTGTTAGGGGAATTGCAATTAGAAGACTTTACAATTCATGGGTGTAAGTGAAATACACATGTCATCCTTCCACCTTCTTTTATCCCTTCATTAGGTTACTTATAAATCACTCATATGTGATTAAGAAGAAAATGTGAATATTCAAGCTCAGAAAAACAATTTTCAACATATAATATGGCTGACGATATGTTGGGAAAGTAGCCATTAGCAAATTAACAGAGCCAAAAATTAGTTTCATATACATCATGAATAAAGTAAGACCAATTTTACTCAAATAGCTATGATTATAACATAGAATACAAATAGCTTGCAAGTTAATATTGATCTTAAATTTCTCTTCAACAGCCAATTTTATAAAGGGTACAGATCATATCTTAATCATTTTTACATTGATAGTATGTATATTTATTGAATATCTGCTCTGTGCCCATACTCTACTAAATAAGATTGCTGTAAGAGTGATATAGATAGCCTCAGTTCCTACATGAATTTTGCCTTTTATTAGGGCCATGTTGCTTCGCATGTGATCACCAGAATTGTAGTATCTACATTATCTGAGAGAAACTTGTTGAAATGCATAATCCATGGCCCTGTCCAGACCCACTGAATCCAAGTCTGCATTTTAATGAAAGTTCTGAGTGATTCAAGTTTAGAGAAATGTTTTATAAGCACTGTTTAGTGAATACTAGCTGGCACACACAGAACACCAATTCATTAAGACTGAGGTGCCAGGGAAAAAGCTTATTAATCCTTTACTGTGTGAAACTTCTATAAAATGAGAAGGCTCTGATTATTCAAAATATACAAGAGGAAGAAGGTTCTGACTACAAAATACACCTCTCACTGAAGTATGGCTCTTTCCTGCCTCCTAGACAAATTATTAGACATAAAATTTTACAACTTTTATTTTAATAAAATTTTTATTGAATTTTTTTGGGTGACATTGGTTAATCAAACTGTATAAGTTTCAGGTGTATAATTTCATAATACATTATCTGCATATTGTATAGTGTGCTCAACACCCTAAGGCAAGTGTCCTTCCATCATTATTTATTTATTTACCCTCTACCCTTTTCTACCTTCCTCCACCACCCTTTCCCTCTGATAATCACCATACTCTTGCCTGTGTCTGTGATTTTTTTTTCTTTGCTTAATCCTTTTACCTTTTTCACCTAGGCCCCATACCCCTGCCCTCTGATAGCTATTTGTCTGTTGTCAGTATCTATGAGTCTGCTTCTAATTTGTTTCTTGGTTTATTTTGTCCATTAGATTCCACAAATAAGTGAAATCATATATTACTTGTCTTTCTCTGACTGCCTTATTTTACTTAGCATAATACTCTCAAGGTCTATCCATGCTGTCACAAAGAGTAAGATGTTCTTCATTTTTATGGTTGAGTAGTATTCCATTGTGTAAATATACAAGTACATTTTTATCCACTCATCTACTGATGGGCCCTTGGGCTGCTTCCAAATCTTGGCTAGTGTAAATAATGCTTCAATGAAAATATAGGTGCATATTTTCTTTCAAATTAATGTGGTTTTTAAAATTAATTCCCAGAAGTGGAATTGCTAGGTAATAAGGCAGTTCCATTTTTAATTTTTTGAGGTTATTCCATACTGTTTTCCACAGTGACTATACTACAACATTCTGCATTTTCACCAAGAGTGCAAAAGAGTTGTTTTTCTTCACATCCACACCAACACTTGTTATTGGTGATTTATTGATGATCACTATTCTTAACAGATGTGGAGTACTACCTCATTCTGGCTTTAATTTGCATTCTCTGATGATTAATGACATTGAGCATCTTTTCATATATCTATTGGCCATCGGTATGTTCTCTTCGGAGAAGCATCTATTCAGGTCTTTTATCCATTTTTAATTGGATTATTTGTTTGTTTGTTTTGGTATTGAGTTGTATCAGGTCTTTGTAATATTCTGATATTAACTAACCCTTTAGCATATGTATCATTGGAAAATATGATCATTCATTCAGTGGGATGTCTTTTCATTTACTTGATAGTTTCCTTTACTTTGCAAAACTTTTTAGTTTGATATTGTCTCATTTCATTTTTATTTGTTGGTTTATTTTTCTTGCCCCAGAAGAAATACCAGAAAAACATATTGCTACAAGAAATATCCAAGATTTTACTGTCTATGTTTCTTCTAAAATTTTTATGGTTTTGACTCTTACATTTAAGTCTTTAATCCATTTTGAATTTATTGTTGTGTATGGTGTAGAACAGTCATCAAGTTTCATTTTTATGCATGAATCTGTCCAATTTTCCTAACATCATTTATTGAATAAACTCTTTTTACTTTATTATATATTTTTGTTTTCTTTGTCAAAAATATTGACTATAAAGGTGTGGATTTATGTCTGGACTGTTTATTCTGTTTTATTTATCTATATGTCTGTTTTTTATGCCAGGATCATGCTGTTTTATTTACTACAGGCTTGTAGTACAGTTCAAGATCAGGTACTGTAATTTCTCCAACTTTATTCTTCTTTCATAAGATTGCTGAGGCTATTTGGAGTCTTTTGTAATTCCATATAAATATTTGAATTATTAGTTCTACTTCTGTGAAATACACCATTAGTATTTTGATAGAAATTGCATTGAATCTATAGATTGTTTTGAGATGTGCCACATCTTCTTTATCCAGAAAGACAGACTTTTTAATACAATTTATTTCTGGATATTTATTTTGCTTCCTTCTACATTACTGAATTTATTGATCACATTTATTAATTTTTGTATGATCTTTAAATTTCTGTAATACAATATCATATTATCTACAAATAGTGACAGTTTTACTTCTTTTTTTCTAATTTGGATGCCTTTTATATCTTCTTGTCTGATTACAAGAAATATTAAAGGGCCTTCTTTAAAAAACAAAGAAAAAAACTCAGAAGAATGTAGTTAAGAGAATAAAATGGCAATAAATACATACTTATCAATAATCTTTTTAAATGTAAATAGCTAATGTTCCTATAAAAATTATGGCAGCTGAATGGATAAGAAAACAAGATCCATATATATGTTGCATAAATAGACCCACCTCAGCATGAAAGACACACACAAACTAAAAGTAAAGTGATGAAAAAAGATATATCATGCAAATAAAAATGAAAAGAAAACTGTGATAGTAGTACTTATGTCTGACCAATAGACTTTAAAATAAAGGTTATAGTGTGTCACAAAGAAGGACACTACATAATTATAAAGGTAGCAATCCAACAAGATAATATTATCCTTGTAAACATTTATGCATTCAACATAAGAAAGCCTAAATATATAAACCAAATCTTGATGGACATAAAGGGAAAGACCAACAATAAAAGTGTAACTTTTAATTATTTTCTAGATACTCTGTAATCCCTCACTCTATTTTTTGTTTATAAATATATTTTTCCTTGATGATGTATTATTCTATAACTTTTTATTTTATGACTCCTGTTAGAAGTCATTTTTATAGAATTATATACCAATTGGCCTCTGAAAATTTCTGTAGCTACTGACAATCCTCAGAACATTCAGATAAGTGTTTCCCAGAAGGTCAACCTTCAAGCTTTCTCCCATCCCCATTTCACTTTATCTCTGCCCACAGTAAGGTCTAGAATCCATTACATATCACCTGCAGCAAGTCACTTTTTTACTTAATTTTCTCCTGATCAGTTGAAATCTTCACTACAGAATGTCATCAACAATGGTTTCATAAAAGAGTGTTCTAATAAAAATCATTGCTACTAGTGATAGTGATAATAATTATTATTTCTGAAATTTAGAGAGCATGGTTTATAGAACAGGCCTTGTGCATTACACTTTAGAACTACAAGAACCAGAATTCACATCAGATATGTTGAATTTCTTCACCTAGCTTAATGCCCCTGCTATCTAGAGGAAGGAATAAAAAATAAACAGTAATAAGGATGTAATCACACATCTTGTATTGGGAGAAAATTACTCAAAAAATACCATTTTTCTCATACATATGCAAGTCTGTTTTTTGAAATATTATATCTTAATGATTCTAATTCATATTGATTTTTAAATGTTTATTTTTTATTTTAGAGAGAGAGGAATGGAGAGAGAGACAGGAACATCAATACATTTCTTTTTTCTCTCTCTCTCTCTTTTTTTTTTTTTGTATTTTTCTGAAGTTGGAAATGGGGAAGCAGTCAGACAGACTCCCGCATGCGCCTGACAGGGATCCACCTGGCATGCCCACCAGGGGGTGATGCTCTGCCCATCTGGGGCATTGCTCTGTTGTAACCAGAGCCATTCTAGCTCTGGAGGCAGAGGCCACAGAGCCATCCTCAGCGCCTGGGAAACTTTGCTCTAATGGAGCCTTGGCTGTGGGAGGGGAAGAGAGAGACAGAGAGGAAGGAGAGGGGGAGGGGTAGAAAAGCAGATAGGTGCTTCTCCTGTGTGCCCTGACCAGGAATCAAACAACCTCTGTGTTTTGGAACTATGTTCCAACCAACAGATCTATCTGGCCAGAAAATACAGTGGTACCTTGACACATGAGCACTTTAAATCGAGCAATTTGAGAGATGAACTGTCACTCACGAGATTTTTTGCTTTAAGTCATGAGAAGATATTTGAATCACAAGCTTCCACCACCCTCCACTAGATAACCTGCTGAATATTCTGAAGAGAAAGAAGAAACAAACATCCATGGAAAGGTTTTTGTTGAAATGGCCTCAAGTGAAAGCAAGGAAAATGTGGCAAAAGGCTAAAAGTTAGTGAAGAAAATGATGATTGTTGGGCAAATGAATTTGTAAAATTTATATTTTCTGAGTTTCCTTGCTTTTATTGTTGAAAATGGCACTGGGCAGCTTTCTGTGAAATTGCTAATTACCTTCCTGCTTAGGAAGGGCCATTTTTTAAAATTTTTTTTATTCACTTTAGAGAGGAGAGAGAGAGACAGACAGAGAGAGAGAGAGAGAGGAGAGACAGAGAGAGAGAAGAGGGGGGAGGAGCTGGAAGCATCAACTCTCATATGTGCCTTGACCAGGCAAGCCCAGGGTTTCGAACCGGTGACCTCAGCATTTCCAGGTCGATGCTTTATCCACTGCAGCACCACAGGTCAGGCAGGAAGGGCCATTTTTATGTAAATGTCTCCTCCCACTCCACCGGCATATTCCCCTGAATTTGAAGGTAAATACACTTCATAAACCAGTTTATTTCTTTACATTCTCAAGTATGTATGTATGTATACACACACACACATACATACAGTGGTACCTTGAGATACAAATTTAATTTGTTACCAAGCTCGTAAGTCAGTCAACTCTTATATCAAACTGCCAATACTGAACCCGTGCGCCAATGAGCTAACTAGCGGCAGCTTCTGAATCACGACTCATATCTCAGAATTTTACTCAGATCTCAAATAAAAATATGAACCAAGTCGCAGCTTGTATCTTAAAAAAAAATTTGTATGTTGGTTTGTTCATTTCTCAAGGCACCACTGTATGTATATATGTATGTATGTATATATATGTATTTGTTATTTATAAAGTACATTTTCTTATTTAAAAGCAATATAGAACAAAAAAATTTCTGTGGTTTTTTGGGGCTGCAACAGTTTAAATGCATTCCCATTAATTTAAATGGGAAAATTCAATTTGACACATGAGCAAATTGAGTCATGAGTTCAGCCATGAAACAAATTAAACTAGTCTGGGAACAACAAAGATTCATTAAAAAAATTAAAGTCAGGGAAGCTTTACCACCAAAGGAACACAACAATAACTTTGCTATATAGAATGGAGAGCTTCTTATTATAATAATAGAATTTATACTGACAAAGTAGTCAGTATGAAAAGAGGCTTGTCTGGGTTTCATTGATATAACCTGGATGTCCTGCTAAACCAAACTAAAGGTATATCTCTAACTGAATGCTCAGTTGACTTTGCCACAATATTATTTAAAATTTTCAAACAGCTGGACAGCAGAGTAATGACAGCATGAGAGATACTCTTGATCTCTCCCCTTGAAATTTCAACAAATAGAACAACTATAATGCAATGAAGAAACTCCAGTGAAGAAATTTGCAGGCATGCCTGAAAGATTCACACACCAAATGGACTAAAGGTGGGATAGGGTGAAAAGGGGAGCGGGAAATAAAGCACAAACATGGTGGGCTTTTGGGAGAAAAAGAAACAAAACTGGAGTAACTGGGTTTTATTTTTTCTCTGTTGGACTGAGGGGAGGAGAGCAGCTTAGACACCCTGGGTTTTATCTGAGGGGTACAGAGAGGGAAACTCAGAGTGACTGGGTCTCTTTCTGTCAGGAGGAGCCATGAGATAGAGGAACACAGGGGGAGATAAAAAAAATAGGCCACAGCATGTGGTCACAGCAAGTGTTTCCATGATCTGCCAGCAGCCCACACTTGGCAGAGGCAGAGAAAAATAAAGTGTGGCTTCCAACCTCCCAAATTCCTCCTCCCTCACTCACCTCATGGTACTGAGAGTAGCAGAGACAAACTCCACAGGTCAGTCTCAGAGCCTCTCTCTCCCCTGAAGAACAGAGGTACTCCACCTCTGGTCCCCAAGTCTGTTGAGATGAGGGAAGGAGAGCCCAGAAGTCTGAGAATGTCATTGTTAGAGTGTTAAGCAGGAAACCCAAAGTTATAAAGTCTAAGAGTAAAGTCTTCACAACACACCTCACCCACCAATGCAACTGCAGCACTGCCTAAATCATTGCAACAGCAGCATCTAAGCAGATAGCCCAGTAACTTCACATAGCTAAAAGTTGCAATATAGTGAAACCTACTGGAAGAAACCTCTCAAAAACAAAATTTATTTTTCTTTCCCCTCCCCTTTTTTTCTTTTCTTTTTTCTTTTTTCATTTTTGAATTTTATCTCGAAAAACTTTATTTTTATTCTTATTTTGGGGGAGTGTTTATGATTTTTGCTTTTAATCTTTTTTTTTCTGTGATTTTTCTATTTTAATAGTCAAAATTTTTTTAAATTTTTACATTTTTTATTGTAATTTTTTAATTATTCAAATCTTTTAGGGTTTTTTGTTCTTGTTGTTAGGGTTCTTAACAATACCACTATCAAATGTCATCAAGAAAAAGAAATAAAAGTCTATGGCTACACAATACAAAGATGTAGTTCAGAAACAAAATGAAAATCTCCAGAAAAGAAACTCAGTCACATAGAAGCCTTGAAGTTAAAAGGCAGATAATTCAAAATTGAAGTTCTGAAAATACTCAATGAGGTGCAAAAAAATACTCAAGACCAATAGGCAATATGAGATCAGAAAAAAAATTAATGAACAAAATGAATACCTCACCAAGGAAATTGAAACTTTAAAAACAGAGATGAAGAACTCAATATGTGAACTGAAGACTGAAGTAGCAAGTTTAGCTAAAAGAACAAGCCAGATAGAGAAAAATATCAACGACATTGAGGACAGGTAACTAGAGATGATACAGAGAGAAGAGGAGAGAGACTCACAAAATTTCAAAAATGAGAGAATTGTCAGCATTAAAAAGAGCAATATAAAAATAACAGGTATATTAAAAGAAGAAGAGAAAGAAAAGGGAATGGAGAGCCTATTCCAACAAATAATTGATGAGAATTTCCTAAACCTATAAAAGAGTTAAAGCCTTTAATCCAAGAAGCAAACAGAACTCTAAGTAATGACAACCCAAACAGACCTTCTCTAAGGCACATTGTAATAAAATTGTGAAAAATCTATGGCAAAGAAAGAATCCTCAGGGCACCTAGGGACAAGGAAGAACATAACATATAAAGGAAAACCAATTAGGTTATCATCAAACTTCTCGGCAGAAACTTTACAAGCCAGAAGAGAGTGGACCCAAACATTCTAAGTACTAAAAGAGAGTAATTACCAGCCAATAATACCATATCTATTAAAATTATCCTTCAAATATGAAGGATAAATAAAAACTTTTACAGACATACAGAAGCTGTATAAATTTATTACCAGAAAACTCCCACTGCAAGAAATACTCAAGGAGGTTATTCAGCCAGACACAAAGAACAAAATAAATAAAAACTTCAGGTAAATGTTCCAACAAGGTCACAATAAAAACAAGGATAATCTGTGATAATAAAATTAAGGGAAGAGGGTAAAGATCTGCAGGAGCAAAGTAGGATGAAGTGCAGAAACATGCATAAGACAAAGGACTCTTGGGCATATGAACATTTTTTTCTTAACCTAATGGTAACCAACCACAAAAAAGCCACTACTGAAACACACAGCTTATAAAAGAAGAAATGGGAAAGATGAATGGAATACCACCAAACAAAAACAACTGACAGAAACAAAAAAGGGAAGAACCAAACAAGACACAGAGCTACCAGAAAAAAAAATACAAACATAAAATGGCTATAGAAAACCCTTAAGTGTCACTAATTACCCTAAATATAAATGGACTGAACTCACCAATAAGGAGGTAACAGGTAGCAGATTAGATCAAAAAGCAAAACCCAACCTTCAAGAGATAAATCTAAGCTGCAAGGACAAAAATAGATTTAACATGAAAGATTGAAAAATAATTCTCCAAATAAATAATATCCAAAGAAAATCAGGTGTAGCCAACTCAAATCTGACAACACTGACTTCAAGGCAACAAAGGTAACCAGAGATAAAGATGGACAATTCATAATGACAGGGGACATTGTATCAAGAAGACATAACACTTCTTAATATATATGCTAAAAAACAGAAAGCAACAAAATATATAAGACATCTAGTAACTGATCTAAAAATAGAAGCAGACAAAAATATAATCATACTTGGAGATTTTAACAAACTATTGACGCCTTTAGAGGGACCATCCAAACAGAAAATCAATAAAGAAATATCAGCCTTAAATGACACTCTGGTCCAAATGGACATAATATACATTTATAGGACATTTCATCCCAAAACATCATATTATACATTCTTCTCCAGTGTTCATGGAACATTCTCAAGGACAGATTGTATGTTGGGCCACAAAACTAACATTAACAATTTCAAGAAGATTGAAACTATACCAAGCATATTTTCTGACCATAAGGCTTTGAAATTAGAATTTAACTGTAAAAAAAGAAGTAAAGAAACTCACAAAAACGTGAAAACTAAACTATATACTTCTAAAAAAATGACTGGGTCAAGGAAGAAAAAAGAAGATCAGAAGATATATACACAGAAATGGAAATGACAACATGACATATCAGAATTCTGGGATGTAGCAAAAACTGTAATAAGAAGGAAGTTTATATTATTACAGGCTTATATCAAGAAAAAAAAAGATTACAAATAAACAACCTAACATCATACCTTAAGGAACTAGAAAAAGAAGAATAAAGTCAACCCAAAATCAGCAGAAGAAAGGAAACAGTAAAATTTAAGGCAAAACTAAGTGAAATAGACAACAAAATATATAGAAAAAATTAATACAACAAAGAGCTGGTTCTTTGAAAATATCAATAAAATCAACACACCACTGGCTACACTCATTAAGGAAAAAAGAGAAAGGACTCATATAAACAAAATCTGAAGTGAATGAGGAGAAATTACCACAAACATTATAGATATACAAAATATCATAGTAAAATAGTATAAAAAATAATATGCAACCAAATCTAACAATCTAGAAGAAATGGATAAATTTCTAGAATTCTACAATCCTCCTAGATGGAACCATGAAGAAGTAGAAAATGTTAATAGACCTATAAGCAGGGAGCAAATAGAAGCAGCTATCAAAAACCTCCCCAAAAACAAATGTCCAGGACCAGATGGATACACTGGTGAATTCTACCAAACATTCAAAGAAGATTTGGTACTATCCTTCAAAAAGTCTTCCAAAAAATAGAGAAAGAAACAGTATTGCCCAACACAATTTATAAGGCAGACATAACCCTCACACCGAAACCTGGCAAGGACAACAGAAAAAAAGAAAACTACATAAAAATATCTCTAATGAATACAGATGCAGATATCCTGAAAAAAAAAAATACTAGCAAATCAAATACAACACATTAAAAAAAATAATACATCATGATCAAGTGGGATTTATTCCAGGAGCACAAGGATGGTTCAACATACAAAAATGATCAACATAATACACCACATCAAGAAAACGAAGAAGAAAAATTATATGATCTTATCAATAGATGCTGAAAAGGCATTTAATAAAATATAACATCCCTTTATATTTAAAACACTCAATAAAATTGATATAGAAGGAGAGTACCTCTACATAATAAAAGTCATATATAATAAACAATAAACTATCAGCTAATATCATACTAAATGGTGAAAGAATGAAGGCCTTTCTTCTAAAATCAGGAAAGAGACAAGGCTGCCCACTCTCTCCACTCTTATTCAACATAGTTCTGGAAGAGAAAGAAATACCATATTTTTTACTCCAAAAGACGCAAGGGGATTTTCCCCCTTACTTTTGGGGAGAAAATGATGCATTTTATGGAGCAAAAAATACTGTAAAAGGCATTCATATCAAGGAAAGAAGAAGTAAAGGTATCACTGTTTGCAGATGACATGATCCTGTATATAGAAAACCCTAAAGACTCCACCGGAAAAGTATTAGAGACAATAAACCAATACAGTGAAGACACAGAATTCAAAATCAATATACAAAGTCTACTGCTTTTCTGTATGCCAACAATAAAACTTCAGGAAATAAACTCAAAAGAAAAATTTATTTTACAATTGAAACAACAACAACAACAAATACCTAGGAATAAACTTAACAATGGATGTGAAGGACCTATGTACTGAAAACTACAAAACAGTATTGAAAGAAATTGAAAAACACACAATGAAATGGAAAAATATTCCATGGTCATGAATTGGAAGAATCAACAGAGTTAAAATGGCCATATTTACCCAAAGCAATATAAAAATTTAATGCAAATCAAAATCCCAATGTCATTTAAAAAAAATAGAACAAAAAAGTTACCAGGTTTGTATGGAACCATAAAAAACTCCAAATAGCCAAAGCAATCCTGAGGAAAAAGGGTGAAGCTGGAGGTATCACACTACCTAACTTCAAATTATACTATAGAGTCACGATAATCAAAACAACTTGGTAATGGTAGAAAAACAGACATACAGACCAATGGAACAGAATTGAGGGCCCAGAAATAAAACTACATATATATATATATATGCAAATCATCTTTGAGAAAGGAGCCAAAAACACACAATGGAGAAAGAAAAGTCTCTTCAATAAATGGTGCTGAGAAAATTTGAAAACCACATGCAAAAGAATGAAACTTGATTACAGTTTGTCTCCCTGCACAAAAATTATTTTAAAATGGACCAAAGGCCTAAATATGAGACCTGAAACTATAAATTACATAGAAGAAAACATAGGTACTAAACTCATGGACCTTGACCATAGAGAACTATTTTTTATGAATTTGACCCCAAATCAAGGGAATTAAAAAAAAAAGTAAAAAGTTTCTTTACAGTAAAAGTGACTGACGACAAATAGGCAGCCAACTAAATGGGAGATGATACTTGCAAACAATAGCTCCAATAGGGGCTAATATTAAAAATATATAAAGAATTCATAGAGCTCAGCAACAAATAAGCAAACAATCCAATTAAAAAATGGGGAGAGGACCTGAAAAGACACTTCTCCCAAGAGGACATAAAAATGGCCAACAGGTAGATGAAAAGATGCTCATCTTCACTAGCTATTAGAGAAATGCAAATCAAAACTACAATGAGATACCACCTCATACCAGTTAGATTGGTTATTATCAACAAGACAGATAATAAGTGTTGGAGAGGCTTTGGAAAAAAGGAACACTCATTCACTGCTGGTGGAAATGCAAATCAATACAACCATTATGAAAGAAAGTATGGTGGTTCCTCAAAAATTTAAGAATAGAGTTATCATATGTCCAGCAATCCCTCTACTGGGTATCTACCCCCAAAATTCAAAAACATTGGTACATAAACACACACGCACTGCCATGTTCCTCGCAGCATTATTCACAGTGGCCAACACATGGAAACAACCAAAGTGTCATTTGATAGAGGATTGGATAAAGAAGAAGTGGTGTGTGTGTGTGTGTGTGTGCGTGTGTGTGTGTGTGTAATGGAATACACTTATGACAACGTGGATGAATCTTGAGAATATTATATTGAGTGAAATAAGTAAATCAGAAAAAGCTAAGAACTGTATGATTTTACACAGAAGTGGGATATAAAACTGAGACTCATGGACATAGATAAAAGTGAAGTGGTTACCAGGGGGAGGAGATTGGGGGGCAGGAAGAAGGGAGTAAAAAAGGACAAACATACGGTGACTAAGTCTACAACATAATCCACAGTTCAAATGCTATAGAAATGTTTACCTGAAACCTATGTACTCTTATTGATCAATGTCACCATAAAATTAATAAAAAAAGAAAAAATAAATAAAAATAAAAATTCAAACAGAACTCCCTTATATGATAGATTTTCTGCAGATACTGAAAATGATGCCTGTTTTATTCTGACACTCACTAATATTTTCATAACTTTAACAACAGAATAAAAGAGAGGGTGACCCAGCAGTGTTTTGTTTCTTTTTCAGTCTTCTCCAATTCAACATGAAAATACCTTCTAGGAGTTCAAGAGCAAGTGTTTGATATCTAGAATCTGGAAGAAAATAAGCAATAGGATAGCAATAGAATTGTAAAAGAGACAATATTGACCTTGAACTCCCTTCATGAAAAGCTTTTCCTTATCCCAAAAAGCTATCTTTTGTTCACAAAATTTGAAAACTTTCTTTAAACCTATTATTAGAATTAATGTTTAGTATGCAGTAAATACATCTGTAATTGTGTACAGTGCATTTCATTGCAGGGATCAGGCTTAGAAAGTCTGTCAATATGATCCTAACTTAACAGGGTCACAACAAATTAATTTAGAACTTTAAATATAGCTTTCAAATTAGGTTTGAAAATACAGTAGAGCTGTAAATAGATGCATAACTCATGAATTAGTTAATTCTCCCATCCTAAGGATTCAACTTGGTATCTCTTAATTTAAATCAAAATCAAGAATGAGCTAAGAAAAAAAAAGTAAATGATTAGGTAAGAACAATATTTTTGCCATGCAGTATGTTCATTGTTAGAAAAAAATATTTAGTAAATATTTAATAATTATGGGAGGAAACTTTTGAAGTGCCAGAAAATGAAAACAAGGTGTCTTAGAAAAAGTACAGCTTCACAATCATGTAAAGTTGTTTAAATAGGAGATCTTTTGGAAGGATGGGAGAGACTAAGGTTTAGCAACTATAAATAAGTTGGTGAAATTGTGTCCTCATTTTTCCTGTTTTGCTCTTTCATATGGTCTTGTACATTCTAACCCCCCCCCAAAAAAAAAAAGGTATTTCTCTATCTTTTCAAGGACTCAGTAGCTGAGTCTGCTTAAAGGAGAGAAGAAAAACAAAAAAGGAGAACTTCCTTTATTTTAAGGAGAACTTTTTTGAATTTGAAACTCTCCAGAACCTACTTTGCATTCAGACACTCAGTAACTTAAAGCAGCATTATAACTTTTTTTTTTTTTTTTTTTTCATTTTTCTGAAGCTGGAAACAGGGAGAGACAGTCAGACAGACTCCCGCATGCGCCCGACCGGGATCCACCCGGCACGCCCACCAGGGGCGGTGCTCTGCCCCCCAGGGGGCGATGCTCTGCCCATCCTGGGCGTCGCCATGTTGCGACCAGAGCCACTCTAGCGCCTGAGGCAGAGGCCACAGAGCCATGCCCAGCGCCCGGGCCATCTTTGCTCCAATGGAGCCTTGGCTGCGGGAGGGGAAGAGAGAGACAGAGAGGAAAGCGTGGCGGAGGGGTGGAGAAGCAAATGGGCGCTTCTCCTGTGTGCCCTGGCCGGGAATCGAACCCGGGTCCTCCGCACGCTAGGCCGACGCTCTACCGCTGAGCCAACCGGCCAGGGCGCATTATAACTTTTTTGGTTGGTACTTTTTTGTTCTTGCTTGGTATAGTCATTCATTCATCAAACATACTATCTATTTCTACCAAAGAACTTGTTTGGATCTGGTAGCAAATATGGAGACCAAATAAGAAATAGAGACAAAGTTTTTACGCTATTGGAATTTACTGCAAAATAGAGAAGTAAAGGAATAAATAAATACATAGTAGCACATGGTAGTAAGTAGAAAATGCCATAAAAGAGTTTCTCAAAATGTGTTCTGACTGTTCAGATGTCAAGATATTAAGAGTGCATTAAGAATTTATTGGTTACACCATAAGATTGAATAAAATAAACTCACTAAAATTAATATTGTGTATGTGTGTTTATAGCAGAAGTAGTTTCATAATATATTGTCAAATACAATACAATTTCAGAAGTAGCAATTAAGATATAATCCAATTTGTTAAAAATACATATATTTGGATATATCTATACTGCATATCTAATGTGAATTTTTAAAATTATTATTTACTTATTTATTCATTTTAGAGAAGAGAGAGAGAGAGAGAGAGAGAGAGAGAGAAGAAGGGAAGGAGCAGGAAGCATTAACTCCCATATGTGCCTTGACCGGGCAAGCCCAGGGTTTTGAACCAGCGACCTCAGCATTGCAGGTTGACGCTTGATCCACTGCGCCACCAGAGGTCAGGATAATGTGAATTTATGTCCAAAAAGTTATATAGGTGAAGAAGAATGTTACTCAAAGGTTTAATGGAGAGATGTGTCTAAATAGTAAGGATTGAACAAGATGGCTTTAACAAGTTCCCTTTATCTTGACAAAACTTTAGAGAGGTTTTTTTCTCCCTGAATGTAGGCCCTGGAACTCCCTTTTCTTAGAGCACTTACTTTAGAAAATTTGCAGTTCTGAATTCTTTTTTCTACTCCTTCAGGAGTGAAAGTTTCCTCCCAGCTTCTTATTTTACAACCCAGGCCTGTCCTCTCAAGGACCTGGGAACTATCTCTTTTAACGTAATCACCAAGAAAGTTAGAGACCATGTCTCTCATTCTCTGTGATTGAATAGAAACCTAACTTCTATAATGTCCACTTAGCAAGCACAGATGGCCTAATCACATTGACCAACCTCCTCCTTTACACACCCAAACTTTCCCACAAGTTATTCCACTGCTTAAAGACTCTTCTATCTTTTGTGTCAACAAAGTTCAGTTCAGAATCTTCCTGCTATTGCAAAATTCTTGACCTCTTTTGCAAATCTTGAATAATGTCTTCCTTGACTCCCTATGATATAATTTTTCTTTGAATGGTTTCAGATATATATATATATATATGTAAATATTACATTTGTACTTATAAAATGTTTTAAGTGTCATGTTACATCCTTTGGAGTGAACAAAAAACCTTAAAACAACAACAACAAAATAAACCAACCTCTTATTATTGGTGGAATCGTCATTGGAATTCACTAAAAACATTTTCCATTTAAGTTTTACATGAGATGTTTCTGTTAAGGTGCTTTCAAGGGTATAACATTGGTACACCTAGACAATATATAGTTTTCTCTTTTCGACACCTCAAGTATCATACTTACTCTCCAAATTCCTCCTGGCAGTTGTTTCTTCTTTCAGCATTCTTTTTTCCTTGTGTTCATGTCTTGTTTTGCAATTGAAATTGTGCTTTGACAAATAATACACACTATGTTTTACCTAGTTAGATTTAATTTTTTTAAAGCCTCATCCTGCAATATATATTCTAAAGGTAGAATAAATGATAGTAGTAATCTTTAGTGCATTATTTTACTAGAATTCTTTTTTTATATTTACTTTATTTGAATTTATTGGGGTGACATTGGTTAATAAAACCATATAGGTTTCAAGCGTATAACTCTATAATACATCATCTGCATACTGCTTCATGTGCTCACCACCCAATTCAAGTCTCTAACCCCCAAATCTCAATTGCTTAGTGCAGATTAATTTTCCTAAACAATGCAGTCTCATGTTTCTTATAGGTCATAAAAACATCTTCCAATTATTGCTTTTCTTCCTAGATCCATGTCACTTACTTTATAGTTGATAATACTGCAAATCAAATAGCAATCAGAATAATGAGCTGCCACCAGTCTGTTCATAGTTGGTGCTACATATCGTCAAAGATTGTTCACACTAATCAACTGATAATGGCATTGCTGCTTCCATCATGCTAAACAAAATTCCCTCAGTTGTACAACACAATTACTGCTAAAAACCTCTGAATCCTTTGCGTGTTTGAGAAGACTGTTTCTGAGATCATCTGGAGACCTATCAGAGAATAAACCAGGGAAGACAGACTACCAGATGGAGATTACACTTTAGTAATTAACTAGATATTGCTCCTTTGGGTCCATAACATTTTCTAACATTGTGAGGCATTTCCTTTAGCATAATGATGCATCTATATCATTATATTAGATTGAGAGTACCTAGGAGATAATATTAAACATTTCATACATGAATTATATTATTAATAGTCTTTCTTTTGCTTAAAAAAGGTATGCTAAAGTGGCAGTCAATAAACAATTGAGAAGCATTAATATTAAAAGGGAACCAATGAATTCAGACTCATGACAAAATGTATATTTGTTCATTTCTCAAGGGAGACATGCCTTCGTGATTACTAATATATTAGTTAAAGATTTACTTTCAAATGAAAGCTGAAAATACGTTGAGTAAAGACAATGAGTCACATGTTCAAATAATTAGAATTCCCCATTTGAGAGAACTCTTCTCTTCCTGTGTAGATACAGGCTGCTCAGAGGTACAAGGTTAGATGACAAATGAGCCATGACATTCTCTGTGACACAGACATTGTACATCTTGTCTCAGAAAACATTTAAGAGGGGGGTGGACCTCTCAGGGGTGGTGAGAGTTTTATTAAGTTAAAGAAGCCATTCCTCCATTTTTCACTTTAAATTTGTGTTGAAAGGCATAAAAACACATTTAGGTTCAAGCTGAATGATTCCTGACAGGCTGACAGACAGCTGCATTTTTCTGGTTTTGAAATGCAAATTTGGGGTGATTCAATGTGGTGTCATTATTTCTTGCCTTATAAGGCATTTTGTCTAAGTGACAGCAAGTTGCCTCAAGGTCATTTTACTAATTGTCCAAGGTGAGATCCTTAGTAATGCATGAAGTTCTGCAATGTTAGTTAACCCTTTAAGACTGGCAGGAAATTTGCAATATTTTAATCAGCAATTAACTTAGAGAATTTAACTGTCAAAACTATTCCTCAAGTAGAAAATTGAGACTTAAGTAAAACTGCCACAGGGCAAATCACATTAGATAAGGTGGAAAAATGTTTGAAAGATACCTCTTTCACCAAAAGTATTTATTGATTGAGGATCTACTAAGCATCACTTACTGGTGATTTAATTGAATTACCACATTCACTTCTTTTTAGCAACATAAAGGCATATGATATTACCCTAGAGCCTAAAAACAGCCCTGGCAATCTTATGTGGCTTCTCTTAGGAACTTGAACCTAGTGGCATGAGCATCACCTGAGAGCTTGTGAGAAATATGGACTATCAGAAACCCCTACTGAGTTAGAACCTGCATTTCAAAATGATTCCCAAGTGATTGGTAGGCACACATGTTTGCACTGGGAAAGAAAACTTTTGTTGCATCCACAAAAAAACCTGTTCTTACCTAATTCGAGTGTGCTGATCTCAAATCTGAAATTAGTTTTTCTCGGTAAGCTACAGTTTTTTGCAATTCAAGATGTTAGGTTTTCATCTTACTGTAAAATTTTGAACATTTAGTTTAATATAATGAAGTAGAATGTCTTCTTGGGCATCAATTTGTGAAAATATAATAATTTATATAATGCAGTAAATACACTAATACACTAAAAGATATGATTGCATCAGAACTTGTCTACAATTTCAAAATAGAATATATTAAAACACTTATTTTAATCATAGAATTTGCGCAAAACTTATTTAAATTCTATTCAGGCAAAAATTTGCGTTTGTAGCTCTTGTGTTTGTGTAATTGTTGAGGACAATCATGTTTGATGCTCCAACAGCAGTCAGCTCATCACTAATAGCTCCAAGATTTTTGGGAAACTTACCAAGGTGACTGTTCAGGAAGTGAATATCTTTTTTCTTTTTATTTCAGTTTTTTTATTAATTTTAATGGGGTGACATTGATAAATCAGGGTACTTATGTTCAGAGAAAACATCTCTAGGTTATTTTGACATTTCATTATGCTGCATTCCCATCACCCAAAGTCCAATTGTCTTCTTTCACCTTCTAATTGGTTTTCTTTGTGCCCCTCCCCTCCCCCAACCCCCTCCCTCTCCTCCCCCCACCCCGTAACCCCCACACTCTTGTCCATGTCTCTGAGTCTCATTTTTATGTCCCATCTATGTATGGAATCATATAGTTCTTAGTTTTTTCTGATTTACTTATTTCACTCAGTATAATATTATCAAGGTTCATCCATGTTGTTGTAAATGATCCGATGTCATCATTTCTTATGGCTGAGTAGTATTCCATAGTATATATATACCAAAGCTTTTTAATCCACTCGTCCACTGACGGACACTTGGGCTGTTTCCAGATCTTCACTATTGTGAACAATGCTGCCATAAACATTCACTAATAGCTCCAAGATTTTCAGGAAACTTATCAAGGTGACTGCTCAGGAAGTGAATCTTAACACTCATGTTACATCCAATATCGCAAAAAGCCAACAGCATCCTTTGAACCAGAAGTTCATAGTTTTCTGCTTTTTTGTTGCCAAGGAAGTTCTTTGTAACTGCCACGAAAGACTGCCATGCTGCTTTCTCCTCCTTATTCATCTTCCTGGCAAATTCTTCATCACGTATGACAGTTCGAATTTGAGGTCCATCAAATACACATGTTTTTATCTTCTTGAAAGACAAGGCAGAAAAAACAGAAATAACATGTTGAAAGCATTCACTCTCTCTATTCAAAGCCTGAACAAACTGCTTCATTAAGCTGTTTGATGTGAAGTGGGGGGAAAACGATCCTGTCTCGATTAACTACAGGTTCATTCACAATATTTTGCATCCTTACTTCCAGAGCTTCACGTTTCTGCCACTCCTTCTGTGTCCAGTGTTTCTCCCGAGCTCGGCTGTCCCACAAACACAGAAAACAAGGATACTTCGTGAAACCTCTCTGTTGTCCTAGCAGAAAATTTACCACTTAAGATCCACACAAATGATCCAGTTATGCTCCTCATACTTCAGAAATTCGAGGATAATTTTTATGTCATTCTTACTAAGTCATTCAATTTGGACTGGCTAAACTGCTGAGGGGTTAATGACTGCTTGACATCAGAAGACCTTTCAGATTCTACAACCATTTCCTCATGCATCTTATCAAAATACACTTGATCACCATGTTCACTTTCTTTGTCTTTAGAAGAAATAAAACCATTGAAAACTGGAACTGGGAGTGTCCCAGAGTGTGGGATAGGTTGTATTGCTGAAGGAATATTAGGATATGCGATCATATGCCGTTTTTTCTTGCTTATGCCTTTTGTACGGATCAGACAGAAATAACAATCACTGCTGTGGTCCTTAGGTTCATGCCAAACCATGGAAGTACCAAAAGGCATTCCTTTGTGTTTTCCTTTCATCCAGTCATGAAGCATTTCCTCACAATTATGACACACAATATGAGGAGCCCAATTCTTGTCCTGATTGCCAAGGGGAACTTGAAAATAGGCAATATATGCACGTGTCACAAATGATGAAATATTGTGCCTTTGACGTTGAAGTGTGTAACAGCCACATATATAACAGAAGGTGTCAGGATTATTCTTACATTTATATCTACTCAAAGAAGCCATGATTCAATCTTAAAACAAAATAAGCGGGTGTTTTTTATCAGCTAATAAGTTTTTACATTTAAAAACGACTACAATTATGTAAAAGTGATTTTGTAAAACAATAATTACCTTGTGGTTATGTTCAATCCAAGAGTCATTGCCCTTTAACTCCAATTTAAAAAAGCATTGCATGCCATTAACTATAACAAAAAGAAATTAAAATTGCATAAAAACTAGAGCATGCACCAAAAAATAGATTTCAGATTTGGAATCAGCGATACAGATATATACAGAAACAGTTCTAAAACCTCATGCAACAGAAAATGAAAAAAAAAATTGTTCCCCAGTGAATCACTCTCCTGGGACACATAGTATGTTCAGAACCTAATTTCAGATCCAGCCTGGTTTAGCAATATGTAAATTCCATTCTGTTTTCAGTAAGCCATGCCACTTGTCACTATGTTTTGTTGTTCTTGTTCTTTGTTTGTTTTGTTTTATTTTTATATATCTGTTCTTAAATGAGGCATGAACTGAATATGAGCACTTTATGCAGGGTAGAGACTAGTTCAAGTTTAAATCTTTTCAGGTCCTTTTTCCTCCTTAACTACCAAATTTTGGTGTTATAATTATCTGGAATCAATAAAACATAGAGTTAAACTTAGGAACTAGAGGTTTAAAATATAGCTCTACCAAGTTATTTGCCATATGTGTTAGTGTAAGTAGTCTGTGTAGGTCAAGAGTATGATTATGAATACAAAGAAATGAAATACTAATGGTAATATTTACTGCAATGCTGAATGGGATGTGGGAGATACATAGGAGTTGAAACCATTGAAAAATTCCTGACCACTCAACAAATGTTACTGTGTGCTTTATGTTTGTTTTACCAGTCATTATATCCTTTTTCCTTCTCTCTTTCTTTTGCCTTTTCTCTCTATCTCTTCAATTCTGACTTGTTTATAAAAATGGATAACATTTCCTACACCTATTTATATGATACATACGACCTAAGAACTCAACTGTCTCTAAGGCGATGTTAAGACTCAGGGTTACAAATATTATGTACTTTTAAATTGTGGCTTTTATGTAAACAAAAAAAAATTGTGCATGAAGCAATGAAATACTTTATGCAACAATATCATCTTTAGAAAATCTTATTCATTGTAAATAAATATGAGTTAAAAACTATCTGGACAGCAATTATTTACAACATTCTAATTATTTGACTGGATATATTTTTAATATAAAAATTTATTTAGCTTGAATGAAGTATAATGAGTACTCTCACCTTTTATCATTTTATGTTATAGCTAAAATATGATTAAGTATTGCATCTTACTAGTTTTTTTAAAAACAAAAAATTAACTATCATTTAAAGAAATGGCTTCTTTTCTTTACAATGCTGTTATGGACTGAGTGTTTATGTTCCCCTTCCCCCAATTACAGATATGAAAATCTTAAGTCCCGTGGTGAAGGCATTTGGGAGGTGCTTTGATCAGCAGGGTATAGCCCTCAAGAATCAGATATGTGCTTTCTAAAAGACACCATAGCAGCTGTCTCAGTCTTTCTCCATGTGACAATACAGCAATTATATAATCATCTAAGAACTGGGAGCTGGACCTTAGGAGACAGCAAGTATGTCAAGACTTTGATCTTGGATTTTTCAGGCTTCAAACTGTGAAAAATATATTTCTGCTGTTTATAAGCCACCCAGTGTAGGATATTTTTGTTATAGCAGAAGCCCAAATGGACTAAGAATTTAAGGGTCTTAGTCTATTATCTCAACCTCAAGGGATGACTGTTTTTACAACTAAATCAATGGGTTCCCAGGTTAAATAAATTCAAAGGGAAAAAAGCATAGAGCCACTGCAAACTTAAACCCTAAGTACATGTGATATCTTTTTTAATCCTCTCATCTGTAAAAACCATGGCTTTTGATTTCTCTCTCTGAAGCCTGTTGGTTCTCTGAGGCCCACCTCAACCCTACCTTCTTCTATAGTTCTGTCCACTAAAATGTTCCTTTAGACAAGTGCTTACTTGACATTTCTTTCCCTCATCATTCACTGTTTCTAAGAATTTTTACATTTAACTATGTTTTTACAAATGTCTTTTCCTGAAAAGAAACTAAGCCCATAACAATCAGAAACCTCATATTATTTTTCTCATTCAAAGCACTGTGCATGGCATTGGGAACTCAGAAGATTTCTCCAGCCATATGGGTACTTATATTGTGAAAGTAAATTCTTTCATTCTGTGATTATTCAAAAATCAGTTGCATCTTCCCTCTTTTTTCTTGGTTGTTGTTATCAGGCATTTGGACAGAATATATGTTTAAATGGTTATTAATAGCTTGAGGTATTGGAAAAGTATCCTGGGCAAGTAATATGGAGAAAAGAATTAGAATTATGGCTTTGCTTCTTGCCAGCTTTGTAACTTTACAAATTTCTTAACATTTCTAAACCTCAAATACATAATATACAATGGTTTTAATGGTAATATCTTTACATGGGTTTACAGTATGTTAAGTAAAAAGATATATGAAAAATTACTTAGTGTAATGTTTTGCAAAAGGTGGGTAGTCATGAATATTTTTTGTCAAACAATTTGAGAATATTGTCTGTATTCAAATTCTGTGAAAATTAAAATATGTCTTTATTGTAAGTAAAAGGTTCAAGTGAGTTAGGAAATGTCTAGCAAGTACTAATTTAATTATTATTATCAGTCAAACATTTTGTTAGAAAATTTAAATAATAATGTTTCTTATAACCTTAAAATATTCAAATTTCAATAGCAATAATATAAAATACTAATATTTGATTTTACAGATGAGGAATTAAGAATTTAAGTAAGTTGTTAAAGGCCATGAACATAATAAGATTAAACAAGACTCATGAAGTCTAAACATAAAAAGCAATTTTATTTTTGTTTCCTACTGTTTCTTTAAATTGTCTCAGTGGAAATACTCCTTCCATTGTCTCACGAAAAAAAAGCTTGGAGAGAAATTAAATTTTTTTGGTCACTGGTAGATAGTAGAGAGTCTAGGTCAATTTGTTTCACAAACAATTTAATTTATTAATTATAAATGCTCACTCCTATATAATCATTATAGCTTCCAAATTGATCAGAGGCAAAGATCTTTTCACTTTTTCTAGGTGGAGCCCGTTACCTCTCTTTTGTTCACATCCTCCAATGAATAGCTATAGCTGTGAACCTTTTGGAGATGACAAAGAGCAAACTGAGAGGGGAAAGTTAAAGGTGTAGGAGAATTCCCATATTTCCCATGTATAAGACACACCCTTTTTCAAAATATTTGGGGTCTAAAAACTGGGTGTGTCTTATACAGTGGTTGTAGTTTTTTTTACTTGCATTTCCCAGTGTTTCAAGCTTTTTTTTGTGCTCATTGTTAAAGATAATGATTCATCATCAGACACAGATGCGAACAAGCTAATGGATGGGAGTTTTGACAATGATGAAGAGTTGTATAAATTTTATGATGAATAAAACTTGAGTTCAATAACTTTACGTAATTTTTTTTTCAAATTTTGGGCCCCAAAATCAAGGTGCATCTTACACATGGGAAATACAGTATTTTTTGACTGAATTGCTGTATATTGTCTCTCTGCTCTCTTGGCAAGGAGATGCTTAAAGTTTCTTGTGGTCTGGCACTTCCTTAGAGTCTTTGGAGATAATCTCTACCACTCCCACATGTTATTTTTGGTGATTCCTCACTTATAATGTTCTAAATATGGGCAAGCACACTCTATTCAGAAGATCACTTATCCTTTCTCAGAATTTAGGGATCCCATCATTAACTCATCATTAGCTGCCCCTACTCTACGTTGTGCAGGCTTATATTACCACACGAACAACTCTCCTACATATTGCATTCAGGCTGCTAGCTACTTCATCTTTATGTTATGATTTCCTAGACAGAAGCAAGAGGCTAATTTAGTGTCTTATAACTACTTGGAATACTTATCAAACTCTGAATGATCCTGTTGAAGACTGTCACACTAGGCTTAAGATAAAAGACAAGTACCTACTCCCACCTCTTTCCTGTGTGTGTGTGTGTGTGCGTGCGCACATGTGCGCGCATGCGTGTGTGTGTGCGTGTGCGTGTGTGTGTGTGTGTGTGAAAAGTGATGGGAGAGGGAGATATTAGCATCATATCAGCAGCTGCATCCAAAATTACCTACATACAGGTCCTTTATATACACCCCTTCCACTTCACCCAATCTACAAAATTATAACACTTTAATAATCTTAATATGGATGTGCTGTTCAAAGCTGTTAAGTTATTTTAGGCTGTCTTTGAAATATTTATACATGGTCAGTTACTTTTCTAAAGTGGAAATGTTAAGATGTGAAATTTAAATCAAACACATGTCTGTCTGTGGCCATGCTCTATTCTACTTTATACAGAAAATTAGGTTAAAAGATAGTCTGTTAATTGCTCAGTTTAAGATCGGAGGTTTTTTTTGAAATATAGGTATCATTTAACCAGTTAAAGAAGACAGAAAGAATTCCATTTTTTATCTTCTTTGGTCAAATTTAATTATACTTCCTTATTTTCGGTAGCATTATATTACTAGAAATAATACATTCTTCAAAGGGATCAATGACAGAAACTGCAAAAATGGAATCATCCAAACACAGGATTTAAGAAGTGTAAGTATTAGTGTATGTAGCTAGGTTTTTATAAAGGAAGGGAGCAAATGGAATCAGACATCAAGAAACCTAGTCAACTAGGAGGCTGAATTAGATTTTGGGCCTGCTTTACTAGGAAGTTGCAGCATTCATAGGCGCCCTAGAAGATCCCAACATTACCCCACCAAGGGAAATTAACACTTCTTCCTTTCCTTGTATTGCAAGAAAGGATCTTCTTGAGAAGCAACTGGCCATCTGGTACTGGTACTATATTAGCTATGGAGAGGAAAAACAGGAGAGATTTCTCTACTGGGTACACATACAGTAGAAGTCAGATGATGCAGCATAATATTTGAAAATGCACAATAGAAGTCAAGATGGTGCAAGGGAGGTGCCTCTATTTTGAGGCATGCACAGTAGGAACTAAAATGGTGACCATAATGACTGGAACCCAGGCTAGGAAAAAGATCATATTGTATAAGGGACACAGAACCCCAGAAGAACTAGGAAATGGATTGGTTAGGGGGAAGGACCTAAAACAAGCCTATAAAGAAATGGTAAGTTGATTGGTTAGTTTGTATAAATACCTAGTTCTTCTCAAGCCCAGATAATATCTATAATCAAACCTTAACAAAGGCAAGGCTCTTCTCTCTCTCTCTCTCTCTCTCTCTCGACTGGTAACACCTGTCTGCTCATTCATTTGTACATTCTTTCTCCACAGAAGCCAAGTGGCCCTAGCAGTTGCCTGGGACCCACTGTAGAGTGCTCAGGCTCCAAGCAAGGGCTTGGGCATAGTACCAGCCAGAGTATAGCCAGGAACACAGACTAAATTACCAAGATGAAGATAGGGACTGAATTGGACTAAATCAGTGGCACAGAATTTATGGACACTGGCTTTTCCTCTGGGCTTGATGGAAACAAGGCTGAGCTTCTCTCACAGTGTGATGGATAGAAGTGAGACATTGGGAACCTGGGTTCAGCCTTCCATTTTAATCCCAAGAAATCTTACCACAAAACCTCAATCTCCCAGACAGGAGTCTTCTAAAATGTTATTCTGACAACACTGTGAAAGGACTCTATTTCCATCAGCAACATAAGAACATCAAAAAACATAAGCCACAAAATTTTAAATTAAACAATAATACAGGAGAATTGACTGCATTCTTGAGAAGATACCATGTAGATAAATCAGCTGGGGCAGAAAAAACAAACAAAAATATATAATGATGCACTCAGGATAGATTTTTAAACTGCTCAGGGAAATATTTTTTCCATTCTTATATGATCTAATAAGACATATGCCAGAAGGCATTAAGAATAAGAATATAATGGTTTAAGAATTTTACTAGATCAGAAACCTTCCAATTTACAAAGACAGCCGGTGGAGGAATAGGTAAAAAAAAATAAAGAATATTGGGAAAAGGAAAAGAAAATGTGTGACATTTTTATATATTTATGCATAATTAAGAAGGCATAATGGCACCACATACATGTCAAACCTTTTTAAAAATTTATTGATTGATTTTAGAGAGAAAAGAAGGAGGGAGAGAGAGAAAAAGACAGAAACATTAATTATTTCTATATGTACCATGAAGGGATATTGAACCGGAAACTTTTGTATGTCAGACCATGCTCTAACCAACTGAGCTCTGGCCAGGGCAAACTAAAACTTTTGAAAGTTGGATTACATTTAGCCTAGGCCCTCCACTATAGTTTCCTCTGTCATATTTGTCATATCCTTTGTTATTCAGTGTCTGAAACTAAGCAAGTTAAAAAAGTTGCATTTGTGTTTCTATTATATTTTTGGAATCACTGTATTGAACATATATTCAAGCCATTTTTCAGATTCTCTTTTTCTTCATCATCTTTTTTTTTTAATTGAGAGATTTATATATAAGGCCTACAAATAGCTTGTATATTCAGAATCATATTAAAAATATTTTTTAGTAACTTCACATTTTTACATTTCAATTCTTTATTTTTACTGAGGTATAACAGATAAAATTATATTAGTTTTAGAATGTAATTATTTAATATTTGTAATTATTGCAGAAAGATCACCACAATAAATCTAATTAACATCTATCACCATACATAGTTATAAAATTTTGAACGTCTAAGATCTACTGTTAACAACTTCCAAAAATATTACACAGGATTATAAACTATCATCATCATGCTGTACATTATATCTCATGACTTATTTATTGTATAGCTGGAAGTTTGTACCTTTGACCCCTTTCATCCATTGTGCCCACCTCTATTCCTGCCTTTAGTAAGTAACAATCTGCTGTTCTCAGCATCAATGAGTAATTATTTCTTAGGATTTCATATATATGTGAAATCACACTATATTTGTCTTTCTCTGTCTTATTTATTTCACTTAGTATAATGCCCTTAAGCTCCATCTATGTTATCAGAAATGTGAAAATTCCTTTTTTTATGGCTGAATGATATTACATTGTACATGGATACCACATCATTTTTATCAGTTCTTAAACTGATGGACACCTAGGTTGCTTCCATATCTTGGCTATTGTAAATAATGCTACAATAAACATAGAGGTGCATATATCATTTTTAATTAGAATTTTTGTTTGTTTTCTTTAGATAAATACTCAGAAGTAAATTTCCTGGGTCTTATGTAATTCTAGCTTTAATTTTTTGAGGGCATTTTTAGGGCAGAGAAACTGTTTTGTATCTCCATATTGTATAGTGGCTGTATCAATTTTCAATCCCACCAACAGTGTGTGAGGGTTACCTTTTCTTCACATCCACACCCATACTTGTTTTTTGTTGTCTTTTTTTTTTTTCAGAGACAGAGAGAGAGAGTCAGAGAGAGGGATAAATAGGGACAGACAGACAGGAATGAAGAGAATGAGAAGCATCAATCATTAGTTTTTCGTTGTGACACCTTAGTTGTTCATTGATTGCTTTCTCATATGTGCCTTGACCATGGGGCTACAGCAGACTGAGTAACCCCTTGCTCAAGCCAGCGACCTTGGGTCCAAGCTTGTGAGCTTTGCCCAAACCAGATGATCCTGCGCTCAAGCAGGCGACCTCAGGGTCTCGAACCCGGGTCCTCTGCATCCCAATCCGACGCTCTATCCACTGCGCCACCACCTGGTCAGGCTTTTGTTGTCTTTTTGATGATAGCTATCTAATATGTGTGATGTAATATGACATTGTGGCTTTGATTTGCATTTCCTCGATTATTAGTAATGTTGAGCATCTTTTTGTGTATCTATTGGCCATCTGTATGTCTTCTTTAAAGAAAAGTCTATTTATGTCCATTCTTTGGTGCATCCATAAATTTAAATATTATTCAGGAAATAAAAAGGTAATAAGCTATGAAGCCACCAGAAGACACAAAGGAGCCTTTAATGCATTTTAATAACTGAAAGAAATCAGTATGAAAATGAAAAGGCTACAAACTGTATGAATCCAACTATATGGTATTCTGTAGATGGTGAAACTATAAAAACAGTAAAAATATCAGTGGTTGCCAGGCTTCTGGGGAAAGACAAGGAAGAATGTATAGGCAGAGAAAAGGGCATTTTTGGGGCAGAGAAGCTGTTTTGTATGATGCTATAATGGTGAAAACATAATATTAGGCATTTATGAAAACCCATGGAACTGTATAACATAAAGAATAAACCCTAAAGTAGACTACAGACTTTAGTTAATAATGAATCAATATTTTTTATCAGTTGTAACAAATATACCATATCAATACAATGTATTAATAAGAGAAAACTGTGGGCAGGGAGGAGTATATAGGAAATCTCTTTATTATCTGCTCAATTATTTGCAAACCTAAAACTCTCTAAAAACTACTCTATTAATTTGAAAAAAGATTTTAAAAAGTTAAAAATACTGTACCAGTAAACTATTAAAAGCCAATGTAAATGTTATAAAATATTAACATACTTGTTTTTCTACTTTACCTGCCCACACCTGCTTAGAAGCATTGATTGAAAATAAAAATTTTGTTGGGTAAGTATTAATAAAATTGTAGAATATTATATATATATATACAATGTACATATAAGCTGTCATCTGTTGTTTATATATGTTTTATATATGTTATATATATAAAATAACATGTGTGTGTATGTGTGTGTGTGTGTATTTGGGTTTTTTTGCAACAAGGCAACCATGAGAAAAAGGACAAAGACTGATACACACACACACATACACACAAAACCACACATACCACACACATACATATATAATCTAAATGACACTCTGTCTTAATAACAATTAAAAACATACAGGGTTACTTTCCCTACATTAAGTTGCTCTAGGCTGCTATTCGTTATATTTAGTATAGGAAAAATAACTCTATATGCTTTTGATGGCTATTAAGACAGAAAGTCATTTGGGATACTTTTTATCTATAAAAGAATATTCAGCCTCCAATCGGCTTAAAGTTTATGAAAAGCCTTTACCACACATAAGAAATGTTAATTTAGTATACCTATAAGTTTGACTTAGTGGAATATTAGTTAGGAATGCTTTTGTCTCTAATGATAGGAATATAAAAAATTAATAATTTCAACAAAATAAAGGTTTATTTTCTTCTCACTTTGGAAAGTCTAGGGTCTATAGCTTGATGGTTGTTAGACATTGCTCAGGATCTCAGTGGTATCATGGTTAAGGCTTCTATCAGTCTTTGTTCTTTCTCTCAGAGTTGCCTTGATGCAAAATGACTCCTTGATGACTTTAGCAGTCAATAAGAACAGGTCAGAAGAAAAGGGTACATTTCATGTCAATATGTCTCCCTTTTAACTAGTTTTTCTGGATGCTTCTCCCACCAATCCTTCAATGTCCATCTCCCTTGTTACAACAATGTAACATTGACTTGTATTTGCAAGGAATGCTAGAGAATTCTCTTTTTTTAGTTCATACCATCTATGACGCCAACAAAATGAAGAGGAAGTGAAGAGCATATACTGTGAATGCAACTAGAAGTATCCAGCACAAAATGCTCATCTCTCTGCTCTGCCACCCTCAGTGTCTCAGCTTTGCCACTGACTTGACTCCATATTAGCAAATTCACGTAACAGTTCCAAAAGTTAATCACATCCAGACTAGAGAAAAACCAGAGTCTGAAAGAACTGTTTACTTTAATCGCATTTTCTCTCACAGCCGGGAATAATTTCCCAAGTGCCCCTACCCTCACCACACTTTTATTTATTAATGGAAGGGCCAGAAACACACTCTTAAACTAAGCTCTTCCAGGGAGTATGATTGCTTTAGCAGGGTTAAGATTCACAAAATCTATATTCTGGCATCAAAGAATTAAGGAACATTTTTAAGAGAGGTATTCAGAAACCTTTGGTTGAGTGTAACTGCGCCATGCAATAAATACTATTCTAAATATCGGTCCTGAATGGATCAAACAAAATGACTTTTTTTTTTATAAGTACAGTAGTTTCTTCATTTAGAAATTTTACTTCTGTGAAACTCCTCATTCCCTGATCTAAAACAAACCAGTTATTCCTGTATACTAGTTGTTAAAAAATCTTTTCATATTTTCACACAAGGTTCCTATTTGGGGAAATGGCAAGTGGGACATTAGGTACTGTCTCCCCATGAGAATCATCTTCAGAATGAAGCACTATTGCTCATGTTGAATGGTTGCCTTTGCTATTATAGATTGTGCTTTTTACTCTGAACTTCCAGGTTAGAATAATAAAGATGATAGTTGGTTTGTGTCATAATATAAAAAAATGATCTTATATATCACTGATTGAAAATTTACTAATCACGTTACATACATGTTTGCCTTTAGTATATATTATAAGCATATGAGATGTGTCATACACTTTTTACTGTCTCAGAAATTTGTGCCAAGATTATTCAGCTAGGAAATAGTCAAGTCCAAAAGTTGAATCCAGTCTGAACTCCATATGATTTTGTGCCCTTACACGTTTGATATATTCCCTGCTTCCTTTATAACAGGCCATTTCTGATGCTCAGCAAAGGAGTTAGTGTGTACTAAATTAATTCAAGGATCCAAGTTCCTGTTTAGAGATATTACTTTGTACAAAACATCAAATGTTAAGTTTTGATTGATAGCAATTATGTAAGCTTCCTTTGTTTCTTCTTATTTGTTCTTTCCTCTCTTTTGCTGATGCGCTAAAAATAAAAATTCTTTGAAGGTCAATTGTGGAGGAAATAACTTAGGCCCACCAATGTTGCATTGCTTTGATAAATTGCCTCCAATAATGTGTACTTGGAGAGACATATCAAGGAAAATAACTTTCTAGTGCAGAAGCAGATGTAGGGTAGAATAAGAATATCAAAGGCTCAGCTGTTTCAGAGAGTGGCTAAGGAAGTTCTCACCCACCAAATTGCAGCATTGAGTGCTGGTCTCATTTCAAAGCCATGAAAAATCTTGCCTAAAAATAGGCAAGAACTGAGAATCTAGGAGAAGATCCTGGTTAGAAGTTAGATGCTGCATTCTAACAAAAGATTTCAGGGATGAACAGAAACCAAAACAAAACAATCAGAAACATAAACCAAATAGCTAGAAAATTAGAAATAATAAAGAGTAACAGCAACAAAGCAGAGGTGTTACTAAGTCATTCATAAAAAGACATTCCCTCATTAGCAGATACTTCTAGCCTTCATTTTAAGGTTTGGAGTAGTCTTGGGGAGTGAATGGTTTAGCTCCACCAGCATATCTGATGATAGATGGGTGAAAGGTCCGGGACCGGCAGGAGTCGCATCAAGCACACAGAGGCCAAAGTGTGGAAAAGAGAATTTATTGCAAACACCTGGGTGTAGGTGGTCTGCTGAGTCTGATAAGAGAATCAGCTCCAAGCAGGGGTGAGAGGTAGAATTAAGGTGGGTTGAGGCCCTGGGTGCAGAAGAAAATATTTGGCTCCTTAAAAAAAAAAAAAAAAGAAAAAAAAGAAAAAAGAAAAAAGAGGCAAGGAAAATAAAAATACATGTTAACCATATTTTTAAATAAATAAAAAATACTATGTACTATTAATGTTAGAATTGCACATATGCATATGAAACCAAACTTGGTGTCATTAGAACAAAATGTGAGTGGGGTTTTGCAGGGCCCTTCAGAAGTCAGGGCCCGGGGTGCGCCTGCTGTTAAATCCGCCTCTGGGTGGAGGGTTAGTTTTATACTCTGCTGCCTCCTTCTGGCAATTTCTGTTGATGCTGGTTACCAGGCCTCTGGCTTGGGCTTGTGGTATTTTTGTTTTGGTTCCTGCCTCCATTGGTAATGGGCTTCTTCTGCTGTTTCACCTCCTGCCTCTGTTGATAACTGGCTCCTGTGGTAACGGGTGCCTGTTTGGTCACTTGAAGGTTAAGTACAGTTCATCATGTACTGACTCTGGAAGGGTTGGAAGGGGGCAGTTTTGAGCCATGAGGATAAATTTTGCCCTAACAATGGGATTTAGGACAACATGGAGATGGACAGATTTCAGATTTTTATTCACTAATAAGCTTATATACTTCTCAAATTCCACTAATAACTAATAATTAAAGGTTTTCAGTTTCAGTCATAATTAGACTAACAGAGAATATATAGTTTTTAGTTATGAAGACCTAATCAAACAATGTATTAAAGAATGGCATTATTTTTTCCACCTTGGGATTTGGTCTAGTAATGAATGTTAAGGCTTACTATGAACCTGGCACAAAGGAAAAACAGCACAGTTGTTCCTGTTTTTATTATGATATCATCATTATTATTGTTATTTAGTAGGGAATAAATATGGTATTTTTTATTCAAATAAATTTTTCAGACCAAAAACTAATGGCAAATAATAAATTCTTAAAAATATGTAGAATATACATGGAACAAAATATGTAAAATGACAAAATTAATTTTAAAGTTTCTTCAGTGTCATAATGTTTCACATTAAAAATAATTAAAATAGAGTAAATATGATTATTTATAGTATATTATAGATATGCAAAATTTAGGTAAAAAAATATTAAAGAAATTCTAGTAAAATACTAATGATAGTTATTTCTAGATTGTCTGGAATAGTAATAGTATTTGTTTTCTTATTGTGTAATTTTTCTAAACTTTCTATAATCAACTGGTGTTTATAATAATAATTTTAAGTTTTTAAATAATATAAGAGTAATCATAAGTATCATTTTAAGTATTTCAAACTAAATGAGCAAAAAATTGTCCTTGAGCTAAGCCTTCTTTCTTAGTAAATGTCAAGATATTTTAATATTAGTAAATGTTCCTTAAGTGGAATTTGTATTTTTCAAATGTCTTATTTAACTCTAAAAATAAAATATCTCTCATTTTCTAAATTCTCAAACTATAATTACTATGATCAGATCCTGAGCATTGAAAAGCTATTAAAGTTCTGGTATAACTTCTGTCCTATCACACTTAAGTAGATCTCCCATTATTTTTGAGGTATAATCTACCTTGTCTACAGAACTAGTCAGATACTTACATAAAATGCTTCCATGTATTAATGTACTTAAAGTTATATTTATACAAAAAGACTTTGCTTCATGACCAACTATGCACTTTTTAACCTGTTTATCATTATGTATAATTTTTATGGCTTATGTTATGTTCTTCTCCTTATATTTTCAAAATTCTTATGATTTCAAAGTATTTACTATGCTTAATTGGAAATATTTATGTGCCTAATATAGGAGCACCTAAAAAAATAAAGCAGATTTTTTTTTCATTTTTCCAAAGCTAGAAACAGGAAGGCAGTCAGACAGACTCCTGCATGCGCCCGACCGGGATCCACCCAGCATGCCCACCAGGGGCTGATGCTTTGCCCCTTCTGGGGCATCGCTCTTTTGCATCCAGAGCCATCCTAGCACCTGAGGCAGAGGCCACAGAGCCATCCTCAGCGCCCGGCCATCTTTGCTCCAATGGAGCCTCGGCTGCGGGAGGGGAAGAAAGAGACAGAGAGGAAGGAGAGAGAGAGGGATGGAGAAGCAGATGGGTGCTTCTCCTGTGTGCCCTGACCAGGAATTGAACCTGGGACTACTGCACACCAGGCTGACGCTCTACCACTGAGCCAACAGGCCAGGGCCAATAAAGCAGATTTTAATGAACATAAAGGGTGAGATCAACAGCAATACAATAATTGTAGGGGATTTTTAACACCACACTATATTAATGGATAGATCCTTCAAACAAAAAAAATTAACAGAGAAACAGCAGCCTTAAATGACACACCAAACGAACTGCATTTAATTGATAGCTTTAGAACCTTTTACCCCAAAGCAGCAGAATATACATTTTTTCAAGTTCGTATGATATATTTAAGGAGATTGAAATCATATCAAGCATCTTCTCTGGTCACAATGGCATAAAACTAGAAATCAACCATAATAGAAAAACTGAAAAACATTCAAACACTTGAAGGCTAAATAGCATGTTATTAAATAATGAATGGGTTAACAAGATCAAGGAAGAAATAAAAAATTTTCTTGAAACAAATGAAAATGAACATACAACAACTCAATATTTATGGGACACAGCAAAATCAGTCCTAAGAGGGAAGTTCATAGCATTACAGGCATACTCTAAGAAGTAAAAGAAAGCTCAAATATACAACTTAACCTTGCATCTAAAAGAACTAGAAAAAGAATAACAAATAAAGCCTAGAGTAAGTGGAAGGGAGAAATAATAAATATCAGAGCAGAAATAAATGACAAAGAGTTTTAAAAAGTTATGCAAAAGATCAATGAAGTCAAGAGTTGGTTTTTTGAAAAGGAAGCAAACTAACTAACATTTAACTAGACTCATCAAGAAAATAAAGAAGAGGACCCAAATAAATGAAATTAAAAATGAAAGTGGAGAAATGACTACTGACAACACAGAGATACAAAGGATTATAAGAAAGTATATACTATGAAGATCTGAATGCCAAAAAATTGGACAACCTGAGATGACGTCAGAGTAATGGTGGGGTAGGAAGTGATACCGATAAATCTCCCCCAAAACTCAACAAGATCTTCAACCAGAAACAGAAAAACCTATACTTGGAGCTTCCAGATTCTTCGCAATACACCCAAAGGTATGATTGAGTGAAAAATTGGCTAAATATATAACCAAACCCCGAAGGAAATAGGGAGTAAGAAATGCTCCGCCTTCCTCACTAACCTAAACAGGGCGGCTTTCTCTGGTAACTGTGAATATAGAAACTGAGGCGGGCAAAGGGGGTGAATAGATCCAGGCCGCCGCAGCACAAACGGCCGAACCAGGCTGTGGCACACAGATCCAAGCCGAGGAAAATCTGATCCTGTGGCAACCCGGGCAATACAAGCTAACACTCGCGCCAAACCCAAACAAAGAAAGACGAGCGGAGCGGCCATTTTACCCGGTCTCCTGGTCGGTGCGCAGTTAGTGGGAGAGAGATTTCTTCCTAAGCCCCGGAAGTGGGTGCCCATGTTGCCCCACGGAGAGGCAGGGTCAGAGGCCTTTCTGTGGGCTGAGGGCAGAGTCTCTGGGCAGCCCCAGCGCCCTGGGAAAGCCACGCACGGGAGGGAGTGAGAACTAATTCCAACGGTGGAGATTTTTGGTGCTGTAGGGTGTTTCACTCAGAGGGAACCGCAGCCGGCCTCATATCCTGGTTTGCGCGCGCAGATAAGGAGTGAGCGATTCCTCCGAGTGCCTCGGCAGTGCGCGCCCGTGTTATCGCAGAGAGGGGCAGAGTCAGGGGCCTTTGTGTGGGCCAAAGCGGAATCTCGGGCCGCCCCAGCGCCTTGCAAAAGCCGCACACGGGGACGGAGCGAGACTCAATTCCAACGCTGCAACTTTTCCCTGCGGTTGGGGGTTTCACTCAGAGCGTGAGACTGCTGGCCGGATATCCTGGTTGCAGACAGTGAGTGAGAGTTTCCTCCAAGCGCCCCGGAAGTGGATGCCCGCTTGTGTTACCGGACAGAGTGGCAGAGCCAGAGGTCTTTGAGTGGGCGGAAAGCCCGCCTGATTATGCTAGCAGCTCTGAGCCTTACCCAGAGCCCTGTGCTGAGTGGAAATAGAGTGGGGAGTTGCCAGCTCTTTGAGCCTCTTACTATCCAGGCAGAGGCAGCAGCAACCCCATAGCTGGATTATCAGGCTACTAATTGAGGAAGGAAAGACTAGGAGAAAGGCTCCAGGAACACGGACTCTCTCACTGTCGGAGCCTATAAATGCTAATGAGCCTCGACTCCCAACGAGACTAAAGCACAATACATGACATTGCCATAGAGACTTATCAACTGCAAACCTCTACCTGAGCGTGCCAAAGGGGCAGAACCCGGGGTACAGAGTCACCGACCAGGAAGAGGGAGAGAAAAGAAAAAGCAAGAAGATAACCTCTCAAAATCAAGAATAATCTGCAGACTTTATAACCTATCCCATTTTATTATATTTGTTCGTTTGTTTCTCTTATCTTCATTCTTGAGACTTTTTTTTCCTCCTCCAATTTGGCCGATTAACCCTCTACCGGTCTTACTCTCTCCTCTCCTTGAACTACACTACCCATAAGTGTTACATCTCCCATTATCATTTCTCTTCTCTTCCTTTCTCTCTATGAGGGTTGCACTCCAAAACCCTTAACTCTCTCTCTCTCTCTCCATTCTTTTTTCTTCTTTTAGTGGTTCCCTCTTTTTTTCTCTCTCTCTCTTTCTTTTCTCCCTCTATATTAGTTTCTTCCTTTCTCCTTTACATCTCCTCTCATTCAAACCTCAATAACAAACAAATTATCTTATCTGGGACTCAAACCTATGTTTGTGGCATTTTGGGGGTTTTTTACTTCACCTTTTTAACTCACTAGCAGTGCTCCCATCCCTGGCTCTCCATATTATCTAGTTCTTGTTCCACTAAATACAATAGTAAGTTTTTAATTTGTCCCCCCATTTTTCCGTTTTCCTCTTATTCCTCTCATCATAACTCTTAGAAAACCAACACCTAAAAGCAAATCATTTTATTCTTGACCCAAATTTTTTCCTTATTTGCTTTTTGTGGGTCCATACGCTCTTTTTTTTTATTTTTTATTTTTTTTCCTTTTTTTTTTTCTTTCTCTCTTTTTTGCCCCTTTATTACTTTTCCCCAATTCAGGCCCTCCATCACAGGCATTGTTTGTTATAACTCACAGTCCACCACAAGATTTTCTCAAGAAAGAGGGGAAAGGAGAGGAGAGGAAAAAAGGAGGGGGGAATAATTTCCTTTTTTTTTAAATTTTTATTTTATTTTATTTCTCTTTATTTCATTATTAATTTTTTTAAAAAAAAACAACTCTTTTTGATTTGTTATTTTTTTATTTTTTTTAACTTTTTATTCTTTATTAAATCTCATTAATACTATCAACAAAACCACCCTCAGATGCCATTAAGGAAGAGAAAATCGAATATCATGGATACAAAAGAAAGAGAGGTAACACAGCTAGATGAGGAAAAATCTATGGAGAAAAAATTTAATATATTGGAAACCTTGGAGCTAAATGACAGAGAATTCAAGATAGAAATCATAAAAATCCTCCGAGATATACAAGAAAACACAGAAAGGCAATATAGGGAGCTCAGAAAACAACTCCATGAACACAAAGAATATATGTCCAAGGAAATTGAAACTATAAAAACAAATCAAACAGAGATGAAAAACTCAATTCACGAGCTGAAAAACGAAGTAACAAGCTTAGCTAATAGAACAGGTCAGATAGAAGAGAGGATTAGTGAAATAGAAGACAAGCAACTTGAGGCACAACAGAGAGAAGAAGAAAGAGACTCAAAAATTAAAAAAAATGAGATAGCCCTACAAGAATTATCTGACTCCATCAAAAAGAATAACATAAGAATAATAGGTATATCTGAGGGAGAAGAGAGAGAAAATGGAATGGAGAACATACTTAAACAAATAATTGATGAGAACTTCCCAAGCCTGTGGAAAGAACTAAAGCCTCAAGTTCAAGAAGCAAAAAGAACTCCAAGTTTTCTTAACCCCAACAAACCTACTCCAAGGCATATCATAATGAAATTGACACAAACCAACAGCAAAGAAAAAATTCTCAAGGCAGCCAGGGAAAAGAAGAATACAACATATAAAGGAAGGCCCATTAGATTATCATCAGATTTCTCAGCAGAAACTCTACAAGCTAGAAGAGAGTGGACCCCAATATTTAAAGTCCTGAAAGAGAGGAACTTTCAGCCACGAATACTATACCCATCAAAGCTATCCTTCAAATACGAAGGAGAAATAAAAACATTCACAGATACAGAAAAGATGAGGGAATTTATCATGAGAAAACTCCCACTCCAGGAATTACTAAAGGGGGTTCTCCAATCAGATACAAAGAACAAAAAAAAACAGAGCCACAAGTAAAAGCTCCAAGAAGAACACAATAAAACCAAATTTAAACTGTGACAACAACAAAAAGAAAGAGGGGAAGAAGACGGAGATTAACAGTAGCAAAGAACGATGGAGTGCAAAAGTACTCACAAAATAGTTCGCTACAATGAACAGGGTAGGGACCCTTTTCATTACTCAAAGGTAACCACCATTGAAAAAACCACCACAGAAGCACATGAGATAAAAAAGATAGCAACAGAGGAAATATGTATGGAATACAACCAAATAAAAACAAAAGACAGAAAAACGAAAGAGAAGGATCAAACAAGAAACAAAACTAACAGAAAGCAAGATATAAAATGGCAATAGGGAACTCACAAGTATCAATAATTACACTAAATGTAAACGGATTAAACTCACCAATAAAAAGGCACAGAGTAGCAGAATGGATTAAAAAGGAAAATCCAACTGTATGCTGCCTACAGGAAACTCATCTAAGTAACAAGGATAAAAACAAATTCAAAGTGAAAGGCTGGAAAACAATACTCCAAGCAAATAACATCCAAAAAAAAGCAGGTGTAGCAATACTCATATCGGATAATGCTGACTACAAGACAGGAAAAGTACTCAGAGACAAAAATGGCCATTTCATAATGGCTAAGGGGACACTGAATCAAGAAGACATAACAATTCTTAATATATATGCACCAAACCAAGGAGCACCAAAATATATAAGACAGCTACTTATTGATCTTAAAACAAAAACTGACAAAAATACAATCATACTTGGAGACCTCAATACACCGCTGACGGCTCTAGATCGGTCATCCAAACAGAGAATCAACAAAGACATAGTGGCCTTAAACAAAACACTAGAGCACCTGGATATGATAGACATCTACAGGACATTTCATCCCAAAGTGACTGAGTATACATTTTTCTCCAGTGTACATGGATCATTCTCAAGAATTGACCATATGTTGGGCCACAAAAACAACATCAGCAAATTCAGAAAAATTGAAGTTGTACCAAGCATATTTTCTGATCATAAAGCCTTGAAACTAGAATTCAACTGCAAAAAAGAGGAAAAAAATCCCACAAAAAAGTGGAAACTAAACAACATACTTTTAAAAAATGAATGGGTCAAAGAAGAAATAAGTGCAGAGATCAAAAGATATATACAGACTAATGAAAATGACAATACGACATATCAGAATCTATGGGATGCAGCAAAAGCAGTGATAAGAGGGAAGTTGATATCGCTTCAGGCATATATGAACAAACAAGAGAGAGCCCAAGTGAACCTCTTAACTTCCCACCTTAAGGAACTAGAAAAAGAAGAACAAAGACAACCCAAAACCAGCCGAAGAAAGGAGATAATAAAAATCAGAGCAGAAATAAATGAATTAGAGAACAGAAAAACTATAGAAAAAATTAATAGAACAAGGAGCTGGTTCTTTGAAAAGATCAACAAAATTGACAAACCCTTGGCAAGACTTACCAAGGAAAAAAAAAAGAGAAAGAACTCATATAAACAAAATCCAAAATGAAAGAGGAGAAATCACCACGGACACCGTAGCTATACAAAGAATTATTGTAGAATACTATGAAAAACTTTATGCCACTAAATTCAACAATCTAGAAGAAATGGATAAATTCCTAGAAAAATACAACCTTCCTAGACTGAGTCAAGAAGAAGCAGAAAGCCTAAACAGACCTATCAGTAGAGAAGAAATAGAAAAAACCATTAAAAACCTCCCCAAAAATAAAAGTCCAGGCCCTGACGGCTATACCAGCGAATTTTATCAAACATTCAAAGAAGACTTGGTTCCTATTCTACTCAAAGTCTTCCAAAAAATTGAAGAAGAAGCAATACTTCCAAACACATTTAATGAGGCCAACATAACCCTCATACCAAAACCAGGCAAGGATGGCACAAAAAAAGAAAACTACAGACCAATATCTCTAATGAATACAGATGCTAAAATACTAAACAAAATACTAGCAAATCGAATACAACAACATATTAAAAAAATAATACATCATGATCAAGTGGGATTCATCCCAGAATCTGAAGGATGGTTCAACATACGTAAAACGGTTAATGTAATACACCATATCAACAAATCAAAGAACAAAAACCACATGATCTTATCAATAGACGCAGAAAAGATAAAATACAACACAATTTTATGTTTAAGACTCTCAACAAAATGGGTATAGAAGGAAAATATCTCAACATGATAAAGGCCATATATGATAAACCATCAGCTAACATCATATTAAATGGCACTAAACTGAAGGCTTTCCCCCTTAAATCAGGAACAAGACAGGGTTGTCCACTCTCTCCACTCTTATTTAATGTGGTACTAGAGGTTCTAGCCAGAGCAATCAGACAAGACAAAGAAATAAAAGGCATCCATATCGGAAAAGAAGAAGTAAAGTTATCACTTTTTGCAGATGATATGATCCTATACATCGAAAACCCCAAAGAATCCACAAAAAGACTACTAGAAACAATAAGCCAATACAGTAAGGTTGCAGGATACAAAATTAACATACAGAAGTCAATAGCCTTTCTATATGCCGACAATGAAACAACTGAGAAGGAACTCAAAAGAATAATCCCCTTCACAATTGCAACAAAAAAAATAAAATACTTAGGAAGAAACATAACAAAGAATGGAAAGGACTTATATAATGAAAACTATAAACCATTGTTAAGGGAAATCGAAAAAGATATAATGTGATGGAAGAATATACCTTGTTCTTGGCTAGGAAGAATAAATATAATCAAGATGGCTATATTACCCAAAGCAATATACAAATTTAATGCAATTCCCATCAAAATTCCAATGACATTTTTTAAAGAAATAGAGCAAAAAATCATCAGATTTATATGGAACTATAAAAAACCCAGAATAGCCAAAGCAATCCTAAAGAAAAAGAATGAAGCTGGGGGCATAACAATACCTGACTTCAAACTCTATTATAGGGCCACGACAATCAAAACAGCATGGTATTGGCAGAAAAATAGACACTCAGACCAATGGAACAGAATAGAAAGTCCAGAAATAAAACCACATATATATAGTCAAATAATTTTTGATAAAGGGGCCAACAACACACAATGGAGAAAAGAAAGCCTCTTCAATAAATGGTGCTGGGAAAACTGGAAAGCCACATGTAAAAGAATGAAACTGGACTACAGTCTCTCCCCCTGTACAAAAATTAATTCAAAATGGATCAAAGATCTAAACATAAGACCTGAAACAATTAAGTACATAGAAGAAGACATAGGTACTCAACTCATGGACCTGGGTTTTAAAGAGCATTTTATGAATTTGACTCCAATGGCAAGAGAAGTGAAGGCAAAAATTAATGAATGGGACTACATCAGACTAAGAAGTTTTTGCTCAGCAAGGGAAACTGATAACAAAATAAACAGAAAGCCAACTAAATGGGAAATGATATTTTCAAACAACAGCTCAGATAAGGGCCTAATATCCAAAATATACAAAGAACTCATAAAACTCAACAACAAACAAACAAATAATCCAATAAATAAATGGGAAGAGGATATGAATAGACACTTCTCCCAGGAAGAAATACAAATGGCCAACAGATATATGAAAAGATGCTCATCTTCTTTAGCTATTAGAGAAATGCAAATCAAAACGGCAATGAGATACCACCTCACACCTGTTCTATTAGCTGTTATTAGCAAGTCAGGTAATAGCAAATGTTGGAGAGGCTGTGGAGAAAAGGGAACCCTCATACACTGTTGGTGGGAATGTAAAGTAGTACAACCATTATGGAAGAAAGTATGGTGGTTCCTCAAAAAACTGAAAATAGAACTACCTTATGACCCAGCAATCCCTCTACTGGGTATATATCCCCAAAACTCAGAAACATTGATACGTAAAGACACATGCAGCCCCATGTTTATTGCAGCATTGTTCACAGTGGCCAGGACATGGAAACGACCAAAAAGCCCATCAATAGATGACTGGATAAAGAAGATGTGGCACATATACACTATGGAATACTACTCAGCCATAAGAAATGATGACATCGGAACATTTACAGCAAAATGGTGGGATCTTGATAACATGATACGAAGCGAAATAAGTAAATCAGAAAAAAACAGGAATTGTATTATTCCATACATAGGTGAGACATAATAGTGAACCTAAGAGACATTGATAAGAGTGTGGTGGTTACGGGGGGGAGGGGGGAATGGGAGAGGGATAGGGGGAGGGGGAGGGGCACAAAGAAAACAAGATAGAAGGTGACAGAGGACAATCTGACTTTGGGTGGTGGGTATGCAACATAGTTGAACGACAAGATAACCTGGACTTGTTATCTTTGAATATATGTATCCTGATTTATTGATGTCACCCCATTAAAAAAATAAAATTATAAAATATATAAAAAAAAAATTGGACAACCTAGGTGAAATGGATAAACTTCTAGAAACATACAATCACCCAAAATTCAACATGGAAAACCCAGAAAACCTAAACAAACTGATTACAACAAATAAAATTAAAAGTTATCAAAAATCTCCCAGTAAACGAAAGTCCTGGACCAGATGGCTTCACAGGCAAATTTTACCAAACATTCAAAGAAGAACTTACACCTATCGTTCTCAAGCTATTCTAAAAAAAATCAAGAGAAGAGAAGACTTCAAAACTCCTTTTATGAGGCAAGCATTATCCTCATTCCAAAATCTGGTAAAAAAAAAAACACCAAAAACTACAAAGAAAGAAAACTATAGGAAAGTATCCCTGATGAACATAAATGCTAAAATCTTCAACAAAATATTAGCAAACCATATCCAGAAATACGTTTAAAAAATCATACATCATGACCAAGTGGGATTTATTCCAAGGAGGCAAAGCTAGTATAATATTCACAAATCAATAAATATGATTCATCACATAAACAAAGGAAAGATACAAATCACATGATTATATCAATAGATGCAGAAAAAGCATTTGATAAAATCCAGCACCCATTTATGATCAAAACTCTCAGCAAAGTGGAAATACAGGGAACATATCTCAACACAGTAAAGGTCATCTATGACAAACGAACAGTCAAGACTATACTCAATGGGCAAAAATGAAAAGCTATCCCCTTATGATCAGGAGCAAGGCAGAGGTATTCACCACTCTTATTCAACATAGTTCTGGAAATCCTAGCCACAGCAATCAGACAAGAAGAAGAAATAAAAGGCAGCCAAATTTGAAAAGAAGAAGTAAAACTATAATTATTTGCTGATGACATGATATTGTATATAAAAAGCAATAAAGTCTCAGTCAAGACACTACCATACATGATACATAAATTCGGCAAGGTGACAGGATATAAAATTAATATTCAGAAATCAGTGGCATTTTTATACACCAACAGTAAACAGTCTGAAAGAGTAATTAAGGAAACAATTCCCTGCACTATTGCAAAAAAGAGAAAAAGTACTTAGGAATACTTTTAACCATGGAGGTAAAAGACTTGTACTTGGAAAATTATAAAACATTGATAAAAGAAATCAAGGAAGATACAAATGGAAGCATATACCATGTTCATGAATAGAAAGAATACACATCATTAAAATGTCTATATTACCCAAAGCAATTATAAACTCAATACAATTCCTATAAAAATACCAATGACATACTTCAAAGATATAGAACAATTATTCCAAAAATTTATACGGAACCAAAAACAAATCTGAATAGCCTCAGCAATCTTGAAAATGAAGAATAAAGTGGGAGGTATCACACTTCCTGATATCAAGTACTACAAGGCCATTGTAATCAGAACAGCTTGGTACTGGCATAAGAACAAGTATACAGATCAATGGAAGAGAACAAAGAACCCAGAAATAAACCCATGCTTTTATGGTCAATTGGTATTTGACAAAGGAGGTAAGAACATACAATGAAGTAAAGACAGTCTCTTTAATAAATGGTGTTGGAAAATTGGACAGGAAATTGCAAAAAAAAAAAAAAAAGAAACTAGACCACCAACTTACACCATTCACAAAAATAAACTCAAAATGGATAAAAGACTTAAATGTAAGTTGCAAAACTATAAACATCTTGGAAGAAAACGGGCAGTAAACTCTGATATCTCTCATAGCAATGTTTGCTGATATATTTCCATGGGCAAGTGAAATAAAGGACAAAGTAAATAAATGGGACTATATCAAACTAAAAATCTTTTGCACAGCAAAAGACACCATTAACAAAATTAAAGGACAACTCACACAATGCGAGAACATATTCACCAATTCGTCTGATAAGAGGTTAATAATCAAAATTTATAAAGAACTTCCAAAACTCAACACTAGGAAAGTAAATAATCCAATTAAAAATGGGCAAAAGAACTGAATAGACACTTCTCTAAAGAGGACATACAGATGGCCTATAGGCATATGAAAAAATGTTTAATATACTAATCATTAGAAAAACGCAACTTAAAACCACAATGAGGTATGACCTCACACATGTCAGAATGGCACTCATTAATGAATCAACACATAATAAGTACTGGCAGGATGTAGAGAAAAGGGAACCCTCCTGCACTGCTGGTGGGAATGTAGACTTGTGCAGCCATTGTGGAAAACAGTCACATTTCCTCAAAAAATTAAGAATGGAACTGCCATTTGACCCAGCTTTTCCACTTTTAAGAATATAACCTAATAATACCAAATCACTGATTCAAAAGAAGATATACACTTCCATGTTTATTGCAGCATTGTTTACAATAGCCAAGGTCTGAAAACAGACTAAGTATCAATCAGTGGGCAACTGAATTAAAAGCTATGGTACATATACACAATGGAACACTATGTGGCCATGAAAAAGAAGGAAATCTTACCTTTTGCAATGGCATGGATAGACCTGGAGATTATTATGCTAAGTGAAATAAACCAGGCAGAGAAAGACAAATATTATATAATCTCACTTATATGTAAAATCTAATGAACAAAGTGAACTGAGGAATGGAATAGAGGCAGAGACAGGGTCACAGGGAACAGAGGGACAGCTGTCAGAGGGAAGAAGGATGGGGGATGGGATCAGAGAAGGTGAAAGGATTAGTAAAATTTTATATACATAACACATAGATCCAGATGACAGGACAGCAAATCCCAGAGGGAATGGGGGAGGGAGTTAGGGGAAAGGGGGCAAAGAGTTTGTAATGAATGGGTGACACAGTGGTTGGGGTGAGAGTGTTATATTGAGTGGGACACTTAAATCCATGTTAACACAATAAATTAAAATTAATTATAATTAAAAATAAATTATAAAACAGTAATTACTATGTTTAAATGAATGTACACAGCAAATTATACTGGGCCATATCTCTGTAAGTAGCTTGACTCTCCAGACTCAAGTGCTTTAATTCCTCCTCTTAGAGGGATATCAATATTATTAGTCATTATTTATTAATTTATTAAATAATTACCTAGACTGTATAAGCACTGGTAGGTTCTATAAAAGCTACAAAGATAAATAAAATGCAGGAGCAGATTTTCAAAAGTACATAATCCAGCAGAAATACACATTAACTCAAATATGAGATAAACTGATGAGAGCTATAATATAAGAACCAATGATTTTTATTGCAAATATAGAAGAGATTCAGAGTGGATACATGCAGACTTCTTTATAGACAAGATGACTCACTGAAAGAGAGAGATTCCTCATACCTTAATAAAAATTTAAAAAATGAAGGTGATTATGACACAGTGGGTCTGGGACTTATACCAGAGAACAGACTGTGTACAGACAAGTTAATTTTGCTGTTTATCAACCTGCATCCTAATCCTCACAATCTGTTTAGCAAAAAATGGTTCTATTACCATGAAAGAGGATAAAGCCATCTCCAATGCTGGAAACCAACAAAGATCACCCTCTGTTATCTGGGGAGAGTAGCTTCAGCTTTATGTATGAAGCATGCAAGTTTACTCATTAGGTTGACAGCTCCATTTGTCATGCTATATTGGCAATATTACATTGACCTAATTACAGTCATTTATAACTACATTGTTCACGATGTCATCATGACTTCAGTTTTCTAAAAGTTAAAGGAGACAATATTAAGTAATCAATATTACATTTAAGGAACAATATCTAATTAAATTACCCTTGCTGAATAGAAAATGCTTTTGTACTGATTAGATCATTTTTAAAGTCAGATTCCTCAGTTAATCATTATACTAACACTGAGCAGAGACATGAGGTTGATGATTCTTTTGCCATGTTTTTGGACTTGATTGGGAAATGATGCATTCTCAGGTGCTCATTTTATTTTCTTTTATTCTGTTTCACACATAGCTCTAGTAAGGTATATGTCCATAAGAGTTGTGCTCATTTTTCCAAACATTGCTATAATCAGTTAATATAATCTGGCCAGAGCCAGCTAAGTGAAAGTTCAAGAAAAAAAAGAAAAAATCGTTTTTAGAAAATAGCTGACTCCAGGAAATCTAAGGTTAAAGGAAATGCATTTATTCTGAAAAGCATCTATTAATCAGGACTCTGTCTGTTTGATTTAAAGCTCTTTCAGTAAAAAGCAACAGAAATCCATTTACACCAGCTTATGTATAAAAAGGAATTCATTATAAGGACAAGGAAGTGTGTCCCTGGGCTCCATGGAAAAGTCACACTAGGACTGATACTAGGAAACTGGAAAATCAGACACCAAGGCAGATATTCTCAATATGAGTGTCTCTCTGTATCACTTCCTAATTATCTCTTAGTTTTACCTCTTTTATGCAGAATTTGGTCTCTTTCTGTGCATGGGATTTGGTATGCACATGATGAAAGTTGACCATACTCCAGTGACAGTGTTTGCTATAATTTTTTCTTTCAAGTTCAAGTATTATTTGATACTGACATGCGTGACTTAATCCCAAATGTCTGGAAGAAATATCTTAATTGACATAGTGTAAATTAGGTATCCATCCCACATGCTTTCAGATATGGCCAGCTATGCTCACATAATGTAAGCACAGGTGCATTTGTGGGGAGTTTCTGAAAACATATTCCCCTCCTTGAGTAACTGAGCTTGACTATTTCTCCCATACTGCTCTAGAAAGGACTTATTGAGAAGGATGGGAGTTCCCATGGGTTAACATCGCATACAATGTGTAAGTGGCAAAACTGGGATCAGCCTTAGGTCCATCTGTCTCATTACAAATCCTCATTCCATTGTCAAATTCACAGTTGAAATAAATGGATTAAAGTTTATTCTTCTTTCTGATCTTAAGAAAAATTGCACAGGCACAGAGGTTTGCAGGGTACAGGTAACAGAGACAGTTCAAGAGAAATTTCAGTATAAGCAAAAATTTCAACATCTTAGAAAGTCACATGAAGACTAGTCTCATGATAAACCTGTGGAGGCCTTGGAAATATGCCACCCAGATTCTTACCAAAAGGAATACAGCTGACCTATATTTCCTCCCAGAATTCATCTTTGAGTTTTCACGGGAACCAGGCTTTCCCCTCTAATTCCATTCAATGGGCAGAGGGGGAAGGGAACCAGGCGACACTTTCTACAGGAGGGGGGCCTCTAATGGGCAACATTCACTTGATTCACCCCATCAGCTGGAGCATCTTTAGAACTTTGCTATAGTACGAAACTCTTCCCATCTACTACTCCTTCCATTCAAAGGTATCAGTCTTCTTCATTCAAAGGTATCAAACTTGATCTCATCTAGAGCTCTTGCTTACCTCTTTCCTTTTCTTTTCATCCTTCTTAGGTGTTTCCCTGAATTAATCTATGCATATATAATCTTATCTAGGCATATACTTATTCAGAGATGTGAGAACACAATCATTTTAGAGGATTTAAAAAAAAAAGAAGAAGAGAAAGCTATATTAAAATAAAGGATAGAAGTATTCAGAAAGGAATTAAAATAGATTTCTTTCCATATTGTTCGTGGGGAATTATAGGATCTATTGCTGATTTTATTTGAATTTTTAGAATAGCATTTATTGTTTTTCTGTCTTGAGGGAAACACACACATAGCATATGTAACACATTTTTAAAGAATAAAAATGCAAGAACAATACAACCTTCCGAGACTGAGTCAAGAAGAAGCAGAAAGCCTAAACAGGCCTATTAGTAGAGAAGAAATAGAAAAAACCATTAAAAACCTCCCCAAAAATAAAAGTCTAGGCCCTGATGGCTATACTAGCGAATTTTATCAAACATTCAAAGAAGACTTGGTTCCTATTCTACTCAAAGTCTTCCAAAATATTGAAGAAGAAGCAATACTTCCAAAGACATTTTATGAGGCCAACATAACCCTCATACCAAAACCAGGCAAGGACTGCACAAAAAAAGAAAACTACAGACCAATATCTCTAATGAATACAGATGCTAAAATACTAAACAAAATACTAGCAAATTGAATACAACAACATATTAAAAAGATAATACATCATGATAAGACTTAGGTACTAAACTCATGGACCTGGGTTTTAAAGAGCATTTTATGAATTTGACTCCAATGGCAAGAGAAGTGAAGGCAAAAATTAATGAATGGGACTACATCAGACTAAGAAGTTTTTGCTCAGCAAGAGAAACTGATAACAAAATAAACAGACAGCCAACTAAATGGGAAATGATATTTTCAAACAGCAGCTCAGATAAGGGCCTAATATCCAAAATATACAAAGAACTCATAAAATTCAACAACAAACAAACAAATAATCCAATAAATAAATGGAAAGAGGACATGAACAGACACTTCTCCCAGGAAGAGATACAAATGGCCAACAGATATATGAAAAGATGCTCATCTTCTTTAGTTATTAGAGAAATGCAAATCAAAACTGCAATGAGATACCACCTCACACCTGTTAGATTAGCTATTATTAACAAGACAGGTAATAGCAAATGTTGGAGAGGCTGTGGAGAAAAGGGAACCCTCATACACTGTTGGTGGGAATGTAAAGTAGTACAACCATTATGGAAGAAAGTATGGTGGTTCCTCAAAAAACTGAAAATAGAACTACCTTATGACCCAGCAATCCCTCTACTGGGTATATACCCCAAAAACTCAGAAACATTGATATGCAAAGACACATGCAGCCCCATGTTCACTGCAGCATTGTTCACAGTGGCCAGGACATGGAAACAACCAAAAAGCCCGTCAATAGATGACTAGATAAAGAAGATGTGGCACATATACACTATGGAATACTACTCAGCCATAAGAAATGATGACATCAGATCATTTACAGCAAAATGGTGGGATCTTGATAACATTATAAGTAAATCAGAAAAAACCAGGAACTGCATTATTCCATACGTAGGTGGGACATAAAAGTGAAACTAGGAGACATTGATAAGAGTGTGGTGGTTACGGGGGAAGGGAGGAGAGGGAGAGGGAAAGGGGGAGGGGGAGGGGCACAAAGAGAACTAGATAGAAGGTGACAGAGGACAATCTGACTTTGGGTGATGGGTATGCAACATAAGTGAATGACAAGATAACCTGGAGTTCTTATCTTTGAATATATGTATCCTGATTTATTGATGTCGCTCCATTAAAAATAAAATTATTTAAAAAAATAAAGTAATTAAACAAAAAAAAGAAAAAAAATGCAGAACATTAAAGCTTCAAAATAAAAGCAACTCATGATTTACTATTAGTAAATTTTAGTATATTTTCCTGTCATTTGGTTATGACTTTTAAAACAAATTAGGATGAAATTAAACTATTCAGATCTTTTGTTTTCACTAATCTTATATTTTCAATACTTTCCAATGTCATTGTTCTTTATTTTATTTTTAATTAAAACAGATTTAAACTTAATATTTTCTAAGAATTATTTTATTATGTCAATCTTTTCATTCTTAGTGACCTTCTGTATAAAAGATGCAAGTAAAAGTTATTGGTAAAAAAATGAAGATATAGCTACTGGAATGGTGATTTTGGTATTGAAGAAAAAGTGATGACCCAGCACCATAGGTGTGGTTGATGAAAGGGTGATCTAAGGACCACTGAAAATATGGAAATCTGGAGGAAGGAGAGGTATTAATAATACCTTGCCTTGGTTAGGCTCTCAAACTATAGCAAGTGCCTTAAATATGTATAACTGATTGCTTGGCCTGCTGCCCTCTACCAGATGGCTCTGACCATGATTTTATCACCATTTCTCTTAAGTGTACTGAGAAGTATATTGAAAATAGCAGGGGTGGCCCCTGTTTCTTTATTGCCCACACACCTCCGGGTGATATTCTGACCCTCAAATATATCATTCTTCTGTAAAGAAAACAAGTGTCATATTTTTATTGGGGTAAACTAACAGGACAGATTAGATTGACTATCCTCAGGTGATCCCTCAAAAAACAAGGACTGGACTCCATTATTGGAACCTATTTGGAAATCCTAAGGTCCACAAGTTAGCCTGGAAGCATTGTCAATCTATCCATTCCTCCACGAAGTAGGAACCACTTGGGTTGCAGTACTATAAACACTTTCTTTCCAGAGGGATCATGTGTGCCCATGGGATTTTATTTTCTGTGAGGAAATCAGGCAGTGTTTTGCTTCTGTCTAGAGAACAGAGTGATTTTTACCTTCCTCTGCCCAACTAGGCATTCAGGTCATCCTCACTGATTGGGCTTGTAAAAGTTGATAGAAGTGGCCTAGACTTTCTCCTTGTGGGGTCAAGATAGATTCTGTACAATTCTTAATATAACTTACTTTATGTAGATTAATGCCGAAGCCTAGTGGAAAAGTCAATATTGATATTTAAGGAGAAAGATCATTGATTTTTGGCAATGGTGCAGTACAAAGATTTGAATGAGAAACTGTCTGGCTCTTAAATCCATGTTATTTCTATAGGATCATGTAATGAAATACACAAACTATTAATAATGTAGCTAAAGATCTCACTTTTTAAAATTTTTATTTAATTTTCACCATAACCCTGTGTGATATATATTTTCCATTTTATAGATGAGGACTTTATAGTTCACAAAGAACCAATATGCTATAGCTCAAAAAGTAAAATCAAATTTTGCCTCATTTGGCCCTGGCCGGTTGGCTCAGCGGTAGAGCGTCGGCCTAGCATGCGGAGGACCCGGGTTCGATTCCCGGCCAGGGCACACAGGAGAAGCACCCATTTGCTTCTCCACCCCTCCGCCGCGCTTTCCTCTCTGTCTCTCTCTTCCCCTCCTGCAGCCAAGGCTCCATTGGAGCAAAGGATGGTCCGGGCGCTGGGGATGGCTCTGTGGCCTCTGCCCCAGGCGCTAGAGTGGCTCTGGTCGCAATATGGGGACACCCAGGAGGGTCGCAACATGGCGACGCCCAGGATGGGCAGAGCATCGCCCCCTGGTGGGCAGAGCGTCGCCCCCTGGTGGGCAGAGCGTCGCCCCCTGGTGGGCGTGCCGGGTGGATCCCGGTCGGGCGCATGCGGGAGTCTGTCTGACTGTCTCTCCCTGTTTCCAGCTTCAGAAAAAAATGAAAGAAAAAAAAAATTTTGCCTCATTTAACTCCTAGCCAAATAAATATTCCTTCCATTTTACCAGATATTTCTCAATCACTGTTTTTATGTTTTTTTGGAGAATTTTCAATCGTGTTCTAATTTCTCCCCTTGAGAAAGAAGAGCAGGAGCACCAGTGTCAATATGGCTTCTGGAGAACAGGAACATTGATAAGTCCATAGAAATAACCTTGTATGGTAAGACCAACCGGCTGGAGTGCGTTTTAGTTTTTAAATTTAGTGAGTTAAATCGTTATCACTTTAAGAAACACAAAGCCTTTGAGATTCTCTTAATTATGTCTTAAAAGTAAATAGGTTAATAAAAATTAAGGTCACACTTTTGATATGTCACCTTGGAAGAAGTGCAACAGTCAGGGGTAGGTGGTAGGTTTCAAATAGAAGTGGAAGAGAAGCAATCCAAAAGGACTTTCAATCATACTGGATAAGTTCTCTCTCTCTCTCTCTCTCTCTCACTCTCTCTCTCTCTCTCTCTCTCTTATATACCTAGTAATGTGTGTGTGTGTGTGTGTATTAAATATAGTAAATATATGTCAGAAGGACCACTGCTATGAACCAATTTTCAGTTTTAACTCTGCCACAGTTCCTTTAAAGTGAAGTCCAGCATATCAAATATGTACAGTGGAATCATGCTTTTCAAAGACATTGGGCAAAGAAAATGTGGCCTTTCAAGGAACACATGAAGAATGTTTCAGTTCAGAACAAACAGAGTCATCCATGTTATGCCTCAATAAGATAATTTATTGTTCTATAAAATCATAACTTAAGCATCTTTAATTCTTCAGTCATAACTGAGACTAATCTTAAGAAAGTAATCTATTTAAACAAAGTTTGAATACTTTTATGATGGACTACATTGGCCATCAAAATTATTTGCAGGGAGCTATAATATATTGCTTGAATTAATAGCTTGCTAAGTCTGAACATAGATTTAAACAAAATTGAGTCCTAAATTGTTTCCTAAACACTTGTCTTGTTAAAAAAATTTTTTTTAATCCAGTGGAGGAGTTTCATCTATCTTTGCCTATTTTGTGTCATTTTAATTTAATAAAGTTTAGCATTGATTGTTACATAATAATTCATAAGGCTGCTTATGAATAGAACTTCCTGGCAGGGCTCACAGTTATCCTTTAAATTATTTTTTAAATTTTGTATTTAAAATTGTCATCAAGTAAAATCGATCTTTTTTGTTTCTTTGGCTCTTTCTCTCTCTCTCTCTCTCTCTCTCTCTCTTTCTTTCTTTTTTTCTTTCTTTCTTTTTCTTTTGTTGTACCATTTAGTGAATTTATCACACACACACACATGGTAGCACAAATTCAAGCCATCATCAACACAGTCAGAATGCAGAATACATTCATCCCTACAAAAGAAACCTTGTATTCTCCCTTTTTAGTTACACTCTGTTTCCACAAATTCTCTCCCATGTCATGCAGTACATGAGGTGTGGTTGCCTATTAAATACACTATTGCTATACTCTTTATATCATATTTCAGTGGCTCTCTATGATCATGTGTGTGAATGTGGGAGGAGAGTGATGGGTAGAGTATATTTTACCTCCAGGAGAAGGGGCATTAGATAATTTCATGAACAGTTTTTATTTTTTGAAGTAAATTCCCTGGTATTGATTCTGAATAAAACTTCTCTCTTTTGGAGGAGAAAAATTCTTTTCCCCTCCTATTTTAACATCACAGCAATTATTTAACATCATTATTTATAAACATATATAATATTCCTTAGGTATATTTGAGAGAATAGAAAAGTAGAAGTGTATGAACAATGGTGTTCAGTAAAAATATTTGGTATTGAAGTTACCTCATTAAAGTCCAGTTGAGTTACTTACTGTCACCCCCCCAAAAAAAAAGGTATTTTAAAGTCTTTCTAATTCTCTAAGTTGGAACTCCCTCAGAATATGAACTGAATCTTGTACATTGTTGAATTCTTGAGGCATAGAACATTTTTTAAGAGCTTTGCAGGTAATCAATAAGAAATTAATGAATACATGCCCTGAGATTTAATCTACTCTTTAAAAATAAATTAATATAAAACTAAGCAATTTTTGCCTGTTATTACAATATCATAACAGGAATTACAATTATCCTTCCACTTCAAAAATTAGAAAGTCAGTAAAAGAATATATAGAACAATAGTTTGCAGACTTTGGCAGCAGACATTGAAAGACTATGATTTCTAAGAGAAGCATAATTAAACAAGGTAAACCCTGTATTTGGCCCAGCTTATAGTTGGAATGCATATCCTTGGAGGAAGCATGGAGCAGAAGAACCCAAACAAACCTTAGCATCTTTCCTGAGTAGAGAAGAAGGAAATCAAAAGTCAGAGTTGTTCAAGTTCATGAAGAAATTTTCTAGAGAAAAGAGAACACAAAACACTGATGATCTGTTATTTGAGTACATATCTGTGGATCCATGGAAAGAAATTACCCAAGGACCTTGAAATAAACCACTAAAAGCTAAGGTTTCAAACAATATTTGGAGCTCATACAGGTGAAGAATAGATCATGTTACCACAGACAGAATGAAAAAATCTCATAAAATTTGTGACATTTGGATGGAAATATCAGAAATGTACTTTATTTCTGACTTAGCATTTTTACCTCTAGTTATATACACAAGAAATCTGATAACATAAGTTCATTCAAAACCATATGCACAGATGTTCATATTAGCATTATTTATAATAACCAAAAAATAGAAATATTCCAAATGACCATCAACTGGTAAATAAATAATGTGATATATACATATGATAAAATTGTTTTCAACCTTAAAAAAATGAAATTTTTGGGCAGAGCCTGGGGTACAGAGTCACCGACCAGGAAGAGGGAGAGAAAAGAAAAAGGAAGAAGTTAACCTCTCAAAATCAAGAAAAATCCACAGACTTTATAACTTGTTCTGCTATTTTTTTGTTGTTGTTTGTTTCTTCTATCTTATTGCCTTTATTATTATTACTTCTATTTCCTCCACCTCAGTCCTTTTATTCTCTGCCCATCTTATGCTTCCCTTTTCTTGAACTACACTACCCATGAGTGTTACATTTTATTTCTTTTCTTCATCCTTACTCTCCTTTAGGGTTACACTCCAAAACCCTTAACTCTCACTCTCTCCCCCTTTTTTTTTTTCTCTTTTACTTTTTTTCTTCCTTCGTTTTTCTCTTTTTTTTATTTTTTCCTTTCTATTCGTTTCTTCTTTTCTCCTTTTACTTTTCCTCCCATTTAATCCTCAATCACGAACAAATTATTTAATTTGGGACTCAAGTTTTTTTTGTTTTTTTTGCTTTTGTTTTTGGTTTTCTTTTGTTTGTTTGTTTTTGTGGCATTTTGGGTACTTTTTACTTTGCTTTTTAACTCATTAGCATTCTTCCCAACCAAAGGTCTCCATTGTATTTAGTCTTTGCTCCACTTAATACAACAGATTTTTACTTATTATTTTTAAATATTTTTTCTTCTTTAATTATTATTATTTTTTCTCCTTTTTTCTGTTTCCCTCATATCCCTCTCATTATATCTCTTAGTCGACCATGACTTACAAGCAAATCATTTTATACTTGTCTAAGATTTTCTCCTTTTTTTTTGCATTTAGTAGGTCCCTACTCCCTTTTTTGCCCCTTGAACTCTTCATCCCAAATCAGGCCCTCCGTTATAGGCAGTTTTTGTTCCATTTAGCATAATAAAATTCACAGGTCATCACGATATTTCCCTAAGGAGGGGAGAGGAGGGGAAGAGAAGAAAGAAAAAAGGGGGAAATAATAAATTATTACTGTTTTTTTGTGGGGTGTTTTTCTTTTTTCCTTTTTTTTTTACTTTTTATTCTTTATTAATTCTAATTAGTGCTATCAACAAGACCACCCTCAGATACCAATAATAAAAAGGAAATCGAATATTATGGATACAAAAGATAGAGAGGTAACACAAATAGATGTGGAAAAACCTATGGAGAAAAGATTTAACATATTGGAAACCTTGGAGCTAAATGACAGAGAATTTAAAATAGAAATCCTAAAAATACTCAGAGATATACAAGAAAACACAGAAAGGCAATTTAGGGAGCTCAGAAAACAACTCAACGATCACAAAGAATATATTACCAAGGAAATTGAAACTATAAAAACAAATCAAACAGAAATGAAAAACTCAATTCACGAGCTAAAAAACGAGGTAACAAGCTTAGCTAACAGAACAGCCCAGATAGAAGATAGGATTAGTGAAATAGAAGACAAGCAACTTGAGGCACAACAGAGAGAAGAAGAAAGAGACTCAAAAATAATAAAAAATGAGAAAGCCCTACAGGAATTGTCTGATTCCATCAGAAAGAATAACATAAGAATAATAGGTATATCAGAGGGAGAAGAGAAAGAAAATGGAATGGAGAATATACTCAAACAAATAATAGACGAGAACTTCCCAAGCCTGTGGAAAGAACTAAAACCTCAAATTCAAGAAGCAAACAGAACACCGAGTTTTCTTAACCCCAACAAACCCACTCCAAGGCATATCATAATGAAGATGACGCAAACTAACGACAAAGAAAAAATTCTCAAGGCAGCCAGGGAAAAGAAGAGTACAACATATAAAGGAAGGCCTATTAGATTATCATCAGATTTCTCAGCAGAAACTCTACAAGCTAGAAGAGAGTGGACCCCAATATTTAAAGCCCTGAAAGAGAGGAACTTTCAGCCAAGAATACTATATCCATCAAAGCTATCCTTCAAGTACGAAGGAGATATAAAAACATTCACAAATACAGAAAAGATGAGAGAATTTATCATCAGAAAGCCCCCACTCCAAGAAATACTAAAGAGGGTTTTCCAACCAGATTCAAAGAACAAAACAAAACAAAACCACAAGTAACAGCTCCACCAAGAACAAAATAAAACTAAATTTATACTGTGACAACAAACAAAAGAAAAAAAAGGGGGGAGAGGATGGAGATTAACAGTAGCAAAGGACAATGAAGCGCAGAAATAGTCATAAGATAGGGTACTACAATGAATATGGTAGGTACCCTTTTCATTACTTAATGGTAACCACCCTTAAAAAAACCACCACAAAAACACTTGACTTAAAAAAGGTAGCAACAGAGGAAAGAAGTATGGAATACAAACAAACAAAAACAAATGATAGAAAAACAAAAAAGAAGAATCAAACAAGATACAAAACTAACAGAAAGCAATTTATAAAATGGCAGTAGGGAACCCACAAATGTCAATAATTACACTAAATGTAAATGGATTAAACTTACCAATAAAAAGACACAGAGTAGCAGAATGGATTAAAAAAGAAAATCCAACTGTATGCTGCCTACAAGAAACACATCTAAGCAACAAGGATAAAAACAAATTCAGAGTGAAAGGCTGGAAAACAATACTCCAAGCAAACAACACCCAAAAAAAGCAGGTGTAGCAATACTCATGTCTAATAATGCTGACTACAAGACAGAAAAAGTACTCAGAGACAAAAATGGTCATTTCATAATGATTAAGGGGACACTGAATCAAGAAGACATAACAATCCTTAATATATATGCACCAAACCAAGGAGCACCAAAATATATAAGACAGCTACTTATTGACCTTAAAACAAAAACTGACAAAAATGTAATCATACTTGGAGACCTCAATACTCCACCCATGGCTCTAGATCAGTCATCCAAACAGAAAAAAAAAAATGAAATTTTTATATATTCTACAAACATAGGTAAATCTTGAAAATATGCTATGTGCAAGAAGGCCAACACAAAAGGCCACATATTGTATGATATCATTTATATGAAATATCTACAATGGTAAAAAAAAATAGTTAAGAAAATAAATGCTTACCAGTGGGTAAATGGAGAGAGAAATGTGGAATTACTAATGCATAGTATGAAATATAGAGTTTCTTTTTGGTGTGATAAAAATTTTGTGGGCTTTGGCCAGTTGGCTCAACGGATGAGCGTTGGCCCAGAGTGTGGATATCCTGGGCCACCGTCTGCTTCTCCACCCCTCTCCTTCATGCTTCTCTCTCTCTCTCTCTCTCTCTCTCTCTCTCTCTCTCTCTCTCCCTCTCTCACTCTTATCATTCTCTCTTCCTCTCCTGCAGCCATGACTCAATTAGAGTGAGTTGGCTCCGGGAGCTGAGGATGGCTCCATGACCTCCACCTCAGGTGCAAAAAAATGGCTCCCATTACAACAGAGCAAAGGATCCAGATGGGCAGAGCATCGCCTCCTGGTGGGCTTACCAGGTGGATCCTGGTCGGGGCACATGCAGATCTCTGTCTCTGCCTCCTAGCCTCTCACTAATTAAAAAACTTTGTTTTTTCGGAATTAGACGATGGTTATGGTTGAATAAACTTGTGAATATACTAAAAATAACCCCACCACATTGTACATTTTAAGAGAATAAATTTTATAGTATGTAAAGTATATTTTAGTAAAAAAGAAAGGTATTGCATTAGTAGTAAGACTTAATTATCTCTATGCTAAAGGGATTTTTGATTCACTCTAACAAAATTCAATACCAAATCTTGGTCTATGGCTGAGGGAGAAGATCAGCAAATTCTTTCCCCACAAAACAACCATAAATCTATGCAAAACTGATTAAAATAATTATTTTGATGCTCAGAAAATCAGTGAAAATAATTTACAATCTGAAAAGTATTTATACTTTTAAAATGGCTGAGTTTCAGTAAGGAAGAGTAGAAATTTATGGTGTTCTGACCTGGGACTGCTCTGCTTATAAGAGCTACATTCTGTATGTGTGTGGGAGGGGAAGACAGCTACAATGTGCCTGAGTATGTCCAGATACTGGATTTGGCAGACAAAGACTTCTACACAGCTACTATAAAATGTTCAAAGAACTAAGGGAAATTATGTTTAAAGGAATAAAGGAAAGTATGAAACAAAAATTAACCAATAGGAAATCTCAATAAGTATACAAATAATATAAAAAAGAACTTAAATCAGTTCAAGATAAAAGAAAAAATAAGTAAAATGTAGATAAATAAAAATTATTTAATCGACATAAGAGAAGGAAGCAATATTAAAGATATTTTCCCAATATAATATGTAAATTTAATGTAATTTCTACAAAAATATTTTTATAGTCATAGACAATCATATTCTAAAATTTATATGAAAATCAAAGGCTATAGAATTTCTTTAAAAATCTTTGCAAGGAAGAATATAATGAGAAGAATCACAATTCTCTCTATTAAAGACTCACTATGTAGCTATAAGAATGTGTTATTGGCAGAGAGAAACACATGTAGATAAACAGAAATGAACAAAGAACCCAGATATAGATTTAAAGAAGTAAACCTCCCTGACCAGACAGTGGCACAGTGGATAGAGCATTTGACTAGACCAGGATGCAGAGGACCCAGGTTCAAAATCCCAAGGTCACCGACTTGAGCACGGTTGACCAGCTTGATCACAGGGTTGCTGGCTTGAGCATGAGATGATAAACATGACCCCATGGTAGTTGCCTTGAGCCCAAAGGTCACTGGCTTGAATCTCAAGGTCACTGGCTTAAGATCTAAGTCACTGGTTTGATCAAGGGGTCACTTGCTCTGCTGTAGTCCCCTGTCAAGACACATGTGAGAAAACAATCAATAAAAAACTAAGGTGCCCACAACAAAGAATTAATGCTGCTCAACTCTCTTCCTTCCTGCTGTCTGTCTCTATCTGTCCCTCTCTCTGTTTCTCTCTCTGTCACTGTCACAAAAATAAATAAACAAACAAACAAACAAACAAACAAACCCAAGTGATTTTTGACACAGATGGAAAAGCAATTCATTGGAGCAAGGATAAATTTTTCAAAAAATAATACTGAAACATCAGATAAGAATAGCCCCTTCCCTCCACCAAAAAAATAAATAAATAAAGAGAGAGAGAGAGAGAACTGTCAAGGAAGCCTAACACCTTGCACCAATTTTATTCAAAGTGGGATACTGACTAAAATGTAAAACTTTAAAACTTTTAGAAAAAAGTAAGAATTGATGGCTTGCAGTTGGCTCAGCAGTAGAGCATCAGCCCAGTGTGTGGACACCCCAGGTTCAATTTCTGGTCAGGGAGCACAGGAGAAGTGCCCATTTATTTCTCCAACACTATCCTTCTCACCTCTTTCTCTCTCTTTTTCTCTCTTTTCTCTTCTCTTGCAGCCACGGCTCGATTGGAGGGAATTGGCCTTGGGTGCTTAGGATGGCTCCATGTCCTGTGCTTGAAATGTTAAAAAATGGCTCTGATTGCAGCAAAACAATGGCCCCAGATGGGCAGTGCATTGCCCCCTAGTGGGCTTGCTGGGTGGATCATAGTCAGAGTGTATGCAGGAGTCTGTCTCTACCCTTCCTCCTCTTATTAAAAAATAAAAAAATAATTAATTTCAAAAAAGTGTTTTTCTTTAAATATTAAACAAAAATGAATTGATAGCTTGAATAATATAATGAAAAACTTGCTTTTTAGAACTAAGTGAAGAGTAAAGCAAGATAAGCTACAAGCTGGAAGAAAATATTTGCAAACTATATATTAAGGAGTCTAATAACTCAACAGGAGTAAAACTAATTGAAACATACTGTAGCTAAGAGGCATGAATAGACATTTCACTGATGAGAACATACAGATGACAAATAAGCACACAAAAGAATGTTCATCATAATTAACAATAAGGGAAATGACGATTAAGACCACAAAAAAACATTACTACTTACGTATAAGAATGGATAAAATAAAATAAAATAGTGGCAACACCAGAGATTGTCAATTATTTGGAGAAATGCAGCATTCATGCATCACTGGTGGGAATGTAAAATGGCATGTTTACTTTAAAAATCAGTTATGCTACATATTATAGTGGTAAACTCACAATTAGCATTTGAACCAACAATTACACTCTTGGATATTTATCCCAGAGTAATGCAAACTTAAGTTTATACAAAACTGATAATGAATGATTATAACAGCTTTACTTATAAGAACCAAAAACTGGATTAAACCTACCTATTCTTCCAAGTGACAGATTACTATAGAATATTACTCAGCAATAACAAGAAACAAACTACTGATACATGCAACAACTTGAATGATTCTCCAGGGAATTGAAAGCTAATAGCAAACACACTATATGATTTCAGGTTTATAACCTTTCCTGAAGTGATACAATTTTAGAAATATTGAAAGAATGGGTAAGAGCTCTTGTGGTGATAAGAATGTTCAGTATCTTGACTGTATTATAAATATCAATATTCTTGTTGTATTATTGTAATTTAGTTTTGCAAGATGTTGCCATTGGATAAAAATGAGTAAAAGATACAAGTGGTATATTAATGCATAATGTAGGGAAAATAGACTTCATAGAACTAATCAATCCCAGTGTCTTTATAAATAAACTAGTATACAATAACAACAAATGCCTTAAGAAGATGGGGATTATGTTAATATAAAAGTAGAAAATGAAAAGTTTAGTTATCAAAAATAATTTTGAGTCATAAAAGGAAATACCAGGAACACACGACCTATAATACAGGAAAAAAAAAATCAGGGAACAAAGCTTCTTTTGAAAAGGCCCACATTTTGGACTTGGCAGAAAATGACTACAAAGCCACTATAAGTTCAAAGAACTAAATAGCATATATAAAAAAATTAAAGGAAAATACAACAATGACTCACTAAATACAAAAAATACAAAAATCAATAGACAAAAAATTATAAAAATGAGATAAATATAAAATCTGGAGTTCAAAAGTACATTTATGGCCCTGGCCAAATTACTCAGCTGGTTAGAGCATTGTCACAAAGCACAGAGTTTGCAGTTTCAATCCCCAGTCAGGCACATATGGGAGTAGATAAATATTTCTGTCTTTCTCTGTCTCAGTCTCTCTCTCACTAAAATCAATAAGAAAAAATTAAAAGAAAGTACATTAATGGACATGAAAAATTTATTAAAACAGGTCAACAGAAGTTTTGAGGTGACAGAATAAAGAATCAGTGAACTTGAAAAACAAGTTTGTTGAGAGTAACTGACAGAAAGAATAAAAGGAAAAAGAAACAGAAAAATGAACAGATCTTCAGAGATCTTTGGAAAACCATTAAATAGAACTACATATACTGTTGTGGACTAAAGTAGGTTTATAGTTGTTTTATGGAAAATAATACAATAATAATAAAAGAATAAACTCTTTTTTGTACTCACAACTCTAAACCTACTTTTGCCAACTTTTATCCAACTCTATAAATGAAGTTCCAAATGAAAAAGCAAAAGGAACAAAAAGTATATTTTAAAATATATTTGAAGAAACAATGGCTGAAAACCTTACATATTTGATGGGAAACATAAATATGCATATTCAATGATGTCAAAAAAACTCCATAGTAGGGTAAACTCAAAGAGATAGACAACTACATGTGTCCCAGTGAGAAACATAAAGTCATAGTTATGGTACCTTAGTTGTTCATTGGTTGATTTCTCATATGTGCCTTGACTGAGGGACTTTAGCCAAGCCAGTGACCCCTTGCTCAAGCCGGAGATGTTGGGCTTCAAACCAGTGACCTTTGGGGTCATGTCTATGACCCCACGCTTAAGCTGGTGACTCCATACTCAAGCTGGTGAACCCGTGTTCAAACCAGATGAGCCTGAGTTCAAGCCGATGACGTCGGTGTTTCAAACCTGAGTCCTCAGCATCCCAGGCCAACATTCTCCATGCTCTGCTACCAACTGGTCAGGCAAAAAATACAACCCTAAGAGCAACAACAGAATATCAACTAATCCTGTACCAGTAATTCTCCATAAATTTGAAGCTTCCTCCTCATTAGAAATTATGAACAACAAAAGTTTGTAGAAAGATATATTTCAAGTGATGAAATAAAAAGACTGTTAAACAAAAATTATATATCTAGCAAAAAACAAGGTTGAAATTAATACATTAGTTGATAAACAAAAGTCAAAACTGAAGATAATTTGCCATTAGCAGGTGTTCCCTACAAGAAATAAATGACAACCAACAAAACAAAAACTTTAAACCATGGGAAGAAATAAAGAACAGTTAAAGATAAATACATAAGTAAATATAAAAGAGTATACATGCAATTTTTGTAACTTGTTTCTTCTCCTATCTTACTTAAAAGAAAACTACTGTAAATACTAGTCAAAAAATAGTAAAATGATCTTATAATATGTAAATTTGTATTTGTAATATTATATAATAGTACAGAGATGGAGTAAAGAGACAGACCTATATGAAGCAATGTTTTCATATAACACTTAATTTAGTTGATATTATTTTAAGGATAGATGTTCTAATATACAAGGCTACCAATAAGAAAATAGCTCAAAAATGTAATAAAAGAAACTAGATAAATAAAATGGTATATTTGGACATATGTCTTTGACACAAAAGATGGCAGTCAGAGTGAAATAGAAATAAAAAAAAAGACATAAGGCACACTGAAAACACAACAAAATGATGCATGCAAATCTTACCTTATTAGTAATTACATAAAGGTAAATGAACTAAATTTTATCAAAATATTTGTAGAATATATTAAGTAAAACCCTCTAATTAAACTATATGCTATCTAAAAGGGAAACACTTTAGATTCAAACATACAAGTAAGTTGAAAAAAAAACAAAACAAAAAATTATATCATGCAAATAGTACCCAAAGACAGTTTCAGTGACTATATTGGTATCAGATAAAATAGACTGTAATACAAACATTTTCACTAAATAAAAATAATTCATAATAATAATATGGTCAAACCATTGGACAAGTATAACAGTTTTATATATGTACCTACAACAGAGCACCAAATACATGAAGAATAAACTGGTATTTTTGAATGATCAAAAAAATATTAAGCAAGCAATTCCACTTATAATACTGTCAAAAATATAAATACTAAGGAATAAATTTAATTACTGCAGACTTTACACTATAAATTATAAAACATTGTTGAAAGAAATTAAACAAGAATTAAATAATTGGAAATATGAGCTATGTTCATGGTTAGAAGCTTAAGTATTTTAAGGAAGAAATATTCTTCAAATAAAAATGTCAACTGTCTTATTTTACAGAAATATATAAATAAATTCTAAATTTATACAGAAATTCAAGAAACCCATAAGAGTCAGAACAATATTGAAAAAGAAGAACAAAGGTTGAAAATTAACATTTTCCAATTTCAAAACTTGCTATAAAGCTATAGTAATCAAGATAGTATGGGTTTGGCTTAAAGATATAAACATAGATCATTAGAGTTAGAACTGAAAATTCGGGAATAATCCCTTACCTTATGACAAAGGCACCCAGACAATTCCGTAGGGAAAGAATAGTGTATTAAACAAATGGTGCCAAGAAAAATAGATATCCATTAATGTAGTCAGAACATTACCACAAATAATATACAATATTTATTTCAAAGCATATTGGGAAACTAAATTTGAAAACTTAATCTGTAAAATTAAAAAAAAAAAAAACAAGCCCTGGCCAGTTGGCTCAGTGGTAGAGCATCGGCCTGGCGTGCATAAGTCCCGGGTTCAATTCCCGGCCAGGGCACACAGGAGAAGTGCCCATCTGTTTCTCCACCCCTCCCCCTCTCCTTCCTCTCTGTCTCTCTCTTCCCCTCCCGCAGCCGAGGCTCCATTGGAGCAAAGATGGCCCGGGCGCTGGGGATGGCTCCTTGGCCTCTGCCCCAGGCACTAGAGTGGCTCTGGTCGCAACAGAGCGAAGCCCTGGAGGGGCAGAGCATCGCCCCCTGGTGGGCAGAGCGTCGCCCCTGGTGGGCGTGCCGGGTGGATCCTGGTCAGGTGCATGCGGGAGTCTGTCTGACTGTCTCTCCCCATTTCCAGCTTCAGAAAAATACAAAAAAACAAAAACAAACAAAAAAATGAGATAAATTTTTGTGGCCTTAGATTATGGATTCATTTCCTAGATACTACACTAAAAGGTCACCCAACACATGAAAAAATAAATTTATGGGAATTAATCAAAATAAAAAGCTTTTATAAAGAACAATGACAAGCTTGACCAGGCCATGGCGCAGTGGATAGAGCATCACACTGGGATGAAGAGGGCCCAGTTTGAAACCCTGAGGTCTCCAGTTTGAGCATGGGCTCACTAGCTTGAGTGCAGGGTTGCTGGTTTGAGCATGGGATCATAGAAATGACCTCATGGTCACTGGCTTGAGCCCAAAGGTCACTGGCTTGAAGCCCAAGGTCACTGGCTTGAGCAAGGGATCACTAACTCTGCTGTAGCTCCCTGGTCAGAGCACATATGAGAAAATCAATGAACAAATAAGGAGTCGCAATGAAGAATTGGTGCTTCTTGCCTGACCAGGTGGTGGCGCAGTGGATAGAGCATCGGACTGGGATGTGGAGGACCCAGGTTCAAGACCCCGAGGTTGCCAGCTTGAGCGTAGGCTCTTCTGGTTTGAGCAAAGCTCACTAGCTTGGACCCAAGGTCGCTGGCTTGAGCAAGGGGTTACTCGGTCTGCTATAGCCCCACAGTCAAGGCACATATGGGAAAGCAATCAATGAACAACTAAGGTGTCACAATGAAAAACTAATGATTGATGCTTCTCATTTCTCTCCATTCCAGTCTGTCTGTACCTATCTATCCCTCTCTCTGATCCTCTCTCTGTCTGTAAAAAAAAAAAAAAAAAAATTAAGAATTAATGCTCTCATCTCTCTTTCTTCCTTCCCATCTGTCCCTCTATGTCCCCCTCTCTGTCTTTCTGTTACAAAAAAATAAAAAAGAACACCAACAAAATAGTGAAAAGGCAACTCACATAAATGGAACAATATTTGCATGACCTACATTATAAAGAACTGATATCCATATTTAGAGAATTCTTACCAGTCAACAATAAGAAGACATATAACCTAATTAGTAATTAAGCAAAAGATTTGAATAAGTTTTTCTCCAAAGAAGACAAGTAGCCAATAAGTACATGAAAAGATGTTTGACATCATTAGTCTTTATGGAAATGCAAACAAAACCATAATAAGATACTACTTCACACCCTCTACAATGGTTATAAGTATGTTGGTGAGAATGCAGAAAAATTCAAACATTCATACATTGCTGATGGGAATGTGAAATGTTGTTGTATTCACTTTTAAGAACAGGCTGGCAGTTCCTCAAGTTGTTAAACATGGAGTTATCATGTGATACAGCAATTCCACAACTAGTTATATACCCAATAGAATTACAAACCTATTTTTGCATATAAAATCTTATACATGAATTTTTATAGCATTCTTATGTATTGCAGCCAATAAGTGGAAACAACCCAAATGTCTATAAACTAATAAATGCTTAAATTAAATGAGGTTCACCCAAACAATATTATTTGGCCATAAAAGGAATTAAGTACTTATACATGCTACAGGATGAATGAACCTTGAAAAAATACGCTAAGTGAAAGAAGACACAAAATGCCACATCTTATGAGATTCAGTTTATATGAAATGTTCAGAATAAAAAAATTGTTATCATGGGCTGGGGTAAGAGTATAGAGTTTCCTTTTAAGATATTAAAATGTTCTGGAATTACAGTGTTGATTGCTATAGAACTCTGTAAATATACTAAAAAGCCACTTTTAAAAGATGAACAATATGTCTTTGAATTATTTCAATAAGGCTATTTTTAACAGGTGAATGAATTTAAGTAATCTAATCAAAATGCAGAGTTTGTCAGACTAGCTTAAAAAATAATATTCAACTATATGCTGTCTATAAGAGATCCATGTTAGTTACAAAAGAAAAAAAATTAGTTGAAAATAAAGTAATGGAAAAGGATATACTATGTAATAGTAACTTAGTTCCTAGACCTAAATGTGATGACTACTTAATAGTCTTAAAAGTGAGGAGTAAAGGGGATCGCAGAGGTGAATTACACAGTAGCTTTGTAGTCACAGAAGTAATGCTGATGCATTGCTTAGTGAGATTACAAAACACTTATTTATAAAGCCCTTGAAAATTATGAGCACAGTCACAGAAAAAATATATACCTGTAATCCCCTAAATGACACATATAAGAAACCTGTTTACAAATGTTCCATAAGGGGAAGGCTCATATCCTAGCCCTTCTATTACTCCCATTTGGGTTGACTTTACTCACATAAAATTTTTAATAAAATCATTTGAGAAGCATTTCATGAAAGTGTCATGTGGACTATAACTCCTCTCCCTGAGGAGAGGAATCTGTATCAGAGGAAAGATATATTTGGAAACAGCTGAAATATTGACTACCAGCTTTTCTCTATAGCCATACCGAGTGTCCTATTTGTGCTTATGAAATTCTTGATAGAAAGCTATAAGATAAGTAAAATAACCTAGAAAAGGAAGCCTGTGAATCTGAGTAGAATGAGCCAGTTGTACTCAAGTCATATCTGCCAGAAAATATTCAGGTAGTCCAGACAAAGCATAATAAACTGCTCTTCACCTACTGACATAATGTTCTTGACTCATCATTTGTAGACTTATGGACAGGCAGAGCAAAAGGGAAAGACTGAGTAATAAAAGAAGGCTGGAGTTGTTTGGTTTCCATTTATAAGCCTACTTCAGGGCTTGGGCTATGAAACAAATTCCCTAGATCTAAATCTTGTATGACTTTGCGCTAGTGCCTAACTCTTCAAACATCATCATTGTAACCGGAATGATAATAAAAGTACCTGGTAAGTTGTGGGAGGTTGAAATGATTTACCCATAGGTAATGCATCACAGTGCCTGCATCATAGTAAATACTCTCAAATATTAGATATTATTATTGCTGTCATTGTGTATTATTATTATTCTGGCTCAGAGTTCCTAATTTAGAGTTCTGATATCTGAAAACCAAAATCTTTTTTTTTTTTTACACATTTGGCACAAACTTATTTGGTAACATAGCCTGAACTGAAATGTTGTGAGGCTACATATTGTGAAAATAATGTTTTTAAATTTTCATTTGATGTGTTTATCTATTGGCTTAGCATAGAAATATTAAAGTTTTGCTGGGAGTGTTCAGTAATATGTACCATATCAATAGTTTAAAATTGTATAAGTTCTGAATTTGGGAGGCCATTTATCTTTGAGAGCTTTATATAAAGAATTGATGACCTATGTCTTTGTTATAATTACTGTCACCAAAGGTCACAATGTTTATAATCTTTCTTCACACTCAGTATAGAGAAGTTAGAACTAGAGAGGATGTAGTCCTATTGGGAAATGGTACCATTAATAAGCAAGAGGTGAATAGCTAATACTATATTTAATTACAGTCCTTGCCTAACATTGTCACGTTCTGATGCAGATGTGTAAAACAGGATTAAAGATAAAATAATTAAAATCTACAAAGACAGAAGTAAAATGGCTACTCACAACTTACTGCATCCTTTGAATAAAAGGTATTATGTTTCAAAGGTATAGTCAAATTAGGCCTTACCAGATGGTGGCACAGTGGATAGAGCATGGGACACAGAGGACCTCAGTTCAAAACTGCGAGGTAACCAACTTGAGCACAGGCTCATCTGGTTCGAACAAGGCTCACCAGCTTTAGCCCAAGGTCTCTTGCTCTGCTGCAGCCCCTTGGTCAAGGCATATATGAGAAAGCAATCAATGAACAACTAAAGTGTTGCAATGAAGAATTGATGCTTCTCATCTCTCTCCCTTCCTTTCTGTCTGTCCCTATCTGTCCTCTCTCTGTCTCTGCCCTCCCCAAAAGGATATAGTTAAATTAGTACTTTTTTTCTCATCCAGGCAATGATGAAACATAATGAGAAGAAGAATTGAATAGAAAATCAATAGTGTGGGTTAGTGGTAGAAGATTACCACACACAGCTCCTCAGTTGAGAATTACTGCCTGGAGACTTAAGGGAAAAACCCAATCTAAAAAAAACTCAGAGGTAAAAGGCCAGAGATACACTCAAAAAAAGCACAGTGATCTCTTTTGCCTATTTGCTAGTTGTGGATAAATTTTTACAATCTTGTTCTCTGTAAAATAGTACTACTTGCCCCTCAGGAGACATATGACACAACTGAACACATTTTTGATCATTGAGGCTGAGGAAGATGTGTTACTAGATAGGAATGTCCTAAACATCTTACAATGCACAGGACAGTCCCCAAAACAAAACATCAATAACTGCCAGCCAATATGAAAAATCCTGCTCTACGTGAAGGGTTAACATTTTGTTCAACAGAGGTAAAAATAACTTATTTCTGGTAAGAAAAAAACCTTCCAAATTAACAGTGTTGTACCCTGTTGGATATTAACTAAGTTTTGTTGAACACTGCAGTCTTATCCTTACAGTTCTTCATTATATTGCCTATAAATCTCTATCATCCTTCAATGTACTTGGAACTGGTTTTGTGCTGGTTTGTAAAACCATATATGCTGATTATGGGTTTTTTTTAACCTTTTAAAAAATTATATTTTAATAATTGATTGGGTACTAGCTAGAAGAATGGATACTTTCAGAAAGTTTTAAATGTGAAGTTAATTAGTTCTTCAGCTTTCATAAAAGGGTGAAGTGTCAGACACAGATCGATGGTGTTGGTACTCCATCAAGCTCACATAGCCTCATCTTCACAAGTCACTTTTAGGGACTCAGAGCTGTCATTGCTAATTAGATTCACAATTCTTTGACCTCAAATGGGCTTGCTTGCTTACTCAGGTAACCACCTACACTATGCTATAAAGATGTCTTTTTCCTTCTTTCTTTCTTCCTTTCTTCCTTCCTTTCTTTCTTCCTTCCTTTCTTTCTTTCTTTGTTTCTTTCTTTCTTTCTTTCTTTCTTTTTTGTTTTTTTTTTCATAATGCTTTTCTTCTTAACTCTAAACAGTTGATCAACTAAAATCAGAACTATTTTCTATATTCTACTTTTCCCCATCTTGGTGTCCCGAGAAAAATAATTTTTGCGAAGATATGAAATTCCTTTTGCTGTATAAACATACCCAGTTGTCTTATGTGTGGACAGGTTTTGAAGCTGTCTAAGGCCTTTATCTGGGTCTCCTTTTATTACCGACCTTAATAAGGACTCAATCTCTCATGCTAAGATCTTCTGCCACCTGGAAGCTGTAGTGAGTTTACATGACAAGATTAAAAAGAAAACCGTGTAAATATATTTGGATATTCAGAGTAGTGGAAAGGACTTGATTGTTGTCCCAAACCACTTCAAATCCTGGCTCCACCCTTTATGAGGTTTTGGACATCTAGTAAACTCAAATGGCCTCTGAATTTTTCCCATATAACATTAAAATAAATGTTTGAAAGGGCTATATTAAATGTAGACATTGAAAATAAAGAGGACTAAGTTCACTCTCACATTAGGACTCTGATTTCCAAAGCTTACAATTAAAATGTGTGCCTCAGCAAAATTACTATTCAAAATACAGTGGACTTTCCAGTCTTTTAGCAATCAGTTATAACTATGAAAGTCACATATGAAAAATGCAAATGGCAATTGCATAGCTTCCTTATTGATGGAGTAATATTCTTGCAAAAATCTTATAATGGAGAGAAAGGAAAGAGTGGAAGTGAGGCTGTGGAAGGTTTAGTCAGGTATGAATATTCTGTGCTAAAAGGTGATTGAGAGAAAGTGCACGTGTGGTATATAGAATAATGTCACCTCACCCGCAGAAAAAGAAGGCCATATCCTAATCCCTGGACCTAGTAAATGTTACCTTACATGGGATGTAACTACAGAAATGAAGGTCAGAATGATTCAATATGAAAAGGGTTCAACCTACATCTGCTATCTTTGAAGATAGAAGAAAAAAGTCTTGTTCCAAGAAATGCAGGCAGCTTCTCGAAATTGGAAAAGGACAATACCTTGCCAGTTGGTTCAGTGGTAGAGCATCAGCTGGGCATGTCTTGGGTTCAGTTCCCGGTCAGGGCACACAGGAGAGATGACGATCTGCTTCTCCATTCCTCCCCCTCTCCCTTTTGCTTCTCTCTCTCTTCCTCTTCTCTTCCAGAAGCAATGGCTCGACTGGTTTGAGAGAGTTGGCCTTGGGTGCTGAGAATGGTTCCATGGCCTCCATCTCAGGTGCTGAGGTGCCTCAGTTGCTGAGCATGGAGCATAGGAGCAGGGGTCCCAGATGGGCAGAGCATTGCCTCCTAGTGGGATTGCTGAATGGATCCCAGTAGGGATGCATGCAGGAATCTGTCTCTCTGCCTCCCCTCCTCTCATTGAAAAAAGTAAGAATAAATAAATGAATAAGTAAGTAAATAAAATATAATAATAAAAAAGAAAAGGACAATAATGGGTTCTCTTCAAGAGCTTCCAGACGGAACATAGTCCTATCGACACCTCAGTTTTCATCTGTTAAGATCCATTTTAAACTTCTAATCCACAAACTATAATATAATAATTTTATGCTGTTTAAGCCAACAATTTTATAATAATTTGTTACAGCAACTATAGGAAGATTGTAAAACAGGGAATCTTATTTGATCATAAAATACATACAGAGAACATAGAACAGGTACATTTCCTACATCTCCTTGCTTAAAAACTGGGTGTTACCCTGGCTGGTTGGCTCAGCAGTGGAGCGTCTGCCCAGAATGTGACAGTCCCAGTTCGGTTCCCAGCTGGGCACACAGGAGAAGAGCCCTTCTGCTTCTCCACCCCTCGCCCCTCTCCTCTCTCTCTATCTCTCCCTTCCCCTCCCACAGCCAAGGCTCCATTGGAACAAAGCTGGCCCAGGTGCTGGGAGGGCTCCATGGCCTCTGCCTCAGGTGCTAGAATGGCTCCTCTGGTAGCAACAGAGCAACGCCCCAGATGGGAAGAACATTGCCCCCTATTGGGCTTGCCAGGTAGACCCCAGTCGGGCGCATGCAGGAGTCTGTCTGACTGCATCCCCACTCTCACTTCAGAAAAATACAAAACAACAACAACAAACAAAAAATCTGGACGTTAAAAATACCCTTCCCCCAAATTGCTATGTATAAATTACAGGGAGCTATAGGCCAGGATGGGGGGTATCAAGGGAGATGAGATCCCATGACACCCTTAAAAGCAGACAGAAAATACAGAGATGCACATCTCATTCATTAAATGAATTGCTGTCATTTTGTTGCACATGTTGGTGTGGAGGGAAGAATTTCAATGATTGATCAATTTATTCATTCATGTATTCACTTGACATCTATTTAAGATGGAACACTACATTTTAAGCACTAGGCATCCAATCCAGTATTTAACATAGTGGGCACCATCTCAGTCCTTGAGGAGCCTACAGTTTTCTGAAGAACAGGCTTAACAAATAAAACAGGTATGTATGTCAAACTTCAATGGCAGTCTATAGGAAAATAATAAATTGTTATAGAAAGGAATACTTACTGAGAATCTAATTTTGACTGAGTCAGGAAGAGCATCCCTGAGAAAGTGACATTTGTCCCGGAGAATAGCCAGGTAAGGCCTGCACAAGAGTTTTTTACAAGAGGAAAATAGAAGAGGCAAAGACCATATGTGGGGAAAACTGGGACTATGGAGAACATACTGAGCAAGAAGAAAGTCTAGAAATGAGATGACTGGCTAGGTAGAGACAAGATTACAGAGAAATGTGGGGCTTTCATTCCAATATTTGGATATTCTAATAATTGATTTGTCTGTTTTCCCACATTTAAACTTTATACTTAATGGCAGGATAATAAAATAGCAGAGATGGAAGGGTCTTTTGGTCTCATCTAACCTAACTTCTTTAAATTCAAGTTGTAGAAAGTGAGGTACAAGGAGGTTACCTAGCTAGGTTAAAGTTGCACAAGGCAGCTCTGAGTCAAGAACTGAGTAATGGCATTGCTAACCACTGAAACTCCAGCAGCTCCAAAAGGAACTGCTTCCAGAAGGGACAGGCTGGCAAAGGGTCTACCAGATGTTCTGTTATAAACCTCCTGCCCAGCCACCCTTGGCTGCTGTGATAGTCAGGCCTCTGAAACTCAGAGTGGCTCTACCCTCTAGGATAGTGATTTTCCACCTTTTTTATTTCATGGTGCACATAAACTAATTACTAAAATTCTGTGGCCCATCAAAGAGTATATTTTTTGCCAATATGACAAAAAATAGGTATAAATTTGATTTATTTACACCAGATGGTTATTGTTGTGTTGGCTGTTGTAATTGTTTTATTTGGAACTCTAAGGGGAAAGAAGTCATGCAGGTTTTAACATTCTTGCAGTACACCAATTGAAAATCACTGCTCTAGGAAAAATGAGCCTTCTTGAGAAGATAAACTTTACACCTATCCTTAAGGATCCAGGATGTGTAGACTGGAGTCCTCACAATGCTTGTCATCACAAAGAAGGGATCTGAATCAGTTAATTCTCACTTTTATTTTTTCTCCATTCTAAACTTTCCAACTTTGTAAGGTGGAAATTTTACTGCTAAGAATGACCAAGAGTCTATATAATTTCCTCTAGCTGATGAATCAAAATAATGACATTTAAAAAGAAACTAATTTCTTACTTTATATATATTTCTTAAGCAGTTATAGTTCACTCATATTTTTTTGTGATTTTGTAAACTTAGAAGTTTTTCTGTGAGTTGAGTGACATTTTCCCCTTTTGAAGATAGATATAAGTAACCCTAAAAATATATGTTTAGGGGTTGTTATTGTATCATTTGGTTGCATTATGTTGTTACCTTATATTATAGAATTTTCTGATGTTCTATGTCTAAGTGATAAAACGCAGGCTCTCAGAGCTGAAAGAGACTGAGGGGAGAGAAATTTTTCAGCTAAATATCTGTTCTAAATGACACAAGTTCCATTGCCTTAGGAGAGTCTGAGCTAACAAACAACTCAAATGCATCCAGCCCCACCCCAACCCCTCCACAACATCACTAGAATCTAGGCTTCAATGAGCTTTGCCTAGATAAGTATAGCCATCTAATTTGCCTGCTATCTTTTAGAATAGCATTTTTTAAAGTATGATTTCAAGACCATTTACTTATATCTAAAGTCAGCCCCACCTCACCAGACACTCTGTCTATGAGATCCTGCAGATCGAAGACTAAGGCCCAATGCTCCAGACCTACTCACCTTTAAGCATTATGAAAACAGCTGCTACATTGCAGTTTCCATGAGTTTCTGCATTAGAATACAATGGCCTGGTTGAATTATTTATAACATGCTTATGTATATTTATTTCATTGAGCATTTGAAGTTACTTTCTTACAAAGGAAAGACCAGGTATGGTAGGATGCAGTGACAAGCATGTAAGTCTGCCTGCTCAGTACATAACTCTCATCCCCAAGTCAGGACACATTCATAGTCAGGTTTCTTCTTTGAAATGCTATGGGTTTTTATGGATGTGAAGATTGTGACTCCTAGAAGATTATATCAATATTATTAATGGGATGAAACAAGAAACTGAGCCAGGATTAAGCATTTCTCCAAAACTAGCAAGAAGCCCACTTAGCTTGTACCAGACTCTAACTAGGGTTTGGCCACTCCTCTTTATGGACATCAGAAGTAGGGACTCTATCTGCACTGTCCCATCTTTCCCCTATAAGGAGACAAGGCTGTCTTTTGATTGGTTTAGCTATTCTGAAGACCTGCTCATTATAAGCAGAGGTCTAATTCTTATACAGTAGATTGCTTAATTTCACTTAACAAAGCAAGGTCTATTAGTGCCTAAAATACTGAAACATTTTCTGGTCTTTAATACAAACTAAGACAGGGACAATACTTTTTTTTTTTTTGTATCCTTCTGAAGTGAGAAGTGGGGAGGCAGAGAGACAGGCTCCCATATGCGCCCGACCGGGATCCACCCAGCGTGCCCACTAGGGGGTGATGCTTTGCACATTTGGGCCATTGCTCCATTGCAACCGGAGCCATTCAAGCACCTGAGGCAGAGTCCATAGAGCCATCCTCAGTGCCTGGGCCAACTTTGCTCCAATGGAGCCTTGGCTGCGGGAAGGGAAGAGAAAGACAGAGAAAAAGGAGAGGGGGAAGGGTGGAGAAGCAGATGGATGCTTCTTCTATGTGCCCAGGCTGGGAATCTAACCCAAGACTTCCACATGCTGGGCCAATGCTCAACCACTGAGCCATCCGGCCATGGCCGGGTCATTACTTTAATAACCTAATCACAATATTGCTATTAATTGACAAGCCAATATTTGATCTCCTTTACTTAGTTCCCAAGGAAAAGAAACCACAAACAGGAACTAAAAAATTTTCTTTAAAAGTCTATGTACTAAATAGTCACATTTGTACTATTTTAAATGATAATTTATGTAATCTTATCTGTGGAGGATAAATGAAAATCTGTTGAGTAAACCCTCCATTGTTGCAGTCAGAGAGGTTAGGTTGCCCAACTATGAGCTGTGAGGTTACACAGCTATGAAGAAATAGAGTCGGGATTTGAAATTAAGGGATCCAATTCTAGAATCTTACTCTTAACTTTGCACATCTCTTTCACACACAGGTAGGATAATGACAGTTAACTGTGAAGGGAATCCTTTATTGACAACTTTTTGTCTGACTTCAAGTTAAATGCTAATATGACCTCTAAGACTTCGGCCCTGTGTTGTCTGTGCCTTGTAAAGTCCCCTTCATTTGATGTGTTTGGGGCCATTAAATCTTAAAAATTATTACCCCTACAATTAGATGAATATTCAGTTGACTAAGTTAATCAAAATGGAAATTATCATGGGCAGGTCTGACCTAATGAGGTGAGCTCTTTAAAAATGGTGTATTGTCAGAAAGACTTTCTCATGGTAGTTGGAGGACAGTGCATATGGCTTTAGGACTCTTAGGTAAGGAATTCTGACAACTACATGATTTAGAAGAGGACACCAAGCCTCCAGGTGGGGATCAGCCAGCTGATACTTTGATTGCATCTTTGTGATACCCTGACTGTAGACACATTTAATCCCACTGCAAGACTACAATAGTTTGCTATGTAAAATAGAAAATCAATATAGGTTGTCATCTTATTTCTTTAATATGTGACTCTGGCTCTGACCCCTCCATCTGTTCCCAATGTCCTTATTTGCCATTACTCATGATCCATACCATCCAATGAGGATTCTTAGAATTCCCATATCCATAGCAAATCTGGGTCAACAAATTACATCCCATTTCTTACACATTGTGACTCTTTTTGTTTTCTGGCATCTGGTTTCCACTGTTTAAACTATATTTTGCTAAATAATTATGCTTTCTATATGCTTTGCTCTCTGGGCATCTTACTGGTTCTGTGAACAAGGGGATTTCTCAAATTGGCTGTTGATCAACACTAAGCTTTGTGGCTACACAGTAGATGCCTAAAAAGCATTTGTCAAATACATGGTTGTATGTGGTATCACACAGAGAAAAACAAGTGGTGTCTAAGCTAATTTATTTTTCTTTTCAAGCAGCAGATGTAGTGAGCAGCTGAATCATGGTCATTTCATCGCTTTTATGGGCCCCTCTGTCCTCACAGTGTCAGAACTAGATGTGTCTCTACTAGCTGCTTAGACCGTGTTACTGAAAGACATAGCAGTAGAACTGCCTGGGCAAGTACAAATTTATTATGTGCAACTTTGACTGGAGCTACAAAACCAGCTGGTTTAGCAGGTGAGTTTTGTTTTCAGACATTTGTTTCTCTTTATCTCTTCTAAGCACATATCAGATGGAATGAGTGTGGTGCCTGAATCTGTGCAAAATCAGATGAAGTGAGCTAGCCATTTTATCCTAAGTGGCACAATTTTTATCATGCCTATATCAGCAGTCCAGGCCACTGCCCGGCCTCCAACAGAGCACACAGCACATGGCAAGATTTACTTCTAATGCTCAGGCCTGGCTGGTGTTACAGTGTCCACACACTCTCCTACATAGTTAATACACACAGTATTTCACCTCCACCCTCCCTTCTTCTCAATCTGTTACAATGTACAGTGTGCAGTTTACAGTTAATGTATAAAATGGGAAACAACACAAACATGCATTAGGGGAACAGAAAAGAAACTGACAGTTACAGGGCACTATAAAGGACCTGTTATTCCCATCACGGAGATGATAAAACGGAGACTTATAGATGGCCAAACAGCAAATCCTGTAAGCAGTAGACATTTGAACCTAGAACTGTTAGAATTTTAGGCCAATGTTTAGTTTACAATTTTTAGTTTGTCAAAATATATCCTGGAGCCAGGGCCTGCACCTGAGCTGGGTGGCTGAGATGCTTGCTGTTTGAGAGTCTCAGACCTGAAAAAGTAGTCTACTGTCTGAAATAATCTTGAAAAAGAGACCCTTTCTAAGTGATGCTTGAGATCTACTAGGTGTACTTTTCCAGAAAGATGTGAGGGTTTCTGCCTTTTCAGTCTGTCTAGCATGTATACATTCTTTAAGATGCAGTTCAAATGCCGTTTTATATAAGGACATACTCCTTCTGTTCTTGATGCTTCTCGAGAATATAATTGAACTTCTATTTGTTGTATTTATTCTTTATTGCTCTTAATTCATTCAAGTAGAATAACCTTTCTAGACATGGAGAATATAGAGAGGAACTGAACAAATAAGTCAATCTATGAATAAAGACATTACTAGAAATAATTGTACATTCTGTTAAAGGTGCTACATGATAGCATCTATAGATTATGCTGAAATGATTGTCATGAGCTACTGTGTCTGAGAGTGGGATGAGGGACAGTGAGAATATTTTGAGTTTTGACAGTTGAAAAGGCTCTTCACTAGGCAAATACAGAGGTAGGGAAAAATCCTTGGAAGAAATAAGAGCATGTGAAAACTTAGAGGTATGTGAAAGAGGATGTTTTGGAGACTGCAAATATTACCATATTGCCGGAGTACAATGTATGCTGGGATTTGTAGGCAGACTGAATATAGAAAAATATGTCAAAGACAGATCTTCACAGGATTTGCAAACAAGTTAAAATAATTGGTCTTTTTTTTTTTTTTCTGAAGACAAAGCAAGGACATGTTTTGCTCTCTAGCAGACAAGTGACTGGTTAGGTTTGTATTTCAGAAAAATTATGTTAGGAAGAGTAGGGAGAAAATAATAAGACAGAAACAATAATAGTGATATCAGGGAGACAGTTAATTTAGGTATTCGTTATTGATTATCAAAATGTTTATAAAAGCCTCCTAAACTAGTGCCAATATTAGCAAAGAGGGAGAATTTTGAAAAATGTTTAGGTAACTGATATTAGAGCTAGATAGTTAATGAAATAAGGGAATGAGGAGAGGGAGAAAAAGACAACCTGAGGCATTCTAATTTGGAAGCCAAAATAGAAGATGAATTGTGCAGAAGATAATTACATTTTAGTTTTGTCTGTACTTTTTCACTCCATTTACATAAAGTATAAAATCCAGCACAAATAATCTATGGTAACTGACATCAGATAATTACCCTTAGAAAGAATATAGTTGGTGACTGGGGTGGAGTAAAATAAAGGCATCTAGACTTCTAATGATGTTATTTTTGTTAAGCTGGGAGGTAGGAATATGGTTGGGCTCACCTAATGAAAGTTCATTGATCTGTATGCACTTATAATTGGTATACTTGTCTATATGATATACTTCAATAATATGTTTACTTAAAATATATTATTTATTTATTTATTTATTTTAATTAAGTGAGGGGTGGAGAGGCAGAGACAGACTTCCACATGCACCCTGACTGGGATCCACCTGGCAAGCCCTTTACCAGGCAATGCTCTGCCCGTCTGGGCCGCTGCTCCATTGCTTGGCAACTGAGTTATTTTAGCACCTGAGGTGCTCCAACCATTACAGCCATGGCTGTAGGAGGGGAAAAGAGAGAGAGACATGGAGGGAAGGGTGGAAAGGTAGATGGTCGCTTCTCCTGTGTACCCTAACTGGAAATCAAACCCAGGACTTCCACATGTCAGGCCAATCCTCTATCACTAAGCCAACAGAATAAAACCTAAAATAATTTAAAAATAAGCTGAATGAGAAATTTTAATAGCAGTTTAAATACACCTGAAGAAATAATCAGTTAATGGTGAACCAAGCTGAAGAAATTATGTTGACTGCAACACAATCTTTGCCTTATACTTCATAATAATCTTTCTAAATCTTTTGTCTTTTCTTTTTCACTTACTTCTCCTTCTTTAGTTCTTGTTATGTTCTAGTATATTATCCCTGGCCTTTCTTTCTTAATCATAAATATCTTTTATATATACTCAGAGAAGTACATTTATCTGAGTTGTATGAGATTGATAACAATATTAATAAAGTGGTATCTTTTTAGTATCAGACATGTTTAAAACATTTGAAATGCCTTTTAAAACATTTCCTAATGTGTTTTTTGCTTTACGGTTTACGAGGTAATTTCTCCCAAATAAATCCCAAGCATATCAATTCTACATAGAACATATAAGAAAAAAAATAGAGAATGTCATCAAGGTGGAAAAAATTAAGTCTTTTAGAATATAGTTAATGCAAGATTTTTTTTTTTTTTTTTTTTTTTTAATTTTTATTAAGCTGGAAACAGGGAGAGACAGTCAGACAGACTCCCGCATGCGCCCGACCGGGATCCACCCGGCACGCCCACCAGGGGCGAGGCTCTGCCCACCAGGGGGCGATGCTCTGCCCATCCTGGGCGTCGCCATGTTGCGACCAGAGCCACTCTAGCGCCTGAGGCAGAGGCCACAGAGCCATCCCCAGCGCCCGGGCCATCTTTGCTCCAATGGAGCCTCGGCTGCGGGAGGGGAGGAGAGAGACAGAGAGGAAAGCGTGGCGGAGGGGTGGAGAAGCAAATGGGCGCTTCTCCTGTGTGCCCTGGCCGGAATCGAACCCGGGTCCTCCGCACGCTAGGCCGACGCTCTACCGCTGAGCCAACCGGCCAGGGCGTTAATGCAAGATTTAATGAAATAGTTCAGAAGAAAGCATGCAGTTACACTCAGCAATACAATTTTAAGAGCAATTTCTTCATTCTAAGAACCTGAATATTCTTTTTACTTTGCTCTCCTAAATTACTTATTCTGAACTATACTAAACAAATATGATTTCGTTTAAACTAATCTTTAAAATTTTGAGTAGATTGCAGATTCAATTACACTTGTAAGTAAATATTTGGGTTTCATATAACCTTTACCCAGTTTCTCCCAATGGTTACATCCTGCAAAACTATATCACAAACAGAATATTGGCATTGATAAACAGTCAAATTATAGAACATTTTTATTACCACAGTGATCTCTCATTTGGTCCTTTTTTTATGCCAAACCTACCTCCCTCTTTCTACCTTACCCAGATCTCAACCCCTGGAAACCACTAATACATTCTTCATTTGTAAAATTTTGTCATTTCAATAATTTTATATAAATGGAGTCACACACTATGTAACCTTTTAAGATTACCACTTTTTTAATCTGCATGATTTATTTTCTGAAAGTTTTTCCAAGAAGTTGCATATGTCAGTAGTTTACTTCTTTTTATTGCTAAGTATTTTTGTGGCATGTATGTACCACAGTTTCTTTAACCATTCAGTTATAAAAGATTATCTGGATTGTTTTCAGTTTGGAGCTTTTATGAGTAAAGCTTTTGTAATGTCCAGGTACAGTAGGGACCACCAGTTGATGTCAGAAACTGTGGATAGGACTGAACCCTATAAATACTGTGGTTTTTTTCTATGCACATATGCCATCCATAAAGTTTAATTTATAATATAGGCACAGGAAGAGATTTTCAGTAACTGATAAAATAGGACAAGTCTAAAAATATACAGGGGGTCCTCGGGTTATGACATCATGAAATATGATGTTTCGAGTTTACGATGCTCACTCCTATAAAGACTCAAAATATTGAGGCATATGTTTTGGCTTACACCATTAGCATTGTACTTATGGACTACATGGGTGAACTAGTTTTGTTGTGCGCATCAGAAGAATACACAGTAACGTGTATGAGTGAGGGAGTTGGTGTCCCTTAGTACGCTTACTCTACGCCATTTTGGACTGTTAAAAGTGTAAGTGTTCTACTTATATTGCTTTGTTTGTGACCTTTTGGCCCTTATCATGTCTCCTAATGAAAGTCAGAGTCTTCAGATAGTAGTGCTTCAAAGAAGAGAAAAGTCATCACGATGAATGTCACAGAGCTACTGACATCACATGGAGAGAAGCTGTCTGCTGAGGACCTCATTCAGCTGTAAAAGCAGCCAATTGAAGAGAAAGAAATAGAAACCAGAAACCTCAGAACCCAAGAGATTTACTACCAAGGGTTTGGCAGAAGGTTTTTCTATGATGGAAGATGGGTTGGCAAAATTTCAGCATGCAAATCCCAGTGATGACAGATTCAGTAAGGTCTACAGAGCTGTTATGGATGCCTTGCAATGCTATAGGCAGATTTTGGAAGAGAAGAAGTCATCAACCTTCCAGACTAGCCTGGAACAATTCTTTAAGCAGGTAGAGAGGCCTGCAACAGATCCTGTGCCCTCTACATCAGCTGCTTCTCAAGATGAAACACCTGTAGTACAGGTAGAATCATCTCCAGTGTCTCCTGCATGCTCCTTAGGCAATCCTGATTCACCTGTTCCAGTATCTCCAGCACCTTCTGAAGGTTCTCCTGCCTTTACAGCTTCCTCTCAAAATAGGTCACTCTCTCCTACCTTTTAATACCCCTTCCAGTGTGCAAGCCAACCATAGGAATAAAGATAAGAAATTTTTTTTACACTCATTATAGTCATTTTTTGTTACTACAGTACAGTGTACAGTACAGTATATTTATGTTGTTTTTATTTTTCTGCAGCTTAGTTGTGTTTTCATGTTCTAGATTGTGATTTTCCAACTGTGTTAGGATAGGTAAGTGATTTAGGCTAGGGTGTGTTTTGACTTAAACTAAAATCCCGGTTACATCACTGTCATAGGAACAAAACTGTGTCATAACCCAAGGACCGCCTATACTTACTTATCATAATAAAAGTTAGGTGAACATGGTCTCTCTCTCTCTTTCTCTCAAAATATCTTATTGTACTGTACACACTTCTTTTTCTTGTGATGATGTGAGATGACACAATGTCTATGTGATGAGATGAGTGAGGTACTGAAATGCACACAACTTGAAATTTATGAATTATTTCTATAATTTTCCATTTTGTATTCTGAGACTATGGTTGACTACAGGCAACTGAAACCATAGAAAATGAAACCATGGATATTGGAGAGGGGGACAATGTATAAGTTTTTGTATGAATATAATTTATAATTTCTTTGGGGAAAATGTCCAAGAGTACAATCTGGGTCATATGATAGTTACATGTTTTTTTTTTGTTGTTGTTGTTTTGTATCTTTCTGAAGTGAGAATCAGGGAGGCAAAGAGACAGACTCCCATATGTGCCCAACCAGGATACACCCAGGATGCCCATTAGTGGGCAGTGCTCTGCCCATCTGGGGTGTTGCTCCATTGCAAACAGAACCATTCTAGCACCTGAGGTGGAGGCCATGGAGCCATCCTCAGCGCCCCAGCCAACTTTGCTCCAATGGAGCCCTGGCTCTTGCTACAGAAGAGGGAGAGAAAGATAGAGAAGAAGGAGAGAGGGAGGGATGGAGAAGCAGATGGGTGCTTCTCCTGTGTGCCCTGACCAGGAATAAAACCTGGGACTTCTACATGCCGGGCCAACACTCTACTGCTGAGCCAACCAGCCAGGGCTGGTAAAGCTTTCTAAAGCTTCAAAATCCATGGAAACCTAGTGGGGGAGGATTGGAAAGTAATTTTTGAGGAAGAGAGTCTGAAAACTGGGATCACTAACACACAAAAAAAAATTCCAAGTGGAACAAGCTTGCAAAAGAAGAAATGGGCAAAGTCCAATGTCAATGGGAGAAATTGCCCAAATAAAAAGGAGAGCCTTTCAAGAAGTCAAGCTAGTTGTATTTCTGAACAGTAGATGCTATTTCATTTTGGAGGTTTAAGATTTCACACTTGAAAATAGTTTTATAGGTTCAGCATTTTAGAAAACTTGGGTTCTTTTAAGGGGAGACCAAGGAAAGTTTAGGGGATAAGTCAAAATATAAGCTAATCTAGACTTTGCTGGATAAGAGTGGGCAAACGGACATACTGGACTAGAATAATAATAAAAGGGCCCTGTTTATGATTTATCTAAGAGAGTGGCTGTGGACTCCATTAACTCATTCCTGACAAGAAGCACTGGGCAAGGAGCCTTGGCTGCTTTAAGAATCAGGATCATTTACAGCAAAATGGTGGGATCTTGATAACATTATACAAAGTGAAATAAATAAATCAGAAAAAAAAGGAACTGCATTATTCCATACATAGGTGGGACATAAAAGTGAGACTAAGAGACATTGATAAGAGTGTGGTGGTTATGGGGGGAGGGAGGAGAAGGAGAGGGAAAGGGGGAGGGGGAGGGGCACAAAGAAAACAAGATAGAAGGTGACAGAGGACAATTTGACTTTGGGTGATGGGTATGCAACATAATTGAATGACAAGATAACCTGGATATGTTATCTTTGAATATATGTATCCTGATTTATTGTTGTCGCCACATTAAAAATTAAAAAAAAAAAGAATCAGTCCATATGCAGTCAGTTTATCATGATTAGTCAGTGCTTCTCCTTCCTGTTCACTTTGTTTCTTTCTCCCTGAATCCATGAATCCATTGATTCCATGAATCAATCTGGCATATTGATTCATTTCTTGCTGATACAGGGAGATATAGACAAATATAAATATGTGGAAAATTGTTAGAATTAATTTATGAGCCTCAGGAATTGGACTGTGACAAAAAAAAGGCTAAGTTAGAAACAGAAAGATGACAGCAAAAGGTCTTTCTACATGTGTATTTGAGCTGCTTAAATAATGCCACTGACTGTCTTTGGACTCTTTCTTGCATGAGAGAAACAAACCACTATTTGCTTAAACCACTTACATTAGGTATTCTGTTACATGCAAGGAATCTTTGAGGAAATCCTAATTTATTGAGACACTCTTGCCCAATGACAGAAAGCTCCTAACTCAACTTTTCTCTGTGGTCAGTACTTGAACTTCCACATCTTGTCTTAGCTTTTAGAATAAAACACCACAGGACTAAACTAAGACATCACAGCTGACCTCATTCATCAGGAAAATCCTTATGTATTCTGAGATAGAAAGTTGAGGAAGATCCCTTACCTTCAAAATCTCCCACTCAAGTGTCACACATCTGATTTTTTTTGTAGTTTTTCCATTTGTTCCTTTTGAAAATTCCAATAATTGTATGATAAAACATATTCAACATATGCTCATAAATGTAAGTGGATTATATGATATTTCTTCTTGGAATGAGAGAACCTCATACTTATAGGCTCTGGAAATCTGGGAAAATGGGAATACAGGGAAAGGGATAATAAAATAGGAAGGGAAGTTGAGGACCTGTACATTAAATTTGCTCTGTTTGTGCCTTTTCTTATGAATGAGTTCAGCCTTGGTTTGTTCCATTTATCAGCCCTCACTGTACTATAATGTTGCTGGAACCTGTGAAACCTGAAGATGTACTCCAGGGGAAAAATTACCACCTGGATAGGTTCTGACCAGACTACAAATTTAAAACATATTTATATAGCCCTTTTCTTTCTTCAACCTACTAACTAGTTTGGCTTTGCCCACCACACTGCCAGGAACTTTGTGCAGGGACTGTTCTCAACAGAGGCCTGGACATGATGTACGGACTCTGCATCCCACCAGGAATGGGATCAGACTCTCGAGAGGTAAAAGCCTCTAAATCAACATGCTTATCTTACTGGATATCAGTTTGGGACACAATTGAAAATAACATTTGCAGCCCTCGTAATTTTCCAACTAACATGTTTTGAATTAAGACATGTAACAGATATATAATGAATCCATTCCCTGTGTCTTGAAAGTAATTATACTTAGTTATGGAAGGTGGGTAAAAGTCAAACATGGAGAGAAGTTTGGATATAAAGATTATTTCTTTGTCATAGTAGAAGAGTTGCCTTATGCAACTTCAGAGGATAGCCCCAAATGGGAATGATTACAATTAGTTTTAACCCTCTACTTAACTGTCTCAACATACACTTTTTATTTTAACTAAAAAAATGGTTGATTCAGCCTTCTATACTTTCAGTTATTGGGTAATGGATGTATTCTCAGGGAAATAACAAGCTTGTACGAAATTACTTTAATTGGCAAGTACCTTTACTCCAAACTGCTCACAGTGAGTGGTAGAATGAATCAGAATCTGTTTCTCTGTCCTCAAGCCATAATAGAAGCGAATAACAAACATGAAGCACTGAGCATTTCTGCAGTTAATTTGGAAGAAACTGTTATACCTGATGCCGCTTAGTTGGTAGAAACAAATACATATGTTGTAAGTGTGAGGTATATTAGGGGTGGCTGTTTGAATGTCTCTAAATATCCTTTATCAGATAAAAGAGAGGTGAAACTCTGCGCAGAGCAAGGTGTCCTAGCATCTCCTCTCTATTTCAAGCTTACACTTATGCACCTTATGTTACCTTTTTAAAAAAAGAAAATGAAGTTAGCTCCCCAAGGGCTTAATTATATCCTCTTCAATGGGCATCAATACTATTGGCAGCCATCACAGGGGTATTCTCTTGACAAATCAAGTTGTTGTATGAGGCATGAAGTGTTAGATTGTGATTGAGCCAGTGTGATACTGCAATTCGTGGCTAATCTATTACTGAGGGGAAGTGGTATTTCTGTTTCATAACGACTTTGAATTTCTGGTGAGACAAGTGAATCCTTTTGTTCGACCTCAGGAGTTCATCTTCAGTGTCTTAGAACAGAATTGTTTTACAGGCTCAAATATGTGAAGACACAGAGGAGTATTAAATAATGATGTGGGAGAGCTTCTTCTCCTCCAGCAGCAACCCCTTTGGAATTCTAAGAAGGGCTTAAAGTGAGCTGAGTAATCCAGATAACAAGAGATAAAGGTTGACTCTTATATTATTTCATGTGTTAATAGATTTCTCTTTAGCTTTCTAATTTTTATATCACCATAGCTAACCCAGAGTAGTGCTAATTTGATGATATGGGTAGTATACATGATATTAAAGAAGATTCTCTGCTTGTGAGGTTTTCACAAATATCTGGTTACATAATTGCCAATGTTTATTCAGTATGACTTTTAAGACTATTTAGTTACTTCATACAAAATAATTTTATAATGCAAAATATTTGTTATAAAAATATTTTTAAGTAACAAAAACGCATATAATTAAATTTGAAAAATCATTTTCTTACCATTGGGAGATATATTTCAAATCATTTTTGTCTACAATTTTAGTCCTTTAATATGCATAGAATTTTCTTTTTACAAAGTAGCCTCATAACTCAACATATTATTTTATACCTGCATTTTTCACTTAACAATGTGATCTAAACATTTTCCCATTAACAATCTTTTTAATGAAAATAATATTTTGGCCACAGCTGAATACCAATCAGTGCACAGTTCAATATTTTAAAATAAATTCAGAAATAATTTATAGATCACTAAGTGTATATTTTCCTAATTGTGGTAGGAAGTATTTCCCATCTTGCCTTTCTTTCAGATCTGAGGGATATCAGTACATATACTAATGCCCCTGGTCCTGAGCAACCCCTCTTTTCCCCCGTGATTTTTCAGTGTGTGAGCAGACTGAGAAGATGAAAGACAAAAGGTAAGAAGAATAGGAAGCTGCTTCATTTTAAAAATGTAAAAGATGGAGAGTTTATATTAATAAGAATATCAAGGAGCAGTTCTGGTTCTCAGCCTTCTACAGATAGCTCCATCAGGATCAAGAAAAGGAATGCAGAAAATCTCTCTCAGTAGGAATTTAAAAAGATGCAGAAACTTTGCTAGAAAGAGTTTGTGCAGCCATCAACCTGTGTTTCTGTTTTCTTAAACCTCATGGTTGCAGTTTGGAGTCAGCCTCTCTCATTTTTGTATAGACTTTATATTTTCATTAATATCCCTAATGCATAGCATATCACAAATCCTGCCTAAAGAAAGTTAGACATTGCTCGAAAGATGCCATTTATCCTTTCATCTATATACTTCATACAACATAACAAACAGACAAACAAGTGCTCTCAAAATAGATTGTACACATAAATGCAAAACCTAAAAAATACAATTTACAGAGGAATAAAAAGGAGGAGATATCTGTGACCTTTGGTTAGAACACAATTTCTTAATTATGGCACCAAAATTATGACCCAAAAAGAAAACACTGATAAAACATCATCAAAACTAATATTTTTGCTCTTCAAAAAATACTGTTAAGACAATGAAGGGACAGCTGACACAGGGTGGGAGAAAATATTTGCAGAACACATATCTGATAAAGATTATTTTTTTCCAGAATGCATAACAAGCTCTCTGATCTCACTAGAAAAATAAATGGACAAAATATTTGAACAGACATCTCACCAAAGAAGATACATAGATAGGAAATAAGCAAAAGAAAAGATGCTTAATATAATTATTATCCAAGGAAAACCATTATATAATACAACTACACGGTTATTATATTAGCTGAAATTTAAAAACAGACTATTTCCAATAGTTAGGATGTGGAATAACTAAAACTTTCATACACTGATTAGAATGTAAAATGATAAAATCACTTTGGAAGCTTCTTATATGAAATATACATCTACCATTTGATCCAAGGTAGGAATTTACTCAAAAGAAATAATATATATACATACTTGAAGACTTGTACATAGATGTTCATAACATCTTTATTTGTTATAGTCTCAAAATGAAAACAACCAAAATATATCAGAAGATGAATGTTTAACCAAACTGTAGTACATCCATACCATGGAATACTATTCAGTCATAAAAAGAAACAAACAACTGGTATGTAATGGATAAGTAGCAAAATAACTATGTTGAATGAAAGAAGCTGGACAGCAAAGGGTGCATACTATACGATTTCATTTATACAAAACTCTAGATAAAACAAACTAATCCACAGTGACAGAACATTTATGGATGATTAACCCTTTGAGTAGTACAAACATTTATGTACATCCTCTTGCCTTCTGACCTTCCAGAATATGATAGGTTTATTTTAAAATGTGTAAGGCAACATTAAAAAAAGGCAAATGTATATTCTTCTCATTTCCATACATTGGTTATCACACAAACATAATTTTAAGTTAATAAAACTGTAACTGAAACTAATTTCATTTTTTGAAAAAAAAACTCACTCCTGGGGGTCAGTGAGCTTAAATAAAAACCTCACTACCCAAAGGATTAAGTGTGTGGGAGTAGAGATGGGCTTGAAAGAGGAGAGAGAAAGGAAGGATTACAAAAAGACACAAGAGGCCCTGGCCGGTTGGCTCAGTGGTAGAACGTCGGCCTGGCGTGCAGAAGTCCCAGGTTCGATTCCCGGCCAGGGCACACAGGAGAAGCGCCCATCTGCTTCTCCACCCCACCCCCTCTCCTTCCTCTCTGTCTCTCTCTTCCCCTCCCGCAGCCGAGGCTCCATTGGAGCAAAGATGGCCCGGGCGCTGGGGATGGCCCTTGGCCTCTGCCCAGGCGCTAGAGTGGCTCTGGTCGCAACAGAGCGATGCCCCCTGGTGGGCAGAGCGTCGCCCCTGGTGGGCAGAGCGTTGTCCCTGGTGGGCGTGCCGGGTGGATCCCGGTCGGGCGCATGCGGGAGTCTGTCTGACTGTCTCTCCCCGTTTCCAGCTTCAGGAAAAAAAGACAAAAAAACAAACAAAATAAAAAAGACACAAGAAATTTTGCAAGTTGATGGATATGTTTACTATCTTGATTGTAGTGGTAATTTTATAGTTGTTTATTGATGTCAGAATTTATCATATTGTACACTTATATATGTATAGTCTATTGTATGTCAATTTTATATATCAATGAAACATTCAAGTAAAATGTTGAAAAGGTAAATGTGGCTAAATAAACACTATAAATTGTTTTATTTTTTATTTTTTTAATTATAATTTTATTTTTTTAATGGGGCAACATCAATAAATCAGGTTACATATATTCAAACATAAACAAGTCCAGGTTATCTTGTCTTTCAATTATGTTGCATACACATCACCCAAAGTCAGATTGTCCTCTGTCACCTTCTATCTTGTTTTCTTTGTGCCCCTCCCCCTCCCCCTTTCCCTCTCCCTTTCCCCCCTCCCCCCGTAATGACCACACTCTTATCAATGTCTCTTAGTTTCACTATTATGTCCCACCTACGTATGGAATAATGCAGTTCCTGTTTTTTTCTGATTTACTTATTTCACTTCGTATAATGTTATCAAGATGCCACCATTTTGCTATAAATGATCCGATGTCATCATTTCTTATGGCTGAGTAGTATTCCATAGTGTATATGTGCCACATCTTCTTTATCCAGTCGTCTATTGACGGGCTTTTTGGTAGTTTCCATGTCCTGGCCACTGTGAACAATGCTGCAATGAACATGGGGCTGCATGTGTCTTTACGTATCAATGTTTCTGAGTTTTTGGGGTATATACCCAGTAGAGGGATTGCTGGGTCATAAGGTAGTTCTATTTTCAGTTTATTGAGGAACCACCATACTTTCTTCCATAATGATTGTACTACTTTACATTCCCACCAACAGTGTATGAGGGTTCCTTTTTCTCCACAGCCTCTCCAACATTTGCTATTACCTGTCTTGTTAATAATAGCTAATCTAACAGGTGTGAGGTGGTATCTCATTGCAGTTTTGATTTGCATTTCTCTAATAACTAAAGAAGATGAGCATCTTTTCATATATCTGTTGGCCATTTGTACTTCCTCCTGGGAGAAGTGTCTGTTCATGTCCTCTTCCCATTTTTTTATTGGATTGTTTGTTTGTTTGTTGTTGAGTTTTATGAGTTCTTTGTATATTTTGGATATTAGGCTCTTATCTGAGCTTTTGTTTGAAAATATCATTTCCCATTTAGTTGGCTTTCTGTTTATTTTGTTATCAGTTTCTCTTGCTGAGCAAAAACTTCTTAGTCTGATGTAGTCCCATTCATTAATTTTTGCCTTCACTTCTCTTGCCATTGGAGTCAAATTCATAAAATGCTCTTTAAAACCCAGGTCCATGAGTTGAGTACCTATGTCTTCTTCTATGTACTTTATTGTTTCAGGTCTTATGTTTAGATCTTTGATCCATTTTGAGTTAATTTTAGTACAGGGGGACAAACTGTAGTCCAGTTTCATTCTTTTGCATGTGACTTTCCAGTTTTCCCAGCACCATTTATTGAAGAGGCTTTCTTTTCTCCATTGTATGTTCTTGGCCCCTTTATCAAAAATTATTTGACTATATATATGTGGTTTTATTTCTGGACTTTCTATTCTGTTCCATTGGTCTGAGTGTCTATTTTTCTGCCAATACCATGCTGTTTTGATTGTCGTGGCCCTATAATAGAGTTTGAAGTCAGGTATTGTAATGTCCCCAGCTTCATTCTTTTTCTTTAGGATTGCTTTGGCTATTCAGGGTTTTTTATAGTTCCATATAAATCTGATGATTTTTTGCTCTATTTCTTTAAAAAATGTCATTGGAATTTTGATGGGAATTGCATTATATTGCTTTGGGTAATATAGCCATCTTGATTATATTTATTCTTCCTAACAAAGAACAAGGAATATTCTTCCATCTCATTATATCTTTCTCAATTTCTCTTAACAATGGTTTATAGTTTTCATTATATAAGTCCTTTACATTCTTTGTTATGTTTATTCCTAAGTATTTTAATTTTTTTGTTGCAATTGTGAAGGGGATTATTCTTTTGAATTCATTCTCAATTGTTTCATTGTTGGCATATAGAAAGGCTATTGACTTCTGTATGTTAATTTTGTATCCTGCGACCTTACTGTATTGGCTTATTGTTTCTAGTAGTCTTTTTGTGGATTCTTTGGGGTTTTTGATGTATAGGATCATATCATCTGCAAAAAGTGATACCTTTACTTCTTCTTTTCCGATATGGATGCCTTTTATTTCTTTGTCTTGTCTGATTGCTGTGGCGAGAACCTCTAGTACCACATTAAATAAGAGTGGAGAGTGTGGACAACCCTGTCTTGTTCCTGATTTAAGGGGGAAAGCCTTCAGTTTAGTGCCGTTTAATATGATGTTAGCTGATGGTTTATCATATATGGCCTTTATCATGTTGAGATATTTCCCTTCTATACCCATTTTGTTGAGAGTCTTAAACATAAAATTGTGTTGTATTTTATTGAAAGCCTTTTCTGCATCTATTGATAAGATCATGTGGTTTTTGTTCTTTGTTTTGTTGATATGGTGTATTACGTTAACCGTTTTACGTATGTTGAACCATCCTTGAGATACTGGGATGAGTCCCACTTGATCGTGATGTATTATTTTTTTAATATGTTGTTGTATTTGATTTACTAGTATTTTGTTTAGTATTTTAGCATCTGTATTCATTAGAGATATTGGTCTGTAGTTTTCTTTTTTTGTGCCATCCTTGCCTGGTTTTGGTATGAGGGTTATGTTGGCCTCATAAAATGTGTTTGGAAGTATTGCTTCTTCTTCAATTTTTTGGAAGACTTTGAGTAGAATAGGAACCAAGTCTTCTTTGAATGTTTGATAAAATTCGCTGGTATAGCCGTCAGGGCCTGGACTTTTATTTTTGGGAAGGTTTTTAATGTTTTTTTCTATTTCTTCTCTACTAATAGGTCTGTTTAGGCTTTCTGCTTCTTCTTGACTCAGTCTAGGAAGGTTGTATTGTTCTAGGAATTTATCCATTTCTTCTAGATTGTTGAATTTAGTGGCATAAAGTTTTTCATAGTATTCTACAATAATTCTTTGTATATCTATGGTGTCCGTGGTGATTTCTCCTCTTTCATTTTGGATTTTGTTTATATGAATTCTTTCTCTTTTTTCCTTGGTAAGTCTTGCCAAGGGTTTGTCAATTTTATTGATCTTTTCAAAGAACCAGCTCTTTGTTATATTAATTTTTTCTATAGTTTTACTGTTCTCTATTTCATTTATTTCTGCTCTGATTTTTATTATCTCCTTTCTTCGGCTAGTTTTGGGTTGTTTTTGTTCTTCTTTTTCTAGTTCCTTAAGGTGTGAAGTTAAGTGGTTCACTTGGGCTGTCTCTTGTTTGTTCATATATGCCTGAAATATTATGAACTTCCCTCTTATCACTGCTTTTGCTGCATCCCATAGATTCTGATATGTCGTATTGTCATTTTCATTAGTCTGTATGTATCTTTTGATCTCTGCACGTATTTCTTCTTTGACCCATTCATTTTTTAAAAGTATGTTGTTTAGTTTCCACATTTTTGTGGGATTTTTTCCCTCCTTTTTGCAGTTGAATTCTAGTTTCAAGGCTTTATGATCAGAAAATATGCTTGGTACAACTTCAATTTTTCTGAATTTGCTGATGTTGTTTTTGTGGCCCAACATATGGTCAATTCTTGAAAATGATCCATGTACACTGGAGAAAAATGTATACTCAGTCACTTTGGGATGAAATGTCCTGTAGATGTCTATCATATCCAGGTGCTCTAGTGTTTTGTTTAAGGCCACTATATCTTTGTTGATTCTCTGTTTGGATGACCGATCTAGAGCCGTCAGCGGTGTATTGAGGTCTCCAAGTATGATTGTATTTTTGTCAAATTTTGTTTTAAGGTCAATAAGTAGCTGTCTTATATATTTTGGTGCTCCTTGGTTTGGTGCATATATATTAAGAATTGTTATGTCTTCTTGATTCAGTGTCCCCTTAGCCATTATGAAATGGCCATTTTTGTCTCTGAGTACTTTTGTTGTCTTGTAGTCAGCATTATCAGATATGAGTATTGCTACGCCTGCTTTTTTTTGGATGTTATTTGCTTGGAGTATTGTTTTCCAGCCTTTCACTTTGAGTTTGTTTTTATCCTTGTTACTTAGATGTGTTTCCTGTAGGCAGCATACAGTTGGATTTTCTTTTTTAATCCATTCTGCTACTCTGTGTCTTTTTATTGGTGAGTTTAATCCGTTTACCTTTAGTGTAATTATTGACACTTGTGAGTTCCCTATTGCCATTTTATGGATTGCTTTCTGTTAGTTTTGTGTCTTGTTTGATCCTTCTCTTTCGTTTTTTTATCTTTTGTTTTTATTTGGTTGTATTCCATACATCTTTCCACTGTTGCTATCTTTTTTATCTCATGTGCTTCTGTGCTGGTTTTTTCAATGGTGGTTACCTTTAGGTAATGAAAAGGGTTCCTACCCTGTTCATTGTAGCGCACTATTTTGTGAGTACCTTTGCATTCCATCGTCCTTTGCTACTGTTAATCTCCATCCTCTCCCCCCTTTCTTTTTGTTGTTGTCACAGTTTAAATTTGGTTTTATTGTGTTCTTCTTGGAGCTTTTACTTGTGGCTTTATTTTTTTTTGTTCTTTGTATCTGATTTGAGAACCCCCTTTAGTAATTCCTGGAGTGGGGGTTTTCTGATGATAAATTCCCTCATCTTTTCTGTATCTGTGAATGTTTTTATTTCTCCTTCATATTTGAAGGATAACTTTGATGGGTATAGTATTTGGGGCTGAAAGTTCCTCTTTTTCAGGACTTTAAATATTGGGGTCCACTCTCTTCTAGCTTGTAGGGTTTCTGCTGAGAAATCTGATGATAGTCTAATGGGCCTTCCTTTATATGTTGTACTCTTCTTTTCCCTGGCTGCCTTGAGAATTTTTTCTTTGCCATTGTTTTGTGCCAATTTCATTATGATGTGCCTTGGAGTAGGTTTGTTGGGGTTAAGAAAACTCGGAGTTCTGTTTGCTTCATGAATTTGAGGCTTTAGTTCTTTCCACAGGCTTGGGAAATTCTCATCTATTATTTGTTTGAGTATGTTCTCCATTCCATTTTCTCTCTTCTCCCTCTGATATACCTATTATTCTTATGTTATTCTTTCTGATGGAGTCAGATAATTCTTGTAGGGCTATCTCATTTTTTTTAATTTTTGAGTCTCTTTCTTCCTCTCTCTGTTGTGCCTCAAGTTGCTTGTCTTCTATTTCACTAATCCTCTCTTCTATCTGGCCTGTTCTATTAGCCAAGCTTGTTACCTCGTTTTTCAGCTCGCGAATTGAGTTTTTCATCTCTGTTTGATTTGTTTTTATAGTTTCAATTTCCTTGGACATATATTCTTTGTGTTCATTGAGTTGTTTTCTGAGCTCCCTAAATTGCCTTTCTGTGTTTTCTTGTATATCTCTGAGTATTTTTAGGATTTCTATCTTGAATTCTCTGTCATTTAACTCCAAGGTTTCCAATATATTAAATTTTTTCTCCATAGATTTTTTCCTCTTCTATCTGTGTTACCTTTCTTTCTTTTGTATCCATGATATTCAATTTTCTCTTCCTTAATGGCATCTGAGGGTGGTTTTGTTGATAGTATTAATGAGATTTAATAAAAAATAAAAAGTTAAAAAAATAAAAAATTGAAAAAAGTTGTTGTTTTTTTAAAAATTAATAATGAAATAAAGAAAAATAAAATAAAATAAAAATTTTAAAAAAGGAAATTATTCCCCCTTCCTTTTTTTTTCTCTCCTCTCCTCTCCCCTCTTTCTTGAGAAAATCTTGTGGTGAACTGTGAATTATATTGTATTTAATAGAACAAAAAATGCCTGTAATTAAGGGCCTGAATTGGGAAAATGTAATAAAGGGGCAATAAAAAATAAATAAACAAAGCCCTGGCCAGTTGGCTCAGCGGTAGAGCATCGGCCTGGCATGCGGGGGACCCGGGTTCGATTCCTGGACAGGGCACATAGGAGAAGTGCCCATTTGCTTCTCCACCCCCACCCCCTCCTTCCTCTCTGTCTCTCTCTTCCCCTCCCGCAGCCAAGGCTCCATTGGAGCAAAGATGGCCAAGGCTCCATTGGAGCAAAGATGGCCCGGGCGCTGGGGATGGCTCCTTGTCCTCTGGCCCAGGTGCTAGAGTGGCTCTGGTCGCGGCAGAGCGATGCCCGGAGGGGCAGAGCATCGCCCCCTGGTGGGCAGAGCATCGCCCCTGGTGGGCGTGCCAGGTGGATCCCGGTCGGGCGCATGCGGGAATCTGTCTGACTGTCTCTCCCCGTTTCCAGCTTCAGAAAAATACAAAAATAAATAAATAAATAAATAAAGGGGTGGTGGTATGGACCCACAAAAAGCAAATAATGAAAAAATTTGGATCAAGAATAAAATGATTTGCGTTTGGGTGTTGGTTTACTAAGAGTTATGATGAGAGGAGTAAGAGGGAAACAGGAAAATGGGGGGACAAATTAAAAAATTACTATTGTATTTAGTGGAACAAGAGCTTGATAAAATGGAGAGCCAGGGATGGGAGCACTGCTAGTGAGTTAAAAAGGTGAAGTAAAAACCCCCCAAAATGCCACAAACATAAGTTTGAGTCCCAGATAAAATAATTTGTTTGTTATTGAGGTTTGAATGAGAGGAGATGTAAAGGAAAAAAGAAGAAACTAATATAGAGGGAGAAAAGAAGAGAGAGAGAGAGAAAAAAAAGAGGGAACCACTAAAAGAAGAAAAAAGAAAAAAGAGGAGAGAGAGAGAGAGAGAGAGAGAGAGAGTTAAGGGTTTTGGAGTGCAACCCTCATAGAGAGAAAGGAAGAGGAAAGAAAAGATAATGGGAGATGTAACACTTATGGGTAGTGTAATTCAAGGAGAGGAGAGAGTAAGACCATTAGGGAGTTAAACGACCAAATTGGAGGAGGAAAAAAAAAAGAAAAAAGAAGAAAAAAAAAATCAAGGATGAAGATAAGAGAAACAAACGAACAAATATAATAAAATGGGATAGGTAATAAAGTCTGCGGATTATTCTGATTTTGAGAGGTTATCTTCTTGCTTTTTCTTTTCTCTCCCTCTTCCTGATCGGTGACTCTGTACCCCGGGTTCTGCCCCTTTGGCACACTCAGGTAGAGGTTTGCAGTTGATAAGTCTCTATGGCGATGTCATGTATTGTGCTTCAGTCTCGTTGGCAGTTGAGGCTCATTAGCGTTTATAGGCTCCGACAGTGAGAGAGTCCGTGTTCCAGGAGCCTCTCTCCTAGTCTTTCCTTCCTCAACCAGCAGCCTGAGAATCCAACTATGGGGTTGCTGCTGCCTCTGCCTGGATAGTAATAGGCTCAAAGAGCGGTCAACTCCCCACTCTATTTCCACTCAGCACAGGGCTCTGGGTAAGGCTCAGTCAGTCAGAGCTGCTAGCATAATCAGCCGGGGCTTTCGCCTACTCAAAGACCTCTGGCTCTGTCACTCTGTCCGGTAACACGGGCGGGTCTGCACGCGCAGACCAGGATGTTAGACAGGAAGTCTCGCCCTCTGAGTGAAACCCCCCGCCCGCACTGAAAAGTTCCAATGTTGGAATTGGCTCTCGCTCGTCCCCGTGTGCCGCTCTTTCAAGGCGCTGGGGCAGTCCGGGACTCCGCCCTCGGCCCACACAAAGGCCCCCGACTCTGCCCCTCCGTGGGACAACACGGGCTCCCACTCCGGAGGTGCTGGGAGGAGTCTCCTTCCCACTCTCCATGTGCGCAGACCAGGATGTGAGGTCGGAGTCTCGCCCTCTGAGTGAAACCTCCCTCCTGCACTGAAAAGTTCCAGTGTTGGAATTAGCTCTCGCTTCCTCCCCGTGTGCGGCTCTCCCCGGGTGCTGGGGCAGCCCGGAGGCTTTCGGCCCACACAAAGGCCTTTGACTCTGCCTGTCTGTGGAGTAACATGGGTGCACCCTCCGGGGGCTTTGGAAGGAATCTCTCGCCCACTATGTGGCTACCAGGGAATCAGGTAAAATGGCTGGCCAGCTTGTCTTTCTTTGTCTGGGTTTGGCGCGAGTGTTAGCTGTATTGCCCAGGTTGTCACAGGAACAGTTTTTCCTTGGCTTGTATCTCTATGCCACAGCCTGGTTCGGCCATTTGTGCCGCGGCCTGGATCTATTCACTCCCTTTGCCCGCCTCAGTTTCTATATTCACAGTTACCAGAGAAAGCCGCCCTGTTTAGGTTAGTGAGGAAGGCGGAGCATTTCTTACTCCCTATTTCCTTCGGCGTTTGGTTATATATTTAGCCAATTTTTCGCTCGATCATACCTTTGGGTGTATTGCGAAACATCTGGAGGCTCCAAGGATAGGTTTTTCTGTTTCTGGTTGAAGATCTTGTTGAGGTTTGGGGGAGATTTATCGGTATCGCTTCCTACTCCGCCATTACTCTGACGTCATCTCCAAATTGTTTTATTTTTAAATTTTTTTCATTGAGTTCAGAGAAAGAAGTATGAACTCATTGTTCCATTTAGTTGTGCACTCATTGATTGCTTCTTGTATGTGCCCTGACTAAAGTTTGAACCTGTGACTTCAGTGTATCCAGATGCCACTTTATTGACTGAGCCACCTGGCCAAAGCCTAAAAATTATTTTTTTAAATGCCATATATATATATATATATATATAGAGAGAGAGAGAGAGAGACTTAAACATAGTTACTTATAGTGCCACTTATATTTTAACTTTAAGATAATCCTTTAACCTAGAGACTATGAGATAATATGAAATCTTGAAATCTGCAATACAAAATTCATCCAGTAGTAAGAAGTGTGTTAGTTGTTGATTGAAAAAAGAAAAAAATGACTCCTTGCAAGGGAAGGGAAGGGTGAAGTGAAGGTCTTAATTTGTAGCATCAAGGAAACATCTTTGTGTAAAATACCAGGGAAGATGTCAACTATTGGATGGGAATTGCTGCTAAATCCAATTTCCTGTGACTCACTGGAGTATCGAGCTTGGGCAAGAGACAACTCTGGAGTGAGAAATCGTGGTTACTGTTTCTTTGTCCCCTCCCCCATGCGAATTCCAACTCAGGCTGGTTGAAATGTCCCTATCTACAGAGCATTGTGTTACCATTTCTGCCCACCCATCTAGTTATTCATTTAAGATAAAAGAAGTTTCTCACAGGAAATATTTGAAGATATTTAATGCAACCTGAACAATTAAATAAAGTATTTTTCAAACTTCAATGTGAGTATGAGCCAGTATGAATCATCTATGAATACACATAAAACATGTCATTCCTGAGGCTCAATACTAGCTGTTTTGCTTTAATAAGCCTGGAATGGGGTCACTGAAGTGAATCTGACACAAGTGACTCCCAAATTATACTCTGAAATATCAAAATATGATGGTTATTTTTCTATACATTTCCTGTGTTAACAGGAATTTGATATTTTCAATCAAATTGTACTTTCATATTTATTACCTCAAGATCTATGTTACAGTTAAGATTTAAAACTATTCCTTCCTAGCTTCCTCTTTAATGACATTTTCAGAAAGGCTGATATGGGCCAGACAGTAGGCTCATTGAGAAGACAAAGATCCATGGCCTTAAGTGCAGTGGACTTTGGGACAGTATAGTTGAGTAAAATACCCAAGTGAATTCTAGGGCAGGGTTAGTTAATCCTTCCCTAGATTTATAGCATCTGATCATTCCACTAATGTATTGTGTATTCTATGAATTGAAGAGTTAATTGAATGCTCTGTTTTTTCCTCAAAACTTATATTATGTCATTCTAATTTAGATCTAAAATAGATTAGTTCTAGACCAATTGTTCAAAAGAAATACCTAGCAGAATCTAACTGTATAAATAAAAATAACAAAAAGTGATAATACAGTGTGTCTGTAAAGACATGGTGCACTTTTGACCGGTCACAGGAAAGCAACAAAAGACGATAAAAATGTGAAATCTGCACCAAATAAAAGGAAAAGTCTCCCAGTTTCATACCTATTCAGTGCAGTTCGATGTGGGCTCACACACAGATTTTTTAGGGCTCCTTAGGTAGCTATCCCGTATAGCCTCTACAGACTCGTCACTGACTGGTGTCCTACCAGAATGGGGTTTCTCCACCAAACTGCTGGTTTTCTTCAACTGCTTATCCCACCAAGTAATGTTATTCCTATGTGGTGGCGCTTCGTTATAAATGTGCCGATATTCACATTGCACTTTGGTCACGGATTAGAATTTAGCAAGCCACAGAACACACTGAACTTTCCTCTGTACCATCCACATCTCGACTGGCATGGCCGTGGGCTGCTCCACTGTATACATGGTGTTACATCATCATCTGCACATGCGCACATGCTGCCACATCATCCTACAGAAACTAGGAGGGTTTTATTTTTATTTGGTGAGATTTCACATTTCTATCGTCTTTTGTTGCTTTCCTGTGACCGGTCAAAAGTGCACCATGACTTTACGGACACACTCTATTTATCTCTTCCAGTTTCCTGTCAATTGTGTATGTGTTTTTGTTCTGGCCTGTTCAAAAGTGGAAGAACACCACTTTGGTTCTCTTCTTTCTGGTTCACTTCTCATTCATTAAAATTTATTTTCAATAATAAAATGCTTTCATCTGACTCTAAATAACCTGAGACATATGGATGCCTTTATGACCGAAAATAAGGTAAGTGAGGAATGCATTCAATGCAAAAAAACTCTAGTATAACAGAAAGACTTAGATAACTTAAGATTATGGGTACTATGGCCTGCACTGTTCGGAGAGCCACAGTATCAGGATGGTGAAGTGACCTCAGATGATAGGTCATTATAAGGGGGCACCATGAAGCAGCAGTGCTTTCTGCCTCCTTTGTACAGTATTCAGGAGACATCCTGCTGCCTTCTGGAAGCAGTCAGATTAGAGAATGCATGCATCCCTAATAGACTTTGCTTGGCTTAGAATGATAGCTATCAACCCTCTTATCCACCTTTCCACTGCTGCCTACACTCTATGGCTGGCATAGTGAGAGCCCATGTTACAGGAGTAAACTTCATATGGAGAATGAGCTTTTCTGTTTGAAATAGATCATGATGAATCAGTTAAACAAACATGGTCATCTTTGTTTTTGCTAAAGATGTGCATATTTGCTTTCTCCATATTTCATTTTAAGGCCAGGACATCCAAAAGATGCAGATTGCTCTGCTGGCAGATGGACCTGCAGACTGATTTTTCCAGATGTCCTGAAATGCATTACCTTAAATGGAATATTAAACACTTTAAACCATATGAGTCCTGGGGATTGAGGCTCTTACTAGAACTATGGACTGTATGATTTCCTAGATCAGCTCACACCATAAACAAATAAGAGTGAGCAGGGAGGATGGGCGTTCACACGATTAACAATTATCTGTACTCACAATCCTAGTTTAATTGTGTTTACAATGTTTTGATACCACACTTTAATTCTGTTTGGCCTTTTGGATGGTAGCCTGTCATTTGAAGTCTTTTACAGGTTTTCCTGCTAAAGGCAATGAGAACAAGCTCAGACAGAGCAGACACCGCTGCAGAATAAAATCAGCATATCATACATAATTTCTAAAGCCACACACACCAGAAGAGCCAGATCTGAAAATGCACTAACACCAAGAACCAAGTGATCATTTAAGCAATCATACCAGTAGTCATACTGGAGAGTAATAGCTTGAATTCATCAGTTTATTGATGAGGCTTGCCAAGTTTCTTTCCCAATTACTTTTCTCCTTTCGAATCTACAGTGAAGGATGACTTTGTGAAAAGGCACAGTCTTTCAAATGCGTTTAAATACTTATCAGTGTTGAAAAACAAACAAAAGTATATGAAAAGAAAAATACTTGTGAGTTTTGGTTTGCTAAAGAAATGGTTTTCTTAAAAGAAAAGTGATTTTTCAAGTGTTATCACAGCTGTTGATCCTCTCACTTCATTCTGAGCTGTCAGATCCGCATTCTGGTTCTCCTTGTCCCTACAGAGCTTTGTGAAAATTAACCCTTTTTATTGACATGAATGGAGTTAGTCACCAGGCTCTGTCTGCACTTTGGAGTAGTATATAACTGAAGCTATGCAGCTGGGTAGACACTATGAAAGTCAATCATTTTCTGGCTTTATCATCAACATTGAACATCTGTAAGATCTTCACCATGCTTTCTACTGAAAAAAAAAAAAAAAGGAAAAATGTTGGCCTAAAGGTAAAAGCAGGCTAGAAGATAGATTCTGTTTGACCAGAGCAAGGTTTAAAATGTTTGAATGTAGATTTAATGCTTTTAAATGCTATTCCTTGGTTTCCACGGACCCCTATCAGCCCTTATTTGAAACTCACGTTTTAAGAAGTTACCGTTTTGGTCCTATCCCATCTAGGCACTTGAGCTTGTGATTTTTTAAAATTTATTTATTTATTCATTTTAGAGAGGAGAGGGAGAGAGAGAGAGAGAGAGAGAGAGAGAGAGAGAGAGGAGAGAAGGAGCTGGAAGCATCAACTCCCATATGTGCCTTGACCGGGCAAGCCCAGGGTTTTGAACCAGCGACCTCAGCATTTCCAGGTCGACGCTTTATCCACTGCGCCACCACAGGTCAGGCTTTTTTTTTTATAAAGATTTTATTTATTCATTATAGAGAGGGGAAAGAGAAAGAGAGAGAAGGGGGGAGGAGCAGAAAGCATCAACTCCAGTATGTGCCTTGACCAGGCAAGCCCAGGGTTTTGAACCGGCAACCTTAGTGTTTCCAGGTTGACACTTTATCCACTGTGCCACCACAGGTCAGGCGAGCTTGTGATTTTGACTGAGGTTTGTGCTTCTCTTATAAAGAGAAACTGCTGAAGATACAAGTTTTTTTAGGTTAGTAGAAAAATAGAAGCACCTGTTTTCAGGATGTAAAATGTTTTATGCTTAATTTTTCTCATAAAATTTTAGTTTTGCAGTTGTAATATATATTTTAGAACCATATATAAGTATTTTTTAAATCTTTATGAGAAAATGAAGACTCTATGAAAAATAGATTAACATAACTTCACTATTTCTGGAAATCAGTACCTTACAAAATAAAAGCTGCAAATGATTTATCATTTTCACATGAAACTTCTTCAAAGACCCATCAATTAATTAATGGAAAGCATCAAAAGATAGTTTAGACTATAACTCTGGGAACTTCTTAACTCAAACTTTCACCTGGCTATATCTACCAAACCTAAACTATTATTTTCTTATCCTGCTTAGAATAAGCCCAGTTCCTTCATTGGAAAATCCATCTTAAGCTATATTTCAAAATCTTTTTAGTTATCCCAAGTTTGCTCCTTTCTTCTAAGACATTGTTAAGACTTTGTCACTGCTTTTCCTGCCTAGGTGAGCGATAAATCCAGCTTTGTCATCAACCGCTTATTTTTGTGATGTTTGGAGAGCCTATCATTTGCCAATATCTCACAATACTTTGGTCTTTCTCTTCTGTTTTTTGGTGGCTTTGGACAATTCAATAAGAGTAAAGAAAAACATAAATACAGTAAAAGCATAAACATGAGAAATAAAAGTAGATATTATGCAATTCCAGAGTTGGAAAGGAGATGAGAAGCAATGTCATTTCTCTATCTTTTCTTTCAACAGTCTCCATGTTCTCATGTGTTCTCATAAGATTTTATTTCTGGACTCTTTACTTATGGAGGCAAAGAAATCTGGAAAAATACCATATAATAACTCAGATGTAAGTTTATGAGAGTTATAGGTTTAATCATAAATACAACAACAGAAAAAGTAAAGGAGATATTAATGATGATCAAAAGAAATAATCAATATACTTAATGAGTAGGCCATGGAAGAAAGAGAACAAATTTAAGAGGACTAAGAGTTTAGGTATTAAAAATCCAGGGAATGTTGATACCAGTTTCAGAATGGGGGACAATTTCCATGTTATAATTATTTTATGAACAAATTATAAACTTGCATTTGATCCATTTCAGACTTTGGGTGTAAAAATTGAGAAATCTTTTTTTAAAAACCTGAAGATTATAGGCCTATAGAAAATCTGGTGTCAAAGTAAGAAATAAATATTTGGGAGTCTGGTGAATGAACGAAGTTCTTCATGGGTACAGAAAATGATGAATAGAAATTTCCTAAGGAGCCTTAAAGAAAAGGGAAAAATATAAGGAGAAGGATAAGAGAAAGGAACAAGGAAGAAACAAAAAATTAAGAAAGGAAGAAAGGAAAGAAGGTAGGAAGGGAAAAAGAAGAAGAGAGAAGGAAAGAGAAAGAGAAAGAAAAAGGAAGGAAGGAAGGAAGGAAGGGGAAGGAAGTAAAAGGAATGAAGAAAGGAAGGAAAGAAAGAAGAGGAAGAGGGAAGGAAAGAGAAAGAAAAAGGCAGAAAGGAAGGAAGGAAGGGAGAAAGAATGGAAGGAAGGAAGGAAGGAAGGAAGGAAGGAAGGAAGGAAGGAAGGAAGGAAGGAAGGAAGGAAGGAAGGAAGGAAAGGAGGAAAGAAGAGAAAGAGAGAAGGAAAGAGAAAAAAGGAAGAAAGGAAGGATGGAAAGAAGGAAGTAAGAAAGGAAAGAAAGTGAAGGAAGGAAAGAGGGAGGAAGAAAGAAAGGAAAAAAAGAAGGGGGGAAGAAGAAAAGAAAGGAGGAAGACAGAGGAATAAAGGAAAGGAAGAGAAAGAAAGCAAAGAAAAAGAAAACATTCTAGTGAAGAAAACTAAGTGAGTAGTCAAAGGGAAGAGGCTAAATCAAGATCTGAAACAAATTTTTCAGAAGGAAGGAGGTGGGCTAAAATAAAGGTGTTTTCTAAAATACATGAGGGTAGAACTTCACACACACAAAAAAGTCCTAATTAGAATATTGATCTTGTCCAGATAAAGAATATCAACTTACACTAGGGAAAAAATTTAGAGGCAGTTGGAAATAAAAGCCAGATTTCAAAAGACTGTATGTGTAAATGCAAAAAATAAAAATTTGAATAATTTCAATTTTCCCTGATCTCTGTTGTGTTTTAGTGCAAATAAAAGAAAATATATATATAAAAAAGAAAATATTAAAGTGAAACAATTAGTGAAGCAAAGAAATAACCCCTATAAGGAGATTGTTCATCTGAATAAAAAACTATATGAAAATATGAAATATGTTCTGTCCTAGTGTGCGTGTGTGTGCGTGTATGTGTGTGTGTGTGTGTGTGAGAGAGAGAGAGAGAGAGAGAGAGAGAGAGGGAGAGAGAGAGAAAGGTGAGTTAATAAAAACCACCATTTATGTGCTTTGTCTTATATTTTTCTCATTCTTCTTGATGGTCTCATTCTTTCAGTTGCAGGAGGCATTACTGGTTTCTGAGATTATCATCATAGTTTTGCTTTATTTTCTCTCCTCTTTGCCATGGCCTATTCTTTAGCTCCTGTTTGTAGTGCTTCCATGGGTCATGCACCCTCATCGCATTACAGACAGAATCCTTTTTTAATAAACTTCCATAATGTCAAAATCATTTTGTCACCTAGCAGTTTCTTCCTTGAAGCACCTACATGAAACACTTTAATGAGGTTCTTCCTCGGGAAAACTTTTCCCATTTAGTAGACTTTGCCTATTACCTGATGTTTCTGAGTGGCTAATAATATTTTCTTTTGATGTCTTGAGAATTGATTTCTCAGAGATTTTTTTCCCTCAGAATCTGGTGAAAGCAAACTATTTCCTAAGGATAATAAGAGCAATGCCACCAGTGGGTTGTAATTCACAAATAAAGAGTGTGAATCCTCAGATTTTATGTCACTTCTCACAGGAATTGACTTCAGTTTATAGCACTTTTCTTTCTAAGTACTACAGAATGCATTCCTTGAGTTAAGCAAAGGATTACTTTATTTTACCTTTCTAAAATGGAAATTGAATGAATGCTCAAGATACAGAATGAAATTATTTAAGACACAAGCAATAGGCATCTTGTTTTCATAAATACATACATTGGTTATATTGCATGTCTTGCTTGTCATCTATAACTTCATCTTTGGGATTTTTGCTTTCTTTCCTCAAGATGTGAACTCTAACTTTACATTTTCTAGGCAGCATTTCTCAATGTATGTTGCATGAATTACTTACATTAAATTCACTTGAGATTATTTTGAGGCCAAGTGAACTAGGAATCTGCATCTTTAAACAGCAAATTCCAGTGATGATTAAGCAATGATGTTTGAGAAATTCCCTAGGAAAGCAAGACTACATAAATACTATTTATGTAGAACACAGAATCTATATTCCAATGCATGGCAAGATGCTCATTTGTCGTTTCCAGATTTCTTTGATCTATTACCAAAATTTGGGATAAAGACAGTGTCTGAGGAGTAATGTTTTTGGCATGGGTGATTGTGAAATCAGGAGACTACTGATTTAGTGAAGAGGCACAGGCTTCTGTGATTCCTGAATGAAAACCCTTTCCAGGCCTTCCCAAAGCTTCACGGTTAGTCTTCCAGTTTCTATTGCCCAAAAATAAAATGCAAGGACTGCAGGGTGCATGGTGAATTTTCTGGCACCTTAAAAGGAATCTGCCCAACTTCTTGATTTCTCCTTATATAAAGCTGGAAGAGCCATGGCTCAGATTTTTATATAAGGAAAGTAGAATAAGGGAAGAAATGGTAATAGTGCCAATTCATGGGCACTGATTGGGAACTAGAGGTGAGTAGAAAGAGCTTGAGAGATCACAGCTATTACTGGAAAAAAAAAATGCTTAAGTTATTTATGTAAGTGCTGGTGAGAATAATGTATAAAAGTCAGCTAGGTTTAATGTATATGGAGAAGATAAAAGTAAATATGATTTCTGGTTGTGAAACCCCAAAATTGAAAAAAATGCTAGCTATATAATATCTTGAGTTGAGTGCTTACTTTTTCAAGCACTCTGTGAATCACTTTACAGACATTATTTAATTTAATCTCTCATCCTTTAAATCTTCAGAAATCTTTGCTTCTGAGGCAAATGTTATTATTTACATTTTACAGAAGAGTAAGGTTTATGTGGACAAATCATTTACCGCAAGTTCACATAGCTATTGGTGCTGAGTTTAGAAGACAAATAAATCCATAATAAACTCCTAAACAATTCTTTATGGCAAAATCACTTTGAACAGAATCTGAAAAGACACATCCCCCTTAAAAATCAGAAAAGAATGTAGTTAGAATGAGGGGAAAGAAGTATATAGTTGGAGGAAAAAAAAAAATCAGACTGTATATAAGCCTGAATTGATCTCTATTTGAAACTCCACTATTTTAAAAAACCTAACAACTTGTTGTTCTAATTTGTTTATTAACTCATCTGAGTTTGTTGCAATTTTTTTTGGTAGTCTTTGTAATGGTATGTACCTGAAGGAGTCCCAGAAATAGCAAAATGACACTAGGTCTCCATGGTTGATAAAGTGATGATTTGGATGATTTGGATGGCTCCTTATGGAAGGGAGCTTTGTTCTCAATGTACAAAGAGGGTTCTTCATCTCATCCCACTTGGCCACAGCACTCACTATTGGCAAGGCTCTTCTTTTGCCCTGCATTTCATTTTCTGCCTCATTAATTATCAGATTTTTACCTCTTTACACCCTGAACTCTCATTCTGAATACCCAGTTCCTTATAAACAAATAAAAAAAATAAAACAACCATTTCAAATTGAAAAAATTCAACAGATTTTTCTTTGTCTGCTTCACTGTATATTCTTAAAGGGCATTATTAATTGTGTGCACATAGTTATATCCCAATACATAAAATGAAAACATTCTTTCTGTGACTCCTAGATGAATAAAACTAATAAGCATATCTATCTATTCTACTGTAGTTTAGAAAAACTAATTAAAGAGACCTTGACAAACAGAGCAATATTATGGTCCATCTTCAGCTATTCATGGTCCATGGAAGTACTTTTAATTAAAAAAAAAAACAACAAGAAGTAACTAAAATAATATTTCCATTTCCCTTTTTAAATCTCTCTCTGATTTGGACTCTGTTTTATTAAACAAATATATTTTCTATTCCCTGTTCTTCCTTTTTCTATTTCACTCCTTAATATATTAGTCAGCTGAGATTGCTATAACATAACACACCATAGACTAAGTATAAGTCTTTAGTATAATATATTCACAAGGTTATACATTTTTAACCACTATTTAATTTCAGAATATTTCCATCACTCTAGAATAAATCCTATAATAATTATCACTCCTCCTCCTCCTCCTCCTCCTCCTCCTCCTCCTCCTCCTCCTCCTCCTCCTCCTCCAGGGTTCCTGGCAATTATTAATATATTTTTTTTTCTGTATGGATTTACCAATTTTGGGTATTTCATGTAAACAGAATCATACAATGTATGACCTTTTGTGTTTGGCTTCTTTATTTACCATAATAATTTCAAGGTTCATTCATCTTGTAGCATGTATCAGTACTTCATTCCTTCTTATATATGAGTAGTACTCCATTATAAGAACATATCACTTTTTTTTTATACTTCAGCAGTTCATGAACAATTGAGTTGGTTTCATATTTTGGATCTTATGAATAATGCTGTTATACACATTGTATGAACAAATGTTTCCAATTCTCTTGAGTGTGTAAAATAACTAGTAGTAGAATTGCTGGGTTATATAACTCTATGTTTAACTTTATATATATATATATATTTTAATAGTTTTATTTAGACAATTGATTTTAACAGGTGACATTGGTCAACTAGTGCATGTAGATTTAGAAAAAACATCTCCAGATCATTTTGACATTCAATTATGTTGTATACCCATCACCCAAAGTCAAATGCCGTGGCTCTATGTTTAACTTTTTGACGAACTAAATTTTCCACATAGGTTGCACCATTTTACACTCCCACCAACAACATATAAATGTACCGATTTATCTACATTCTCATCAATACTTACTTTCCTCTTTTAAATTATTGCTAAACCATTTTAGTGGGCATAAAATGTTTCATTATGATTTTGATTTGCATGGCCCTAATGACTTATGGCATTAAGTATAAATATATTTTCATATGCTTGTTAGTCATTTCTATATTAAGATAAAGGTCTATTCAAATCCTTTACTTATTTTTAAATTAGGCTATTTGTTATTTTGTTGCTGATTCATAAGTGTACTTAATATTGATACCACACACTTGTCAAGGTTTTTAAAAACATGCTTTTAAAATATTTTATCTCATTTTGTGGTTTTTATTTTCATTTTCTTTACAGTTTCCTTTGACACACAAAAGTTTTGGATTTTGATAAAGCTAGATTTATTATTGTATTTGATTGCTTGTGTCTTTGGGATCTTATCTAAGAAAATATTGCTCAGTAGAAAGAAAAAGATTTACACTTATGTGTTCTTCCAAGTTTATAGTTTTAGCTCTTATATTTAGGTCTTTATTCCATTTTGAGCTAATTTTCTTTATATTGTGTTAGATAGGTAGTCTAACTTTATTTTTTTGCATGTATATATCCAGTTATTCTCACCTATTTGCGAAAAAAATGCTTCTTTTTCCAGTGAATGGTGTAGCAACTTTGTTGAAATTCTATTAACCATAGATGTGTGAGTTTATTCTAGAATCTTAATTCTAGCTGCTATTCTGTCCTAAATATTAAAGCTTTGTAGTTTTTTTAAATTAGATATGTGAGTCTTTCAACTTTGTTCTTTTTTCAGGATTGTTTCTGGCATTTCCAAATAAATTTTAGAATCATATTTTTTTATTTTTGTAACAAAATCAGTTGGAAATAGGTTCTATAGATTGATTTAGGAATGTGATAATAAATAATGCCCTTCCTTTAAATATGTCCATATCTGAATCCCCAGAAATTGAATGTGTTATCTTATATCAGCAAAAGAGACTTTACAGTTGTGATTGCCATATGATTTTCCTAGGCTACCTTCCTGAGCTCATATAATCACAAATGTCTTTATAAGAGGGAGGAAGAAGGAGACCTGCCTATAGGAAAAGGCAATGTAATGATGGAAACAGAAATCAAAGTGATGCAGCTATAAATTTAGGCATATGAGCTTGAAGAGGCAAAGAAGGGATTCTCCCCAGGAACCTCCAAAAGGAGCCATCTCGGCCAACATGTGCTATTAGCCACAAGATCTACATTCTTGGAATTCTCTAGAGAATTTCTAACCTCCAGATCGGTAAGAGAAAAATTTATATTGTTTTAAAGTACTAAAGTTGTGGTTATTTGTTATAGTAGCAAGCAGATAAAACAGGTATTGCCTTGTTAAAAATACTTCCAACCCAGGAAGGAACACAAGAAGTTTTACAGTTATTTAATTGTTGTTTTTTTTTTTTTTTAATTTCTCTCAATAATGTTAGGTAGTTTTCAGTGTATAAGTCTTACACTTTTTTGGTTAAACTTATTATATGCTTTTTGATGCCATTTTAAATAGAATTATTTTTCTCAATTTTATTTTCACATTGTTCATTGCTAATGTATAGAAATACACTGGTTTTTGTATATTAATCTTATATCACATAATATAACTTATCCTCTTGATTTTTTGGCTGATAAGTTAGTCCAAAAACTGGATGTTGTCTGTTCCTATCTCTAGTAGATGAGCATCTTCAGGGCTTCCTTTTTCTCTTGAGGACTCGTAGCAACCTTAATTGGCCTTAGTTGGCCACATACTCATAATTATTTTTCCCATATGCACAGAGCTATTGATCTTACTTTGCTCTTGTGACTTCACCAAAAAGTTGAAATCATATTGACCTGAAGATCAGATTTTTAATGCACTCTGGAGGTAAACTGTTAGTGTTACCCTAAGGAAAACAGTAATACTTCCATGTAAGTAAACAAAAATATCTGCTCATTGCTTTATTTCTGATTCTTCTACTTTAGACTTATATCTCCTCTATTCATTTATGTAAGTTCTATAATTCAGTATATTCTTTCAAATATGATTCTGAAGGACACAAGCTAGTGAGCCAAAGGAAGCTCAGAAAATCAGCCCAGAGTGCCCTGTACGTTGTCAATCTCTGGATAATCAAGTAGCCAAGCTACAAAAATCCCTCACAGGCTGGCATTTCCCCCAAAGAGCTGGCATTTGGAGAGCATGAACATTTCAGGCAGGACGCTGATGCCACGAGACTGTAATTTCTTTACTCCAGGATAGACAGCCCGAAGCCTTCAGACAAAAGAAAAAAAAACTTCACATATGTTTATTATTGCCATAAAAAGTTTAGCATTTCACACCTTGTCAGAGTTATCAGGTACAGAGCAGCTCTTGAATCTAATTTCCATTCCAACAGAAATGTGAGAAGTCAAATCACTGCATAGCAAAAGAAAGAAAAAGTTTTCTTCACTGTGTTGTTTTCTGCAATCTTGTCTGAGGGGAATTCAGAAAAAAATACTACTTTAAAAACATTTGGTTGCCTTAGGTTCAATGCAAACTGTTTTATGTGATATGGCAAATATGAGCTCTAAATTGCCCAAATTTAGAAAACCTACATTAGCAAGCATCCTATGAGACAGAGATCTAACTTGTTTACTAACTCAGCTTGGTGCTTTAAACGACTTAGGTTGTTTAAAAAAAAATGCAATCGTCTAGATTTTTAAAGTATTAAACTCTAATGTATGTTTGAGAATGTATTAAGAAACTTATGAGAAAGTTGTATGCCCAAAGTTTTTGTGAAATCCTATATTTCCTCATTTACAAGTTATAAATATTTCAAAAAATAAAAGAACAGGAAAGATAAAGTAAGCTAACTTCCTAAAATTCACATTTATTAAAAAAAAATTCCCATTTAGGATGGGTTACATCCTCAAGGACTGAAAATGTACAAGGTTGGTGGATTGTATTATTAGAAAATTTTATTTCTTGTTTTGGGCACTGCTTACATTGGGGTTATCTTGTGATGAATGACTGAGCTATTAAAAATACAGTAACCATATGATTTCATGGATTGATGATAGATAAAGGGATGAATAAGTACATAGCTATGTGATAAAGCAAGTTAAATGAAACATTAATGGTACAGCAGTGTAGATGGGTACATGAATGATCTTTGTAAATTTATTTAAGAATAATCAGTGTTAAATTTTTTCTAATAAAATATTGAAAAAATAGTAAATAATTACAAATCACAAGACTTGTTTGAGTGTTTATTGGGGAGACATTTCCACTCTAGTTCGCATTATACAGTATAGCCAAGTCCATGTGTGATATGGTAAGAAACGCCATATAACTGTCATAAATAGCCATATAAATTATGAATTCTTTCATATTTCCTTGGCTACTGTATTAAAACATCATAATTTACCAAGATAGAAAAGAAAAACAAATATACACGAGGAATAAATCTTATTAAGAGATCTCTTGCTAATCAAGTAGTTTGAGCCTATACTAGCATTTGTCATGCCATGACTATGATGCAGAGAATACAGAGATTAAATCATTATCCAAGAGAGAATAGACGATTTTGATTATGTGAGCTTTCTGACTGGGTCGTTTTATTTTATAACATCAGAAGGTGCTCTGCATGCTGTCTGTAGCTTATATGAAGAGTAACTGAGAGTTAAGCAGTAACTGCACAGCACGTAGTAGCCTTGGTTTTTATGCTAACATACCTTAACTAGAATCATTTAAAATAGTGAACAATATTTTAGTAATAACATAAAGACTCAATTTCATCTTTCTGTCTCCCAAGTCACACATTTCCCTCTCTATCAAAGGTCACCATCCTGATATATTTAGTTATTGGTTTTTAATTAACATTAATCTTGCATTTCATATAGTTTTAACAAATAAGAACACATTTTTAAATATTATATATATTATTGTATCCTATTATATAAATAATGTTCTTCCATATGTATACCTTCGTGGTGAAGCTCATTTCATCAACATTATGTTTGCAATGTTCATTCATGTTGTTACCCATACCCATTTTCACTTATTTTCATTGCTACTTATTATTTCACTGTGATTATATAGCCTTCCTAATATTGGCAGAGATTGAGTTACTACCATTTTGGAACCATTATGAATTTTATGGTCATATCTCATTGGTGCATATGGAAATGCATTTCTTTTGGGTATGCTTCAGAGTGAAATTTATGAGTCATAATAGGATAGGAAGATATCCAGATTTAATTCATAATGCTTAATATTTTTCTAAAATGATTAGATTAATTTATGCTCCCATAAGCAGTTCTGAAAGTTCTCACTTGTCCGTATCCTTGTCACCATTTATATTTTATGTTAGTCATTCTCTCAGGCCTTAATGATATCTTACTTTTGTTTTAATCTTTGTTTATTTCATTAATCATGATATTGAACAAATTATGGTCACTTGGATATGCCCTTTTATGAAATGTTTTTCTATTGAGTTCTTCATAGTTTTTGATTTGTAGGATGTCTTTATAATTTGAATTGAATCATTTTGTTAGTGATATGTATTGCAGGTGTCTGCTCCATATCATATATTTCCTTTGCACTATTTTATTAATAAAAATCTATTTATGTTTATTATTTTACTAATTTGAATTTTTGTATTAAATTTTAAAATATTTTTCTTATTATTTGTTTTTATATCAATAGTTAAGAAGTGATTTTATATCATGAAATTATTAAATAGTCCATATTACTTTTTAATTTTTATTGGTTTTCTTTTATCTTCTCAAATTCAGCTAGAATAAATTTTTGTTTTATTTTTTCCAAATAAATATTTTGTTTTCCTAACAATATTTTTAATAAGAACATTATTTCCCCATACCTCTATAGTGTCATATTATAATTATGTTTTTGTGCTTTATATTTTTCTGTTTTGTTTTGTTCCATTTTGTTCCATTCCATTCTAATCCATTCCAATCCATCTATTCTATTTGTTTGTCTAGAGCAGTGGTAGTCAACCTGGTCCCTACTGCCCACTAGTGGGCGTTCCAACTTTCATGGTGGGCAGTAGTGGAGCAACCAAAGTATAAATAAAAAGATAGGTTTAACTATAGTAACTTATTTTATAAAGATTTATTCTGCCAAACTTAGTGAAAATCTGACATAAAGTACTTGGTAAGTAATTATTATTATATATTTTAACTTGCTGTAACTCTGCTTTATAAGTTATATAAAGTAAAGTTACTTCTCTACTTTATAAATCACCATTACTGTGGAACCGATGGGCGGTTAGAAAATTTTACTACTAACAGAGATACAAAAGTGGGTGGTAGGTATAAAAAGGTTGACTACCCCTGGTCTTTACAAAAACACCCTACCCATTTAATTACTATAGCTTTGAGAGTCTCGTCATCAATAGAGAAAAGTTTTATTCCATGTTCTGTTCCTCAGGATTGTCTTTATTATTTCTGACAATTGCACTTTCACATAAAATTTAAAATCACTTGTCAATTGCCACAAAATTTAGATTGTATTTAATTCGTGTATTGGTTTTAGAGAGCTGACATCTTTATAAAATTGATTTTTTTTCCAATCTATGTTAATAGTTTTCTGAAGGAATTTTATAAATCTATTTCCAAACAAACAACATTTGAAGTTGCTTTGTGTGTTAGCACTTCTAATGCTTAATATGGACAAATTATGAGGTATGAACTTGTGACAAATAACATATTCTTAAACTAACTTACTGCATTTTTTCTATCTTCTTGGACTAATCAGATTAAAAGCAAATTTAATTTGAAAACAAATAAACGGTAAAATTAATAAAATAAGTGGTAATATTAAAAAGCTGCTTGCCAACAATTTGGAATGAAACAATTCCACTTTGATTCTCTTGAAGACGTTAGCAATGGTAATAGTTTGGAGCCCATTAAAATAAAATGTACTTTCTTCACACATAAAGCTGACTGAATTCAATAATAAAACAAAAAAATGTATTCAAAAATCTTATTTTTAAATGAGAGCAGACCTCTTTATTTCCTGGTGTTGCATTAACTGTTCTGGCCAATAGGATGTGCTAGAAGTGTGGGTACAGCAGTGATGACCTAGTGCTCTTGAGCCAATGGGCACCAGGTATGCTGCAGAATCATTTGTCCACCTTTAGCTTTCATTATTCGATGATAGTAGTCTGTTTGCCTTCTCTCTTTTTGTCCCCCAATCATCCTGTCTCCAGTTGTTAAGGTTTCTTTCCCATTCTCTTTTCTTTTTGTTACTGTCCTCTTTCTGTCACTGGTGTTCTACTTCTCTTCTTTTCCTACCTTCCTCTATCTCCCTTTCACCCTCCCTCCTTCATTTAAAGCACTCCTTAGTCCCTTCTCCCTTACCTCTATTTATTTATTTTTTTACTAATCCTTTTTTCCTCACTTCCTTTACTGGTCAGAATATGAAACTAAAATGTTTTAGTTTTATCATATGTAATTAACAATTATTAAATTGAATTGTAATTTTTGGTCTTTTTTTTTTTTTTTTTTTTTTTTTTTTTGTATTTTTCTGAAGCTGGAAACCCGGACGGGGACGCAGTCAGACAGACTCCCGCATGCGCCTGACCGGGATCCACCCGGCACGCCCACCAAGGGGCGATGCTCTGCCCATCCGGGGCATCGCTCTGTCGCATCCAGAGCCAGTCTAGCGCCTGAGGCAGAGGCCAAGGAGCCATCCCCAGCGCCCGGGCCATCTTTTGCTCCAGTGGAGCCTCAGCTGCGGGAGGAGAAGAGAGAGACAGAGAGGAAGGAGAGGGGGAGGGGTGGAGAAGCAGATGGGCGCCTCTCCTGTGTGCCCTGGCCGGGAATCGAACCCCAGACTTCCACACGCCAGGCCGACGCTCTACCACTGAGCCAACCGGCCAGGGCCTGGTCATTGTTTTAAAGGCTTTATTTACTTACTACTTTTTTGGTAAACAAAATACAGAAAATAGAGTGAACATTTACAGAGATATCTGCCATTTTTTTTTATTCCTACTTGACTCCTGAGCCAACAAAGTTTTCTACCCCTTCTTGTAGGCTTACTTCTTGTGCCACAGAAAAATGAGAAAAGAAGCTCTAGATACAGCTTCTGTATCCTTCTTTGTAATCATTTTATTATTCCCAGAAAATAGCTATTACTTGGTCCTTAAATTCTGAGGTCGAAGTTGGCTGATTTCCTTTCTGAAATCACGCTGGAGGACGCACTGTACAAGATACCCCAGGGAAGTTGTATGACAGCCTGGTGACTGGCTGAACTCCCTGGGAGAGCTCAAGCTGAGTTACTTTCGAGGAGCATAAACAACTGTTTTTTAGTTTTATCTATTTTCCAAAACACAGTCTTTTTTCCTCTCCTTGTTCTATGACAACAGGGCCTCTGCTTCAAGCCAGACCATATGAATTTCAAGTTCCAGCTCCCACTCCTCAGTCAGGGAAATATAAGCACCTACTTAATGAGTTAGCGCACTAAGGAAACCTTGCCTTTTAGGGTAGAGAGTTGACAATGCTTACTAATTTACAACGTTGTAAACTTTAATAGTAGGATTTTGGAAACTTGGCTATCTGGATGCTTTTAGTTTACTTGTGTGGAGTGGGATGTTTTATGTAATCTTCTAAATTATACTCCAAAAGCAACCACTTATTCTAAACATAAAGACAGATTTGCTCATGATATCATATGTGGGTAGCAATTAAGATCATCAAAAAGAAGAGAAAAAACAAGGAAATTTCACTGACCTAATTGTTAGTATGGAAAAAAAAGTTCTAATCAATTAGGACAAATCAATTATGGCCAAAAGGACACAACTCACTGCAGTTAGTCATTCTTCCCTTTCTTCTGCTTTTATTTCCATGTCAAGTGCAGAATCTCAGATTCTGTCTCACTCATTCAGTCCAGTAACAAGTTGCACCCTGACTTCATTCTGGCCATGGAAGATAGAAAGATTATCTTTAAGAAAGTGAATTTCTAGAGGAACATATAAACGTTATATTAAATAATAATAAAATTTAGCCAAACTGTTTAAAACTCCTAACCCTGCTCTACCCTTTTACTTGTTAGAGTATATATCACTTTCTACCATTCTGATAGTTTTTCTATATCATCATGTTTACTATTGGAGTGGTCTCTCCCTTAATAGAACACAACATAAACTGCATAGGGCAAGTAGATTTGGCTCTTTTGATTAACAGTGTTTCCAAAAACTTAGAAAAAGTGCTTTACATAAAGTAGATCTCACCTACATGAATGGCTTACAGTTTACCTAAAAGGCCTGTAATAGATATGTGATACATGGAGATCTCTTCCCAGCCAGTTCACCCATTCTTATTAGCTGTTGGGGCTATTGGCTGCTGATAGCTGTTCACAGATGTATCTCTCACTGAGTGTCACCTTCAGCTGCAAGGAACTGCATAGCCCAAGATTGCGTGTTTTAAACCTGGGGCCTGGGGCCAATGACTATATAATGCAGGATACAAATAGCTGGTCCGTTTGCCTCATCTTGGGACAAATCTGAAGGGACATGTCAGCTTTAGAACTAGTTTTATAAAATTAGACCTCATTTGCAACAGTATTTTCAATCAGCTTCTGCTGCTTTATATTAACAGATGCAGTTCCCCAGAGCAAGCAACTCTTTGTTTTAGAGTCTGTTAACCAGGTAATCCACTCTAAACTAGAGTAGATACAAAAGCACTGACTATTTTTTCCTCGGAGTATCAGGGGTGGTTTTAATGAATCGTTACTGGGTAAATAAGTGAAGAGACAACATTCAAGTGAATGACACAACTTCTACAAAGGCAGAGAAACAGAATAATATTGTATGTCCATCCTGGTTTCCATTCTCTGTCATTCTGCTGATGAACTAAGAGAGACTTGGGGGTTTTAATCAGAGATTTAACATTTCAATTTTATTGGTAGAAAATCAAAGAATAAAACTGGAACATAAATTTTTCAGGCCACAGGACATGTTTTATTATTTTTCATAATCCCCTGTCCCCTTAAACCATTGCCAACTCCCTCTCCCAATGCCACAGGATATAATTGAATATCATGGACTCGTCACTGTTATTAGTTGATTCAATAAATAAAATATTGTCCTAAAATAAAATAGAAGGATACTGTCTCCATTTATTTATAATATATTTTAAACTAATAGAATAGCAGTTCTACATTTATCCCTTAAGATTAATAACCTGAATATAAAATATCCACAAAAATACAAGAAGGAAAAATAAATGATATTCACAAATTCTATAAAGAAATCTATTTTTATAGTTATTAAGATTGACCGACTCTCTCACAACTGCATTCCATATCTGATAATAAGCCTCCAAATCTATTTGTGTTTTGTCTTTCTTTCTTCCTTTATCTGGGCAACTTGTGAGTGCATGCATGCTCCACAGAAGTGATTTCTAAGAGCTTTGGTAGGATGGAAAAGGCATTGAAACTACTTATGAGCACAGCATCCAATGCTGTTAGCTGTAAACCTTTTTTTCTGGAATTTTATCTAAAACAACTTTGAAAAATTATGTATCTTGCTGACTTGTATGCTTTCAAGATTATATTTAATCTATAATTTTGCATCATAATTGTGAATGGTTGCAAAAGGTCACTATTGCCATGTTGTGAATAGTGACATTTAAAAACCAAATTGCCACATCATTCTCCTAAATGTTTCCAAAGGACTCTAAATACCATGATACTTTGATAGTTCCCACCATCCATTGAAGAAATACTATAGGCTGTTCTGTTTTAGCATTCAGACATTTTAAAATCTGTCCTCTTTTTCCATAAGCTTGTTTCCATTTACTTCCTTTACATAATTTTATGCTAATATATTTATAAAAATATTTTTATTTATTGCACCATCATATTCCCTATAACAAACCCAAAAAGATATGTATTATATATACTGTATATATATATGTGTATGTGTGTGTGTGTAAATATGTGTATATGTATATATATATATTCACACACATATTTATAGATGTGCATGTGTGTATATATTTATGGGCATACTTTTATATACATATTTACATATATATATATAAAGAAAGAAATTAAAATTTTTAAAAATCCTGTAATGGCAGATAATTGATAAAAAATTAATGTATTAAAATGTTTGATAAATAATTTTAAACAAAATTTGTTAGAAGTCAGTCTGTTATTAATATAGATAGGCCTTTCTTTTTCAATTTATTACTCATTACTAGAGGAGACAGGATTCTACATCAATTCCATTCCTGTTTCTTGTAGTTATTAGTAAAAGCACTGAGAAAATTTATTTGCCTAAATATTAAATAGAAATAAGAGTTTTCTTATAGTGATGTCACTTTTGAGTTTCTGAAACTCCAAAAGCACACTGTGATCTAACATCAGAAATTATATTATGAAATGAAAATTGTTTCTACCTCAGCTGTGTTGAACTCAAGAAAAAAAAGCTACCAGTGTTTCCTAAGTATGTGTTATTTTAGAAATATAGTTATTCAGCAGCCATAATGATATTTAGACCACCGTGTGTGTGCATATTCTAGAGGCCCATGTTTTCCATTGCAATGTGAATAAAAATGATAAACTGGACATGATGTGATGGGAAAATAGAATCAGAACAGCCTTAGTGTTAGGTGGATCAATATCAGTAATGTGTACACATGAAAATTGAACATCTGAAAATGATTTCACTTAAAACCATTTATATTTATGTCCTTACAAAATAGTCTCACTTTTAAGGATACAAGGACTCTAGATTTAACACTGCTGACCTTATTTAAACTAAGTGCTTGTTTGTGAAATGAATAAATGGTTGTAAAATGAATGTCTGTCAATGAAAATTAATATTATTATATTTAAGCCTATTTAATTATGAGTAAGTTATTTGACTTATAATTTAATATTTTTATATAATTGTTGACAGTCATTATGTAAGAAAGCCTAAACTTCAAAGGTATGATTTTGTGATCACTGAAATTAATAATTAATGAAGTTGCAATGTATTATATTTGACAGGCATATAGTTAAGTTAATTTCAATTTTGGAGTTTTGTTTCTGCTTTTATAATAAATAAAATATTTTTCTGGAACCTTAAACATTCTCATTGAATTATGCAAAGCTTACAATACCTTTTCACCAGTGTTAGGATTCATATAATTTAACAACCAGTTCTCTGCCCTAATGACCATTTTAACAATAAAAATAATATACTAAAACATAGTTTATTATTTCATGCATTTAATACTTAAAGAAGAACAATAAAAGAGGTACACAAAACTAGATTATAAGGAAGAGTTTAAAATATTAATGAGAAAATATTAAATAATACCTGACAAAAACAATAAAATGGTTATTTAAGCTTTTTCCATATTGCTTCTTGATTGGCATCCTCACTTGCAATTTTTTCACTCATGGATGGAATGAACATTAATACAGGCCCTTAGAATAAACTGTTGCACAGATGAACATTAAAACAGTAAGGAATGTGAGTTTGTGATTTCCACATTGGGTGGCTGCGCAGGTGCCCACCTTAGAGAGAACCCTGATTACAAATGCCATTTTAGCAACCAGCTTGCTGAACTCAATAAAAACTAGGTATCAGTTCTGCTGAACCAGTGTGAACCAGCTGAATCCCACCACTGCTAAGCACTATGCCCTTTATGACTAACGGGTAAAATAGCCCTAGTCCTGTCTTGTATCCATTGAAGAAGAAAACAGAAACATTGAAAATAGGTAAAGGCTTCAATTTTAGAACTTTTCTTTAGCTGACCTTGAAGATGGCCAGGTTTAGAATAGAGATTGATCTTTCTCCTACCCAAAACAAGCTACCAGGATAAGACTGGAGTCTCACCATTAGAGATTCAGTACTCCTAGAGCATGCCTTTTTTGAAAATCCCTATAATATGGTTTTGTATTTGTAAGCAAATGTAATACATATAAAAGACATTGAACTTCCAAGTTGAAGGTCCTACTTTGTTTTTTTAATCAGATATGTTTTCCCTGGGTAAGAAATAGAATCAGCCTGAGACTGGTGTGTGGCACAAAAGCAACAGGGCCTATATAAAAGAGCAAAGGGCACAGAGAACGGTTGTACAATACATTAAAGATAAGATTACCAATTTTGCCTACAGTTGGCTAAGTGACTTTTCATCCAGTTAGATTGGTGATACTAATATAATTTGAGTGACCGGTGATATACTAGAACTATAAATGGGGACAAAGATATGTCTTGGAATGCAGACTGCATTTTTGACGTTAGAGGCCCTCCATGAGCAGTGTGTCTTCTAGGAGCTTTAGCAAGCTCTCTGTTCAAAATGTAACAATTGGAAAGGTCTTCCTCAAGGACTAACTTTTCCCAATCATTAACACCCTACATCAGTGATTTTCAACCTTTTCATCTCATGGCATACATGAACTAATTATTAAAATTCTGCAGCACACCAAAAAAAAATAAAATAGGTATAACTTTGATTCGTCACACTTAATGGCTCTTTTTGTGTTGACTGTTGTCATTTTTTTATTGGACAATCTAAAAGAAAAGAGGTCAGGGCCTCTGACTAAATAGTCAGGTATTCTGTGTTTTAAAAATTATGGCAGCACACTGGTTGAAAATTGTTGCCCTAGATTATCATTCCTCATTGTTCTCCAGTTATACCTTTCTTACCCATCCCAATTTTAGTCAAACCTCACCATTTACAATCTTGTTTTCACTCCATTGAATAAGTTGCCAAAAGCCATGAGAGAGTAGTTCTCTGACTTCACAATAAGACCATGTTACCCAGCTTTAGCATGGGCATCATGCATGCTCTTCTATACCTATTGGTTTTCTATTTTATTCCTAACACACCTGGGTCAACTTTGTTTACTATTTTCAAGCACCATACTCATCTTGCAATCCTCACTAGTGACCAGTCCCTCTGATATCATATAGCTTTCGGCATGTATGACTGTCACAGCATTTAAGTATTTTGTATTATTTCACACATTTTACATCAAGAAACTAAATGTGGAGATACTTGAAGATGGCAGTGGAGTAGGCAGCTGCACAGAATCCCAGCTCACACTACCAAACTGGATTATAAATTAATTTAAGAACAATCATCATGAAAAACCAACTCTGGACTACAAGAACAGCTCTCAAAAACCAAGGAACAAAAAAGAAGCCACACCAAGCCTGGTAGGGAGTGTTGAGGAGCGGTGGGTCTCCCCTGCTTTCAGGAACAGAAGGAGGGTGAGGCTGACAGCCCAGAAGGGCTCTCACTCCAAGGAAAAGAGCAAAAAATATCGCTCACAGCCACTAGCCTGGAGACCTGGGAACGAGGTGTGTAGAAAGGGCTGGCTTGTCTTCCAAAAGGTAAGGAGAGAGAGAGAGACAGATGGTGAGGGGCAGAGGAATGCATGGGATGACCATAGAACCTGACTCATTCAGTGCTGGAGGCAGCCATTGCTGAGGGAGGGGTTGATCCTTCCACACAATACAAGACTAAAGTAGTTCTGGGTGACCTATCTCCAGACATCTCTCCAGCTCCAATCAGCACAACAAGACACAGCTGAAAACAAGAAGTGGGGAGGAGGGGCAGTAACTCAGGTCTCCATGGGAATCTGAGATACACCTCCCCCTGCAGAAGGGGAGAAAGCAACCCACCCCTGGAGATAGTAACTGGCAGATCAGGCCTTCAGAGTCACAGGTTACACCCACTGCATTCCTGGATACAGTTTCAAATAAGCCCCCTACTGAGATCAGTAAACAAGACTACCACATGTTGAGAAACTGAGTTAAAAACAAAAAAATCAAGACTTCAAAGAGGCTCTATTAGAAAAGCCAAATCCCACAGTGGATTACAAATAACAGCTGATGCCAACCCAAGAAGACCTAGAAATAACAAAACTAAAAACTGCACCCAGACAATTCCAAGCCTAGACTCAGCCAATTCTACAAATAATACACCCAAACATATAGACATAATGAGAAGACAGAGAAGTGCAATCCAAATGAAACCACAAGAGAAACCTCCAGGAAATGAACTGAGTGATATGGAAATAACCAAACATCCAGATGCAGAGTTTAAAATAATGATTGATAGGATGTTTAGGGATCTTAGAACAACAATGGATGGTCATTATGAACACCTAAATAAAGAAATAGCAAATATAAAAAATGACATTGAAATATTAAAAAAGAATCAGTCAGATATGACAAATACAATATCAGAAATAAAGACCACAATAGAAGGAATTAAAAACAGTATGGATGAAGCTGAGGATAGAATCAGTGAGTTAGAGAAAAAGTTGAATGAAGGCATGGAAGCAAAGCAGAAAAAAGAAAAGATACTCAAAAAGTATGATGAAACTCTAAGTAAACTCTGTGACAACATGAAGAGAAATAACATCTGCATCATAGGGGTTCCTGAAGAAGACGAGAAAGAACAAGGTATAGAGACTTTGTTCAATCATATCATAGCTAAAAACTTCCATAAATAAATGCAGGAAAAAGTCTCACAAGTTCAAAAAGCACAGAGAATTCCATTAAAGAGAAAACCAAAGAAATCTACACCAAAATACATCATAATTAAAATACCAAAGCTAAGTGATAAAGAGAACATATTAAAATCTGCTAGAAAAAAGAAGGCTATCACCTACTAAGGAGCCCCCATATGGATGACATCCAACTTCTCAACAGAAACACTTGAGGCTAGAAGAGAATGGCAAGAAATATTCAAATTAATGCAGAACAAGAACCTACAACCAAGACTACTTTATCCAGCAGAGTTATGATTTAAAATTGAAGGAGAAATAAAAAGCTTCCCAGACAAAAGAAAACTCAAGGAATTCATTACAACCAAACCAATGCTGCAGGAAATGTTAAGGGGCCTGGTGTAAACAGATCAAAGTGGGAAAAGAACATAGCAAAAGAGAAATACAGCCTTAAAGAATAAAACAGCAATAAATAGCTACATATCAATAATAACCTTGAATGTAAATGGATTAAATGATCCGATCAAAAGACATAGGTTAGCTGCATAGTTAAGAAAACAAGACCCATACACATGCCTACAAGAGACACACCTTAAAACAAAAGATGCACATAGACTGAAGGTAATAGGATGGAAAAAAATATTTCATGCAAATGGAAATTTATAAAAAGCTGAGGTAGCAAAACTTGTATCAGACAAAATGAACTTTAAAACAAAGGCTATAGTAGGAAATAAGAAAGGCCACTACATAATAAAGGGAGCAATCCATCAGGAAGATATAACCATGATAAATAGCTATGCACCTAATATAAGAGCACTTAAATATATAAAGCAGACTTTGATGGATATAAAGGGCGAGATTAACAACAATATTATAATAGTAGGGGATTTTAATACTGGACTAACATCACTAGTGATCCTCAAGAAAGAATTAACAAAGAAACAGAGGACTTAAAGGACACACTAGATCAACTCGATTTAATAGATATCTACAGAACCTTTCACCCTAAAGCAGCAGAATATATATTCCTTTCAAGTGCTCATGGTACATTCTCTAGTATAGACCACTTGTTAGGGCACAAAAGTGGTCTCAACAAATTTAAAAAGATTGAAATCATATCAAGCATTTTCTCTGATCACACCGGCATGAAACTAGAAATCAACCACAACAGAAAAACTCAAAAATTCTCAAACACATGGAAAAAAATAGCAGCTGTTAAATAACAAATGGATGAACAATGAGATCAAAGAAGAAATAAAAAAATTCCTAGAAATGAATGATAATGAACATACAACAACTCAAAATTTATGGGACATAGCAAAAGCAGTACTGAGAGGGAAGTTCATAGCATTACAGGCATACTTTAAAAAGCTAGAAAAAGCTCAAATAAACAACTTAACTGCATCTAAAAGAACTAGAAAAAGAACAGCAAGTAAAGCCCAGAGGTAGTAGAAGGAAGAAAATAATAAAGATCAGAGCAGAATTAAATGACATAAAGGCTAAAGAAACAATACAGAGGATCAATGAAACCAGGAGCTGGTTCTTTGTAACGGTAAACAAGATTGATGAACCTTTAACCAGACTCACCAAGAAAAAAAGAGAGAGGACTCAAATAAATAAAATTGGAAATGAGAGTGGAGAAATAACAAGTGACACAACAGAAATACAAAATAATGTAAGAAAATACTATGAAAAATTGTATGCCAAAATACTAGACAACCTAGTTGAAATAAAAAAAATCCTTAAAATATACAATCTTCCAAAAATGAATCTGGAAGAATCAGAAAACCTAAACAGTTCAATTACAACAAATAAGATTGAAACAGTTATCAAAAAACTCCCAAGAAAGAAAAGCCCTGGCCCTGATGGCTTCACAAGTGAATTCCACCAAATATTCAAAGAAGAACTAACTCCTATCCTTCTCAATCTATTTCACAAAATTCAAGAGGAAGGAAGACTTCCAAGCTCGTTTTATGAGGCAAGCATAATTCTGATTCCAAAACCAGGCAAAGACAACACAAAGAAAGAAAATTATGGGCCAATATCCCTGATGAATATATAGATGCTAAAATCCACAACAAAATATTAGCAAATTAAATCCAGCAATATATGAAAAAAAATCATATACCATGATCAAATGGGATTTATTTTGGGGAGGTAAGGCTAGTACAATATTTGCAAATCAATCAATGTGATTCATCACATAAACAAAAGGAAGGAGAAAAACCACATGAGAATTTCAATAGATGCAGAAAAAGCATTTGATAAAATCCAGCACCCATTCATGATCAAAACTCTCAGCAAAGTGGGAATTCAGGGAACATACCTCAACATGATAAAGGTCATCTATGACAAACCCACAGCCAACATCATACTCAATGTGCAAAGATAAAAAGCAATCTGCTTAAGATCAGGAACAAGTCAGGGGTACCCCCTTTCACCACTCTTATTCAACATAGTCCTGAAAGTCTTAGCCACAGCAATGAGACAAGAAGAAGAAAAAAAATGCATCCAAATTGAAAAAGAAGAAGTAAAATTATTATTATTTGCAGATGATATGATAATGTATATAGAAAACCCTAAAGTCTCAGTCAAAAAACTACTGGACCTGATAAATGAATTCAGCAAGGTGGCAGGATATAAAATTAATACTCAGAAATCAGAGGCATTTTTATATACCAACAATGAACTGTCAGAAAGAGAAATTAAGGAAACGATCCCCTTCACTATTGCAACAAAAAAAGTAAAGTACCTAGGAGTACATTTAACCAAGGAGATTAAAGATGTGTACTCAGAAAATTATAAAACATTGATAAAAGAAATCAAGGAAGATACAAACAAGTGGAAAGCATATACCATGCTCGTGGTTAGGAAGAATAAACATCATTAAAAGTTCTATATTACCCAAAGCAATTTATAAATTCAATGCAATACCAATTAAAATACCAATGGCATACTTCAAAGATATAGAACACATATTCCAAAAATTTATATAAAACCAAAAAAGTACACGAATAGCATCAGCAATCTTGAAAAGAAAGAACAAAGTGGGAGGTATTACACTTTCCAATATCAAGTTATATTACAAGGCCATTGTACTAAAACAGCCTGGTAATGGCATAAAAACAGGCATATAGATCAATGGAACAGAACATAGAAACCAGAAATAAACCCACTCTTTTATGAACAACTGATATTTGAAAAAGGAGGTAAAAGCATACAATGGAGTAAAGATAGCTTCTTTAATAAATGATGTTGGGAAAATTGGGCATCTACCTGCAAAAAAATGAAACTAGACCACCAACTTACACCATTCACAAAAATAAACTCAAAATGGATAAAAGATTTAAATGTAAGCCGTGAATCCATAAGCATCTTAAAAGAAAACATAAGCAGTAAGCTTTCCGACATCTCTCGCTGCAATATATTTGCCGATTTATCCCCACAAGCAAGTGAAATAAAAGACAGGATAAACAAATGGGACTATATCAAACTAAAAAGCTTTGCACAGCTAAAGACAATAAGAACAGAATAAAAAGACAAACTACACAATGGGAGAAAATATTTGATAATGTGTCTGGTAAGGGGTTAATAACCAAAATTTATAACAAACTTGTAAATCTCAACACCAGGAAGACAAACAATCCAATCCAAAAATTGGCAAAAGAAATGAATAGACACTTCTCAAAAGAGGACATACAGATGGCCAATAGGCATATAAAAAAATGCTCAACATCACTAATCATTAAAGAAATGCAAATTAAAACCACAATGAGATATCACCTCATACCAGTCAGAGTGGTGCTCATCAACAAAACTTATGACCCAGCAATCCCTCTACTGGGTATATACCCCAAAACCTCAGAATCATTGATACGTAAAGACACATGTAGCCCCATGTTCATTGCAGCACTGTTCACAGTGGCCAAGACATGGAAACAACCAAAAAGCCCTTCAATAGAAGACTGGATAAAGAAGATGTGGCACATATACACTATGGAATACTACTCAGCCATAAGAAATGATGACATCAGATCATTTACAGCAAAATGGTGGGATCTTGATAACATTATAAGGAGTGAAATAAGTAAATCAGAAAAAAACAAGAACTACATGATTCCATACATTGGTGGAACATAAAAACGAGACTAAGAGACATGGACAAGAGAGTGGTGGTTACCAGGGGTGGGGGGAGGGAGGATGCAGGAGGGAGGGAGGGAGAGAGTTAGGGGGAGGGGGAGGGGCACAGAGAAAACTAGACAGAGGGTGACGGAGGACAATTTGACTCTGGGTGAGGGGTATGCAACATAATTGAATGACAAGATAACCTAGAAATGTTTTTTTTGAATATATGTACCCTGAATTATTAATGTCATCCCATTAACATTAATAAAAATTTATTTAAAAAAAAACATAGAATAAGTGCTGGCGAGGATGTGGAGAAAAGGGAACCCTCCTGCACTGCTGGTGGGAATGCAGACTGGTGCAGTCACTGTAGAAAACAGTATGGAGATTCCTCAAAAAATTGAAAATTGAACTGCCTTTTGAGCCAGCTATCCCACTTTTAGGAATATACTCTAAGAACACCATAGCACTGTTCCAAAAGGAGAAATGCATCCCATGTTTATGGCAGCATTGTTCACAATAGCGAAATCTGGAAACAGCCCAGTGTCCATCAGTGGATGAGTGGATTAAAAAGCTTTGGTACATATATACTGTGGAATACTACTCAGCCATAAGAAATGATGACATCGGATCATTTACAATAACATGGATGGACCTTGATAACATTATACGGAGTGAAATAAGTAAATCAGAAAAAACTAAGAACTATATGATTCCATACATAGATGGGACATAATAATGAGACTCAGAGACATGGACAAGAATGTGATGGTAATGGGGGGAGGGGGAGAGGGGGAGGGGAGAAAGGGAGTGGGGAGAGTGGAGGGGCACAAAGAAAACCAGATAGGAGGTGACAGAAGACAATTTGACTTTGGGTGAAAGGTATGCAACATAATCAAATGTCAAAATTATCTGGAGATGTTTTCTCTGAACATATGTATCCTGATACATCAATGTCGCCCAATTAAAATTAATTTAAAAAAGAAATTAATTGTAAAGAAGGCAATGAGTGGTCCAAGGCCACACAGCTGATAAGAGGCATAGCCAGACAGAAGTCAGGTTTTCTTTTGTTTTTTAATCTCTTTTAGAACATAATTTAACAGGGCGATGTGAACCAGTTAGAGTACATAGTTTCAGGTAAACATTTCTATAGCATTTGAACTGTTGATTATGTTGTATACCCATCACTCAAAGTCAAATAATTTTCCATCACAGACTATTTGTCCCTGTTCACTCCCATCCCCCCATTTTGTCCTTCACACCGCCCTAGTTTTCTTTCTTTTTTTTTCTTTTTGTTTTTTCAGATGAGAAGAGGAGAGATAGTGAGGCAGATTCCTGCATGCACCCCAACAAGAATCCACCTGGCAATCCCATATTGGGCCAGTGCTTGAGTACAGAGCTATTTCTAGTGCCTGAGGCTGATGCTCTGGGACCAACCCAGCTATTCTCAGCATCTGGGGCCAAGCTCCAATCAATCAAGCCACTGGGTACAGGAAGGGAATAGAAATAGAAGGAGAAGAGGGGGAAGGGGAAAGAAGCATATGATTGATTCTACTATGTGCTCTGACTGGGAATTAAACTCAGGATGTTCATACCTCAGGTGGACACTCTATCCACTGAGCTGGGGCTCTTCTGGTTTCCAAATCCAAATTTGGTGCTCTTTCTTTTGTTTCTTCTTCAAATTTCAGCATCTGAATTTTCTTTCCTTTTTATTTTCTATTTCATCAAAGCTCTCTAATAAGGAAAAGCAATTTTTCATAATAAAAAACACTCCAAAACCTCAAAGTGAAAGGAGAATCTTCAGAAGGACGTAAATTGAAAACCCAGCAGTTTAGAATAATTGCCATTACTTTTCTTTTTATTCTTTGCTTTACTAAATTGCAATAAGTCTGGCATCATGTTGGTTCACAAAATGAACACATTTCTTCAATGGTTGAGAACACTTTCTCTTGGATTGAATTGAAATAGCTAGTCATGATAGGTCTTTCCCAAACACTGCAGGAGCTACAGTTTTTGTTGTTGTTGTTGTTCTTTGCTTGTTTTCAATGATGAATATTTTATTTCATTTTTTTCCTATGGTCTTTTTTATTTTTATTAATTTTAATTTATTGTGTTAACCTGGATTCAAGTGTTCCACTGAATATAACATCCTCAGTCCTACCCCTGTGTCTCTATTTATATCCCCTTTGCCCCCCTTCCCCTAACTCCCTCCCCCTTTCCCTTTGGGATTTGCTGTCCTGTTATCTGCATCTATGTGTTATGTTTTTGCCTACTGTATTATCTGCATTAACCTCTTGTTTATTTTTCCTTAGCATTTGGGAAAGTTTGACATAAGTATACTCTCACTTGTTAGGGCCAATGTAATACACAGAACTGGAGTTGACATTCTCTAAAATGACCTTTAACAGTGTCTATCTCCAAGTATTTACACATTTGTGTAATCTCCTCCTATGAGTAAGGTTTGGACCAACCAATTCACCTCTCACAAATATTTATAATTCTGTAGTAGCAATAGAACATTGATATAATCTGGAAATGTTTTCTCTGAACATGTGTACCCTGATTTATCAATGTCACCCCATTAAAATTAATAAAAAAAAAGGCCCTGGTCAGTTGGCTCAGTGGTAGAGCATCAGCCTGGCGTGCAGGGGTCCCGGGTTTGATTTCTGGCCAGGGCACACAGGAGAGGCGCCCATCTGCTTCTCCACCCCTCCCCCTCTCCTTCCTCTCTGTCTCTCTCTTCCCCTCCTGCAGCGAGGCTCCATTGGAGCAAAGATGGCCCGGGCGCTGGGGATGGCTCCTTGGCCTCTGCCCCAGGCGCTGGAGTGGCTCTGGTCTCGACAGAGCCACGGCCCGGAGGGGCAGAGCATCGCCCCCTGGTGGGCGTGCCGGGTGGATTCATGTCAGGCGCATGCGG